>NC_040079.1:62693932-64016432 GCF_003369695.1 Bos indicus x Bos taurus | reverse complement strand
GATGGCAAAGGAATGTCTCTGCTTTTTAATATGCTGTCTAAGTTGGTCATAGCTTTTCTTCCAAGGAGCAAGCGTCTTTTAATTTCATGGCTGCAGTCACCATCTGCATGATTTTGGAGCCCCCAAAAATAAAGTCTCTCACTGTTTCCACTGTTTCCCCATCATTTGCCATGAAGTGATGGGACCAGATGCCATGATCTTAGTTTTCTGAATGTTGAGCTTTAAGCCAACTTTTTCACTTTCCTCTTTCACTTTCATCAAGAGGCTCTTTAGTTCTTCGCTTTCTGCCATAAATGTGGTGTCATCTGCAAATCTGAGGTTATTGCTATTTGTCCCGGCAATCTTGATTCCAGCTTGTGCTTCATCCAGCCCAGCATTTCTCATGATGTACTCTGCATATAAGTTAAAAAAGCAGGATGACAATATACAGCCTGGATATACTCCTTTCCCTACATGGAACCAGTCTGTTGTTCCATGTCCAGTTCTAACTGTTGCTTCCTGACCTGCATATAGATTTCTCAAGAGGCAGGTCTGGTATTCCCATCTCTTTCAGAATTTTCCACAGTTTATTGTGATCCACACAGTCAAAGGCTTTGGCATAGTCAGTAAAGCAGAAGTAGATGTTTTTCTGCAACTCTCTTGCTTTTTTGATGATCCAGTAGATGTTGGCAGTTTGATCTCTGGTTCCTCTGCCTTTTCTAAAACCATCTTGAACATCTAGAAGTTCAAGGTTCACATACTGTTGAAGTCTGGCTTGGAGAATTTTGAGCATTACTTTGCTAGCATGTGAGATGAGTGCAATCGTGCAGTAGTTTGAGCATTCTTTGGCATTGCCTTTCTTTGGGATTGGAATGAAAACTGACCTTTTCCAGTCCTGTGGCTACTACTGAGTTTTCCAAATGTGCTGGCATATTGACTGCAGCACTTTCACAGCATCAGCTTTCAGGATTTGAAATAGCTCAACTAGAATTCCATCACCTCCACTAGCTTTGTTCATAGTGATGCTTCCTAAGGCCCACTTGACTTTGCATTCCAGGATATCTGGCTCTAGGTGAGTGATCACACCATCATGATTATCTGGGTCATGAAGATCTTTTTTGTATAGTTCTGTGTATTCTTGCTACCTCTTCTTAATATTTTCTGCTTCTGTTAGGTCCATACCATTTCTGTCCTTTATTGAGCCCATCTTTGCATGAAATGTTCCCTTGGTATCGCTAATGTTCTTGAAGAGATCTCTAGTCTTTTGCATTTTATACAAATGAACTCTAGATCTAGTCTAAACACTATGATACTTATCGTCTTCCACTCTAATTCCCTCCATTAATATCCAATCTCTTGGCCAGGCAACTATAGACCAGAGATACCGACTTGCCTAAGATCAATTTACATTTGTTGTATCATTCAATAACTGGGCTTTTTTTCCCTCTTCATCTTTTCCTTAACTTACATGCATGGTTTGTGGACATGATTAGTCTAGAGTAAAGATTGGCAAAGTTTTCCTATAAAGAGTCAGAAGTAAATAATATTTTAGGCTCTGTGATCATAAGGTCTCTGTCTCAACTAGTCAACTGCTGTTGCAGTGTGAAAGCAGCCATAGACAGCCTATTAACAAATGATGAATAGACATTGGAACACAGATTTTCAAACCAAAGTTCCAGTATATTTTAGGGTGAACACTGAAATTGGAATTTCATATTATTTTCATGTAAAAACTATTTGTGGTAATATTCTTTCAATTTTGTTCAACCATCTAAAAATATAAAAAGCTATCTTAACTCATTGACCTTATAAAAGCAGATAGTTGGCTAGGTTTGACCTATAATTTGGTGATGTCTATCTTTTACTATGATTGACTAAGATTTAACTAGGGAAATTTTCTGAAATAATTATTAAACTTTAGAAACATATTTATTTTCCCCAAATATCCTACTTAGGGATCACGGTGGGAGTAGGCAGAAACTATCAAAAGCATTGCACTTGTGGTTTTAACACTTAACACCCCTCAAATCTAACTATGTACAATTAAAATTAATTCTAGCATTGTCTGAAAACACAAACAACAAACAAACAATCCCCCAAGCTGTTTAGTAATCTGCTTGGCAAGCTTGTAAACTGAAAATTGAATTCACTCTTCAACTGAGTGAATTTTATAGTAACTGTAATCTTGAAACCTAGACAGTAGGGGAAGGAAAGATCATCCAGTCATTCTCAGAAGCCCAGCTAAGGGATTTTCTTCCTTTTCTCAAGGTCTGTCTTTTTTTCTCTCCCTGTCTGTCTCCCTCTTCCTTTCTTTGATTTATTATCATTCATAACCTTTCACTTCTCATCACTGTATTATTTTCTAATACACAGATTATAACTAAGGAATAGAAAACTGGTTTAAAAAAAGATAAAAAAGTCAACCTACCAAATCATAATTTTACTTAATTACAAGTTAATTTGATTGGATTTTCAAAACTGAACTGACACTAAATGTCATCACAGCTAGGAGCCAAACCTATCTTTTGTTTCTGTGGAGACTTCTGGCAGCTTTGCTTCTAGTTGGAAACCTTACACATTCCCATCTTTATTCAATAATCATTGGCTTTAATTGCTTGAGAATCAACATTTATCCAGTTAACATTTACACGCCCCCCCCCCCACTTTAAGTGTACATACCTAGATCTGAATACATCTTGTTAGAAGAGGAAGTATGTCTTTCTGATAGTTTTGCCACAGTGATAGTGTGAGGGACATACAGAGACCACAAAAATCTAGAAGAAAGACAATTCTAATAAGCCAAATGTAACGATTTTCTTTCCTTGCCTCAATTTTCTTTCAGTTCAGTTCAGTCGCTCAGGCGTGTCCGACTCTGTGCGACCCCATGAATCGCAGCACGCCAGGCCTCCCTGTCCATCACCATCTCCTGGAGTTCACCCAAACTCATGTCCATTGAGTCGGTGATTCCATCCAGCCATCTCATCCTCTGTCATCCCCTTCTCCTCCTGCCCCCAATCCCTCCCAGCATCAGGGTCTTTTGCAATGAGTCAACTCTTCCCATTTTCTTTACTGTTTGGCTATTTTAAACGTGATATGAACTCCACACATTTTTAACACAAAAAGAGTAAATGCTACTCATAATAGGAAAAAAAGAAAAATATTTAAACTGGAAGAAATTGTTACCTTCTCTAAACATAATCCATTATAGCAATAAGAAGGCAAATCACATTGATATACACTGGGGTGGGGCGGGAATCGGGTTATGATTCATGTTATATTTGGTCCTAAGACATGCACATTTATTTGGCATGAGCTTATCTATGCCTCTTTTCCATGGGTTTATGGAAGTGTATTCGCTTTTCTGGTACCATGATCATTTTCTATCTTTTTTCTTTTTTTCCTCTAGCTCTTTGGCACAAATTCAGAACAGAATGTACTGTAAGCACAGTGAGTCAAGGGTATAATCAATGTAACATGAGTTAGAATGATTTTTTAAAAATGTTTAATCTCTTCTGTATATTGTGATCCTTTTATGAAAATGATTAATGAGATTTTATAGTTAAATGACTCCTGGGGGAGAAAATGCAAAAAAAAAAAAAAAATAGTTTGATAGTATATGAGTTAGACTCAAGCTTCTCTAGGTTTCCAAAAAGCTAACAGGAATTTCTGAATTATGAATTTCTTCCTGAGGCAAGTCAAACTCTAACTTTAGGAATTTCTGTAAGAAAACTACAATCGTGCATTATTTCCAGTCTGAAGCCAAAATATTCTTTTGAATTTTGGCTTAAAAACTTACATAATATTTCTAAAGTCACCAAATATCAAGCTCAGGGATGTTGCACAAATTTAATGTAGACATATTTTAAGTTCTCCAAGACTGGCAAAGACACAAATGGACATACGGTTAATTGAAACTGTCTCCAACTGCTCTAGAGATTTGGGGGAAAAACCCAGTGTATGAAATGTGACCATCTAATATACAAATGCCTAGGTAATCATGCCCCACATGTGTTCTCTCTCATCCCACGTTCTGAGTCATTTATATTTTCTTGCTCTGATGCACACAGTTCACAGTTCTAATAGTGACTCATGGGAAATAAAACCATTTGATAATGGTCTAAGTTATTACTAAGAGTTCTCATATCTTTTTTTTTCTTAAGCAGGAAAACTTTTCAAACAAAATTATGCATGGAATCCCCAGAGTGGAGTGTTGATTTTTAAAAAATAAGAGCTTTGAGTGTAGATTTTTTAAAATAAGATCTTACTTTATAAAACACATGAGCAAACAAGATAGATTCTCTAAATTGGGGGTTACCCACCAAGGTCTCAGGGACAAATCTGGCTTGTCACCTATTTTTATACAGCCCACAAGAATGGTTTTTGCATTTTTAAGCTGGTGAAAGGGAAAGTGACTCAGTTGTGTCTGACTTTTTGTAATCCTGTGGACTGTAGCCTGCCACGCTCCTCTGTCCATGGAATTCTCCAGGCCAGAATACTGGAGTAGGTAGCTATTCCCTTCTCCAGGGGATCTTCCCAACCCAAGGATTGAACCCAGGTCTCCTGCATTGCAGGCAGATTCTTTACTATCTCAGCCACTAGGGAAGCCCTTTTTAAGCTGTTGAAAAGTATCAGAAGAAGAATAATCTTTTATGAGACATGAAAATATATGAGATTCAGATTACAGTGTCCGTAAATAGGGTTTTATTGAAATACAGACATGCTTATTTGTTTACTTACTGTGTATGGCTGCTTTCACATTACAACACAGATTTGAGTTCTTGTGACAAAGACATTATTATCACTCACAAAGACAAAAATATTTACCATCTGGCCCTTAACAGAAAATGTTTGCTCACCTCTTCTGTAAATGAGAACAATGTAGCTCACTTCCTAAAAACATGATTTATAGTTTACTTTCCTCTTAACATGTGGGTATGTTATCTACTCTGCCAGTTGTAAATATCCCTGGGAATTGTTCATCACATCTACCTGAGGGCAAGTTTTGTAACTAGTAAATTGGGTAGGTAATTTCTCAGCTCTCTGCTTCACCTTGTCAAGAACCTCAAAGAAATTAATGTGTCATTTCTGCCATCGAGGAGCTTTAAATCTAGTTCAAAAGAAAACAGTCTTCTGTTCTACTCTGAGTCAAGTGAGAAACAGCTCATTTCTGTGATTTTTATCAGGAAACCCTCCTACTAGGCCTGTGCTTAGAGAGCAAGTCTGGAGAAAACCAGGAGGGTATTTCCATCACAGCAAAGAATTTCAAATTCAATACTGAACTCTGCTGTTCTTAAGACCTTCACCTTCTGCTTAGCCTGCCCCTTTACCCTCTTCTGTTCCTTCCCGTTCTTAGTTCTGCTCATCTCTAGTGCAGAGCCATCAGGTACTCCTTTTCTGCCTTACCTGCTTCTCACCTAAGCCTTCAATGTTCTATCTTTCACTCCAAGCAACTTATTAAAGTTTAGCTTTTATGTTTCCTAAACAAAGATGATTCTTTTCCTAAGAGAAACTCTGAAGCCACTTGTTAAAATAATACTACTTAAAAACAAAAAAAAAGGCATTACAGCTGACAAGGGGAGGGTGGGGAGGAAAGCATCCTTGGTGAGAAAGGTTTGGAGATAGGTACAGGGTGGTAGGGAACAAGTTAAACAAGAAGAGAGTTTGGATAACAGAAGTTAAAAGGAAATAAGAGACAAGCAAGCAAGATATGGCCAAGGGTCTTGGCAAAGGTAAAACTTAGCAAACAAATGCAGAATCATTGTAAGTTTTTAAACGTATGAGTAGCATGATGAAATTAGCACTTACTGAACATGGATATTGAGGCTAGATTCAGGGGACAGGTACACTTAAGACCAAGCAGTCAGATAGAAGGATGTTGTAATAACCCAGTGGAATATGGTAAGAACCTGGACTTCAGCAGGAGCAATGGGGATGGAGAGGGGGAAAATGACTATAAAGATTTTCTAGAGAAAAAAGAAATTGATATGACATATCTTTAGGGGAAGAGAGGAGGATAAAATTTGAGCCTGGATGACTTTAAAAATGGAAGACATTATCAAATATATTATCACTTTAAAAATAAATACAGAATTTATATCTTTCCTACTTTCATAAAAAGAATCCAGTCTTCTTATAGAAAAGGCATGTACACATATACACAGGTAAATAAAATTAAGACAGAGTCTAAATTAATAGAAATAAAGGAAATTGAGGATGATGTCATCCTCTGCCTAAGTACTAAATTTAGCTCTGAACTTCCTTGCAGCTGAGGCAGGTGGCTTTGCAGCTGTAACTATCTATACTATTTTCTCCAGAAACCATTACTTGTCTGGCAGTAAATTCTGGGAAAATAATCACACTGATCTTTCCTGAGTAATGCAATAGATACAGTATTAGTAGTGGTTCCTTAAAAAGACACACACACACACACATACACAAAGCTCTTCATATGGCCAAAGCATTGATCACCAAAGGGAGAAAATCACCAAGGGAGGGCATGGTGCTGAGTCAGTTCTGTGAAGGCTTTTCTAAATGAAATGAGGCATGCATGGATCAAGTAAGGTGATACGTGAGCCTGTTCAGGACTAGGGCACGGAGCTGAGCTAGAGTGCAGATGCAAGTCTTTCTTGTACTAGAGATACACAACCTGCACTCTGGAGCAAAAAGGAGACGCTAAGACTTGACTCAGGAGTGAAGGAACGAGAGGACAAGGTCAACAGTGAAACTAGTTGGCCACAATTCTTCAAGAACCTCAGGCCATTTCTCCATCTTCTCTGGAATCTCATTAACAGAGAACAACTAGTCCATTACTTTCACAGGATCCTCACAAAGTTAACCAAAACCACCTTTCATGGCCACAGGAAATTGTCACAGATGCCTCCTTCCCAACCTGTCCCTTGGCATAGGGTGGGAAGTGAAGGAATGCTGAGGGGGCAAGCTTGGTGGGGACTCCTGGGGAAGTCACATGCTCCACCTGGAGTCTGCAGGAAAGGAGCATGGCCCATGTGAAATCTTAAGAAAGAGATATTTGGACTTTCCTGGTGATGCAATAAGGGATACGAATCTGCCTGCCAACACAGGGGACGTGGGTTCAATCCCTGGTGTGAGCAGATTCCACATGCCACTGAGCAACTAAGCCTGTACCCACAATTACTGAAGCCCGAATGCCTGGAGCCTGTTCTCTGCAACAAGAGAAGCCACCACAATGGGAAGCCCACATACCAAGGAAAACAGCCTCCACTTGCTTCAACTAGAGAATGCCAACACACAGCCGGAAGACCCAATGCAACCAAGAATAAATAAATAAAGAATTTTAAAAGAATAGGGTATTTAATAGCAACAACTTTCTCCCTTACAGTTGTTACCGTCAAAAATTTCAGAACATTTTCCTTCAACATTTTCAGAAAAACAATAAATCCTAGGCTGAACACAAAATGCATGCTCTCTAATCACCCTGTCCTTAACACACTGTAATTGCTTGCTCTCTTTTCTGTTTTTTTCACTGAACAATAAATAAGTTTCAGAGGACAAGACATGGTCATCTTACTCATCACGGCATTGCCGGCACCTATCACTGTGTTCAGTACATACTATGTTGAGTAATGTCGAATGAAAGCCTTCCCACATTTTTCTCCTTTAGCTATTTGGACTATTCTTGATCCTGACTCAAGTTCTTCCTAAAGCAAAGGGACTGTCTCTCATGCTGACTCAAGAGGCCTGAAGCTGTGTATTGGTAGTCATAATTATTAACCGCATAGAATTTTGTCCTATTATTTTTAGTAGAGTTGTTGTAACAATAAGGATATATAGCAAATTATTCTTTTCTCTTCAAAAGAGAAAAGAATTATTCTCCCCTCTACTTCCTTCTCTGTAGCTCTTCCCAAATTCACCAAAATATCCCTACCACCTCTTTGCCTCAGTAGTAAAGAAAATTAATGACAACATGGCATTTATTGGATGTTGACCATAAGACAGCCTTTGTTCTAAACACTTCATTTACAAAGAAGGAAAAAGAGACACAAAATAATTTTTAAAGTTACACTCCCCCCTCAGTTCTGATAACCAAAAATGGGGGTGGGGGTGGGTGGGCGGGGAAGTGACCCAAGCTGAAAACCATTGAAATAGACAAATGCTCAGAAATGGATAGAGACCAGAGTTGAATGTTCCCAGCCAGTGGTTCTTAAATGCATGGCCCTTAGACTTGCAGAACCAACATCACCTGGGAGCTTGTTAGAAATGCAACATTCCTTCTCCAGACACTTGAATCAGAATCTGTACTTTAACACCATCTCCAGGTGATCCATGGGCATACTGAAAGGCACTGCTCTAGTCTATGCAAGGAAATGTAGGCACTTCTGAAAACCTTTAGGTACTAAGAAGTTCTAGATAGCTGAGAGAAAGGAAGACTGATAAAGGTCTGGAGAAACAGTGAGGAGAAGAACAACATGGTGTCAGGCAAAAATTGCCTAAGGCAGATCATTAAAAACCTCCAAAAAAAATAATGTTCCATTTTTTGTTCAATTGTTTGCTGTGCTGTGAAACAATATCTGGTGGCTCAGACAGTAAAGAATCTGCCTACAGTGCAGGAGAGCAAGGTTCAATCCTGTGTCAGGAAGATCCCCTGGAGAAGGGAATGGCAACCCACTCCAGTATTCTTGCTTGGAAAATTCCATGGACAGGGGAGCCTGGCAGGGTACAGTCCATGGGGTTGCACAGAGTTGGACATGACTGAGCGACTAACATTTCCTCCTATGTCCTCTGTGTCCCCAAAGCTGCAATACTACTCTGCAATAGACAGGAGCCCTGTGTCTGTATTGAAGAAAAGCCAGCAGCTTCATGTCTATGTTGATGTGGGGAAGATGGAAGAAACCAGTTGCAGAAGGCAAGACACAGGAGACAGAGCAAGAGCTCAGAGGAAGCAGAAGTTTAAAACAAGAGGAACAGAGGCCCCCAAATCTCCAGCAACGTGTAAAGGGGCGGGGTTGCTGGTTCCAGGCATCACACTCATACTCAGTTGTGTCCAACTCTTTGTGACCCATAGACTGTAGCCCACCAGGCTCCTCTGTCCATGGGATTTCCCAGGCAAGAATACTGGGGTGATATTTCCTACTTCAGGGGGTCTTCCACACCCAGGGATCCAACCAGTGTGTCCTGCATCTCCTGCATTGCAGGCAGATTCTTTCCCACTGAGCCACTTGGGAAGTTGGTTTCATGTACGGAATGGGGATAATATCCATTTTCATGTTAAGGGAAGTAAGCCCCAAAGAGTAGGAAAGCAGGGCTGGGGACAAGCATCTGTAAATTTGCAAACTCTCTATATGTTCTATGGCTTTTGTGTCAAAATTGGTCACTTCTTGTTTCTAAGGAGATGTGTATTTCCAGAAATGAATCTCTGAGACCCCCCCAGTTTCATTTAATCTGTATTTATAACTAAAATTTCCATAGAATGAAAATCCTAAAAAATTCTGTTAACCTCAAAATAAGCAAGGGAAGAAGTAGTAGAGCAAATGACTGACAAATTTGTGCGACATCCCATGCAATGAAATGGATGCTGCAAATGGATAATGAGACCATATTCAGCATATTAGCTCTCAATAGATCAAAACAAATCTATTGGAGCAAACGTTAGTATGTCAATCAAAAATTTTAAAACATCAACTCAATTAAGACTAATTGTATTAATTAGTTTGAACAATACACACCAACATACCAGGAATCAACTGTTTCAAACAGTCGCAAGTTAAAATTTATGTTGAAGAAATGTTTGTTTTGAAATAATCTGCTTGATTTCCATTTTAGAAAACAGTTTGGTAGTTTCTTAAAAAGTTAAACATACACTTACTATATGATCCAGCTATCCTACTCCTAAGATAACTGAAAGACTACAGCCATACCAAGACTTGTACGTAAATGTTCATAGCAGCTTTATTTGTAAGAACTCAAATTAGAAAAAACCAGAAGTCCATCAACTGGAGAATGATAACCAAATTATAGATTATCTACCTAATGTAATACGATTCAGCAATAAAGAAGAAAAGAACTCTATACACTCTAACAACATGGACAAATTATTTATGCTAAGTGAAAGAACACGACCAAAAGTGTGCTTCTTGTATTATTCTAGTCATATAAAACTCTAGAAAATACAAACTCCTATGTGGTGACAGAAAGCAGACCTGTGGTTTTCTAGGGAGGAGGCCGTGGGAAGGGAATTACAAAGGGGCACTGAGGAAATTTTCAGAGTGATGGATATGTTCATTATCTTGGTTGTGCTAATGGTTTCACAAGAACACATGTATGTCAAAACTCATCAAAGTGTACATTGTAAATATATGCTGCTGCTGCTACTGCTGCTGCTAAGTTGCTTCAGTCGTGTCCGACTCTGTGTGACCCCATAGATGGCAGCCCACCAGGCTCCTCTGTCCCTGGGATTCTCCAGGCAAGAACACTTAAGTGGATTGCCATTTCCTTCTCCGATGCATGAAAGTGAAAAGTGAAAGTGAAGTCATTCAGTCGTGTCCGACTCTTAGTGACCCCACGGACTGTAGCCTACCAGGCTCCTCCGTCCATGGGATTTCCCAGGCAAGAGCGCTGGAGTGGGGTGCCATTATGTCAATTAACCCTCACTAGAGTGGTGAGAGTTTGACCATAAAGAAGGCTGAGTACCAAAGAATTGATGTTCTTGAACTGTGGTGCTGGAGAAGACTCAAGAGACCCTTGGGACAGCAAGGAGGTCAGACCAGTCAATCCTAAAGGAAATAAACCCTGAATATTCATTGGAAGGACTGATGCTAAAGCTGAAGCTCCAATACTTTAGTCACCTGATGTGAAGAGCCAACTCAGAGGAAAAGATCCTGATGCTGGGAAAGACTGAAGGTAAAAGGAGAAGGGGGTGACAGAGGAGGAAATGGTTAGACAGATATCACCGACTCAATAAACGTGAATTTGAGCAAATTCTGGGAGAGAGCGGAGGACGAAGGAGCCTGGTGTGCTGTAGTCCATGGGGTCACCAAGAGTCCAACATGACTTAGTGACTGAACAACAGCAAACTTGTGAGAAAACATCACGCCAAAAACTGTTTTTAAATGATAATCAGCCATAAATTAATCACAAAAGGAAAGAGTGCTAAACACACTTAACATTTTTCAAGCATCACTGGAATCATTCCATTTCTTCTTCAGCAGCACTGAAGCCGGGTGTACTTCTCTGTGAACAGTCCAGGGCTCAGCAGGCAGGCTACTGTAGTTCTGGATGTTAAACTGCTCTCATCGTGTCTCTATTATTAATTAAATCATGGTACTTGTGATTGTGATTTGGTCCATGTAATAAAAAGTTGGCAAAAACTCAACATTCAGAAAACTAAGATCATGGCATCTGGTCCCATCACTTCATGGCAAATAGATGGGGTAACAGTGGAAACAGTGGCAGACTTTATTTTTTTAGGCTCCAATATTACTGCAGATGGTGACTGCAGCCATGAAATTAAAAGGCGCTTGTTCCTTGGAAGAAAAGCTATGACCAACCTAGACAGCATATTAAAAAGCAGGACATTACTTTGTCAACAAAGTTCCGTCTAGTCAAGGCTATGGTTTTTCCAGTAGTCATAGATGAATGTGAAAGTTGGACCATAACAAAGGCTGTGTGCTAAAGAAGTGATGCTTTTGAACTGTGGTGTTGGAGAAGACTCTTGAGAGTCCCTTGGACTGCAAGTAGATCCAACCAATTAATCTTAAAGGAAATCAGTCCTGAATATTCGTTGGAAGGACTGATGTTGAAGCTGAAACTCCAATACTTTGGCCACCTGATGCAAAGAACTGATTCATTGGAGAAGACCCTGATGCTGGGAAAGATTGAAGGCAGGAGAAGGGTCAACAGAGGATGAGATGGTTGGATGGCATCACTGACTCAGTGGACATGAGTTTGAGTAAACTCCAGGAGTTGGTGATGGACAGGGAAGCCTGGCGTGCTTCCCAGTCCATCGGGTTGCAGAGAGTTAGACATGACTGGGCGACTGAACTGAACTGAAGCTTTTTATTCAAATAGGCTTTGGAACAGAGTTGAGCTCTGTGGTTGTGAAAAAAGCATGGATGTATCATTTTCTTTACATAAAGAGCCAGTTGAAGGCATGCTGCACTCACTGCAGGCTCATTTATCAAACAAGATAAATCTGTGAGAGTGCTTTGTCAATTATAAAATAGTAGAGAGCTGGAAATAGTTTCTGCTACTGCTTCTGCTGCTGTTGATTAATTAGGATGGTGACTGTGATTATTAATTCATTTGGTCAATACAATTAGCTAATTTATATAGAAGCCTTAAATTCCAAAGTGAACTGATGCATTAATCACAAAGTTCACATGAAACTGGTAACTTAGTAAATGAGCTAAGTGTTCCACAGGCACACCCCCAAAATGAGTGTGATCAGCGCTGTTTTCGTCTTCTCTAAAAGAGGTATTATATTTATACATATATACACAGTGTGTGGAGAGGGCCGGGGTGAACTGTGTGTATGTGGCAGCCCTGGGGATTATTAAGACTGTAAAGAAATGAGGAAGATTAAGTACAAGCTAGGCATTTTGTGTGTCAAATAATACTCTAGTCAATGAGTGTCATAAAGAGTTAACATGAGGGCATCTGTTAACTGTTTGAAATAAACATCTCAAATAGTAACTCCTCTTTTACTTCTCTGCATGTTAGAGAATATCGACTTAAAGCAAAGATACCTCACAATCTCCCATTTTACAAGTGTTTGCAGCTTCTTTTTCTGCCCCCTACATTTGACTTTCCCTGTTTCGTTCCCAACCTCCTTTCTTTAATTCCCTCTGGTCTGCCAGGCCCTTATAAGACAAAGCACAAGTTCAGTTTCTCTGCCTCATTCTCTTCCTAGACTTTTTTTTTTAATATAAATTTACTTATTTTCAATTGGAGGCTAATTACTTTACAATATTGTATTGTTTTTGCCATACATCAACATGAATCTGCCACGGGTGTACACATGTTCCCCATCCTGAACCCCACTCCCATCTCCCTCCCTGTACCATCCCTCTGGGTCATCCCACAGTGCACCAGCCCTGAGCATCCTGTATCCTGCATCAAACCTGGACTGGCCATTCGTTTCTTATATGATATTGTACATGTTTCGATGCTAGGCTTTTTCTTTTTGGTAAGGATAATATATGTCAATCAGGGCCTTACACAACTTCTTTCACATACATTTTTTTTTTTCAGAGTAGTGTCACAATGGTAAGTTTTGCTGAAGTCTAGTTTTTTGTGCTCATTTTGAGCACATCATATACACAAAGATCTTCACATGCTTATTTGCACATTTCGAAGGGTTTGAAATGAAGACAGCTTCCTACTTCTCACCCGAAGCCCACTTCTGACCTGAAGCCACTTCTTTGACTTAGGCCTCTCTCTCATTTCTGAGCCTGGAGATGGACTGGGATTATCACTCTTGGGCCTAATTTCCCTTCTCAATGCACCATATAATGGATTTTTAAAAACACAACCTCAAGAGTGCTGATTTAATTAGTAGAAGCCCATAGACCCAAATTTGTGAATCATGTAATATAATGATATAAATGTTGGTTTGCATTTTGAATAATGTGAATGTTGATGTGGAGCAAAGAGCAAATGTCTGGGAGGTCTGGTAGCAACTGGCGAGAGCCACGACACCCCCATGAGCCTCATAAAAACAAGATTCCTTTCCCATCAACTTGCTTGGATTTGCATTCTTTCTTTGGCCAACCATAGATACTACCTTGTCTGCTGGGACCTGACAACAGAAGGAACCATAACCCAGGTCCCAGGGGACCGGCAGGAGGCTAAAGCCTGATTCTATTAAAATAGACTGAATACTACCCAGCTGGAGAGACTGCAGGATGCACCTCTTACTGGGAAACCCTCCCACCCATAGGAGAAAATATGGAAACCTGTATTTTTAATGCAACGTACGTGGATATGACTGCTCTTTGCTGTAAAGCACAGACAAAAGATAAAACATGTGTCAATCTACATCCACCACGAATACAATCCACAAACCAATCCAAGTCTATCTGATTTTCCTTCAAAATATTTCATTAATTCCCATAACTGGTGTCCAGTCCAGGCCTTCCTTGGTTTTTTCATGTGCAGATTGCATAGCCGACGTTTCTTAAAGGCCTGAGATGGGACAGGCACTTTACATGCACAACTGTTAATTCTAAAAGTTACATTATACAGTAAAGCTTTTACAAATGAGGGGTGGAGGAGAGCTATTGTTTCTGCCTGCCTGGCACCCCTTTCCTTCCTCTTATAGTCCTTTGGGGCATTATTCCTACTCCACCCCACTCCCAACAATAGAACATTGATTAACCCTCCCCCCAGGCAAGTCTAGGTCAACCATGGAACTGTAATGATGGGCTGGGGATGAGCCAATGACAACGACACAACAACTAAGATAGCTTTGTGCTGGCTATAATATTCCAATATTCCAAATGGTTTCAATATTTTAAGGTATTTAATCCTCATAACAGCACTATGCCATCAGATCAGATCAGATCAATCGCTCAGTCGTGTCCGACTCTTTGCGACCCCATGAATCGCAGCACGCCAGGCCTCCCTGTCCATCACCAACTCCCAGAGTTCACTGAGACTCACGTCCATCGAGCCAGTGATGCCATCCAGCCATCTCATCCTCTGTCGTCCCCTTTTCCTCCTGCCCCCAATCCCTCCCAGCATCAGAGTCTTTTCCAATGAGTCAACTCTTCACATGAGGTGGCCAAAGTACTGGAGTTTCAGCTTTAGCATCATTCCTTCCAAAGAAATCCCAGGGCCTAGTATTTTCACGCTTTATCAAATAAGGAGACAGAAGCACACAAAGGTTAAGGAACCTGCCTAAAGTCATAAGCTCGGTTTTTTTTCTCAAAACTTAGAACTGTGGCTCTAGAAAGAGTCCTCTTCTCTTGGTGAAGAAACCAGGAAGAGCAACGGTTACCAGTTATCACATCCCCTACTTCAGAGTGAAATCTGCTTACACTTCTTCCCCAAAGAGGAAGAGAGAATCCTGGTGATTTTAAATCTCTAGTTTTATTTCTTGAGTTCCCACAGTTGCCTTAGCTTGACTGTTCAGCTTTCCTTCAGCTTTGGGAGTTAATCCAGCTTACTATACAATACCTTTTGTTTTAATACAGATTGAAGTGAGATTCAATCACTTGCCAGCAAAAGATTACTGGTTAACACCAGGAAAAGGAGGCTTAGAGAGGCTAGATGGCAGAGTTGGGAACACAGCCAGGCTTTTCTGATTTGAAAGCCCCTGTGCAGTCCGCATGATCAATCCTCAGCTGGTCTGCCCTTCGCAGAATCTCACCATGGCTGTTCCTTCCACTCACAACTGCACAGTAAGCCTTTCTTAAACAATGCTTTCATCACTCTTCAATTTCTCTAACAGTTTTCCCCATTTCCTGATGTGTCTAGTCCATACCCCTCTCCCTAGTTTCTGATGCCCTCCAAATCAGGCCTCACTTAAATTTGAATGTTCCCACCATCCCCCATCCATCAAGAACCCAGCCTAGTAATTCACACTGCTATCATTTCTTTACTCAAGTCCTTTCAAATGACTAAAATTAAACCTACTCAAGATTCAGTTCAAGTCTTGCCCTTTTCCAGGAATCGTGACCATTCTAACCATTATCAATAACCTCAGATACGCAGATGACACCAGCCTTACAGCAGAAATGAAGAGGAACTAAAAGGGCTCTTGATGAAAGTGAAAGAGGAGATGAAAAAGTTGGCTTAAAGCTCAACATTCAGAAAACGAAGATCATGGCATCTGGTCCCATCACTTCATGGGAAATAGATGGGGAAACAGTGAAAACAGTGTCAGACTTTATTTTGGGGGGCTTGAAAATCACTGCAGATGGTGATTGCAGCCATGAAATTAAAAGACGCTTACTCCTTGGAAGGAAAGTTATGACCAGCCTAGATAACATATTAAAAAGTAGAGACATTACTTTGCCAACAAAGTTCCGTCTAGTCAAGGCTATGGTTTTTCCAGTGGTCATGTATGGATGTGAGAGTTGGACTGTGAAGAAAGCTGAGTGCCAAAGAATTGATGCTTTTGAACTGTGGTGTTGGAGAAGACTCTGGAGAGTCCCTTGGACTGCAAGGAGATCCAACCAGTCCATTCTAAAGGAGATCAGTCCTGGGTGTTCATTGGAAGGACTGATGCTAAAGCTGAAACTCCAATACTTTGGCCACCTCATGCGAAGAGTTGACTCATTGGAAAAGACTTTGATGCTGGGAGGGATTGGGGACAGGAGGAGAAGGGGACAACAGAGGATGAGATGGCTGGATGGCATCACCTACTTGATGGACATGAGTTTGAGTGAACTCTGGGAGTTGGTGATGGACAGGGAGGCCTGGTGTGCTGCGATTCATGGGGTCACAAAGAGTCAGACACGACTGAGCGACTGAACTGAACTGAACCATTATTAATTTCTTTAACTGAGAGCACTGGACTATTTTGTCTGACAGAAAGTTAGTTTAACGAGGCAAGTGGGACCATTATATCCATCTTCATAACATATATACTTTTATTTCATCTGTTAGCTATTACATGAAAGTATTACTAACTGAAAGTGTAAAACAGGAGTTGTAAAAAAAGAAAAGAAACCAAATTGTAGAACTGATTCCACTTTAAATAATAGTAAAAATGATTTCCTTTAATACTTTTATCTCTCAAGTAAATGACTCAAGTTTTATTTTCTGTTAAGTGTCAAACACGCCAGGATTCAGATAAAACTCCAACTGAATGGAAAAGAACAAGGACTATGATTTTCTCCAACCATATATTTCTTAGTTGAGATGATTGTCTTTTTTGCAAGTTCAAAGCCCTTCTTCTTCTGTGTGAGGTGTTTGGCCCCCCACTGATGGTTTTGGTGAAGCTGGACTGACATTTCTGACATGTCCAAGCAACTCATTCTTGACTACACTCAGGAATATTTCAATCCAATTAAGTGGAAAATCACAAAGCTCACAGCTGCCAGGATGAACTACCATTGTTTCTAAAAATGTTATTTATATCTTCCTTCTTCTGAACCTTAGAGTATATAACTTTCTGTTTAAGTAAAAACTGCTTGAGCCCTTGACTCATCAAACTTAAGATATTCCACTTTTACTAAATAATGTCCCTACAAGCCTTGTTTGGTTTCTACTTGTAGTCCCACAACATTCAGAAATGATTTTTAAAGGTAAATCAATAAAATATTTAGACAGTATAGGAAATATTCTTATACCTTCAGGATAAGAGGCTGATTTCTTTAATAGAACACACAAAGTGCTAATAATAAAAGAAAATTGACAAATATGACTTTATTGAAAGTAAAAATATATATTCACCAAAAGACACAGTTAAGACAAAAAAAAAGGCAACCCACAGACTAGAAGGAGATATGGGTACACATATAATCACAGATCAATAAGAAACAAGCAACCCATTTTTAAAAAATGAGCGTGAGCCCTGAACCATCTCTGCAGATAAGAGGAAATCCCAGTAAACAACATACTTGGGGAAAGTGACACATTTCACTAGTAATTAAGGAAATGCAAGTTAAAATGCAATTAGATATAACTAGTTACCTACCAAAATAGTTAAAATTTAAGACTCAAAATAACATGTTTATAGGACTAGAACTCACACACAGCTCTGGTAGAGGCATAAACTGTAACCACCATTTTAAGAAACTTTCTGGCATTATCAACAACAGTTGAGACTATTCACTCTATGACACAGCGATCCACTCCTAAATATATAACTCAATAGAAATACGAGCATGAAAATTCATGGAAGCATTATTCACAACAGCCAAAACCTGGTCAAAGGCCAAATGTCCATCAGCAGTAAGATGGATAAATTATATTCTATAATGAAATACTCCATAGAAAGATAAATAAATAGATATACTTAGTAACATAGAAGAATTTCAAAAATGCCATGTGAAGCAAAAGCAATGGGGGAGGGAGTTGTGTGGTTATATTTATATAAAGTTAAAAAATCAAGCAAAACTAAAACATAAAGTTAAGGATAGTGGTTACCTTTAGAAGAGAGAATTCACTGAGATGTACAGTTATAATTGCATTTTTCAAAGTATAATGTTAAACATTTAAAAATATGTTAAGAATTATTAACAATGGCAATTAGGAAATCACTGGATTTCTCAGAACATTTTCAATAGAGTAATTTGGTTAAAAGAAAGATTTTAAGTTTTTATAAAAGGTGAAAGTGAGAAAGAAGCAGAGGCAGTTGGTAGGTAAAGGTTCAAAAGATGGAAGCTACTTAGATAGGCTGGGACCGAACCCTTTTCTGGAGTGCCTGTACCTGGACAAAGGTCTCCTGGAGCAACAGAATACAGGAAACTATAAGGGACTAAAAATAACTACATGCACGTGCAATTAGTCACAAAAGGGCCAAAACCCACTCCCACTTGTGAGATGCCAGGCACAAAAGCAGGACACATGACGCTTACACACAGCACCATCAATGAGGTGGGCAAACCACCAAAGTCTCCCTTCCAGCTTGGGCCAACTGTCTATCCCTACCCTCATAGCCCATTTAAGAACCTCCAGCCTGCCCTCCTTGGGAAGCCTGCAAGGATACCTGTCACTTGTTTTTAAGTACCTATAGCAATTGATACCTCTTACTGATTGCTATTGATTAGAGTCCAAGGACCTGAGTCAGTAATCCATTCACTAATAAGTGATTCCAATGTATGGATGTGAGAGTTGGACTGTGAAGAAAGCTGAGTGCCAAAGAATTGATGCTTTTGAACTGTGGTGTTGGAGAAGACTCTGGAGAGTCCCTTGGACTGCAAGGAGATCCAACCAGTCCATTCTAAAGGAGATCAGTCCTGGGTGTTCTTTGGAAGGACTGATGCTGAAGCTGAAACTCCAATACTTTGGCCACCTCATGCGAAGAGTTGACTCATTGGAAAAGACTCTGATGCTGGGAGGGATTGGGGGCAGGAGGAGAAGGGGACGACAGAGGATGAGATGGCCGGATGGCATCACCGACTCAACTCACATGAGTTTGAGTGAACTCCGGGAGTTGGTGATGGACAGGGAGGCCTGGCGTGCTTCGATTCATGCAAAGAGTCCGACACGACTGAGTGACTGAACTGAACTGAACTAAACTGAATGTAAACAATGGTAACCATATCTGTTTATGTGCACGTTAAATATGCTGATTATTCCATTGTTAATTTCACTTGAGTACAAATTTTCACAACATCATTCTGGTTCTTATTGTTTAACCATAGTAACCATAAACTCAATAATGAACATCCATAATTCTATTCACAGAAATAAACAATTTCAGTTTTGACAATATAAATGGGTAATTTTGAAGGAAAAATAATTTTAACTTCAAATAATATATCTGGCTTAAAAATTTGGTTTTGAAAAAGAATATTGAAATAGAATATTGAGTTTTAATCAATGTACTTAAAGTTCATCTCAAGTTGCAACAACAATCTATCTTCAGTATTCCTATTCTATTTTTCACATTCTGAGTGAGATGACTCAGCAACACCTATTGTAACTAAAACCATAATATAAATAGAGGATAAAAATACACTCACTTATAAAAGTTAATGCCGAGGTAAATGGAACAAAACAAATTTTCATTAAAGAAAGCAATTAATAAGAACTTTGCTGTGTTCATAAGTCTGATTTCCTCACTAGAATTAGCTATTCAGGCTTCCATTTTGGAACTTGCTTACTTTCTTTTTATACAACACAAAAGCCATTATCATTTAATTAAAACTATTCTATTAAATAGCTGACCTTTCACTTCAGAAGACTTTTGGTGCTAAATTTGATCCAAATTCCAAGTGAAAAGCACCCTCAGCTGAAGGCAGTGGTATGTTTGTGAGTTTCAGAAAATCAGCGAGCTGGCTCTAAACCAGCACTCTGTGCAAAAAGTTTCTCTGCCTGAGTCCACACATCTTAGGGAATGGTACCCTCTGGGAGTGATTACTGCAACACTAATACAGCATCTGCCCGCAATGCGGGAGACCCAGGTTCAATCCCCAGGTCTGGAAGATCCCCTGGAGAAGGAAATGTCAACCCACTCCAGTACTCTTGCCTAGAAAATTCCATGGGTGGAGGAGCCTGGTGGGCTACAATCCATGGGGTTGCAAAGAGTCAGGCACGACTGAGTGACTTCACTTTTGACTTTTTTTTTGAAGTCACAAACTGGACAGTGTTAAATTCCATGGTCGCAAAGCTATTCAAGAAATATTTGGAAATACTGATTAAATTTTGAATTTCGCAGAATCATAATTTATGAAGTTGTTCTCCAAATGAAAGTCTATATTATATTCATTTTGAAAATTTACCAAAAATATAAACCTAATACAAGAACAAACCTTTTTGATTGCTATAAGATTGTTAAGATTATGTCAGAGGGCTTGATCATTTTCCTAGCTATTGATACACATTGCCAGGTTTCTTCCCAAAGCAAGAGTATTGGGTTCTTTTCTGTGTGCTAGATTCTGTTTTACTTGGATATTTTTATGGAAGAGCATTTTACAGTATATTTATAATGTTAAGATGAGGCCATTGCCATAATACATTAATGTATTCATCTCTCAAATACATGAAGCCAAATGCTCTACTTCATTTTTTATCCGTCTGTTGCTTGCAACCAACAACCACTAAGTGATATACCACCCCACATGTAGAACACTTCACTTCCAGGTAGTGTACGTGCCTTTCTATCTGGACCTGAAGCCACAAAGAAATAAAGGTGAAGTAAGGTAAGACCCAGATGGAGAAGGGTGAGCAAGTAAGTATTTGGCTATGGGATTCTACTTTTCTTGTTCTACTTGCACATTTTCCCTGATACCCAGATAGGGGACTGGAAGAAACCTGTGCGGGGCAGCCTTCTACCGGCTTGCATTTCTGCAAAGATTAACAGGGCCTGATAAAGGTAGAGGCAGTATTTCACGCACTCCCTCTGCTCACAGGACTGTAGGTCAGCCCAGAATGCCTGTCCTGGTAACGTGTGGATGACCTTGGATCACACTCTTCTTCCTCTCTCAAGGAAAGCACTGAGGGCTGCCACATGCAAACAAAACAAGCTGTGAATCTCTCTCTAGTGTTACCAGAAGAAGAAAGATGATGAGAAAGTCATGCTTCCACATGTTTCTGTTTTCTAATTCCATTAGATCCCAGATCAAATATCTAAAAACCTGCACAGAGCATGGTTCCCAGCAGGCTCCTGAGGACAAATAAAGACCACCAGTGTAAAAGCGAAGCAGTACTTTGTTTCTCAAAGAAAGTGAGATTAGTAGCTTGCCAGAAAATGGAGTGAAATGGAAATGGAATGGAAAAATACTTATTTTTAAAACAATAATGCAGAATTTAAATTTCCTATTGCAAAAATCTTGATGAGGCATTGGAAATACCAACTTGAAAAGATGATGATTTAAAATGAACACAGCAAGTTTTCCTGGTGTAGTAAATAGAATGTCATTGTTAACTTTCTTCCATGGAACAGCTGTATAGGTGAAATGCATTTTAACAATTCCAGACTGTACCATGTGTGCCTACACCAAGCATACCTAGAAATTTGCATACAGCATTCATTTTCAAAGAATTAGGGAAAAATAAACTAGTAACTAAGCAGAAGACACAGCTGCTAAATTCAATGAACTAAATAGCTGGTGTGAATCTTTAAGTGCATACAAAAGGGCATTAAAAGATTCCTAACACACAAAGATACTCAGGATGTCAAATATTTGTGTTTTTTTTCCCTCACCAAAGCCCCAAAATTTTATGCAAAACTTTTATTTGAATTTCAGGCAAAATTTTAAAAGCATTTCGTTTTTAAAAAACAATCACCAATCTGTTCCTACAATCTGTAAGGGAAAAAAACACAAAAATTTGTCTGAACTTTCATCTGTGTTGTCAATAATCCCTGAATCCTGCAGGATATACTGAATTCGAAAATTTTCTACCCAATCCATCAAAACAGGTTGCAGATAATAATTTATATTTACTTTTTTTCTCACACCTGAGCATAAACCCTATGAGGGCAGAGATTATTTGTCATGATTGTACTCAAGGCCAGACACAGCAGGCAGGCATAGTACACCTCTTTAGTCAATACACACATAACTGTTCACATTGAGAAAAAAAATTACATGATGGAGGAAAAGCCTTTTTTGCAGGCCTTAGGAAGCATCACTACAAACAAAGCTATTGGAAGTGATGGAATTCCAATTGAGCTATTTCATATCCTAAAAGATGATGCTGTGAAAGTGCTGCACTCAATATGAAGGAGTCTTTGGGCCTAGAAAAGAAAACAGTGGTCTCAAAGGCCCTTGCTGAATCATCTAACTGCAGAGAAAACAAAACCGAACTTAAGGTCCCGCCGTGATGCTCCAGGCCAGTTGTATCTACCTGGACATATTTCCCCTGCCCAGAAACCTTCCATCCCCTACATCAGCCAGGGACTTATCACCCCCTGCCCAGGGGACTTATCACTCCTTGCCCAAAACCTCCCACCCCCTGTTCAACTACAAATGCCATCTCAACTAAAGAATACCCAAAACATCCCACCTAACATTTCCCTTAACATCTCCACAAACCTCCCTTTAAATATGAAGCCTCCTTGATCCCTCTCAGCCTGGTCATTAGGCTGACTGTCACCCCTCCTTGCCTGACTAAAGGTAACCTACCTCCATTGAGGTCGTCTCTCCTTTTCAGCCTCGGCTGGAACTACACCTTACATTTTCGGTGCCAAAACCCGGGAGATGGCAAGGCACTTGTGTGTGTGTCTCTCTCTCACTCTCCCTCCCTCTCATTGTTTTCCCTTTTCCCAGAGTCTGGGAGCGTGAACACCTGCCAAGCTCACTTTCTGCCAGGGCTCATAAGTGCCTTTGTAAGCGGTACAAACCTCGTCCTAAGGTTTTCTTGGTGCTTTGCCTACCCCCAGGCCTCCAGCTCTATCCCCTTTCTCTCTCTCTCTCTCTGACGACCTCAGGAACAAGGAACTCTTGCCATTCGACCACTCTACATGCAACACTCCACTCAAGCCGGCCCCTAGATTAAGGTAAGATCCAGACGGTGTTTTAGAGACACCCTAGAACTCAGTCCTCTCTGGGCCCCGGGGACCCCCGGCCTAAGGCCAATATGTAGGCGATGGTGGGGATGCTCCACCTCGACAGAGAGCTCTCTTCTTATAACTCCTATTGAGACCACGGGTGATGACTTGAACTCCCATAGGAACCTCTGCTTGCCTTTCAATTATGGGGTCTAGCCAGTCTGTCCCAAAAGAATTCCTTCTGGCCTGTGTTCTCAAAAATCTCAAACCACTCTTATTGAACTCAAAGCTAACCGCTTAAAACCACTCTGTATACAGATCTGGCCTCAATACCAATTAGACAATCAAGACTGCTGGCCTGAATTCGGCACATTTGACTTTAACATTCTTCAAAATCTCACTGACTTCCTTAAACGGAATGGCAAGTGGTCGGAGGTCCCATATGCCCAAGCCTTTTGGGCCCTTCGGAGCAGGCCCTCCCTATGCAAGGGCTGCTCCACCCAGGAGGTCCTTCTATGCACCTTGCCTCCCAAGCAAAGGGGCTCCTCTTCAACTAACCGCCAATAGCGACCTTCTGCACCCCCAGAGTTCAACCCTATGGAGGAGCCCCCTCGCTACCGCCACCCTGCCAACTCTCTCCTTCCCCCTCATCCAACTCACCTACTGACTCTGAAACCTCTCCTGACTCTCCCTCAACCCCGCTACCCCATCTCTCCGACTCCCCCTCCCCCCTTCCCTCCCCTCCCTGCCACAGAGAGGTGGCAGGACCAGAGGGCCCCACCCGAGTCCATGTGCCATTTTCATTGTCAGACATGAGCCAGATAGAAGAAAAATTAGGATCATTTTCTGAAAATCCTACCAGATACAGAAAAGAATTCCTGAGACTCTCCCAGGCCTATAACCTCACGTGGAGTGACATATGCTGCTGCTGCTGCTAAGTCACTTCAGTCGTGTCCAACTCTGTGTGACCCCATAGACGGCAGCCCACCAGGCTCTGCCATCCCTGGGATTCTCCAGGCAAGAACACTGGAGTGGGTTGCCATTTCCTTCTCCAATGAGAGAAAGTGAAAAGTGAAAGTGAAGTTGCTCAGTCGTGCCCGACTCTTTGCAACCCCATGGACTGCAGCCTACCAGGCTCCTCCATCCATGGGATTTTCCTGGCAAGAATACTGGAGTGGGGTGCCATTGCCTTCTCCAGGAGTGACGTATATTATATCCTAAATGCCACTCTCACCCCAGATGAAATGGACCGTATCTGGCAAGCAGCAAAAGCCCATGCCGATCACTTACATAACCAAGACTGGGATAGCCCAGTTGCTGATGAGGCGGTGCCTCAGTTAGATCCCCACTGGACTTACCAGCCCAGTGACACAGGTATCAGGAGATTCAATCATATGATTACCTGCCTTCTAGAAGGAATGCAGACAAATACTCATATCCATGTCAATTATGATAAAGTCAGGGAAATCACCCAAGGGGCAGACAAAAATCCAGCCTTATTCTTGGCACACCTCACAGAAGCAGTCCAGAAGTATACCAACCTAGATATCACTACTCCTGCTGGGTTACTCTACCTTCATGTTCAGTTCATCAGCCAGTCTGCCCCTGATATTAGACGTGAGCTTCGACAACTAGAAAAGGGCCCTGAGACCCTCCAAAGAGACCTTCTAGAAGTAGCCTTAAAGGTGTTCAATAATAGAGAAGAGGAGGCTAAGAGAGAAAAAGACCATGAGAGAAAAGCTAAATATGCCTTTTTGGTGGCAGCAATTAACGGAAGAGATCAGCCTGGCCCAAGTCATCCCAGACCAGGACTTAAGACCACTCCCCACTGCTCTGAACCCTGCTTCTGATGCAGCCAGTCAGGACACTGGGCAAAGGATGCCTGAACCCATGGCCCCCCACAAAAGCGTGCCCAACCTGTGGTCAATGGGGAGACTGGAAGATGGACTGTCCCCAGGGATGCCCTGGCACCCCTGGGGAGGTCCCCATCTCCCAGACCTGGAGAGTGGAATGTCCACAGGGATGCCCTAGTGCCTCTGGGGAAATCACCACTTCTCCCCAGAACCCCAGCCCAACCCTACAAAAGTTGTTCCAATAACGGGGCCTGGGTTCCAGCCCCCCAGCCTGTGTCCCGGACATGAGCTCAGAACTTAGGGTAGATGGGGTAGTGGCTGGGAAAAGGACCTCCTTTATAGCAGACTGCTGGAGCTGCTTTCTCTCTCTTAACTTCCTACTCTGGCCCAACTCAAAACTCAGAACTCACAATCAAGGGGGTCTCTGGAGTTCCCATAAGGCCAAAAATCAGCCCTCCATTACTCTGTTAATTTGGAAAATCGACCCTTATACACTCATTCCTCATAATGCCTCATAATGTCCCAATGGCACTCCTAGGGAGAGATTTGTTATCCAAATTTGTTATCCAAATTTGTTATCCAAATTTGTTATCCAAGGGTCTTTATTACCATACCCCTCTCAATGCAGTCTCTATATTCTGCATGCAGATAACACCTGGACTGTCCCTATCCCTCACCCCTGACCTTCCCTTGGATCTACCCGCCTGAGACCCCCAAGTCTGGGACATTGACCACCCATCCATAGCCAAACATCATCCCCCAGTCCACATTACCCTAAAGGACCCCTGGACTATAATCACCCAACAACAGTACTATCTCACCCTGGAGGCCCACAAGGGACTTAAGCCTATCATAGACCGTCTTCTTCAAGCCTCTATCTTAATTCCTACACATTCACCACACAACACCCCTATTCTGGCAGTAAGGAAGGGACCAAACTCTTGGAGACTGGTCCAGGATCTTCAAAAAATCAATGAGGCCATCACGCCAAGATTCCCAGTAGTCCCTAATCCTTACACCCTCCTGTATGCCATACCTCCAACTGCAACCCACTTCACGGTATTAGATCTCAAAGACGCCTTTTTCACCATCCCCCTCCACCCCCTCTCCCAACTCCTTTTCACCTTCACCTGGCAAGACCCCGAGACTCAAGTTTCCCAACAACTAACATGGACAGTTCTCCACCAGGGGTTCAGAGACAGCCCCTACTTTTTTGGACAGGCTTTACAAAAGGACCTACAGACACTTGACCTAGCCCCAAGTCATCTCCTCCAATATGTAGATGACCTCCTCCTTTGTAGCCCAACCTGAAAACTCTGCTTCCAACATACTGCCAAACTCCTTGGGGCCCTGGGATCCTGGGGTTATTGGGTGTCCCGATCCAAGGCCCAAGTAGTACAGACAAATGACACCTACCTGGGGCTCTCCACATCCCACCAACAAATAACTATTCCCCCAGATAGAATCCAGGCCTTGATTAACTGTCCACTTCCAAAAACAAAAAGGAAACTCCTGTCTATCCTCAGCCTCCTAAACTTTTTCCGTATCTGGATCCCTAACTTCTCCCTCATTGCAAAGCCGCTCTATAAGGCAACTAAAGGATGTCTGGATAAGCTTCTCTTTAACCTCTCCTTGCTGGCCAATCCTCTTCGCTAGCTCACCCAGAGCCTCCTCCAAGTGCCAACTCTCCACCTGCCAGATCACACCAGACCATTCTTTCTTTTTGCCCATTCCAACCAAGGACAGGCCCTGGGACTTCTATGTCAGCGGGCCAGAGACATCTGGGCTCCCATAGCCTATCTGTCAAGCAGCTTGACATGGTAACCAAGGGGTGGTCTCCCTGTATACAGGCCATGGCTGCTATTGTAGCCTTCGTACCCAAAGCAAATAAACTCTCTAGGCATGCCCCTTTAACAGTCTGTTCTCCACACACCTTCCGAGACTTACTATCACATCGGGCTTTCCTCTCCTTTCCCCCTTCCAGGGTACAGGTCCTACATGACTTTCTCCTCAACCCTCATCTCTCATTCTCCCCCTGCTCTCCCCTTAACCCTGCCA
Source organism: Bos indicus x Bos taurus (assembly GCF_003369695.1). Classification (NCBI taxonomy): domain Eukaryota; kingdom Metazoa; phylum Chordata; class Mammalia; order Artiodactyla; family Bovidae; genus Bos; species Bos indicus x Bos taurus. The sequence goes on along the minus strand of NC_040079.1, from coordinate 63,989,462 downwards.
GCTTATTACCCATGTCCTCTACAACAGACCCTCTCCTACATAGCTGCAACCTAACAGTAGATCTTACCCAAAACCCCTTCCAACATTTAACAGATCAGCCCATCCTAGACCCAGACACCCCACACTGGTTCATTGATGGGAGCTCTCAAAAATCCCCACCCTCTGCAGCAGGATATGCCATAATCCAGGGGGTCCTTTGTCACAGTCATGAAACCCAGACAACTGAAGCTTCACCTCTGCCACATCACACCACCTCCCAACAGGCAGAACTGATAGCTCTCACCATAGCATTGACTCTGGCTAAAAATCTAAGGGTCAACATCCACACAGACTCCAAATATGCCTATAACATACTTCACTCAAACATCCTAATATGGAGAGAAAGAGGTTTCCTAACCCAAAAGGGATCCCCCATTATTAATTCAAACCTGATCCACAAGCTTCTAGAGGCAGCACTCTTACCAAACAAAGCCGCCATCCTCCACTGTAGGGGACATCAAAAGGGAAGTCTCATTTCAGCCTACAACAATGCTGCAGACCAGAAGGCAAAGGAGATAGCCGTGTCCCATCCCTCCGTCCAGTCCCCTGTCATCTTAGCCCTGACTCCATCTGACCCTCCAACTACCAGAGAAATCCTCTATCTACACTCATTTTTTCATCCCTCATCCAAGACACTCCAGCAGTTCCTCTGTAACCACTTCCCCATATCCACTGCTGACCAATAATATTTAGATAACCTTACCCGCTCCTGTCAGACATGTCAACGTACTAATCCCAATTCCAACCTTAAACCTACATCCTTTCCAACCCATCAAATGCGAGGCAGCCTCCCAGCACAGGCTTGGTAGATGGACTTTATTCATACGTCCCCGGTTCAGAGAGTCAGATACCTCCTGGTCCTTGTGGACAATTTTCCGGGATGGGTAGAAGCATTTCCCACTACAAACAAAAGAGGCCCAAATCCTCCTCACAGAAATTATCCCCAGGTTTGGCCTGACTTCATCCCTACAATCTGATAATGGCCCATAATTTACATCCTAGGTCACCCAACAACTTGTCCAATTCTTACAGGTACCCTGGAAATTTCACATTCCATATCATCCCCCGTCCTCAGGAAAGGTAGAAAGGATGAATGGAATAATCAAAGAAACTCTTACCAAACTAACCCTCAAGGTACATCTGGATTGAATTAAACTTTTGCTGATTGTTCTCCTCAAAGTGCGGGCTTTGACCAGAAAGCCCCTGGGCTCAAAGGCTGAGCCCCTTTGAGGTGATGTACGAAGGCTCATGCTCCCTCCTGGACTCCCCGCTGAACCTCCTCCCATACCAAGCTTCTTACACTCCCGTCTGCTGGCAGAACTCTGCAATGCCCTCTGGAAATACATCAACCACAACTTGCCCGCCCCTGACCCCAAAGCCTCCCTGCCCCCTTTACAAACTGGGGACATGGTCTACCTGTCTGATAATCCCCAGGGTGACCTAACCCCAAAGTGGCAGGGACCGTTCAAAATCATCCTCCTTACCCCAACTGCAGCTAAACTCGAGAAGGTCACCTCCTGGGTACACCTCTCTCGCCTAAAATGGGTCACCTCCGATCCTGTGCTGCCTTCCTTAACTGACCCCATCAGGTCTCACTCACAGGACCCACCTCCTTAAAAATCACCTGGCGACAACCTCCGTCGACCATTCAAGAAGACATGAATGACCTGGACCCTCTTCAACCTACAGCTGTTCCTGACCCAACTACTACAAGACCTCTGGACCAGTGCCCCAACAGGAAACTCCTTTGAAGACCTGACCACACTGGTGTCTCAACTGTGCTTCAGGGAACCTTCTACAACCTGACTCCAGACTAAATTGATTTCTTTACTTTCATTCTACATCCTAATGAACGCTGTTCCTCCTCAGATTCAAGCAACCACCAACTTGGGGCCTTCTGCCCCTCGTCCTGACTGGCTTCTCCCCATCTCTCTAACCATAACTGCACTCTTAATCTCAGTCCTTGCTATAGGCCTAGTAACTGTCTCCCCTCAGGACTGGTTACCTATCCTTCGTCTCTTCATCGGTATCACCTACGTTGTTAGCTGTGTTCTATTCCTAGGGTGCTATTTCCTCCGCATTATCTAATAGACTCATGATTCCCCTGTTCCTTATCCTTGCTGCACTCCCCAGCCTTCTGGCTAGTCCCTGCCCCTGCTCAGACATTTATTCCTATGTTCATTCCTCATGTTATAATATGGCTCCAAGACCATGCACCATGAACCTCAGGGTGGGGTGGGGGGCAGTCCAAATCCCTACTCACTGTTAAAGTACAAAAGAGTGTGAGTTTCATGAGCACCAGCCCTAAGCCAAATGGAAGAAACATGTTTCTATCCCATTACCCACTGGGGGTACTCAGACGGGGGCAGGGTACTAGGCAAAAATCAGGAAAAGAAATAAGAATAAGTCATAAAGAACATAATTTCCTGGTAACAGGCAACCCCTGAGTCTTATAAACACCTAGACCTCCTTTCCCAATTACGGCCTCTCCTAAAACCTGCCTCTGGCAACCAACACCTTACCCGCCTTCTCAACTCTTCTTTCCAGTTCTTCCAGTACACACAACACACATCCCAGTGTTGGATAAGCATGTCACTGTCTCCCTCACCACACATAGCAATTCCTTTATCTTCAACCTGACTGTTACAGGACAACTATACCTCCCCTTCCCAACAAAAAACCACACAACTCATTGCACCAGTCTCTGACAATGTCCTACTCTCAGCCTCTTCAAACCTAACCTGTATCAACTACACTGGTCTTATAAACTCTGCTCCCTCCTTCTGTTCCACTTGGGTTCTCTGGAACAGCACAAATAATTGCACCAATCCAGGAATCTTCATTCTCTGCGACACCTATGCATATTCATATCTCCCCCTTGACCCCCCTAGACCTTGCATCTTGGTCTTCCTGACCCCGGGCCTAACATTCCTCAAAGAAGAAGAGATAGAACAAATAGTCTACCCCCAAGAGGAACTTTCCCACAGGAAAAAACGAGCTGTCATAGCCCCGTTCCTGATTGTGACTGGCATAGCAGCAGCCCTAGGCACGGGGATTGGGGGGATCTCAACCTTGGCCCATTTTTACAAGCTGTCCCAAGAACTTAATGAGGATATGGAGTAGGTAGTGGAGTCCTTTGTTTTGGTCCAAAGACAAATTAACTAATTAGCTTCTGTGGCCCTAAAAAATAGATGAGCCCTGGATCTTCTCACCACGGAAAAGGGAGGGACCTGCCTTTTTCTAGGAGAGGACTGCTGCTATTTTGTAAATGAAACGGGCAGAGTCAAAGAACTTAGAGACAGAATTGAACACTGCAGAAAAGAGTTACAAAACCTTTACACTTCCCAAAACCTGTTCCAACTGGCCCTCCCTTGGTTGCTTTCTTTCTTGGGACCATTGGTATTTATCATTTTATTCCTCTTATTTGGACCCTGTCTCTTCAATCTCTTTCAAAGGTTTCTCCAAGAACGGATTCGGGCCATCTCTCGAGACCAGGTCAAGACCCTTGTTCTTCTCGAAAGTTTCAGCCCAACCTCAGGAAAAAGAGACCCTGGGCCCTAGGACGATCCTCCGTTCCAGACCCAGAACCATCATCTCATCCAACAGGAAGCAGCCAGAGAGATATGGTGCCCTTTTCCCCATTTTTTATGATTTCAGGGTCTGGAATGAAGGAGTCTTTGGGCCTAGAAAAGAAAACAATGGTCTCAAAGGCCCTTGCTGAATCATCTAACTGCAGAGAAAACAAAACCCAACTTTAGGTCCCGCCCTGATGCTCCAGGCCAGTTGTATCTACCTGGGACTTGTTTCCCCTGCCCAGAAACCTTCCACCTCCTACATCAGCCAGGGACTTATCACCCCCTGTTCAACTACAAATGCCATCTAAAGATTACCCAAAATGTCCCACCTGACTAATGTTTCCCTTAACGTTTCCACAAACCTCCCTTTAAATATGAAGCCTCCCTGACCACTGTTGCACTCAGCCTGGTCGTTAGGCTGACTGTCGCCCCTCCTTGCCTGAATAAAGATAACCTACCTCCGTTGAGGTCGTCTCTCCTTTTCTGCCTCGGCCCGAACTGTACATTACACAATATGCCAGCAAATTTGGAAAACCCAGCAGTGACCACAGGACTGGAAAAGGTCAGTTTTTATTTCAGTCCACAATAAAGGCAATGCCAAAGAATGCTCAAACTACCGCACAATTGAACTCATCTCACACGCTAGCAAAGTAATACTCAAAATTCTCCAAGCCAGGCTTCAACAATACATGAACTGTGAACTTCCAGATGTTCAAGCTGGTTTTAGAAAAAGCAGAGGAACCAGAGATCAAATTGCCAACATCCGCTGAATCATTGAAAAAGCAAGAGAGTTCCAGAAAAACATCTATTTCTGCTTTATTGACTATGCCAAAGCCTTTGACTGTGTGGATCACAATAAACTGTGGAAAACTCTGAAAGAGATAGGCATACCAGACCACCTGACCTGCCTCTTGAGAAATCTGTATGCAGGTCAAGAAGCAACAGATAGAACTGGACATGGAACAACAGACTGGTTCCAAATAGGAAAAGGAGTACATCAAGGCTGTATATTGTCACCCTGCATATTTAACTTATATGCAGAGTACATTATGAGAAACGCTGGGCTGGAGGAAGCACAAGTTGGAATCAAGATTGCCAGGAGAAATATCAATAATCTCAGATATGCAGATGACACCACCCTTATGGTAAAAGCAAAGAACTAAAAAGCCTCTTGATGAAAGTGAAAGAGGGGAGTGAAAAAGTTGGCTTAAAGCATAACATTCAGAAAACCATGGAGAAGGCAATGGCACCCCACTCCAGTACTCTTGCCTGGAAAATCCCATGGGCGGAGGAGCCTGGTAGGCTGAAGTCTATGGGGTCACTGAGAGTCGGACACGACTGAACGACTTCACTTTCACTTTTCACTTTCATGCATTGGAGAAGGAAATGGCAATCCACTCCAGTGTTCTTGCCTGGAGAATCCCAGGGACGGGGGAACCTGGTGGGCTGCCGTCTATGGGATCGCGCAGAGTCGGACACAACTGAAGTGACTTAGCAGACAGCATATTAAAAAGCAGAGACATTACTTTGCCAACAAAGATCCATCTAGTCAAAGCTATGGTTTTTCCAGTGGTCATGTATGGATGTGAGAGTTGGACTGTGAAGAAAGCTGAGAGTTGGACTGTGAAGAAAGCTGAGCGCTGAAGAATTGATGCTTTTGAATTGTGGTGTTGGAGAAGACTCTTGGACTGCAAGGAGATCCAACCAGTCCATTCTAAAGGAGATCAGTTCTGAGTGTTCATTAGAGGGACTGATGTTGAAGCTGAAACTCCAATACTTTGACCACCTGATGCGAAAAGCTGACTCATTTGAAAAGATCCTGATGCTGGGAAAGATTCAAAGTGGGAGAAGGGGACGACAGAGGATGAGATGGTTGGATGGCATCACCGACTCAATGGACATGGGTTTGGGTGGGCTCCAGGAGTTGGTGATGGACAGGGAGGCCTGGCATTCTGCAGTCCATGGGGTGCAGAGTTGGACATGACTGAGCAACTGAACTGATATCTCGTGGAGAGGAACTATACATAAGTATTTAACATTTAGCATACAGGGTTCATTTGAGTCAGGCCAAGTACCTAAACTGGATTTATCCCTTGTAATTCTCAGCACTTGGGTAAGATTTGAGGGGGTCCAGAGGCAGCCTTTGGTGAGAAGCTGGGTGGGCAGGAGAGACCATGGATTGGAAAGAGGACTGTTCACAGGGATGAGAAGCTGCGAGTTGTAATAGACACATCCCTACCCTGATACTTTTAGTCTAGTAGGTCCACACCACTCACTGAATATAGCTTCTAGAGACTTAAAGGATAACTGACACATCCCATCACATTCAATACACCCCTAAAACTATTGTGTAAGACCCATTCATTATTCAAAATTAGTCTGGTACTGGGCAGAGAGTGGCATATAAAGCAAGATCCTCACTCTTGGGGAACTTGTATTCTGATCATTGGTAGTTTAGTGCAGAATTGAAGAGGCCTATCCCCAAACCTGATGAAAAAAACAAACAAAAACAAAACAAAACAAAAAATAGCAAATAACAATCAGTACTGACAATTGGAAAGAATCCAAAACTCAAAACTTACCCTTGGAGAAATGTTATCTAAAACCAGATCAATTTGGAACTAAGGCGGAAAAAAATGCCAGAAATCAACATGCCTCTTGGGAAAACAGTACAGTGGGCTAAAGAAGGAAGACAACATTTTGAAGGAAAAAAAAACCCAAAACATTAATGCTACTTTGAGGGACAAGACTGGGTACATGGCAATCTGTGATAAAAACAAAGTATGCCCCAGGAGGAATTCTTCTTCGGTACAGTCAGCGGACAGAGACTTGACCTGGGCTGAGAGAATCACACAGATCCTGTTCTTTACACATTTCTACCAGGAGAAGAAAAGCAAAGATTGTATAAGCAAAAACATTTTAAGGATAATGTTCTTGATAGCACACACAAGCTTGACCAGAGGGAGGGGAGAATGGTGAGAGGAAGGCAAAGCCTGAAGCCATCGGAAGCCTGTGCATCAGATCAGAATGAGAGCCCTTCGGGGAAGACATGGGACTCAAGTCATGGGGGCGGAGGGCAATGTGTGGATGTGGAACATAATTTCAGGATAAAGGGACACGGCGGACCTGATTTAGCTGTTTAGGACTGAGTCCCCTTCCTTCCCCAGGCTCTCAGGCTTTGGTGTTGATGTATGTTTATACCAACAGAGCCCCCAAATTAAGTTGATTTAATGATAACAATGAATTTTTAAAAAGTAACTAAAATTCTTCTCATTACTGCATTTACTTGTCATAAAAATTAACCATTTTAGGACTGTTGAAGTCTGTAAAATCTAAGAAATGCATCTTAGTCGGGCATATTTTACGAACCTATTAAAGAAAAAAATGACATCTCAACTGCATTCATGTGAATTGCTAATGCTTCATTAATGATGCTCAAATGCAATGATCACTGGGTGAACAAAACTGTGGGGAATTTTTAATCTCAACAGTCATTATTGTTTTAAGTCATTTGTTTGTTTATGGTGACTAACTGTATACTTAGTATTATATAAAAGTCTATTTCTGTGGTGCAAAAAGCTGTTTTCCAATTATAAGCAATCTAATAAATGAATCTGAATAGTTTGATAATAAAGTAAGCAACCAGTAATTCATTTTTTATGCAACTCATTGCTTCACTGCAGTAATAAACACCACTGTTCAGAAATACTTGTAGAAGAAGTTTTTTAGACCCAGGATTATTAATTTTTTCAGAAAACAGCAGGTTGACTCTACTTATAACTCAATAAAACCAAAATAAGCTGCTTTATTTACTTAATTGGAACAAAGATCCCCGAAGCCAGGGTTTGTGATTAGATGATTAAAATAACTCTCCATTCCACTGCATTGTCAGAGGGTATTCATTTAATTCTGTTACTTTTGAGTACATGAAACCTGCACAAGAGAACACTGTCCCTTGTTTTTCCACATTTTCTCTTCTGGAGATTGAGAAAAACTGTTGCTGGCTTTCTATAGCCCTCAGTTATTAAATCTTTAAGCTAAGGTCAGAGCTAATGCCCCAAGTACTCATTAATTCAAACTGGAATGCTTCATGTTTGGGTAGCTTCTTATTCAGTATATTATTATCATGAGTGTGTTTGGAGGTATGTGTGTGTAAATAGAGTATTTTTAAAAAAGACTCATAATTGGAGGGTTGCTTAGATTCTGAAGATAAGTTTCAAGTATTGTGAAGTCATAGAAGAGGTCAACATTTACATATTAATGTGGAAAGATGTACTGTTAAGAAAGCAAATTGCAGAATAATATTATGGTATCTTCTATTTGGATTTGAGTATCATTAAAGACTATGACTCCTCTAGGAAAAAACCACCTGCTTACATTTTCTGGAAGGATACCCTGCAAAGTGCTACTGACAAGAGAACTGGAAATCAGGAATAGAAAGAAGGTTCACCTCTCACTGTACATCCCAGACTCCCAGTCTCTGTTTCTTCCTGCCCCTCAGTCTACGCGTTGTCAGTTCCCTTGACTTGTCCCTCCTACAGTACTCACAGCCGAAATGCTGGCAACCCGCAGAACCTCTCCTACACTCCCTTCTCTTTTCCATTCTCCAATAACGACCTCATTTAGGATGATGGCTTTCAATATCATCAAAAACTGATGAATCTCCAGTCAAAATTCCTATGCCTTACCTCTTTCTGGAAATCTTGAACCATACAGCACATTGGTCCCTTAATATAGGCACAGAGTTGATGAATGGCATCTCAAATTTAATTTGACAAAAAAAATTCTTGTTTTTATCTCTGAATCTTTTTCAGTTAAATAAAGTAAAACATTATTCCTCCATGATTAAGTCACAATCCAGGAATTCCTCTTTTCCCTATCCTTCCTATTCCTCTATCCTTCATTCCTCTTTTTCCTTTACACTGAATATTCAGTTTATCAAGGAGTCTTCTAGTGTTCTCTCTGAAACATCCCTTACCCATCCATTTCCTTCTATCTCTTTGACTACAGTCCACATATAAGCAACTCTCACATCCCACATGAACTTCTTATAGGACTACTGCTTCTTTTCTAGTTTCCCTATAATCCATTTCCCCCATGGTAGCCAGAATGATCCAAGTTGTTTTCGTTTTCCCCTTCTCTACTTAATATATGCCAATGGCTTCCCATTGCTCCTAGAACAAGTTACACTGGGTAGAAAGATCTACTGTTTGGGCTTTGCCTACCTCTGTGACCTCATCTCAGGTTGCTCCACCCCTTTCCCACTAAGTTCATTACACGGCTTTCCTTTGGTTCCTCAACGAGACCCAGTGTGCACCCACTTTCGCACTTTTTCACTAACTGTTCCTTCTGTCCAAATCTTCTTCCCCTAAATTCTCAAATGGCTTATTTTTTCCTGTAACAGAGACTGATACTCAGAAGTGGAGTGCTGCCATTATAAAAGCCTAAAATATGGTACTGGCTTAGCAGTGTGATAGCAGGAATAAAGGACACAGACACTGCAAGCGAAAAAATCTGGTGACTCTTGTTCTGCTGCTGCAAAACTTTTGGTTGCAGTATCTCCCAGGATAGGGCCTCCCAGGTAACTCAGTGGTAAAGAATCCACCTGCCAATGCAGGAGACACAGGGGATGCATGCAGGTTTGACCCCTGGGTTAGGAAGATCCTCTAGAGAAGGAAATGGCACCCCACTCCAGTGCTCTTGCCTGGAAAATCCCATGGATAGAGGAGCCTGGTGGGCTACAGTCCATGGGGTCCCAAAGAATCAGACATGACTGAGTGACTGAACATGTGTATCTGCATGCACACACACGCACACACACACACACACACTCACACACTCACACATATCTCCTGCAATAATTCGGAAGGCAAATCATATGCCTACACGTCTACATTCCAGGAAAAGAGGCTAAACAGAAAGCCAGAATATCACCATGTAGCTGCAGCTCCTTGCCACTTTCTGACAAGTTATTACAAAAGAGAAATGATATCAGGCAAGAACTGTCCAGTTTATAAGAGGTCTGGAGCTTGACAAGGTTGGAAAAACTTAACTTACGTATGCACTCTCAAATATCAGGAGCTAAGACTGTTTTCACTCATATTCTTTTTCAAAAACCTTACATAAATCCAAACAGAGGAATAAAGCAGTGATGCTCACCCGGGGACATTTTGCTTCCCCAGGGAACACTTAGCAATGTCTAGTGACACTTTTGGCTAGGACAACTGAGACAGTGATACTGGCATCTCCTAGATAGAGACCAGGGATGCTGCTAACATCTTTGAAACCACAGGACAGCCCTACACAATAAAGACTTTACTAAGGCTTCCATAAGCCTCCTGGAAGAAATCACAGGAAGTGAAGTCTTTGACATTGGTTTTGTCAATGATTTTATAAATACAATACCTAAAACACAAGTGGCAAAGCTAAAATAAATAAATGGGACCACATCAAACTAAAAAGTTTCTGCACAGCAAAAGAAACAACAAAATGAGGTTATCTCAGAGTGGGGTAAAATATTTGCAAACCACATATCTGATAAGGGCTTACTATCCAAAATATATAAAGAACTCATATAACCCAACAGCAGAAAAAACAACAAAACAGAAAAAAAAAAAAAAAAACAATTTAATTTGAAAAATGAGCAAAGGATCTGAATAGACATTTTTCCAAAGAAGACATTTAAATAACTAACAGGTCTATGAAAAGGTACTCAGTATCACTAATCTTCAGGGAAATGTGAATCAAAACTACAATGAGGTGTCACCTCACACCTGTCAGAATGGCTATTATCAAAAAGATAAGAAGCGACAAGTGTTGATGAGGCTGTGGAAAAAAGGGAAAAGTTGTGCCCTGCTGGTGGGAATGTAGATTGGCACAGCCAGAATGGAAACCAGTATGGAGGGTCCGCATTAATTAAAAACAGAACTACCGTATGATTCAGCAGTCTTGCATCTGGGTATTTATCTGAAGAAAACAGATCACTAACTCAAAAAGGTAACCACACCCCCTTGTTCACTGCAGCATTATTTACGAGTGGTAAAGAACCCGCCTGCCAATGTAGGAGACGTAAGGGATGTGGATTTGATCCCTGGGTCAGAAAGATCCCCTGGAGGAAGGCACAGCAATTCACTCCAGGATTCTTGCTGGGAGAATCCCATGGACAGAGGAGCCTGGCAGGCTACAGTCCATAGTGTCACAAAGAGTCGACACAACTGAAACAAAGAGTCGACACAACTGAAGCAACTTAGCACACACACAAGACATGGAAATAATCTAAGTGTTCACGGATGGATGAATGGATAAATAAAATGGTATATACACACACATTATATAATGGAATATTACTCAGCCATAAAGAAGAAAATTTTGCCATTTGAAACAACATAAATAAAACTTGAAGTTTTTTATGCTAAGTGAAGTAAACCACACAGAAAAAGATAAATACTATATGATACTATGTGATCTCACATAAATATGAAACCTACTTAAACAAAAGGACTAAATCTTATAATTCTTTTTTTCAGCTGAACTCCAAGTATTCCACAAGATTACTTCAGGTCATCCCAAGAGTGCCTCTCCTATAGCACCAAAAGGTAGCTTCAGATTCTGCAAAGCAGGCTTGAGGCAAAAGTAAAAGGACTATTTGCAACTTATCTCATGCTTAATTAATGGATAGATGCCAGAAATATGACAATGAAATAACAAGTGTAAAAATAAACATTTCTTTCATGCATTTCTTTCCAAGACACTTAAAAGTGTAAAGATTTAAATATCTTCTTTCACAGAGAATTAATATATTAAAAGTGTATGTTAGTATATTCTACTTTGAGAGTTGATATAATATACCTTTACATCACTTCTGTATACAGGGCCTTATTTTGTTTTATAATGTGGCTTGGGCAGTGCTATCATGATGCAATAATTTCTAAATTTCTCCCACCAAATTATAACCACTAATACAGTGCTTTTCACATCACATTTCTCATTTGAGTTAAAACGTCAGGCATCAGAAGGAATATGTATTCATTTCAAATTTGTGAGGTCAGAAGCTTTTGAAAATTATGTTTACCTTTTCATGATCTTTACACTTAAACTAATAATTTTCATCTCCAATGGACTTAGTGATAGCCCCTCTTAATATTAAGGTACAAATGTGAGAAGATTTAGCTGGAGGCCATAGTTTAAATCATAAATAGCTCTTAGTTTCTTTGCATGAATTGCACAGAAGAGCTCTAACACAATACACTTCCTGGAAAACATAAAACTCAATTTTTTTTAATGTGGTTAATCTTTAGGCTTAAAAGAAATCCAGAATCAAAACAAGTAAAAAAGACACAAGTCAGGCTAAAGTCGCACAGTTTTAAGAGCCCCAGCCCAGGAGTTCAGACATCTGGATTTTTGTTCCATGAGTTCCATTAACTGACAGGGTTGTACTAATTGTGCAGCCAAGTAGACTGTGCTCTGGAAACTCAGGAGCACCATTCATGTGGTCCAAACTTGATCATGTGAACCGTGCCCCTTAGTTTTCTCACCTGCAAAGCAAGACAACTGCAACAGGTATCTTTTAGGCTTCTGAAGTTATAGATTTGCAACCATCTTCTCCATGCATTTTCATTGATTACATATATTAGCTCTGCCCATATTTTCAGAAAAATGCATATACGATTTGGTGATAAATTATTAATAATGTCAACACAACATTTCATCAATCTATTTCACAGAAAGTGAAGCTTGTAAAGGCACATTTTATGAAGACAGTATATGGTAACAAATAAGTTATAGTTTACTGTTATTGATATAATAGTTTTTAACTTAAGGATTCCTATATTTCATTCTTCTATCCCAAGGTGCACAATTTTTACTAACTTAAAAACTAGTCAAGGAAATATATAGTGGTACATACATAAAAATGAAAGTAAAAGTGAAAGTCAGTCATGTCCGAGTCTTTGTGACCCCATGGACTATACAGTCCATGGAATTCTCCAGGCCAGAATACTGGAGTGGGTAGCCTTTCCTTTCTCCAGGGGATCTTCCCAACCTAGGGATTGAACCCAGATCCCCTGCATTGTTCATTGGGGCAGATGCTTTACCAGCTGAGCCACAAGGGAAGCCCATACATAAAAATCGGGAGAAGTAATTACAATATCTAAATAATAGCAAGCAGAGATGATAAAGGAAAGAATTTTAGGAATAGCACACTATTACTAGTCATTTATTTACTTTAAAATTGATCAGGTTAAGAATGTTCAAAGAAATAGCTTTATTAGCATCTTGTATTGCTTCTCTCTTATATCCTAAGTCAATGTAAAGAAGGTGGAAAGCAAGTGTATTTTTCCATAGTCGGTCTCTTCACATTTTATTGCCAAGGATAAACTTGAAATTAAATGCTTTTAATATTCTGATAAATATTCATTTATATGATGTTTATAGGTGGTTTCAATTTACTGAAAAGGTACTACAGGACATGCTGAAATTCTTACAGATTTATAAAGTAAGAAAAAGGGTTTTTTAAATAAAAATGAGCCAGTGAAATCTAAATGCTATTGAAGGACCTACTACCCTCATATCAGATTAGGAGGGTTGGCTTTGGACATGGCTTGAATTGGAAGTGAAGATAAGCAGATGTAAAAGAGTTAGAGAAGAAAATAGAAGATCAATCTGAAAATAAAACTGGCTTTAATAATTCTTTACTTCTTTGAATAGAAGCCTATTAAAACACTTTAGAAAGATTTGACAAATCTTGACAAGATGAAATGTAATTGTTTCCTGCTTAAAACCTAATATTTTAACTATTTTTATAGACTGGGGATGAAAATGGAGATTATTAGGGGCTTCTGCCTCCTTTGCTAATGCATTAGTTATCTATTGCTGAGTAAAAAAAATTACAATACAAAGACACTGGCCAAGGCTGGGTTCTGGCCTGGTGATTCAACTGGGGAAGGATCCATCACTCATGTGGTTGTTGGAAGTATTCACTTCCTTGCAAGTTATAGGATTTATGGAAGCTGACTTGTTTAAAAACCACAGGTGAAGAGAGAAAAAGTCAGCTAGCCAGACAGATTCTAACATAACATAACGTAACATAATCATTAGACTGACATTCCTACACACATTTGCTATACTCTATTGGTTAGAACCAAGTAAGTCACGGGTCCAGGAAAAGGAGGTAATTACACCTGGAAACAGAGGTCATGGGGGCCACCTTAGAGTCTTCTTGCCACAGTCCACCCTCTGGAATCAATAATTCACATCTCTTTCCTTAAAAAACTAGGAACAAAACCATCATATGACCCAGCAATACCACTTCTAGGCAGATACCTTGAGAAAACCAAAACTGAAAAAGACACATATACCCCAGTGTTCATTGCAGCACTATTTACAATAGCTAGGACATGGAAGCAATTTAGATGTCCATCAACAGATGAATGGATAAAGAAGCCGTGGTACATATTTATACAAAGGAATACTACTCAGCCATAAACAGGAATGCATTTGAGTCAGTTCTAATGAGGTAGATGAACCTAGAGCCTATTACACAGATTGATGTAAGTCAGAAAGAGAAAAACAAATACTGTATCTTAACATATATATGGAATCTAGAAAGATGGTACTGATGAACCTCTTTGCAGAGCAGCATTGGAGACACAGAGAACAGACTTACAGACAAGGGCAAAGGGGAGGAAGGAGAGGGTGAGACGAATGGGAAGAGCAGCATGGAAGCATATACACTAACATATGTAAAAGAGACAAATGGAAATTTGCTGTATGAACTCAAACTGGGGCTCTGTAACAACCTAGAGGGGTAGGAAAGGGTGAGAAATGAGAGGGAGGTTCAAGTAGGAGGGGAGATATGTATATCTATGGCTACTTCATGTTGATGTATGGAAGAAATCAAACCAATATATTGTTTCAATTAAAAAATAAATTTTAAAAATTCACATCTTTTCCACATGCAAAATGCATTTGTCTCTTCTCAAGATTCTCAAGAGTCTCATTGCATTATAGCATCAGCTCAAAGTCTAAAATCTCATCATCTATATTAAGAATTAGGTCCAGGTGCAGATTAGGCTCTTCGGTGTAATCTGTTAAGTATAGCTCCTATGAAACAATTACTCTCCATATTCAGACTTGGTCCTTTGTATATTCTATCAGTATTTATTCTAACTGGAATATTTGGTCCATTTCCAGCCAGCAGTGCATACATGTGTTGGTTAAGTTCCTTAATATTCAGGCATGAAAGTGACCTCTGTCAAAGTTGTCTGTCAAAATACTGGATTTTACTCTACCTACACAGGTTCTTTCTACCTCAATTTCTTAGCAGAAGAAATAGCTGGGTCCCATTTATTAGAAGACAGTATCCATGGGAGACTATAGGAAAGATACTAGGTCAGCCAAAACCTTCATCCAAGTTCTTCTGTAAGATGTTACAGAAAAATCCAAACCAAATTTTTGGCCAGCCCAATAATGCAGGATCTATGGACCTCTAACTATATTCAACTTTATTCTTGACTAAATCCATCTCTTTGGTTCCTGACCTCAAGTGCAGCACCCACCACATTCCCAATTGGGTTTCCTCATCCAGTCAATCCTAGAGGAAATCAACCCTGAATATTCTTTGGAAGGACTGTTGCTAAACAGGCTGAAGCTTCAATACTTTAGCCACCTGATGCAAAGAGCCGACTCATTGGAAAAGACCTGGATGCTGGGAAAGATTGAAGGCAAAAAGAGAAGGGAGTGGCAGAGGATCAGATGGTTAGATAGCATCACCAACTCAATGGACATGAATTTGAGCAAACTCCAGGAGATAGTAGAGGACAGAGGGGCCTGGCGTGCTACAGTTGATGGGGTCACAAAGAGTCAGACACAACTTAGTGACTGAATAACAACAGCTTTAGAATCCTTGTCAGAGATCTGCTTCCAGCTCTAGTCTGGGCCAGGTCTATGAACACTCCCCCCTCCCAGGTTTTTCCCCTCCTAAAGAGTCCAACCTATGAAAAACAGCTGCATCCTACACTGTAGGATTTATTAAATCATTTATTCACTCAACTAATGTAACTTCTGTTGCAACCTTCTCTCCTCAACCCACAGAAGTGGATTTCTCTCCAAATTAGGTTTTGGGAAATCTAGGAGGTGAAGGATAAAAACAAAGGCATCTTCATTCATCTTCCAAGGGATGAAAACCTTGGATTTCAAAGTACATCTCTCCTGACACACTAAGCATGATTTTTCTAAGTGGTACCTTCCTCAAAAATAGGAGTTCTATATTTGAATCTCTGGGATTAAGTTCTGTATTTGAACATCTGGGTTTTTCCTGAGAATATGAAGATGTTGTCTCAATGCACTTTGAAGATGCAGTGCTTTAATCAAGCTGATTGTAAATTATGAAAGTATAAAAACATTTTAGTATAGGAAACACTTGACATTTCAAAATAATGGCTTTTTGTTAATTACTGCTTCTATAGAACGAGTGTAAGGTCTCCAGTGGAAACTTAGTATCATAGAGGAAACAGGTTTACTAGCTTGAAAATTAGTATCAGCCCAATTCAGACAGAAACAATGCATCTTACCACATATTGCATTGAGAATATGCCATTCTTGAAAATCTTGGTGTGTGGAAGAAATTTCATATTTACAGCCAACATTACTGTAAAATAAGTGAAAAATATTAATATATTATGAATTAACATTTTTATTATTAAAACATTATAACAATAGTATTTAACTTATATGCAGAGTACATCATGAGAAACGATGGGCTGGAAGAAGCACAAGCTGGCATCAAGATTGGGAGGAGAAATATCAATAACCTCAGATATGCAGATAACACCACCCTTATGGCAAAAAGTGAAGAAGAACTAAAGAGCCTCGATCAAAGTGAAAGAGGAGAGTTAAAAAGTTGGCTCTATATTCTTTAAACTAAGATCATAGCATCTGGTCCCATCACTTCATGGGAAATAGATGGGGAAACAGTGGAAACAGTGGCTGACTTTATTTTTCTGGGCTCCAAAATCACTGCAGATGGTGACTGCAGCCATGAAATTAAAAGATGCATACTCCTTGGAAGGAAAGTTATGACCAACCTAGACCGCATATTAAAAAGCAGAGACATCTAGAGATGTCTAGTCAAGGCTATGGTTTTTCCAGTGGTCATGTATGGATGTGAGAGTTGGACTGTGAAGAAAGCTGAGTGCCAAAGAATTGATGCTTTTGAACTGTGGTGTTGGAGAAGACTCTTGAGAGTCCCTTGGACTGCAAGGAGATCCAACAAGTCCATCCTAAAGGAGATCAGTCCTGGGTGTTCATTGGAAGGACTGGTGTTGAAGCTGAAACTCCAATACTTTGGCCACCTGATGTGAAGAGCTAACTCATTTGAAAAGACCCTGATGCTGGGAAAGATTGAGGGCAGGAGGAAAAGGGGATGACAGAGGATGAGATGGTTGGATGGCATCACTGACTCAATGGACATGGGTTTGGGTGGACTCCAGGAGTTAGTAATGGACAGGGAGGCCTGGCATGCTGCAGTTAACAAGTTCACAAAGAGTTGGACACGATTGAGCGACTGAACCGAACTGAACTGAACAATAGTACAGAATATTCAAAAATAGATAGGGAAATAGGTAAGCCTACCATCTTAAAAAAATCACAAATTATTTAATATGTTTCCTTTCAGTCTTCTCTACATAATTGTATATAGCTATAACAATGGCCTGCATTCTATTTCATGTACTTATTTTTCACTTATTAAGGCGTTTCTATGTTGCTATGTTCATGATCATTTCTTCTAATTGCATAGTCTAACAAGTAGGTCCATTCAATTTACCTATTAAGATATTATTGTGGGTTATTTTTTCTTCCATTTTGTCTTCCTGTTATCAATAATACTATAAAGAACATCTTCCTCAACAAGTTTTTCCTTTAGCTTAATTTGGTAGAATACATTCAATAAATTGACTTGCTTGTTAAAGCATTACAAATCTGTTCATGGCTCTTGATTTCCGTTACCACGCTGCCTTCCCTGAGGGCTGTATCACTTATCTTCCCACTTGCAAGGTATAAAAAATATCATTTTCATTGTTTGTTCTCAATCATTTCCTTTGAGTAGAAAAATAACTTGTTCTGCCTTTTAATTTCATTCTATGATTACTAGCAACCACAAACCCATTTTTACAGTTTCCTTAATATTTCTACTTCATTTTGGAAAGAAATTTTATTTGTATTTGCCAATTATCCTGGGGTAAAACTTTTTTGCTTATAACTGAATGTTCTTTTCATATGTCATCATTAGCTCTGATTACAGACAATAAAATACTTTTCTCTATCATTTCTTTGGTGGTACAGTTTTTAAGAGCAATTGAATCATCAGCTAGAACTGCCAAATATAAAAATCCCTCACAACATATCTAACAATATTTTTAAACTGTAATAGATGAGCACAATCAGTTCTTTATTTTAAATCACCACCTTTATTAATCTTAACAGACTCTACAGGACTCCTCCAGAATTCCTGTTATTCCTTCAGGGCTAACTTATGCCATTATTCCATAAATGTTTCTTATAATAACACTCAGTTTTTAAAAACAATGTGAAAACCTAAGAGGTTATTAAAAAAACTTCAACATCAGTGACACATTAATATAAATCAGTTCACATCCTTAGAGATTATAATTTTTAAAAATACATTTAACAAACATAAAAATTACAGTTAACAGTAAATATGGCTCAGACAGTAAAGAATCTGCCTGCAATGCAGGAGCTCTGGGTTTGATCCCTGGGTCAGGAAGATTCCCTGGAGAAGGGAATGGCAACCCCCTCTAGTATTCTTGCCTGGAGAACCCTATGGACAGAGGAGCCTAGCAGGCTACAGTCCATGGGGTTGCAAAGAGTTGGACATGATTGAGCGACTAGTACCTTTTTTTTTTTTTTCCATACTTTCAAACACAAATGCATCACATAGAAAAATTTATGAAAATGAAAAATAAGCATTTATGTTAGGTTCATTTGCAAGCAAGTATTATCTTCATTGTCTGCCCAAGGGTGATCAATACCCATAGGAAATAGCATCACGGCAAGGTAGGAAGATGAAAAACTGAGTTCAAATTCAGCTCTGCCAGTTAGCAGGACCTGAGGGAATGCAACCTTGTCAATCCACATCTGTTTCTCATCTACAAAATAGAATAATATTCCTCTCCACTCAGCACAGGGAGCTTTGTATACCTTTTTTATCCCACATTTTTACAAGATTGCTTTCAGGCAGAAATTTTAGGTTCCACTTTACATGGAGATCTCTGACTTTTCTATTTAAACAAGGACCTCCTCTTACATTCCAGATTTCCTTTCTCCCGTTATCCATTGTTCTCCATAGCACAGCTCACCCTCTGATACACCATTTATGTTTATGATCTGCACTCTGCCACTAGAAAGTAATCTGGAGAGCCAGGATTTTGTTTTTTTAACTTCTGTATCTTCAGCCCTAGAAAAGTATACTCATAGATATTTGTTGAATAAATATACTATGATACCACTCTTGAGCCAGGTTTCTTATAGCATTTTTCTCTTTTATAATTTCTTCAAAAAATTATTTTATAGGAAAAACATATTCTAAATTATGATAAATCTATTTTTCACTTGTTATCTAATCAGTAATGAGAGAACATTTTTGACTGGGAAAACTTTAGCATTGTGCTTGAATCCCTCCTACACATATTTAAAGTGCTATTTCTTTTAAACTAGAGTGTCAAATCTATTTTTTCCAATTTATTTTAAATTGAGATTCAACATGAAATTATCAAGACATTAGATTGTGCGTTCAATAAAATCTCTGGGCATCATGTTGAGCCCTTGGTGGAATTCTCCAAGCTGGACCTCAAAGTCTAACTCAGCTTGAATCTACAGAGCTGAGAGTCTTCACATCCAATTGTACATATTATCCTGTACAAAGTTCTAAAAAAAGGCAACACGTTTTGGTCTTATAATTCTATGTGGAAAAAGAGATGCAAGAAGTTTTCTCATGTGGTTGACTAGGAATGACCTCTTTGAAAATAGCTAAATCTGTCTCCTAGCTCTGCGACGTTATTAGCTGTGTGACTTTATTTAATAAAGTATTTAATTCCCCCAAAGCCTCACTTTCCACATTTGTATGTGCCCTCCAAGAATGGAACCTCCAAGAATGGAAACCCCTAGGCCTGTAATCAAATTCTGCTGACCTTCAAAGTCAGATTCCCTGGGGATTCCCAGTTCCTTTGCCAGATCCCCAGGCTGGAATGCCTGACATGTCATTCAGAACCTTCACAATGTGGGAGAATTTTTTTTGGTAAGTTTGTTGGTTGCCCACCCGGTGGGTATGGGGTTTGATTTTATCATGATTGTGCCCCTCCTACCTTCTCATTGCGGCTTCTTCATCTTTGGACATGGGGTATCTTTTTGTGGTGGGTTCCAGCGTCCTCCTGTCGATGGTTGTCCCATAGCTAGTCGGAATTTTGTTGCTCTCACAAGAGGAGATGAGCACATGTCCTTCTACTCCACCATCTTGAACCGGAAGTCAGTTTCCTCGTTCGTAAAACAGCAAATGTAAATGACAAGCTTTACCTAGTGAGGCTGTGAGGATGCAAAAGAATCAGCAAGGAAGTAACTAGCACAGTGCCCTACACAGAGGAGAAGCTCCAAAAACCACGCCCTTTGCTCTGTTCCTTTCAGACACAAGCAGTGGGATGACTGCAGGGAACTTTCCCTCATTACCAGCTTCTTGACTTTAGGCTCATTACATTCAATACAATCACTCTGGGCTTCCACTGACCCACCTGTATTAAGTTACTGGGATTCCTGCCAGTCTCCTAGGTTTCTTGTGAGAACTGAGTGAGATTATTTACATGCAGTGCTTAGCATTTGGCCCCAAACATGCCTAGTGCTCAGGGAAAAAGTTTAGTTTTAGAAGTAATAATAATACAAATAAAATGCAAGTATAATAAAATGATGTTGAAGAACAGTCAGAAGGGCTAATTTCTCCCTAAGCTTATAATTTTCCCCTAAACTTACTTCGTGTGTCCATGCATGCTAAGTTACTTCAGTAGTGTCTGACTCTTTGTGACCCCATGCACTGGAGCCCACCAGGCTCCTCTGTCCATGGGATTTTCCAGTCAAGAATACTGGAGTGGGTTGCTATGTCCTCCTCCAGGGGATCTTCCTTACCCAGGGATCAAACCCACATCTCTTATGTCTCCTGCATTGGCAGGGGGGTTCTTTACCTCTAGCCCAACTGGGAAGCCCAAACTTACTTTATTAGACACAAATTTAATGGAAAAGAAAAATTCGGTTCTTAACAAGTCTCTCATTTAATTATTTGAGAGTGATATCTCTGTTTTAGGAATATATGTTTCAAATTCTCAACATAGAATATATATGACCATAGAATATACATGACCTCTACAAAGAACATACAGCAGCAACAAAGCAAGAAGTAGCATAAAATATTCAGAAAAATGGTTTATGGTGATGCCTGATAGGAACCAAGCAATGAGCAATGTGTTATGTTTTCTAGGCTGGAGTAGTTCATGGATTTTACATGATGCCATGGAAACTGCTGCTGGAAGTTCATGACTGTCATAAAAAGGTGCATGATACTCCTACAACTTTCACCTTATTGAAAATTCTAAGCAATAGCCCCCAGGTTCACCTTTGGTATGGAGGCTATCCTTGAGGCATTTGTTAATTGCTAGATGACTTTCTTGTGGAGATTCAGGTTCTGGAGAGCAACTGCTAAATCAAAATGGCCCTCATAGAACTGGAAGAAAAAAATGGTGTCAAAATACTTAAGGTTTTTGTGGTTTTGTTTTTGCTTTGTTGTTGTTGTTTTAAGTAGTAAGATTTTGGCTAAGTTTAAAATATAAAAGAGAAGTTCTTTCTGCCCTTTTACTGGTATCATCCATGTCAGGGAAGCAGCCTTAGGCTCCCTAGTGCCACTGAGAGAGAGAGACAGAGTGAGTATGTGTGTGTGTTAGTCACTCAGTCATGTCTGACTCTTTGTGATCCTATGGACTGTAGCCCGCCAGGCTCCTCTGTCCATGGGATTTCCCCAGGCAAGAAATCAAGAATACTAGAGTGGGTAGCCATTCCCTTCTCCAGGGAATCTTCCTGACCCAGGGATCAAACTCACATCTCTTAGGTCTCCTGCATTGGCAGGGAGGTTCTTTACCATCTGAGCCACCAGGGAAGCGCCATGCCACTGACACCAGTCCAAAGACACATAACTCAAAGCAAGCTCATGAATCTATGATGACACATTTTATATATAGATCCCTACACAGTATAGCTCCAAACTCTCACTAGTCTAGGAGTTTAGTGGTTTGAAATGGCAGACACATCCTTTTATAGTATGCACTAGCTTACAGTTCGGGAGAAGGCAATGGCAACCCACTCCAGTACTCTTGCCTGGAAAATCCCATGGATGGAGGAGCTTGGTGGGCTGCAGTCCATGGGGTCACGAAGAGTTGGCACAACTGAGCAGCTTCACTTTCACGCACTGGAGAAGGAAATGGCAATCCACTCCAGTGTTCTTGCCTAGAGCACCCCAGGGACAGGGGAGCCTGGTGAGCTGCCGTCTACGGGGTCGCAGAGTCGGACGCGACTAAAGTGATTTAGCAGCAGCAGCAGCAGCTTAAAGTTCTGTTCAGTTGCTCAGTCGTGTCCAACTCTTTGCAATCCCATGGACTGCAGCACACCAGGCCTCCCTGTCCGTCACCAACTCCCGGAGTTTACTCAAACTCATGTACATCACATCGGTGATGCCATCCAGCCATCTCATCCTCTGTTGTCCCCTTCTTCTGCCTTCAGTCTTTCCCAGCATCAGAGTCTTTTCCAATGAGTCAGTTCTTCACATCAGGTGGCCAAAGTATTGGAGTTTCAACTTCAACATCAGTCCTTCCAATGAATATTCAGGACTGATTTCCTTTAGGATGAACTGGTTGGATCTCCTTGCAGTCCAAGGGACTCTCAAGAGTCTTCTCCAACATCACAGTGCAAAAGCATCAATTCTTTGGCACTCAGCTTTCTTTATAGTCCAACTCTCACATCCATACATGACCACTGGAAAAACCATAGCTTTGACTAGATGGACCTTTGTTAGCAAAGTAATGTCTTTGCTATTTAATATGCTGTCTAGGTTGGTCATAGCTTTTCTTCCAAGGAACAAGTGTCTTTTAATTTCATGGCTGCAGTCACCATCTGCAGTGATTTTGGAGCCCAAAAAAATAAAGTCTCTCACTGTTTCCATTGCTTCCCCATCATTTGCCATGAAGTGATGAGACTGGATGCCATGATCTTAGTTTTCTGAATGTTGAGTTTTAAGCCAGCTTTTTCACTCTCATCTTTCACTTTCATCAAGAGGCTCTTGAGTTCCTCTTCACTTTCTGCCATAAGGGTGGTGTCATCTGCATTTCTGAGGTTATTGCTATTTCTCCCGGCAATCTTGATTCCAGCTTGTGCTTCATCCAGCCCAGCATTTCTCATGATGTACTCTGCATAGAAGTTAAATAAGCAGGGTGACAATATACAGCCTTGACATACTCCTCTCCTGATTTGGAACCAGACTGCTGTTCCATGTCCAGTTCTAACTGCTGCTTCTTGACATGCATACAGATTTCTTAGGAGGCAGGTAAGGTGGTCTGGTATTCCCACCTCTTTCAGAATTTTCTTCAGTGTGTTGTGATCCACACAGTCAAAGGCTTTGGCGTAGTCAATAAAGCAGAAGTAGATGTTTTTCTGGTATTCTCTTACTTTTTCAATGATCCAACGGATGATGGCAATTAGATCTCTGGTTCCTCTGGCTTTTCTAAATCCAGCTTGAACATCTGGAAGTTCACAGTTCATAAACTGTTGAAGCCTGGCTTGGAGGATTTTGAGCATTACTTTGCTAGTGTGTGAGATGAGTGCAGTTGTGTGGTAGTTTGAGCGTTCTTTGGCATCGCTTTTCTTTGAAATTAAGACACACATTTCCTCTACGTTCCTGGATACTGTGGAAGATTTTGTCAGTCAGTTACCTCCACCTGCCAATCAGGAGACGTGGGTTTGGTCCCAGCTCAAAATAATGAAAGATGTTCTTTAAAAATCTCTTCCTTTGGTCTAGGGTCTCCCTCTGTTCTGTGACACTGGCACAAGTCAAGGTACAGTCCGCTCTCTGAAACTGCAGTTTCCATGCCCACAGAGCTACACTGTGTTTACAACTATGTACACAGCATTTACATTGTATTATGTAATATAAATAATCTGCATTTATGCAGATCTGAAATATATGGGAGGTTGTTCATAGATTATAAGCAAACACTATGTCATTTTATATAAGGGATTTGAGCAGTCGAGCATATTGGTATTGGGTGGGGGACCAGTCCCCTGTGGAAATCAAGGAAGGGCTGAATAAGTTAGTCAGCAGAGAGCCTAAGGCTTTAAACTGACTCTCCCTATTGTTCCAAAGCCACTTGGAGACACATTAGAAAGAGGAGGGACCTGGATCTGGCTCAGACCTCCAGGTCCATTTCAGAAAGCATCTCAGGTGGGAGACACTCAACCACCCTGTACCTCGACTTTCCCACCAATTAGATGAAATGAACCAGGATGCACTGCTCAGGGCCTTCTCACAGCTAACTTCATACGGTTCTCTGACTTTGCTGACGCTTAAGTTCTGGGCAAGATTTGTAAGGCTTGACTCAGAAACACTTAGAGAAGCAATCCTTCACTCTTCCTGTCAAAAACGAACAATAAGATTTTAAATATCTTATTACCTTAATAAGATATCTTTTTAAATCAGATACCAGCAATGAAACAAAATAAAATTTAAAAACAAGACAAAATAAACTGTAGCAATATCCACTGCCACTGATACTTAGTATTTATAATAGTTTGTGGAAGTCACCAAATCTGTATTTCTTCATTCTCCTCCCTTTCTCTGAAAGACTTATATCCCATGCTCATCTTTTGGGAAAGTCTCTCGTGGGTGGGGTCTTAGTCCTATCCTCATTCTCCATCCCCTTTTATGATTGCTTCTGACTTCTCTTCAACTTGCCCCGTTTTAACTCTGCATTTACCATAAAATTCAACTCCTTCTCCTCTGCTCTTCTTTCTGTATATTCACTTTTCGGGGAAAAAAATTCACACTTTCTCATCTATTAACCTAAATTTTCTGTTGTAAAGATTTTTCCAATCCACATCCCTGTGCAGGTTCTGCCCTAATCACATGCATCTGTCTCTAGGACAGATATTTATATATTCTGACATCATGTCATTCTAACATGATCAAAATTAAATCAATTGTTTCCTCCTCCCTTTGCCAAGAAAAATCCAGGCTAGATCATCTCTCTAGTTCTTTCATTTTCATTAATAATACTGCTCTTCTCTCAAGTTATTAGACTCAAAAGCTTTGGCTTTTTTTTTTTTTTTTTGTATTCTGTTGTGGTTAAGGGGGAGTCAAACTACCTATGTTTAAATCTCAGCGTGGCCACTTGCTGGCTTTATGACCTCAGAAAGCTATTGAACATTTCTGTGCCTTAGTTTCCTCATTTGTAAAATGGGAATGGACAACAAATGAGAAGTGCAAGAAGTAAATTCTAAACATGCTAACATATTTAGCACATGCCTTACACCCAATGCATAAAAAAGGTAGAGATGTCTAAGTGACAGCTTAACTTTTTGAGGTATCATGAAAGGCAACCATGATCTCTGAATAATGTCCCTTATCACTGTGAGGAATAGAAAGCCAGGTTGCAAGGAATTCTAAATCTGACCAACAATCCAACAATTCAACAAGCAGGGTTTTTTCAAGTATGAATATGTATTCAAATGGTGGTCAGGCCCAAGATGGTTTGGGTAATATGTTTTAAAATAATTTTGGCTAATAACTTTTTATTTAAGCATGACAATTTCCATTTTTATTGTTTTAAAATATTTCCTTCAGATATCACTGCCAATATATACTTAGAATAACATTTGTGGAAACCAATTATTTGCAAACAGGTTGAATTTCACTGTCTGAAACTACAGCTTTAGTACAGATAAAAAAAATTCCTCTAAATATGTGCTACCTGATAAATTTAGATGGGCTTGTTATTCTTTCTTAAAACACAAGACCAACAAAATTTATGGTATTTAATAAAAGTGAGGCATTCAAAATCTCCAACTAATAATTTTTAGTTAACTAATGGCTTAGACAATGATTTGTTAAAGTTTTCTAAACCCAATTTGGTGGTAGGAGGACTGGAAGAGACTTATTGGGGAAAATGCCTTGGGGCTAATTTCTGCTTTGTTATAGCTTGTTTCACAGAGCTTTTGAAAACCAATCTTGGCTCTTAAGTACAAAAACTCCATCTCTGCTATTGAGCTCAGAATAAGTGGGTGGCTTTCTAAGGAGGAGGAGTACCACTCAGATGCTAAGAGAAGTGTGGGTTGGCAAAATTAAGGGCATCATCACAGAAGATCCCCCGATAAAGCTCTCAAAGTACACATTCAAGCACTTGGCAGAGCTTTAGTTCTACCTCTTCAATATCTTTAAGAAAAAGAAAATAAGCTAATCAGAAGAGTTATTTAAGTTTGAATATGTGAATAAATGAAAATCATCTAGAGCCAAAAAAAAAAACCACACACACACACAAAAACCAAAACCAGTGAGTGCTTGTAAAATCAGCCATCTTAGTGTCTCCGCAAGAAAGACAACAGGGTTTGATGAGACTTCTTTTCACATTCAGGTTTCAAGTCATAGTGATGAGCATGCCATGTTCAGACACTGCCATGAATCAAGTTTTTCTCAGAAGTTTTCCTTCCCCTGATCTAAGGCATTGGGTTTCAAAGTATCACAATGAATTAAGAATCTTTTTACACATTGCTTTCTTGCCTGCAAGTCACACCATCTTAGTTCCTAGTTATTCCCTCTTGTAGTCAGAAAAACAGTATTAAAAAAACCCCACACCTGCTTCTGTGATCCCCATATTAAAATTTACCTGTGTTTTAAATTCAGGCTCATGTTTAAAAGGCTTTTCTCAAGTTTTAAAAGAATGAAATTCAATAACAAGGTGCTACAGTTGGCAGCTCAGGCAGTAAAGACTCTGCCTGCAATGTGGGAGACCCAGGTTCGATCTCTGGGTCGTGAAGATCTCCTGGTGAAGGGAATGGCTGCCCATTCCAGTATTGAGAATTGCATGGACAGAGCAGCCTATGGGCTTCCCCTTCCATGGGATTGCAAAGAGTTGGACACAACTGAGTGGCTAACACTTTCATAGATATGCTAACTGCTCCAACTTCACTGCCCATTGAAATTGCACAACCTGGGTAACATCTCCAGAGATTCTAATGTACGCCAGGGCATCTGAACTTTTTATAAGCTTTTTTAATAAGTTCCCCAGATGGGTCTAATGTGCAGACCCTGTTGATAAGCACTGCTCTGGAAAATCGGTGATCTCAACACTACAAAGTTTGTATATTTATCAGCCTCATTAGGTTGTACACTCTTTGAGCAGAGTGGATAGATTAGGCTTTTCTATCTACTACTTTAGTTTTTGCTTTTTATATTCTTTGCAAAGGCAAATCCAACAGAATGAGGCTGCATAAATATTTATTTAACAAAGGCCTAATGATGACACTGATCCAGTCTCACTAGTTGTTCTGAATCACAAACAAACCCTACTTTGTATTCACAGCCAAGTACTTCTTAGAATAATAATAATAATAAACAAAACTCAGTGATGAAAATCATAATACACAGTTTACACTTTTCATTGCAGAAATTCAACTCTATTTTCAAGAATCATCTTATCACCACCCAAAATAAGACTCTTTGGTAAGAAAGTTAAAAATTACCAGTTGGGCCAAAGGAATATCAGAGTTGGGTATCTGGTATATTTCTACTTGGTTTAGAATGTCCAGCAGTTCACTGTAATATTCAAAAACCTAAAACTTGAAGGAAAAAATTTAATACATTATCTAGCTTAGTCATATTAAATTCTAGCATTTGATGGTCACCCTTATAATGACCATGGCAGAGCCTTATTTTAAGAGCAATAAGAACTTTTGGCTTCACTGTCTAGTCTTAATGTGACTAGATCAGGGTTTATTCCAAATGATATCTTTCTGATATTAATATACATAATTACTTTTCTTAAAAGAGATTGCAGCCCTCGTATTACATTTCAAGATATTATAAAGTAATTTTTCTGGTTTAAAATTGGTTTCTTCCCTGTTTAATACCTGCAGATTCTTTTGCTGTCTCCAGCTCCGTACTGCTGCATTTAAAAGGTTAACACATCCCCTAGTACAGAAATTAAAGGACCCACAACTTTTAACTCACTCAAGCTAGTCAGCTTTGCCTCCAATGAACTTCTTCCAGGAGTTATCATGATACATTGCTTCCAGTTGCTTTGTCTGGAGAATGAGTTAAAGTTCTTGCTTGGATTTGAATCCTGGCCTCACACCTTGGAAACTGCAGGTTCTTTAAGCTCTCAGCTGCCTCAGTTTCTTCATCTGTACACTAGTGACAAATACTACCTACCTCACATAGGTAATTGAAGAAGTACTATCAGTGCTAATTATCATCATTGTGCCTGGCTGTCTCTGCCATTGCTTTTCATTTTTACTTGTTTGATTGCTTGTTTAGAGGGAGTGGAGGTGAGGAACCCTACCATTTGCAACTCCATCCAGCTTACAACATGGCCACATAGGAGTAGCAGTCCATCCTTTCTAATTTGTTGGCCCCTCTGACTCAAGGACTGTAATTTTGGTGTGGCCTGGTTTGCCAAAGCAAAAGTAAGGCGCAGGGGAATTTCTGGCACTCATTTCCCAGAGACTATAAGTCACACAAACGCACATGCACACAAACTCACATGCACACATGCACACCCCTTTTTGGTGGACAATGAGGAATAAATGTAAAAGCAAGCCTGAGGCTGGGAGGCCACCTGGAAAACTAGAGCAACCATCTCTTTACATTTAGGGAGGTGGGGATGCAGCTGCAGAGACTAGTATGCTGCTGCTAAGTCACTTCAGTCGTGTCTGACTCTGTGCAACCCCACAGACGGCAGCCGACCAGGCTCCCCCGTCCCTGGGATTCTCCAGGCAAGAATACTGGATGGGGTGCCATTTCCTTCTCCAATGCAAGAAAGTGAAAAGTGAGTGAACTCACTCAGTTGTGTCTGACTCTTAGCGACCCCATGGACTGCAGCCTACCAGGCTCCTCTGCCCATGGGATTCTCCAGGCAAGAGTACTGGAGTGGGGTGCCATTGCCTTCTCCAGAGACTAGTCTAGAAACCAGAAAATGATGCACTTATAGCAGCCAAAATCTGAACAGTACATTTTACATGTTTTTGATACATCCATGTTTCTCAGGATACTGGGAACTGGGCTATAATCTCAATGATCCACAGGGCAAGGAGGGCTTTGTGGGAACTGGGACAGAAGAGCCCGGCTCAGCCTTGGCCCCTGACAGCATCTGGGACCTGGCCTTCCCACCGCAGCCCCACTAGCCCAGTGCAGTTACCTTCATCCAGGAGCACTTGCAGTCACTGATCAGAGCCCTATAGAGCCGGGAGGGCCGTGTTCTACAGCTGGGAAGGCCTCGCCCACTGCTCCGTGCTGAGGACCAGCTAGACCAGGACTTCTGACCCCCTGGGGCTGAGCCTGAGGGCAGCCAGAGCAGAGAAGACTGAGAATGCGAATGGAAGGGAGTCATTGTCACATCTCCCTCCTGGGCACCTTTATCAGCATCACAGAGGGACTCTGAGGACAACTCACTTGGGGAGAAGGGGAGGGGCAGACCCTGAGAAAGGACGGTACCCCTCTAGGAGGCCACCTAGACCCAAAAGGCAGAGCCTGCGGGGGCTACCCTAAATTCTTTGAACAAAAACTCTTTCCTTGAAGCACATCCGGACTAATATTTCCAATTATTGGCCTACTGCTGCCCCCCTTTCTATTAATAATGAGACAAATTACTGTTGTTTCCTTGTTAATTTTTACCTGTGCTTCTCACTTATATTCCTGTGCTTGGGTCCAAGAACGGCTTCTCCCTTTCTCCCTGTGAGCCTCTAGATGCAGAGCACCAGGGAAAGGCTTCTGCCCACGTTGCTAAGCCACTCCCCTTCCCCACCCCCAACACCACAGGGCGCTGGTGGAGGACGGTAGCCCCGCCCAGACCTTTGGGAACCTCTTTAATCACACTAGGATCACAACCTTGTCTAATTCAATGAAACTAAGCCATGCCCATGGGGCAACCCAAGATGGGCGGGTCATGGTGGAGAGATCTGACAGAATGTGGTCCACTGGAGAAGGGAATGGCAAACCACTTCAGTATTCTTGCCTTGAGAACCCCATGAACAGTATGAAAAGGCAAAATGATAGGATACTGAAAGAGAAACTACCCAGGTCAGTAGGTGCCCAATATGCTACTGGAGATCAGTGGAGAAATAACTCCAGAAAGAATGAAGGGATGGAGCCAAAGCAAAAACAATACCCAGCTGTGGATGTGACTGGTGATAGAAGCAAGGTCCGATGCTGTAAAGAGCAATATTGCATAGGAACCTGGAATGTCAGGTCCATGAATCAAGGCAAATTGGAAGTGGTCAAACAAGAGATGGCAAGAGTGAATGTCGACATTCTAGGAATCAGCGAACTGAAATGGACTGGAATGGGTGAATTTAACTCAGATGACCATTATATCTACTACTGTGGGCAGGAATCCCTCAGAAGAAATGGAGTGGCCATCATGGTCAACAGAAGAGTCCGAAATGCAGTACTTGGATGCAATCTCAAAAACGACAGAATGATCTTTGTTCGTTTCCAAGGCAACCCATTCAATATCACAGTAATCCAAGTCTATGCCCCAACCAGTAACACTGAAGAAGCTGAAGTTGAACAGTTCTATGAAGACCTACAAGACCTTTTAGAACTAACACCCAAAAAAGATGTCCTTTTCATTATAGGGGACAGGAATGCAAAAGTAGGAAGTCAAGAAACACCTGGAGTAACAGGCAAATTTGGCCTTGGAATACGGAATGAAGCAGGGCAAAGACTAATAGAGTTTTGCCAAGAAAATGCACTGGTCATAACAAACACCCTCTTCCAACAACACAAGAGAAGACTCTACACATGGACATCACCAGATGGTCAACACCGAAATCAGATTGATTATATTCTTTGCAGCCAAAGATGGAGAAGCTCTATACAGTCAGCAAAAACAAGACCAGGAGCTGACTGTGGCTCAGATCATGAACTCCTTATTGCCAAATTCAGACTTAAATTGAAGAAAGTGGGGAAAACCACTAGACCATTCAGGTATGACCTAAGTCAAATCCCTTATGATTATACAGTGGAAGTGAGAAATAGATTTAAGGGCCTACATCTGATAGATAGAGTGCCTGATGAACTATGGAATGAGGTTTGTGACATTGTACAGGAGACAGGGATCAAGACCATTCCCATGTAAAAGAAATGCAAAAAAACAAAATGGCTGTCTGGGGAGGCCTTACAAATAGCTGTGAAAGAAGAGAAGCGAAAAGCAAAGGAGAAAAGGAAAGATATAAACATCTGAATGCAGAGGTCCAAAGAATAGCAAGAAGAGATAAGAAAGCCTTCCTCAGCGATCAATGCAAAGAAAGAGAGGAAAACAACAGAATGGGAAAGACTAGGGATCTCTTCAAGAAAATCAGAAATACCAAGGGAACATTTCATGCAAAGATGGGCTCCATAAAGGACAGAAATGGTATGGACCTAACAGAAGCAGAAGATATTAAGAAGAGATGGCAAGAATACACAGAAGAACTGTACAAAAAAGATCTTCACGACCCAGATAATCATGATGGTGTGATCACTGACCTAGAGCCAGACATCCTGGAATGTGAAGTCAAGTGGGCCTTAGAAAGTATCACTATGAACAAAGCTAGTGGAGGTGATGGAATTCCAGTTGAGCTATTCCAAATCCAGAAAGATGATGCTGTGAAAGTGTTGCACTCAATATGCCAGCAAATTTGGAAAACTCAGCAGTGGCCACAGGACTGGAAAAGGTCAGTTTTCATTCTAATCCCAAAGAAAGGCAATGCCAAAGAATGCTCAAACTACTGCACAATCAAACTCATCTGACACGCTAGTAAAGTAATGCTCAAAATTCTCCAAGCCAGGCTTCAGCAATACATGAACTGTGAACTTCCTGATGTTCAAGCTGGCTTTAGAAAAGGCAGAGGAACCAGGGATCAAATTGCCAACATCCGCTGGATCATGGAAAAAGCAAAAGAGTTCCAGAAAAGCATCTATTTCTGCTTTATTGACTATGCCAAAGCCTTTGACTGTGTGGATCACAATCAACTGTGGAAAATTCTGAAAGAGATGGGAATACCAGACCACCTGATCTGCCTCTTGAGAAATTTGTATGCAGGTCAGGAAGCAACAGTTAGAACTGGACATGGAACAACAGACTGGTTCCAAATAGGAAAAGGAGTTCATCAAGGCTGTATATTGTCACCCTGTTTATTTAACTTATATGCAGAGTACATCATGAGAAACGATGGACTGGAAGAAACACAAGCCGGAATCAAGATTGCTGGGAGAAATATCAATAACCTCTCTGCCCCTCTTCCCGGATGGATCCCTCTTGGAAGGGTTCTCCAGGATCACCCACCCCACCCCCACCCCTTTCCTCCTCAGCCCCTAACCTGGAGCCTGTCCCGCCCCACCCTCTTTTTTTAAGTCATCTCCTATCTTCAGACCATTTGAATCATCTTGAGGACCTAATCATGTACATTGACACATGTAAATTAGGATTTTTGGTTTTGTTTCCTGTTGTTTTTTAAGGATCTCTGCAAAGCACATCTATTTAATTCAAGTTTGGTGAAGATAGCAGCAGGGGTTTTTGTGTGTTTTTTTTTTCCCCTCTTTTTTCCCCTCAATATGTTGATTTGTTTCATCTGGATTTTTTTTTTTTTTAATTCTTTATTGTCTTTCCCTCCCCACCTCCCCTCCCCATTCCAGTCTTGAGATTTTCTGGCATGTTTCTGGAGGTTTCAAAGGAAATAAATGTTTCATAGAAAAAAAAAAGGGAAGTGGAACTCAAAAGCCTCCTGATGAAAGTGAAAGTGGAGAGTGAAAAAGTTGGTTTAAAGCTCAACATTCAGAAAACAAAGATCATGGCATCCGGTCCCATCACTTCATGGGAAATAGATGGGGAAACAGTGGAAACAGTGCCAGACTTTATTTTTCTGGGCTCCAAAATCACTGCAGATGGTGACTGCAGCCATGAAATTAAAAGACACTTACTCCTTGGAAGGAAAGTTATGACCAACCTAGATAGCATATTAAAAAGCAGAGACATTACTTTGCCAACAAAGTTTCGTCTAGTCAAGGCTATGGTTTTTCCTGTGGTCATGTATGGATGTGAGAGTTGGACTGTGAAGAAGGCTGAGCGCCAAAGAATTCATGCTTTTGAACTGTGGTGTTGGAGAAGACTCTTGAGAGTCCCTTGGACTGCAAGGAGATCCAGCCAGTCCATTCTGAAGGAGATCAGCCCTGGGATTTCTTTGGAAGGAATGATGCTGAAGCTGAAACTCCAGTACTTTGGCCACCTCATGTGAAGAGTTGACTCATTGGAAAAGACTCTGACGCTGGGAGGGATTGGGGGCAGGAGGAGAAGGGACGACAGAGGATGAGATGGCTGGATGGCATCACTGACTCGATGGACGTGAGTCTGAGTGAACTCCGGGAGGTGGTGATGGACAGGGAGGCCTGGTGTGCTGCAATTCATGGGGTCACAAAGAGTCGGACACGACTGAGCAACTGAACTGAACCGAACTTGAATGGTGAGTTTGTTTCCAGCCAGAACTGTGACTGATAGACTCGTGTTTGCCTGAAATTCTTCACTGTAGTTATACAGTCTTAAAATTCACCTACAAGTGCCAAGCTTTCTATTTAAGATGCAGTTGGTCTTTTTTACCCAAATTGGATGTGTTCAGTCACATTTTTTTCTTAAAGGCTAAGACAGCCAGTTCAGAGAGAAGCTGGTGTACTGGAATCAGAGAACTTGGGTGGATAAGGGACTTGGGGAGGACAGCTCTGTCTAACACGCCAAGCAGGAATTATATTTGCTACAGATACAATGGGCAACATAGGCACCATAGGCCTGAAGGAACAGGGTTCAAAGAATCACTTTCCTACTTTACCAGGCCCTGGTGGTGTTTGGGTAATTGGCATAAAAAGCCAGGGAAAGGAATCACAGGTTATGATATAAACATTAACATGTTAATTACAGTTAAAGAGTTTCAGCCAAAAATAATCATTAAGCAAGTTAAGGACTTCCATGGTGGCACAGTGGATAAGAATTGGCTTGCCAGTGCAGGGGACACAGCTTCCATCCCTGGTCTGGGAAGATTCCACTTGCCACCGACCAACTAAGCCCAAGCACTACAACTACTGAGCCTACACTCTAGAGCTAGGGAGCCACAACCACTGAGCCCACTCGCTGCACCTACAGGAAGCCTGTGGGCTTAGCGACTGCTCGGCAACAAGAGAAGCCACTGCAAGAATAAGCCCGCACAAAGCAACAAAGACCCAATGCAGCCAAATATAAATAAATAATTTTTTTTTAAAGCAACTTAAGACTTGACCGAAATCTGCAAAGCAGGTAGGGAAGACTTCACAATCTACAGTAAAATTTAATGACCTGTCCCCACGTACCCTTTCTGTATCTCATACACACAGTATAAATGCCTCTTCAGGTCCTTTAAGCTTTTCACCCCAACTCAGACAGAACCAGACTTCTTTTGTTTTCATAATGTATATTCTTTGATCTGTTGGAACTAAAGAGAAAATGTCCTCTCTCATTATTCCTTGATAAACTTTTGTCTAAACTTTCAGTAAATGTGTCACAAAAAGAGAAAGGAAGACTGACTTTATTTTTTAATGAGACAAGGGAGTTGATTGATTTGTCTTCCTAATTTTCTATTTCTTCATGACTATTTGCTTTCCATGCTTTCTAAGGCGCAAGACACATATTCCAACCTCCTTGTTAGCGTAAGAGCAGTTTTCTTTTTCATCTGAAGAATCACACAGTGTCTGATTTTTACACTCCAGAAAACTAGAGAGGACATGATCATCTTCAGTTCCTGAAATTAAGCAGATTTATAAACATATAAGCTAAAACAGGAGACCACACTGATTTGCAGATACTTCACAAAGTTCTAGCAGAGACTGCAAATATAAAGACTTGTGGAATTACCAGTTACAGTGGCCCATGGGAACAAAATAATTTTTAATTAGATTTTAAAAATACAGTTCAGAAGGAACAGACTGACACTACATGTCTCCTGACTAGGTATAGAAGACTGATCACCCTCCCTTTGGACTGAATAAGCTCAGCAACAGGATGATCCCAGGAGAATGGCCAATAGAAGACATGCCATGCTGGATGTCCTGCCATTCCAGGCAAGTGAGAACAACAGGAAGAGAAGAGGTGAGGGGTCTCAGGAGGAACCACTCCATTCCTAATTGAAATGCACATCAACTTCCTCTCTCCTCCACTTTCAGCTGCCTCCCCCAGGGATCATTTTGGAACACAATATCATCACTGCTCCAAATCACTTTTTACTAAGCTCGTTTTCCTCTGCCAGAATCTTCTTCCTAAATACTTAGCTTTAGAACACTTACTGTATGCAACTTACAAACTTCCTTATAGTACAAGACCAGGAAAAATAGAGAAAAGCAAAGTGAACGCAAGAAAAGTAGACAGGAGAAGGAGAGGGAGAGGAGGATAAAGAAAAAGAGAATGCTGGTTTCTGGCATTGCCTTTGTCCTCCGCTAATACACAGTGCTTGTCATCTCACCATGCCCAGAATACAACATGCCTGCCAGAAAGAGGAGAGAGGAGAAGTACTCTTGAAGTAGTGGCCTATTCATGTAACCGCGACTGTCATACCCTCTGGTAGGTCCCACAATGTTTATCTTCAGCCACAAGCTTTCTCCTTGTTTCGTATCTCCACTTGTCTGTCTAGTAGATTATTTCCACTTGGATGTCTTATTGTCACTTCAAAGTAACCATTTCTGAAATCATTTTAACTGGCCTCCTTCCTAACCAGCTCCCTGTCCCTGCATTTTCATTGCTATTAATGGCACCAAAACTTTCTAAATCACTCAGTCCAATCCCCAGTGCCAACACTGATGTTCCTCCCACTTCTTACCTTTGTACCATCTATGTTTCCATTTTCCTGATACTATTTCTCTCCTCCACCCCTTGCTTTCCATTCTTAATCCTATCAACCCCTTATCATCTTGTGGGCACTTGAAGTTCTAAAGATGAACAATAAAGTCACATATTTTTCTGAGCTCATCCTGACTGAGGATATTCTGAACTGAAAGGAAAAATTACTAAAGGGAATCAACTAAAGAAGAGGTAAAAACTGTAGTAATGATAATAGTTAACATTTCTTAAGTGCTGTCAAGTACTTCTTAAAGGTCCTTTACATGGATTAACACATTTTAGACACACAATAGAAGTCTGTGAAATGGACGCCGTTTGTACCTTCCTTAAGATAGGCAGAAAAATGCAGCAGTGTTAGTGAAATGTGTATGGTGTACTGGGAGTCAGAAGACCCTGGACTGAAGGTCTCAAAGTCATTCTTTTTAAGATTTCCCCTTGAAAATAAGATTCTACCTCATAGCTGAAATAAGTAATTTGGTATCAAAAAGAAAGGGAATCTTAGAATTCTCCAAATTCTATTCTATTCTCAAGGGGTTATCTGTAAAGAAACAATGATTCAATCATTCAAAACATTCACTGAGCATCTACTGACTACCATTGGCGATGGATGGTTTTTGTGTCATTTCACAGACTTTTCATCTCTGTTGGCTCCTCCCGTATTATGTGTGAAGCTCTTCCCTTATTATGGCTAAAGCCTTACCTGCAGCAGATAAGAGGCCAGAGAAAAGAAGAGCCAAGAAAAGGTAATGAATCTTCATGGCAGCTTGGAAACAACTGCCTTAGAAAGATAAACCAATATAATGGAGATGATTCTAGAATCAGTATTCCTGTACTGAGAGATCTTTACACAAGAGCAGGACCTTACATGTCTAGGTCTCAGATTTATGGGGGCAACCCCTGTGTACTTCCTATTTCTTTAGATTATATTATGACATGCGCAAGCCCTTATTACATCTTTAGAACACTTCTTGGTCATCAGCATCCCTCCACACTGTCTCAGTGACCCACCATTAGGACCTAACTGTGGGGCCTCTTATCACTTAGCAGATCTCTAATTTGATGGTCCCCAGCAAGGCAGCACCATCTTTCTGGACACCTATTCCACTCCCTCCACACAGGAACAGTGTTTTCCCTTAGTCTATACATCTTTCCTAGTCTAATGGCCTGTTCACAAAGATCGTTATTGCCTGGAACACTCATATCATAAGGTCAGTAAGTAAACCTGAAACTTCAAGACTTTAACTCAACTTCCTCTCCTCCTAAATCCAACAAACATTGTTGAAGACTGCCATGGGCTTATGCTAATGTTTCACTTTCACTTGCTTCCAGCTAGGCCCTGGTGGTAGCCTTTGTGTTAAGCATGACACCCACAGAAAAGGGACTGTATCTTCTCTGACCCTGTGCCTATAGAGCATCTTATCACGGTAATGTTCACAGAAGTTTGCTGAACTGTTGAACTGACAGCCTAACTTTTTTCTTTTGTTACTCTTTTATTGAGTCTTCTCATCTCAATAGGGTGTATATATATATATATATATATATATATATATATATATATCAGAACTAAACCCAGTTCCTTTTTTAATTTTTTACACATACTTAAAATCTTCCCCTTCTTTTTTTCCTGAAAATATTGAGCCATCACTTGTGTATTCCTTCATCTCACCTTCTGTCCATGTTAGAATCTCTCTTTATCTCCATCCCTTCTTTTCAGAAGTGGTATCACTCCTTCCTTCAACTGTAACCTGTGTGTGTGTAAGTGGCTCAGTCGTGTCTGACTCTCTGTGACTCCATGGACTATAGAGTCCTTGAAATTCTCCTGGCCAGAATACTGGAGTGGGTAGCCTATCCCTTCTCCAGTGTATCTTCCCGACCCAGGAATGGAACCAGGGTCTCCTGCATTGCAGGCGGATTCTTTACCAACTGAGCTATCAGGGAAGCCCTTCCTTCAAAATCTATGTCATCTTCCTAGGCTCTTTCTCTCCCATCTTTTTCTACCATTTTCCTCAGGTAGAACACAGTTGCTAATAGATTGATATCATCTTGGATCACAATCACTTTAAACATTCCCAAAAATGAATGGAGAAGTTATATTTCGGCATAGATGGTTAATGTAAACCATAGCACCACATTAGAGTATGTTTGACAAAAAGAATTAATGATGAATCCTTCAAATAAGTTATGATTTTATATTTTTATCATATACCTTTCTAAAAATAATTTAAGGCAGTTTACTTAATATACACATAATAGATTAAAAATGAGCAGATTTTAAAATTAGGTTGGTTTCATAGCTAGAAATTCCTCTGAGAATTTAATAAAATACAGGCTCTCTCCATCTTGAAAAAAAAGAAATACCTCCAGACACATATCCATAAAAGTCTGTATACAATTTAAGAATTTCACAGGCTTCCCCATCTCTAGCCAATGCGTTAAGGATACACGATCCCAGGTTGAGGATCTCTGCTGTAGAAGAAACCATATAAAGAAAGAAATAAAAAGTCTAAGAGACCAAAATTTGGGACAATGCTGGGGAGTCCGAACCCAGGCCAACAAGCTAAACAGCCAGGAATCGTGAACCACAACACTGAAAAAGACTGAAGGTCAAGGAATGCCCATTATTTTGCCCTCGGGATATCAGTTCACATAACCCATTGTCAAAGTAGAAAAGTAACCCTAAAGGCAAAGGAGCAGCAAAGTTCTCTCTCCTCCTCACCACTCTGCCCCCGCTTCTCCAAATAAAGTGTACAGTAGCCCAGGGCAACAATCACAAACCTTCTAGCTAGAGATACATACTGTTCTATTTAAAATCCCCTTGTAGAGTCAAAGGGATTCCCTGGTGGCTCAGAGGTTAAAGTGTCTGCCTGCAATGCGGGAGACCTGGGTTTGATCCCTGGGTCAGGAAGACCCCTGGGGAAGGAAATGGTAACCCACTCCAGTATTCTTGCCTGGAGAATCCCATGGACGGAAAAGCCTGGTAGGCAACAGTCCACAGGGTCGCAAAGAGTCAGACACGACTGAGTGACTTCACTTTCACTTTTCTTTCACTTTTCATTCAAAGGTATGGCGAATTCCAAGGCAGGACAATTCTGAGGTCTTAAGGCAGGACAAGTCAAGTGGGATGAAACGAGTATTGGAAATTTAATAGCAAGCAGTTACCGGGGTTGGGGAGGGAGTAGTGCAGTGG
This sequence comes from Bos indicus x Bos taurus, assembly GCF_003369695.1. Taxonomy (NCBI): domain Eukaryota; kingdom Metazoa; phylum Chordata; class Mammalia; order Artiodactyla; family Bovidae; genus Bos; species Bos indicus x Bos taurus. The sequence continues at coordinate 63,950,457 of NC_040079.1, read as the reverse complement.
TTAAGAACACAGATTCTAAAGCGGTACTACCTGGATTTGAACCATGAATTCTCCAACCATGTGACCTTGGGCAAGTCACTAACTTCTGCATGCTTCAGTTTCTTCATCCCTAAAATGGAATTCATTAAGAGGGTGTGTGCTTAGTTGCTCAGTCGTGTTCGATTCTTTGCGACCCAATGGACTGTACCCTGCCAGGCTCATCTGTCCATGGAGATTCTCCAGGCAAGAATGGCTGCTGTGCCCTCCTCCAAGGGATTGTCCCAATCCAGAGATCGAATGTTCCCGACCCAGGTCTCCCACATTGCATCTGGATTCTTTACCATCTGAGTCACCAGGCAAGCCCAATTAAGAGGTTACCCCATGTTATTTGAATCTGTTTGATTCCTGAATTAAGACAGAAAGGCAGACTCTAGCATCTACCTCGTGGGGCTATGATGTGGAGTAAACATCATTTATGCTTGGGACATACTAAATGCTATGCAAGTGTTTGTTATTCTTAGGCACTATGTTTTACCTACTGGATGAGATCTCAGCCGGCACATATCTGTCCTCCAGTGTCTGTCCAGTGCCCGGGTGCAGGAAGAGCCTACACCATGCACCTTCCCAGCTGCCTCTGTCTTACTGTTATTAATTGGGTCATGCTCACTGAGTCCGTCTCTGAAAGGCCACTAAATAAGACAAAAAACACATTCATCCTTTAAGCAGAAGACAAATGACAGCTTCTGAGGCAGAAGGCAGATGGGACCCCCAGGGTTAAGCAATTGGAGAGTCATTCTCTATTGACTGAAACTCCAAAGACAAGAATAGCAGGGCAATTAAGGGAGGAGGTTGGAGACTGCACAGACCACATATTTCTCATTCTGAAGTCTGGAGACCTCCCTGATCACACATGTGCAGAAAAGGCTCCTTGGAAGTGAAAGGAGAGTCATGTCAAGGGATAGTCTACTCAGCTGCTCTTTCAGTAGGATCCATCTTGGCTAAGAGATGCACGCACACACATGGGAGGATCCTGAGGTATACCAAATATGGACTGTGAACCAGGCAAATCAAAATACTTGACCAAACGAAACCTGGAAGAAATACTCCATAAAAGTAATCTAAACTGCTACAAGGGTGTGACTCAGGGACTCTCTCCTTGAATCTGCCCATGTGTCTATCCACACATACTGTACTCTTTGTCCTCCTAATAAATACTTCACTTGTTTCACTACTTTTTGTCTTTGTGGGAATTCTTTTCTGTAAAGCCAGAGGACTGAGGCCCTTGTCACTGACCACTGGTCTAGAGGCTAGAATCTGGTGCTTTCACCACTGTGACCCAGCCCAATCTCTCGGTCCAATCCAAGCCCTGCTCCAAGCCATTGCAGGCTGAGGCCACCTGAGATCATTTCCAGATTTTTAATAGAGGGACAAAGCAGTAAAAAACTCTCTAGTCTAGAAAGAATAGGTTAAAAAAAAAAAATTCCCTCTGTACTCAAACAAATGAATGGCTCAGACAGGAAGTCCCTTTACGGGCAGGATCTATGTCTATTCAGTTCACCAATGTATAGAATGTTGCACAGGGGCTGCCGGACACAGAGGAAACACTCAACGCAGGAGCAACCTAAGTCTCAGCAGTTTACTTCAATGCTACGATTTACATCACAGAGAAGTGAGTGGGAACTCCAGGCTGTCTTCCTCACTTTCCCAAGTCAGCTGACAAGAAAAGACAGTAAAGAGAAATCCATCTCTCTGCTCTCCTCACCCACTGACATCTCCTCTGAGGAACATTTATGAATGGCAAGATTCGCTTCAAACTCTTTGACCCTATCTTTTGGAAACTAACTCTGCCTTTTAAGTTTTGCTTTCAAATTTAAAATACATTTTGATAATACATTTCAAAATGCTATAGTTCATTCTTATTCTCTGCATGTCAACCATTTTTTCTTAGTCTTCCAGCTTTAGCAACATCATTTGCACTTTTTTTTCCTAGCTCTACAATAACATGCCTAAAGTTAAAGAAATCTATTTTTAATAATCCATATATATTTCTTGAGTTCAAAAGGTTTAGAACCAAAGAGTTGTTTTGAAATCTTAAAGTATATATAGATACATATGTGTGTATACATATACATATCTATATAGAGAGATATATATGTGTAATTTTGATGTGGAGACACTGAATAACGCTTTGAATGAAAGATTTGATGCCATGATGCAGATGAACCAAGCAGCTTAGTCAGCCCTATAGAACAGGGCTTCTGTGAAACAATACATAAAGCTACCATTTTCAGGGGATTTATTTTACTTTCAAATCCTTAAATCAGTTAAGGAAGACCCACATACATATATTTTAAAATTGAGGTTTCTGACCTAAGTAAAAATCCATCAAAAACCAATTTCTATACTGAAGAGGAAATAGAAATATTCCGTATTAAAATTTAGAACAGGGAACATCAAGTCATTCTATATTTTAGGTCTGTACTATATTCAGTTAAGGTAGAATGTAACAGATGAGAGAAAAAGGAAAAAAAAAATACAAGGAAAATATAAGAAAGTAGGTAGACAAAAAATCAGTATTCCTTACATTCTATAAAAGAACAAAAGTTGAGGGCATTCACAAGAACTACTTGAAGTCATCCCTACCTAACCTCAGAAAAATCCAACTTTTTAAAAATTATTTTTATTTTTCTAAATTTAGACTGAAAATAAACAGGCTTTACAAAATTTATAACCACTAAGTGAAAAATAAACTTTAATTAAAACATCAATTACATTATCTAGGTGGTTTTCATTTGGGTCCCACAAAAAAAAATTTCTGAATCTTTTGACAAAGAAACAGCAAAAGAAGTAGTCAATTTTCAAGAATGATGTCAATTGAAGTTCTGCCTGCTTCCCAGGTGGCTTAGCAGTAAAGAATCTGCCTGCCAATGCAGGAGTTGGAGGTTCAATCCCTGGGTCAGGAAGATCCCCTGGAGTAGGAAATGGCAACCCTCTCCAGTATTCTTGCCTGGAGAATCCCATGGATAGAGGAGCCTGGCAGTCCATAGGGTTACAGTCCATGGGGTTGCGAAGAGTCGGACATGACTGAACAACTAACACATTCACTATTACACTTTCACTGTACTCTTATAGCAATGTCTGAACTCTAATATCTCTTTCTACAGTCATTCTTCTGCTTATTTTAGTGTTATTATAGATAAAGCATTTCTTCCCTCAGATTTATCAACATGATACTGTAAATAAATTGTGACCCATTCATCAAAGGAAACCATGGAGTAGCTCAAATTTATAAATTGGAGCTACATTTATTTTGATAGGTAAAATTAAACATTATGTGTTTAGAAAAAGCAATTTGCAAAAGGATACATACAGTATTATCCAATTATATAAAGCTTAAAAACTTTATGTAAACTCTAGGTTGCTTGTGGGCACGTGTAAATGTAGCAAATAGCAAAGCATGATGAATGCGTAGCTTAGGGTAGTAGTTTTCTCTTGTGAAAGATATATGGGATTTACTAGTTGAAATATTTTGTTTCTTAAAAAGGTCTCTGAAGCAAATATTGCAAAATATTAAGATTTATCTAAGTTGTATGAGGGAATATAGACATATCCTTCTCTAAAGTCTCATTTGCTTGATGTAATTTGTAATTTTAAGGAAAAAACAAAGTAAATAAGTTAATTTCTCAAATAACTAGAAAAACAATAATAAAATATCTTCAGAGGAAAAAGGAATTCATAAAAATTAAATTTAAAAGAATGCAATAGAAAACATAAAGGAGTTAAACTGATCAATAAAATCAAACATAGCACTTTGAAAAGCTCCATAAAATAGATAATAGCTTTGAATCTTTTGTTTAGAATAAATGAAAAAAAACAAATAAATACCATTAGTAATGAGAAAAGAGATATTTCTTAGGCTGGTACAAAACTAATTGTGGTTTTACATTATTGAAATTTACTGTTTGATATTGGAATACATTCTTAAATAAATGTGGTTATATTATACATCATTTTAATGCACATTTCTCACTTTGCTTTTTTGCTAAGGACTTACTACTTGCTATTTATTTTATATTTATTTTAGACTATAGAAACCACAGTAGACAAAAAGCAAATTCGAGTGATTCTTTTATTCAAGTTCAAAATGGGTCATAAAGCAGAGCAGACAACTCACAACATCAACAACACATTTGACCCAGAAACTGCTAATGAACGTACAGTGCAGTGGTGGTTCAAGAAGTTTTGCAAAGGAAATGAGAGCCTTGAAAAAGAGCACAGCGGCCAGCAATGACGAATTGAGAGGAGAGCAATCATCAAAGCTGATCCTCTTACAACTACACAAGAAGGTGCCAAAGAACTCAATATTGACCATTCAAGGTCATTCAGCATTTGGGGCAAATTGGAGAAGGTGAAAAAGTTCGGTAAGGGAGTGCCTCATGAGCTGACTGAAAATTTTAAAAAATCACCATTTTGAAGTGCCTATTGTCTTTTCTCATTCTATGCAATAACAATGAATCATTTCTCTATCAGACTGTGACATGCAAAGAAAAGTGGATTTTATACAACAACCATTGATGACCAGCTCAGTGGTTGGACCAAGAAGAAGCTCCAAAGCACTTTCCAAAGCCAAATTTGCACCCAAAAAAGGTCATGGTCACTCTTTGGTGGTCTACTGCCCATCAGACCCATTATAACTTTCTGAATCCTGGCAAAATCATTATATCTGAGAAGCATGCTCAGCAAATCAATGAGATACACAGAAAACATCAACAGTTGCAGCTGGCATTGGTCAACAGAAAGGGCCCAATTCTCCTTCACAACAACGCCCAACCGCATGTCACACAACTGCTTCAAAAGCTGAACAAATTGAGCTATTTAGTTTTACCTCATCTGCCATATTCACCTGACCTCTCACCAACCGCCACTTCTTCAAGCATCTCGACAGCTTTTTGCAGGGAAGACACTGCCACAGCTAGCAAGAGGCAGAAAATGCTTTCCAAGAGTTGGTTGAATCCTGAAGCATGGATCTTTATGCCACAGGAATAAAGAAACTTACTTCTTGTTGGCAAAAATGTGTTGATTGTAATGGTTCCTATTTTGATTAATAAAGATGTATTTGAGCCCAGTTATAATGATTTAAAATTCACAGTCCAAAACTGTAATTACTTTTGTACCAATCTAATATAAATACAGAGGAGATTGTCTATATTACAAAAAAATACTAAATTTTCTAATATCAACTAATTTAAAAATATAGATGACATTATTTTCTAAAAATATAGATTATAAAATTGAAACAGAGAGAAGAGAAAAGTGTGACTATAGCAATAACTGCAAAAATAATTGCAACAATTTTCAAAGTTCTGTCCTAAAAATAGGCTCCAATCCCAGATGGTTTTACAAGCTTTACTAAACCTATAAAAGGCAGGTAATTACTATGTTATATAAACCCTTCCAGAGCATAGAAAGCATGAAAATCTTCCCGTATCATTCTATAACAACAGCCTAACTTTATATCAAAAATAAGGATGGCTCAAAAATAGAATGCAATAAATTATCTCATTTAAAAACACTGATGTAACAATCCTAAATAAAATGTTATCTAACAGAACCCAGCAGTTTGTTTTTAAAGTAACACATCAGAACTATCAGAGACATTAGTCATTCCTCTGAGTTGCTTGGTGTCTGACAACTAGTCCTTTATTTAGGGAATTCCCAATCTCCTATCAAAAAGGCTCCCCATGCTACATATGATATTTCCCAAATTCTCCCAAAGCTAGAGCAAGAGGTACATGACCCAGGCTTTGCTCATCTGGTACCACAACTCCAGACTTTGAGTTGGAAGCAACTGGTATGAAGAAGCAGGGACTGTTCAGAATCCATTTGTTGGGCAATAGAGGCTACATCCAAGCACAAAGATGATGGAGCCAAAGGAAGTATCAGCTGACCAGCGTAAGTGATAAAAATTGCAGCATTGTGCTCTGCAGTGTATCTTCACTGGACCAGTTCTTTGAAATAATGTAAGGCTTTCTTCTGGATCATGCAGCCCAATTCTTCTGACTTCCCAGATATTCCTTCTCTGATTGCTTTCTACAAACTGCTCTCCTGCTTAACTTAGCATGAGTTGGTTTTGTTGCTTGTAACTAAAAACATGGACTAATTTGCTGACAAAGTAGAGTTTATACCAGTAATGCAAAGATAATTTAGCATTAATAAATCTATCTATGTGATTCAAAGACAAATAGACTAAAAAAGAACGATCAATTTCACGGCCCAAGACTGTTTGATGACATTCAACATCTCTTACTAAAAATAACACAAAATAAAATGTTATCAAGCCAGAAATAGTAAGAACTTTTCCTAATTCATAAAGGATATCTACCAGAAACAAAGAACAAATATCATACCCAATGTGAACACACTGGAAGTAATTCCACTTGATGTCATGAACAGGACAAAGATGTCAACTCTTACTAGAACTATTCAACCATGTACCAGAGATCCTGCCCAATGCAATTAGGTAATTAAATAAATGAGATAAATAATAGAAAAGTGATCAAACTATCATTAGTTATAAGGAAATATGTTTGCTTACCTAGAAGATCAAGAGAAACCAAATGAAAAACTGTGAGTTTTTTAGAGGGGTTAGTAACATGTTGTTGTAGTAACACAGGCAGATGTAAAAACATCTATAAACTTGTGATATACTAGTAATAATCAATTATTTGAATATAGTAGAAAAGCTACCATTTATTTATAATAGCAAAAGAAATATAAAATATATAGAAAGACACCTATAAGACTGTTTAAAAAGTATATGAAGTATACAAAACTCAACTGAAGGACATAAAATTATATTTGAATAAATACGGTGGCCCACCTTGTTCTTGAATGGTTTTCTCCCAGGGAGTTATTATTAACTTAATTAATATAATTTTATTCAAAATCCCAACAGGATTTTTGCTGTGTATGTAACTTAAAAAGCTTATTCTAAAGTTCACTTGGAAGGAAAAAAATACTCAATCATATCCAGAAATGTTTGAAAATAAAAAGAATAAGAGAGGAACTGCCCTAACATTTATTTAAATATACTTCAGAGCCTTAATAATAAAGAATATTGAATTGGCACTGAGATATACAAACACAGATCAGTGAAACAAACTAAAGAGTCCAGAAATTGCCCTTTGGATGCTCCTTGGTACTCCATTTCCACAGTGGAATACTTGATGAAGCTGATGTTTAATATCTGTGTGGAAATGAAGAACTTTTCTGAACATAATATGACATCTGGCTATATGAGTGGGGAGAATTTCAATCTCTTCTCCCTATCAAACATAAAATTAAATATCTAAGCACAAAAGGATTTTTTTTTAATGAGAAAATTTCAAAATCTTGGTAAGACAGACACAAATGTGTCTAAATCTTTCTAAGACAGACACAAAATGCAGAAACTATCAAGAAAAAAAATCTAATAAGTTGGACAACACCAAAACAAACCTCTATATGGTATAATGTACAAAGTTTTTAAAAGGGGAGAGTGAAGACAGAGTATCAGAAAATATTCAATAACAGAGAAGGATCTGTGCTCATAACACATAAAGAGAACATACTCATAAAAAGAAAATTCCAGTTTTTCACTTGTTTCTCCATATACTTTTATATTGTTTGACTGTTTAACAAGAATTTTCTCACACATGTTTTTTAAGATTAAAAAGCTAAAAAGAAATTTTAACATAGAAAATAGCATCACTATCTATCAAGATTGTCTATTTCAGCTTTTCTACCTAAAAATATCTCAGGTTCAAGACTTCAAAGTCTATGAAAAATACTGCTCCATCTACTCAGTCGTTTAAGTTTAAAATAATATTACTTAAAAGGGGGAAATCATGCATTATATGTCTGTTCCCTGTTGCAGCATTAACAAAGACAAATAACATTGCCATAACGTCAGTCAAGATGAATTTGCAACTTGGCTGCTTTAATATTCTTAAACTAGAATTTTAAAATGCTTGATAAATGATTTGCAAATAGTAGTGCTATATCATCAAAATAATTAAGGACACCAGAAATAAATTAGCGGCCTTATCCCTTCTTAATATGACAGTTTAACTACCACAGTGACAATCTTGGTAACAAAGTCCCATAAACTTGGTGGCTCAAAATGACAGAAATTTATTCTCTTACAGTTCTGGAGGCCAGAGTCTGAAATAAAGGGGATGGGAGGATGGGTTCGTTCCGGAGTTTCTGAGGGAGAATCTGGTCCATGACTCTCCTCTAGTTCTAGTGGCTGTTGGCAATCCTTAGTATTTTTTGTCTTGACTCGTGACTACTGTCCAGTATCTGCCTTCTTCCTCATACGACCTTTTCCTCTATGTCTCTCTTCTGTTTGTGTGCCTCTGGGTCAGCTCCTTTTCTGAGGATGAATTGCACATAAAGCCCTTGGAGAGAACTTTTAACACCTATTAAGTGTTGTTGCAGGGACTAGATCTGATAGACAGAGTGCCTGATGAACTATGGACGGAGGTTCGTGACACTGTACAGGAGACAGGGATGAAGACCATCCCCAAGAAAAAGAAATGCAAAAAGGCAAAATGGCTATCTGAGGAGGCCCTACAAATAGCTGTGAAAAGAAGAGAAGCAACAGGCAAAGGAGAAAAGGAAAGATATAAGCATCTGAATGCAGAGTTCTAAAGAATATCAAGGAGAGATAAGAAAGCCTTCCTCAGTGATCAATGCAAAGAAATAGAAGAAAACAGTAGAATGGGGAAGACTAGAGATCTCTTCAAGAAAATTAGAGATACCAAGGGAACATTTCATGCAAAGATGGGCTCAATAAAGGACAGAAATGGTATGGACCTAACAGAAGCAGAAGATATTAAGAAGAGGTGGCAAGAACACACAGAAGAACTGTACAAAAAAGATCTTCACGACCCAGATAATCACAATGGTGTGATCACTCACCTAAGAGTGAGACATTCTGGAATGTGAAGTCAAGTGGGCCTTAGGAAGCACCACTAAGAACAAAGCTAGTGGAGGTGATGGAATTCTAGTTGAGATATTTCAAATCCTAAATGAAGATGCTGTGGAAGTGCTGCACTCAATATGCCAGCAAATTTGGAAAACTCAGCAGTGGCCACAGGACTGGAAAAGGTCAGTTTTCATTCCAATCCCAAAGAAAGGCAATGCCAAAGAATGCTCAAACTACCACACAATTGCACTCATCTCACATGCTAGTAAAGTAATGCTCAAAATTCTCCAAGCCAGGCTTCAGCAATACGTGAACTGTGAACTTCCAGATGTTCAAGTTGGTTTTAGAAAAGGCAGAGGAACCAGAGATCAAATTGCCAACATCTGCTGGATCATGGAAAAAGCAAGAGAGTTCCAGAAAAACATCTATTTCTGCCAAAGCCTTTGACTGTGTGGATCACAATAAACTGTGGAAAATTCTGAAATAGATGGGAATACCAGACCACCTGACCTGCCTCTTGAGAAATCTGTATGAAGGTTAAGAAGCACCAGTTAGAATTGGACATGGAACAACAGACTGGTTCCCAATCAGGAAAGGAGTACATCAAGGCTGTATATTGTCACCCTACTTATTTAACTTATATGCAGAGTACATCATGAGAAATGCTGGGCAGGAAGAAGCACAAACTGGAATCAAGATTGCCGGGAGAAATATCAATAACCTCAGATATGCAGATGACACCATCCTTAAAGTGAAGAAGAACATAAAAAAGTTGGCTTAAAGCTCAACATTCAGAAAACGAAGATCATGGCATCTGGTCCCATCACTTCATAGATGGGGAAACAGTGGAAACAGTAACTGACTTTATTTTGGGGGGCTCCAAAGTCACTGCAGACGGTGACTGCAGCCATGAAATTAAAAGACGCTTACTCCTTGGAAGGAAAGTTATAGCCAACCTAGACAGCCTATTAAAAAGTAGAGACATTCCTTTGCCAACTAAGGTCTTTTTTGTCGAGGCTATGTTTTTTCCAGTAGTCATGTTGGGCTTCCCTGGTGGCTCAGATGGTAAAGCGTCTGCCGGCATGCAGGAGACCTGGGTTCAATTCCTGGGTCAGGAAGATCCCCTGGAGAAGGAAATAGCAATCCACTCCAGCACTCTTGCCTGGAAAACTCCATGGATGGAGGCGCCTGATAGGCTACAGTCTATGGGGTCGCAAAGCACTGGACACGACTGAGCGACTTCACTTTCACTTTGTATGGGTGTGAGAGTTGAACTATAAAGAAGGCTGATTGCTGAAGAATTGATGCTTTTGCACTATGATGTTGGAGAAGACTCTTGAGAGTCACTTGGACTGCAAAGAGATCCAACCAGTCCATCCTAAAGGAGATCAGTCCTGAGTGTTCATTGGAAGGACTGATGTTGAAGCTGAAACTCCAATACTTTGGCCACCTGATGAAAAGAACTGACTCATTGGAAAAGACCCTGATGCTGGGAAAGATTGAAGACAGGAGGAGAAGGGGATTACAGACGATGAGATGGTTGGATGGCATTGCCAACTCAAAGGACATGAGTTTGAGTAAACTCCAGGAGTTAGTGATGGATAGGGAGGCCTGGTGTGCTGCAGTCCATGGGGTTGCAAAGAGCAACTGAACTGAAGGGAAGTGAACTGAAGCGTTGTTATCCTGGAAGCTCAGGTATGTTTGGATGAGCAGACCTGAGTTTTCTGAGTGCAATCTGAAAAGCCTAACAATGATAACAACAATAACAGCAACAACTATGAAAACAGCCTCCCTAGATTTTATATCATTTAGGGAACTTCTCGGGGTGCCCCACCTCTACTCCATCCACTCCTGTCTGTCCTTGAAGGAAAGCATTTTTCTTTTTCCTTCCCAAGAGAGTAGCTTGGGCTTTGGGTTGGACAATTTGGGGCTTCCCCCACTGTGGAGAAGAATGTAAAGCCTTTGACTTGAAATCTGAGACCCATCTCCACTGCCCCCCACCCCTGAGAGCTGGACCGTCTGAGGGAGAAGAGCTCCTAGCATTAAAACAGGTGGAAACAACCTACCCAAGGGAGACAAAAGCACTGAGGGAGCCGAAGGTGACACTTGTCCCCATTCCCATCAACGTGTCAATGCTTACAATTAAAAAGAACAAACTATTGGGAGAGAACATTTCTATAATGATTTAAAACTGCTACCTATCACCATTTAGAACAGGTTGAAGAACTGGATTGGGGTTGATGCCAAGGATGAAGAAACAAGAACCATCTGCAGAACCAAGGCTGCCTAGAGTCCAAGTTCAAGTTGGGGTGGATTAAGTCTATAAGTTGGAAGATGACACTAGGATCAAGGTCATGTAGAACTGGGTAACAGATCATCATCCAGAAACAACAGGAGGTACTTGATCAACTCTAGGTGCACCTGGCCTGCTGGTTCCCCCAACAGTGGAGCCAATAAAAGACCAGTCCTATGAGAAGGGTCCATCTCATGACATAGGGCTTGTATGTGTGCGTCCGTACTATGTCACTCCAGTTGTGTCCGACTCTGTGCGACTCTATGGACTATAGTCTGCAAGGCTCCTCTGTCCATGGGATTCTCTAGGCAAGAATACTGGAATGGGCTGCCATGCCCTCCTCCAGGGGATCTTACCGACCCGGGGGTGAAACCTGCATCTCTAGCATCCCCTGCAATGACAGGAGAGTTCTTTGCCACTAGAGCCATCTGGGAATCTTGCCCTAAAAAGTTTAGAAGAGGAATGGAGCTTGTAGGAGGTCACTTTTAAAAGATTAGAGAAATAAGTTTCTTCAATTATTAGTTTAGAGGTTGATTAGAGTCTTTTCCAATATTATGCACTGATATAATGGAAACAGTGAGAGACTTTATATTTTGGGGCTCCAAAATCATGCAGATGGTGACTGCAGCCATGAAATTAAAAGACACTTGCTCCTTAGAAGGAAAGCTATGACAAACCTAGAGAGCAGAGACATCACTTTGCTGACAAAGGTCTGTCTAGTCAAAGCTATGGTTTTCCCAGGAGTCATGTATGGATGTGAGAGTCGGACTATAAAGAAAGCTGAGTGCTGAAGAATTGATGCTTTTGAACTGTGGTATTGGAGAAGACTCTTGAGAGTCCCTTGGACTGTAAGGAGATCCAACCAGTCAATCCTAAAAGAAATCAGTCCTGAATATCCATTGGAAGGACTGATGCTGAAGCTGAAACTCCAATACTTTGGCCACCTGATGCGAAAAACTGACTCATTAGAAAAGACCCTGATGCTGGAAAAGATTGAAGGCAGAAGGGGACGACAGAGAATGAGATTGTTGTATGGCATCACCAACTCAATGGACATGAGTCTGAGCTAGCTCCGGGAGTTGGTGATGGGCAGGGAAGCCTGGTGTGCTGCAGTCCATGGGGTTGCCGAGAGTTGGACATGACTGAGTGCCTGAACTGAAATGAATAAAAAATAATGCTAATTATAGCCAAAGTCACTACTTTGAATTGGTTAATAAAAATGATATAAGTTCTCAAAATTAATAAGTGAACTAGAAACACATGCATATTTTTATCAAGAGTTAAGTATGCAGTTTGGGGTGAGAATGTGGGGCCATAAGATACACAATCACAGAAACATCTTTGTATGAAAGGATTCACTTTTGTTTTTGAAATGTAAAAACTGACATCTTTATTATTTCTAGTCTAATCTGCATCCTTATGTGATAATGAGCTTTCACGTAAAAGTAGTTACCATTGTGGCCAGAAACCTCCTTCTCTCTAGATGAAACATTAGTATTAATATTTTAGACTCGTTATTTTCAACTCTGTTCCTTCTGTGTGTGTCTTCCCCATTAATATTACAGCATTAAAATGATCCACAATACACTTAAACTCTTCACTCTGACTATCAAGATGACTCAGCCACCCTGTCCTGTAAATAATAAGGTTCCGACATTTACAGATTACTCCTGTCAACTAAAAAGTGGTTAAAGTGAAAATTACCCAGTCCTGGCAGACGTTCATGTGACCCAAGGTTTAGGTTTTTTCTTGGGATTTATAACCTTGACAGTTAATTTTGCAGGCCTCTTTTAGAGCCTGTCATTTAGCACAAATTGACATTTAAGCAGCTTTTTAAAGCTCTGGTATCAAAATGTTACAACAGCCTGAGTTTTTTTTTTTTCCTATTAACATCGCCTATTATTTATTATTGTAGTCAGAGAAGTGAATCATCAATTTTCCCCTTTCAACATTTTCCTAGGACTTGGAGGCAGTAGAGAAGACAGAACACCCTCAGTCAGTTTTATTTCCTTCTTCAAAGAGGAAAAATAAACCACCTAGATTAACATTAAAAACTGTACAACAGACACTACAAAGTGAAGACAAACCACCAACTGAGAGTTACAGGGCATTGACCATAAAGGCCTGCTGCTGCTGCTGCTGCTGCTGCTGCTATGTCGCTTCAGTCCTGTCTGACTCTGTGCGACCCCGGAGACAGCAGCCCACCAGGCTCCCCCATCCCTGGGATTCTCCAGGCAAGAACACTGGAGTGGGTTGCCATTTCCTTCTCCAAGGCATGAAAGTGAAAAGTGAAAGTGAAGTCGCTCAGTTGTGCCCGACTCTTAGCGACCCCATGGACTGCAGCCTACCAGGCTCCTCCGTCCATGGGATTTTCCAGGCAAGAGTACTGGAGTGGGGTGCCACTACCATTAAAAAGACAATCAATAATAAATGTTGACAAGGATGGGGAGAAAAGGAATCTTGTGCACTGTTGGTGAGAACATAAATTGGTACAGCCACTGTGGAAAACAGTATGCTCAAAAATTTTTTTAAATAACTCATATGATCTAGCAATCCCGCTCTGGGGATTTACCTGAAGGAATCAAAATACTAATTCAAAAAGATATTTTTACCTTGTGTTCATAACAGCATTGTTTACAATAGCTAAAACATGACAACAACATTAAGTGTTCATTGATGGATGAATGGGTAAAGAAAATATGATACATATGTGATATTTACACATATATACACAACAGAATACTATTCAGCCATATAAAAGAAGGAGCTCTTGTCACCTGTGACAACACGAGTGGACCTTGAGGCCATTAACTAAATGAGATAAGTCAAACAGAGAAAGACAAAAACTGTATGACCATATTTATAGTGGAATCTAAAAAATTAACAAAAAAACTCAAAAAAAAAGAAAAAAAAAAGATCACTGGTATATTTAAATGGATAGCCAAAAAGGATCAACTGTATAGCACATGGAACTCTGCTCTATGTCATGTGGCAACCTGGGTAGGAGGGAAGTTTGAGGGAGAATGGGCAGGTGTATATGTGTGGCTGAGTTCCTTCATTGTTCCCCTGTAATTATCACAATGTTGTGAAGCAGCTATACCCAAACACAAAATGAAATGTCTTAAAAAACAATAAAATATAACAATAAAAATATCCTTGTTGGAAGGGTACACATGTACATATTTATGGGTTATATGCTGCTGCTGCTGCTAAGTCGCTTCAGTCATGTCCGACTCTGTGCGACCCCAGAGACAGCAGCCCACCTGGCTCCCCTGTCCCTGGGATTCTCCAGGCAAGAACACTGGAGTGGGTTGCCATTTCCTTCTCCATAGGTTATATATAAGTACATAATTTATATATATTTTTAAAATCAGAATTGCGCTTACCAGAGGCAGGGGAAGGGAGATGAGGGAACTGGATGAAAGGTGGTTGGGAAATGGAAAATTCCAGTTATGAAATAAATAAGTACTGGATGTAATGTACACCATGACTGTAGTTAATAATACTATAAGGTATATATGAAAGTTACCAAGAGAATAAATCCAAAAGTTCTCAACACAGGAAAAATAATTTTTTTCTTTCTTTTTTTGTGTCTTTACGAGGTGATGGATGTTAACTAAATTTATATGGCAATCATTTCACAATGTGTGTAAGTCTTTATGCTATACACCTTAAACTCATATATGAATATATCAATTATATCAATAAAACAGATAAAAGGGCTACTCCAGAATATATATGCTATAGAACAACTACAAATACTTTGAAAAAAATAAACAACAGGAAAATGGGAACAGAAAGTAACAATTTAAAAAGAGAAAGAGAAGGGCTATTTAAAAGATGCCCAATCCTAATAGTCATTGAAGAAAGTCAAATTAACATAAGGAAATGCCATTCTGTGCTTGTTGAGACTGACAAAAATTTGGCAGTCTGAGAGAGGAAGGTGAACTGGTCTCTGTTCTCTTATATTCAGTCTGTCACACCACTTTCCAGCCAGTGGCTCCTGGGCTTAGAGAGTGGGGGCAGGCTGCAACTCTGGCCAGTCCTGATGGGGAGAGATGAACCACAGAACAGCTGGGGACCAACAGCAAAAGTGCTTAGAAGGAAGGGGAGACCAGACTGAGGATTCTAGACAAAGCTTGGCTTGTGGAGATCCTTGATCCCCTGGGTGAAGGCTACTGCTCTTTCTGTCCCCTGAGGAACTACAGAGGAGCCAGGCAGGTGTATGAATCTTCCTCATCCTCAAATATGGGAGAAAGACACCCTTTGCTAGCATTTTGCTTCTTTTAGGGAGATTGTATTTTATTTTATTTTTTTTTGAACTCTGGAAACAGAGTTTAGTTAACTTGAAGGGATGTGTATTTATTACAAAAGGCCACACAGCAACACCACAGAAGGACTTCAATCGCATCAGCATAGAACTCAGTCTCTTTGAAAAGAAAAGGACAAGGTCTGGTTGACGAAAAGTGAGGGAGTAGAAAGGAACTCACCACTCTCTGTCATTATATACAAAACATCATCAAAGCTGCCGCTTTGGCCTGTTACTGCAAGGTGAGGTCCCTGTATGTTTACTTTCTCATCAAGATCCTTCTTCAGAAAAATGGATCTCTTCTTGGAATCTGAAATTGCTTGAATGAAAAATATATCCACAAGGATGGGATAAGGCCATGTCATTACTTGTTCAATATCTCAAGCTGAGGAAGGTGAGTTAATTCTTGAATGAAACAACTGTAAACTTGTATCGAATTCCACTGCTTCAGTTTTAAAAAGGCAAGCTAGTTAAAAACAAGGGTATTGGAAAGATTGTGGATGGTATCTGTCTCTGATAAGGGAATAGTTAAGTGGGCAGATGAAAAACATGCGGGAGCTGCCCAACTATAGAAACTATGAAATGTCCAAGGACATTCACTACCTATTTGTGATGTTTAAAGAGCACAATTGAAATCATCTGATGAAAAACAGGTATGAGAATAAAATAAAGGCATTTGAGATATTTAAAATCATTTCTAAGTAATTCTTACATTAAAGGAGAAGTCACTAAAAATACTGGTAAAGTCAACATCAGTGAGGGTATGGTACTTTTCCTGTATGGCCGGTAGCCAAAGCAGAAATCAGCAGAAATATACGTTCTTAAGTACATTTATTAGCAAGAAAGACAGAAAATAAATGCAGTAAGGTTTCAACTCTAGCTGAAAGAAAGAGAACCAAACAAAACAAAAAATTTATGAGGGAATTTAAAAAGATATAAGCAGAAATAAATAGAAAATAACCCACAAAGGTAAGCTTAGATTAATTAAAGTTAGTCCCTTGAAAAGCCCAATAAAATTCATAAGCCTCTGATAATTCTGATGATAGAGAAATAACACCAGAAATAAGAATGGAAACATCAGATCAGATTATATCAGTCGCTCAGTCGTGTCCGACTCTTTGCGACCCCGTGAATCGCAGCACTCCAGGCCTCCCTGTCCATCACCAACTCCTGGAGTTCACTGAGACTCACGTCTATGGAGTCAGTAATGCCATCCAGCCATCTCATCCTCTGTCGTCCCCTTCTCCTCTTGCCCCCAGTCCCTCCCAGCATCAGAGTCTTTTCCAATGAGTCAAGTCTTCGCACGAGGTGGCCAAAGTACTGGAGTTTCAGCTTTACCATCATTCCTTCCAAAGAAATCCCAGGGCTGATCTCCTTCAGAATGGACTGGTTGGATCTCCTTGCAGTCCAAGGGACTCTCAAGAGTCTTCTCCAACACCACAGTTCAAAAGCGTATTATTGTGATCCACACAGTCAAAGGCTTTGGCATAGTCAATAAAGCAGAAATAGATGTTTTTCTGGAACTCTCTTGCTTTTTCCACGATCCAGCAGATGTTGGCAATTTGATCTCTGGTTCCTCTGCCTTTTCTAAAACCAGCTTGAACATCAGGAAGTTCACGGTTCACATATTGCTGAAGCCTGGCTTGGAGAATTTTGAGCATTACTTTACTAGCGTGTGAGATGAGTGCAATTGTGCAGTAGTTTGAGCATTCTTTGGCATTGCCTTTCTTTGGGATTGGAATGAAAACTGATCTTCTCCAGTCCTGTGGCCACTGCTGAGTTTTCCAAATTTGCTGGCATATTGAGTGCAGCACTTCCACAACATCATCTTTCAGGATTTGAAAGAGCTCAACTAGAATTCCATCACCTCCACTAGCTTTGTTCCTAGTGATGCTTTCTAAGGCCCACTTGACTTCACATTCCAGGATGTCTGGCTCTAGGTCAGTGATCACACCATTGTGATTATCTGGGTGGTGAAGATCTTTTTTGTACAGTTCATCTGTGTATTCTTGCCATCTCTTCTTAATATCTTCTGCTTCCGTTATGAATGAAAACATAGCCAAAGATAATACATGCAGAATTAACAAATTAAAAATTCAAGAGGAAAGAACTGTTTGGGACATAAAGATTATCAAGACCGTGTCAGAGAAGATATAAAACTGAAGAAAGAGCCATGGAAAAAATTGAAAATGTAATTTTTAAAAATCTGCCTTTTAAAAAGGCAGAGGTCCCAGACCATATTTTATGGATGATTTCTGCAAAGCCTTGAAAGAGCAGATTGCTTTTTTGTTTTATTTGAATTGTTTCAGAGCATAGAAAAAATATAAAACTTCCTTCCTTGTTCTATAGGGTTAGCATAACACCAAATTGAGAAAAAATGCCAAAAATAGCCTTTTCTAAATCTTACATAAAAGTAAAAAAAAATTTTTTTTAATTACAAAGCA
The DNA here is from genome assembly GCF_003369695.1 of Bos indicus x Bos taurus. Taxonomy (NCBI): domain Eukaryota; kingdom Metazoa; phylum Chordata; class Mammalia; order Artiodactyla; family Bovidae; genus Bos; species Bos indicus x Bos taurus. Next base: position 63,932,464 of record NC_040079.1, on the reverse strand, counting down.
AAATTAGCAGCATATAACAAGAAGAATATGTCATGACCAAGCAGGATGTTTCAGAGAATAAAAGTGTGGTTAAACTGTTAAACAATGAATGGTATGTGTATTAACTTCTGGTATAAATATCAATAGAAATACAGAGCAATTTTTTATGATCTTGCAATAGATGCTGACAAAGGAGTTTTAAAAATCCCAAACCTACTCCTGAAACAAATGTACTAATTCAGGAATAGGATGAGAATAGGATACTCTGTAAGAAATTAATAAGAATTTTGCTCCCACTCTTTTAGTCTGGTTAATTAGGAATAAAAGAACGTGTTACCCCTTCTCAAGAGGACAACCGAGCTACAGTCTAGGTTCTCCCTACCTGTAGCAAGGATGGAGCTTTTATGTTTCCAGGCTAGTAAAGGAGACATTAGCTAAACTCAAGCACTGGCTGCCCTGGAGGTATTAAGGCTGTGTGATTAGAAGATCTGGTCCCACCCTCGCACCCCGCGGTATTGAAACTAGACTATCTAAGAGATGGCAGAGAAAAGGGAGCTTTGACTTGGTGGAATTTGAAATAACAGCTTGACTGAGAACTCAAATGAGGAATACACTAGTTTTCACAGAGGTGGTGACTTGAAGGGTGCAGGATGACCTGAGCCAACTGGTATGTTGCTGTGGCTCTGAGTTGGCTGGGATCCTGTTGCTGGAGAGACAAATATCAAGGCCTTGGAGACACTGAGCCTGCAGGGCTGAGATTCCAAGTGCCTGTTGAGATCCTGTGCGCTCTGCAGCATACCGTGCATGCTCATGTGTGCTTGTGTATGCATGTGTGTGTACACACGTTTGTGTGTGTGTACACATCTGTATGTGGTGCTCTGGATTTGGCTTATCAGTTATCACAGTGAATATGCAATACTTACAACCCATTTTAAAACTATGAGAACAAACAGGAAAATTTTGTCAGATGACCAAATGTAAGATCAACATGTGAATGTGGCTTGTTTTTCTGCATGCCAGCATTAACAAATTGAAGAGTAATGGGGAAAATATTCACTCACACTAATGACAAATCCCATAAAACAACTGGGAATAAACATTACAAGACATGTGTCAACACTATGAGAAAAAAATTGCAAAACTTTATTGAAGGAAATATTTAAATGCTTGATTAAATGAAATGACATACTATGTTTCTGGATATACTGTTTTTCTAGTTGTATAAGAAGTATAAATTATTTAACCTTTCTCTGCTATTGGTAAGATGGAAATGAAAATAATATTTACTTCATTGGGTTGTTATCAGAATTAAATGAATTAATTTATGTAAAGTATAAAATAATCATTATTATTAATATAAATATGTCCATTCTCATATTCATCTAAAAGTTCAAGGCACTTCTAAATAAAATCCCAAAGAGACTTTCATGAAGCATGAAAAGATAACCCTTATTCCTCTCCATGTATATAAATGTTAAAATCATCTATGGACATTAAGAAAACTTATGATTATGATAGGCAACTTGCCATGATGGATTTCAAAGCACACTTTGAAGAACTTCAGTAATCAAAACCCTGTAGTATTTCTTAATAGAGAACTCTTTTGAGAATAAATAGTAGAATAAAATAAAGGACCTAAATGTACTCCTGTATCTATGTATGTGGGATATGATATAAGATAAATGTAACATTTGAGATCTATGGAAAATAATTGATTATTCAAAGAATTTTGTTGGAACTAATAACTATCCATTATACTTTTATCCAACATCAAACACAAAAATAATTCCAGACATAGTCCCAATTTGAATGAAAAACCACAACTACAAAAGTTTTAAAAGAAAATATAAGAGAATGAGTATCCAGCTTCAAGGAGGTATTGCCAAAAATGTTAATCAGGATTCAGTTCAACATAACAGAAATTCTTCTATCTGGCTTAAGCAGAAACAATTAAATATAGAGAACCTGAGACTTTGAAATGGGCTTCCCTGGTGGCTCCAATGGTAGATAACCTGCCTGCAATGCAGGAGACCCTGGTTGATCCCCAGGTTGAGAAGATACCCTGGAGAAGGGAGTGGCAACCCTTACAACCCAATACACACTGCTGTATTTTAAATGGGTAAAGGAGACTGGTGGACTACAGTCCATGGGGTCACAAAGAGTCAGACACAACTGAATGACTAGGCATGCACAAAGCTTTGAAATTTATCAGAAAGGATTTGTGGAACAAGATCTGATCAGAATTTTCAAAAAGATTTCCAGAACTTTACTGCAGATGTGGCCCACCACAAAATAATCAAAAACAAACTCTGCTGTGGTCAGAAAACTCATGATCAGAAGTGGGGGAATCAGCTAACTTTTAGAACACTCCATGGATAAAGAAAATATAGTACATGTATATAATGGAAAAGTACTCAGCCATTAAAAAGAATAAAATGATGCCATTTGCAGCAACATGGATGGACCTAGAGATTGTCCTACTAAGGGAAGGAAGTCCAGAGAAAGTGAAATATTGTATTAAATGCAGAATTTTTAAAGTGATAAAAATGAACTTATTTACAAAAGAGTAATAGACTCATACACTTAGAGAACAAACTAATAGTTACCTGGGGGAAAGGTAAGGGAGAAGGGAAAGTTACAGAGTTTTGGACTGACACATACACACTGCTGCTGCTGCTGCTGCTAAGTCACTTCAGTTGTGTCCGACTCTGTGCGACCCCATAGACGGCAGCCTACCAGGCTCCCCCATCCCTGAGATTCTCCAGGCAAGAACACTGGAGTGGGTTGCCATTTCCTTCTCCAATGTGTGAAAGTGAAGTCGCTCAGTCGTGTCCAACTCTTTGCGACCCCATGGACTGTAGCCCACCAGGCTCCTCTGTCCATGGGATTTCCCAGGCAAGAGTACTGGAGTGGGTTGCCATTGCCTTCTCCAACACATACACACTGCTGTATTTTAAATGGGTAACCAACAAGGACCTATTATACAGCACAGGGAACTTGGTTCAATATTATGTAACAACCTAAATGGGAAAGAATTAGAAAAAAGAATAGATACATGTATATGTATAACTGAATCACTTTGCTGTATACCTGAAACTAACACAACATTGTTAATCAACTATGCTATGCTATGCTATGCTAAGTCACTTCAGTCATATCCAACTCTGTGTGACCCCATAGATGGCAGCCCACCAGGCTCCCCTGTCCCTGGGATTCTCCAGGCAAGAACACTGGAGTGGGTTGCCATTTCCTTCTCCAATGCATGAAAGTGAAAAGGGAAGGTGAAGTTGCTCAGTCCTATCTGACTCTTCCTGACCCCATGAACTATAATCTACCAGGCTCCTCCATCCATGGGATTTTCCAGGCAAGAGTACTGGAGTGAGGTGCCATTGCCTTCTCCAAGTACTCTAAGACATGTTTATATTAGATAGGTCAACAAACAAGCATTAATATTAGGTATTTAATGCTGAATATTTACTAGTTCACATGTAGAACCCAAGTTTTGATGGATTTTATAAAATGTAGTCTTTTACATTCTACCCTTCTACTTTCTGGTCTTTAGCATGAAAAGTGTTAGTCACTCAGTTGTGCCCGACTCTTTGCCACCCCACAGATGACAGCCTGCCAGGCTCCTCTGTCCATGGGATTTTCCAGGCAAGGATACTAGAGTGGTTTGCCATTTCCTTCTCCAGGGGATCCTCCTGACCCAGGGATTGAATCCATGTCTCCTGTATTGTAGGCGGGTTCTTTACGTACCAAGCTATCAGGGAAGGCATGCTACAAAAGGGCTGGAATCTCACCAAGGGGGTTTATTTACATTTCCCAATAAGATAGACAGAAAAGTCAGAAACCATAAAGGAAAAGGTTGAGAGACAAACTACATAAAATTTTTATATAGCAGTAGAAGCCATGAACAAAGTACAATAAACAACAAAAAGCAAAATACAGGGGAGAATACTTGCAGTATAGAAAGCAGATGAATATAAATGTTCATAATGTATAATGATCTCTGCATCACTAAGAAAACAATGCAGTAGAAAATGAACAAAGCATCAGAACAAGCAATGAACAGAGAAGGAAATATACAAGAAAAATAGACAAAGAAAATATTCTTAACCCAACTAGGAAAGAGTAGAATGCATATTGGAACAAAGTAATGTGATTTTTATCAATTAGATTAGAAAAAAATTAATTGGTAATATACACAGTTGATAGAAGTATAAATTGCCTTTTTGGAGGGCTATTTTTTTTTAATAATATCTGCAAAAATTTAAATGTACATGCCATTTAACTGAACATTTTCACTTCTAAGAATCAGATTTACAGAAATCTGTTTAATGAAGCATCATTTGTGTTTGTGAAAAATGTAGATAACTTAAATGCTTTCAAAAGCATTTAAGAAAACATCTTAAATGACTTAAGTCTGGCCATTATATGAAATAACAAGTGATTGGTTTTTAATATCTTTATTTATTCATAGTATCCTGAAAATAGGCACAGGATTTCTGGAGCATGGACTGCTAATTACAATAACCACACTGTTCCTCTTTGTCCAAATTCCTCCTCTTCTTGGGATGATAGAATGAGAGCCTGACAATTGTCATCCAACATATACAAGGGACTGTACTGTAGGCGAGAAGCCCCATAAATATGGGGACACCTGCTTCCCCTACTTCTCTCTTGAGAAGGAAAGAAATTTTCTTCCCTGAAATAAGCAAACTCTCCTTGGGAACAAAAGGAAAGGGGTGATGGGCTCTTTTCCTTTGGAATATAAATACAATAAATGTCTCCAGGAGGAAGACAGGACAAATATCTCTAAGTTTACAAACTTAGAGTATTTCCATAGTTTGGAGAAGATAAGTTTATTACTCTTTGGATGGGAGCAGATGGCTCTAGGTCTAAAATTGTGGAATGTGAGAAATAAATGGATCGGGAAATGAAGACATTCTGTAGCTTGTCAATTTCCTTTGCTAAGGAAGTCAAGGCAATAAAGCAGAAATAGATGTTTTTCTGGAATTCTCTTGCTTTTTTGATGATCCATCGGATGTTGGCAATTTGATCTCTGGTTCTTCTGCCTTTTCTAAATCCAGCTTGAACATCTGGAAGTTCACGGTTCACATACTGTTGAAGCCTGGCTTGGAGAATTTTGAGCAATATTTTGCTAGCATGTGAGATGAGTGCAGTTGTGTGGTAGTTTGAGCATTCTTTGGCATTGCCTTTTTTTGGGATTGGAATGAAAACTGACCTTTTCTAGTCCTGTGGCCACTGTTGAGTTTTCCAAATTTGCTGGCATATTGAGTGCAGCACTTTTAAAGCATCATCTTTTAGGATTTGAAATAGCTCCACTGGAATTCCATCACCTCAACTAGCTTTGTTCATAGTGATACTTCCTAAGGCCCACTTGACTTCACATTCCAGGATGTCTGGCTCTAGGCGAGTGATCACACCATCATGGTTATCTGGGTCATGAAGATCTTTTTTGTATAGTTCTTCTGTGTATTCTTGCCACCTCTTCTTAATATCTTCTGCTTCTGTTAGGTCCATACTATTTCTGTCCTTTATTGTGTCCATCTCTGCTTTACTGACTACACCAAAGTCTTTGACTGTGTGGATCAAACAAACTGTGGAAAATGCTGAAAGAAATGGGAATACCAGACCACCTGACCTGCCTCCTGAGAAATCTGTATGCAGGTCAAGAAGCAACAGTTAGAACTGGACATGGAACAATGGACTGGTTCCAAATCAGGAGAGGAGTATGTCAAGGCTGTATATTGTCACCCTGCTTATTTAACTTATATGCAGAATTCATCGTGCAAAATGCTGTGCTGGATGAAGCACAAGCTAGAATCAAGACTGCTGGGAGAAATATCAATCCTCAAATATGCAGATGACACCACCCTTATGGCAGAAAGCAAAGAAAAACTAAAGAGCCTCTTGATGAAAGTGAAAGGGAAGAGGGAAAAAGTTGGCTTAAAACTCAACATTCAGAAAACTAAGATCATGGCATCCGGTCCCATCACTTCATGGCAAATAGATGGGGAAGCAATGGAAACAGTAACAGACTTTATTTGGGGGGGCTCCAAAATCACTGCAGGTGTTGACTGCAGCCATGAAATTAAAAAACATTTTTTCCTTGGAAGAAAAGCTATGACCAAACTAGACAGCATATTAAAAAGCAGAGACATTCCTTTGCCAACAAAGGTCCGTCTTGTCAAACCTATGGTTTTTCCAGTAGCCATGTATAGATGTGAGAGTTGGACTACAAGGAAAGCTGATTGCTGAAGAATTGATGCTTTTGCACTGTGGTGTTGGAGAGTATTCTTGAGAGTCCCTTGGACTGCAAGGAGATCCAACCAGTCCATCCTAAAGGAGATCAGTCCTGAGTGTTCATTGGAAGGACTTATGTTGAAGCTGAAACTCAAATACTTTGGCCACCTGATGTGAAGAACCGAGTCATTGGTAAAGACCCTGATGCTAGCAAAGATTGAAGGTGGAAGGAGAAGGGAACGACAGAGAATGTGATGGTTGGATGGCATAACTGACTCAATGGACATGAGTCTGAGTAAGCTCCAGGAGTTGTTGATGGACAGGGAAGCCTGGCATGTTGCAGTCCACGGGGTTGCAAAGAGTTGGACTTCATTGAGCAACTGAACTGAACTAGGAGGTCAAACGACACAGAAACATAAAAATATTCTTATCCTGATAATAAACAGATTAATAAAATGTAAACTAATGATATTTGTACCCAGAGTAATCAAAATATAGAATATTAAATGAAAAGTCAAGTACAAGGACAATGTATTAAGTAGGATCTCCATGTTCTTGCCTGGAGAATCCCAGGGGTGGGGGAGCCTGGTGGGCTGCTGTCTATGGGGTTGCACAGAGTCGGACACGACTGAAGCAACTTAGCAGCAGCAGCAGCAGCAGCAGCATCTATGTGAAATTGGTAAATCAAATCATTAACATGGTATATTTGGGGGGAAAGAAGACAAAAAAGGGACTTTAGCCCTAACCATATTTATTTGTTGTTGAATTTGAGTGTAGAATCAGGGGTGATTTTTAAAGTATCTTCTCTTCTATATTTTCCAGATTTCCTACAATAGCCATATATTAGTTTTATAATAAATGACATCTTTTTAACAGTCAAAAGCAGTTGTTTATTCATCACCAGTTCATTCATCTTTAAACTTCAAAAAAGCCACAAGATTAATAAATTGAATGTTATCGAGTTAGTCCAAAAGGGAAATGGTGTACTATTATTGATAGAATGTGGTTCTTCTCTTCAGCTGTTTATGGATGTTTGTCTCACGGTAACTTTTTAAAAATCACATTTGTTTAACAATGTTTATTACATATCTATTACATACTTGGCATTTTAACTGGCCCTGATGCTATGAAAAATTACAGCTCGTCCTTCCTTGAACAGCTCACAATCTATGGGTAATAGATCTGTGGTAGAATATATTGTGGTTTCCTGTGATAAACAACAATGTGTGAATTAAATGTGGTATGGACCTTGCAAGGGAGCTTCCCTCCTGCCTGAGAGATATGGGAAAGGGTTCATGGAAAGGTGATATTTGAAATAGCTCCTGAAGAAATAGCACAATGCTGCTGAAGGTAATTGCAACACCAGGTCATTAGATCTTTATCAATCCACTAAAGAGTATTAAGACTCAGCACAAGATCAATTTGCAATTTGATTTTTGAACCAAACAAAAACACAAATTTCTAACATATCAGAGATGCTTAGTCCATGACAGAGGTACTCTTAAGAGTCCCTTGGACTGCAAGGAGATCAAACCAGTCAATCCTAAAGGAAATCAACCCTGAATATTCATGGTAAGGACTGATGCTGAAGCTGAAGCTCCAATACTTTGGCCACCTGATGCAGAAAGATGACATTGGGAAAGATTCTGATGCTAGGAAAGATGGAAGGCAAAAGGAGAAGAGAGCAGCAGAGGATGAAACAGATAGCATCACTGACTCAATGGACATGAATTTGAGCAAACTCCAGGAGAAAGTGAGGGACAGGAAAGCCTGGTGCACTGCAGTCCATGGGGTTGCAAAGAGTCAGACATGACTTAGTGACTGAACAACAACAATAAGACAGAGGTCCGTTTGACTGAGCTGAGCGGGGTCTCTAGAACTGGTATTATTACAAGTTGGGGGAGTTGTCTAGGTGGATACAATTCTTAACTCTTAAAAAGTGAGTCATGTGATATAAATGTTCTGGACGATATTAAAGTAGGAAATAATTTAGGGATTAAGTTTTGAGTCTTTAGGTCCTTTGGCTCAAAGTGGAAGTTCTGGTTCCTGCAACATCCACTCTCTGTTATCCCAACAGAGACTCAAGTGAGAGGGAGTCAGATGAGCATGAAGGTTAAGTCAGTAGATCTCACAATATGGTCCTCAGATGAGAAGCATCAGCATCACCTCCAGATATGGTAAGAAAGGGAAATTCTCAATCCCCACTCCAGACTTACTGAATCAGAAACTCCAGAGATGGAGTCCAGCAACCTGTGTGTTAACAGGGTCTCTAGGTGATTCTGATGCATACTGCACACTCAATTTTGAGATCCACTATGCTAAGGTAAGCTCTCAGTCATTAGTGTACAACCAGGTATTAGATTTAATTTAACCAGCTATCTTTATTTATGGACCACTGGTGAGGAGGAAGTGTGGCAGGAAGGAGGATTTAAGAGAGATATTTTGCCATTTTTCTCAAATACATGTATAAACATAATATTTAACAGAGTGTGTTTGACTAAAAATATTCTTTTTTTTTACAGAAAGCCCTTCAAGTGGCAGAATGGGTCTTTCAGTCTCTGTTGCTCTTGGACTTCAGAGGATCAATGGAGGCTCATTCTCCCAGGATGAGTCTTTACAATGACAAAGCAGATGATCTTTGATTTGTTATGACTTGGGGAAGCCAGGAAGATGATCCTTGCCTCAAACACATGTCCAACCAGAGGCCATGTGACTAAAAGTCTACTGTCTAAGACTCATTTTTCCCCCTTAATCTAAGCATTTCCCTGAGTATCTACTCAAAATTCAAATCCCATCTGGAGCAATAATATTTCAAACTCTGACCAGTCTGATTCAATCATGAATTCACTAATGACAACATTTTCTTTTAAAATGAGAGGTTCAGGAAGTGTACACAGTAAAGTCCTGGCCCGCTGGGGAGGGTTATGATTCTGATAAGGGAAGAGGGGCACTAGTCATTGGAAATAAATTTCTACTTTTTTACCCACAATAGATGTAGATTCTTCAGAGTGTAATTCCAGCCTAAATTTAGATAAGCCCTCCACCCCTTCAATGCCTTAAATTCTCAGCTGTCAAAAGTCTAACAGGTTTAGGGTTTTAAAAATGTTTGGAATTGAGCTTCATGAGTTGCTTGTATATTTTTGAGATTAGTTGTTTATCAGTTGCTTCATTTGCTATTATTTTCTCCCATTCCGAAGGCTGGGAATCCGAAGGCATCTTTTCACCTTGCTTATAGTTTCCTTTGTTGTGCATAAGCTTTTAAGTTTAATTAGGTCCCATTTGTTTATTTTTGCTTTTATTTCCAGTATTCTGAGAGGTGGGTCATAGAGGATCCTGCTGTGATGTATGTCGGAGAGTGTTTTGCCTATGTTCTCCTCTAGGAGTTTTATAGTTTCTGGTCTTACATTTAGATCTTTAATCCATTTTGAGTTTATTTTTGTGAATGGTGTTAGAAAGTGTTCTAGTTTCAGTCTTTTACAAGTGGTTGACCAGTTTTCCCAGCACCACCTGTTAAAGAGATTGTCTTTAATCCATTGTATATTCTTGCCTCCTCTGTCAAAGATAAGGTGTCCATAGGTGCATGGATTTATCTCTGGGCTTTCTATTTTGTTCCATTAATCTATATTTCTGTCTTTGTGCCAGTACCATACTGTCTTGATGACTGTGGCTTCGTAGTAGAGCCTGAAGTCAGGCAGGTTGATTCCTCCAGGTCCATTCTTCTTTCTCAAGATTGCTTTGGCTATTCGAGGTTTTTTGTATTTCCATACAAATTGTGAAATTATTTGTTCTAGCTCTGTGAAGAATACTGTTGGTAGCTTGATAGGGATTGCATTGAATCTATAGATTGCTTTGAGTAGTATACTCGTTTTCACTATATTGATTCTTCCGATCCATGAACATGGTATATTTGTCCATCTAATAGTGTCCTCTTTGATTTCTTTCACCAGTGTTTTATAGTTTTCTATATATAGGGAGAGGGTGGGATGATTTGGGAGAAAGGCATTGAAGCATTTATAATATCATATAAGAAACTGATCACCAGTCCAGGTTCGATGCAGGATACAGGATGCTTGGGGCTGGTACACTGGGATGACCCAGAGGGATGGTACGGGGAGGGAGGTGGGAGGGGGGTTCAGGATGGGGAACATGTGTACACCCATGGCAGATTCATGTTGATGTATGTCAAAACCAATACAATATTGTAAAGTAATTAGCCTCCAATTAAAATAAATAAATTTAAATTAAAAATAAATAAATAAAATGCAGTATGCAAGTTTGGGCTAGAGAGAAAAATTCTTCATGGAGAAACTACCCTTAATAACTGGTAATATTTTATAGCTTTATAATAATAAAAATAGAAAATAATTTTTAAAAATGTTTGATGGTCTTTGAGCATTAAATGTGTTGAAGAGGAAAAAAAAAATCCACAACAGTGTATGAGAGAGAATCATTCTGGCTAACTTCACTCATTACTCCTATTATTAGTGTCAATCTAAGACCATCTAGAGTCCTTGATGAAACTAGGGAAGTCATTTATCTGGCGCCCAAATACTATTTCCTGGTAACAGCTTGTTTCACCCCAGTGAATGAAAGGTTGATTAAATTATAACCAAACATTAACAGATGCTCAAAGCCTTGACTTAACTTTTGTGAAGACGAAACTGCAGTGGGAAGACAAGTACTGTTTTTCATTAAGGTACTCACTTATACTGCTTATTTCATATATTTTGCTTTCTTCAATATTCCTACAAGATGAGGAGAAAGGATTCCCTATATTTTAGTATACAACCAATCTAAGTGGTTAATTAATAACTTAGACAGGGACTATAAACCACTTCCCCTGATGCCTAATGAAGAATAAGATGTCTCAGGATTTTCTTTCCATTCCTGGCAGCAGAGGTGCTGAAGAGATAAACAGCTAGAGCCGCTAACATAAATCATTCTCGAGGAGATACACTGTGTGACCTTTGTGGGAATCATTCACACTTGTATAACACTGAAACCCAAGGAGCTCAGAACTCTTGGGGAAAGTTGTGCATATGCATCTTATATATTTAATTTTGCCACCCCTTAAGAAAGGAAACAGACACAAAGAGTTAAAAATATATTTCCTGGATCTACATTCCCCAGCAGGGAGAAACCAAAGAAAGCCCTAATCTTGACAGTAAAGAATCTTCCTGCAATGCAGATACCCAGGTTCAATCCCTGCAGAAGGGAACGGCAACCTACTCCAGGATTCTTGCCTGGAGAATTCCATAGACAGAGGAGCCTGGAGGGCTACAGTCCACAGAGTCACAAAGAGTCAGACACGACAGAATGACTAACACTTTCACTTTTTCACTGTGACATCCTAGTTCGGTCTGTTCTTCAGCTTTTCCCTTTACCACAAAATTTTCTTAATGGCAAAGATACTCTTGGGCAATAATTCTTGATTCTCCATCCCCACTTCCACACCCAAAAATCCTGAGCCTCAAAATAAGACACTAGCACCCTCCTTGTGCTCAAAACTAAACCCTAGGAAACATCCCAGATTCATCTCTCCCTGTGCTCCACTCCTAGTCTATGAAACCAACCAAGTCCTACTTCCAATTTACACACATTGACCCAACCATTTCTCACCATCTCCACTGACACTCTCTGCCTTGCCACCAGCATCCCTCACTTGAATCCACTTCCCTTGCCCCCCACAGTCCACTCATTACATAAGAGTTTGAATCATCTAAAAATACAAATCAGATTTATGACAGTCCACTCATTACAGAAGAGTTTGAATCATCTAAAATACAAAGCAGATTTATGACTACCTTACTTCAAACTCCCCTGTAACTTCTGAGTATAATTTGATTTCAAATTCCTATCATGATCTATAAAACCCTGACTAGCTCTTTATCCTTCCTGTGTTCTCTTTGTCTTCTCAGTTAGGACACTTCAACGTCACTGATCCTCTGGGTTTCTTGGTTCCTGAAACACACTCAGCTTCTTAACTTCTAAGAATCTTTCCTGGAAAGCCCATCACCCAGATCTTTGCACAGCAGGCACCATCTCATCATTCAAGTCTCAGCACATATGTTACCACCTCAGAAGAGAATTTTCTGAAATGCTCACCCAGCCCCTGACCCAGCCATTTTATCACCTGATTTGTATATATTTTCTTTGGATCACTGACATGTATGACATGTTCCTACTTCCTAAATATCTGTCCCTCTGCACTAGACCATAAACTCCATGAAAACAGGAATCTTTGTTTCACCATGGAATTCCTAGAGCCCAGAGCAGTGCCAAGCACAGAACAAGCCTTGATATTTGTTGAATTAATGAATAGACTCTTCAGATGAAACCCACTCTATAAAGGTTTCAAGTTTATATGTAACACTAAGAACAATGAATTCAGCAAATATATTTATGTGTCTATGAAGTGTCATGCACTGTTCTAGGCATTTCATTGGAGATGACTTGCATTCATCTACTAAAGTTGAATAGAACATGATTTTGACTGTAACAATATGCTGGTTAACATCCCTTTAAAGAAAAGCCCCAGTTGGAAGATTAGGATTGACATATTCACACCACTGTATATAAATTAAATAACTAAAAGGATCTACTGCACAGCACAGAGAACTCTACTCAATACTCTGTTATGGCCTATATGGGAAAATAATCATAAAAAAAAAGAGTGCGTGTATGTATATGTATAACTAATTCACTTTGCTGTATACCTGAAACTAACACACCATTGTAAATCAACTATACTACAATAAAAATTAAAAACCAGAAAAGCCCCACCTGAGTGCATAGGCTGTACCACTCACTCGTGACATGGGTGTTGCTACCATGCATCACTAAAATGCATGGTCTTGCTATCACTTCTGGAAAAATGAATCATAGAACACCTTTCCTGAGGATGGTGGAGGAAAAGTGCCTCTGCAAGTATGCAAGAATAAGGAGACAGGGTGCAAGTCCTAGGTCTGCTATTTACAACATATGTAACTTTGGACGAGTTACTTTATCCCTCTGAAGCCCAGATATACAATTTTTAAAGATGACAGCCTTAATAACTTCCCTACCTACTTCAAAGACTTATAAACATCAGTGAAATATTGCAGCTAAGAACACTTTGCATCCTGAATACATTTGTGGCTTAGGATTATAGACATGCACCTGCTCACCTACACAAAAAGGATAACAATCAAGTATTAAATGATTTATGAATTATAGTTGCCACATCATCAATTAGCTCACATTCAATGCAAATGACTCTTCACTAGGAGAGTAGCTGAATCTTTCCAAACACATTTGTTTGTAATAGATTTCCCCAACACAGCCTCATTTCTGAAGTCTCTTCCTTGACCCGTCCTTGTACTTGAGTCTGCTACCTAAGAAGGAATCCGAAGCATTCAGTATGGTCATCATCAGTAGTAATGTCTCCTTCCTAAAAAGAAACAGCTCAGAACACAGACCAACCTGTAATGACTGCAATGACATGCTTAGTAAACTAAAACTCCCCAAACCATTTCTTCCTGAAGCTAAATTTTAGCCACCGATGATACCAGTTGAGAATAACCGACGTACTGAACCCCAAGTGTGAGAGTAACAGGCAGACAGGCCAGGATCATCCACTCTGATGGAAGAGTCTATGTGGATAATTCCTAGGCCTCTCTGGACACAGAGTAGATAATCATAATCAACGACTTTCTCTACTGGTATACATTTTCCAGCTACAGATTTGATAAAAGGGAGAGGAGAAAGTGCCACTTAAAATTCTAGTGATTTCTTGACAATTGGCCCTAGACAAACCTACATGATATTTTTAATAGTTTCTCTTGAATACCTTGCCTTGGAGGCTGTCTGCTGTTTCTCTGTCTCTCTAGTTCAAAGTCATTTGTATTTCATCAATTATTAGGTACCTATTTCATTTGATGATTTCTTGAGGCTCCTTCTTAATTATTTAAATACTCAAGAATATAAACTAAATAAGCTTGTGTGAACGTCCAGCTTAAAAAGACTTTCCACAATTTTCTCAGATGGGCAGGTTTAAGAATTTGACCATAAAAGAGCCAGAAACATTTAAGGAGGATATGACTTTGTAAAGGAAAAAATGAGAGGTAGTTCCAGTTGAGGTATCCGTCAGATCTGCTTGAGACTATAACCTAAACGTTAGGACTCATCCTTTTTTCTGTCTTACATGCCCAAGTCCACCCTCTGTAACCTCAATCCTTCTGAACCTTGCAAGGGTTAAACTGTAAGACTGACTTGTAAGTGACCAGAATGTATAAGGAGATTCCTGGTGAGAGAAGAGGGTAACTTCAGAATCAAAGATCTTGGTGCCTGCTGCTGATTGCTGTCCCATTATAGTTCTGTAGGTGGTCTCAGGGCTTGTTGGGTCTGCATCCAATCCAGAGTCTGTGTTGGGTGGCTGTTGATCTAAACATTTGTAGAGATTCCTGATTGCTATGGAGCTCAGAATTAGACATAAGCTATATGTGTGGGGTTTTGTAAGAAGGAGGCCAACAAGTTTAATTAAAATTGAAGAACCACTGACCTCCATTGTCTGTTTTCTCCTCGTTTCTGCATTCTTTCTAGTTTGACTCATTGATTGCTGCAAACTCAAGCTCAGAATATGCCCAGCTATGAAACACAACCCTCCTCTGGCCAATGTGGACTACTTTTCTCATCCCAGCCCTAAGCTCTCTTTAGCCATCTTCCCCTGGGCACTTTCCTGGTCCCATCCTTCTCCTGAGTCTCCCCCTCTTCTCTGCACATCTTGCTATAGTTTTTTATCTTAGTTCAAAGTTCAGTATGCAAATTCATAGTTCCACTATACATGATAATCTTTGACCCAGTTCTTAGGAGCCTACTCAATGTAAAAACTATTTTCTCTCACTGATTTTAAGTACATTATCCTAACAGACCCCCTTTACTTGCTCTTCTACGCTATTGAAGAGATATATATATATATATATGCACACACACATTTAACAAGAACTTAATGATACAGTGTGCTAGCTGACCTATGGAGTTATTCAGGAAAAGGACTTTTCACTAAGCATCTGTGGTTTTAAATATAAGCCAATCAAAACAGGGGTTTTGTATTAGCCATCTGTGTAGCTGTCTATAAATGAATTCTTGATACTGGGCAACAGACTTAGGAAAGAATGAGTCCTCAGGCCTGGCAGGTAACTATCAGGAAATTTCTAGGCGATTTTGGCATTAAAGTGAACCTTAAGATGACCTGAAAATCCGGTCTCTAGAGATGAGCTATTTCATTCAAAATTCAAGAGGAAGTATATCTTTAAATTTGGTAAAAGATTTTATATCCTGTACCCTAATTTCTGGCTTACATATAAGGTACAAATGATATCGTATACTGTCACAACTGATGTTTTTCCCAAAGGTACCAGCCATATTATCAGCTAATAAAAACTGAATAATATAGATTGCAGGTATAATATAGATTATATATATTTATAAATGATAATGATTGTCTTATTCAAATACTGTTCTTGTCTGTTTTAGCCAGAATTTCAAGATGGATTTTCTATCCTCTAGTTATTCAATTGAACAATAATCTTGGTACTGCTGTAATAGAATTTTTAAGTTGTAAATCCTCAAATCAATTGACCTTAACGTATAGAGGCTATATGAGTAGACCTGACCTAATCATATCAGCTGTTTTAAAGGCAGAGTTTTTTCTGGATGGTAGCATTGAGGCAAGAAAAACTTTCTGATACACAATTGCTAGCCTTGAAAATGGAGAGGCATGGTGCAAGGACCAGAGAGCAGCCTGCAAGAGCTGAGAACCCCCCAGCCAACAGCCAGCAGAGTAGTGGCAACCTCAGTCTCACAGCTGGGAGGAAGTGAATTCTGCCAACAACCTGACTGAGTGTATTCCTCCCTGAGCCTCCAGACAAGAACTGTTCCTCTGTTACTAAACCAATGTCTTGATTTTCACCTTGCGAGACCCTAAGCAGAGAACTCAGCCAAGTTCCTGCCAGACTTTTGGTTTACCTAATAAATGAGTGGTAGGCCACTCACTTCATGGTAAATTGTTCGATAGAAATAGATAGCTAATCCACTATTCTGTAAACTTACATGTCAGGCTTCTTTTATATCTTTTTCAAGTGGCTTTGTACAATATTCAATATCACATTCACGTGGAGAAACAGCAAGGCCACTAGGTGACCATCAGGAAAGGTCTGTTGACTTTTCTGAAGATCATGTGTTGAGCTAAAAAGGGCTATAACAAGAAAATGACTCACTTGGCTTTAATAACAAGCCTAAATAGAAGAATCACCAGAACCATCTAACCAAAATGATTCGAGCAATTGTTTTTAATATTTGAGTGCATATTAGGAAGTTTTAGCAGAGATCTCCACCGAAGTTAAATGCTTAATTTTACAACAACCAATTTTCCAATAAAAGTAAGTGATTGTGAAAACAAAGAGGCAGAACTATATTGGGTGATTTGATGGAAACACACAAGTAGACTCATACTTACAGACATGCAAAAGCAGGTTTTAACATTCCACTACCCAGCATATCTCAACAGTGCTCAGCAGTGCTTACCTTTCTCCAACTTTCTGCCTCCCTCTCCACAGAATAAATATGTATAGTTGGGGGATGAGGAAGTTGGTGATCCCCAGGGACCACAGAGATGGTGCATTAATCAGAACTCCACTGGGAAGGCAGTACCATGTTCCCTCCACTCAGAGTCTGGAAATAGCTCAGTATGATTCTTCGATTAAATATTAATGAAGTGAATAAGACCCTGCAATACAAAGCAGAAAAAGAAATTAAACATTTCCCCATGGGAAAGTCTACAAGTCATAAAAAATTAAAACATAAAACTAAATATTTACAAATATTATTTACAAACTTAGGGTTGTTGATGGCTCACGCCCATGGCAAGCTCACAAGTCCTTGGGGAGCTTCTAGACCTTTCAGGGATCAAGCAAACCTTGTCCTGCTTGAATGTGCACCGGAACCACCACGTGGGGGTTGGTAGGGACAGATGATAAAACATAGACTCTCAGAACCACCCCCCGCCCCGCTAAGATGCTGACTCAGAAGGTCTGGGAGGTCGGAGACCTGGCTTCGGTAAATGTAATAAGTAACCTGAAGGGATTCTGGTGGGCATCTAATCTAGGCAGCCCTGGTAGAGCCTGTTTATTCACAGTTGTTTCACAGATCTGGAGCCCTCACAGTGCAACATGCTGGCCATTGTTCTGCAGCTTATGCAAGACCTACACTGTATTTGTGAATTATTCAGGCACTTGGCAATTTTCTTTCACAGTTACAAAGGAGATCATCCTAAGCAGAACTAACTTGAGAATAAACATCAGTGAATAAAACTTTTTCCATTGCTATTTCTTTCATCCACTTATTAATTCAACAGATAATGAGAAACTATTTTATGCCAAGCACTGGAAAAGGTCCTGGAGATTTAATGATGAATAAGTAAGAAATTGGTGACACAGGCAGTAAAGAGTCTGCCTATAATTCAGGAGACCTGAGTTTGATCCCTGAGTTGGGAAGAGCCGCTGGAGAAGGGAATGGCAACCCACTCAGTATTCTTGGCTGGAGAATTCCATAGACAGAGGAGCTTGGCGGGCTATAGGCCACAGGGTTGCATAGAGCTGGACACAACTCAGTGATTAACCCTTTCACTTTCAAGTAAGAAATAGCCTCTATTCTCAGGGTGTTCACAGCATAATATCATTAGTAAGCAACATAATATATTATGGTGAATGGCAGAAGAGGAAAAATACAAGGAGTAGAAAGAGTATCCCTGGTAGTAGGAACAGTGTGTGTAAAACTTAAGAGCTAAGAAGGAGGCTTAATATGGTGGGGTGGAGTATGTTTGAGAGATTGTGTCTAGTGTGTGCGTGTGCACTGCAGGTATTAAAAGGAATAATGACAGATGAGATCAAAGAGAAAGTGGGGGCCAGTTTACTCCTCCTTAAAGGTAATCTCATCTTGGCAAAGTATATTGATAAACTCAACAAAAGCCATAATCCATGAACTCTATTCACATGAAGACAAAGCTAATAAGGTTAGATACTTTTATAAGGTGTGTTTTTAAGAGTCAAAATCGTCTAACAGCTTAACATTTCCTGATTCAGCAGTTCCTGTATAAATTCAGGAAGATGTGACTTTTTTCTATTTCCCATTTGCCTGATGGTTTTCAAGAAAGGTTGGTACAGCAGAAAGTGATCTATAAAGACAAGTACTGTACACTTCGACATACTACCAATATTGTCATTCTTGTAACTCACAATATTCATAGACTCTGGAGATTATAGTCCAGCTGTTCACCTAAGGCAAAAATCTCTTCCAAGTTTTACACATTCTTTTGGGAGGGAAGCATAATATAAAACCTCAATTCCCTTTGAGTGGATTGTTGCAAATTTAGGAAGCCAAACTCAAATAGTTCAAAATATAGCTTTTCTAGATTGGAATGGAAATTTGAGCTATAGTTCTAGAAACAAATGACTTGGGGTGGGAAAAAAGGTAGCAGATATCATCCAGTATACACAACAGAAAGAAGAGAAAATGTGAGAGTAAAAGAAGCATTTGTCAAGAAGGAAGTAATTGTAGCATTCAAAGGAAGGAACAATGCTATCTGGGCCAATAAAAGTTAAATGATCCAAATAAGTTAAGGTAGGCCATAGCTAAGTCTAGCCTGTGAGCTGGATGTATTTGACTTGCTCTTCCAGAGCAATTTCACTCTTGATGCTTCTCTTCCCTGCTTTGTGTTCCAGAGGCTGATGTGTATGAAATGTATCTATGGGCTGTGTTGCTTCCTGGCCTCCGATTGGGTCCAACCAATGGGAGACACTAGCAGATCAAAGTGAGAGAGAGAAGAGTGAGACTAGCTACATGTCCCCTTGACCATGGTGAGACTCTGTCCCTCTACCAAAGACAACACCTCTCAGACAGACTCCTACAGCTGCTTTCTCTCCCTGGGCTCCAGTAACTTCTCCTTTTCTTGCTCCTGCAGGCCTAGAGAGATGACATTTCTCTACTATTTTTAGTTCTATTGTGCTTCACCATTTCCTGCTAGTTTACTTTGACCTTGCCCTCTTTCCATACACCTTTGTAAGCAGTCCTTTTACTAAGTTCTCCTCCATTACTTGGTTTAAGTGAACCATTTATTTTTTGTCTGCATCCTGACCGATAAGCTACCATGGACTGCATGCTTCTTACATTGACAATGCAGAGTTAGCCTGACTGTTAAAACAGTAACTGTTATTGTTAACAGTTACATAGAAATTACTAAGTGTGTTTACATATATTATCTCTTTTTTTATTCTTTATTCATGACTAATAAAACTCAGACTTTACCTGCTCTGGAGTGGTAATTATACATAATGAATGTAAATGTGGATATTTACTACTGAGTCCAAGTCTAAACTATATTCTTAAGAATTTCATAGCCCAAATGTTGTATAGTCTTTTAAAGCTGAATAAATTGGAACTTCATTATATAAATTGGCTCTGTATCCTTCATTTGGGTTCCAAGTTTCTCAAATTAGCTAATACTCATTATTCAAGATTTCATTTCTACTGGAAAATTTCTAAGGGCAAATTGTCAGAAGAGGCAGCATGGTGAATCAGCATTTAATCATGAGCTGGTAGATATCTAAACCATATTTTACAATGATAATTGAATCAATTAAGAATAGAAGTCTTACAAACCAGTTGTTTGTCATACTTGGAATGGAAAGTCTGAGACTGTTAGACTTGTTGCCATATAAACTTGTTCCACTGTTGCCACATAGATACATTGAAAGTGCTAGTTGTTCAGTTGTGTCCGACTCTTTGCTGCCCCATGGACTGTAGCCTGCCAGGCTCCTCTGTCCATGGAATTCTTGTAAGAAGTATTGGAGTGAGTTGCCATTTCCTTCTCTGGGGATCTTCCCAACCCAGGATCTAACCTGGACCTTCTGCACTGCAGGCAGATTCTTTACCATCTGAACCACCAGGGAAGCCCCTATAATAGATTAATGACCATATTAACTGTTTTCCCTCTTTTCAACCACTTATTTCTTCTGTATATGGACACAACCCAAATCTCCTTACTGTATCAGTAAGCAAAATCTACAGAATCATTTAAAAAATTTAAAATTCTAAAGAGAGAAATGCAAAGAGGGACTATATCTACTGATATAATAAATCTGATAACCAACTTCATGGGATACTCAATTCCCAAAATAAGTAACTCCACAATGATTGTACACAAAATGGAGTTAAGAGATATGCAAACTGTAACCTTATATTTGAGCAGACAGTCTGTGCCTTCCTAGTGAGGATACTGTTGTTGAAGCTCTTATGGTAAATCGAGGGAGTTTGCTAGTCTTCTTTC
Source organism: Bos indicus x Bos taurus (assembly GCF_003369695.1). Lineage (NCBI taxonomy): Eukaryota > Metazoa > Chordata > Mammalia > Artiodactyla > Bovidae > Bos > Bos indicus x Bos taurus. The sequence continues at coordinate 63,911,856 of NC_040079.1, read as the reverse complement.
TAAGATAAGAGAAAGTGGATGGGACAAAGTTAGAACTTAGATTACTTTTAGAAAAGTTGGACTTTCCCCAGACCCCCAACCCCTATACCCAAAAAGCCTAAATCGTTGAATGTCAAAAAATGAGATTTCTAATTTATAATAATCAAGACATATAATAATCACAACAATCTAAATGTCCATTGATAGATGAATGGATAAAAAATATGTGGTATATGTATGGGCTTCCCTGGTGGCTCAGATGGTAAAGAATCCACCAGCAATACATGAGACCTGGCTCCGATCCCTGGGTTGGGAAGACCCTCTAGAAGAGGGCATGACAACCCACCATAGTATTCTTGTCTGGAGAATCCCTACGGACAGAGGAGCCTGGCAGTCCATGGGGTCACAAAGAGTTGGACACAACTGAGCAACTAAGCACATATATATATATTGTACACATACACACACATATATATAGTAAAATACTACTCAGCCATAAAAAGGAATGAAATAATGGCATCTGCAGCAATGTGGATGGACCTGGAGATTATCACACTAAGTGAAGTAAGTCAGAAAGAGAAAGACAAATAACATACGATATCATATATACGTGGAATCTAAAATATGACATAAATGAATTTATTTATAAAACAGAAACAGACTCACAGACATAGAGAACAGACCTGTTCCAATGGGGAATAAGGGGGTGGATAAGGGATGAAGTGGGAGTTTGGGATTAGTACATGCAAATTATTATATATAGAATGGATAAATAACAAGGTCCTACTATATAACACAAGGAACTATAATCAATATCCTGTGAAAAAACATAATGGAAAAGAATATGAAAAAGAATGTATGCACATGTATAATTAATCACCTCACTATACACTAGAAATAAATATTGTGAGTCAACCATACTTCAGTAAAATAACTTTTAAATGAGATTTCTAAAATCCATGCTTACTTCTGATATATGTGTGTCAAATATAAAATAATCCCCCTGAAAAATTGCACATAAGACCCCATCTCCTTTCAGGAAAGAAACCATCATCATTAGAGGGTATATTCCAGATGTAAAAGAATGTAATCTAGGACTTGAATATATGACTTATAATACTCAGAACCTCAATTTGAATAGCTTTTCCCAAATTTAGCAAGCTGCACTTATTAAACTTTGCCCAAGATAAAGCTTTTCTAACCAAGCTCCTCCAGTTTGAGATAAAGCTTTCCTAAACAAGGATGATTTGAGCTAATAGTTCTAGAAAGAAATAATTTGAGGGTGTGGAGAAGAGGTGGAGTATCATATAATAAATACACATAATATGTACGATGGAAGAGAAAGTATGAGAGTAAAAGAAATATTTGATTTTTTAATAAGGAAGTAATTGGTGACATTCAAGGCACAACTTAGTAGGGGGTTATGTATCATACTGTCACAATGAGCAGACAGAAAGAAAACGAAGATAGTAATCACAGTCAACAAAAAGAAGAAATAAGTTTTAAAAAGGGAAAGAAATTTCTATGGTGGTTGATCTATCTACCTAACACTATAATCTGTTTCAGCAGATTTTTTCTTAATGGATTTATCATTATAAAGTATGGTCTTACAGACACGTACCTGCCCATGATTAAATTCCAATGACTTGGAAATTTTGCTTATGAAAAGGAAAGTATCTATTCTTGTACTACTCTGTACTCCTAGAACCTAGCAGTTAATGCCTGGTACACGGATACCCAGAGCTTGTATCTCAAGTCATTCACTAATTCAACCAGGGTTGGAAAGGGCTCAAGACCAAGGGAAGGTGTCTTCATGTTTGAAGGGAACTGTGTATTTTTTTAAGGCAAAGTAGATGAAGCCAAAGGAGGGAAGAAATTGATGATGTTAAAGAAAGACCTTGACTAAAGAGAGGCATGGAAAAAAAATTCTCAGTAGTGATGGTCAAAGAGGGTACATGAGCCTTCCTCACTGTTACTAGGAATTGTTTCCATGCTTCCCTTCCATACTCCCTTCAGTCTTCCTTTCCCCTCAACTTCCTAGTCCTTCCATTTCGTTTCTTCTTTTCATCTTCTCTTTGCTTCACCTCACTTCTCTCTCTCTCCCATCTAGCTGAAATATAGAAGTAAAATAAAATAATAATATTCAGTTTTATAAAATTACATTGTGTTATTATTGTTCTTAAGCTAAAAGTAGGTGAATAGAATGTTTAATATTTATCTCTCTTTTTTTTGTATGTAGCTCTAGAACAAATAGTTTTTCTATAGATAAAAGACAACATTTAAAAGAGCCTCACCATAACCTAGACTCTTGGAAAAAGAACTTGATTTTTGGTAGAGAGTGGGTGGTTTGTGACAGGAAGCATTATGATATAGTTTAAAACATGGTACCCAGGGTTAAGCAAACCGAAGTTGAAAACATACATCTACCACTTGCTAACTGTGGGATCTGAGCAAATTTCATCACCTGTGAAGTGGTGCTATTCTCTTCCTCTATAAGAGTGGCTCCAAGTTGTAAATGCAGGAATGGTTTTAGCCTAGTACCCAGCACAGAGTAAATAATAATGGTAGCCATTGACATTATTAGCTGCTTTACATTTCCTAATCTCTCTGAACAGATTAATTAAGCCAAGGAAATATTCTTCTAGACATTCATCTCTTTATGGCCCCAGTTTGCACTGGTGAATTTACCAATACCATCATTCTCATTATCCTTATCTAAGATCACAAAGAAAAGAAAAGGAAAACAAAATCAACCTAGTCTCTTGCTAAAATACACAGAATTAACTACTGATTGCAGCCAACTGCCCCAAGATGCAGCAATTTTGAAAGTAAAAGGTGCATGTGTCGATTCGACAGTTCAAGAGACAGATAAGCACATCAATTTTAATTTAACTTCCCAACTCACAAGCTGTTAGTCAAGATCATTGTTATGCCAATCATCTGGCATTAAATATTGTTATTATTTCTGATATCAAATCCACAGTAAAACACTTAGAGTGACAGTTCAGTGGAAAATTCCCAGTACTTTCCCTCTGTAGTCTAGGCTGGTAAAGTTTAATTAAAACAACCAAATTACAAACTACCTCAGAAGATTTTGTAACAAAATTGCTGGCTAGCCTTTAGGTAATAATGGTGCTTGCTACAGACGACTGCTTACTGTCACATGGGCTTTCTTAGATAGGAAAGGATTGGTCATTGATTCAGTAATAGAAGCTAAGACTTTTTATTGCCCTCATTTTTGCTTCTTTTACTGACAACGAAAGTAGGAGATTTAAAGTTTCAGTTAAGGCCAATCATGGAAAAGCAAAGGGAAGGACAGATACTTTAAAGGTCAGGTATCTGAAAATCTACTGAAGGCTAAATAATGTAAAATCTTAAAGACTTTGAATTCTATTTCAAACACTAGCAGAAAAATACAGTTTGGTCTGGGCTCAGGCAAGTCACTGAACCCTCTTGCTCCTGCAGCTTACTCCCAAGGGTTTAGAATTGGAGGAATAAGCCAGCTGGTGTTCAGGCCTGTTGAGTGAGTATGAAACAGAGCACCAAGCTTCTTACTTCAGCAACAGTGTTTTCCTGTGAGCACTCTGGAACTTTAGAGCCAGAGAAGCCTGTTAAGGCTTCAGTGTTTCCTCATTTTTTATGGCTTAGTAATATTCCATTGTATAATCCATGTGTACATATGTCTATATACATACATACACACACACCATAACTTCTTTAAACATTTATCTGTTGATGGACACTGAAGTTGTTTCCATGACTTGGCTATTGTAAATAACGCTGCTATGAACACAGAGTCACAGATGTCTTTTATGAGTTAGTGTTTTTCATTCCTTTGGATATACTCACCTAAGTGGAACTGCTGGATCACACAATAGTTTTGTTTTTAATTTTTTGAAGAACCTTCATATTATTTTCCCTAGTGTCTGTGCTAACTTGCAATCCCACCAACAGCACACAAGGGTTCCCTTTTCTCCATATCCATGCCGGCATTTGCTATGTCTTATCTTTTTGATAATAGACATTCTAATAGATACAAAATTATATCTTATTGTGGTTTTAATTTGCATTTCCCTAATGACTAGCAACTTTTGAGCATCTTTTCATGTATCAGTTGTACATCTTATTTAAAGAAATGTCTATTCATGTCCTTTGTCCATTTTTAAATTTAGTTATTTGTCTTTTTGCTGTTGAATCATATCACAAGATTTTTTAGACATAAAATCTAGCTGGGGGCTTCCCTGGTGGTTCAGTGGTAAAGAATCTACCTGCCAAAGCAGCAGATGCAGGTTCAGTCCCTGGTCCGGGTAGATCCCACATGCCACAGAGCAGCTAAGCCTGTGCACCACAATTACTGAACCTGTGCTTTAGGCACTAGGAGCCACAACTACTGAGGCCACGTGCCACGGCTATTGAAGCCCAGATGCCCCAGAGCCTGTGCTCAGCAATAAAAGAAGCCACTGCAATGAGAAGGCTGCTGCTGCTGCGTCGCTTCAGTCGTGTCCGACTCTGTGTGACCCCATAGACGGCAGCCCACCAGGCTCTGCCGTCCCTGGGATTCTCCAGGCAAGAACACTGGAGTGAATTGCCATTTCCTTCTCCAATGCATGAAAGTGAAAAGTGCAAGTGAAGTCCCTCAGTCGTGTCCGACTCCTAGCGACCCCATGGACTGCAGCCCACCAGGCCCCTCCGTCCATGGGATTCTCCAGGCAAGAGTACTGGAGTGGGGTGCCATTGCCTTCTCCTAATGAGAAGGCAGTGCACCACACCTAGAGAGTAGCCCCTGCTTGCCACAGTTAGAGAAAAGCCCACACAGTAACAAAGACCCAGCACAGCCGAAAACAAATAAATAAAATTATTTTTGAAAAGAATCTGGTTGGTTCACCATGATTTACTTGACTATTAGGTATTCCTGCATCCATATGTAAATAAGTAAATAATTGTTTTAGTACTTGCTGATCATGTACAGTTGGCTTAGAAAATACACACTAGTCAGAAAGTCCTTAATTATATATACCAAGTTAATTTAAATGTGAATTTTTAATTATATATAGTTTGAGCCACAAAAAGACTTGTAATACAATGTCTCTCCAAACTGCCAATGTTTCTAGCCATCAAAAATGTATGAAAAACTGTTTATATTTTGTTCACTCATTATTGAAAATATTCTGTGAGCATTCACAATAAGCCAGGCCCTCTGTTACATATTGGGAATTAAAGATGATCCAGTTCATATTATAGAGATAGTTTTATTCTTGTATTCCAAATTTTATTATTTTAGCTTATAATATTATATAATTTGATTTACCTTCTATTGTCCTAGGAGCAGTAAAATAAAACCTTAACTTAAAGCTTCCATTTATCTAACCTATTTTGAATCATATCAAGTCATTTGAAAATATAAGACAAAGGAAACTATTAGTTTCAGTAACTCACAAGACTCAATATCTATGTCAAAAGATTCTCTTACAATAGAATTATCATCTATTTTTATATTTATGGATTAGAGAGAGAAGAAAAACCTAGAATTGATTAACTGTAAAAAATTTACTCTAAGTGGAGGGCGCACTGGGCTTATAGCATACATTGTGGACTGGCAGGGGAGTGAAGTAGGGCTATGGTTCTTAGACAATGTTTATGAGTTCTTTAGTAAATAAATAACCAGTTGTCGTTAACATATTCATTCCTACTATTCAGATACCCCAAGTATGATTTTCCAAATGCTTTTCAAAATAGCTTACTGGACTAAGAGACTTCATTGAAGTAAGCTGTTCATTTCCTTTGCTTTCATGGTTAATGTTCATATTCAACACATTTTTCTTAATGCAAAGATAAAAATTCTGACTACAGGTCAGAATTATCATCAATTCCAATGAAATCTGTTAATGAAGTGTTTGTTTTTGTGCAGAGTACTATTCAAACCATTAATGTACATTCCAATAGTTCATGGTGACTTTTTTGTTATGCAATCAAGTGTACTCACAGGGATAACATGCCCTTGTCTATTTTACTCTGTCCCTGTGTTTATTTGCTCATTGATTTATGAAGTGCAGCACACCAAAAACGCTCTCTTAGTCATTATGGGAAATTACTAAGGTTTCTCTATAGAGTATTTTTCGTTATGCTGTAACAAGATTTCACAGAGAACTCAAATATGTAAACCAAAGATTAATTGTTTGTGTCCAAGTGATAACAAAAACTTAGTAAATCCAGTGTGAATTTCAATTAATTCAGAGAAAAAGAAACTCACTTAATGTTTGATGTTTGATTGATCATGTAGATCAGTGGTTGGTAATCTTTTGGAGGTTCAAAGACCACTTTGAGAATTTAAAGAGAGAATTCTCCCTCTCAAAAATCTAAACCAGGTAAAGAACTTACAGTGGGGAGGAAAAAAAGTGATTTTTTTCATTTATCAATCAATCAATTATTGTATGTTATTAGATAGTATCCTACAGTAGCCAATGCCTTATCACTTTCTGAGCTCCAAGGGTTTCTACCAGTACATTTCTGAAACAAGTTCCACCTGAACCACAAGTTCATAATTATAACTTGAAAATAAGTTATTGCCAAAAAGGGTTGCTTTACTCCTACTTTTACCTAAAAGTCCCCACAATTCAATATCAGTTCAGTTCAGTTCAGTCACTCAGTCGTGTCCGACTCTTCCCGACCCCATGAATCGCAGCACTCCAGGCCTCCCTGTCCATCACCAACTCCCGGAGTTCCCCCAGACTCACGTCCATCGAGTCAGTGATGCCATCCAGCCATCTCATCCTCTGTCGTCCCCTTCTCCTCCTGCCCCCAATCCCTCCCAGCATCAGAGTCTTTTCCAATGAGTCAACTCTTCGCATGAGGTGGCCAAAGTACTGGAGTTTCAGCTTCAGCATCATTCCTTCCAAAGAAATCCCAGGGCTGATCTCCTTCAGAATTGATTGGTTGGATCTCCTTGCAGTCCAAGGGACTCTCAAGAGTCTTCTCCAACACCACAGTTCAAAAGCATCAATTCTTCGGCGCTCAGCCTTCTTCACAGTCTAACTCTTACATCCAAACATGACCACTGGAAAAACCATAGCCTTGACTAGATGAACCTTTGTTGGCAAAGGAATGTCTCTGCTTTTGAATAAGCTATCTAGGTTGGTCATAACTTTCCTTCCAAGGAGTAAGCGTCTTTTAATTTCACGGCTGAGGTCACCATCTGCAGTGATTTTGGAGCCCAGAAAAATAAAGTCTGACACTGTTTCCACTGTTTTCCCATCTATTTCCCATGGAGTGATGGGACCAGATGCCATGATCTTCGTTTTCTGAATGTTGAGCTTTAAGCCAACTTTTTCACTCTCCACTTTCACTTTCATCAAGAGGCTTTTGAGTTCCTCTTCACTTTCTGCCATAAGGGTGGTGTCATCTGCATATCTGAGGTTATTGATATTTCTCCCAGCAATCTTGATTCCAGCTTGTGCTTCTTCCAGTCCAGCGTTTCTCATGATGTACTCTGCATATAAGTTAAATAAACAGGGTGACAATATACAGACTTGACGTACTCCTTTTCCTATTTGGAACCAGTCTGTTGTTCCATGTCCAGTTCTAACTGTTGCTTCCTGACCTGCATACAGATTTCTCAAGAGGCAGATCAGGTGGTCTGGTATTTCCATCTCTTTCAGAATTTTCCACAGTTTATTGTGATCCACACAGTCAAAGGCTTTGGCATAGTCAATAAAGCAGAAATAGATGTTTTTCTGGAACTCTCTTGCTTTTTCCACGATCCAGCGGATGTTGGCAATTTGATCTCTGGCTCCTCTGCCTTTTCTAAAACCAGCTTGAACATCAGGAAGTTTACGGTTCACATATTGCTGAAGCCTGGCTTGGAAAATTTTGAGCATTACTTTACTGGCGTGTGAGATGAGTGCAATTGTGCGGTAGTTTGAGCATTCTTTGGCATTGTCTTTCTTTGGGAAATTCAATATAGAAAGTACATAAAGGTAAGGTTCCCAAGATATCTTGTCACTGAGATGATAAGTATTAAGACCCTTGGGCCCTCTCAGGGTAGAGACTTCTCATCTATGATTCTATCTCTGCTCTTTTAGAACTCTTTTAGTACTCCTTTTAGTACTGCCCTTTCTGTACTCTTACACCATCATCAACTTTTCCCTCTCTCAATACATCCCTGAATATGATCCACCACACCACCCCATCTTCCCTTCCAAATGCTGCTCTTGAATTCTTCAAAATTCCTCATCGGTAAACACTGTATCTTCAATGTCTTTTCTGAACATTCCTTCTCTTTGCCTTAAATGAAACCATGTCACCTCCTAACATCATTGCTTTCTCTTCTCAAGTAGAGGCTATTTTTTCCCCTTTCACATTGCACATACAAAAGGGTTGAAAGGTAGATCATACTCCATGCTTTCCAATATAACCTCAAATCATTCCCCCTTTCTTTTTGGCTTTGAAGCTCATCCCAGCCAGCAATAATAACTGTTCTACCTTCTCAGTGCTACCATCGTCTTATCTCCAGTTACTTCTCTCCTTTTTTGACAGGATTACAACAGAGATCTTAGACTGGGATCTTCCTTATCATCACAACTTCCGTCATCATTCTTAAAGTGATGACATCATCCACACAGATCACCCATCATACATCTCAGTGTCTCAGTTTCTCAACCACCTCAATTCCAGGGATGCTGTTTTCTTCCACAGCATCTCAGTCAGCCATTCTTATGACCATATCGTGAGTCCTTCCATAATGTTTCAACATCCCACTTCTAGCTCCCACCTCCTATTTCTCTGAGCTCACTAATTCTATTAACAATCTCCTCCACTGCTACAATTTTCAGTCTTGACCTTCTGTCTGTTACTAACCTACCCATCTTCTATCTTCAACTATCTCTTTTGGTAATCATCAAGACTATCAGTCCCTGTATGCTCTTGCCTTTGACTGTACTGCCCTAACAAAACCATGGTTGAACCTGAATATCCACTTTTCCTGTATCTTGATGATGCAAAAGCACATCATTTAAATTCATGAACACTCATCTCACTTGGGCAGGCAACACATACTGGAATGTCTACAGTGTTTCCTTAGTAAGCTCACTTTTCCACTCTCTAACACAATTATTTCATATGCCCTTCCCTCTCACCTCCTACCCCACCTTCCCTTTTCATTCTTGCTTGATGACCTTGACTTACACTTCATGAGAAAACCTACATTATTAGATGGGAATGCCCTCATATCTTCACCTCCATATGTGAAACCTGCCTGTTTCAAAACCTGTTTCTCCATTCTTCTTCATGTTACAATAGAAGGTATGTCTCTCTGCCCTCAAAGATGCATCTTTCACTTGGACTCCAGTTCCCATCACATCAATCTTTCAAGTTAGACAGACTGCCCTCTCACACACCTCACAGCCTGGTGAGGATGCCTGCAGATGCATAAATCCTAAACTCCAATCCAAACACTACTATACTCCCTGAAGGATCTTCTCTGGCTCTAATTATGGAGCCACTCCAAGACACAATCCATGAGTACCAGTCATGTGGCAAATCAGGGATCCTTCCAGTGATTACCTTGTTTTCCCAACCCCAGGCTAGGTATCCATTTTTTTTAGAAATGGACAGGGAGCCCAGTGTCTCCTGTGACTCATGGGCTAAGGCACCAGTCTTTTCACCTTGGAAGGATATGTAAAGATTTTGACTAAACTTTACAATTGTTTATTCTCATTTTGTAGGGAAGCAATCTGTCCATGTACTTTCTAAAGTCTTATCAACACTTGTTACACTCAAGAATTTTAGAGTGAGTGAAGAGATTAGAGACTATTCACTTAACTCCCATTTTAAAGCCTCAGCAAAGCAAAGTGACTAGGATAAAACCACACATTAAATAGTAAAGAACACAGTATTAGCGTCACGTTCTCTTAGAAGCTATTTCTACTGTGCTATTTGTGATTGTGAGCTCCTTGAAGTAATCATACCCTAGAAGTATTATTACATGAGCATCTGACCAAAAGAATATGAAGTAGATTTACGAATTCACATAATGGATTCTATATGGACACCCAAAAGATACCCATAATTATAGTCTGGAAATCACTCACCAGTATGTAAAAGTAATAACATGCCTGGAGTGAACCAACTCATTAACTATGTTGTTTACTACTTCTCCTGAATAGCAATCTCTTTCAGGGCCTTATTGTGAAAGAAAATCCAATTCTAAAGAACTTTGGCCTTAGAAGCTGCCTTTAAACAGCTGGACATAAAGACAGCTATACCCTTAGTCTCCTTTTTGTTTTTAAGAAAACCTATGGAATTATTTAAAAATTAATTTTACTTTATAATTCATCAACCAATGACAAATTAAACAGCTATGCACTGGACATCTGCTGTTGTCCCAAAGTGTGCTAGGGGCTGTGTTTTCAGAGACACCTGTGATGTAGCTTCAGCTCTCAGTTACCCATGGTCCTACCCAGAGGCACCCATGGCACACTGGAATAGTGCAGCCATCTCAGAAGGCTAACAAATGATTTTCTATTAATAACAAAGTACTAACGTTTGTGAAATATTTACTTTAAAAGATGAGAAGGGATTCAGTTATCCCTATAATAATTTTGTATTCATTTACTGGCATCATGATATACATTCCTGTATATCATAATAGAAGGGGTGGAGTTACAATTTATCTGAATAAATCCATGGTGGGTATGCCAGTAAACGAAATGTGTCAAAATAGAAAAAATTGTTGACAAGCTCTAGACTATATTTAGTGGGAGAGGGAGACAGGCGACAGACAATGATCACAGTACAGTCTATTTGGTGCAATCATATGCACCTGGTGTAAATACAGGACACTTTGGTAAGGCAGAGAAAGAGGAAGTGTCACAGAATTGTCAAATCTATCCTGAGGAAAAAGAACAAAGCAGGAGGCACAACTTTCCCAGACTTCAGACAACACTACAAAGCTACAGTAATCAAAAGAGTGTGATATTGATGCAAAAACAGACATATGAATCAATGGAACAGAATGAAGAGCCCAGAAATAAACCCACACATCTACAGCTAATTAATCTTTTACAAAAGAAGCAAAAATATACAGTGAGGAAAAAGTCTCTTCAGCAAGGATGGTTGGGAAAGTTGGACAGCTGCATGTAAATCAATGAAGTTAGAACACACCCTCACACTGTACACAAAAATAAACTCAAAATAGCTTAAAGACTTAAATATAAGACATGACACATAAGACTTCTAAATAAGAACATAGGGAAAACTCTCTGACATAAATCATACTAATGTTTTCTTAGGTCCATGTCCCAAGGCAATAGAAATAAAATCAAAAATAAACAAATGGGACCTAATCAAACTTACAAACTTTTGCACAGTAAGGTTAACTATAACAAAATGAAAAGACAACCTACAGACTAGGAGAAAATATCTGCAAATGATGCAACAGACAAGGGCTTAATCTCCAAAACATACAAACAGCTCATATAACTCAATAACGAAAACAAACAAACAAACAATTCAACCAAGAAATGGGCAGAACTAAATAGAAATTTCTCCAAAGAAGACATACAGATGGCCAAAAGGCGCATGAAAAGATGCTCAGCATTACTAAATTAGAGAAATGCAAATCAAAACTACAATGAGGTATTACCTCACACGGGTCAGAATGGCCATCATTTAAAAGTTCACAAATAACAAATGCTGAAGAAGGTGTGGATAAAAAGGAATCCTCCTACACTGTTGGTGGGAATGTAAGTTGATACAGCCAATATGGAAAACATTATGGAGGTTCCCCCAAAAAATAAAAATAGAGTTGCCACTCGATCCAACAATCCCACTCCTGGGCATATATCTGGACAAAACTATAATTCAAAAAGATACACGCACCCCTACCTTCATAGCAGCACCATTCACAATAGCCGAGACACAGAAACAACCTAACTGTCCATTGATAGATGAATGAATAAAGAAGATGAAGTACATATAGACAAAGGAATACTACTCAGTCACAAAAAAGAACAAAATAATGTTATTTACAGCAACATGGATGGAATTAGAGATCATCATTCTAAGTGAAGTAAGTCATAAAGAGACAAATCCCATATGATATCACTTATATGTAGAATCTAAAATATGGCACAAATGAACCTATCTATGAAACAGACTCACAGACATAAAAAATAGACTGCGGTTACCAAGGGGGAAAGGGCTGGGAGAGGGATGAAGCTGGAATTTGGGCTTAGTTGGAGGGTTGGGTTTGTTTCTACAGAATGGATAAATAACAAGGTCCTACTGTATAGCACAGGGAACTATGTGATAAACCACAATGGAGAAGAACATAAAAAACATACATATGTATGCCAACAAAGGTCAGTCTGGTCAAGGCTATGGTTTTCCCAGTGGTCGTGTATGGATGTGAGCGTTGAACTGTGAAGAAAGCTGAGTGCCGAAGAATTGATGCTTTTGAACTGTGCTGTTGGAGAAGACTCTTGAGAGTCCCTTGGACTGCAAGGAGATCCAACCAGTCCATTCTAAAGATCAGCCCTGGGATTTCTTTGGAAGGAATGATGCTAAAGCTGAAACTCCAGTACCTTGGCCACCTCATGCAAAGAGTTGACTCATTGGAAAAGACTCTGATGCTGGGAGGGATTGGGAGCAGGAGGAAGAGGGGACGACAGAGGATGAGATGGCTGGATGGCATCACCAACTCGATGGACACGAGTTTGAGTGAACTCCGGGAGTTGGTGATGGACAGGGAGGCCTGGTGTGCTGCAATTCATGGGGTAGCAAAGAGTTGGACATGACTGAGTGAATGAACTGAACTGAACTGATGTATGTGCTGTGCTTAGTTGCACAGTCGTGTTCAACTCTTGCAACCCCATAGATTGTAGCCTGCCAGGCTCCTCTGTCCATGGGTTCTCCAGCCAATAGTATGGAATGGGTTGCCATTTCCTTCTCCAGGGGATCTTCCTGACCCAGGAATCGAACCCAGGTCTCCTGCATTGCAGGCAGATTCTTGACCAACTGAGCTACGAGTAAACCCTTGTATTGCTAAATCACTTTGCTATGTAACAGGAATCAGTACAATATTCTAAATCAACTATACTTCAATTTTCTAAAAAATACTTAGAATATTATTTTTTAAAAAAGAAAGAGAAAGGATCAGAGAAAACTGTGCCAGTAGAAGTTGCAGTTAGGATTAGAGGAAAATGTGCCAAGACATAACTAACATAAGATAAGGCTGATTAGGAACGCAGAACCAGGAGCTGGGTTGGGATAGCTTCGGCAGTGCCCACAGGTCTTGGTCCCATCAGTTTAAAATCAAAACACAGTCGGTAGTGCCGGCTATCTAGTTGAACTGCAGAAACCCAGCAAGGTTCACAGTCCAGTACACAGTTCTGCAGTCAACTTCCAGAGGTGCAAGTCCAAAGGGACCAGACAGGGTGCATGCACAGCATAGCCAAAAGCTTGTTGGTAGGGGCCAGAGCTCAGAGTCAGATTCATCATTTGGACAGATAATCTGGAAGGAGGCTATCTGCAGCTTCCAGAATACACAGAACCACAGAGCAGCAGGGGAAGGGTGTGAAATAAACCAAGATAGAACTCTGATCTTTCCTCTTAAGCTTCAGTCTTAGTATGTGGCAGAGATGAGCCAGCAGATGTCAAATAGAGTCAAGCAGCAAGAAGTTGTGGAGGGAAAACAAAATGGCAATATCTTTGCCAATGAAAAGCTCACAGTCTAAACAGGGAGAAAGAAACACATGAGAAACAAGCTCCAGAGATGCTGGGAGACACTTCTGTACAAGGTGCAGAGTGGAGCACAAAAGACAGAGACATCAATTCAGCCTAGGAAGGTTGGGTAGAGGTATTGAAACGGAGGTGACCAGTGAATAGACTTGGAAGAAAAATAGGCGTTTGTTTGGCAGGACTCAGAAATAAAGGGCAATTAGGAAAGACATTCCGAGCAAAGGACACAGCATAAATGAGTTAATTGAACCCTGGGAGAGGTCTGGAACATCCAGGGACTGTATGTGGATGAAGCAGAGTCAGTCAGGACTGATCACATGGTGGTGGAGCCCAGTGATGGAATATTTCTGAGGATTTCTGAGCATAAAGCCAGCCCTGCACAGAATGCAGAATTGATCAGTTTGTGCTTTACTATGTAGAACACAAAAGATTTTTAAATGTGTTTATTCTAGTAGCTTTATTGAGATACAATTCATATACCATATGATTCGTCTATTTAAAATGTACAGCTCATTGATTTTTAGCATACTCACAAATGCATGCAACTCAAAATTTTAGAATATTTTCATTATCTCAAAAAAAAAAAAAAAACCCACCCACAACTTATAGCTGTCAATCATCATACTCTATGCTCTCCACTAGTCCTGTGGTGGTTTAGTCTCTCCATCGTGTCCGACTTTTGCAACCCCATGGACTGTAGCCTGCCAAGCTCCTCCGTCCATGGGATTCTCCAGGCAAGAATAGTGGAGTGGGTTGCCATTTCCTTCTCCATCCACTAGTCCTAAGCAGCCACTAATCTTCTTTTTGTCTCTATAGATTTGCCTATTCTGGACATCTAATAAGAATGGAATCATGTAATATGTGGTCTTTTGTAATTGGCTTTTTTCACTTAGCATAATATTTTCAGGGTTCATCCTTGTTGTAACATGTATCATGTAGTTCATACTTTTTATAACTAAATAATATTTGTTATATGGATATACTATATTTTTATCATCCATTCATCCTTTGATGGATATTTGGGTTGTTCCTACCTTTTGGCTATTACGAGTAATTCAACTATAGGCATTTGTGTACAAGTTTCTTTGTGGACATAGGTTTTCATTTCTCTTGAGTATATACCCTAGTGTGGGATTGCTGGGTTATATGGTAACTCACATTTAATGATTCAAGGGAGCCAGATTAGTCCCAAAGTGATGTACCATTTTATAATCCTACCAGTGGTGTATTATTTCCCACACCCTTGTCAACACTTGCTATTATTGGTCTTTTTGATTCTAGCCATCCTACTGGTTATCAAAGAGTACCATTAAAGGTTTGTAAGTAGGGAAGAATTAAAATTTTTGATATTATGAGGATGACACTGATATCAAGATGTGAAAAGAACTAAAATAGAAGTGGGACTAGAGACAAAGGATTAACAAAGAATGAATCTGTCTCTGTCATTGGCTGCTTAGAAAAGATAACAAGTGAAAATGTTAACCATTGCTCCAACTACTTTCTCCATATTAGAGTCTTCCATTCACATTGTTTCTTCTAAGCAATTTTCATTATAATTTTAACAACTACTGCAGGAAAATGGGGGCCACTTTCTGAGAATGCACCCTATGAGAGCCTCCACTTCTCAGTTACCATAAATTCCAACTTTCCAGTCTGTTCTTCCAGTCTTTATCCACCCCCAGTGATGCTTCTGGACACAACTAGAGACATTCCAGTTTACAATGGATTAGCAAGTGCTGGCAACTGATTGGCTCTAGAAGGTGGGGAAGAGAGATCTTCCTCTAGAGACTCCCTGGTTTCTATCAGTGGTGTCTGAGGAAAGGAGCAGTTATTATCACTCAGATACAAAAATAAGACCAGGAGAGAGTGGATTGAAGTACATTGACTTCATCTCTGGGGGATAGCAAAGGAAGGCCTAGGCAGATAGCTGGATAGAAGTCCCTGAGGTAGGAGTTCAATTGCCTGTTTTAAATGTTTAAAGTATATAGACACACAGAAGCTGGTATTTGCTATTTTAAATGCCTAAAATGTGCCATCCAGCTTGCCCTTTGCTTTAGGAAATGGATTTGAAATCAGGAAATTTGCCCAGGTACTCAGTCAAAAGAAATTTGGGGGAGGTGTTCAGTTAAAAAATAATAGCTATGCATTTCTCCAGTTCTCTTCTGTTCTTTGATTGTGATGTATACCATGTCTTAAAGTCTATAACTAATTACAGATTTCCCCCAGTACCTGAATTCATTCATCCACCCAAATCAATCATTCACCAGAAACTTACTGAGTGCCAGGTTCTGTTCAGGTGCTCAAGATACAATTTGTTGAACAAAACATATCTCAGCCCCTCCATCGAGTTATTTCCACGGTTTTTGTCACTCAAAAGCTATTCATTTTTCTGGAAAAGGCAATCATCTAACATCTGGGAATCGAGCTAGATAAGAATATTTTATTTCATGCATCAAATAATTTTTTAATAATTGCTTAAACCATCTTAGAAAAAGATTTAAATTGTTGGCAGTTCTCATCGGACATCAAACTTTATGAATAGCATTGAAAAAATGGTTATGAAATTGTTTGACTCTCCAAAGGATATGCTTTTAATTTTCTAAAGTAAGATAAGAATTGAAAATCTGGTTTAAAAATGGAAATGCAGAATAAATGTTAACTGAAGACTGTAGCATTGCTTGCTCCTGGCTCAAAAAAAAGCAAAACAAAAACAAAAAAAGAGGGGTGGGTGGCAACATTGATGTTTGTAAGACTTTTATTTAATAGTACAATTTCACTGATAAAAATGACTAAAACCCTAGACTAACACATTAACACCTTTTTATTCAAACAGTAATTTTTGTTGAAGTGTCATTTACATAAAACTAACTCTGAGTGTACAGTTTGATGCATTTTGATTAATGTGATTAATACAGTGGTGTACCATTCAACACAATGAAGATATAGAGCAGCGCTATCAAACAATTTTTTGTGATGATGAAAATGTTCTGTACCTGTTCAATATGGCAGTCATTGACCACACTGGCTCTTGGGCACTTGAAATGGCTTTGGGACTGAGGAAGTGAATTAGTAACTTTCATTTTAATTAGTTTAAATCTTAAACAGCTGCATGGGATGCTGGACAACCATATTAGCGCCCACCATTTCCATCACCCCAAAAAGTTCATGTTGCTATCATCTTGCAATGTTACTTTAGTGCCCTCTACTGACAAAGTCTGGCATTACACTAACTGGCAAAAAAATGTTTAGTTTGCAGCTTCATTATTACAAAACCGGGACTGGAGGAGCAGGTTGGGAGCTGAGAGAAGAGATGACTTGTTCAATACATGCATGTTTAAATGTAATGGATTTCAATTTGTCGATTTTTTCTTCATGTTTTTTTGTGTCCTGCCTTAGAAATCTTTGGACTTCCCTTGTGGCTCAGCTGGTAAAGAATCCACCTGCAATGTGAGAGACCTGGGTTCGATCCCTGGGTTGGAAAGATTCCCTGGAGAAGGGAAAGGCTATCCACTCCAGTATTCTGGCCTGGAGAATTCCATGGACTGTATATTCCATGGGGTTGCAAAGACTCAGACACGACTGAGCAACCTTCACTTTTACAAATCTTTGACTAATGTATGGTCATAAATATTTCCTTCTATGTTTTCCTTTGGAAGCTTATAGTTTTAGCTCTTACGTTTAGGACTATCATCAACCTGTGTCAGAAATTTTATATGTATACAAGCAGCTCATGCAGTTCAATATCAGCAAAACAAGCAACCCAATAAAAAAAACTGGTCAGAAGGGGACTTGCCTGGTGGTCCAGTGGCTAAGACTCTGCACTCCCAATGCAGCAGGCCCAGGTTGATCCCTGGTCAGGGAACTAAATCCCGCGTGCCACGACTAAGTCCTGGTGCAACCAAATAAATATTTTTTTAATGGACAGAAGACCTAAATGGATATTTCTCCAAAAAAGGCATACAGAAGGCCAACAAACATGAAAAAAATGTTCAACAGCGCTCATTATTGGAGAAATGCAAATCAAAACCACAAAAAGGAATCACCTCACACTGGTCAGAATGGCCACCATCAAAAAATCTACAAACAGTAAATGCTGGAGAGGATGTAGAGAAAATGGAACCCTCTCACACAGTTGGTGGGAAGGTAAATTGATACATCCACTATGGAGAACTATGTGGAGATTTCTTTAAAAAGCTAGGAATAAGACTACCATATGATTCAGCAATCCCACTACTGGGTGTATACCCTGAGAAAACCATAACTGAAAAAGACACATGTACCCCAATGTTATTGAAACACTATTTCCAATAGCTAGCACATGGAAGCAACCTAGATGCCCATCAACAGATGAGTGGATAAAGAAGTCGTGGTACATACATACAATGGAATATTACTCAGCCATAAAAAGGAATGAATTTGAGTCAGTTCTAGTGAGGTGGATGAGCCTAGAGCCTATCATACAGAGTGAAGTCAGTCAGAAAGAGAGAAACAAGTATTGTATAATAATAACACATGGATAGGGAATCCAGAAAATGGTACTGATGAACCCATTTGCAGGGGAGGAATAGAGACTCAGACACGGAGAACAGACTGGCCACAGTGGGGGAAGGAGAGGATGAGACAAACTGAGAGGATAGCACTGAAACATACACATTAGCACATGTGAGATAGATAGCTGGTGGGAAGTTGCCATATAACCAAGGAGCTCAGCTCAGTGCTCTGCAACAACCTAGAGGGGTGGGATGGGGTCGTGGGTGGGAAGGAGCTTCAAGAGGGAGGGGACATATGTATCCTATGGCTGATTCACACTGGTGTATAGCGTAAACCAACACAACATTGTAAAGCAATTATCTTCCAATTGTAAATGAAAATTTAATAAAATGTTATGTGGTTTGAGATTAGGATGGACTCTACTATTTTTCCACATGGATATTCAATAGCTGTAGCATTTGTTGAAAGACATCTTTTCTTTCCAACACTGAATTACATTAGCATGCTTGTCAAAAGTCACTTGAATGTATACATGTATTTCTATTTATATACTATTAGAATTAAGACAGTTACTACAATGAGGTATCACCTTACACTGGTCAGAATGGCCATCATCAAAAAATCTACAAACAATAAATGCCAGAGGGGATATGAAAAAAAGGGAGCCCTCTCACGCAGTTGGTGGGAATGTATATTAATACATCCACTATGGAGAACTATGTGGAGATTTCTGTAAAAAGCTAGGAATAAAACTACCGTATGATCAAGCAATCCCAGAGAAATCTAAGAGTATACTAACAGAACTAAGAGAGTTCTATTTCTGAACTCTCTTAATTATTTCATTTTATTAGAAAACATTTGACTAGGTAATACATATACATGTAGTACAACATCCATAAAGTGCAAAAAAATCTATGGTGTAAAAAGCCTCCTTCACTCCCTAGTCCCCAGGAAGTTCTCTCTCATGTTTTCTTCTGTGACTTCCATTGTTTTATTTTTTACATTAAAGTCTTTGACTCCTCTGAAAGGTATTTGTTTCAGCCTTACTGAGATATTATTGACATATAACACACATAAATTTAAGGTGTACAATGTGATGACTGGATACAGACACATGTTGTTAAATGATCCCCAAATAAGATCAGTTAACACACCTATCACCTCAAATAATTGTGTGTGTGTGGTGATAATATTTAATGTCTAAGTCTTAACAACTTCCAAGTATATGACAGAGTATCGCTAATTATAGTCACCATGCTATTCATTAGCTCCCCCAAATCTACTCATTTTATAGCTGGAAGTTTGTACCTTTTGGCCAAGATTCCCCTTTCTCCCACTCGTCTGAACCCAACCCTGGCAACCACCATTCTACTTTTTATTTCTATAAGTTTGTCTTTTTAGAGTCCACTATGATGCTGCTGCTAAGTCGCATCAGTCGTGTCCGACTCTGTGTGACCCCATAGACGGCAGCCCACCAGGCCCCCCCGTCCCTGGGATTCTCCAGGCAAGAACACTGGAGTGGGTTGCCATTTCCTTCTCCAATTCATGACAGTGAAAAGTGAAAGTGAAGTCACTCAGTCGTGTCCGACTCTTAGAGACCACATGGACTGCAGCCCACCAGGCCCCTCAGTCCATGGGATTTTCCAGGCAAGAGTACTGGAGTGGGTTGCCATTTCCCACTCGTCTGAACCCAACTCTGGCAACCACCATTCTACTTTTTATTTCTATAAGTTTGTCTTTTTAGAGTCCACTATAAGTAATATCAATTAGTATTTGTCTTTCTCTGATTTATTTCACTTAATAAAATGTCCATAAAAACTACCCATAGTCACAAAAAAGGAGGGTTTTCTTCTTTTTTGTGGCTATTATTCCATAGTGTATGGGTGTGTGTGGGTGCATGCACAGATTGCATTTTCTTTACCCATTCATTCATCATTAGACACTTAGGTTGCTTTTATGTCTTGCCTATTTTAAGTAATGCTGCAATGAACATAGGAGTGGAGATATCTATTCAAGAGAGTAGTTTCACTTCCTTCAAATATATACCCAGAAGTGGGATTGCTGAATCATAACAGCAGCTCTATTTTTAATTTTTTGAGGAACCTCCATATTGTTTTCCACAGTAGCCACATCAACTTACATTCCCACCAACAGTGTACAAGGGTTCTCTTTTCTCCACATCCTCACCAACACCTGTTATCTCTTGTCTTGTTTATGACAGCCATTCTAACAGGTGTGAAGTAATACCTCATTGTGGTTTTGTTTGCATTTCCCTGATAATCAGTGATGTTGAACATCTTTTTGTGTGCCTGCTGGCCATTTGGAAAAATGTGTGCTGCAGCTACTGAAGCCCGCGTGCCTAGAGCCTGTGCTCCGCTAAAGAAGCCAGCCCATGCACCGCAACTAGAGAAACTCCACATAGCAACAAAGACTCAGTGCAATCAAAAATAACAATAACAAAAAGGATTATATCATCTGCAAAGAGAGACAATTTTACTTTTTCCTTTTTGATTTGGATGACTTTGAAACCTTTTTTATTTTTTAACCTCATTGTTCTGGCTAGGAGTTCCATTACTGTGTTGAATTAGAGTGGTGAGGGTGGGCCTCTTTGTCTTGTTCCTGCTATTAGTGAGAAATCTCAAACCTTTCATTGTTGAATATGATGTTAGCTTTTGGTTTGTAATAAAGCAATTCAGATTGTACACATCTCTTTTTCACTTTGTCATATCATTGCTTAATTTTGTGTTGTTTTTGTTATGTGATGACCAAAGGGAAATTTTAACTTGAAAAAAAAATACTTTCATAAAATTTACTAAACCATTACTCAGAAACAATTTCCTTTAATCAGCATTTATAGAATACCTTTTAAAAACCAGGCAACCCATTAGGTATTAGAGAAATGGATATGCTTGCTTTAATTAAAAAAATCTTTCAAATTTATCCTATGATAGACTATCTCTGAAAACACAAGAAACTGTTAACAGGTTTACCTCTGGGGAAGAGATAATTTTTATAATATACTTTTTTTTTTTTACTTTTTGAATTTTGTAGTCTATATCTGTTAATTACTCAAATAGTCCGGTTTCTAAGATCCTAAACATTCCATAAATCCTCTAGAAAATAATTGGTAACATGTAATGGGTTTATTATCGAAGAAGGTTATGGCACCCCACTCCGTACTCTTGCCTGGAAAATCCCATGGACGGAGAAGCCTGGTGGGCAGTCCATGGGGTCACTAAGAGTCAGACACGACTGAGCGACTTCACTTTCACTTTTCACTTTCATGCATTGGAGAAGGAAATGGCGACCCACGTCAGTGTTCTTGCCTGGAGAATCCCAGGGACGGCAGAGCCTGGTGGGCTGCCGTCTATGGGGTCGCACAGAGTCGGACACGACTGAAGCGTCTTAGCAGCAGCAGCAGCAGCAATGGGTTTTTATAGCTCATTAAAAGTCACTCCACATTGTAGCAAATTAACAAATTCTGACAAACTTTTGTTCATCTCAATTTTTTTCTAAAGAAAGGAGTCTGCTTACCTCAGTTTGCCAAACAGCATAGCTTATTATTGGTTATCGAGGATCTTATGACCCTGCTCTTAATTAACCATGATAGCTCCGTGGGGAAGATTCACATATACAGCACACATTTCTACTTGAAAATCAGCCTATCTGTACTTAGCACCAGCTCTTCCAAAGCTCTCAACTGAGTCCTCCTTCCCATGGTAATGTAGCATGTCAATCCCTGTGTCGATAGAGATTATGAGACTATTTTTCACCTATTCTCTGACACCACAGCACTTATCTCTGTCAATGAGAGCTGCAGCCGGGAGGAACTCAGCAAGATACTGAGGAAAGCTGAAATGAACCCTCTGTGAATACTAAATATGGTGAGACTGAGCTCTGGAAGAACAGCTGATGAACTACTGTGTCAATTGCTTAAAATTGACAGCCATCTCCAGCTCTTTATGACCCCACAGACTGAAGCTTGCCAGGCTCCTCTGTCGATGGGATTTTCCAGACCAGAATACTGGAGTGGGTTGCCATTTCCTTCTCTAGGGGATCTTTCCAACACAGGGATCAGAACCCTAGTTTCCTGCATTACAGGCAGATTCTTTACCATCTGAACCATATAAAACAATGAATTAAAATGTTCATCATACTGGGATTGTAGAATGAAAGAGAAGACGAGTAAAGTATTGCATGAGACACTGATTTGAGAGTGTATAAAGGAGTAGTCTAATTCAGGAGGGTAAATGCCAAAGGCTTACTTGGTTTGCAGTCAGTCTCAGAAAGGGGTTCAGATCTTGCTACAATGTGGAGAGGGTTGAAAGAAGACAAGACAGAGCAAAGAGACCATTTAGAGGACTGGATTAAGGCATTAAGAGTGGGATAGAAAGGACAGGCCAAATGTGTCAGACATTAAGAAGAAGGATCTAAAATATAGTTATCCAGGTAAAGTCAGTAAGACCTGAGAACTGGCTGGCAGTTAAAGAAAAGAAAAGAAAAGCAGGACTCTGGATCCAGGAAATTATGGCTCTGTATTATTAATAATTCTGGTTTAGTAATACTAGCAGAAATATCAGCTACTAGTATTATTCATTACATTGGATGGAAACAGGGAGAGGAATGACTTTCCAGGTTTCTGGGTTACATGACCAGTAAATAGACATGCCTTTCACTGTACTGGAAATACAGGTTTGGGTGAGAGGAAGCAAAGATGAAAAAGATGCTGAGTTAGAGGTGCTTGGGAGACAGCCAGTGGGAAGCATACAAATGTTGCATATGTGAAAACTAGTCAAGAGAGGGGTTGAGGTCTAGAAACATAGATTTGTGAGTGGTCACACATAATTGGTAGTTGACGCCATCAGTGTAAATGAGTAGGAGAGAACCAAGAGAAACATACAGCATGCAGGAAAGGAGGTGGGGTGGTGAGAAGGAAGTCCAGAGAGCTTGCAAGGAAACCAGAAGGAGACAATGGACAGGAGAAAAGGGAGAGTTTGAGAAAGACCTGATCAGATCAACCCAAGTGAGGTTTTGTCTAGAAATGAACAAGTATCCAAGAGCAGCCCCTGGTGTGCAGCTTCATGGAAGCCTCCATCATAGCAATGGCTCAGGATACAGATGTCCTTCTCTGCACTCATATCTTGGGTCAGCCAGAAGGCTCATGGATTCCCTGAAGCAGAGAAGAGTTGATCCCACTATTCAGCAGCTGGCCCAAAGCAGCTTCAGGTCAGTGGGCAAACTTTTAGAAAGCATGGAAGGTTGACAAACAGTCTGCCTGTTAACAAATAAGTTAGAGACTACATTTTGTTGGAAGTATAAATTTGACACCCCCAAATTCCTTTATGTTATAGTAGTAGAGCAATGTCTTATTTGTATAAGGGAAATTTCTAGATAAAGTTTACTACTTTAGGAACTAAACCTTTAATCTGAGCCATCTTTTTGTCAACCTCATGAAAATTTGCCTACCTTCTCAATACATGGTACACTAGATGTAATACAACCTTGCTTATAAACATATCATCATCATTATGATCATTATTTATTATGGGAAAAGATGGAAACAGTGAGTGGTAACAAATATTGTGCACTTACTGTATGCCTGATGCGTAATACTGAACTTCCTCAATGATCCTATACACTAGGCACCATCTCCATTCTACATAAAGAGAAACTTGAGATTCGGAAAGATTAATTTATTTAACATCAAGCATATATCTTTAGTAAGAATTGACATCTACTGTCTGATTCCAAAGCTTTCCTATTATCCTTCCCATGCTTTCCCCTCCAAGTTTTGAAAGTTGCTTTTTATAGCTATTTCTTTCTGGGGCTTTCCTCAAGGACTGTTTACCCCTTAGCTAAACAGGAAAAGTTGCTGAACTTTTACAAGATAACTTACCTTTCTCCTCCCTTGGTATCACTTTCAGCATATTAGCTTCAGCAATAATCCTTCTCTCCTCCTAGTATCTTTTTACTGAAGCTTAGGCAACTTACCAGGGAAAACCAAATTATCAATTTTATTAAATGAGTAACATAATTTAACACAATATTTAAGAATGCCTTCACATCTCTCTTGTGACTCTTAGAGACTTGTTCTTACTATCAGATTTATGAATATATCCAAGAAAGTTAAAGTTAACCAAAGTCTAAATTACTCTCTGTCCAACAAGCCCTCCTCCCAATCACCTGCCCATATGTGGGCCACAAAGATTGGTCCAGAGAAGGGCAGGTACCCAAGTCAAGCAAACAGGGCCTTTCTTGGAGATTTCCCCTGCTGGAGCTATCAGGAAAAAGACACTCTCATCACTGGAAGCTATTACAAGATGAGCTCAGAGCTTCCCACGAGTCTCTGGAGAGAGCTCACTGCTGTGGTAGAGAATGACTGCAATTATTCCTAGCTCTGCAACTGCCATGATCTTATAAACTTGTAAATCTTTCTCCTCTTTTTTCTGGGGGTGGTGGATGTGTCATGCAGGGACCTTAGTTTCCCAATCGAGTATCAAACCCACATACCCTGCAGTGGAAGCTCAGAGTCTTAAGCACTGGACCACAGGGAGGTCTTCCTCTTTATTTTTCCTAAGCTACTTAAACTTGTATTCTGTCACCCATCACTAATAGAGACTTTTGGCCAATAAATATAGGCATTAATCACGAATAGTAGTTCTCAATTTTGACTGTACATTAGAAGCATCAGGGGAGCTTTTAAGAGTCCCAGTGCCCAGGCTACATCCCAGACCAATTAAACCAGAATTTCCAGGGGTTGGAACCAGGCATCAGTATTTTTATAAAACTTCCCCTAGGGTATCCAGGGTGCAGCCTGGATAAGAATCACTGCTCTGAAACAGCTTTAATTCTAAAGTAGTCTATCAGAAACCAACAGCAAAGAATGAATCTTTGTATGGTTCTAGTACTAGGATATACTTATAGATTGGTGGAATAGAATTCAAAGTTCAGAAATATAAATTAAAAAAAATATTGGGCCAACTGATTTTTGACAAGGGTGCCAAGATCATTCAATAGGAAAATAATAGTCTTCTCAGCAAAGGATGCTGAGACAACTGGATAACCACATACACAAGAATGAAGTTGGACCCTTACCTCACACAAAATACAAAAATTAATTCAAAGTGGATCAAAACCAAAAATATGAGACCATAAACTCTTAGAAGAAAATGCAGAGGTAAATCTTCGCAACCTTGAATTATGCAGTAGATTCTTAGATATGACACCAAAAGCATAAGAAAAAGAAATGGCAACCCACTCCAGTATTCTTGCCTGGAGAATCCCATGGATGGAGGAGCCTGGGGGGCTACAGTCCATGGGGTCGCAAAGAGTTGGACATGACTGAGCAACTTCACTCATCAAGAATGTTCTTCAAAGGATACCATGAAGAAAGTGAGAAGACCCAGAAATTCCACTCCTAGGTATATACCCAAGAGAAAGAAAACATATGTCCACACCAAAAACTGTTCATAAATGTTTATAGCAGCATTATTTACAACAGCCTAAAGGCAGAAACAATTCAAACGTCTATCAAGGATGAAGGGACAAACAAAATGTGATTTATCCACAGAAACTAATATTCAGTTCAGTTCAGTTCAGTTGCTCAGTTGTGTCTGACTCTTTGCGACCCCATGAATCGCAACACGCCAGGCCTCCCTGTCCATCACCAACTCCCGGAGTTCACTCAGACTCACGTCCATCGAGTCAGTGATGCCATCCAGCCATCTCATCCTCTGTCGTCCCCTTCTCCTCTTGCCCCCAGTCCCTCCCAGCATCAGAGTCTTTTCCAATGAGTCAACTCTTCGCATGAGGTGGCCAGAGTACTGGAGTTTCAGCTTCAGCATCATTCCTTCCAAAAGAAATCCCAGGGCTGATCTCCTTCAGAATGGACTGGTTGGATCTCCTTGCAGTCCAAGGGACTCTCAAGAGTCTTCTCCAACACCACAGTTCAAAAACATCAATTCTTTGGCACTCAGCCTTCTTCACAGTCCAACTCTCACATCCATACATGACCACAGGAAAAATCATAGCCTTCACTAGACAGACCTTTGTTGGCAAAGTAATGTCTCTGCTTTTCAATATGCTATCTAGGTTGGTCATAGCTTTCCTTCCAAGGAGTAAGCGTCTTTTAATTTCATGGCTGCAGTCACCATCTGCAATGATTTTGGAGGCCAGAAAAATAAAGTCTGACACTGTTTCCACTGTTTCCCCATCTATTTCCCATGAAGTGATGGGACTGAATGCCATGATCTTCATTTTCTGAATGTTGAGCTTTAAGCCAACTTTTCACTCTCCACTTTCACTTTCATCAAGAGGCTTTTGAGTTCCTCTTCACTTTCTGCCATAAGGGTGGTGTCATCTGCATATCTGAGGTTATTGAGATTTCTCCCGGCAATCTTGATTCCAGCTTGTGCTTCTTCCAGTCCAGCATTTCTCATGATGTACTCTGCAATAAGTTAAATAAGCAGGGTGACAAAACACAGCCTTGACGTACTCCTTTTCCTATTTGGAATCAGTCTGTTGTTCCATGTCCAGTTCTAACTGTTGCTTCCTGACCTATTAGTTGTCTATAAAAAAGGATCTAAGTACTGATATATGCTACAATATGATGTATCTTGGAAACATTATGCTAAGTGAAAGAAACCAATCACAAAAGACCAAATATTATATGAATTCATTCCCATAAAATGTCCATAATGGGGAAATCTAAGAGACATAAAACATGTGAGTGATTGCTTAGGATTCCGAGAAGGACAGAAGAGAGGAAAACGGGGTGGCAATAGCTAATGGGCACAAGTTTTCTTTTTTTCAGATGATGAAAATATTCATGTCCTAAAAATCATGGCGATGGGTCCATATATCTTTGAATATACTAGAAACCATTACATTGATTATGCCATTGGGTGAATATTGCATGGCATGTGAATTGTATCTCAATAACTGCTGCTGCTGCTGCTGCTAAGTCACTTCAGTCGTGTCCGACTCTGTGCGACCCCATAGACGGCAGCCCACCAGGCTCCCCCGTCCCTGGGATTCTCCAGGCAAGAACACTGGAGTGGGTTGCTATTTCCTTCTCCAATGCATGAAAGTGAAAAGTGAAAGTGAAAGTCATTCAGTCGTGTCCGACCCTCAGCGACCCCATGGATTGCAGCCTACCAGGCTCCTCCGTCCATGGGATTTTCCAGGCAAGAGTACTGGAGTGAGCTACTAACAAAAATCTGCTATTGAGTTAAATAAAGTGTAGGACATGATTTTACACTATATCATTTATTTCAAGTTTACAAACAAAATAATTGTAATGTTTATAGATACAAATACAGTATATGTTTTTACAGTAGTTCGGGCAGAAAAACACACACATTTCAAGATAATGGCTTAGCTTTGGGAAAGAAAAAGGAGTAAAATTGCAAAGGGTGCAAAGAGGGCTTCAAATACATCTGTAATATTACATTAAGCCAAAAGCAGAATAATTATGTAAAAGCATGGTGGTTTTCTTTAAAATATTTCAATAACTCTTTCTTGTTGACTCTAGTAAAGGCCAAATTGACACAAGCAGCAATTATTCTAATTGCTAAGTCGATATTGCCAAAATCCATCTTAATAGAAAAATAAAATCTGTAAGATACCTCTGCGTGCATGTGTGCTTAGCTGCTTTTTCATGTCCGACTTTTTGCGACCCCACGCACTATAGCCCACCAGGCTCCTCTGTCCATGGGATTCTCCAGGCAAGAATACTGGAGTGAGTTGCCATGCCCTTCTCCAGGGGATCTTCCTGACCCAGGTATCGAACCCATGTCTCTTATGTCTCCTGCACTGACAGGCAGGTTCTTTACCACTAGCACCTCCTGGGAAGCCCGTAAGATATATATATACCTCTACTTGGTAAATTTTGAACAGAAATAAGGATCTGGGTTGAGGGTTAATGAGGACTCTCTGTACTTTCTATCTCTTGATCATCATAGTCTCTTCAAAACTCTTTGCTTTCTACCCTATTTTACTAAAGAGCTCTGACCAAAAATAGATGAAATATAATCTAGCAAGTGTCTGACTAATGGAGGGATTTTGCATATGATCTCATTTTCATTCAGTCTAGAATCTGACACTTTTCCTCCACAAATGACCTGGGCTACAGGCTCAGTCTGCAGGCCCTCCTCTGGGCTGGTGCTGAGCCACAGAAGCATGGCAACCAGCATGTAAAATATCCTGGCCTGGCAGCTCTAAGACCAAGAGCTAGATTGCTTTGCTAGATTCCTTGTCGCCACAATATGGGTATGATAACCCTTCCACAGTGTTTGAAATGCCTCTTGTGAACAGATCTCCTGTTATCTTAGTTCAGTAATTTCAGTGCATGGATCTGCAAGACTTCTTTCTCTCTGTCTCTGCATTTCCCAACCCCTACCCCACATTGTTTATCATGGTTTTCAGACAGATGCCACAGTGCCTTGGCAAAGGAGACTCTAAATATATTATAGATAATGCTTCAAATGTGTTTCCAATAAATAGTCCTGATTTCAGACCAAAAAAGGGGGAACAAAAGAACAATTTTCTTCTTTTTCACCTTGCTTGTTTCCCAGACAGAAACCACAAATTTACTAAATGACAAATACTTAGAAAATAATATTAGCGTTTAATGAACATGATTTAAGACTCTCCTTTAGAATGACACTGAAGTATTTTTAAGTGCTTTTTTTTTTTCATGGCCAGTTTGCATTCTGCATGCTTGAGTCCTTGCTTCTTTCAGTGATGAGGGATGTGTTGCCTGGGTCCAACCGGAAACACAGAGAAGACAGTCATGTGGGGTGATCTGATGTCATCACAAATGCAATAGAAATGAAATGCCTCCCAACCCTCCAAAAGCAATATTTCAAAATAGATCTGATTCAAGCCCACCCCTCCTCCTCCTTACTCAACAAGACTGAAAACAAATTAGGTATTTGTGGATTTTGAAGGATACCATCTCCTAGATCATACAGGAATCCCAGACCTTACAAAATCTAGAAAAATGAGGAGGGAGGTCTGATTCTCAGTCCTTGTGGGTAGTGCCTGCAGCCACTGGTTTCCATGGCAACTCCACTCCCACCATCCCAAGTTCCGCCAAGGAAACTTTCTCTACAGTCCATGGCCAAGTACTTCCTGGTAAGCCCTCTCCAGGACCTTTTTAAGGCCTTGCAGCCTCACCAGGTGACAATAGTCCTCCCACAGTCCCAGATGTTTTCCTCCAACAGAACTAGAAATGCCTCCATTTCCCTTCTCCATCAGGAAGGCAGGTAGATGGTAGACCACTGCCCACTTCAACTCTTCAACCTCTAGGATCTCGACCTTCCCACACAAAAATCTGTCTTGATTTGTCTCCAAGGTAAGTTCTCCTGCTTCACCACCCTTTGAAAAGTCTCCTCTTTCTAAGGCGCTCTGTTCCTTGGGGATTCTCCAGGCAGGAATACAGGAGTGGGTTGCCATTCCTTTCCCCAGGGGATCTTCTGGACCCAGGGATTGAACCCAGATCTCCTGCATTGGCAGGCAAGTTCCTTACCATCTAAGCCACCAAGGAAGCCCCTTTTAAGACACACATACACACACACACACAAAGATAGTTCAGTCGCCCTCTCCCTTACCACCTCAACCTCTGAGGAGCTCTCCTTATTGGGAAAATAGAAAATGGGGCAACAGGGGAATTTTCCTCTCTGCTGAGTCTACAATATGAGGCAGAGAGAGATATTTTTAAATAAATCACAGTTTCGTTTATAAGATACAGACTACCCTACATCACCTAACAGCCTGAATTTTACCTAACACTTTCACCATTAGATCCAGTTCTGATTACAGCACTGTGCACAGAAAGCCATAATTCAATCATTTACTCACTCAAAGGAGCAAGTTTGAGGATAAAGATGAAGAGTCCAATTAGGGATATGTTAAAGTTGAGGTGCTGAATGGTGATCTGAAAGTAGGCAATGAAATACAGAACATGGACATAGACATCTTATTCCAGTGTTCAGTGCTATAGGCATGGATGACAGGCTATGGATTAAAGAGAGAATGGCCTCAGACCAAGGCCTGAGACACCCACTAGCAGAGGAGACTGAGGAGGAGAAGCCTGAGAGGCATAAAGGAAAGCAGCTGTGTGGCCACAGAGGGCCAGGAAGACAGAGTTTCAAGAAGCAAAGTATAGACAGCTCTTTGAAATACAGCTAGCCAAACATTCCCTTGGGTGATTGGAGAGAGGCCTCAGGATCTATTTCTTTCCCATTAAGAGTTTAGCCACCACTATCATTCAAACCAGTTACTTTAGATTAGAGCTGAAACTTTGGAGAGCAAATGGGCCCTGAGGGAACTGAATGAGATGGATATAAAAACATTCTGGGGGACTTCCCTGGCAGTCCAGTGGTTAAGACTCTACTCTACCAATACACAGGGCATGGGTTCGACCCTGGTAGGCGAACTAAAATCCCACAGTGCAGTCAAGTTTAAAAAAAAAAGAACACTGGAGCAAGCCTGAGTGCAGTCAGTCAGTCCTGGGTGGACTTGAGTGTAATCCTCATCCACTCCACGCTGATCTTTTATCTCCCTATGTGGTAAAATGACTGGTTGTAAGAAGCTCTGCCCTTCTCTCTTCCATCTATAGACAGTTCCCTCGTTGCTTTTCCATTTTCAAAGTCAATCCTAAAGGAAATCAACCCTGAATATTCATTGGAAGGACTGATGATGAAGCTGAAGCTCCAATACTTTGGCCACCTGATGTGAAAGGCTGACATTAGAAAAGACCCAGATGCTGGGAAAGACTGAAGGCAGGAGGAGAAGGGGACAACAGATGGTTGGATGGCATCACCGATTCAATGGACACGAGTCTGAGAAAGCTCTGGGAGTTGGTGATGGACAGGAAAGCCTGGCGTGCTACAATCCATGGGGTTGCAAGGAATCAGACCCATTTGAGTGACTGAACTGAACTATGTATATTGTGTTCTGTATTCACAGTTGCGTGTGGCACACTTTTTAAATGTACATTTCTCAACTGAAGTGGTTTCAAAACTAAAATGTGCAATAGGCTTCTCAAAGCCTCACCCCACCCTTGGGCCTAAGAGGATAGGATGGAGTGAGAGTGTTTATGACACGTATTGCTTGATTTTAGGACAAATGCTTAGGATCTGCTTCTTAGGCCACCTCAAAATGCCATATACCTTCTGTCTTCCCTATACTCATTTTATGAAGACCTATATGTAGAGGAAAATATTGGAAAACTCAATTACCTCCTGAATTTGGGATGGGCTAGGCAGCCAACCTAAAGAAGAAGAAATAGCAAAACCTCACAAGAGAATACATCTAGCCATGTAAATAGTCCTATGGGGAAATGTAGTAAAATTACAAAGAAAAATGCTTCTAAAAATGACATCTTGTCTGAAAAAGCCAGTGTTATATCTCTTCAATAAAATATAAACTTCTAAAATAAAACATTATAATCACTAGTTCATCTCTGGTCTTTCAAGAAGACTATAAAAAAGTCATTTTTCTCTCTTTACACATACTAGCCCACCATCAATTTAAGTGACTTCCCCAAAATCACAATGAGGGTGCTAGAGGGTTACCACTAGAACCCAGTCCCATAAGGCTTGAAAACTGGTATAAAACAAAATTCAGTCTTGGATCCGGTACCACAGATTGTAATCTCAAAAAAAAAAAAAAAATCACTTCACTATATTTTAATGAATCCATAGTTCTTTGATACACCTCCCAAAGTCTGTTTTATGGTAAAGCTTGAGTATTTGACAATTCATTAATTCTATAATGTTTAATACTGTATTCAATAAAAATTTAGTTTCTCTTCAGACATGAAAGAGAGTAGACACTCCCTTGTGAAGATACCCATCCACATATGAGTTGCTAGGGTACATTCAAAAGAGAGCAGAAAAGAAAAAATGATATAAAAGAAAAAGTGTAGTAGTTCTAAAAGAAAAAATTTTTTTTGCTTCAATCGGTATTGATTCTAGGTGAACATTTGAGGCTGAAATTTTGCTTAAGACCTCTCAAACAGAGGCTGTTGCCACTTATGATTAATCTTAAAAAAAAATTTCTTCAACAACAACAAAAAACCAAACAACTTGATTTTAAAATAAGCAGAGGATCTAAATAGACATTTTTTAAAAGACATACAGATGGCCAACACAAAAAAACGCCCAACATCACTAATTATTAAGGAAATGCAAATCAAAACCACAATGAGATATCACCTCATACCTGTTAGAATGGCTATTATCAAAAAGACAAGAAATAACAAATGTTGGAGTGGCTGTGGAGAAAAGAAAACCTTCATACACTGTTGGTGGAACTGTAAATTGGTGCAACCACTATGGAAAATCACACAGAGATTCCTCAAAAAGTTAAAAATAGAACTCCCATATGATGCAGCTATTCCACTTCTTAGTATTTATCCTAAGAATACAAAAACACTAATTCAATAAGGTATATGCACCCATATGTTCACTGCAGCATTATTTACAATTGCCAAGTTAGGGAAGCAACCTAAGTGTCCATCAACAGAAGAACAGATAAAGATGTGATATATTTTTAGATATATATCTGTATTATACATATATACTATACATATATATAAAATGTATAATACATATGTATAATGGAATACTGCTACTGCTGCTAATTCACTTCAGTCGTGTCCAACTCTGTGCGACCCCACAGATGGCAGCCCACCAGGCTCCACTGTCCCTGGGATTCTCCAGGCAAGAACACTGGAGTGGGTTGCCATTTCCTTCTCCAATGCATGAAAGTGAAAAGTGAAAGTGAAGTCGCTCAGTCGTGTCCGACTCTTCGCAACCCCATGGACTACAGCCTACCAGGCTCCTCTGTCCATGGGATTCTCCAGGCAAGAGTACTGGAGTGGGGTGCCATTGCCCTCTCCAATGGACTACTACTCAGGCATAAAAAAGAACAAAATTTTGCCATATGCAGTAACATGAACGGACTTGGAGGGCATTATATTAAGTGAAGTAAGTCAGACAAAGACAAATACTGTATGATATCACTTATATTTGGAATCTAAAAGATACAACAAACTAGTGAATATAACAAAAAAGAAGCAGGTTCACAGATATAGAGAACAAACTAGAAGCTACTAGTGGGAAGGAGTCGGGGAGGGACAATATAGGGCTGGAGGATCAAAAGGTACAATTAATCATGTATAAAATAAGCTGCTGCAGCTACTGCTAAGTCGATTCAGTGGTGTCCGACTCTTAGCGACCCCATGGACTGCAGCCTACCAGGCTCCTCCATCCATGGGATTTTCCAGGCAAGAGTACTGGAGTGGGTGCCATTGCCTTCTCCATAAAATAAGCTATAAGGATATAAATACTATACAACATGAGGGAATACAGCAAATATTTTATAATAACTATAAATAGAGTATAACTTTCAAAATTGCAAGTCACTGTATTGCAAACCTGTAACAATAGTATATTATACAGCAACTGTTCTTCAATTAAAAAAAAAAAAATGACCTGGAATAGGTAACAGGGAAGTCATCAGAGCTCTCTATCCCTTCTTTCTGATTCTTTGTATCTGCTTTGTCCTTCCTCCCAGGGCAAATGCATTCTATCTATTTTCTAGCCCACATAAGGGTGCATGGGTCACCCAACAGATAAACCCGAAGTTCATGTATGCAATAGATTACATCATTGGCTTTGATCCTTCTCCTTACCCACCACTTATCCCTCAGGCCTCATGTCCATGCAACGCGCCTTATGACTTATAGTTCTACCAAGGGGCAGAGTATATTCATCTACATCTAAATGTTGGATTCAACCCTTGACTTACTAGGAAAGCAAAATGAAGCTGATGTTAAAGTGTGCCAGTTCCAAACCCAGGCTCTAAAAGGCCTTCCTCATTTCCTCAGGTACCTCTGAGCTCTGCTGTTGCCCTGTGTCCTGGTCCATTCGGGCTGCTCTAACAAAACACCATAAAACTAGGTGGCCACAGATTTATTTCTCACAGTTCTAGAGGCTGGAAAGTCACTCACAGAGATGAAATTCTGCTCATTCACAGAGATGAATCCCACTCTCACTTTCTGAGGAGAGCGACCACAGTAGACTCAGGTTGGGTCAAGTGCTAACCCCTATGCTAGAGGAGGTAGTCAAGACTTGGTATCAGCCTGGCTCCTGGGGGCCACCCCTGTGGACTGGGAGACAGTTCCCACATGAAGGTGAGGTGGGTGGTTATTGTGAGCAGGTACCCCAAAGGAGTCTACTTCTATTTGATGTACAAAGTGCTCCCTGCAGGTGAAAATTGTTTCCTGTGAGAAAAACTGTCTCCTGCAAGAAAGCTTTGAATTTCAGAGGCAACTTAACTTAGGAGAAAGAAAAGAAGAAAACAGCCATGTTCTTTAAAGGGGGAAGCTAGATAGCAAGAAGACTTGTTTAAATGCTGTGAATCACAGGATTGGGGTAGAATGTGATCAACAGTTCACAGGGAAATCAAGTGTGGAAGAGAAGAGACAGAAGGCAATTTCAGCGCTCAGTCTTCTGTGAATTCAGAAGTATCACTGCTCCCGACCACTCATGCAGTTGAATATCAGGCACAGATCTGTGCCCCACAGGGGAGGAAGAGCTATCTCCTAAGGAAGAAAATGGTCCAGGAGAGAAAAAAGAAGCTGACATAATCACAACCATTTCAACTTTAATGAGTACACAGGTGATGTCAGTCCCTCAGTTGAATGGGAGATTTAGATCAGTTAATAAACTGTTTAAAAAAATTATTCAAATTAGCTTCATGATAACAGGAAAAATTGATAAGTTTCTAAGTTGTTTTTGTCCTAAACACTGGATTCTTTTTCCTCTAATCATTATTTTTGAAGAGATTTGATGAGAATTTTTGAACATTTAAGTGGAGAGAAATGTTTTAAACATTTAAATGGAGAAATGTTCATAAAAATGCACATTTGCATCTAATATTTAAATAACTCTGATTTCCAAACCATTTCCCAAAATACTAACATGAGGAGAGAGATTACATTTTTCCTCTATGTCACTTCTAGAGAAGAAAAGACTGATTATGCTTTTACCTACTTATATAAAGAGAAGCAAACATCCATATATCCATATTTTTGAAATACCATGATTATTACACTCTGCTGAAATTTAAATTGAATAAATAACATTATATAATAAATCATAGCCAAATGGACTATAAATGGTTCTTAAAATAACTGATATAATTCTGAAAGCAATGTATAGTACTTGCCAAGAAGCAAAGCTTTCTGAAGGATTCTTTTTGGAAACAATTAATTAATAACAGTCACTAATGATAATGAGGGTATTAGGGAGGTACATGGTGTCCCACCAATTATATGCCAGGCAAGCAAGAAATTTTTGAACAAAGAATCTAATTTAAAGAGAGAGTTGCAAGAAAATTGAGAAGAAATAGAAAGCTGTTTCAAATATTTCACAAGAAGTCATGCTGGGACCAGAGTCAGCTACCAGACCAGCTCTTCAGTGAGTTTAGGTTTTAACAAAAATGGAAAGAAAGAGCTGGTCTTGGGTTGTGTTTTCTCCTAGGCAAAAATCTCAGAGGGAAGGAAATTCAAATGGCTTCTACCTACCATGAAGACAGCGTAGATCCTTACACTTAACCCAGACCTACTGAATCTGACCTATTTCACTGAATTTCCAATTAGATGGAGAATATGGAGGAGTTCAGTATTCTTTCCTATCCCACTTCAGAGGAATGTAGATGGAGCTCGATAGAGCAGAGAAGGAGAGCAGGCTGGGCACAGTGTGGGACTCCCCTCTCCCTGGGATGGAGAAGTAGGAGAATGACCTGCATCTGGGCTCCTCTCTGATTGATGGGCGACCCCGCCACACCAGCAGGAGGAAGAGTGGGCAGGCTGACAGAGAGGACCAGTTCCCGAGCACACGCAAAACATTTCATTATCTTCCTGAACCAGCTGGAAAGATCTAAGAACAATTTGAGTTTCCACAATTACAGACGGGAGCAAAGTTAAAGAAATACTTTTCTATCCTCTCTTATATTTTAACCCCACTTTAACCTCCAGGATGGCATGGCCCAGAAAATCATATTTTTTTAAAAAAGAATGTGATGATGTAATTGAAGATGGCTCCCATCTTGAACTAGCATGTAGCATTATCGACAGATAAAAGGAGATACAAATATACATATATACGAGTGTGTACATTTATATACACATATGTATTATGGCAGTGTTCATGTATATGCAAGTGCATATGCATACACTCTTACATACACCTTTTTATTTTTGCAGAAATGATAGATCTTGCTGATGAATTTGATGATAGTACATGTGGTAGATGGTGATGCCATTTACTGAGAAGGGGAAACCAGGAGAAGAGTCAGATTGGATCAGTGGGGAGCTATAAACATGAGCTCAGCTCATTTTCAGATGAAAATGCCAGGTAGGCAGCAGATACAGTCTGTAGAGTTCAGAGGAGAGACTGGGTGGAGATGTCAAATTGGGTGTCCCTCTGCCATTAAAGCCATAGCCCTAGATGAGCCCTCCTGTGAGGAGAGGACAGATAGAAAAGAAAAGCCATCTCAGATTTGAGCCCCAGGGAATAACGTTTCTGTGACTGCATAGACAAAGCAGAAGAATGGGAAACTAAGCTTTTTGTTTAACTCAACAGAATTCCACAGAATTGTGTTTTTCCAACTCCAGCCCATGGGATACTGAGAAAAGGGTTTTATGAACAAATCAGCGTGTGATGTGCTGCATACATAGTTCCCCTAGGAGCTTCAGAGTAGCAGAGTAACATGTGTAGATCAAAGATTCAGAAATGCCCTACAATGCAAAACTTGGTTTAATTTTATTGAACAGAGAGTTTCCTAAGTCAGAGGTCCTTGAAGTGTTGCCCCAGCCCAGCAGCAGAAGCATCACCTGAGAACTTGCTAGAAGCATCAATTCTTGTCCCACCTGAGACCCACAGAATCTCAGGCTTTGGGGTACAACCCTGCAGTCTGTGTTATCACAAGTCCACCAAAGTGGCTCTTATATATGGCCTGAGTCCTAAATATCAACCCTTTTTCTAGTTTTGGTAAATAATAGCGCTTTCCAAAGTGATTTACTAGGAAAATACTGTTATTGCCAACTCTAGCTTTTAGATTCTTAGTTTAACAAAGCTTCAAGTAAGGAATCACTGCTGATGATTAAATCTAGTATTTTACTATTTGTTTGTTGCTAAATCAACATGCTACGGAACACTTTTATCAATAAAGGTTTTACTTGCCAAGAAGTAGCAATTGTTATGAAAATACTTTTTCCATATTAAAAAAAGTAAAACCTCTTGCCTTCCTAAACAGGTCAAATTATCTAGATGCGCATTATCCGACAAGGTCGCCATTAGCCACCTGTGTCTATTTACGTTTAAAGAAATTGATTAACATAAAAATTCAGTTCCTATGTCACATTAGCCACCTTTCAAGTGCTATCCATGTGTGGCTGGTGGACAACGCAGATACAGAACATTTGTTGAACAGCAGTGACTTAGACAAGAAATAATTCCTTCTTTTTTTTTTCTTTTGCTACCAATGAATGACTCACAGTTAACAATTCAGAGAGAAGAGCAGCTGTGATGCATGAACATGATACTCACTCCTCCAGACATCAGTCTTGATGGCAAGCAGACAGTGATGAACACAGGTGAGAAAAGCCAGGATCTAGAACTTTCAGCTCAAATGTCTTCCTCATTTTCCCCACAGAGTCTTGGGAGTTTCCCACTCGAAGTCTATGAAAATTCTCCTTCTGCTGCCCAGGAAACCTCCTTACTCACGACCTAGTTCACCCACCACTCCTCCACCACTGGTGTAAATTCTGGCTGTCAATGCCATTCTTTCTACATGAGACATTCTGTCCCCTCAGCATCTTCCAAACCCCTTTCTGTGGTGGTCATACCCAGGAAATGAACCCAGGCTTTCTCAAATTAGATGTCTTCCCCTTGCCAGCCTCACTCCACCCATCAAGTGCATCCATGGAGATTTCAACTTGGAAGAAAGCAACACAATTAGAAGTCAACACCTGGGTTCTCCATGACTACCTGCTGGTGAGGATCAGGGAGGGGGGCAGGAGAGGCCATCAACTTACAGAGGCAGCAGTGGGGATGAGCTAGAGGCAGTGTGCATGCTCAGTGTCAGGACCAGCATGGCAAGAAGACGTACCCCAGAACAATGAACTGACATAGCTTACATCTTGTTCCTGGCTTAAAAAATCCCAGTCCCAGTCTCTGGCTTCTTGGAAATCCTGTGAGCTACCTTGTATCTTTTAATAAATTCCTTTTCAGTTCAAATTAGTAAGAGTGGGTTTCAGTACTTGTAAATAGCATCCAAAGCAGAAATCCCTACCAAGTGGAAAAGAATTATCTCCGTAGCATTTACCCACACACATTGATTACGTGACTTGTGTTAGACTCTGCCAGGGACTGGGGATGTATTTATAGAACTTGTTCTCAAGGTCCTTAAAATTCAGAAAAAGACAAATCAGCACACCAAGAACTTTAAAACATTGTAGGTGGCCATGAAATACAAATGTAGCCACAGGGAGGCCCAAAGGATAGGGAGGAGGAGGGCGAGTTCAGAAAATCTCCAAGGGGATGTCCCTTGAGCTGAGTCGGTAAAATATAAACAGATGGTTGACGTGATGGTTGACGTGCCAATGAGCAATAGGACAAAGGAAAAAACATTAGTGAAAACAAGGAGGTAGCCATGGTCTTCCATGTTCTGGGGGAAGAATCAAGACATGGAGTTGGTGGGAGAGGAAGAAGGCAGCAAGAGAAAAGGGTCAAGAGATCAAATCAACACATCGTACATCTTAAACTTTCACATTGTTATGTGTCAGTCATATCTCTATAAAGCCAGGTAATATTTTTTAAAGGCTGGGGAAACAGTAATAATAACAGCTAAGATCACCTGGGTGCTTATTGTGTATACTAAATAGTTTACATTGCTTTTCATTCACTCCTCACACAGCCTCAGGTGGTAGATGACTCCATTACCATTATTTTACGGACAAAAAAAATTGAGGCAAAGGATAAGCGACGTGCCCAAAGTCACTCACACCTAGGCAGCAGCAAAGGAGGCTTTCACCTTCCAATCCAGCTCAAGTCCGCACTCTTAAGCACCACTGCTACCGTCAGGCGAGTGCCAGTTCAGAGAGGATTTTACATCCCACTCTAAGGTGTTTGAACTGGGTTTTCCAGCAGCACTGAAAGATTTTAGGCAGATGAGTAATATTATCAGACTTCCATTTTAGGATAAACATAAAGTGTT
This sequence comes from Bos indicus x Bos taurus, assembly GCF_003369695.1. Taxonomy (NCBI): domain Eukaryota; kingdom Metazoa; phylum Chordata; class Mammalia; order Artiodactyla; family Bovidae; genus Bos; species Bos indicus x Bos taurus. The sequence continues at coordinate 63,872,358 of NC_040079.1, read as the reverse complement.
TCTGGAGTGGAGAGTGAACCAATGTGAGTAATGAAGGGAGACGACTTGACTCCAGTCCCCACCATACTCACAGACATACAGACACACACACACACACCCCTCTTCCTGGGGCCTACCCACAAAACCAGGGTAACAAAAAGGAGAGATTCAGGGGACATGATTCAAAACCAAGCAGAAACAGCAGTTTTTAGCAGAACAGCTCGAAACAGACTTATGTTGGAACCATAGCTCTCAATGGAGGCGCTCTGGGACCCCAGACAAATTACTTCACCTCTCTGAGCTTTAGTTTTTCTATAGAAGTGGAGAATGGAATGTAAATCCCTTCTTCCAAACTCAGAGTGGAGTCAGATGTGTTTCCAGAAGTTAGATTTTCTGGATTACAGGACAGTAACACATTGCCTTTATCATATTTTATCCAACACAAACAGCAAGGTCTGATGCAGGCCCCTGTAATCAAATCCATGAATATTTCTGCAGCAAAACATATGAATATTCACACTGATTGGGATAAGTCAAAACTATAAATAGCTTCACATAAATTCAAGTCAGGTTTTCCTATCAAAAGATTTCAGGTCAGTTTCACATTCAAATGTGTTACTAAAAAAACTTTCAAAGATTTTGGGGTTTCAGAATTACAGATAAAAGATTATGCTCCCCTTATAATATGCTCCTCTTATTTGCTTCAGAGCTGTTTTAAGACTTAAATGGGGAAATGCATACAAAGCCCTTGGAATCTGATATTCTCCTGCCTGACAACAAGCGTGACCCAGTATCCCAGTTACAGAGCCCTAGCTTCAACTCTGCTGTCTTCAAGAGCTCCCAAAGCTGGGTACATCTTCAATCACAGCTTTAATCATGCATTCTAACCTTTACAGTCTCTGAGCCCTACCACCAGTCATAATTCTCACTTCACGTTTTTCTTGGGAGCCCTAGCAAGTCTGTGCAAGCAATCTCCAAGTTCCTAAGGTGGGTCTTAGTGACCAGCCCACCCTCATCACCCCCACACATAGACCTGTCTTTGGGGCCATTCTGGGAGGTGTGAAGCTAGGGTGAATCACACCACGGGGGACCTTCCCCTGTATGCACAATATTTTTGAAGGCAAAATATTGTTAAACTCAGCAAAGATGACCATGAAGTATAAAAGATGGGGGAAATTATCAAAAAACCACATAAATCCTCAGCAAGACGATGATTGCAAGGAAACACTTACTTACGGACTGTATACCATGGCCCAGGCATGCCGCCGCTGGTCCCCTTGATGTACCCTAAGACAGCACAGTGTCTGCCTCCTCTCTTGTCCAGCCTCCATTCTGCTCCCTTGCCTCAGAGTTTGACAAAATCATCATCACCAGCTTCCAGTTTTTAAAATCTACTTAGGACTCTCATATACATCAACTAGTTTCTCCCTCACAGTCACATGGGGTTGCTATTATTAAATCTATTTCACAGGTGAGGAAACTGACGCTGTGGGAAGGCTGGTGGTTGGAAACTATGTCTTATCCTTCTTCTCTATGGTCGTGATCTCAGTCAATCAGCCTTCTCACAGCAGATAATTTCCATAAAATTCTGGTTGTTTTGGTGGGCAGAAGCCATAGAAGGAAAAAAAAAAGGTCAAGTGATGCAAACGAAGACCTATAACACCCACAGACCAAGCCACTTTGCATGTTTGCCCGGGGATCAAGGGGCCTTCCTAGACTGGAGATCAGCCCTGACCAGAAGAATGTCAGCAGAGAACAGGAGAGATGCTGTTTTGTCATTTACATGATTATTACAAAGAACAGTGGTTCCTAAACTTTGACTGAGAATCAGCCTCACCCTGCGAGATATTTTTTTTAAAGCCCTTGAACTGTATACACTTTATTCATTTATTTTTGGCCATGCCATGCGGCAGGTGGGATCTTAGCCCCCTGACTAGGTATTGAACTCGGGCTCTTTGTGGTAGAAGCTCAGACTCCTAACCACTGGACTGCCAAGCAAGTCCCACTCTGAGAGACTTTTTTAAATCCAGATTTCCAGGCCCTGTCCACAGAGACTGTGAGACAATGAACATGAGTCAAAGGCTGGGAAACTGCCCTTTATTATGCTCCCCAGATGATTCTCATGCAGAGCCAGTCTTGGGAACCAATGACCTAGAAAATCAGAAAACACAAATGACAGGAAAAAAATCACTTTGCACATACCAAATTCTAATTTCTGGCAACTATGAACTCTGTGGCTACACTGGGAACAGAAAGAAAATGACCTTGGAATATTAATACATGCAGTTGTAATAACTCTTCACACTGGAGAATAACCTTTGGAGAAATGATACAGAGCCTTCGTGAGGGAAGCACAAATTTATAAGATGCAAAGCCTAAAATTGGGCAGAACGACATGTGAATAGCGGGCATCTAGAAGATGCTCTCCAGCAGCCTTGTGTGAAGACTTGCTGCCTGTTCCTCACCCCCTGTCTCTCCTCCAGCTCCCCACAGCCCTCCTGCTTCACTCCCCAGGTGGAAGCTGCCTTAGATTGCAGGGAAGATGCTTCAGAAATCACATGAAAAACAAAAAATTACTTCTCTGGTTAACATCCATGTGGCAATATGTTTACTGCCTCTGTTCAGCCCTGAGCAATTGCCAATGAAGCCAGAAAAGAGGGCAAGAGCTCTATTCGTCTAATTACTTCAGCAGAAGAAAAATGTGTTAATTAACCGACCTTAATAATTCATACATATCCAAACCAAGGGATCACTACATTGCATGCAAGGGCCGGCGTCTGAAGAAAGAATCATCAACAGGGTCTCAGAGACAGCCTCATTTTGGAGAGGTGATCTATTTTTTTTTCTCAAGAACAAATTTACCACCTTCAGAATGATTGAAGAACCTCTCTGCAAATTATGAGTTTGCTATAATACCTTGATTCCTCCAATTTCCACAGCTCCTCCTGGGGATGTGAAATATTTTTAGAATCACAACAGCCTAACACATTAATTGGATTTCATTATGCTGACTGCTGATTGGAACATTCTACAGGAAAGGGGAATGTGACTGTATGTGTCCTCTGCAGACTTCCAAATTCAAAAGATGAGGGAAAACAATGAGGCTGGCTTTTCTGGGGAGTTAATAGAGTCATTCAAATCACAGTTTTCTATCCAATATGCTGCTGCATAGAAACCAGCCAGGAAATTAGATCAACAGGCCTCCACTCTTAAAGTCAGTCAAAGACAGAGAAAGAATGCTGATAATTTCATTCTTAAAGACTGTGGGACCCCCCCAAGCAGGTATGCTGTTTACATGTCCCTCCATGGAGTTGTAGCAGGTAGGGGGGAGACCAATTTTTAAGGCCACAGGCAGAAAGGGGGAGATGGATCACAGGGCACCTGCAACTGGGATGAAGTCATTTTCGAAAAGCACCTATTAAACAATTACACGGACATTGCAGACATACAAGCATACATTTGGAGGCTTGGAGTCTATTTTGCAGACAATGGACAGAAACAGAGAACAAAGATGAGCAGGAGGTTTGCCAGCAGGTCAGCAAGACACAGTGGTGATGACAAAGATGCAGCTGGCAGGGGAAGAACAAATGTGCCCCTGGCAACGACTCCAGCCTATCCAGCCAAGCCCATGGCTACAGCGTACGTGCCACAGCTGAGCCCCAGAGCCAGCAGCAGAGCCAGAGGGATGCCCCTTCGGCACAGGCGACCTTGCCAGAGGCCCAGGCAGAAGCAGGAATAGGCCGAGAGGACTGCCTGGAGGCAGGACCCCTGTCCGTGGCTCCCTGGATGTTGCTAAGGGTTGAATTGTGTCCCCTTCCTCCCCCAAATCCATATGTTGACATCCTAACCCCCCAGTGCCTCAGGATATGATCTGATTTGGAACTAGGATTGTTACAAGTGCAACTAGTCCAGATGAAGTCATCCTGGTGGAGGGTGGGTCCCTGATCCCGTAGGACTGATGTCCTCATAAAAGTACACCGTGTGAAGAAACAGGCTCTGGAAGGATGCCTTGTGAAGATGTGAGTTACACTACTAGAAACGAGGAGAGAGGCCCGAACTGATCCTTCCTGAGCACCTTCAGAAAGAGCACAGGCCTGCTGACAACTTCACCCCGGAGTTCTGTTCTCTAAACTGTGAAACAGTAAGCTTCTGCTCTTCTAAGTCACCCAGGATGTGTCCTTTATGATGGCAGCCTGAGGAAACATACACTGGGCCAAGGAGGCAAGTGGGAATGGGTGAAAGGGTTCCATCCCCTGGCCCTGGAATCCTGCCACTGCGCTCCAAAACCCAGTCCTGTGATTTCACACAATTGGCCAGCTCCTTAAGCCTGTTCCTCCAACTATAAACTGTTTAAGGGTTCCCTGGTGGCTCAGTGGTAAAGAATCTGCCTACCAATGCAGGAAACACAGGTTCGATCCCCGGTTCAGGAAGATCCCACGTGCCATGGAGCACCTAAGCCTGTGCACTAACTACTGAGCCTGTGCTCTGGAGCCCACATGCTGCAACTACGGGGGCCCGCACGCCCTAGAGCCCACGTTCTGCAACAAGAGAAGCCGCAACAGTGAGAAGCCTGTGCATAACACCTAGAGAGTCGCCCCCACTCAAGAGAAAAGCTCAAGCAGCAATGACGATCCAGCACAGTCCAAAATAAACAAATAAATAAAATTATTTTTTAAACTTTGCTTAGATAGCGCCTGTCCATAGGTTTTTTATGAGGATTAAATGAGATAATCCTAGTCACATGGTTAGCCTCATGCCTGGCCCATAGTAAACATAGAATAAATGTAAGTTAGCTTCTGTTAAGGGGCTACAGAATCAGATTATCAAAGTACAGGTGACAAGGGACATCCATCTCTAATCTTTGCATCCTAGATTTTACTTTGTACACCCCATAAACTAATGCATATTTTCTACCATGACAGCTAAAATTATTTATCTGAATGGCTGATTCACAAATATCACAATTCTCTTCAAATCCCTTTTTCTATATGGCTGTTTTATTAAATCACTCTTGACTTGCAAATCCTCCATTGAACCTTCTTTCCTTTACGCATCTCCACCCACGGCCTTTCCTTCTGGGAAGATGTCTTTTCCTCCTTGCCCTGTCTGTTGACTTCGTGCACCTACGACTATCAATCTTCCCTGCTCTCTAGGTGTTCTGCCTGGAGCCAACTCCCATTGCGGGCCCTCCCCTCCTTTCTGTGAGCCTGCTCTCATCCTACCTTCTCCCCAAAAACCCATCCACATTCGATCATCATGAATGGAAATAGGAGACTGGTTACCACTCAAACCTAAACCACATCAACTACCTTCTGACTCCATCTCACCCACAACTGATAAAAATAAGCCTTTAAAAATGGAATGGGTCAGATTAACCCAGTGTCTCCTCATTGCCCCAAGGAGGAACTCCTTCTCCCCGCCCTGGATAGAAGCAGCATGTACAAGATGAGGGAGGTCTATGTGGGTGACAGTTCACAGGAGAAAGTTGCTGGGCTCCGCTGCTGCCCTGCCCTACACCAGTGTTTCTAGACACTCGCAGGGAAAGGCAGAACAGAGGACCCAATAATTCATCTGCCAACCCACAGAAGGAAGCCAAGTCACCCTCCCTTCACCATTTCATCACCAGTTCAGCCTTTGGGGGTCTCCCCCAACCCATTTCAGAAGCAGCATCCAAGATACGGGTTGGATCAAGCACCACAGTGCACAGAATTATAGTGAGGGAAGCTCTTCCACTCTACCCAGCATCTTGCTATCAATCAACAGCAGTAGATGGTTCCCATTTTTGCCTGCCAGCAACTCTCTATTTGGAGGAAGCAGTCCCTTTCTGTTCTGTATGAATCTCATGACAATCAGGCAGTGAAGCCACTCCACTGACTCTTCAGTGAAAGATCTAGCCCCAGGTGATGCCACTCACTAAGAACACAGCTGTCAGTTTCTCTCAAATAAACAAGGCTCAAAGACAGCATCCTATGGGGCTTCTTGTTGCACAAGTGGAGGCAAATAGATGCATGAAGGGAAGGTTTCAACCCATATGCCAGATAAGGCTGCACCTCTCTTCTAGGCTTTGTGATACAGATACAGTTACCAATCTGGTCTCTGCCTCACTGAGACCTATTGATTAGATTTGCATACAGGTAATTCTGGGAGAAGAGTTGAGGGGACATGGGAAGGTGGTACCCTTGGCAGAGAACTGTGAGGATATTAGTAGTGGCTGGTCAGCTGGATAGTGTGTCAGAAAGACTGGCCTCTGGAAGGGACCCCAATAGGTCTCTTCCTCCCAACTTTAGACTCTGTTAAGAGTGTGGGAAATTCTGAGAAACAGCATATACCGGGGGCTCATCTCCTTTCCACAATCGGAGAGACACATAGACAGCCCAGCCCTGCAAGGATGGAAGACAGTCAACAGCAGGGAGCTTTGCGATCTTTCAGGAGAATGAGGGACTCGATGCTTCGTTCCCTCCATCTCCCTACCCCCTTACCCAACACCCACCTCCCCAACCCCATAAGGGAAGGAGAGGAAAAGTCCCTGGGCTCCTGCAGCAGCCCAGCCTGTTACCTCTCTGAGAACTTGTATGTGTTTTCCAAGCTCCAGGAACATCTGCACAGAGCTTTGCAGAGCCCCACTAAAATTCCTGGCTTTGGCTCTTCCTTAATTTACAGCTTTGCTGCCATCATCAGGAAGGCTCCAGGCAAAAGCAATGGCAATTCAAAGACTCTGTAGTCAAGAGGGCCCAGGGGTCTTGGGAATTTTTCTCTTGGTTGAAAGCAGAAGCATACCCAGGGAAAGCTTTTTGGCTCTGTTCATCCCCAAAACATCTTTACAAAGAAAAATCAAAGGCAAATTTGGACTCGAATAAAGTAAGGGTTGTTGTGAACAGGAAGTGTTATGGGTCTGCTAGGAAAATGAACATTTATTTGGAAGTTATTGAGAGAAGCCAGTTTGAGATCTGTATACCCTGTGTTCTGCATAAAGATTAGGTTTGTTACTGGAGACATTTATGAAGAGCAATTGCCCCCAAAGTGCCTGGTAGGAGGACTATTCAGAGGTCATTTTCCTAATCTGAGACTTGCTGGGCAGGGTAAGATGTGGATACAGGTGCCCCAGAAACTCCATCACTGTCTGTCTTTGGGGCCTTGAAACCATCTGCACTTCCCACCTTAGCCACTGACCACCTCCCTTGCTGCCGGGACAGAGTTGCCAGCTCCACCACCATGGCCATTCTGAAGTCAATTAATGTTCTTGGATGTGGGACTGTGCCAGACACAAAAGCGCAATTCAGGAACATGCTCCTCTGTTCCTGTTCTCATCTCCCAACCTTATCCACTTCCTAGTTCTGTTTCTTACAAGAGCACCTCTGTTTTCTCAATCACCAGACATACTTTCCCTCCATGAACGCTATGCATAAACCCAATGCATAGTGAAGAATTAACCTCACCCAAAATAGAGGTCTGGCCTTTGTCACTGGCTCCTGGGAGCTGATCTCTAGGCCCTTGAAATGTCCTTCCTGATTTGTTGATCTGGGGCCCTCAGATAATATAATGTGCCATATGAAGGTGTTCCAGTTGATACCCTCTGCTCAGGTGCCAACATGTGAGTGAAAACACCAATGATTCCAGCCCTCAGCCATCAAGTTACCCCCAGCCATTTGAGTCTTCTTGGCTGAGGTCTCAGATATTGTAAAACAGAGAATTGATTCCACTGTGCTCTTCCCAAATTCCTGAACACCGAATTCTATGAGTGTAACAAAATGGTGGCATTGTGCCTCTAAGTTTTCATCCAGTTTGTTACCCAGCAAGTAGCTGATACACTTTCCTGGCCATCCAAGTACGGATTAGACTCCCATTCTCTGGACTCCTGTGACATCTTGCACCTTTCCAATTCTAACTTTTTGTACTCTGTTATCATTGTCAACTCACTCCTCTGTACCCCATGCTAGATATTATCTGTGAAGTCAGAGACTACCTTAGGTATCTATATCTCCTCAGCACTCTATGCAGTGTCTAACAAAAAAAAAAAGGCAATCGATAATAATTTTTCGACAAATAACCCATGAAAGAGTGCCACAAGAGCACAAGAAGACCTTCCGAAAACAGCATACAACAGGACAAAACTCCAGAACACGCACTCAGTGAGTCAGATGTATCATTTTACTGTATGAAGCGAAGTACCTCAAATCAATGAGAGGATTAACAAGAGACCAAGCCCAATTCCACTACAAAAATAACTTTCAATTTGTGAATTTTTCATGAAAGGAAAGCAAGTTCTACCCTGGAAGAAAGATCCAGATAGCAGAAAGGCCAAAAGGTCAGGAGTATGTTCTGGATGGTAAATTACACTGTGAGTTTAGACCACAAAAGGATTCAAAGAAACAATATCTAGCCAAACTTTATCTAAGGCCTAAAATTAATTATTAATCATAGAGCCTGACCAAAACTACTGAGGTGAGAACTGAATCCTGTTTTCAAGAGAGTCTTCTATGCTTCTCAAAAGATCCAAGGAGAAGGGCCAGGGTGTCACACAGGGCAATGATGATAGGATCAGGAAGATTCACTTACTGGATATGGAAAATTAAAGATTAATTATTAATTACGGAAATATAAACACTAACTCCTTGGCCAAGTAAAAACTTTAAAAACATGGAATATTATCTAACCTTATTTAATCTAATCTATGCAGTCCATGGAGAAGGCAATGGCACCCCACTCCAGTACTCTTGCCTGGAAAATCCCATGAACGGAGGAGCCTGGTAGGCTGCAGTCCATGGGGTCACTAAGAGTTGGACATGACTGAGCAACTTCACTTTCACTTTTCACTTGCATGCATTGGAGAAGGACATGGCAACCCACTCCAGTGTTCTTGCCTGGAAAATCCCAGGGACAGGGGAGTCTGGTGGGCTGCCGTCTATGGGGTCGCACAGAGTTGGACATGACTGAAGCAACTTAGCAGCAGCAGCAGCATGCAGTCCATGAAATTCTCCAGGCCAAAATATTGGAGTGGGTAGCCCTTCCCTTCTTCAGAGGATCTTCCCAACCCAAGGATCGAACCCAGGTCTCCCACATTGCAGGCAGATTCTTTACCACCTGAGCCACTAGGGAAAGCCTCATTTACTGGATATAGAAAATTAAGAGAGTTTTCTTAAGGAGACAGATGGTGACTGCAGCCATGAAATTAAAAGACACTTACTCCTTGGAAGGAAAGTTATGACCAACCTAGATAGCATATTCAAAAGCAGAGACATTACTTTGCCAACAAAGGTCCATCTAGTCAAGGCTATGGTTTTTCCTGTGGTCATGTATGGATGTGAGAGTTGGACTGTGAAGAAAGCTGAGCGCTGAAGAATTGATGCTTTTGAACTGTGGTGTTGGAGAAGACTCTTGCGAGTCCCTTGGACTGCAAGGAGATCCAACCAGTCCATTCTAAAGGAGATCATTCCTGGGTGTTCTTTGGAAGGAATGATGGTAAAGCTGAAACTCCAGTACTTTGGCCACCTCATGTGAAGAGTTGACTCATTGGAAAAGACTCTGATGCTGGGAGGGATTGGGGGCAGGAGGAGAAGGGGACGACAGAGGATGAGATGGCTGGATGGCATCACTGACTCGATGGACGTGAGTCTGAGTGAACTCTGGGAGTTGGTGATGGACAGGGAGGCCTGGCATGCTGCGATTCATGGGGTTGCAAAGAGTTGGACATGACTGAGCGACTGAACTTAACTGAAGGAGACAAGATTTTATTCAGAGAAACCGGATGGAAATATAAACCCTTAAAGTCCTTGGCCAAGCAAAAACTTTAAAAACATGGAATATTATCTAATCTTACTTCCTAATTAGTACTAGGAGTGATAGTTTAGAAGCATATTTTGTGGGATGCACAATAATTATTGTTATCAATATAATAGCATTTAAATAATCAGACAAATGATTTCCTTAGAAAGAAACTAGATAATCAATGAAAACTGTTTTGATGTAAGTAATTTTATCTTTTGAGATTTTTCTCTCTCCAGTCTTCTGAGTTTTCATTCTCAGAAGCACTAATATAAAAAAGACATTGTTAATAAAACAACCAATTCTGGCAAATGCTGGAGGGACATACTTGCTAAAAGACACTCAACCACTGGAGAGGACTGAAGTCCTGAAAACATTAAAGATGGTTAAAAAATTAAAAGACTCAAATTTTTACTGATTTTTTTAATATGTAAAACATACACATGATATAAAGTTCAACAAGTGTAATAAACCATAATGGAAAAGAATATGAAAAATATATTTATATAATATAGTTATATATATAACCCTTTATATATTACATATATTTTTATGTATATATATTTTTATGTATATATATTATGAAATATATATATAGTTTTATATATATAATGCTTCATATATTACATATATTTATATGTGCTCAGTAGTTTCAGTCATGTCCAACTCTGTGATCTTATGGCAAGGATCCTCTGTCCATGGGATTTTCCAGGCAAGAGTACTAGAGTGGGTTGCCATGCCCTCCAGGGGATCTTCCCAGCCAAGGGATCAAACCCTCATCTCCTTCGTCTAATGCACTGAAGGCAGATTCTTTACCCACTGAGCCGTTGAGGAAGCCCAGTATATTTATATATGTATATAAACGCATACATAATCTTATATATATAACTGAATCACTTTGCTGTATACCAGAGGCCAGCACAACATTATGAATCAACTATACTTCAATTTTAAAAAAAAAAAGGAAAACAATTCAATGGGTATTAAAGAGTATAAACTACAAACTAAGACACCCTAAGAGTGAACTTTAAAGTCCCAGTTTTATTCTGAAATTTTAGAATCATTTAATTGTGTTATTTTTGCTTAATTCAAGAATAGCATTAGGAGTAATTTTCTCTGTTTGTGCCAAGAAAAAAAAAATCTATTCAATCTGTGTGTAGTGTCATTATTACTGTCACTTTCTATCTTGACTCAACTCTTCTTAATTTCAAGTTACTTTCCCTCCTCTCCACATTGAGACTTAGGACCATGGCAAAATCCTACCACCTAGTGGAAAAATTCTCCATCCTTCACTCTAGATCCTTTTTAGAATTCAGAATGCATGAGCTGTTTGCCTTTGGTTACATATGTAGGTTTTAAGGGAATGAGCTGCTAAAACACCACCTTTCAGCACTGAAAGATTGTGTAAATTTTGGCCTCAGAGATTTCAGCCGTGTTACCACCTCTTAGATGGGAAGCAGTCACTGGGAAATGCGGAGATCTCCATCCACTGTGAGGGCTTTTTTCCATTTTTGTGTTTAGCATTGATGACATCACGATATAGGCACAAGCAGGTGACAGGAGGCACAAGTTTAATCTCCTGCACATGTTGAACAAGATAAACTCTCATCCACATCTGTCTCTGGGAGTCAATCAAACTCAGAAAAAATGTAACCTTCACCTTGAAGTCTGTGAAGCAGGATCCCCTTCTTTCAATAGATTTTGAGGTTGCCCGTTTACAATGAACACACAGCAGTTCTGCTTATTCATAGGTATGAATTTCCTGATGCTTCATTTAGCTTGACTACTCTATCACAGGAAATCGTGTTGAAGGCAGAAAATTTGCCACAGAAATTATAGACCGAAGATCTGGCTAAGGCAATGGAGCAGAGAGAGAGAGAAGAGGAAGGAAAAAAATGAAATTTTCCTGGGAGACCTCAGTCTGTTCCAACACGAGATCAACATGAATTGACCTTGAAAGAAAAATAAGATCTTTACACTTTTCCACAATTGCTTTCATCTTCCAGATGTTATCTTAGTTTTAGTTCATGCCATCACTGGCCCCAGCCCAAGATGACTACAGACAGGGTAGAAGAAAAAAAACTTCTGTCAATAGGGACACAAGAATAATACTGCTGGTATTCCAGCATCCTGCCTGGTATGTATTATGCTTTGTCTGCTTATCTGCTAGAATATTCTAGTGCTTGCATATCACCCAGCATTTGATTGGTTCACCTTGGGATTCCTGCACCATGAAATAGAGTGTCCTGTTTCCTCATTCATCTTGCAGTTTTATATTTCACACTCTAGAATCCATTCCCAGTTACTCAGTCTTGATCAGAAGCAGAAGTTCCATCTCTCATTTCTGAAGGCTTGTTGCCAATTTTTTCTCGGATTTCTTCACATTAACCAATGTCTTTCAAAGAAATTCCCTTTTGCCTAAGCAGAAGCATCTGACACATTGAACTAGTAAAATTCATGTGCTTTTTAAATGAATATTTTAAATAAAAATACACACAACTATATTTTTGTCTTCTGTACCTTTAAATCCCTTCATGGAAAAGCAAAATTCTTCTCCTGATCTTGCGGGGGAAATGCAAGGCAGACAGTTCGATGCGAGTACTCAACTTTAGCATCTTTTCATGTATACCTAACTTCCTAAAAAGGAGGCAAAAGAGAGCAAATTGCAGGGGACAGATTATATCTCTGATATAGGTAATAGCTTTGCAGGGGATGTCAGGAAGTCCAAAATAAAAATAAAATAGAATATATAAACCAGTAACTAAAGAGAATAGCATAAGTAATACCATAGGCTATAGATCCATAATGTCTCATTTCTAATCTCTCAGATGAGCTTTGGAGAACCACTCTAAATGTTCAGTGGTGTCTCACTCTTTGCAGCCCAATGGACTGTGGCCCACCAGGCTCCTCTGTCCATAGAATTTTACAGGCAAGAATACTGGAGCAAATGCAAGGCACCCTATGCATTTGCACAGAACCCTGGGCTTGGTTTAATGCCCTACTGTTGCCTTCTTGAAATTCTTAGTAATTTACAGACAAGGGGCCTGCCTTTCCATTTTGCACCAGACACCCACAAATTTGTTGATCCTGCAATAAATTCAGAGTGTAAAGAACTTCACCACTATTGGCAAAGTGTCTTTTTTCCCTCACGTCTGAAATAACAGACAAATCTGCAGAGAGACTAAAGTAATAACAAAGGCAATCCACTCACCTCCTTTCTCTGCAAGATTCCCTTCCTGTCTTCCCTGACAACTGAGCTTCCCATAGTTATCCCGCCTCAGGACAGCAGGCACATGTTTAAAGACAACATGACTTGACAGCCTCTGACTCAGCCTGGTCAGAGTCCACCAAGCAGTGGATTAGAGGCTGACGTTAACACTCCATGTTAATAAAGTCTTTCTTTGCTCAACTGACAACTCAAATCTTTCCATATTACACCACCTTTCTTCTTGCAGAATTCACAATCTGCCTTTGATGAGTAAAGAGCTACCACTACTAAACAGGAGAGTGGGCTTTCAAGGCCTAGGAGAACGATAGACTTATTATCCCAAAATATTATGAACAAGCAGAAAATTGTAGGAAAGACACATGTACATAAATACATCCCTAATAGCTGAGGTTTCTTTATTCATTTATTCAGAAAGTCTCCTTCTGTTGCCAGACACTGTCAGGCACTAAAGATTCATGGATGAATAAGAAAGACATTCACATTAAACCGGAAGTTGCTGGTGCCATGGTTCTTGTATCTGGAAGGATAAATCTGTAGGCAAATAAAAAAAATTAAAAAGAATAAAGCCAACACACAGAAGACAGAGGATCGAGAGAGGAGTAGGATGGCCCTGATGGTTTATGAATTCCTAGGTGCAATTGTCCCTGAGACCCAGGTTCTGTGAGTCAATAAATTTCCTTTTTGCCTTAATTGTTTTTTTTTTTTTAAGACATGGTTTCTATTGCCATGGTGATTAGAATCCTGGTAAAACTGACTATGAGCCAAGGGTTATGCTAAGTGCTTCACAAGCATGTTATTTCTCTTCAAACATACCATTAGGTTGATGATTATCATTCTCACTTTTTTTTTTTCATTCTCACTTTTATAAAGAGAACTAAGGTGGAGAGAGGTTAAGCTCCCTTCCCAAAGCCATACAGCTATCAGGAAGCAGACCTAAGATAATAATCTAGTGTGCCCAACTCCAAGTCTTTCTGGTGCCTGAAAATTTTAGGGTAAGTCTCCCTGAGGTAATAAATCCAAAAATGTTTTAGAGACTCTGTCTGAGAAGAGTCTGAATATCTGAAGAAGAGGTGTTGAGAGGGAAGGATTAGAAAATGTCCCCCCAAACAGAAGGGACACCATGAATGAAGACATTGCAGTGGAAATGACATGCTATGAGTAAGGACCCACTGCAGGATTTGGGAACTACTATAGATTTTTTACCAGGGAGAATATAGACTTACATTTTTAGAAAGATTATTCTAATGACTTTGCAGAATGAGAACTTGAAACAAACCAACCTTGAGTCTGAGAAACCAGTTAGGAAGGTGATCATTCAGACAAACAGTAATGAGCCTAAGTAGGGCACAGCTGGGGGCGGGGGTAGGGGGAGGAAAGAATGGATGTGAGAAATGATTTATTAATAGAAGGTAAAATAAAAAACCTTGATGACTAAATTGTGTATGGTAAGTAAGGAAAAGGGAGCAGAGGTGGCCCTCAAGTTCTGGTTTGCAGATGGTGATGCTCCCAGCTAAGCCAGGGGATACAAGAAGAGTAAATTTCATGGGGAAAGACGATTAGTTTTATATGGGACATGTTATCTAAGTCTGGATACTGAACAGGTAATTAGCTCTATACCTGAAGCACAGTAGAAAGATCTAGATTGAAGAAATAGATGAATACGTTCATCTATAAATTAAAAAAAAGGCATTCGATAACATAAAATGAAGTAATCCAGAAGAGCAGGAACAGCAACAGTGAAGAGGCAGGTAGAGCAAGAGGGGCACTAGGAAGAAATAGAAGAGAAATCCTAGAAGCACAGAATGAACCCAGGACAGTGCTGACCCAGAGGTCAAGGGGGTGAGGAGTTTCGCGAAGTGAATGATGAACAATGTCAAACGCAACAAAAAGATTTGTGAAGAAGTCTAAGGACTTCCCTGGTGGTCCACTGGTTAAGAATCCACCTGCTGATGCAGGAGACATGGGTTTGATCAGTGGTCTGAGAAGATTCCACATGCTGCAGGGCAGCTAAGCCCAGTACTACAACTACTGAGCCTGCGCACCCTGGAGCCTATGCTGCATGACAAGAGAACCCCCCACAATGAGAAGCCCATGAACCACAACTAGAGAGTAACTCCTGTTTGCTGCAACTAGAAAAAGTCCATGTGCAGCAACAAAGATCCAGTGCAGCCAAAAATAAATAAATTTATTGGGGAAAAAAGAACAAGTTTGAGAAATGGTCATGGGATCTAGCAATGAGGCCATCCGTTATAACCTTAACAAGGACAGTTTCAGTAGACAGGTGCAAGTGTCAGATTGCATCATGATTTGAGGAATGGATGGGAGGTTAAGAGACAGTGAGTGTAGGCTGTGTATTGAGAAGTCTAGACAAGGAGAGTAAGAACAAAAGATAGTGGCCAGGAGGGGTAAAGGGAGAAAGATCTCTGTGAATGGGTCTCAAACAGGTATCTACAGGAAAAGAATGAGCTAGTGGAAGGGGACAGATTGACTAATCAGAGCATGGTCCCAGGTTAGGAAAAGAGATTGGGATCAAAGATAGAAGTTCAGTTCACCTTGAACTGAGTCTTGAGAAGAAGCCATAGTTGGGGTGAGGTCGTATGTAGGTCTATAGAGAGAAAAGGTGGCCATCTGGAGCAATCTTCCAAATGGTATCAACCTTCTCTCTGAAGGTAGAATGACCAACCATCCCAGCCTTCCAGGGAATGGAGACTTTCCCAGGAATGATGGCCAGCCTATTGTCTGCTCAGGAGGATGCCTTCCTTCCTCTGAATTTTTCCAGCTCTTAGTCTCTGGGCCACAAAATTGGAAACTTAACCATGCCTTCTCTCTTGTTTTGCCTCTGTGTGGTAATCTTGTCTCCCCTCTTAGGGATAATTTCCAGGAGGGCAGCATGTCTGCATGGTGAAAAGACACTGGAACTTAATAAATTCTTGTTGTTTCATAGAAGATACTTCCCAACAGAGGCCTGACAATCACTTACCTTGTGTGGACCTTCCTAAAAGCGGGGTCAGAGAGGCTCCTTCCAGGGAATTTCTCCAAATCCAAAAGAACTACAAGCCCCTCACTAGAGTCAGCAGAAAATTTCTCCCTCACCTCAAACCCTACTCACCTTCTTTATGTGAATAAGAAAAGGAATGGCCACTCTCATTAACCACGTTCTTAACAAGTGCTAGGTGTCACTCTGTCCAATCTTCACGGCAACACTGTGAGGTGGGTATTTTTCTCATTTTATAGATGATGAGGCCAAGGCTCAGAAAAGGTAAGTAACTCAGCCAGTGTCACACAGCTCGTGAGCAACAGGTCCAGATTCAAAGGCAAGTCCTTCCATTCCAAAGCCTACCATCTTCCCACCATGAAGGTGGCCCCCTAGCTGGGTGGCTGTTTCTCCCAGGTGTGGCCCCCAGCTGTCCTATGTCTGATGCAACCATTCACTCTCCCTTCAGCATCACACTGTATTTTAACTCTTGCCTTCTTTCTTCCTTCAAATTGTCCTCCTTCCTCCGAAATAACCAACTGCCACCAGATGTCCCTCCTCTCCTATTAGTCCGCACCACTTGGTTCTGTTGCAAGTCGAGGCAATGCAGGCAGCCTGGAAACCCATCCTAGCTTAATCCAGTTACACAAATTCCCATTATTGAGCCATCAGTTATAGCCTGGGGATGCCCAGATGCGAACATCATGCAAAGGGTAAAGCACAAATACACAATGACAAGGCAAAATCTGAGAGGGTCACATGAAGTTCTAGGCTCAGAGGAGGTACAGCTTTCACTGAGGGCATGAGGAAACAATTATGAATGATTCCTTTGTGACTACCACAAGTATTCTGGAAAGAACCTGGGTTTTCTGTCATCTGTTCTAAATGAAGTTTAAAAATAGGTCCTGGAATGTACCTCAAAGGCTAATGTCTTTTCCATCATTATTTTTTGAGTCTGTAAGAAACTGTTTTCGAGTCCCTAAATGGATTTACAGTAATTCAGAAGTTGACCCCATCTCATCGCTATTAAAGAAGTTTGCTAAGTTGGGTGGAATCAGTGAGGAGGATGTGGAATAGAATTCTAACTTAGCCTTTTGGTGGCAATATTTGAAACCACTTTGGGGCATGGAACATTAGACATTTTTAGCATTCAAGAAACCATAATTCAATTATTAACTTGTGTTTTGATTGTTTGACCTGCCCTGTTCGTTCATCAGACAATAAATGTTCTGTAGCAGCAGTATTCCACATTCAGGAAGGATATTCCTCATGGAATAAGCTTGTTACAATCCATTTCTTTGAGGATTCATGCATGAAGAATGAATCATGTTTCACAACTCAAAAGAGGATGTGAGAGTCAGAGGAGGCCAAGAAACAAAGAGAAATTAGGATCATGACTTCTGTTTCCACAGCCCATTTATTCTTTATGTGTGGAGAAGACACAGGCAGCATTTGCCAGCTTCCATCTGGGAAAAGATGTCACAGCCTGACAGGTGGGATATGTACATCACTCCAAAGGGGCCTTTTCTACCCTTATTAACATTTACATCCTACTCCTCACGAGGCAAGTGCATGCTCAGTCATATCCAACTCTTTGCGACCCCATGGACTGTAGTCCCTCAGCCCCCTCTATCCATGGAATTTTCCACGCAAGAATACTGGAGTAGGTTGCCATTTCCTACTCCAGGGAATCTTCTTGACCCAGGGATTGAATGTGCATCTTTGTGTCTCCTGTATTAGCAGGCAGATTCTTTACCACTGTGCCACTTGGGAAGCCCCACATTCCTGGCCTAAAAGCAATTGTCTACAGAAAAATCCCTACATACTTTATTGGCAAGACCAACCTTGAAGTAAAGAAGAGAAAGAACAAAATTTAAAATTTCTCTGTTTTTGATCACTAATGTCACCTTCCTCTACGTGCAGTTTAATTTCTCTTGGATGGTGAGAAATTCAGAGGTAACACCAGTTGTATCCAAATGAACTCTTAAAAAAACAGAAAATGCAACTAAATTGGATAGGTTTTTAATCCTTGCAGTTTAAAGAGTTGCACCTCACCACCTAATAGCTGATCGAGCCCCTGTTGCAACAATTTTGCTCCTTGGGTGCTGAAGACTGAACTAATCACTGGACTCACTTCACGGCCCATCACTCATTGGTTCCAGGTGACTACTGACTATTTGGTATTGATTGTTTTTAATCCCACCAACTCCGAGTCACTTAAAGCTGTTATACCAAACAGGAGGGTGACCATTTCTAGATGTGATTCTCAGTACCCAGGAAATGTTAGTATTCTGTCCAAGAACCCATAAAACGTCTTCAGATGAAAATACACAAGATAGGAAGGTCCCATTCCAAACGGCCACGAGGCATATTCTGATGTAACTGGGGTTCAGGGCAGGGGGATTCTAAGGACCCTGAGCAGCATCACTTTTCCTAAAAACAAAACTGAAATCTGTGTCTTGAGATCAAGATTGATCACAATTTTTTCAACCTGTGAAAAAGACAAACTGCGGGAAAGTTGACCAGCCTGGCCAGACCTGTGTGTCTCATGTTCCAAGGAAGCCCCCAGGTCATGATACTTACTGCAAAGCTTCTACTGCAAAAATAATTATTATCTGCTCTCCTGGAACAGAAAGTGGAGCAGACCCCTTGTCTGGCTTCCTCCGACAGACTCCTCGCCCTTCAGCATTCCCAGGTTCTCATTCACATCTTCTGCTATTAGAATAGCCATCCATTGGCCCCCTAGACAAGTGAACAGCCCCTTAAAGTGGAGCCTCAGCCAAGCACGTTGAGAAAGGAGAGAGGAAGGGAGAGGAAAGAGAAAAGCTATGTGCAGAAAGAAATGGAGGGTTCTTCTGAAGACTTTTACAGGTCCTTGACAAGAGACTAATAGTGTTCCCTGGGGATTAAAACTAATAACCACAGATGATCAGATGTCCCCCTATTTATATACAATTTATTAGTGACTTATAAACAACAGAGCCTGAAAGACTTTATCAACTTCCTGGTTCTCACCAGCAGCAAAACACTCCCACTTTACAGACAAAATTCTCTAAAGTCAGGAATAGAGTCAAGAGAGGTGAGGACCTCACTGTAACTCATGCATAGATACAGAATCCAAACACAAGCTTATACTGAATCCATCATTTGTCCAGCCACTCTACCAAACTGCTCATCAGACTCATCACAGCAGCTTTGTAAAACCATGAATCCCCAATTCCAACCCCTGCCTGCTAAGTCAGAATCATGGAGAGTAGGATCCAAGCACCTGGGTCTAAGTCTCCCAGGTGATTGTTGGACAGCCACGGACCTGCTTTTTCCTGTCATGGTAACAGATCATGACTGGTTTCTTACACATTTTATTTGCACAACCAGATCAGAAACCCATTTGGAGGCAGGATGACACCCTAGACCTTTAAATCCTCTGCAGTGTCAGCCCACACAGGTGGGCACCATGTATACGCCCAATGCTTGTTCATTAGAGGGAATTAAGTTTGTTCTGAGTTGCTTTTCACTGTTTTTTTTTTAATCCTTTCATCATCCTGCAAAGCAAAATTATATTTCAGTAAGGTTTCCCCTATAAAAAAAATTTACTGAGAAGTTTTTATCTTCACCAAATGAGAGTAAGTAGACATATGGATTCCAATAAGAATATTTTAAATTTCCTCTTTAAAAGAAAATATATTTCCTGACTCTGTTGAAAGATAGTTCATAGTCCTAGAATTCTTTCTCCTTTTCACAGCTTCTTCCGGGCAAATTCATTTACAGAGGGGATAGATTACCAATCTTTTCTGATGATCTGTTTCTTTTGCTCATCCTCTACTGAATTTAAATGGGGTCATTATTTTAAGCGGGAATGAAATTATTTTATACACCATAACTCAGAGAGATCTTGTTTCCATTAAAATTCTCATTCTAAGACATAAAAATGGGTTATAATACAATGGTTTGTGCAGTTTAACTCCCCAAGATGCCTCAGTCCAAATGTCACACACACCAAAATTGTTCTTTTCCATCACAGACTGCTGTTAGAAAAAAAAAAGAAAAGCTATTATTTTGTGTTATTCTAACCCTCCTGGTTTTCTTGTTCTTACCCAAGAGCCTTGCTTTGGAGACTGGAGTTCACTGGTGGAGTTCTGGCCAGATGACCCTGGTCTTTCCAGGAGAGAGAAGGGCCTGTGTTCCCTAAATTGCGGCCGGCATCCACACTGTGAAGCTGGAACCTCCTCCTTCCAGGCTGTTCTACACCGCAATGGTCTCCAGGTGTCACAGCAAGGTGTGGTGTGTGGGGCTGGGCCCGGCTCACCCACAGGTGGTTGCCAATCAGAACCATCTGAGGAGCTACAGCAAGGCTCTCCCAGGGGCCTCACGATGGATGAGGCAGTGCATTGGCCCTGGGGTCAAAAGACATGGTAATCCCAGGAAGGGCATGCAGACAGAGCCCACTGCCAAAAAAAAAAAAAAAAAGTCTCTTTCTGAGCCTCTTGTGAACATATACAAAGTCCAAAAAAACATACAAAACTTTCCTTCTCTTTCCCTATCAGGACATGAGTCAGTTAAACAGTCCCTTCTATTTCTTTTTCTACTCCTTTGCCTTCCTTTCCTGTCCTGGCTCCCTCCTGCCACTGCACCTCATGGGCAAGGCATTAATCCAGGACAGACAGACAACTCCTGGCTCCACTCAGGGAGGCAAATGCAGATCCTTTTGTTCTTCAGACTAGATCATTTAGGAAACAACCAATCCTCTGTCTTATATTGACCCCCTCTTATAAACTGAAGGCTTGGAAAAAGAAGGCTGAGTGCCAAAGAATTGAGGATTTGGAACTGTGGAGCTGCAGAAGAAGTGTCCCTGTGACTGCAAGGAGATGAAACCAGTCAATCCTAAAGGAAATCAACCCTGAATATTCATTGGAAGGACTGATGCTGAAGCTCCAATACTATGACGACCTGATGCAAAGAGCCTACTCATTGGCAAAGACCCTGATGCTGGGAGAGATTGAGGGCAGGAGGAGAAGGGGATGAGATGGTTGGCTGGCATCACTGACTGAACAGACACGAATCTGAGTAAACTCCTGGACACAGTGAAGGATAGGGGAGGCTGGCATGCTGCAGTCCATTGGATCACAAAAAGCTGGACACGACTTAACACTGAACAAGAACTTGTAAATTAGCTTAAGTTGTTTTGCCAAAAAGCTCTTACTCCACTACCCCTGGTCAGATTAGATCAGGATGCGTAGCAGAAAAACATTTAGCCCTAAGTCCCCATCAGGAGATGTTAAATTTAGTTATTTCTCTTATACATCTACTACTTTTAACATTAACAATAATAATGACAATAAAAACTAGCATTTATTGAGTACTTTGTTTTTGACACTGTTGTAAGCCATTTATCATTTCAGACTCACAATAGTAACAGATTTTATAATTATCCAACTTTATTGATAAAAGAGGAAAGAGGTTAGTTTCCCCAAAGCCACAGTAAATGGTAGCACCAGGACAAATCAGACAGTTGGCTTCCCCAGCCCGTGTCTCAACCACCAAATCTGACTGCCAAGAGACTACTTGTAACCAGAAGGTATGAAGGTTGTTTTGCAAGATGAACAAGTTCTCAAGACCTAATGTCCGTTATAGTGACAACAACTTAGCAGTACTGTGTTGTATACTTGAAATTTTCTAGGAGTATAGATCTTAGATCTTTCCATACACAGCACACATTCATACAAATAGCAACTATGTAGAGGTGATGAATATGTCAATTAGCTTAATTATGTGACCATTTAACAATGTATACATAGCTCAAAACATCACTATAGACCTTAGATATATAAAAATTTATGTCAATTATACATCAAAGCTATTTTTTTAAAGGAAAAAATGTATGATTTTTTAAAATCTTCGGTTGGAGGATAATTGCTTTACAATGTTGTGTTGGTTTCTGCCATACATGAACATGAATTGGCCATAGGTATACATATGTTCCGGAGAAGGCAATGGCACCCCACTCCAGTACTCTTGCCTGGAAAATCCCATGGACAGAGGAGCCTGGTAGGCTGCAGTCCATGGGGTCGCTAAGAGTCGGACACAACTGAGTGACTTCACGTTCACTTTTCACTTTCACGCATTGGAGAAGGAAATGGCAACCCACTGCAGTGTTCTTGCCTGGAGAATCCCAGGGATGGGGGAGCCTGGTGGGCTACCGTCTATGGGGTCGAACAGAGTTGAACACAACTGACGTGATTTAGTAGTAGTATACGTATGTTCCCTCCCTCTTGACTCTCCCTCCCACCTCCCACCCCCCATCCCATCCTACCCCTCTAGGTTGTCACAGAGCACCGGGTTGAGCTCCCTGTGTCATACAGCAAATTCTCACTGGCTACCTATTTTACATATGGTAAGGTATATGTTTCGGTGCTACGCTCTCAATTTATCCCACCTGCTCCTTCCCCCACTGTGCCCACAAGTCTGTTCTCTATGTTTGTGTCTCTATTGGAAGTGTTAGTCACTCAGTCACATCTGACTCTGCAACCCCTTGGACTACAACCTGCAAGGCTCCTCTGTCCATGGAATTCTCTAGGAAAGAATACTGGAGTGGGTTGCCATCCCCTTCTCCAGGGGGTCTTCCCGACCCAGAGATTGAACCTCGATGTCCTGCATTGCAGGCAGATTCTTTACCATCTGAGCCACCAGGAAGCCCTTGTGTCTCTATTGCTGACCTACAAATAGGTTAATCATACTATTTTTTCTATATTCCATATATATGCATTATTATATGATATCTGTTTTTCTCCTTCTGACTTACTTCACTCTGTATAACAAGCTCTAGTTTTATCCACTTCACTGGAACTGATGAAAATTAATTCCTTTTTATGGCTAAGTAATATTCCATTATATATGTGACCTCTTTATCTGTTCATCTGTCAATGGACATCTAGGTTGCTGCATGATTTTATTAAATAAAAATTTTCCAAATGTTAACATTTACAATAGTGCCTTTATACATACACACACACACACTTTTATTTTCTTTTTTTTTTTCACACTTTTATTTTCTGAACCATTTTGGAATTGAAGACATAATGTCACTTTATCCTAAAATGCATCCATGTGTGTTTTCTAAAAACAAAGACTCTCATATAACTATGATATGATTATTAAATCAAGGAATTAACACTGATATAATACCATTATCTAGCCTATAGACCCTATTCAGATTATTCCAGTTGCTCCAATAATAGCTTTAATAGCAAATTTAAATCCTTGTGTTGCAAAAAAGAAGACTACATGTAGCCAGCAGTATTTTAAAACATAAAACACCATCGATAGAAGCTGTGAGTCTGTGAATCCAAATACCTGGAGCGGGGTGCCTGGAGTGCCCCAGGCTGTGTGGATGACTATGGCTCCATAGACACCATACAGGCAGGACAGTGCAGATCCAACAGGGTGGATCCAAAAAGATGGATGAAATGATTCATCAGACACTATACTACTTCACATTATAAAAATCATAAATTTCTTACCATAAAGATCATTTATTACTGAGCACAAAATATCCACCGTGTAGGTAGAAAGGGAGGAAAAAAGCATTACAAGAACAAATGAGTTCAAAGAAAAATGGCTAATTTTAGAGTTGTTGCATCAGCTCATCTGTCGTCCCTGACACAATGTTACAGCAAATCTTGACAAATAATTCTGCCACACCACATCAACAGGCCAGTAATAATTTTCCAATAAACACAAATTTCAGTTTTAAAATATCCTGCATGACATCCATTAAAAAAAAAATAACTATGCAGTACAAATGTTTTTGAGTGGGAGACAGATTCAAGAGGGAGGGGACGTACATATACCTATGGCTAATTCATGTTGATGTATGGGAGAAACCAATACAATATTGTAAAGTAATTATCCTTCAAAAAATAATTAATTAAATAAATACATTAAAAAGTTAACTTTAAAAAAAGTTGAGTGTAAAAATGAATAGGTGAAACATCTTGTGTTTTTTTCATTAATTATTTACTGTCATAAAATGTGTTTTTATGTATGTATATAACTTTAGAGTAAACTCAAATGTTTTTAATGAACCCAAAATGATAGAACAATAATACATTTCACACAACAGACTCACACAATATATAGTAAACATTTTCTAAGATTTGTGCTTTCAAACTCATATTGAAGCATGTCTAATTTCACAAACTCTGTGCCTTACCTTTTGTGCTGAAACAAGTCAGGTTCCAAATATTCCAAATATACAATTTCTCACTGCAATTTAATAAACCTATAACCTATAAACCCAGCAGATTTCTGCACAATTAATCAGCGGGTTACTGAAGGATTTTTTTTCCTGTCGGAAAGTCAAAAAGCTTATATATCTCTATATAACTACGTATCTCCTTTGTTCCCCACTTGAATGTAAACTTCTGTAGAATACAGTGGTTTGCAAAAAGCAACAGCTCAATAAACATTATTTGAACAACTCAGGCTCTCTCTTGTGGTCCCCACCCTACCATATGCACTTAACTACTATCAACAAATACCTGTAGGCAGATAGCTCTGAGTCGATCCATCCCCCATCCCTGAAGAAGTAAGAGTCAAGTATAATCACCTGAGCAGAATCTCTTTTATTGAAAAGAATCATCACCTGATCCCCTTGAATACAAACAATTCAATGAATCCCTTAGGCTTTCCCCGGAGTTCATAAAGATACACGAGGGGCCATGAACTTTACTGGCCACTGTGACCTTATTTTGGTGACAAATCTCCTTTGGTAAAAGAAGCTGCACATGCAGAGCCAAATGCCCTTTCTCGCTTACTGTTGTTTCTGCCCCATGCCTGCCACCCTTGAGCCCATGAAAGCTAAAGGGCACTCCCACAAAACGAGCCCCTTTCTGGCAGCTGCCCCTAGCCCCCCTTGCCTTGGGGTTGCTCCCATCCCTGTAATTGAAACTCAGCCTTTCAAGACCCACAAATACCCTTGGTGGTTCTTAATCCCTACACCCGCCCTGGACCGTGAGAAGCTCAGGTGTTAGCAGTTGCTCTTGGACGATTCATTTCTTTAGCTCTGTTCTGAGTCCAGCTGGTTGAGTCGCTTTACGATGATGCTGTTGATTTTCTTAAGATCATCGATGTCCTTTCCTTCAGCTGCTAGTCGTCTTGACACATCTTCCATCTTGTTTTCGGTTTGAACTTAAAAGTGAAAAACAGACAGTGTTATGCTGGTTTCCAGTGTGTTCCATCGCGACTCATCAGAGCCCATGGGGGTGTTCAGCTGCGAGCTGAGATGCCGTCTTGGCAAATCCTCTGCTCCAATAGCCCATGCAGCCCAGAGGCCCAGGAGAGAAACTGCTGAAGTCTTCTATGAAGTGAATTATTTTTATAACCCTTTTGTGCCAGACTCAACTACCTTTGGCAGCTCTGCTCAGATTTTGGCTGAGAAAGACATTGCATGAACAACCACAGGAAAACTGCCAGTGTCTGATTATCCCCGGAGAAGAGATTGTTATGTTGTCTCATTCTGAGACCCGTTCTCAGCAAAGGTTTTTCCCTCATCATTTGGGAGGTGAGATATTTTGGGTTCCAACCCATAGGTCTCCTGGTTCTAAATTACCAGTCCACAATGAATTATAATAATAATTCTCCCCAGCTACTCTGAGAGCAGAGAGACCATATTTCCAAAATAAATAGAACCCCTGGGTATTGAGTAAGCTGGGGAGTGGAGCACTCTGAGGCCTACCTGGCAGTTAAAATTTCCAAGAAAGGCAGCACAAAATCAGTATTTAATACGTGGACTCCGTATCATTTCCATTTCAGGCAAGTGTTTTCCAGGATAGCTTTCAGGAACTAACGCAGGTGGTGACACAGCACCGAGTTTACCCAGCAACTACTGCGGGGAGGCATCTGAGCTTCAGCCTCCAGCCTTGGGACAAGCTGCTGCCCAGAAGCTGCCTCCGCTCTGTGTCTGAAAATTACGTTTGGATGAACTGTGCTCTAGAACATGGGTGTGTTGGTGCAGAGCCAGACAGAAGCAATACCACTCGCTCCTGGAGAAAAGTGTGAAACAAGTAAATCCACAGCACGTGACATCCTTTCCCCTCTCTGGAATCTTCTACATGAGTCAAACGCAAAAGGGAGTAGCAGGCATGTTGGATTAAGTCTGTTCCACAATATATTAGCTCCAAATTAAATTCCAAAAGAGAAAAAGGATTCTATATGCAAAAATATTAGAGAAAAATCATATACTGACTTGCATTTTGGAAATTAACAAAAAGTAAAATAAAATACCTTGAGTATTACTAACCTAGCAATTCTCAAACTTACTAGACCATAGAACCCTTTTTTAAATGAAGGCAATACTTAATCACATCCCACAGACCTAGTATCTAACATTGCTTGGCCCCTGTAAACCTACAGAGGCAGGTAGGCATCCTGAGTAATCTACCCTTGCTGTCCAGTATTCCTCTTTAGAACAGAGATTGTGACAAAAACACAAGGTCCAATAGTTTAATCAATGTAATCAGTGTAAAATAGCCTATTTCTCTTGCATAAAAATGCCAGATATAAGTTCTCACACTTCAGTTAAAATGATACAAATCTGTACCAAATCCCAGTGAGAGCAGAAAGGTTTCCTCTTCAAAGATGACCACAGGCCAAGTTCATTTACAGGGGCCTGTGCCAACAGGATTGGAGAAGGAAATGGCAACCCACTCCAGTGTTCTTGCCTGGAGAATCCCAGGGACGGGGGAGCCTGGTGGGCTGCCGTCTATGGGGTCGCACAGAGTCGGACACGACTGAAGCGACTTAGCAGCAGCAGCAGTGCCAACAGGACTTCCCTGTTGCTTCAGATGGTAAAGAATCCACCTGCAATGCGGGAGACCTGGGTTTGATCTCTGGGTTGGGAAGATCCCCTGGAGGAGGGCATGGCAACCCACTCCAATGTTCTTGCCTAGAGAATCCCCATGGACAGAGGAGCCTGGCAGGCTATAGTTCATGGGGTCGCAAAGAATCAGACACAACTGAGTAACTAAGCATGCAAGCACGTGCCAACTCTCGTCTTAGGTTGGGCTAAAGTTTATCTGCAAACCACCAGAAGCCTCTTATTATTACTACAAAAGGCAGTGGAGCACCAGGAGTTCTGGAGGCAGATGGGCCAGAGTATGAATCCCAGTCCTGCCTCGGATTAGCTGAATAAACAGGGAGGGTTAAACTCTGGGCTTTCACCTTTCACCAGCAAAATAGAAATATTAGACACTACCTTGAAGGGTAAAGATTTAAGATAATGAATTTAATGCATCTGGCACAGAGTAATTGTCCAATAAAAAGGCATTCTTTATTCACATCTTCTTTCTGTTTCTTGATATGACTTTGCCCTCAATATAAAACCCTAGAAGCAAACATAAAATAAATCCTATTCATAGAAGAGGGTATAAGATGGTAATAAAGAACATGGTAGTTGATGTCAGGCAGGGGTGTCTCTGAGCCCTGATTAGGCACCCTTGTCTGTGGACCTTCAGCACAGTAATTAATCTCTCTAAGCTTTAGTTTCAGCATTGATAAAACCAGAAAAACAACAGGTCCCACACAATAGAAGTGTTATGAGGTAGTGAGCAGACATGAATGTTTACCACCGTGCCTGGGAGACAGTGAGAACCCAATACATCACATTTTAAATTATTATTACCCTTAGTCTTTTCCCACAAAAGAGAGCAGTCCCTCTGGGCTGCTTCCCTGTATAGCTGCTGCTGCTAAGTCACTTCAGTCGTGTCCGACTCTGTGTGACCCCATAGACGGCAGCCCACCAGGCTCCCCCGTCCCTGGGATTCTCCAGGCAAGAACACTGGAGTGGGTTGCCATTTCCTTCTCCAACGCATGAAAGTAGAAAGTGAAAGTTAAGTCGCTCAGTCGTGTCCAACCCTCAGTGACCCCATGGACTGCAGCCTTCCAGGCTCCTCCATCCACGGGATTTTCCAGGCAAGAGTACTGGAGCCCTGTATAGCAGACATACCTAAAATTTCCCACTAGTTTAACTCAGTCATTTCCCCAGACAGTGAGGCGGGATGATATTTGCAGCATCCACTTTTGAGGTATAACATTTCTGAAGAGTAATCCACACCCTCTTTCCAGCCCAGCAGGTTCAGGGCCAACCCTCCTCCATAGAATAATCAGATCCAAGGGCAGCATTATTGTCAGGATAGTTCACACTGTAGCTTCTAAGTGCAAAAGGGCATTAGCAAGGTGACAGAGAAGCAATTAAATTACATCACCACTTCATGCCAGCTCTGAAACCTAGAACAGAGATAGAGCTTTAAGCTGGATGGGAGATGAAGTTTTGGGGAGGAAAAGGGGTTAGAAGCTGTGAGAGTCATGCCCTCTGCCCACCTCCCATCACCACCACTGCTACCTCCACTAATCCTGAGTGAACTTGAATTAGAGGCATTTCAAACACATGGAATCCACTTCTCATTTAGGCTTTGTGAAGGCTACAAGGCCTGCAGGGCAGAAGAAACGAGTGTGGTGGATGCAGGCAAAAGGGTATCAAGGATGACTCCCTCCTCTCAGGCTCTTCCACTCTTAGTGGGTGTGGGAGAGAACTGAAGTAACTCCAGATGGTGGTCTACAGGGGACTGCTCAGAGAGAACACTGGGGGCTCCCCTGACGGGGCAACACGCATAAGAAGAGGGCAGCACTGAGTGGACAGCACCCCTCCCCAACCCGAGGCAGAGAAGAGAGTGGCACTGAGACTTCGGGGGATCTCTTGGCTGAGGAGCCGTGTGGGGAAGCGTGTGCCACCACTCGAAGGTGGATGTGCAGGGCCCAGGACAAGGGCAGGCGAGACACCAGCCCAGACAGTGTCATGCAGTAGACAAGCAATCACCTCACAGCCCAGCCCTGCCTCTGGGCCCTTGCACAAGCCCAGCTGATGCTTCTCACCGATTTCAGAGAAGTGAGGAAAACTGGGAGGGTGACTCAAAGTTACAGGCCAAATTCATGCAGAAACTGTGTCTTGGAATAAGAAAACCCAGAATTAACTAGGATAAGCTGCCTACCATTAGCAGCTAGGGACTCTGTGTGAGAAATTAAAGTGGTACAGAAACAATATCCAAGTCTGTGAACTTCTGCCATGGAGGGTTTCTGTGTGCCCCAGTGACCCACTCAGAGCAGCAGGGTGCCCTGGGCATCCATGCCCTCTCATCCTCCAGCAGCAGTACTGGGTGCCAGGAAGCACTGCCTGCTTATGGAGGCAAAGCTAAACAACCAGCTGTCAAGTAAGGGCAAAGCAGTGGTGAAAAGAGTGTCAATGGTACCTACCTATCAGAAATATCACAAAGGAAACCAGTGCCAGGCTGATAATCAGCACGATGATCAGCCCCACCAAAAACAGACTGTGGCTTCCATTTCCTGAATCAGTGCTGATGTCCTGGAGTTTCTCCTCTAGAGCTGATGTGAAACAAATAACAACAACAACAAAAACAGGACTCCTCAGCATACAGGCTATCAGTGAACTTCACAGTCCCCCAGTGTTAGAGATGTAAGATGATACAACATTGTAAATCAACTATATTCCAATAAAATTAAAGAGAAAAAAAAAAAGGTGTGAGTAAGGGATACACCCATTTTCACTCTGATCACTCTGAAAAGAGACTTATGCTTTAGAAATGTCTTTGAACGAGTGCTCTTTGAGAATTTTTCACCTTCTTTTATATTAGTATATTCAAAGAACAAGCCTGGTCAAGCTGTCTCTATAACCCTGGTTTGGAAAATTCTTTGACGATCATGTTAACACTGATGTAGCCGGACATGGATTTTCCTTTTGCATGGGGTGGGGGCGGGGTGGTGTAAAGAAGGATTCGGAGTGACAGAGGCTCTATTGCCCTTTTCCCTAAAGCGACCCAAGAATACAACACAGCTGGCAGCGGGTCACTAACTCTGAGTGAGTCTAAGCATTCTGAGGTATCTCCCAGAAAACTTTATTTCCTATAAAAATAACCAGCTATTCCTACATCTATTACACAACAACATCAAAATGAGCCTGATGTACTTGGTTTCTTAAAGTTGTTTTCAGGATGGACATGCTCTGAAAGCAAGATTCTCTTCAATGCTTTGCGGTTGAACTGAGAATGCAACTAAGCTTGGCTCACCCAAACCATGAACTGCCTGCATTTGGTCACTGCTTTGTAAGGCCTATTTGCTTAATAACACCCAAATTAAATTGAAAAATAAATATAGAAACTCGGGATCTTGAAGACCCTTGAACTACCTTCTGTATTTTCTCCTACTATGTATCAGCCCCACACCCTCTGCTACTTGATTACGGAGGAGATGGGGGCAGAGGTCCCATACTTTTTTATAAAGACATCCTGCCTCACACCCTCCACAGCTTTTCCTTCCTAATCACAGCCAAGGCATAAGCTGGCACTCAAACACCAACCTTTATTAAGACCAACTGTAGTAAAAAATCGGTGAAATTCTGAATGAATGAGAGAAACAAGCATTCAAAAAGGATACAGAAGAGAAATAATAGACAAAATTGGGACAGTACGAGTTTCGAGTACATGTGAAACATCAACAAGTAGATGTTTATCCCCTGAGTTGGAAGGTCAGCATTTAAACTAGAAAAGATGGGGCTCAAATAACTTGATAGAACTCATTTATAATATTTAGGGGACAAGATACACATGTAGCATTTAGTATTTAGCATATTTTTATTTCATTTTCCCCCTCTTCTTTCTAATGTGTTCATTGAGGAGATCTGTAAATTTAAAAAGATGAAGATGACTTTTCTGCCCAACAGAACATGAATGATCTTTGTTATACTAGATAAAAGTGTGGAACATTTTCTCAGCAATCTGCTATGAAGTCAGACCTGTCCGGAGAGTGGGCACACTCAGTGACCTGGCTGTGGTCACCAGAGGGCACAGAAGCAGCCAAGTGGCATGAATTAGCCTCTGGGAGGCCATCTCACAGCCTCCACTCCTTCCCAGGGAGAGAAACTCCAGAGGAAACTTCTCAGAACTTTTGAAGATTAGAGTTCGAATCCTGCTTAAGAGCCAGGAAAGCCCATAAGCCTGGCAAGTATTCAGAGAGCAAAAGCAAACATTGCCTAATACTAAATAGCAAGTCTAATGCCCACCCCACCCCCACCACACCCACAGGCCCAGCTCAGCGCTGGCTATTTTTAGGTGACCTAGAAGCCAGGACTGGCCGCCAAGCCTGGGAGGGCACACATACGGAATAGCTGCTGTGATCCGGCAGGACAGAGGTTTAGTTTGTTCAGATCATTTATGGAATCCACAACATAAAGCTTTCTATCTTCAGGAATGCTGCGAGAGCCACTGTCCTGGGAAGAACGTTTCATTGTCCCTGGAAGAAAACACTGCCGTTAAACCAGAGAGGCTGGGCGGGGAGCTGGCCTTCATATCACAGCTCACAGGAAGCTGGGTCAGCACATGAAGACTCACCCATATATATGACTGCCAGATGAAGAAGGGCTAGAAAAGTTAGCTTTTCCTTTGGGGGATGACACTGTAACTCTTCTTTTTGCTTTGCTTACCAGGGAGCTCAGAGTCAAGTGTGTGCCACAATTTTAACGCTATAATACCCTGCTTATCAGAACATGCTCCTTCCTCCTGCTCAGATTTCTCAATTTTGTCTATATTTTACCTGGTTTTTTTTTTTTTTTAATTTTGTAATTTATTTTTAAATATTTCATATTCTGGTGAGACTTCTCAAATCCTTTGTGCAAGAAGACTATGTTTAAACACATAAAAAGACAAAATTATGCCAAGCAAGCCTGTGGCCATAAAGATTCTAAAAGAAGAAAATATTGTGAGCTATTCTAATAGAATAGGCTTTTAATACAAAACTATACTTTTTATATTCTCCCTCAATATGCTAGAAGTTCATATCTTAAATGTATTCTTTAGTCATTATACACTGGCTCTGAGACCTCAAGACAAAATCTTAGCAAACTGAGATGATACAGAGAGAAATCCTGAAGCTGTTGGAGGCTAAACTTCAGGACCTCTGAGGTCTCCTCCCCCGAGCTCTCTTAGATTTTGGCCACTTACATAGTAATTCTGAAATTGTGGTTTACATTTAAGGTAATATTCTCTAATGACAGCATAAGTTAGAGCTACACTGAAAAAATCTGAACAGATCGAAAAGTTCTCATTTTAAGTTGTCTCTCTAGCACAACACAGAACTTGTGGCATTTTAATTACATGAAAAGAAGGTTTTAGGAAGACAAATTCCAATTGCTATCAAAGCTTTCTCTTTCACAGTTATCTCTTTTCATAAAATGAGTCTAATAACGATGTGTGATTTTTTGATTGAGAGAGGATTTTAGACATGCTCTCATTTAGCTCCCTGTCTTTCCACAAATGAGGAAACTGAAGTTCAGAAGGTAAATGCCCAAGATCACACGTTAGCTAGGTGCCGAGCTGGAAGCAGGCCTCTGGCTTCTGAGATCACTGCCCCTTCCCTGTGTGACCTTTCTTCTCCACCACCTTCCCTAATCCTTTGCGAAGACTCAGCTCAAACATCACCTCCAACCTGTCTTTCCTTTGTCCCCTTGCTGGATGCTGTACATTCTTCCATCATAACATCTGTACTACTTCATCATATTTATTTGCTTACTTCTTTGATTTCCTCAACTGAGCACTCTGTAGGCTAAGTACCCATTCTATTCTTCAAATGTCCAGTGCCAAGTTTAGAAGCCAATACCTAAAATATTTTATCTAGGATTTAAATCTCACTATTTCCAAAAGAATTTGAAGCTGTTAATAATAAGAACACTAACATAAAACTGAGGTTAAAATCCTCATATCCATCCGAACTTTAGTAAAAGCAATGCAATAAGCTTCATGTCTGCCTATATATGGCAACACACTATTGACTTCCTCTTAACATTTTAAAAATTTCGTTTAATACCCAGCTACCGAATAAAGAGAAATATGATTAGAGTTAGGAGAAACAAAACTCAGAAATGGTAAATGGTAATCAGTCATTTAATAAACAGATTCTAAAAATATTAAAACTCATCAATTTCCTAGCAATACCTAAAAACCTATTAGTACTTGTAAAAAAACATGCCACCAGAACCCTAGCTAAGAAAAGCAGTGAGCTTGTAAAGTTATGGACTAGTTAATTTTTACAGTCTAAAACTAAAAGGGCATTTCAGTTACTCTGAAATTTTAATTAATAAGAACAACTAACTCCCTGAATATTTTAGATAAGATACTACTGAAGCACTTTAGATATACTGAATTCCAAATATACTTTATGGAGCATTCTGAAGGGAATGACTCTGAGTGACCAGAAATTTTAAAAAAGACAGCAAGACAGCATATAGAGCAGAAGGGCCTAAGAGATCAATCAAATCTTATTCTTTCATAGATAAAACCAAAAGTGTTGACTGATGCATGGTTACAAATTTCTAAACTACTCTTTTAAAAAGGTTTTATATTTTATCATCACTTTACACTTTGCTATCCCAAACACTAATATTGAATGAAGCATAAAGGTTGTGTCACATCACAGGATCATCATTTAAACACGGCTTCTATTTTAGGCTTGGTAGCTGACACGTGCTTCATTTTTGGATCTGACTTGCCATCCTTGAGCCTTAGCTTCCCCTTTAGGAATGTAACTGCCATGCTTAAATCTCATACTGAGGCTTAATCAGCATTTACAAAGTAGAAGACTAGCTAGAAAATCATAGCCACAAAAACTGACTTAAGAGCCATGCAGCTAATAAAATCTTCAAATTACTAGCCTTGCTGTCAACTTAAGTAATTCAATGCAACATCAAATCCAAAATCACTAAGATAACAAACAACTTAGAATGAAAAGTGCTCTGAAAGGAATAATCATTTGGGTCAAGTCACAATGTAAATACTATAGATGCTATTTCAGTGCATTTTTAAATTAAGTGCAACATTCAAATGGCAAATAAAGAGCCAGTGAGAAAACCAAGTTGGGGGGTGGTTCGTGGCCGGTAAGAGTCAGCAAATGACCCTATGAGTAAATGGATACAAGATCACATGGCCCTCAGACCAGGACCCACAGCTGTTTGACACCCAGTTGTTGCTATCTTTGGCATTCCCGATGAGGGTCATCTGAGAACAACCAGCAGGGCTGGAAAAGCCAGAGTGTTACTAAATTCTGCCCTTCTCTAACTTAACCCTCCTTCTTGACTGTGCTGTGCAAATCTGCAAAGCTGTACCCGTTTCCCAGAACCTTATTAATACCTTGAGCACAAACATGTAAGTAATTTCATTTTTCTCCAATTTAGATCAATGCTAACAGCTGGTTCTTTTTGTCTTTTAAGAATTCTTTAACTGCCTACTAATAAACATTCTGACCAATGTAATTGTTTATGAAAGTCTGCTTTGCTCTTTACTTTTTTCCAAAGGTGCTTGGTATCATACCACAGAAATAACTCACATGGGTATTGCTTGCTACAAAATCAGAATTGTTAGAATAGAGCTTAATTCAAAGCTAATAGAAGCTTTATTGAGTGAGTCATGGTAATTTGTTCTTTAATTCCATTTCAGAGTCAGTGCCTCTTCACATTCAGCAAGTAATTTTTAAAATCAAGTCTAACTCATTTCTATCACAAGTTAAAAAAGCACACAGCACATGCAACAAAAGACATCTCAACCTCAAGAATCAGAATTCAGTCTCTTGAGAGTAACAGCATGCAAATTACTTACAAAAACCTTGAGCTTTGACTGCTGGGTTGCCAGGGGGGAAAAATATTCAGAAGCAACTATACGACTTTCTAGAAATTCTGTAGTTCTTTGCCTTCTTCAGCACAGGGGTGCTTCTAGAAGGCCCATAAACCCCAGCGTGAAACTGTTGGTCTATATCCAGTGTTAATTTAGCCAAGCAGTTAAGATTCCAAACATTGATTTTTTCCGATAATGTCTAAGGTTTAAATAAATATATTACTGAAACTATCCTTTAAAAAGAAAAAAAAAACCCTACCATGCCTTGATTTAATTGGTAACTGATGAGGTTCTTACTGGACCGAGATTTATGTCCTT
The DNA here is from genome assembly GCF_003369695.1 of Bos indicus x Bos taurus. Classification (NCBI taxonomy): domain Eukaryota; kingdom Metazoa; phylum Chordata; class Mammalia; order Artiodactyla; family Bovidae; genus Bos; species Bos indicus x Bos taurus. Next base: position 63,837,371 of record NC_040079.1, on the reverse strand, counting down.
ATTTGGCTGATATGGAACCTGACACAGCTCCTGCATTCTGTCATGGGGAGTTCCGATGTATAAATATGGGGAAGCAGGCTGGAGCTGCCACTGACAGCTAACCACGCAAGACTCCAGACCAATCAGAGGACGACAGTCAACAGGAAGAGAATAAGGTTGTGACAAGTCTAACCAGGATGAGAGCAGGTCAGAGGATTCCAGGGCTTCCAGCAGCTACAAAAGGGGATGGTGCATGGGAGATTACATGGCTACTGACCCACTGTCCCCACTGCCGGTGGTAGAAGCACTTCATCTCATCAACTTTTCTGTTTTCAAAGGCTTTATTCTGTGAATTTTTAACACATCCTCCTTTCTCAGGAATGTCAGCCTCTGATGTGGTTCCCTCTCACATGTCAAGAAGCATGTGCCCTCTGGTACAGAAAAGCAGCTGTGGTGAGACAATCCCACAGGCCCACCACCCCAGACTGACTAGCCTGGCAGGATATTAATGATTAAGTGGTAAACAGATATGTAACCCTTTATAATCCTACTCTCTATTGCCATGACTAGGCAGACATTACTTTGCCAACAAAGGTCTGTCTAATCAAAGCTATGGTTTTTCCGGCAGTCCTGTATGGATGCAAGAGATGAACCATAAAGAACGCTGAGCACCAAGGAATTGATGCTTTTGAACTGTGGTGTTGGAGGAGACTCTTGAGAGTCCCTTGGACTGCAAGATCAAGCCACTCAATCCTAAAGGAAATCAGTCCTGAATATTCATTGGAAGGACTGATGCTGAAGCCGAAGCTCCAATACTTTGGCCACTTGATGTGAAGAACTGACTCACTGGAAAAGACCATGATGCTGGGAAAGTTTGAAGGCAGGAGGAGAAGGGGACAACAGAGGATGAGATGGTTGAATGGCATCACTGACTCAATGTACATTAGTTTGAGCAAGCTCCAGGAGTTGGCGATGGACAGGGAAGCCTCCCGTGCTGCAGTTCACGGGGTCACAAAGAGCTGGACACAACTGAGCAACTGAACTAACTGAACTGAGACAGACATTAATTCAGCCTTGAGCACATCAATTAGAAAATGTTTGCTCTACAAAATTATAGACCTCACTCTCCTTTTAAAAGGAATGTCACCTTTTAAAGTTTCGTCTATAACTGAGGACCAATTCATAAAGAAAGACTATAACTAGTAACTTTTTTCTCCAAAGCACATAATGCATTAAAACTTATGCAAAATTTCTTCAAAAAATAAGAATGTTTGCTATTTTAATCATCATGTTCAGCTTTAATCTCCCAACTACGCGATCTGTTTTAAACTATCTATTCTTTAAAGAAAAAAAAAAAAGCCTCATTTTGAACACTGCTGCTGCTGCTAAGTCACTTCAGTTGTGTCTGACTCTGTGCGAGCCATAGACGGCAGCCCACTAGGCTCCTCTGTCCCTGGGATTCTCCAGGCAAGCACACTGGAGTGGGTTGTCATTTCCTTCTCCAATGCACGAAAGTGAAAAGTGAAGGGGAAGTTGCTCAGTCGTGCCGGACTCTTAGTGACCCCATGGACTGCAGCCTACCAGGCTCCTCTGTCCATGGCATTTTCCAGGCAAGAGTACTGGAGTGGGGTGCCATTGCCTTCTCCGTATGAACACTGACTATGTGTTTTTCTCTCTCCTGTAAACCTAACCCTTGAAGTATGAGCCACCCCCTTTTGCCCTCAAGGATGAGGAAAATGGAAATTAATAGTTCCTCACACCAAAGTCTGGATTCAACCATATTTTACACCAGAGAGGGGGATGAGGTTTTTTTATGCTGTGTGACCAGGTAGACTTCTGGAGAACCACTTAAGAGCAAAGCAAGACAATCTACTTCATTTTATCGGCTACATATCTAAAAGGTCACATCCTGAAGAGTTTTGAGTCACAAGAAGAAAACAGGTATTTTCACAAGAACTGATCAATTGGGGGGTATTTTCAACTATTTCTGGGTTTTTCTTTCAAATATTATATCTCATTCCCAGGAAATTAAAGCATATGCTATCAAAGACTTGTCAAAGATGCCAACTAATTCAAAATGAATGACTAAACCTCAAAGAACTTACTAGGCAGGGACCATTTTAAATTCCTGAAAGCCAGCAAGGTTAACCAGTATCAAGGAATAAATTGGTCTATCATACACCATTCTTACTGCTCTGAAGAAAACTCAAGCACTTTCACATTGAATCCCCTGTTATCCTGCCTAGCAACTACCCATCAATTTCATGAAAAGGCACCCATCTATAAATTTAATACCTGCTTACCTCTTCTTCCTCCCAAAACTCCAGTAAAAAAGGCAGAATAAAAGTTATAGAGCCATAATAATAAACATAGGAGGTAACAATACTGAGCAAGATTTCAGCAAATGTATTGAATATAGGAAGGAGAGAGTAATTGGTACGTACCTTAGCAGACAGTCACAGGACCATCACTGATGAGTAAGTGATGGATCCTACAGAATTCAAGCAGGCTCAGGAACTGAAGGCAACAGTGAAGCACACAGCTAAATACAGGCAGGTAGTTTCATGTTAGCTAAAAATATAATGCAACAGCAAGATTTGAAAACTGTTATAATCTCTCCCAGAAAGAAAAGGAAGTAAGGCCAGAGGCTCCATCCAGCAACTCTAACATTTCATGGGAGTTCCAGATCATGGACAATGTACATGCGTCTATGTGGAGGATGGGAGGGTAGTGTCAAAACTTAGTATTTCCCAGATCGCCAGTCTACCAAAACACAGTACCAAACATTTTTACAGCAGAGACAGAGATTCAAAGAACAAAACAAAACAAAATAAATCAGAAAGTGAAACTGCATCAGACATTGTGGCAACACTTTTAATTAGAGTAGAGCAATGCCTTCAAAATCCCAAGTTTGGTTTTCTACCTAGAATTTTATATACCAAGCCAAAGTACCTGTTAGACACACAAAGTTTCAACATAATCAACTTCCCATACACTCATTCCCAGAAGTTTCACTCATTCCACTTTAACAGGGAAATAATCTAATAGCGAAGACATGGGGTCCAGGAGATGTGGAATCCAACTTGAGTGGAAAACAGATCCCAGGATGGAGTCTCAAGCAACAGCTGTACACTCAGATGAGAGAAAGTAGTCTAGACTGAAACAACAAAGAATTCAATATCCTTTTGGGCTTTGACCATGTGACAAAGCGATTAAAGAGTTTTACAGACTTATTGGAACTGTTCTGGAGAGTTAAATGATGTGTGTATAAAACCAAGACAAGATGTCCTATGAGAACGGTAACGTAAGCACAGGAAACCATCCAGTTCAGAAATGAATAGAAAATAAGGTGACTATAATGTAAACAATGATGATGATTTAGCAAAAAAGAAAAAAGGGGTTGGGGGGGAGAAGTAAAAAGGCAGAAATCCTTACCTATCAAATAAAGAAATAGCTGTATAAGCATTTTACTTAGAAATTTGAAACCAAAGTGCTAGGAAAAAACTAAAGGCTGAAATGAAATCCTGAGAAATGAGAAAGGAAGGAGCAGGGAACTAACTTGCTTATAAGCACTGAAGTACTACTAAAACTATATATATACACCCCTGGTGCCTCAGTGCTATCAAGAATCTGCCTGCAATGCAGGAGACCAGGGTTCATTTCCTGGGTTGGGATGATCTCCTGAGAAGGAAATGAATGGCATCTCACTCCAGTATTCTTGCCCGGGAAATCCCATGGACAGAGGAGCCTGGCAGGCTACAGTCCACTGGGTCGCCAAGAGTCAGACACAACTAGTGACTACACCACCCCCATACATTGCTTTAATAAAAATTCATTAATATTCTAAAATATGTATATAGTAAATTGAAAATTTAGAAAAAATACTACTTACAATCTCTTCTCTATGGTCCTAAACTACTTGGAATATAAAGAGGAGACAACATGCAACCCCAGGTTTGAGATTTCAAGTTTGTTTTCCATTGCATTATATCTGAGGGCTGGAACTCACCCTCCCAGCAGCAGTAACAGCTCCATGAGGCAGCGAATAGGGGACGTATCAGACCTTCCAGGAGGGGTTGAGGATGTGGCAGAGGAAGACTAGTTTAGAAAAAATACCTGTGGATTTTGATCCTTATTTTCATGCTTCTTCCACCCCTTTTATTACTGTGTACCCCATGTGCAATGTCATTTTAACATAAAGTTTCATAATAAAAAATCCTAGTGCATTGTCAAAATGCCTACCACTTTCCCATAAAGTCAAAAAAAAAGCACCTCATGGGGCAACCAAGAAACAATGGTCTTAAAAGTAGCTGGAATGTCAACGATATACGGCTACATTTTTTTCATTTACTTTCATGTTTCCAAATATACAAGAGGAAGTTCTGTTTTACTCTCCCTACCCCACTTTATCATTTTGAACTCTATACATTAATTCATAAATGTTTCTTCTATTAGAAAAGAAGCACTTTTAGTGTGAAAAGATCTTTATTTCAAAATAAAGAGCACAAGGTCTTACACAGCAGATAAAATTAGTGTTACTGCCCTCAGTGGTCAAGGTTAGCAACTTTTCTGGCTTATATTAATTCATCATGAACAACGGATGGACTGACTGGCCTGTAAGTGCAGCTGTATGGTCGCATGGTATAATTCCTTTTGTTGATCCTAGTGACAAAATTATTAGGTTCCACTTAAAATTGAAAATAACAGCAGCTTTTCCAGATCTAGCTCCCAAAATTGTATCCTGAACTCATCTGTGTAAGATCTTAAGTTAAAAACTTTGTGTATCTATATCATTATAATCAGTATTTCTGACAATCACAGCATAAGAAATTTAACTTTGGCTAACAGTTTTTCTCATCATGAAATCAAGTGAAATACCTTATGTTTGCTTTTTTCATAAATAGAAAATGACCAAACATTACAAACACTTTATGTTTAGTGATTATATATACAAAGAATATTTAATAAACAGGACTTACCATCTGCAATACTATATACATTAAATTATAATATAACCCCTACTACAAAAGCTATCTGTTGACCAAGATAAAAACTGTCTCTAGAGATTAAATACATTAGAAATTACAAAAAAAAAAAAGAGAGAAATTAGAAAGTGGTCTTCAAATGCTAAAAATCTAGAAGAATTCTCCAACATCTGCTCTCTTATCACGACATTTGCTTCGAGCTTTTGTTCGAGCTTTGAAGGCTGCAGAATTATATAAATGCTGAAATGGAAAAGAGGAAAATATGTGTGAGCCAATAAAGTTTTAGATATTCTTATAAAGTAAGAAAAAAGATTATAATGTGACTCTAATGTAAACAATGATGCTGATTTAGCAAAAAAAAAAAAAAAGGTGGGGGGAGAAGTAAAAAGGCAGAAATCCTTACCTATCAAATAAAGAAATAGCTGTATAAGCATTTTACTTAGAAATTTGAAACCAAAGTGCTAGGAAAAAACTAAAGGCTGAAATGAAATCCTGAGAAATGAGAAAGAAAGGAGCAGGGAACTAACTTGCTTATAAGCACTGAAGTACTACTAAAACTATATATATACATCCCTGGTGCCTCAGTGCTATCAAGAATCTGCCTGCAATGCAGGAGACCAGGGTTCATTTCCTGGGTTGGGATGATCTCCTGAGAAGGAAATGAATGGCATCTCACTCCAGTATTCTTGCCCGGGAAATCCCATGGACAGAGGAGCCTGGCAGGCTACAGTCCGTGGGGTTGCCACGGACTGAAAGGAAAGAAATGAACTAATTTGACTTTAGATATACTTTATATGTTTAAAAGACACAAAGAATGAGGGAGACGATTAACACATGACGGTTCTGTATGAAAAAAATAACCAAACGTAAAATGTCAAGAAAATTTTTTAGATAATAAAACCAATGTTGTCAAATATGTGTTTAATAGCTACAGGCATTCATTCAACACTGAAAATAATTAAAAATAATAGAATAATTTTGGAAGGTAATTTGGCAATACATCTCAAAAATCATAATCAAGCTCTATCGTTCCATGCAAGGACTTTATCCAAGAAATAATCCAAAAGAGAAATAAATGTAAAAATATTAGTATTTATTAGAAAGTTTTAAAATGCCCAACAATCAATTATATGTCCATCAAAGTGATTAAATATAAAGATTTTATAAACATACAATAAAACAATTCACATCCACTAGGATGGCTATAACTTAAAAGGAAAATTAAAAACAAAAAAAGGTAACAGTAAGGATGTCAAAATTTGAACTCTCATATTGCTAGTGGGAAGGTAAAATGCACTGCAGTCATTGTAGAAAACAGTTTGGTGGTTCCTTAAAAAGTTAACAGAATTACACATGACTGAGCAACTCTGCTCCTAGAAGAACTGAAAACAGGTGCACTAATAAAAACTTCTAAGTTTATGTTCAAAAAAAGCACGATTTAAAAGGATCAAAAGTGGAAACAAGCCAAATGTCCACAAACTAACAAAGAGATAAACATGTGGGGTATCCATACAATGGAGGATTATTCGGCCACAAAAAGGACTGAAGTACTGACCACCCTACAACATGGATGAACCTTGGCAACAACATGCTAAGTGGAAAAAAAAGTCACAAAAGGTCACGTTATATGGCTCTCTGTCTGTGAAATACCCACAACAGGTAAATCCATAGAGAAAGAATGCACATTAGTGATTGCTTATCAGCAGCTGAGGGGAAAGAAGAGGTGAACAGACAGTGAATATTTAATAAACCTCAGTTTCCTTTTTGAGGTGACGAAAATGTTTGGAACCTCGATAGTGGTGATGGTTGTGCAACACTGTAAGTGTATTCAATACCACTGAACTGTACACTATATTTTATGTTATGTGAATTTTACCTTAGTAAAAATAATAATAAGGATTTTTGAAATGTTATGAAATTCTCCAGGCAAGAATACTGGAGTGGGTAGCCATTCCCTTCTCCAAGGGATCTTCCCCTCCCAAGGACTGAATGCAAGTCTCCTGCATTGCAGAGAGATTCTTTATTGCTGAGCCATTGGGGAAGCCAAATAATATTAATCACTATTTAATGTTATAAACTCTCTAAGCACATTTGTTCTCCTCATCTGTAAAATGAATCTGGTACTAAGTTTAGGCTCAGTCATCAGATATGAAAGAAGTGAAAGACATCAGATATGAAAGACAAAAATACTTTTGTCAATATTTATCCTTAAATATATAAACTTCACAGAACAAAGGGAAATAAAAAATGAAAATAGTTTCTATGTTAACAGGATTATGGATAAAAATTTCTCTTCTTAACCCTCCATACTCTAAATGGACTAAAGTTTCTTCTATACTTACTAGTCCAGCTTTGTCTGAAACACCATGGAGAACTAAATAGTTTACAAACATAGCTAAATGCCTATCACCGGGCAGAATCAAAGCTTTGTCTCCACTTCTGTGCATTCAGTTCTCTTGAAAACAAAAACCAAACCTACCCTTTCAAATCGAGAAATCTTCATTGTCTTCAATGCAGCAGCATCAAGCATCACTGGGGGTCCAAGTTCAAATACATTGCGAAGGAATTCATTTGACTGAAATAAAAGAGGCAATAAGGCTCAGTATTAAACATCAGTTTTCTTTTTTTTACTACATAAACTGAATTCTGGTTAACAGAAGTTATGTGGAGTTTATAAATATGAATGTACATCACTTATTTTCTTTCTGTTTCTCATAAGACCAAACTGTTTTCCAATGCCCTGAATTCAAGAAAGCTATGTCAAACTAGTTGCTTTCCTACAAAGATGTCAATAGTGCTCCAACAGTCAAGGAGATGCCCCACCAAGCTTACACTATACAAAAACAAAAAGGACAGTTTCATATGTATTCACCTCAACTTTCAAAAATAAATTTGCTATTGTGCATAACATATACTGAAAACAGTCTGTATATTCAAACTAATTTCAAAAGCAGTGAAGTGAGGTAGATTCAAAACTACTCTCTAATTTAAAAGCAAACACACAGAAAGGATGTCACCCACTCACCTGTAAGTGGTACTGCATTCCTGATCCAAGAATCTCCTTAAAGGTGTCATATGTATGTTTTTTGACCCAGCAATCAATATACATCCTTTCAGGACCAAATTTAACAGTTTCTGTTGGAAAATCCCGTTCCTGGTCAATAGAAGAATAAAAATTTTAAGAGGAACCAAAATGATCTAAAGAGATCCTACATAAACACAATTTCTAAATACACATATACATGTTGGAATGAATAGTATGGTTTAAACCAATACCTCCATCCTTGAAATATGAATAGACTAGAAAGTGGAAGTACTATCCTACATAAAGAGTGCAGAACTTGTCTAGCTGCTGTAGACATGGCAAAACTACCTTGTTGTGAATGTTTTTTCATTTCAAAAGCACTCAACAAACTTGCTGGAAAAGTCAGATGCGTGTACTGGTTTAGGATTGGGGTAGGGAGGGTTATAGGACAAGTCAGAAAGACAAGATGCCCCCATAAGACAGTGCTGAAATTAGGGAAGCAGAAATCTAGGAAAGGAAGTGTTAACTAACAGACCAACCAAAAAGGAGGAGAAGCAACTAGAGGGTTCAGAGGGCCTTTGAAGATTCTTATTTAGAAAATGAGATAACATTTATGATTTCAGAAATGGAAGAAATGGAATAATTTTGCCAGAAGACAATTTCTAAAGTATAACCATGGGGCAAGAAGAGGTAGTGGTGGAAGTGAAATGGAAACAGGAACAAATACAGAATAGGGTTTTCCAAATGAGCAGAGAAGAAATCCAGAATACTGACAGAACTTGAGACAAAAACAAACTAGCTGCTCTATATTTTAATAAATCATGAGTAAGGAAGAGTAACCCACGTGGTGCAGTGGTAGAGAACCCACCTGCCAATGCAGGAGACTCAAGAGACATGGTTTCCACCCCTGCTGCGAAGAGCCCCTGGAAGAAATGGCAACCCACTCCAGTATCCTTGCCTGGGAAATTCTACGGACAGAATCTAGAGGGCTACAGTCCATGGGTCAGACATGACTGAGTGACTTGAGTACACAACACACCCAGGAAGGGAGGAAGTGATTTCCACAGAGACAGGAGAAACAAAGCGATGGGATCTGACTGGGCAGGACCTATCCAATTGCCTTCCCCATGTCCATTTAGTCCCCACCTCTCTCAGCAGACACAGGATCTTATGTAATAAAAAAAAATGTGAATGCTAGATTCACATGGATATGCCACTCCCTGGCTTGTGACTTTGGCAAGTAATTTAACCTGTTTGGGTCTGTTCCCTTGCCTGTAAAAGCTATCTATACGTCTACCACATAGAATTATTAGAGGTATAAGCATGTTTTGTGAAGCATATACAGTGCTTGGGCTGTTACAACAGCTCAAAACAACAACAAAACAGTATGATTCTATTATTTCAGCATTTCTTATTTCAGAAAACAGAGACACCAGGAAAGAACTCCCTATAAACTCATGTGTATCCTTACCTATTCGTCTCTCTTAAATCAGACAGGCCCTCCTCCCCAGTTCAAGACTAATCATTATTCTTTCAACGCCTCATACCACAAATCTTTCATTTTATTTTCAAAGGCTCCTTTCTCCATTGATTCCTTTTCCCATAAACTGTCTCTAGCATTTAAAACAGCAAACCCTCCTACAATCCAGTAATCAGCTCTCTTCTTCCCATCACAGCCATGTTTTTTAAGTCAAGACACACTATCTCCACTTTTTCACCTCCCATTCACTTTTCAATCCACTTCAGTCTGGTTTTTCTCCCATCATTCTACTGAAGCTGGTCTTATAAAGGTCACTGTGGTGGTGGGAGAAGACTCTTGAGAGTCCCTTGGACTGCAAGGAGATCCAACCAGTCCATCCTAAAGGAGATCAGTCCTGGGTGTTCATTGGAAGGACTGATGCTGAAGCTGAGACTCCAATACTTTGGCCATCTGATGCAAAGAGCTGACTCATTGGAAAAGACCCTGATGCTGGGAAATATTGAGGACAGAAGAAGGGGACAACAGAGGATGAGATGGTTGGATGGCATCACCGACTCAATGGACATGAGTTTGAGTGAACTTCAGGAGATGGTGATGGACAGGGAGGCCTTGTGTGCTGCGGTTCATGGGGTCGCAAAGAGTCAGACACGACTGAGTGACTGAACTGAACTGAATGACCTCCTAAGTGATAAATCTCATTGACACTTTCCATTCCCTCTCTGGACCTACCCGCAGTGTTTGGCCCTCAAAGACAGCACAGTGCAGTGCGTCCAGACTCCAGCTTTGCTACTTCCTGTTTTTTAACTATTCCTCTGGTCCCCATTTTTCCTTAAAAAGATAATTGTACTGTTTAAGACCTATACTGGGACCAAAACAACAAAACTGTATGTCAAAGTACCAACATATCAAATGTTTACCAATTTAATACACGAACTTCAAAATGGGTTTTGGATGAAAAGAAATGGCGTGGCAAAACAACCACACCCCAAATGGACCATTCTCTATAGCAACTGAACAAGATCCAACAAGGAAGCAGAGTCCCTCAAAGAAAGCTGGGTTTCAATATAAGAAAAGAGACAAGATCACTGAGCAAGGCTCTGAGATATGCAGGTAGACTGAAGCTGAGCTGCAGGAATAGGGAACCAATCAAAGGGCAAAGAAGGAACAGAAATTCTGAGATGAAGAAGAGAGGGTGGGAAAGGCCTGGGAGGGAGATCACCAGAGGACAGAATATGAGTCAAATGCAGGGCTTTCCTTTCCATTGATAGAAGAGGGGGTTGGGGGGCAGAGGGAGGAGACAAGAGGCCTGTTAAAACTGGTTCACATTGAGATTTCACATGTATCTTTCTCAGGAGAGTCAGTACTTTCTACCATGACCAGCCTGGGATGAGGGACCTGTCAACAGGGTCTGTGGGATCCTACCGGCCTTAAAATCTGTTACCCAGAGAGGACCCAAAAAGACAGAAAATCTGAAATCAGTTATAATCCAGAAAATCTACGACATGCCATTATTTTATCTTTTGGAGGCTACAGGATCTAAATACAGGAATAGTTTATTTCTAAATTCCACTCAAGAAAATCACTTATTTGGGGATTTTTACCACACTGATTGTAAGACCAACAAGATGCTTAGTATGTATGTATGTCTGTTCGAGTCAGGGTTTTTTTTTTTTCCCCTCATTTTGTTTTTTAAATAACATCCTGAGTAAACATAAAGTATTATCTGAGTTAACATAAATTATTATTATAAAGCAATTAGTATTAACATTAACCAAAAATTTAGATCACAGAGGACCTGTATACTAATTTATACCCTAGGTTTTACTTTTTTTAATGTAAATTAAAATGAAGAGAGTAGTTCTTAAGCAGACTACATAAGAATCACTGGAACACTTGAAAATTGGATCTGAGTGGGGCTTTAGTATTTTAAGTTCCCATTCTAAAATTTCATACACGTTACACTGAATGACTCTTTACTAATATTCTTGAAAGAAATTCCCTATTAACATTTATCGAAGAAACTTATCCTTAACCATGCACTATAAGCCCTAAAGGTTTCTAAATCAATTTATTTGCCAGGTAGGCTAAAGCAGGTTAGAGGTCTACAGAAAGGATTCAAGCATCAGAAAATGATATGCTGGGTTTTGTTATTTCGGCTTTCAGCACCTAGCTTTCCCAAGAAGCTCACAAAGGTCTCTGCTTAAAGGTACTAAAGGATAGGCAATAATTTACTATTTACAAAAATAATTCATTATTCATACAATACTAAGTATCTATGTGCTAATGATAAGCACCAGGTCTTGAATGATGGCAAGTACGCCAAAGTGAAGTACATTTCTATCACTATGAATCTTTTTTATCTTTTTCAACATCAACAAAAGGAAAAAAAAAACCTTTATAACATCAGAATTAATTTTTCTTTTGTTTAAAAAGAAAATTTTTTCATTTTTGTTGTTAAAAACCTGCTCAGTCTTAAAATGAATAAATGATTTAGCTCAAAGGTGAAGTTCAATCAGCAAAATCACCCAACTGACAAGTCTGGCTTAAAACAATCTAATTTCAAAAGAATTAATTATTAAAGCATTAAGAAGCCTACCTCCACCGCCCTCAGGATGTCTCTGAACACTGACCGCTGCTTTCTCTTGTCTACCTTGGCCCGGTGCTTATTTCCATCTGTAGCCAAAGTCCTAAGCATCTGAGTTAAAGACTCCATGTCTTCATAAAAAAAGTCCTGGTCAGAAAAATACTTTATTAACAGGCAAAAATTTAATCCAGAAATACTGTCTACAAGATGATACACTACTACCAAATAATGAACATTCCTCTTCTAAGTATATCCAGATACACTCAACCAACACTTACTGTGTTCCAACTGTATTCAAGACGTTACTGGGACTTCCAAGTTCAGTGACAGTCAGATACACATAAATCAATATAGTTTCTACCCTCTGGTTCCCCAGACCCCAAGGCATGTATTCCCAGAACTCCAAATTTCTTTATACCAAAAGAGCAAAGCTATTAGTAATGCTTTTTAAAGCTCCTAATTTCTAATTTACTGGCCACATTTCAAATAAGCAACCAAGTATTTATATCAGGTGCACAACTCAAGTGATTAAATTATTTCAGAAAGAAAAATATTTTAATCCCTTTTGGAGGGAAGCCACAAAATATATTACTATTTGCTATGATCTTAAGTTGACTATAGGCTTCTTTATTACAGTTTAAATGGCTATACTTTTAAGAAGTCTATTTTGGGTGTTTTTCATCTCTAATTAAATTTTACAACCACATTAAAAACTAAGCAATGATTCAGAATTATTTAGTTGACCAAAACTAAAGCAGACAGAAGGTGAGACATCTCCAGCTCTAGTTAGTAACCTTCTTTGCATTAGTGGTAACAATCATTTAACTTATTCTATTAAAACAAGAAAACTCTTATTTCGGGCATTCTTCACATAGTACTGTATATATTTATTAATTGTTCCATGTCAAAAGGTACAGATGTAATTTCTGTTAATGCCTAAAATGAAAAATATTATTACACTCATGGAAAATAAGCTTGAAATCAACATAGATATTCTTTTAAGTACACAAGTATTTTCTTATTATCAGTATTTTAGAGATTGTATATTCTTAACTGTTCTAATGAATGTTTTCTTTCATCTTCTAATTCAACTTCCTATGGCTGAATTAGCTGGAAATGACACCTGTTAACAAAACTTTCATCTAGAAAAATGGTTACCAAAACTGAAAAGTTATTATTAAAACAGTTCAATGTTATGTTGATGTCTGTATTTATATTTCACTAAATTTGATTCCATCATAACAAAATAAGAATTGTTTTACTTGTAGAAATAAGTACATTTTAGGGACTAACAGTTTCCTACTTATTTCACTGGCTATTAGTTCTTTTGTACTATTCTCAAAAAAAAAAAAAAAAAAAAAAAGTATGGAAGATTTAAACATATATATGGGAGAATACACCAAAAATTAACCAGACTATGCATTACTGTAATTTGTTCTAAGAACTGGGAATCACTGCCAGTGTTTCTCAAGAATCTTATCTCCCAGCAGACATTTTTTTAATCAGAGGAATCTGATATAAAAAGGGGATAGTTAATACCATCCACATCTCATAAGTTTATGGAAAGGCCTAAGTAACATATATTTATATATTCTAAAAATACATAAAACACAGTACATAAATATCCATTATGCTATAGTTCTTTTATGATACAGCCTGTTTCAGTATAACAATTTAAATGCTTCAAACAGGTCTAAAGATAATTATTTCATTCCAAAATAACAGCTGTGATAAGTTAAATGGTTTCAAAAGTTGAGTGGAATTAAAATGAAATGAAACCACAGAAAACTTTGAGTTCAAGTACACAAGATGAGATGCTGATGGTCACAAAAATCATGCCCTACACTAGTATTTTCTATATAGTAGTCCCCGGAGCACTGATTGTAAACCAAATGAAATAAGCTGTACTAAGTGTTAAGAAATAAACATAGGGAAGCCTAACATTAAAACAGAGTTTGATCCCGCCCCACTTCACTGCAAAGCGCTGATTACTATTTCCAGAATGGTTTTATCTGACTACTCAACTACAAAGACTTTTATTCTTTCACTCCCGCTAATTGAGGCAGAATGTCTTTGTCAGGGTATGGAGACATTTTTACATGAGCCGGTTATCCTATAAAAATCAAGAAGTGAAAAGCATGTGATTTAAGGTCTGGGAAATGTGTTTTGAGTCCCCAGATTTTATTTCCACTGTGTCTCTGTCCTGAAGCACTGCCCCTGTCAGCTTAGGTGGAAGATGGAATAGGGAGAATTAGGGACGGTCTGAGAATACTGTATTTTGGTACAATTTCCTGAATTAGTTTATCACGTGGCCCTAAGACCTATAATTTAACCCACTAAATAGTCCTTCTCTTAGTTTAAGTTGCACTAGAGAGCGCCAAAAAGGCTACTACTAGAGTCGGACACGACTGAAGCGACTTAGCAGCAGCAGCAGACTACTAGCAAGGGGGAGGTGATATGCAATTCAGCTAACAGTGCAGGAATAGCTACCACTTACACTGTACTTGGCACATGTTCCAACAACTCATGGAATGGCTACCCACTCCAGGATTTTTGCCAGGAAAATCCCAAGAACAGAGGAGCCTGGCGGGCTCCATGCAGTCCCATGCATACAGTCCAAGCTGTGGGACGTGACTGAGTGACACTTCCATGCACACTGTACTTGGCACCTGTTCCAACAACTTGTGAGGTATTAACTATTACCACCTCCACTTTAAAGGTAAGAATAGGACTTCCAAGGTGGTCCCGTGGGTAAGAATTCGCCTGCCAATGTAGGGGGGTGGCTTCAATCTCTTGTCAGTGAAGAGCCCACATGCTGCAGGGCAACTAGCTGGTGCACCACAACTGAGCCTGCGCCCCCTGCAGCCCACCTGCCACAACTAGAGAAGCCTGCCCACTGCAACGACGAGCCTACCAACCAAAACTAAGACCCAAGACAGCCAAATAAATAAATGAATATTTTTTAAAAGAAACAAACACAAAACTTACTTAACAAAAATAGCAAACAAAACACTTAAGTTCTGTTTTATAACACAGTTCATTTTTGTCTTTGACAAGGATTTGGTCAAATTAAACATGTTTGAGTGACTGCTCTTGACTATCACATATAATTTATTAAGTCAGAGAAGGTAAGATATGCAGGTGGCAATACTATTTACATTTATGCAAATTTAAACAAATTCAACATATATAATTTAAACTGCATCATTAGTTCACTTTTAGGATGCATTTCAAAGGAAAAAGAAAAGAAATGACCATTTCTAGTCAGTAGAGGAATACAAGGTTAAAAACTAGGACATCTGGCTTCTGTGCCTTGAGATTAAGAAGTTATTAACTAGTTCAATAAAATTAAATTGATTGCTAAACTTGAGTCCAATTTCTCACATATGGAGACTCATTCGCTACTGACAGTGTGAATAACTTACTTTTCATTCATACCAGCTATCTTTCAAAATAAGGAGAGTGGGTGGGGGGCAGCCAAACACAGGCCAAGAATGGAATGTGAAAAACCAAGGCAACTCAAAACATGTATTAATCTTATTTAGAATTATCCACTGTTAACTAACTTCTTTAATTGCAGAAAAGCATCATTCCAGAAAATTATCTTTCTCCTTAAATTGAAAAGCAGCTAGGAAGTAACCCAAGATTCACAATAGAGGTCACAAACCAGGGTGACCAACTGTTCCATATAGCTAGCCTAAGATAAAGGGCTTCAGGACATAGGACTTTTCAGTGCTAAACTTGGAATACCACCAGGATGGTGGATCATCTCTCGGTCACCTACCACAAACTCAAATACCTCCAAAAGCAAAATTATGGTATTTAAAAAAAAAGAAAAGAAAAAAAGCAACCATGAGTGGCCAGCGGTAGAGAACTACAAAGCACATGTCCCAGGCTAAAGGGACATGTTTATTTTCATCTTTGGCTTAGAAAGGACCTCCCTGGTGGCTCAGACAGTAAAGAATCTGCCTGCAATGTGGGAGACCAAGATTCCATCCCTGGGTAAGGAAGGTCCCCTGGAGAAGGAAATGGCAACCCTTGCCTGGAGAATCCCATGGACAGAGGAGCCTGGCAAGCTACATTCCATAGGATCACAAAGAGTCGAATAGGACTGAACAAATAACACACTTGGCTTAGAAAAGTTAAACATGATGGTAACTAAACTCATCTGACTTAATCCCAAATCTACATTGACATCGTATTTCATCCATTTGTCTGACATTTATTATAAGTGCCTGAATTACCTTAATGTGTCTCAGGTCTGAGAAATCCAAGCAGATCCAAAAGATTAAACAGGACGACTCTCCATGAGTAATAAGAGTGTACTTAAACTTCAGTTCTGTAGGCAGCAATGATTAAGTATAATGAACTACACTCAAATACTGCTCTACCAACCAACCACTATTGGTTTATGCTCTTATTAAGTATTACATCATCACTGCCAAGAAGCGGGACAACCAATCATTAGGTTCTCAAGTGGGCCATGCTCTTGAGTTACCATCCAATTCTTAATTGTGAGGGTAATGACAGAATAATGGTTCTTGTGGCATTTTCACCCATCAGATACTTACACTCTCCATTCCTCTGGCCAATTCAAACAGAAGTGCCAAAGATTCACCAGCAGCTATTCTCATGTTTACATCATCAGAAGAAAGGAGACTTGGAAGTTTATGGAAATGCCTGGAGAACAGCCAGTCATTACTATGTGAACACAACCAATTATATCAATAACTCTTGTTTTTATAAAATAAGAACAAAAAATACATACACCTCAAGCTTTTTCTTCACTTCATTGATTGGGCATATGGTCAGTAACAATGTCCACGCGAGAAGCGAGCTGATATGAAGTGCTGTATTAGGGGTGCTACAGATAACATTAGTGTCTTTCTCTTTGAGATAGGACTTGGTGAAGATATTTTCCAAACACTGCAGAGTTGAATACAGCTCCTAATGCATAAGAGCAGGAAATAAGAGTACCATCTTAAATGAGAAATGTGCAAATAACTGGATTCAAAAGGCTCTCTACTTACAGTAATGTCATCTGTGGCAATAAAACAGCAAACACCAAAGCAAGTTGCACACTAAAAAAAGCAAAAAATAAATCAGACATTAATTTTTGCCATTTTCTTATTAATTTTACATATTCCTGCTTTTATAAATTCAACGTGAAAAACTTATCAGCTACATGACTATGTTAGGTCCCAAGTATAGTATAAAAAGAAGGAAAAAACAGGGTTAAGAGTTAAGGGAAGTGGGCTTCAGCTAAAACCCAGTAAGGTCTGCTAGTAAACTTAAGAGTTCAACTTTAGCAAAGTTACTCCATTTCTCTTGGGTCTTCCTTCATTAATCCAGCAGATCATTTCAAGCCAACTCCAAAGATGCTTACTCTTTAGAAGAAAAGTTAAGATAAACCTAGACAGCATATTAAAAAGCAGAGGCATCACTTTGCCGACAAAAGTCCGTATTGTCAAAGCTATGGTTTTTCCAGCAGTTATACACAGATTTGAGAGCACAGAAGAACTGATGCCTTCAAACTGGAGAAGACTCTTGAGAGTCCCTTGGACTGCAAGGAGATCAAATCAGTGAATCCTAAAGGAAATCAACCCTGAGTATTCATTGGAAGGACTGACGCTGAAGTTGAAGCTCCAATACTTTGGCCACCTGATGCAAAGAGCCAACTCATTGGAAAAGACCCTGATACTAGGAAGGATTGAAGGCAAAAGGAGAAGAGGGTGGTAGAGGATGAAATGGTTAGATAAGATCACTGACTCAATGGACATCAATCTAAGCAAACTCTGGGAGATGGTGAAGGGAAACCTGGCGTGCTGCGGTCCATGGGGTCACAAAGAGCTGGAAACAACTGAGCGAGTGATGTCTTGTTCACAACAAGACATCCAAGATTTCCAAGGTAAAATCTACCTAATAAAACAGACTCAGTATATTTATATATAATCTACTTCTAACATTATAGGAGCCATTAATTCTCAGAACACTTGTGCTAATTATTTAAAAGCAGAATTTGAAATTTATAAGGCTTTATTACTCTTCAATTCCCTTTTCTCCATACGTTATCACTAAAATGCCCTCATGTTGTTCCAAGTACCACTAAGGTGTAAGTCTTTAAAGGCATCATTCATATGCCTCCAATTTCAGCGAGTTCTGTTTCAGTACTACGAGGACACTTGTAATATTAATCTGTTTGTTGCCACTCTTTTATTCTCATTAAGTTATTGTAAAAATTAGACACTGTTAAAATTCGAAAGTAGCTGAAGCATTATTTTCAGTAAAAGAAAATTTCAATACGTAATCCTCTCCTAAGTAAGCAGCAGAAGCCAGGACACATCTCCTAAGAGAAAAAAAGTAGGACTGCCTTCATTTAATCAAGATTCCTTCTACTAATATGCAGAAGAATGCCAGAATTTTGCTTTTTTTATATTCACAGCAAGAGTGAGAAGGATGAAGACAGTGCCTTGGATGACCACAACAATTCACACACAACCAAAACTAAGTGATCGCCCCAAATACCTAATCAACAGTGTTTTCTGTCAAACATTTCAAATGCCCCTAATACTCCTGAGCAGTTTTAAAGCTGCAAGAAACTAGCCGAAAAGGAACAACAGAAAGGTAAAGAGATTACTAACTACTGGGGGGCAGAGATTCCTATAAAGTTACCAAACTCCGACTCCTTTTCCTCTAGACTCCTCCTAGCATCTATACATACAGTTGGTAAAGCAAGGAACTCTCAGCAGAAGTGACCTGCCTCTGTCCTCCAGCTTTCCTTGTCTCACTACCACGGCTGCCACTTGAGAAGAACCTAAACGCAGGGCAGAGCTGCAAGATGGACATGCCGAGGGACCTTGCTGACCTGACTGGGCACTGATATGTACAAAAAATAAACTTTTATTAAGCCACTAAGACGTCAGGGTTTACCTGATAGAAACAGTAATGTCATTTACCTTGCGTGCATGGGTGCTAAGTTGCTTCAGTTGTGTCTGACTCTTTTCGATCCTGTGGGGTGTAGCCCACCAGGCTCCTCTGTCCATGGGAGTCTCTAGGCAAGGATACTGGAGTGGGTTGCCATGCCCTCCTCCAGGGGTTCTTCCCAACCCAGGAAAGTACCCAAGTCTCCTGCAGCTCCTGCATTGCAGGTGCATTCTTTACCACTGAGCCACCAGGAGAGCCCATCATTTACCTTAAGTAACATTAAAGAGGAGGCTAATAATTAGTATTAAAAAGTTTTAAACAAACTGGTTCTCTTGCTAGAAAAACAGCTTAAGACTCAAATTCACTAACAATAAATTCTTATGACCTATTAAGGCCCGTAAGATTCTTAACATCCAATAAGATTCAAATCCACTTCCTAAATCCACTAAGACTGCCTCATATTTTTGTAATAAAGCAAAAGATGTTTTGTGTGATCATTTAAATTGCTTATTTAGCATAACAGAAACGAACAACCAACTCCTCCACCAAAATTCACAATCTTACGTATGTAAGTGGTAAATATCAATTAGAAAATGAAAGCTTTTCCAAACCCCCCAAATCAGATGAATATTTCAAAAGTCAGCTTTCCCTACATCAACCATATCCAACCATGTAACTACAGCACTCAGCTCTTTCATAAGGACTGCTCTTTAAGTGATGTTCTATTGAGCAACAGAAAATTTAAGAAAAGAACTGTCATATTGAGTCTGCTCACTAAAAAACAAATGAGAATAAAATGATAATAAAAACCTTCTATATTTTTGAAGATGCTATTTTCCTAGATTATCACAAGGTCTGAGTATCATGCCTAGATAGATCTATAGTTTAAAAATTCTGTACTTACAGTTTGCCTGGCCTGGATACTAGCTGTTCCATCACAAATTATTTTCTTCAGGATTGGTCCAAGAGTCTTTAAAACCTCTTCACTTTCAATTCCAGGGCCCAACTGAATACAAAGAACAGATGCTAATGCTGCAGCTGCACGCTGCTCATCACCTTTACCTATAAAAGAAGTCATCAGCAATTATGACATTTTCAGTAGACTTCTTAAGGCAGCAATTTCCCAAATTTGTTCTATTTCAAAATAGCATCTACCAATTATGAAACTCAAAGTATGCTCAAGGCTTTGGCATGACCTATAAATCTAGTGAGGTTAAAGAGCTCAAGCTCTGGAAGCAGGCCACACTTGAATCCTAGATCTATCACATACTAGCCAAATGACCTTCAACCATTACTCTTATTCTCAAAACAGTTCCTCATCTGTAAAATGGAAATTAACACCTATTTTAAAGAAGAGTACTGTAACAGGTCAGCAACATAATGCATTTCAAGCTAATCTGACTTTCTAAGTCCTTCATGAACTCACAGAATAGTGCACAAATAGCCCTTGAAATAACTTGTCAAGCATTTCAGATGTACACAGCCCATGAGGTAAACTAAATCTTCAGGACTTTCCTCCACCAATATTGTTTTAAATAAGCAAGGGCTTAAAAACAGGTATTCTTGGGAATTCCCTGGTGGTACAGTGGTTAGGACTCCACATTCTCAGTGTAGAGGGCTTTTTTCGTTCGATCTTTCGTCAGGGAACTAAAGTCCCACAAGGTGCATGGCACAGCCAACTATAAATAACAAAGTCTTTAAAACTATACAAATACATTAATATAAGTGATTGAGTGAGTGAATGAAGTCACTCATTTGTGTCTGACTCTTTGCAACCCAAAAGAGTGTACTTGCCAGGCTCCTCCATCCATAGGATTTCCTAGGCAAGAACACTGAAGTGGGTTGCCATTTCCTTCTCCAGGGGATCTTCCTGACCAGGGATCAAACCTGGGTCTCCTGCACGGCAGGCAGATTCTTTACTGTCTGAGCCACCAGGGAAGCATGTTAATATAAAGGTAAGTGTAAATTAACTCTCTTGAGAACTGTATACACCAAAGGGTTTGCATAAATTTTGAATTTAAATTATTTGATAAATGTCTATGCAGGTTGTAAAGAAATTTTAATAGGTCTAGTCCAACTACCTTATAGGATACAGTTTCAATATAAATACTTTTAACAAAGCCATTGTAGTATCTCGAAGAAGTTGGCTCTGCTATCGACTATACCAATAACAAGTTATATAACTTTAGACCAGTCTCGCTTTTCCTAGGCCTTTCATTTCTCTGCACAGTGAGTGGTAGATTAGACCAAAGGTTTCCAAACACCCATTCTTGACAAAGCTTTCACCTGAGGGAAAATGAGAATAAAGACAAATGTTCTTACTTGGCAAAATAATTAAGCTGGTATCCCCAAACCTTTTGAATTCTGGCATTTTCTAAAATTGAAAGTCTCTGATAATACTAGACTTAATCTTTAAGGTCTCTCTTTATTCTCAAAAGTTCTTTCATCATAGAGATCCTAATATGAATTCTAGAATCTCTATGACAAAGTTCAAGAATTCAAATATTCCAAGGGATATTCTGAAATGATGTAACTGAAAGTATGATCAATGTTTTAAATAAGAAAATGAGGTAGATAATTATGATACTGTTTTAATTTTAGAAAAATGAAGTAGGATGGCTTTTTAAATAATACTTTTTGTTGACATTTGACACAGTTTTCAAGCCTTTGTTATGTACAAGAGAATGGCAAACACCTCTTTTAATACAACTGAAGTTGACAACCCACCCCAATCTTTCCTAATTTCAAATGCTTACTACATTTTTACATTTTGAAACTAGTTTCAAAAGCTAACAAGTTTGATTGTGATTACTAACAAGACTGATATATTCCCTGTCAGGTACAAGGTTACAAGAGGGAGCCAGACTTTTAGTGCTATTAACAAATGTTACTGCACAGAAGGCAGCAAATTCCTTTTAGGTTCTGTGACTGTGTAAAGTAAGGACATTACCTTTTTTCAGGCAGCGCTCAATGCTATCAGTTAAAGTCATTCTTCTTTCCAGAATAAATTCATAGAGCATCTTTGAAGCCAGTGCATTTTTAATACCTTCAAGGGCTGCCTGCCTTGTTTTCGCACTATTTAAAAGAAAATATAAGAGAAAGAAGATACAGCTGGAGTGTACCATCAGTCAATGAGACTTGTAAAAGCCTAATTTCCTCTAAATTTTTTCTATTTATAGACTTTTTAACATATAATTTTCATGTTCACACCACTTTTCAAATAATAATTTAATTTTCATCTACAACTCACCCTACTACATATCATAGCATTTTTCTGCTTATTCATTTAATAACCACAACATTAAATGGCCACATAGAACTTCATAGTTTCAGTGTATAAGGCATGTTCTTCTACATTACATATTCAAGTAAACACGTATTTTTTTTTTTAACAGTACAAAAGTCCAGAGATCCTGTTTGCATCTTCTGGGGTTTTTAATTCCATTTGTTTCAATTTCCTTCCAGAGTTACTGTTAAGTAAGAAAACAATCTGGCTTTAGTATTTCTCAATAGATATCCCTTCTAGTTGAAGATTAACTTTTAATTCAACAAATACACTTCAATTATCAAACACAGATATGTGCTCTTATTCTAGAACAACAACTAATCTATTAATCTAAATTCTAGTGGCATGTTCCTATCTACATTAAAAGCCCAAAAGCCCAAAAAACAAAATACCCAAAGTAAACAAATCAAGTTTTAGGAAAACATAATGCTCAAAGAAATAACTGCACATATTTTATATAAAAGGTGGCTGATCAAAATCACCCAGAATAAAAACAGCTTCCAGTAATTCCCACCTCTTATCCAGGGTCAGGTCAATGAATCCCTTCAACTTATACTCTAAGTCTTCTTGAGTTCCTTCCTCATCAAGGACTTCTGGCCCTAAGGAATAATAAAACCAACCACTGTACTTTAAACAGAAAAAAGCAGATAGGGAAAAGTAATAGAACATTTAGCTACAAGAATTCCTCGACCTAAAACATCCTTTTATCTAACGTCGCAAATCTAAACTGAAAACTCATACCATCTTCAGCAAAACTGGAAGGATCGCTGTAACCACTGCAATGGCTCATTGTTTCAATCGATGCATCCTCATCACTAAAAGGTTGAACATTTCGATGCTGGCCACCTAGTAGGTAAAAGAGAGTGGAGGTAAATGATTTTGTTGTCATATATGCAAATACTTAACTTGGGAATTTTAAAACTTACTTAAAAACAAGCCAGCAATAAAAACCCAAACTTACTAAGAGATAATTTTTTTTTAACAAAAGAACACACTTAAATATTCCTAATATAAGTCAATTCACCTACTATGTATTATTTCAGAGCACCAACTATTTACAATATACATCAACTGCAGAAATATATCAATCATCTAGTATGTGACCATTTTTGGTAAAAAAAGAAAACAAAAAACAGTATTACGGATAAAAAAACTACTTCCCAATTACTTCAAATCATGAAGACGATAAAAATAGATCAACATAAAAATAAGACAAATGTATTTTCCAATGAGAATAACATTAACTGGTGAATGGGTTAGTTTTTAGGTTACACATGTCTTAATACAAAGTGAAATTTGAGTTGTGGGATGGTAGTTTTAAGTAAGACAATTTGAATTGAGAGGATCAAAAAAGTTTAAGATAGAAGTTTTAGATGCTGACAAGTGGATCCAACATGGCACAGAAAATAATGACAGCAACTGGATGAAGTGACTGATAGATAAAGAACTACAGTGTTGGTAAGATGTGTAAGAAAATACTAAGAGCTCTGATGGACTATCTACATGATATCCAGTGCAGTGAACTACAGGATTTTTGTTCCCAAGTCATGGAGGACAGAAGAGCTGAGAAGTCTTGCGAACTAGCATACAAATAACTTAAGAGGCAGGACTATGAAATGGTCCTCAAGCACTGCACAGAGGCCCTCCATACCAGCACTCTATGGTGGACTTCACAGGGCCAAGTCCACTGGAGAAAGCATCTGTTCAAGAGTCCTCTTAACAGAGTTGTCTCATGTTTGCAAGTAAAGAATTATAGGCAAGATGCAAGCTGATAAATTGTAAGCATGGTGTGCTTAAAATTGGGAATCTGCTTTGAAGACTTTGAGCAATGTTCAAGACTTGACTTTTTTCACATGCCAATTTCAGAAATGACTACAGTATTTTAAAAACCTACTTTACTGTAGTGACTAGTGACTAAGCTGGATGATGACTTTCCTACTATGATGGATGCCCACGTTAACATTTGTTCCTAGTCACTCCCTTGGGAAGATTGATAGTGCTCTTTCAAAGTTTGTGTATTTTTGGTCAATTAAGAGTCGAATTTTAAGACCTTAAAAAGACGTTTCGGTATTTGATATAGCATAAAAAGCCTGTTAGACAAATCACGTTCAAAAGAAATGTTCTAATATACCCAAAAGTTTTAAAATATCAGTGCTATTATTAAAAAATTAAAATCTTTTTTTAAACCAGAATCTTCCTCTCAATTTCATTAATCTAAGGAATAAATCTATATTCCTAGTCACTGTCATTTCTAATTATTTTTGTTTTGTGGGAATTTCATATTAATAGAAAGATTATTCAGTTCAATTACACTGAGCACTGAGTTAAAAGAAGTCCCCAATTCCACCCTAAAAGTGACCATGAGTCACCTGATTTAACTCTGAGTTCCAATCAAAGATTGCATTAAATATCTCTTAGGTCTCTATGTTCAAGAAATCTGTATCATTTAATACACCTTAAGAAAGGCTTCGGAGAAGGCAATGGCACCCCACTCCAGTACTCTTGCCTGAAAAATCCATGGACGGAGGAGCCTAGTAGGCTGCAGTCCATGGGGTCGCTAAGAGTAGGATAGGACTGAGCTACTTCACTTTCACTTTTTACTTTCATGCATTGGAGAAGGAAATGGCAACCCACTCCAGTGTTCTTGCCTAGAGAATCCCAGGGACGGGGGAGCCTGGTGGGCCGCTGTCTATGGGGTCGCACAGAGTCGGACATGACTGAAGCGACTTGGCAGCAGCAGCAGCAGCAGCAAGAAAGGCTTCTCAAAAATTCTGAGTATAATTAAGCCTGTTGCTGTCTTTTTTATAGCTTTAAAAAATCAAAACAGAGATGAGGCTTTAGCAGATTTTTAAATCAACACAGGAAGCAAGTAGCCTTCAAATCTGCTTGCTTTCCAAAAGAGAATAAAGTGTGCCAATCAAAGAAGTGAAGTATAAAGAATAAGCAATGAACCCAAGACACCAAAACTTCCTAATCATAGTGCTTAGGAAAAAATAAACAAATAAACAAAGACCTATGACATCATATTCTATTTTTGGATCTGTCTTCATGTGTTTTCATGATCTGAAGTCATGGCAATAGTTGAGTCATCTGCTTAACTTCCACTAATATTTATCCACAAATCATCTTTTATTTTTCACATTCAGTCTATTTTTAAACTGTCAAAAAGAGTTTCCTATCCAGGTGTTATTCAGCTCCCTTCTCTAAGTTTCAATGATTTCCCAAAGTTCAAGGGGAAAGAGATTATTAAAAAAAAAAAAAAAAAACCAAGGGGAAAAAACCCTGTATGAGTATCTAATATATAGGTCACACTCACCCACCTTGTGTTCCTAATTACCATTAATGAGGTGGCCTTTTAGACACATTAAGTCCTTACTTCTTAAAGGGCTTTCTTACTAACAAGGTTTTGTTCTTTCCTAAAAATGCTCTCTTCAAAATAAGTGCTATGAAAAACACACACACTTGAACAACAGGTCAATTTTATTAGCTTCCTGGACCCCCTCCACTAACTTAAAAAGTATTTAAATGGGAAACCCAAGACGATAGACAGAAGTTGGTTATTTCTTGGTTGTACCTGTGAAGATTTCATATGAATCCCATTTCTTCTACAGATGATATTTAAAAATACCAGTAAGGTAAGAGACTTTTAAGTACAAGTTTGTGAAAATTTTCCATCTCTTCTACTCAACTATTATTTGAGTAAGTAATATTCAGGTGGAACCAACTTAACCTTTTCAAAAAGTAAATCTCACCCCCAAGCCCCAATCAGAGGCAAGCACAGCTAACAAGTTCTAGTGTAAATGTCCAAAGATAGTCCAACCATGTATAGTTTTATAAACTATCAAAGAATTGTTTTCCTGCTGCTGAAAAGTCACAAATGAGAATTTCGAAGTAAAATTTGAAAGGCAACCCCCCACTGCCTTCTGAGATTATTCTCTAAGTACCAGGAAGGAAGGAGGCTGGACAGGAAGCTTCAGAAGGCAATACATGTTCCTTAGCGAATCAAGGAGGCCATTACCATTTTCAAAATGACTTTAGCTTGCTCCATCTCTGTGTTTGTTTCAACAAAAGGTAAACTTGAAGAATTAAAATTAATACGGACTTTCTAGACAGAATTTAAATGTTTACTTCTGACGAGAAAACGAAGCAGAAAGGTAAAGAGGTATCAATTCACACAGCAACTAGATGTATTTTATATTTTGATCAAGAATGAACTTCATGAGCACCGAAAGCAAGCATTCAATCAAAATAAAGATATAAAAAGGGGGGGCTGCATCTATAATAATTCATTTCTACTGTCAATGATTAAATATTTAATACATGATAGCAAGCTTTCGTCTTGCTTTTTAAATTATCAGTTGCCAATTCTTTAAAAAAAGACTGGCCTATTTATTTGCTAAAGAACAAAGGCATATCATTCTGAGGGTTAAAGTAGCAACAGTATTCACAAATATATATGGCTAATAGATTCGATGTGATAACATCTGAGGTAATTTTAATTTCAAAGTTTCAATAAAGCAATTATTAAGTGAGATGATTTTACCGGGTTTAACACTAGCTTTCAGTATGGTGTGTCTCGTTGGAGTTTTTGCTTGAAGTCATTTTTTCTTAGCCGTATAGTTAGGACTAAAAAATCATTAATTCAGTTAAGCACCTACCCATCCAGGAAAAGTTTCGACTTTGCAAAGAGGAATCAAAAAAAAAAAAAAACTAACTAAACTTTTGGCTAACTGCAATCTGAGCTCCTCACCACTCCCGCCTATTCCGGGCTCCCAGCGGAGAACCTACAAAATACTGCACAAAGGAGCACGCAGTTTCTGCCCCCGGGAGTAGGAGCTGGCTTCGACGGGTCGCCCGAGAGCTGGGGGCTCGGGATTTGTGCGGGTGCCAGATAGAGGTAGGAGCAGAGTCTACGCTGGGACAGTGGATCCCAGCCTCTGGCGCCTCGGCCGGGCCAGGTGCACACGTGGGATGCACAGAAAGGCAGCCGAATGGGATGCCACATGGGCTCCTCTGCGTCACCCCGGCTCCACCGCGCAAGGCCCAGGCCGCGTGACGCAAGAGCCGGTCCAAACCCGCCGGACGTTTGGCATTCCCGAGAACTCCATGTTGGAGCCGAGTGGTCAAAGGTGACCAGTGACAGCATGGACACAACTCCAAGCTCGGCACCACCCTCTGTCAAAGAGAGCTCTAGAGAGCCAGTACCAGTCTCTGAAAACACTTCCTCTCCCGCCCAGCTCCCAGTCACCCCCAACCCCGACCCATTCTCAGGCGCAAGAACCCATCTGCCCCTCTCCCTGCCCCGCGGCCGGTGCCCAAGAGTTCGGTTCGCACGCCAGATCCAAATCGCGCGAGGTTCGGCTCCCAGGGCACGCTGGGAAGCGTAGTCCGCCGGCCACGCCAGGCGCCCCGCCAACGCATACGTCTAGAGGCATAGAACTACAACTCCCAGGTGCCCAAGGCAAAGCGACTCGCCAACCCGGCCGGTATCTGGGATGCCGGCGGCGGGGATACTTTCTTACCTGCTGTCGCCGCCGTCGCTGCAGCTGCCCCTGAGCCGCCGCCACCACTGCCACCGCGGTGGGAAGTGTTCCGCTTCTTATTCTTCGGCATCGTGGGACGCCCGGTGCCGCCTAAACTCTAGCTTAGCGAGGATCAGCCGATGGAGCTGCACTTTTTACTCGTGCGTCTGTGCGACGGGCGGCTGAGAGGCGAGTCCTCGGCTAACAACAGAGGCGAGAAGCGGCGCGGGTAAGAGTGGGCGATGGCGGCAGCAGAAATCCCCGTGAAGAGCTGTGATCGGAAACGATACATGTTTCTCTCTAGCGCGGGAGCTAAGGCGGGGCGGGCGAGGCCACGACGCCTTAAGTAGTAGGACCGCCGCCTGTCGTCACCATCAGTGGGCGGGACTCGAACTCTCACTAGCCAATCCCCATATGTCTCCCCACCAAAGGCCGACTTCGGGCAGGCGAACGATGCTCACCACAGATCCCATGCCGCAAGTCTTCCAGCGGCGCCCGAGGAGCCGGTCTTCGTTGTGTGCTGAATTATGGGATATGTAGTCGGCCCTGTGGAGCCGCTTCCCAGCTCCTCCCAACTGGCTTTTCTGCGCACATGCTTCCTTTCTCGTGACCCTTCCTCTGCCTGCTGGCGGCCCAGCGTTGGAATTGACGGAGGTGGCCGCCGGCGGTGAGCAATGCTGCGGGTATGCCACATGACGACAGCCAGCTTCCAAGTGGGAGCTACGCAATCCGCGTCACTGGTCTGACTCGAGACTCGCATTCTTCTCTAACATTTCCCTTGCTTGCGGCCTCTGCCCTGGCACAGAATCCCCTCTTTGGGAACATTTCCGTGGTTTTAGTAGTTGAATTAGTTTAGCGATCATCAGTATCTATAACTGAATTGTGGTTCAGGGCTATGTGCCTCTCCTCACCTTCAAAAAGATGTGCTTTAATCTACTGGGGCTTCCCAGATGGCTCAGCGGGTAAGGAATCCGCCTGCAACGCAGAAGACAGAGACTTGGGTTTGATCCCTAGGTGGGGAAGATCCCCTGGAGAAAGAAATGGTGACCAACTCCAGTATTCTTGCCTGGAAAATCCGATCGAGAGAGGACCCTGGCAGGTTACAGGCCATGGGATCACAAAGAGTGGACACCACCGAGCACAAGGCACATTGACAATCTTAGTCGTGTAGTTCTTGTATTTCTCCTATTCTAGACTAGAAAGATCTGGCGACTCAGATTTCTATGGAAGACTGTGTCCTTTGACAATTCTTCCTGCCAGTTAGGAGGTCAGTCTGGGATAAGTATTGGGTTTGGGGAATTTAACAGCTGGTAAAACAAACATGAGCTATAAATACCAATAATCTCAGCGTTTTTTTGTTTTATTTTCCAAGGTGAGTCTAAGATCTGTCTTCCTTGTTACATTTGTTACATATTTAGAACCTGTTATTGAGTTCATATAATATACTTATGACAGACTGAACTCACTGACTCACTTCAATGTAGGTGATTCATCCCCCACTCCACCTCTCTCCTGAGCTGCTTCTCTTATTTTCTTTTCAATGGCATGTAGCGCATTTGCACCTGAATGTTCCATATGCACTCAATCCAGTTTCTCGAATACTGCATTTCCCTCTCCCTGTCTTCCTTTCATGTGTTCACAGTTAATGCTCTCCTCCAATATGCCCAAATTGAAACCTGGTTTCCCTAAAACAATCAGTTTTTCCATAAAACTCCTGAATTCGTAAGCTCTTCTCCAATCACACATGACCTCAGTTGGTGCCTGGGTATTTTAAAGGATCTGATGGCATTAGGGGGAGCCTGGTGGGGAGCTGTCTGTGGGGTCGCACAGAGTCGGACACGACTGAAGCGACTTAGCAGCAGCAGCAGCATGGCATTATGCTATCTCATGCATGATAATGTTGCCAAATTTATTGATATCTCCCCTATTTTACTAATTCACATGATTTAGTAGTTGCTCAAAAACGTTTTTGGTTCCCATAACCAATATATTAAATGCCAGTCCTCTTCCCCTGGTCTGGACTCCCTCTGCAGCCCATATTTCACTGCTTCCTGGTACATGCCCTGTACTTCAACCACACTGCCCTGCTCCTCATTTCCAGTACACAGCTCTATTCTCCTACCTCCATTTGATCATTCATTGTCCAGTGTTCTTGTAATGCTCTTCCTCCCACCTTCACCTTAGAATGTTATTCATCTTTCAAGATTTAGTTCAAATTCTATTTCCTTCTGTTAGAGAAAGACAAATACATGATACCACTTCTATGTGAAATCTAAAATACAATACAAATGAACCTATTTACAAACCAGAAACAGACTCACAGACTTAGAAAACAAATTTACGGTTAGCAAAGGGGAAAGGAAGACGGATAAATTAGGAGTTTGGGATTAACATATAGACACTATTAGATATAAAATAGTCAACAAGGACTGATTGTATAGCACAGGGAACTCTACTCAATATTCTATAATAACTCTATTCAGTACTCTGAAAAAGAATAGATATATGCATATATATAACTGAATCACTTCACTATACACCTTAAACTAACAACATTGTAAATCAACTATACTCCAATACAAAATAAAATTTTTCACCTTGCTTATAATTTCCTTGTTGTGCAGAAGCTTTTAAGTTTAATTAGGTCCCATTTGTTTATTTTTGCTTTTATTTCCAGTATTCTGGGAGGTGGGTCATAGAGGATCCTGCTGTGATGTATGTCGGAGAGTGTTTTGCCTGTGTTCTCCTCTAGGAGTTTTATAGTTTCTGGTCTTACATTGAAATCTTTAATCCATTTTGAGTTTATTTTTGTGTATGGTGTTAGAAAGTGTTCTAGTTTCATTCTTTTACAAGTGGTTGACCAGTTTTCCCAGCACCACTTGTTAAAGAGATTCTCTTTAATCCATTGTATATTCTTGCCTCCTTTGTCAAAGATAAGGTGTCCATAGGTGCATGGATTTATCTCTGGGCTTTCTATTTTGTTCCATTTATCTATATTTCTGTCTTTGTGCCAGTACCATACTGTCTTGATAACTGTGGCTTTGTAGTAGAGCCTGAAGTCAGGCAGGTTGATTCCTCCAGTTCCATTCTTTCTCAAGATAGCTTTGGCTCTTCGAGGTTTTTTGTATTTCCATACAAATTGTGAAATTATTTGTTCTAGCTCTGTGAAGAATACCGTTGGTAGCTTGATAGGGATTGCATTGAATCTATAAATTGCTTTGGGTAGTATACTCATTTTCACTATATTGATTCTTCCAATCCATGAACATGGTATATTTCTCCATCTATTAGTATCCTCTTTAATTTCTTTCACCAGTGTTTTATAGTTTTCTATATATAGGTCTTTAGTTTCTTTAGGTAGATACATTCCTAAGTATTTTATTCTTTTCATTGCAATGGTGAATGGAATTGTTTCCTTAATTTCTCTTTCTATTTTCTCATTATTAGTGTATAGGAATGCAAGGGATTTCTGTGTTGATTTTATATCCTGCAACTTTACTATATTCATTGATTAGTTCTAGTAATTTTCTGGTGGAGTCTTGAGGGTTTTCTATGTAGAGGATCATGTCATCTGCAAACAGTGAGAGTTTTATTTCTTCTTTTCCAATTTGGATTCCTTTTATTTCTTTTTCTGCTCTGATTGCTGTGGCCAAAACTTCCAAAACTATGTTGAATAGTAATGGTGAAAGTGGGCACCCTTGTCTTGTTCCTGACTTTAGGGGAAATGCTTTCAATTTTTCACCATTGAGGGTAATGTTTGCTGTGGGTTTGTCATATATAGCTTTTATTATGTTGAGGTATGTTCCTTCTATTCCTGCTTTCTGGAGAGTTTTTATCATAAATGGGTGTTGAATTTTGTCAAAGGCTTTCTCTGTATCTTTTGAGATAATCATATGGTTTTTATTTTTCAATTTATTAATGTGTATTACATTGATTGATTTGCAGATATTGAAGAATCCTTGCATCCCTGGGATAAAGCCCACTTGGTCATGGTGTATGATCTTTTTAATGTGTTGTTGGATTCTGATTGCTAGAATTTTGTTAAGGATTTTTGCATCTATGTTCATCAGTGATATTGGCCTGTAGTTTTCTTTTTTTGTGGGATCTTTGTCAGGTTTTGGTATTAGGGTGATGGTGGCCTCATAGAATGAGTTTGGAAGTTTACCTTCCTCTGCAATTTTCTGGAAGAGTTTGAGCAGGATAGGTGTTAGCTCTTCTCTAAATTTTTGGTAGAATTCAGCTGTGAAGCCGTCTGGACCTGAGCTTTTGTTTGCTGGAAGATTTCTGATTATAAGCAAGGTGAAAAGACAGCCTTCAGAATGGGAGAAAATAATAGCAAATGAAGCAACTGACAAACAACTAATCTCAAAAATATACAAGCAACTCCTACAGCTCAACTCCAGAAAAATAAATGACCCAATCAAAAAATGGGCCAAAGAACTAAATAGACATTTCTCCAAAGAAGACATACAGATGGCTAACAAACACATGAAAAGATGCTCAACATCACTCATTATCAGAGAAATGCAGATCAAAACCACTATGAGGTACCATTTCACGCCAGTCAGAATGGCTGCGATCCAAAAGTCTACAAGCAATAAATGCTGGAGAGGGTGTAGAGAAAAGGGAACCCTCTTACACTGTTGGTGGGAATGCAAACTAGTACAGCCACTATGGAGAAGAGTGTGGAGATTCCTTAAAAAACTGGAAATAGAACTGCCATATGACCCAGCAATCCCACTGCTGGGCATACACACTGAGGAAACCAGAATTGAAAGAGACACGTGTACCACAATGTTCATCGCAGCACTGTTTATAATAGCCAGGACATGGAAGCAACCTAGATGTCCATCAGCAGATGAATGGATAAGAAAGCTGTGGTACATATACACAATGGAGTATTACTCAGCCATTAAAAAGAATACATTTGAATCAGTTCTAATGAGGTGGATGAAACTGGAGCCTATTATACAGAGTGAAGTAAGCCAGAAATAAAAACACCAATACACTATACTAAGGCAATGGCAACCCACTCCAGTACTCTTGCCTGGAAAATCCCATGGACAGAGAAGACTGGTAGGCTGAAGTCCATGGGGTCGCTAAGAGTCAGGCACGACTAAGTGACTTCATTTTCACTTTTCACTTTCATGCATTGGAGAAGGAAATGACAACCCACTCCAGTATTCTTGCCTGGAGAATCCCAGGGACAGAGGAGCCTAGTGGGCTGCCATCTATGGGGTCGCACAGAGTCGGACACGACTGAAGCGACTTAGCAGCAGCAGCAGCAATGCATATATATGGAATTTAGAAAAATGGTAACAATAACCCTGTGTACGAGACAGCAAAAGAGACACTGATGTATAGATCAGTCTTATGGACTCTGTGGGAGAAGGAGAGGGTGGGGAGATTTGGAAGAATGGCACTGAAACATGTATAATATCATGTATGAAACGAGTCGCCAGTCCAGGTTTGATGCATGATACTGGATGCTTGGGGCTGGTGCACTAGGATGACCCAGAGGGAGGGTATGGGGAGGGAGGAGGGAGGAGGGTTCAGGATGGGGAACACAGGTATACCTGTGGTGGATTCATTTCGATATTTGGCAAAACTAATACAATATTGTAACGTTTAAAAATAAAATAAAATTTAAAAAAAAAAAAAGAAAGAAAGATGGTAAAAATAACCCTGTATACAAGATAGCAAAAGAGACACTGGTGTGTAGAACAGTCTTTTGGACTCTATGGGAGAGGGAGAGGGTGGGATGATTTGGAAGAATGGCATTGAAACATGTATAATATCATATATGAAACGAGTCGCCAGTCCAGGTTCGATGCACGATACTGGATGCTTGGGGCTGGTGCACTGGGATGACCCAGAGGGATGGTATGGGGAGGGAGAAGGGAGGAGGGTTCAGGATGGGGAACACATGTATACCTGTGGCGGATTCATTTTGATATATGGCAAAACCAATACAATATTATAAAGTTAAAAAATAAAATTTAAAAAGAACCTAAAAAAATAAATAAAAAATAATTTTTTTTTTTTTTAAAGAATGGATAACAAGATCTGGCTGTATAGCACAGGGAACTATATTCAATATCCTGTGATAAATCATAATGGAAAAGAATATGAAAAAGTATATATATGTAAAACTGAATCACTTTGCTCTACAGCAGACATTAATGCAATATTATAAATCAACTATACTTCAATAATATTTAAAAAAGAAAAAAATTCTACTTCCTTCATGAAGCCTCCAACCAGAAATGTTTCTTTTTCCTCACAACTCTTAAAACTCTTTAAAACTGTAATGCACCTATGGCACTTATTACATCCCCACAGGCCACACATCCTATTCAAAGGGCAACATTTCAGGGTTGCTTTTACCTTGTTTAATCCTAAAGCAGCAAGTAAACCTGATAAGGATGCAAGTTGGCGGACACAGCTCCTACTGATGACTGTGCATCTGAAGCCCAGTGGCGCTGGCCCACATTGAGTGAGATGACCCCAGACTGGAGGATCATAGAACTATACCTTCCATAACCCCAGGCTCTTCATCCTTCAGAAACAACTCATTCTATTCATAAAGCAATGATTTTGCTACTCTTTGAGCCAGATCACCCAGGTTTCATGTCCCAGTTCCAAGCCTTGAAGCTTGCGCTTTGCCTGCATTTGGGGCACACCCCTTTCATCTGCATCCATTCACATCCACTTAGAGGCTTTTCTTGGGCAAGCCTAGTCATGGCCTACCACATCATATACATACTTGTTTTACATTTATTTGTAAACACATCTGTCATCTCATGAAATTAACTCCCTAAAAATGAGAACCTTTTTTTCATCATCTCTGTCTCTCATGCCATCTTTGTAATTACAGATAGTATGTGTTAAATGAATGTTTGAGAAATACCTGTTGACTAGATTTTTCTGGGTCAAGAAACGGCAGAAACATTACATACATGGAACGTCACTTTCAGTATAATGAACCCTATGAGGTATTTTTGATAAAATGATCTTACTATCTTTTTACATCCACAGTTAGTTCCAAATCAGTACAAGTACCTGAAAAATGTACCCATAGACCTTATAGAACTGTGGTCCTTAACTCTATGTATTGGTTTTGCAACATATTTGAAGAAATTATAAGACTCCAAACCATATCAAGTAAGTCGCAAAATAAATACAAATACCAGGAAGAAAGGGGAACAGAACAAAAAGGCTTTCTCCCAGCCAGACTCTGCCTCTGCAGGGACTTCAGCCTGTATCTTGACAATTACACTTTAGTAAAATATGACTCCAAGTCACACGGGAGTCTAGAAGACAAGATTTTTAGTTAAGCTCATTGATAATCAAATCTGAGGTTTTGTTGATGAGAATGAAGATCACGGATATAAGAGGAAATATCCTAATAAATAAATATTACCTATTTGTTACCAACTTGACCTTATGTATTTCTTCTTGAAATCAGAGGAAGATGAATCTTCCTAAAAAACACAATCTACCCAGTTTAACATTTCTCCTAACAGTTGTCACCATCATATTGCAAAAATAAATTTTACATTAATCTGAAAGTGTGGTCACACTTGAGATGGCTTCTAACTTCTCATATTGGGCTTCCCTGGTGGCTCAGAGGGTAAAGCATCTGTCCGCAATGCGGGAGACCCGGGTTCGAGAAGGCAATGGCAATCCACTCCAGCACTCTTGCCTGGAAAATCCCATGGACGGAGGAGCCTGATAGGCTACAGTCCATGGGGTCACAAAGAGTCGGAGACGACTGAGCGACTTTACTTTACTTACTAACTTCTCATGGGGTCTATACATTGAGGATTTGGAAGGAACATAAATAAGACTTGGTATTCAAGTCTTGGTAGGAAAGACAAACATGGAAGGATTTCTTTGACTGACTAGTCCTGGCTTTCTTGGAATTCTTTGCATAGCTTTAAGCAGAAAAAAATGCCTCCCAGATTCTCCAGCTAAGACTTGTCATCATCTGGTTCCTGCCTGTTTCTCCCAACCCACCTGTCCTCCCCTAATAACACAGACCTTTCCCTCCTGCCATATGGAACGCCTCATAGGTCTGTGAGGTCACCATGCTAACACAGGTCTGGTACTGGCCTACCTCTCTGTCTCGTCTCCTGAGCCTCTTCTCTCCCATGCCACTTCGGACACACCTCAAGTGTCTTCTTTGCCAACTGAAAACAGAGTTCACCGCCCCCCACCCCTTAAGACTTGTAACAGGCTTCCCTGGTGGCTCACACAGTAAAGAATCTGCCTGCAATGCAGGAGACCCAGTTTGATCCCTGGGCTGGGAAGATCCCCTAGAGAAGGGAATGGCTACCTGCTCCAGTATTCCTGCCTAGAGAATTCCATGGACAGAGGAGCCTGGTGAGCTATAGTCCATGGGGTCGCAAAGAGTCAGACACAACTGAGCAACTAACTTTAAGACTTGTAGCAGCTTCTCCCTCTGCCTGATATGATTATCTCATATATAATCTCATAGCTTCCTACAGTTGCCATTTAAACCTCAGCTTAAATTGATGCCTCCCTGACTATGCCTGCCTCTCTCCACATGAGAATGGAGAGGGACCCAAACCAACCCAACCCACCACCACCAACACCGCCCCCTGCCTGGCCTGCATTCTTCTCCTAAAGCACATCTCCACTACCTATTATTTTTCTAGTTCAATTACCATCATCCTTCTGCTCTACCAGAATGTTAGGATTTTGAGGAAGGAGTTTTTCTTTTATTTACTGTTTTTTTCTTCAAGTTCAGTACTGGAACTTGGTAGCTATACAATTTGTATTTACTGAATTAATAAATGGATAAATAATTCAATGTCACTGCTCTGCCTGGAACATTCTCCACAATCTGTGCTCCCTGCCACCATCCTTTAAGTCACAGATTCTGAATACCCCACACTTCATGCCATCTTATTTAAATGTCTCTCTTCTGTGTTCTATAGTACCTTCCCTATAGTAGCATTATAATTATAGGTATCGTAACCCTTGATTACTTGTCCATTTCCCATCAGTCACAAAGTCGGCATAGTTCAAATTCATTCTCTCTGAATCGGATGCTGGGGCTTTACAAACACATGTAGCACCTTTTTGCAAATTAGAAAGAGAGGCCCCGGCACCCAGCTTGATGAGTGCTAATGGACTGGAATTCACCCTCCTCACCTTAGCAGGGAACAACCTGTATACCTGTACACAGTATGCCTGGTAGACACTAATTGTTTAATTCAATGAGAGAGTCAATTTCCTCTACATCTTAGTTTCTTAAAGGCAAAGAAATTAAGGTGGGGGAAAGGATGAGACCGAACAATTACCAAAAGTCGGTTCTGTCGCTAGTACTATTTAGGGTTATTATTTTTTCTTTAAACCACTATTGAGGTATAATTGACATATAAAAAGCTGTATATGTTACACATTGCTATATTAAAAATGGATAACCAACAAGGACCTATTGTATAGCACATGGAACTCTGCTCAATGTTATGTAGCAGCCTGGATGGGAGGGGGGTTCGGGGGAAAATAGATACATGTGTATGTATGGCTGAGTTCCTTCCCTGTTCACCTGAAACGATCACAACATTGTTAACTGCCTATGCTAAGTCACTTCAGTCGTGTCTGACGCTTTGTGACCCTGTGGACAGTAGCCCACCAGGCTCCCCCGTCCCTGGGATTCTCCAGGCAAGAACACTGGAGTGGGTTGCCATTTCCTTCTCCAATGCATGAAAGTGAAAAGTAAAAGTCAAGTCGCTCAGTCGTGTCCGACTCTTAGCAACCCCATGGACTGCAGCCTACCAGGCTCCTCCGTCCATGGGATTTTCCAGGCACGAGTACTGGAGTGGGGTGCCATTGTCTTCTCCGTAACTGCTTATACTCCAATACAAATAAAAAGTCTTTTTTTTTTTTTAAGCTGTACATGTTTAATGTATACAATTTTATGAATTTGGATATAAGTATGTACCTGTGAAACCATCAGCTAATCAATGCCATAAAACATATCTATCATATCACCTCCAAAAGTTTCCTCTCACCCTTGTGTGTGTGTGTTAAGAACACTTCATTCTAGGTTCTTTTCACACATGTCATGTCATGTACTTCTTACAACACCCCCTGGAAGGAAAGATGAGTCTTTCTATTTTGTGGATGAAGAAATGGGCTTAGACAAGTTTTGAAACTTCCCCAAGGGCGTACTATTAATAAACAGTGAGTCTGTGATTGAAACCCAGGCCCACGTGACTCCAAGGCTTCCCCTGGCTGGCCTTGGTTACACAGGAACCTGACTGCACATTCCTAGGAGTCTCGGGCTGTGTGTGCAGTCCTGCTAGCACAGGTCCATCTGGACAAAAGCTTGCCTTCTTACTTTTTTATAGTGTCTCTCAGTCTCTAGAGTTTCTGACTGCCTGATGATTATTCAGTAGATTTAGATTTTTCTGATATTTCTAAGGCTGTGGCAGAATTATATTGTCAAAGAGCAATATTTTTCAATCAAGTAATTTTTAAATTTTTATTTATTTTTTAATTGAAGGATAATTGCTTTACAGAATTTTGTTGTTTTCTGTCAAACCTCAACATGAGTCAGCCATAGGTATATATATATATATCCCTTCCCTTTTGAACCTCCCTCCCCTCTCCCTTCCCATCCCACCCCTCCAGGTTGAATTTTCATTGTTATGTTTCAGGTTACATTACTTTCTTAAATGTTTGTAAGTTTTGTTTTGTTGCTAGGAATGGTGATAATGCAACATGCTAAATTTGAAGTCCCTGTTTGTTTTAAGAAAGAAAGAAAGGATACCGTGGCAAATTTAGCTAGGACTCTGAAGCCTTAAAATATATTTTATTTGCCTTTTTTCTTATTCTGGAGACATTTCTTTGTGGCTTTCAGTTCTGAAATTGCATTTCAATTTAATGAAATGTCTGGCAAATAAAGGACAGTAAGAGTAAGTTCAGTTGTCTTTTTCTAAAAAGATAATGTTGCTTATCTCTCAAAGCTATGGTATTATCCATAATACAGTGTAAGGCTGTGTTAGAGGAGTACTGTGAGCTATAAGTAACATCATATGTACAACAAGGCAGTAATTTTTATGATATCTTGTACTGGAAGAACTTTTCATGGCAACAGCACACGTATGAATTATCTTTTCTTTCAAGATAAAGATTCTGTTGGACTTTTTCATTTGGATATCCTCTGAAATTCATACCAAAAAAATCAAAATCAGCTTGCCCTCTACCAATCCCTCTATCCTTATACAACCAGTTCTCCTTCTCTGCTTTCCCTGT
Organism: Bos indicus x Bos taurus; assembly: GCF_003369695.1. NCBI lineage: Eukaryota > Metazoa > Chordata > Mammalia > Artiodactyla > Bovidae > Bos > Bos indicus x Bos taurus. Next base: position 63,798,297 of record NC_040079.1, on the reverse strand, counting down.
ATGTGGTAGCACCAACCTCCTGGCCAAAATATCAGAGAATCTCCAGGTTGAAAAAGACTTGAGAGGTGATCTACTTCAAAGTCCTGTCTCATCTAGAAACACTTGGACAACATGACTAAGAATCAGATCTCTAACTCAGTCTTCCAGGGTTTCAAACCCTGGCCACACAACTTGCAATGGATTCCTGAGCAAATCATTTCACTTCACTATGCCTTCGTTTAATAATAGAAACTGTTTCAGGGGAATGGAGTGAGGAATACATGAAATGATACATGTAGAACACTTAACCCAGTGCCCAGCACATAATAAATGCTCAATAAATGTTAGCCTTTAAAATTAGCAGTATACAGCCTTGACATACTCCTTTTCCTATTTGGAACCCGGCTGTTGTTCCATGTCCAGTTCTAACTGTTGCTTCCTGAGCTGGATATAGGTTTCTCAAGAGGCAGTTCAGGTGGTCTGGTATTCCCATCTCTTTCAGAATTTTCCACAGTTTATTGTGATCCACACAGTCAAAGGCTTTGGCATAATCAATAAAGCAGAAATAGATGTTTTTCTGGAACTCTTTTGCTTTTTTGATGATCCAGCGGATGTTGGCAATTTGATCTCTGGTTCCTCTGCCTTTTCTAAAACCAGCTTGAACATCTGGAAGTTCATGCTTCATGTACTGCTGAAGCCTGGCTTGGAGAATTTTGAGCATTACTTTACTAGTGTGTGAGATGAGTGCAGTTGTGCGGTAGTTGGAGCATTCTTTGGCATTGCCTTTCTTTGGGATTGGAATGAAAACTGACCTTTTCCAGTCCTGTGGCCACTGCTGAGTTTTCCAAATTTGCTGGCATATTGAGTGCAGCACTTTCACAGCATCATCTTTTAGGATTTGAAATAGCTCAACTGGAATTCCATCACATCCACTATCTTTGTTCATAGTGATGCCTTCTAAGGCCCACTTGACTTCACATTCCAGGATGTCTGGCTCTAGGTCAGGATCACACCATCGTGATCATCTGGGTCATGAAGATCTTTTTTTGTACAGTTCTGTGTATTCTTGCCACCTCTTCTTAATGTCTTCTGCTTCTATTAGGTCCATACCATTTCTATCCTTTATCGAGCCCATCTTTGCATGAAATGTTCCCTTGGTATCTCTAATTTTCTTGAAGAGATCTCTAGTCTTTCCCATTCTGTTGTTTTCCTCTATTTCTTTGCACTGATCGCTAAGGAAGGCTTTCTTATCTCTCCTTGCTATTCTTTGGAACTCTGCATTCAGATACTTATATGTTTCCTTTTCTCCTGCTTATTTAACTTATATGCAGAGTACAACATGAGAAATGCTGGGCTGGAAGAAGCACAAGCTGGAATCAAGTTTGCCGGGAGAAATATCAATAACCTCAGATATGCAGATGACACCACCCTTATGGCAGAAAGTGAAGAGGAACTCAAAAGCCTCTTGATAAAAGTGAAAGAGGAGACTGAAAAAGTTGGCTTAAAGCTCAACATTCAGAAAATGAAGATCATGGCATCTGGTCCCATCACTTTATGGGAAATAGATGGGGAAATAGTGTCAGACTTTATTTTTTGGGGCTCCAGAATCACTGCAGATGGTGATTGCAGCCATGAAATTAAAAGATGCTTACTCCTTGGAAGGAAAGTTATGATCAACCTAGATGGCATACTGAAAAGCAGAGATATTACTTTGCCAACAAAGGTCCGTCTAGTCAAGGCTATGGTTTTTCCAGTAGTCATGTATGGATATGAGAGTTGGACTGTGAAGAAAGCTGAGTGCTGAAGAATTGATGCTTTTGAACTGTGGTGTCGGATAAGACTCTTGAGAGTCCCTTGGACTGCAAGGAGATCCAACCAGTCCATCCTAAAGGAGATTAGTCCTGAGTGTTCATTGGAAGGACTGATGCTGAAGCTGAAACTCCAATACTTTGGCCACCTCATGCGAAGAGTTGACTCATTGGAAAAGACCCTGATGCTGGGAGGGATTGGGGGCAGGAGGAGAAGGGGACGATGGAGGATGAGATGGCTGGATGGCATCACCAACTCGACGCACATGAGTTTGGGTAAACTCCGGGAGTTGTTGATGGACAGGGAGTCTTGGAGTGCTGTGATTCATGGGGTTGCAAAGAGTCGGACACGACTGAGCGACTGAACTGAACTGAAATGAAAATTAGCAAACAGACCACTATGAGAACAGTATAGAAGTTCCTTAGAAAACTAAAAATAGAGCCACTGTATGATCCTATGATCCCACTCCAGGACATATATCTGGAGAAAAACATGATCCAAAAAGATACATGCACCCCAGTATTCATTGCAACACTGTTTACAACAGCCAAGACATGGAAGCAATCTAAATATCTACTGACAGAGAATGGATGAAGAAGATGTGGTACATTTATACAATGGAATATTGCTTAGAGAATCCCAGGGATGGGGGAGACTGGTGGGCTGCCGTCTATGGGGTTGCACAGAGTCGGACACGACTAAAGAGACTTAGCAGCAGCAGCAGCATATTGCTTAGACATTGAAAAGAATGAATTAATGACATCTGTAGCAAAATTAATGGACCTAGTAATTGTCATACTGAGTGAAGTAAGTCACACAGAGAAAGAGAAATAGTGCATTACATCCCTTCCATGTGGAATCTAAAAAGAAATGATACAAATAAACTTATTTGCAAAAGAGAAACAGACTCACAGACTTAGAAAATGAACTTACGGCTGCCAGGAGGAAGGACAGAGGGGAAGGGATAGTTAGGGAGTTGGGATGAACGTGTACACAATGCGATATTTAAAGTGGATAACCAACAGGGACCTACTGTACAGCACATGGAACTCTGCTCAGTGTTATGTGGCAGCCTGAGTGGGAGGGGCATTTGGGGGAGACTGGATACATGGATATGTATGGCTGAATCCCTTTGCTGTTCACCTTAAACTATCATAACACTGTTAATCAGCTATACCCCAACACAAAAAAGTTTTTAAAACTTAGCAAGCAAATATTTATCCATCTTAAACTCTGCCAGTGCTAGGAATCACCGAACTTTTCAAGGCAGTTCATTCAAATATTGAATAGTTATCATTTTTAGAAAAGTCTCATATTCCTTCAACAAACACTCATCAAGAATCTGCTGCTACTGCTACTGCTAAGTCACTTCAGTCGTGTCTGACTCTGTGCCACCCCATAGACGGCAGCCCACCAGGCTCCCCGGTCCCTGGGATTCTCCAGGCAAGAACACTGGAGTGGGTTGCCATTTCCTTCTCCAATGCGTGAAAGTGAAAAGTGAACGTGAAGTCGCTCAGTCGTGTCCGACCCTTAGCAACCCCATGGACTGCAGCCTACCAGGCTCCTCCATCCATGGGATTTTCCAGGCAAGAGTACTGGAGTGGGGTGCCATTGCCTTCTCCACATCAAGAATCTGCTATGTACCAAATACTGTGCTAGAACCTGAGAACTAAGAGGTGAGTGAGAACAAAGTATCTGGCCTCATGGGTCCCCAATCCAGCAAGAGAGCTCAGCACCAGGTGACCGGTGGCTGTCCTGCCCTCTCTGCCCACTTGGGTCCCCCAGAGACATGATCAAGGAGCTCCGTCTTCTAAGCAACTAGTCCAACTCCCCAGGGAATTCAGTCTCTCTACTAGAGCAAATCATCTTGCCTCTGTGAGCCTCCATTTCCTTATCTGTAAGTGGGAGTAAATAATTCCAGAATACTACATCACTGGACTGTTGTAAAATAAAAGGAGATTATTATGTGGTCTTTGGAAACTGTCAGCTACTCTGTAATGATGAGATACTCTTTTGTGTTAAGTCAAAGAAAGAAGTGACTCCTCTAATGATGGGAAGGGAAGCTCTTTTGGCTTGGAGTTGACAGAGGCAGTGAGAAGAGCAACTGTACCAAGCCCCCAAATCAGGTTCATCTCTAAACACAAATGGACGGAGTCAACAAGCTATCAAGCACTGTTCCCCAAAATCTCACTAGTGCTCGCATATTTTATTGTAAGGTCACCAAGTTTTAGATCCAAACAGACCTACAGTCAAAATGCCTTTTCTACTGCTTCCTAGTTGGGTGACCTTGAATGAGATGCTTCATCTAAGCCACAGTTGAATCAGAACTGAGAGACACTGAAGGTCTGAACTAGTCTTTTAAGCAGAGGTGAAGTCATATCAAGCAGTAAAAAGTGACTCTCATCTGTGCACTACAGACATGAAAAAACATTAAAGCATTTGCAGAAAGAAAAGAATGAAGTAGGATGATAACAAGAAGTAGAGACGAGATCGAGCAGCCCAGCTCCCAGTGGTCCTCCACCTCTAGACAGCAGAACTTCCAAAGACTCAACTGAATTCCTGCTCTGGGTTCCAAGATACAACCCTGAACTGTTAAAATATAAACTCTTTCTTTTTGCTTAAGTTAGGTCTAGTCAGTTACAAGCCAGAGTAACTGAAAATTCTTCTTGGCACTCCTCCTGTTTTCTTGAGTCTAGTGTCTCTGGGAAACCCGGGAAACTGTCCAGGTAGTGGCAAGTGGGATTTGCAAAGCCTATCTTTTAGTCTCAGATGAAAAGCAGTAGGAAGTAGGAACAGATTCTCCAACACTTTGGAGGCATCTTAGCATTTTTCTAAATTATGGAGAATGAGTGAACTGCCAAATTTCATTCATCATCAGTGATATTTACTGTGAACCAATCCAGCCAAAAGAATTCTGAAAAGCTATTTTAAAAAACTTAAGCGAAACTAAACTGACCATACTAGGTTTATCACACTGAAATAATATTAAATAGTTCTAAAATTATCATTTTAATTATTTTACCAAAAATAAGAGAAAACTGGCCACTGAACACAAACTGAAAGACCAAACTTTATTAATAAGAAACACTTAATATTTTTTCATTCCATTCAAGAAAGGCTTTTGCAATTACTTTGTACGAGACATCATTGATTGCCTATCCCAAAACTAGGTGACCCTCCCGCATTCACAAAAGTCCAGTTTTGTCCAGACTGCCCACCTGCTGTGAGTAGCCAGGTGCTTCAGGAAAGGCTGAACCCGGCCTCAGCCCCAGGAGTTGGGTCATCGTTGATCCCGTGATTGATTCCTCTTACAAATGGTTGGTTTAGTCTTAGACACTTAAACATAATTCTAGTCAGTGAGGTCTAAGTGGTGAGGAGTTTTACAGAAGGATTTTCCAAGAGAAATGCAAATGCAAAGATGGTTTTCTCTTTCTTTGAATGCTGTCATTTGTGACCATGAGGGCATAGAAAGTTAACATTCCAGGAATGGCAAAAGTGAAAGTGAAAGTCGCTCAGTTGTGTCGGACTCTTTGTGACTGTACAGTCCATGGAGTTCTACAGGCCACAGTACTGGAGTGGGTAGCGTTTCCCTTCTCCAGGGGATCTTCCCAACCCAGGGATCGAACCCAGGTCTCCCCCACTGCAGGCAGATTCTTTACCAGCTGAGCCACCAGAGAAGCCCAAAAATACTGGAGTGGATAGCCTATCCCTTCTCCAGCGGATCTTCCTGACCCAGGAATCAAACCAGGGTCTCCTGCATTGCAGGCAGATTCTTTACCAACTGAGCTACCAGGGAAGCCCCAAGGAATGGCCAAAGGAAAGGATTAAAGAACCTGTGAGACTTTTTAAAAATAAGTTTATTTATTTTTAACTGAAGGATGACTGCTTCACAGTATTGTGTTGGTTTCTGCCAAACACCAACATGAATCAGCCATAGGTATACCTGTGTCCCCTCCCTCTTAAACTTCCCTCCTGTCTCCATCACTATCCCACCACTCTAGTTACAAAGCCCCCGTCTGAGTTCCCTGAGAGAACCTGTATGAGATTGTTGAATCACTCACCAAATCACTCAGCAACTGGCACCACCTACCACCCCTAGACCACCCATTATGCGAGATAATAAAGTCCCTAAATATTTCAGTCAATTTTAATAGGAGATTTCTGTGACTTGGGGCTGAAAGTATCCCAACTGATATGTTATATCTAATCATCCCCTTAAAAAGATGGTAGCATTTGGCAATTTCTAACATTCTTATATGTGTTTAAAAGTGAGTTGAATAAAAATAACCCCCCAACTCTTCCCCTACAACCCTTAAAACTCCCATATGCTTTAAGAGAGAAAATGTCTTTGAAATCCTCACTCCTGTCATCTGCTGTTTTGTTCAGAGAATGTACCAACACAGTGCCACTGCCCACTTCATGCCGCCTCCACAGAATTCTGTCCAAGAACACCCTGTTAAAACTCTTTCTTTGGAGAATTTCCTTTCCTCCACTCCCACCATTATTATGTACAAGTGTTTTATGGGCTTTTCCCCCCAGTATCCTTTTCTTTCTCCATCTTTGGCATTCCTCATTAAGAGTTTGTATTTCCCTTAATGTTCTTAATAGGGTCATTTGTTGCTATTGCTAATTGGCATCAGAATTTTTGTAACTGAAACATCTTTCAATGGGAGGAATCAATTTTTCTGTCACTGGTATCTCAGGTAGCTAACTTTCATTATGCTTAGGTTGATGATTCCTGAATCGTAGTCTTCCTTCTAAACAAGGACTGCCATGATGGGTGGGCAATGATGCCCTCTCTATATTCTAAAGAGCAAAGGACTAAAATGTACTCTACCCACATGATAATAGGGTTAATTTAATTCTAAACATATAGGTTATAACTGTAATTTCTTTCAAGATTTTTTTTTTTTTTGGCCTGATTTCAATAGCCCAGATTTTTTATATAGGGGGTATCTTCTAGTCTCAAATTATTTCCATTCATGCATCCATGCAAATTTGCCTTTTGTCTCCTAGTTCTGGTTTTCAGCATGCATTTTAAGAAGCCTCAGGCTGATCAATGAACTCTCAAAATAGGAAGCAAACCAACATCTTTTATACTTTTGTGCTCTCCATCTGCTTAAGGCAACATTCAGTAATGTTCTTTCCCTACTCTTGTTCTCTGAAGTTCTACCTCTTATATCTTAATCCACCTTCTCCCCATCCCTGGTCTTCCTCACCCAAAAGTGTGCACAGTGCTACAATACCATTTTTTTTCGCATTAGAAGCTAGAAGACCTGCCTACATGTTTTCTTTAAAATGGGGTGGCACATTTTGCCAGCTTTACTGTTTACTTTTTAGTGATATTACCCATTTGTTATATTTGCCCCAATTTTTTAGATAGAATCAATAGCTCTGATTTGACACTGCTGCTGCTGCTGCTAAGTCGCTTCAGTCGTGTCCGACTCTGTGCGACCCCATAGATGGCAGCCTACCAGGCTCCCCCATCCCTGGGATTCATTAGATACCATCAATTAACAAATTTGTTAGTTTTTAAATCTTCAAAGATGACACCCAATGTAATATCTAGCTTTGATATTTCTTCTAAATTCTAATACTGTGTATCCAGTCACTGATTTTTACTGACATTTACCGCCCCCACAAACTCCACATATTCAACAAATTAAAAATGTACACACCTACTCTGCCCCTACCTGACACCTGTTTCTCCTTTGGCATTATGAATCATGGTTAAGGGCTCCACTATCCACCTTGATATCCAAGTGAGAAGCCTACCCTCATTCTCACTGATAACTGCCAACTGTTAACCCACCTCCTAAATCACCTTCTTGCTTCTGGTCTTGCTCAGCTCCAAGTGGACAGAGTGATCTTCCATAAGAGAAATGCCATCACTATCTTCATGAAGATTTTCCAGATCCTACTTCTGTTTCTGCAGAATGGCTCATGTGGCCCCTAGTACTCTTAGAAAGCAGAGAGGTTTCTGTCATGGGGAGGCAGCGTAGCCCTTAGTGGTAAAAAGGGTATTTTCTGGAGTCAGACCATTAGGATTTGAACCCTGGCTCCACCACTTATCTGAGGCAAGTTACCAAATTTCTGTGCTTCAGTTTCTATAAAATAGCACTAAGCCTTAGTGTTTTGGGGGTTATTGGGAAAATTAAATCAGACAATACATTTTAGCACTCAGTACAAGCCTGAAACATAGTAAGTGAAAGTGAAAGTGAAAGTCCAGGCCAGAATACTTGAGTGGGTAGTCTCTCCCTTCACCAGGGTATCTTCACAACCCAGGGATTGAACCCAGGTCTCCCGCATTGCAGGCAGATTCTTTACCAGCTGAGCCACAAGGGAAACCCCAATAAATATAATAATAATGATATCATTTCAGTAAATCCATGACTTCCCTTGCACTAACTTGCTTATAGTTTTCTTTAATATATTTTGAGTTTCTTGCATCTAATTCATCCTTGTAGCACAGCACCTGGCACTGGTCTAAAAAGTAGTGGACATGCCATAAATACTTTTTGATTGAACAACCATGTTACTGCCTGGCTTGTCACCCTTCACTGGCTCCTGGCTGCCTGTAGTATAAAATCCATACTCTTTAGAATGGTTTCCAAAACCTATGAAATCTGCCTCCTACCCATGTATTCTGTCTCATCTTCTACACTCCAGCAAAACAAGATCACTCACAGTTCCCCCAATACACTTTTCCTTCAACCATGAATGTCTTCCCAATCCCTTTCCCCAAACCCAGTGAACTTTTGATATTCAAGACCCTAGTCAACTATCTTTTCTTTAAAGTCTTTCCTGACCTTCTTACAGATAGCCGGCATGTCTGAAAACACAGGCAAATACATAATAAATGGTCTGTTTATATCATAGAACCTTGTGCACCAGGACCCAGGAGAAAGGAGCAGTGACTCCACAAGAGACTGTCCCAGACTTGCCTGTGGGTGTCCGGGAGTCTCTGGCAGAGGCATGGGTCAGTGGTGGCCTGCTGCAGGGTTGGGGGCACTGAGTGTGGCAGTACATGCATGGGATCTTTTCAGGGAGGTCACCATTATCTTCATTATCTTCATCCACCATAGTTCGGCCCCAGGTAGATAGCAGGGAGGGAAAACAGCTCCACCCATCAACAGAAAATTGGATTAAAGATTTAATGAGCAGGCCCCTGGGTCTTGTCAGAACAAGACCCAGTTTCCCCCTCAGTCAGTCTCTCCCATCAGGAAGCTTCCATAAGCCTCTTATCTTTCTCCATCAGAGGGCAGACAGACTGAAAACCACAATCACAGGAAACTAACCAATCTAATCACATGGACCACAGCCTTGTCTAACTCAATGAAACTATGAGCCATGCCGTGTAGGGCCACCCAAGACAGATGGGTCATGGTGGAGAGTTCTAACAAAATGTGGTCCACTGGAGAAGGGAATGGAAAACCACTTCAGTATTCTTGCTTTGAGAACCCCATGAACAGTATGAAAAGGCAAAAAGATAGGACACTGAAAGATGAACTCCCCAGGTTGGTAGGTGCCCAATATGCTACTGGAGATCAGTGGGGAAACAACTCCAGAAAGAATGAAGAGACAGAGCCAAAGCAAAAACAACACCCAGTTGTGGATGTGACTGGTGATGGAAGCAAGTTCCAAAGATATAAAGAGTAATATTGCATAGGAACCTGGATTGTTAGGTCCATGAATCAAGGCAAATTGGAAGTGGTCAAACAGGAGATGGCAAGAGTGAACATCAACATTTTAGGAATCAGAGAACTAAAATGGACTGGAATGGGTGAATTTAACTCAGATGACCATTATATCTACTACTGTGGGCAAAATTCCCTTAGAAGAAATGGAGTAGCCATCATAGTCAACAAAAGAGTTCAAAATGCAGTACTTGGATGCAATCTCAAACACGACAGAATGATCTCTGTTCATTTCCAAGGCAAACCATTCAATATCACAGTAATCCAAGTCTATGCCCTGACCAGTAATGCTGAAGAAGCTGAAGTTGAACAGTTCTATGAAGTCCTACAAGACCTTCTAGAACTAACACATAAAAAAAGATGTCCTTTTCATTATAGGGGACTGGAATGCAAAAGCAGGAAGTCAAGAAACACCTAGAGTAACGGGCAAATTTGGCCTTGGAGTACAGAATGAAGCAGGGCAAAGGCTAATAGAGTTTTGCCAAGAGAATGCACTGGTCATAGCAAACACCCTCTTCCAACAACACAAGAGAAGACTCTACACATGGACATCACCAGATGGTCAACACTGATTTCAGATTGATTATATTCTTTGCAGCCAAAGATGGAGAAGCTCTATACAGTCAGCAAAAATAAGACTGGGAGCCGACTGTGGCTCATATCATGAACTCCTTATTGCCAAATTCAGACTTAAATTGAAGAAAGTAGGGAAAACCATAGGAGAAGGCAATAGCAACCCACTCCAGTACTCTTGCCTGGAAAATCCCATGGACGGAGGAACCTAGTAGACTGCAGTCCATGGGGTCTCGAAGAGTCAGACATGACTGATCGACTTCACTTTCACTTTTCACTTTTCACCTTCATGAATTAGAGAAGGAAATGGCAACCCACTTCAGTGTTCTTGCCTGGAGAATCCCAGGGACGGGGGAGCCTGGTGGGCTGCCGTCTATGGGGTCACACAGAGAGAGACACGACTGAAGTGACTTAGCAGCAGCAGCAGCAGCAGGAAAAACCACTAGACCATTCAGGTATGACGTAATCAAATCCCCTATGATTATAGAGTGGAAGTGAGAAAGAGATTTAAGAGACTAGATCCGATAGACAGAGTGCCTGATGAACTATGGATGGAGGTTCGTGACATTGTACAGGAGTCAGGGAGCAAGACCATCCCAAGAAAAAGAAATACAAAAAAAGAAAAATGGTTGTCTGGGGAGGCCTTACAAATAGCTTTGAAAAGAAAAGTAGCAAAAAGCAAAGGAGAAAAAGAAAGATATACCCATCTGAATGCAGAGTTCCAAAGAATAGCAAGGAGAGATAAGAAAGCCATCCTCAGCGATCAGTGCAAAGAAATAGAGGAAAACAATGGAATGGGAAACACTAGAGATCTCTTCAAGAAAATTCGAGATACCAGAGGAACATTGCATGCAGAGGTGGGCTCGAGAAAGGACAGAAATGGTATGGACCTAACAGATGCAGAAGATATTAAGAAGAGGTGGCAAGAATACACAGAAGTACTGTACAAAAAAGATCTTCATAACCCAGATAATCATGATGGTGTGATCACTCACCTAGAGCCAGACATCCTGGAATGTGAAGTCAAGTGGGCCTTAGAAAGCATCACTACGAACAAAGCTAGTGGAGGTGATGGAATTCCAGTTGAGCTATTTCAAATCCTGAAAGATGATGCTGTGAAAATGCTGCCCTCAATATGCCAGCAAATTTGGAAAACTCAGCAGTGGCCACAGGACTGGAAAAGGTCAGTTTTCATTCCAATCCCAAAGAAGGGCAATGCCAAAGAATGCTCAAACTACCACACAATTGCACTCATCTCACATGCTAGTAAAGTAATGCTCAAAATTCTCCAAGTCAGGCTTCAACAGTACATGAACCATGAACTTTCAGATGTTCAAGCTGGCTTTAGAAAAGGCAGAGGAACCAGAGATCAAATTGCCAACATCCTCTGAATCATCAAAAAAGCAAGAGAGTTGCAGAAAAAAACATCTATTTCTGCTGTATTGACTATGCCAAAGCCTTTAACTGTGTGGATCACAATAAACTGGAAAATTCTGAAAGAGATGGGAATACCAGACCACCTGATCTGCCTCTTGAGAAATCCGCATTCAGGTCAGGAAGCAACAGTTAGAACTGGACATGGAACAACAGCCAGGTTCCAAATAGGAAAAGGAGTATGTCAAGGTTGTATATTGTCACCCTGCTTATTTAACTTTTATGCAGAGTACATCATGAGAAATGCTGGACTGGAAGAAGCACAAGCTGGAATCAAGATTGCCAGGAGAAATATCAATAATCTCAGAAATGCAGATGATACCACCCTTATGGCAGAAAGTGAAGAACTAAAGAGCCTCTTTACAAAAGTGAAAGAAGAATGAAAAAATTGGATGAGATGGTCATGAGTTAAGCAAACTCCAGGAGTTGGTGATGGACAGGGAGGCCTGGCATGCTGCAGTCCAGGGGGTTGCAAAGAGTCAGACCCGACTGAGCAACTGAACTGAATTGAACTTATATTACCATTCAGGATGAAATAATATATCTTTTTTTTTTTTTAATAATATATCTTCATTTTCAGACTTCACAGCCACCCTGTAGCTAAAACTGATTCTTCCCTTCTTCGTGTTCTCACATCAACCTTTGCCTGTACTGGAAGCATGGATGACCTAGGACTCAGCACACAGAGGCTCCTATTTATCTTCGTATCCCAACCACCCAATTCTATGACTGACACAGACGACACACTCACTGAATACTTTTTGAATGAGTAAAATTTCAACAAACATATTTGGATCCTCAATGTATAAGGTAAGGAAAATAGCCACCCGCTGATTCATCGATAGTGAATATCTCCAACATAAAAATCCCCTCCTGCAGTCACGTTATCCCTGCTGTTCCAGGCAGGGAAGCACAATGCTTGCCATGTGCCCTGCTCATCTCATACTGCATTTCCTGCACCTAGCAGTCATGTCTTCTTTGAATAAATATTCCCATTTTTGACAAAGGAAAAATTTAAGAAAATGGGTCTAATCAGTCATCGTTATTTGATACCTTCAGAAAGAAAAATATTGATAGAGAGTAAAATAAATAAAGGGATTCCCAGAAGGCTCGGTATTAAAGAAATCACCTGCCAATGCAGGAGATTGAGCCCTGGCTTGGGAAGATCCCCTGGAGAAGGGGATGGCAACCCACTCCAGTATTCTTGCGTGGGAAATCACATGGACCAAGGAACCAGGTGGGCTACAGTCCGTGGGGTCGCAAAGAGTTGGACACAACAGACCACGCACGCACAAAATATATAAACATTTCAAAATCAGTGGCACATTTAAATATGAATGTTCATATTAATAAAAGCCAATTGAAACTTTATAAAAAGCTAGTTTCTAAACTGGGCTTCTTTGCTAGCTCAGTGGTAAAGTATCTGCCTGCCAATGCAGGAGGCGCAGGTTTGATCCCTGGGTTGGGAAGATCCCCTAAAGGAAGGCATGCAACCCACTTCAGTTTTCTTGCCTGAAGAATCCCATGGACAGAGGAGCCTGGCAGGCTATGGTCCATAGGGTCTTAAAGAGTTGGATGCGACTGAAGTGACTTAACACACATGTACCCCATCCACCCACAGCAGATTTCATCTGGCTTATGATAAAAATCCCAAGTCAGTCTCCTTTCAGCAAACTCTTTAATGAAATAGTTCTTAAAAATGATGTTTGGCCAGGAAAATAAACACTTAACATGACAGTTTCATGACATAGTCTGTGATGTGGAAGCCAGCCTCTGGCTAGTGATGATAACCACACTGCCAGATGGATGTTCTACAGTCTCACACTGACTGGTCTAATAAGGGAGCCATTTAGAGGCATTCTCGGCTTCAATAATGACTCATTGTCCTGGGAAACTTCCCTTTCTATGAGAATGAGCCCTGGAGTTGCTCGTAATTTCATGGTCACTATGACAACTCTGAACCTTTCAGAGACACTCTGGATCTGTGGATCTGATTTTTAGGGAGTGCTGGAGTGGGGAGGTAATACCACCATCACTTATTGAAATCTAAAGTAAAATTATTGTCATCCAATAAATTCAAATTACCCTGTTCACCATTAATCCAGCCTATAAAAGGCACCTTGCAAAGTGAGCCACAATAAGTATGTATTCATGGCACAATAGCACCCAAATCTAGGCACTTTCTCAGAGGAAGTTGTTAAATGAGAAGAGTGATTCAAAAAGAATTAAACACTTCCAAAATGGATGACTCAGTAACCAGTAAATATACATACTGTGGTGACTTCTTGAGTGTTTAGCCATAGGGAAAGTATTAGGTTTCAACTACATGTTTATATTTGCTATAATCAAATACCATAAACACATTATATTGTCAATTCTTTTTTAATCATTCAGTACCATAATATAGGTATGCTAATCTGTGGTCCAAAATGGGCTTTAGATGGTCTGTGAAATCTCTGAAATTACATGCAAAAATATTATGTAGTTGAGAATTAAAGTTGTTTCATTTTATCCCACATTACAATTTGGTTTTATGTAATAACATGGAATCAATAAAATTTTTCATTAACAGATTTTACAATGTTTTTGGTTATTACTTAATTACTAAGTTAATCTTAAATTTAATTTAGAATGTAATAAACTCCTATGGTATTTTAAAGTCTACAGTAGAAAGATAAAAAACCATCATATTAAGCACCTTCAACCCTGGGTGCTACTTTACCATTATTATTGCTCTTGCTGTGGGACCCAGGGTCACTGCAAACCCATAAACAATCTTTTCTTACTCGTACAAAATTTTAAAAGGCACCAAGATGTCCTTCCTTTTGGGAGAGAGGCAGTCTTGTGTTGGGGAGCATTGCTGGGCATGGGAAATGCAGACTAGATTTCAGTACCCTCTTTACCCAGCTGGGTACCTTTGTGTAGTACACAAATCATACAACTGTACACAGCCCTGCTGGGACCCCAGTGAAAGTGAAAATATGTTATGACCCTTCTCTACTTTCTCTACTTAAAACATCTGAACACAGACCAAGACATACTCTTACTAAAAAAAATAAATAAAATGAATTGATTTTAAGATCCACATTATTTTAGCAATTTAACATCTCTGAAAATGAATTGTTCTTACAGTACTATACCCAGTCAGCCACTCAATAAATTTTATATAATGAATACACTTACTAGGCAAAAAAGAGAAGTAAAATAATTCTAACTCCTATTTACTATGTTTTTACTTAGAATACTATGTTATTTCCTGCTTGAAATATGATACCTTGTAAATTATAAACAGAGCGCTTTTCCTTGTCCTCTGTTTTCAAGTACTCCTTAGACTAAAATAACCCCTGCTCAATCTCACAGCCCTTTGTTTATACTCTTCTTGTGGCCTTATTCCATTCTGCTTAGTGTTGTAATGCTCTTCTGTCCTGCAAACTCCTGCTGGGCAGGGCCTGTGAACCTTCTCTGCTACACAGGCAGCAGAGAGGATAGATAGAAGCAGCATGGCCCAGGAACTGTCGGTCTGCAAGATCATGAGTAAGTTATTCAGCATCTCCAAGTCCTATTTCCTCACCTGTGAAGTGGAGATAATGACACTGAACATATGAGATTGGTCTGAAGGCTTGAAAACAAATGAAGCTGTGAATGACTGGCTCTTGGGTTCTTTGTAACCGACTAACACTATTTTTTGGAGGCAGCATGAGTTTTGGGACTGCACAGATTCAAATCCCAGCTTGTCATTCGGTGTGTCCCCTAACTACAAGCCACTTCTCTAAGTTTCAGTTTCTAAGCATTGTGAATGTTAGATTTTTTTTTTTTTTTTTCTGTCTCATTGACTGATGTCTTTACCTTCTAACACAGAACCTAGCATTTGCTGAATGGACCAACGAATGAATGAAAAAATGAAGGTCATTCCTTACAACACTACTGTAAAAGTTACAAAGAATGTATATATAAAGTGCTAGTCATGGTTACAGTGCCTGGTAAAAAGTAGGCCACAATAACTGACTTTTGATTCTCAAATGGATATGAAAAAATTGGATTAAAAATGCTATGAGCAGGCTTTCCAGGTATCTCAGTGGTAAAGAATCTGCCTGCCAATGCAGGAGACACCAGTTTGATCCCTGATCCAGGAAGATCCCACATGCCTCAGAGCAGCTAAGCCTGTGTGCCACAACTGTTGAGCCTGTCCTCCAGAGCCCAGGAACCGCAAGTACGAAAGCCCTCATGCTCTAAAGCGCATGCTCCACACACCAGAAGCCACAGCAACGAGTAGCCCCACTTATCACTACTAGAGAAAAGCCCGCACACCAACGAAGACCCAGAACAGCCCAAGATAAATAAATAAAATCATTTTTTAAAATGCTATGAGCAAAAAACAATGCTATGAACATCCACACCCATGTATTTATCATGTAATTACAGGAAGAGGCAATAAGAGGACATTGTAAGAGGAGGTTGTACGACCGGCCAATGACTAATACCTTCTACTGTTAAACTAATATCTCCAAAGCAACACTGATACTGGCAGCAAGAATCATGTGTTTAATAACCATTTATGGAGCACTAAGGATGTGGAAAACACCAAACTGGATACAATATTTAGGAACAAATGCACCTATGTCAGCGACAGAACATGGCCATGCTTGCTTTCTGAGAATCTGAGATCACAGATGATGGGCATTTCCATGTCAAAAAGAGGTTCCAGGGAATTCCCTGGCAGTCCAGTGGTTGAGACTCCGCACTTCCACTGCAGAGGGAACAGGTTCCATCACTGGTTGGTGAAATAAGATTCCACATGCTGTGCCGCGCAGGTTCCCTACCACCACCACCACCCCCGCCCCACCCGCCACCTCTGCTAAAAAAGAGAGATTCCAAAAAGAGCATAATGAACAGAATCAGTCTTTTTTCCCAAATATTGCTTTCATAACTGTGACCTTTCTGCTCCTACCTATTAATATTTAGGCAAAAAGAGGTAGCCTCAATGACTTTTGTCAAAATTACAGATAGTATAGAAACACAAAATGTGGATGTCAGGACAAGGGCATTTCCTACTGCCCTGGATACTACAGTCCCATTAGTGCAAGATGAGGAATGGGTGGAGGACAGATAAATCAAAGCCTGGAGTCTAAAGATAAATCATTACACGTCATCTGTAACTTGGCTCCCGGGTGATCTCACCTAAGCATTCCAAATCAACACACATCATCCTTGTTCTCCAAGGTAGGAAAGCAGACTCCATAAACCATATCAGAGTACTACTGATCAAAGAGGAGGGGAAAGTCCAAGGCTGTTATGCTGAGTTATCAACATGAATTTCACATATCTATATATTGAGATTTTTGATTCAAAATAAATAGTAGGACATAGAGTTAAAACGTTTTATGTCTTCATATAATCGTTTCTAGGCAAAAAGATCTAAGCAGTAACCTTGAGGCCTAGACTTGAGCTTCCTTGACTCCTTGTATGCTTCTTAAGTCTTTAATGGTGGGAGCAGGTTTCTGGCCACTGCAGGGTACACAGGGCACTGGGAGGAGCAGCAACACTGCTTGAAAGATACTGAGCAGAAAACTTCCTAGGACCAAGGATGCAGGAAGGAAAGAAGGGAGGGCAGAGAGAAGGTGGGAGGAAGAGGAGAAGAAAGAACGACGAAAGAAAGAAATGAACCTAACAAGTTCCATCCATCTCAGGGAGTAATGATGTAAAACACTGAGTTGAAGGAGCTCTGAGAAATAGCCCTTCCACTCATACTGGCCTCTGGGTGATGGCGGGGGTAGGGGGCGGGGGTGGGCGGGGCAGTGGTGTCTGTATCAATTAGCTGAGAAACATGGTGCTGACCTGTATGAAACAGGATGCTGCGAGAACACTCGATTTCAGACATCAGGCTTCCAGTGCCCAGGGCCACTTCTGGGGGTACCAAGCTGCAAACAGATGAGTCTTCGACATGAGTCTTTGACTCTCTCCTTGCTCCCTTTATATAAAATACCTTCTAATTTTCTCCTCTCACTTGGGCAGTCCCCATCGGAAGAGACATAAGTGGCATGAAAGGCAGCTAGGAGTGAGTGGGTGTGTGGAAGGGAGGTGGGAAATGGCCCCATTCCTGGACATGGGTTCAGCAGGGTTTATTCTGGGCAAGCCAGAGCTCACAGACCTTGCTAGTCTTCCAAGGCCAATAAGGTCAGAGCTCATGCCACGTTTAACAAAAAGGAAGTTTATCTTTTACCAGGTTCTTCTTCCAGGTACCTCTGAGAATCCTTGAGGACTACTTGCCTGCTCCCACCTCTGCACTGGCCACTGTCTGTTCTCAGGGAGCAGCGGGAAGCCAGGCTCAGCTCTCAGCAGGTCACCTCTCCCGTCTCATAACTACCTTCCTAGGCTGCTACCAGACTTCACTTCCTGCTTAATTTACTCCAACCATCCATACACAAAGCCTCAAAGATAAGAAGGCTAGGGCTACAGAAGAGAATCACAATATAACAAACAGTATTTTCCCAAAAAAGAATTCAGCTCCCAAGTCCTGCAGCCCTAGGTTGCATCCATTCTATGTCACATAGAATCAGAATTTTTTGTTTCCTTTGGTTCAAAATTTCTATTGTGGAATTACGATGGGCAGACCCAAATCTCTTTATCTAAGAGAAGGCCCTCGACCTCTGCAGGTGCTGTCAGCTGCATCACACCTTCTATTTGTATCTGCCAAGATGAGACAGAGAGACAGAGAGAAGTAGTATGAAGATGCTGAGAAGGAGGAGATGAGAAAAATTCAGTATGTGACATCAGCACTGTGCTTCCAAGTTCAGAACTGTCTCCTAATATTAACATTCTAGCTTTATTTTATTTATGTAACATCATTTCTCCATAATAAGTTATCTCCTTACAAGAAAAACTGAAGGACTATCAGTGGGAATTTGAACCAAGCTACAATTTTTGTAACATGAGGCCATACAGTATGTTCTTTTAAGGAAGATGCTAGGCCTGCCTTATCTCTGAAGAAAAAAAAACAATGAGACTGCCCTGTTTACTGAGATTGCTAAGATAATAAATCGATATTATGAGTCCCATTTTAATGTGTTTGAGTGGAATCTGTTGAAGCAGAAGGGACATTATGGGGAAAAGGCTTAGGGAGTGAAATTAGATTTTTCATACCTGGAGTAGGAGCTGCTCAGATAGCAGAACAATCCTGCAAAGCCATTCATCAGGCAGCAATGCAGCAAAAAAAGACAACTCTTCTCTTAGATGAGAGGATGGTCCGGGACAGCTCTGTGACTGCAGTTGACAGAATGTCATATTCCAGATATTGGGACGACTGAATAACTAACGTGCAAGCCTTTATAGCCCAGAATAAGCATTCTAAAATACAAACTGTCTTTGACTTAATATTATCAAAAATCAGAATTTTAAAGTGTCATCACATATTGGCTGTACACCAGGGCCATAATATACAGTGATGTCTGCTTATACCAGAGGCTTTCTGTGGGTATGAGATAGTCCCAACACCAGTCACCACTGAAGCGCCAAGTCAGAGATCACACACATATTTAAGATAGAAAAGCCACAACTGGTATAAAAATAAAGCAAGGAGATTGCTAGTAAACAAAGTTCAACAGAATACAGTTGGCCCTTGAACACTGGGACTGAACTGTGTGGGTCCACTTATACAGGATATTTTTCAGTAGTAAACACTGCAGTACCACCCTGTCAGTGGTTGGTTGAATATGCAGATGCTGAGAAGTTGAGGATATGGAGAACTGACCATAAGTTATATATGGATTAACCCCCATGTTGTTCAAGGGCCAACTGTAATTGCAACGAAAGCAGCTCTACACTAGGTAGGTCATAAGGGGCCAAAGCCCCCTTTGGCAGACAGGGATGTTTGAAACTATAAACATTTGGAGAGCATTTCCGAGAGAGGAGGTAAAAGGTAGCCTCAAGGTAAAAATGTTAATTTGGCAAAAGGCTGTTGACAAGATGACAAAAGCTTTTGAGGAGAAGAATGATATGATGTCAATGGTTTTCTTAGGGTGATGACTTAGAAAGAACTACAGAGTGAAACCAGGTTTCATCTTTGTTTTGTTTTTCTTGAAGGAGGAATATCTATGCTCATAAAAATGCTGGAGAAGAATTAAAACTAATGATTTAAGCTTTGGTAAATCAAGACTCTGTTCCTGAAAATGAAGGAAAGGGGAGAGGACAGTACAGAGGCCTTGATATTGAAGTGGAGAGGAGGTGGGTTGGGGACGTGACACTTCCCACCAGCTCTCCAATGTCTCCTGCCCTAGGGCCCCAAGATCCAGTTTCCCATCCCTAACCCTACCCCACCACACCTCCCCTTAACATGTTCCCTGCAATCCATTCCTCCCCATTTTCTACTTTGCGAAGTAAATGGATCAGCAAAGGCTTTTGGGGACACTCTGCCTCCTGTACATGTCTTTCATTCATTTATTTATACATTCTTAATTCCATTTATAAAGATCATTTTCTACGTTCCTAGGGATGTAAGGCAAGCAAGACAAAATCCTTGCCTTCACGGAGCTTGACTTTGAAGGAAAAATGCACATTTCAACAATAACCTTCTGAAGACAATGCCCAGCCTCTTCAGCTGACCCAGTTACTTGAAGAGTGAAATTTCCAGGGAGGGTAGGAGATGGAGTGACAGTATGAGAGATGCCTCTCCAGTCACACTGAATACACATTGGTCCCTTGGTGGCTGGAAGAATAGTGATCGTCTAGGTAATAAGTCCATGGAACGCATACATGAAAAGCGAAGATAACAGAACCTGTCCATCTTGAAGACATGTTAGCAAGCTAAACAAACCTCTAGGGAGGACTTTATGTGCCCACAAAGGGGCAGTGGTTTTCCCACCCTGATTTTCCACCAGTAGCAAGTGCTTCCCTCCCTCTATCCTTCTCTTCTTGTCACATTCCTGGTCTGCTGTGTGCTTTTCATTTTCTCCACGCTCTCCTGCCCAGGATCACCCTCTGATTTGTGTTTAAGCTCAGTAAACCATTTCTAATCTCTGCCAGGCGGTAGAGGGTACAGGTGAAGAGCACAGACTTAAGTGAAAAGGCTCAAGTTGGTCTCTGAGTCCTTGAGCAATGACCATCTCTAAGTCTCAGCTTTCTTGTCTGCAAATGCAGATAATAACACCTACCTTGTGGCCTGCTTCTGAGAATTAAAAAGCGATGTTTCTGTCAAGTCTTCACAAAATGTCAGCACCTGGCAATCACAAATAAAGGTTACTTATTAGGTGACAATGTGACCAGATAAAGCAGCTGATGTCAGCCCACGCAAACCCTGACCAGTTTGGGCTATTGAGTGAAGTTTAAAAAAAAAAAGAATAAAAGAGCATTAAACATCAGGATAAATTACACAGCCCTTCTGGATCAGCCTTCTATTACGTTTGCCTAGAATGAACCAGAGGCCAGAAGGAGAATAGTCCAGTTTTAACAGCAGTCAGCCTTGCTAGGGCCTCTGAGGTTGGCCTTAATAATAGTAATTATAGGAAATGCTGAGTCATCCAGCCCCCAGGGTGAGGCGGGAACTGAAATTCTCTATGGCAGTCCTCCCTTCCAGAGCCTACTCATCCACTCTGATCTCCTGACCCACTTACAGCTGACCTTTTCTTTGTCTCAGGCCTACTTATGTTCTCATCTCTTGCCCACTGATCCAACTGGTTATTTTCCTTCCATGGGCATGAACTTCCCAACCTCAGTTCTTGAGCCACAGCCAAATGGGCAGGTGCTCTTACCTGGGATTTTCCACCTGCTAATCAGGGGAGGCTCTGGGCAGAGAAAGGTGCTTTCTTCCTGGGAACATTGCTCAGGTTCTTTTTTTTAAAAGAGCTGAATGGGGAAAGGGGGAAACAAATTTAAAAACTTGCTCATAGTGGAAATGGATGAAAATGAAGGAAAGGGAAAAAATTAGATGTGTTTTGCAGAAGACAGATGAGTGCAACTACTCATCTGTTTCTATGATGAATTTCCTAATCTGATCTGTGCAGTCTGAGGGTGCTGCCAGAGTTATGGAGGTGGCTTGTCATTTCTTCTCTGTATAAATTCTCCTATAATAAATATCAGTGTTGGTAACTAATTGACCCTTGTTTTATGCAGTAGGACTGTGAGATGAACGGTTGGTTCTGATTTTCAGGCTGCAAACCTCTGAATCAGGCTGCAAATGTCCAGAGTTAGTGAGCTGGTCAACACCCTATGAAAATAGAGCCACACAGGAAATGCATTTCAGCATCTTCACTAACCGGAGAACCTGTGTTGACAAAAATACCTGCCCTTTGAAGTTCTGAGTGTACAGCTGCCAGCCCCACACTCCCTTCTAAGCCTTCACTTCCTATTTCCTCAGTTGTGAAATGTGGAGTGGTTAGAAGTCTCATGAACAAGGTCTGAGTGGTCACAAAGGCCCCCTCTGTCCTCACTGCTCCTCTTGCAACCCTGACCACAGCCCCTGCAAGTGACAGGAGGTGGGAGTGGCCAGCAGTCCAAAGAGCAGCAGCCACCAATTCAGCCACTTCCTTCCCTCTTGGGTTCCAGTCTCTGATAAATGGCCTCAGCCACCTCCCCCCACCCAGTGATGCAAACACAGCCATCTGGTTGTGGGGATATGCACAACCTGGCCGTGACATCTTTCTCCAAACTGACCACCAAGGGTGGCTGTAGCAAGGGGGAGGGCTTCCAGCCTGGCTGCTCCATGCATGACCCTACAGAAGGGCCACTGAAGAGGATCCCTTCCCAGCAAAGAGAGAGGGTGCAGCTCTCCACAAGAGACACGCACCCCCTACTCTCCTCTCTGGCTCATGGAGGCCATGCTGTTAGCCAGCACTTGAAAAAACTTACAGGCTTCCCTGGTGGCTCACTGGTAAAGAATCTGCCTGCCAATGCAGGGGACATGGGTTTGATCCCTGGTCCGGAAAGATCCCACATGCCATGGGTCATGTACACCCACGAGCCACAACTACTGAACCTGTGCTCTAAAGCTCGGAAGCTGCAACTACTGAGCCCGTGCTGCACTACTGGAGTCCCTGCTCCCTAGAGGCCATGCTCCACAAGAGAAGCCACTGCAATGAGAAGCCTGCACATCGCAACTAGAGGATTGCCCCCATTTGCCTCAACTAGAGAAAAGCCTGCACAGCAATGAAGACCCAGCACAGCCATAAATAAAGAAATATTATTTTGGTGCAAAAGTAATCATGGTTTTGCATTGTTGAACTTTGCCATTTGCTATGAGAATACATTCTTAAATAAATGTGGTTATGTTATACATCATCATTTTAATGCACATTTTTTACTTTATGGTTTTTTGTTTTTTTTCTTTTGCTGATGACTTATTACTTCCTGTTTATTTTATATTTATTTAGACTAGGGAAATCAGTTCAGTTCAGTCGCTCAGTCATGTCTGACTCTTTGCGACCCCATGGACTGCAGCATGCCAGGCTTCCCTGTCCATCACCAACCCCCAGAGCTTACTCCAGCTCATGTCCATTGAGTCAGTGATGCCATCCAATCATCTCATTCTTTGTCATCCCCTTCTCCTCCCGCCTTCAATCTTTCCCAGCATCAGGGTCTTTTCCAGTGAGTCAGTTCTTTGCATATTGGAGTTTCAGCTTCAGCATCAGTCCTTCCAATGAATAGGAAATGATGTTAGACAAAAAGCAAATTTGAGTGATTTTCTTATTCAAGCTCAAAATGAATCATAAAGCAGCAGAGACAACTTGCAACCTCAACGCATTTGGCCCAGGAACTGTGAACAAACGTGTAGTGCAGTGGTTGTTCAAGAAGTTTTGCGAAGGAGACAAGAGCCCTGAAAATGAGGAGCGCAGTGGCTTGCCATTGGAAGTTGACAATTGAGAGGATCACTGAAGCTGATTCTGTTTAAAAATATATTATTCTGTTAAAACTATATGAAAAGTTGCTGAAGAACTCCATGTTGACCATTCTATGGTCATTTGGCATTTGGAGCAAGTTGGAAAGGTGAAAAAGCTTGATAAGTGGGTGCCTCAGGAGCTGACTGAAAATCAAAAAAAATCATCTTTTTGAAGTGTCATCTTCTTTTACAACAACAAACCATTTCTCAATCAGATTGTGACTTGTGGCAAAAAGCAATAACCAGCTAAGTGGTTGGACCAACAAGAAGCTCCAAAGCACTTCCCAAGGCCAAACTTGTACCAAAAAAAAGGTCATGGTCCCTGTTTGGTGGTCTGCTGCCTGTCTGATCCACTACAGCTTTCTGAATCCCAGCAAAACCATTGCATCTGAGAAGCATGCTCAACAGAAGGCACCAAAAACTGCAAGACCTGCAGCTGGCGTTGGTCAACAGAAAGGGCCCAATTCTTCTCCACGACGTGCCTGACTACACGTCACATAACCAATGCCTCAAAAGTTGGACGAATTGGGCTACAAAGTTTTGCCTCATCTACTGTATTCACCCAAGCTCTTGCCAACCAACTACCACTTCTTCAAACATCTTGACAACTTTTTGCAGGGAAAATGCTTCCACAATCAGCAGGAGGAAAAAAATGCTTTCCAAGAGTTCGTCGAATCCCTAAGCATAGATTTTTACACTACAGGAATAAACAAACTTATTTCTTGTTGGCAAAAATGTGTTGACTGCATTGGTTCCTAATTTGATTAATAAAGATGTGTTTGAGCCTAGTTATAATGATTTAAAATTCACAGTCCAAAACTGCAATTACATTTGCACCAACCTAGTAAAGACCTGTCATCTGCTCACTAGGTCCTAAAAGTTCTGATTTACTCCAACACTTGTGCCAAAGAGCAAGTCCTCAGTTTTCATTCTTATTCACATTTGTTTGCAGGCTGATTTTTCTTCGGGTCCTGGTCGGTGTGTTCATATCAATTCTTTTGGTTGTTAATGAAATGAACCAACATGAATTCATTTAGTTCGTTGGATTTTTTGTTGTGGATTATTGAGAAATGGGACAGAATCATGGAAAGAGAAAAAAATTTTAACTGTTAAAGGTTATAAAAATGATCATTTTATTAACATTTTCTGATTATAAAACAACGACATAATCATTTTACAAGATATGACAAGCCCAGGAAAGTTTAAAATGCCAAGATAAAAAGCACAATAATCTCAACACCCCACAGTAATAACTGTCCACATTTTGATATACTGATAGTTCCTTCCAATCCCTTTTTCCTACAATCTTTAGTGGGAATAGGAGGCCTGTTTTTATTAACAACACTCTTCAGCCAAAACAGGCACTGTGCTAGAAGACTGACATAAATATTTGCTTGCGTTTCCAGCAACTTGGAAACATAGGTGTTGCTGAAATTGTGGAAACTGAGCCCCAAGAAGATAAATTAATTCAAATCCAAGTTAGTTCAAATCACTCCCAAAGCAAAATTTTCTAAGAAGTGGACTCCAAAATGAAGCCTGCTAGTGAATTTTACAGAGAGAATGAAATGATGAGAGGAATGTAGGAAGGTTGATGCTATTCTTAGTGAGAGTTTGATCTATCGGGTTTATTATGGAATTTGACCTACTAAAAGAAATGTCTTCATTTGTATAATGCCATTTGAAAAAGAGAGACATTTCTAAATCCCAAACATTCACTGCTGGTCATTATAAGCTGACTAGAAAGAATTGGAGACATACTTCTGAAATATCTGCAAAGCAGCTCAGCTGGAAGCTTGTACACAAAAGGAGAAAGAGTAAATCGTTAGAGTTTGGGCCACAGTCACACAGCACGAAGCTGGGCAATGTCTTGGCTGCTGGGGACTGCCAGCTGCAGATAAAGCCCCAGTGATGGGGTCCTGGGCTATTGGCCAGACATGAATAGCAACAATGAGGACAGAAATATAGTTGGAGACAGAAATATGCTAAAATCATCTGGGCTCAGACAAAAATATTTATTTAGCAATTCCTGTACTAGTCTACTACTAGCTTTGGAGCATTAAAGAAAGAACATCCAAGAAACAGCTTCTTTCATTTGCAGCAGCATGGATGGACCTAGAGATTATCTTATTAAGTGAAGTCATACAGAGAAAGACGAATATCATATGATATCACTAATATGTGCAATATTACAAAATGATTTAAATGAACTTACTTACAAAACAGAAACAGACTTACAGACATAGAAAACAAACTTGTGGTTACCAAAGGGGATAGCTGGGGGGTGGGGAATAAATTAGGAGTTTTGGATTAATATATACATACTACTATATACTGTTCATGGGGTTCTCAAGGCAAGAATACTGAAGTGGTTTGCCATTCCCTTCTCCTGTGGACCACATTCTGTCAGACCTCTCCACCATGACCCGCTCATCTGGGGTTGCCCCACGGGCATGGCTTTAGTTTCATTGAGTTAGACAAGGCTGTGGTCCGTGTGATCAGATTGGCTAGTTTTCTGTGATTATGGTTTCAGTATGTCTGCCCTCTGATGCCCTCTTGCAACACCCACCATCTTACTTGGGTTTCTCTTACCTTGGACGTGGGGTATCTCTTCAGGGCTGTTCCAGCAAAGCGCAGCTGCTGCTCCTTACCTTGGAGGAGGGCCATCTCCTCACAGCCACCCCTCCTGACATTGAACGTGGAGTAGCTCCTCTCGGCCCTCCTGTGCCCCCGCAGCCACCGCTCCTTGGACGTGGGGTTGCTCCTCTTGGCTGCCACCCCTGACCTCGGGCGTGGGGTAGCTCATCTCGGCTGCCGCCCCTGACCTCGGACATGGGGTAGCTAGTCTCAGCTGCCGCCCCTGACCTGAGATGTGGGGTAGCTCCTCTAGGCCACTCCTGTGCCATCGCAGCCTGGCATTCTCAATCGCCGCCCCTGACCTTGGGTGAGGGGTAGCTCCTCTCGGCCATGCTTCTGCGCAGTCCGTCGCAGCCGGCGTGGGAATCCCTTAGAAGAAATGGAGTAGCCATCATGGTCAACCAAAGAGTCCAAAATGCAGTACTCAGATCCAATCTCAAACACGACAGAATGATCTCTGTTCATTTCCAAGGCAAATCATTCAATATCATGGTAATCCAAGCCTATGCCCCAACCAGTAACACTGAAGAAGCTGAAGTTGAACGCTTCTGTGAAGACCTACAAGACCTATTAGAACTAACACCCAAAAAAGATGTCTTTTTCATTATAGGGGACTGGAATGCAAAAATAGGAAGTGAAGAAACGCCCGGAGTAACAGGCAAATTTGGCCTTGGAGTACAGAATGAAGCATGGCAAAGGCTAATAGAGTTTTGCCAACAGAATTCACTGGTCATAGCAAACACCCTCTTCCAACAACACAAGAGAAGACTCTACACATGGACATCACCAGATGGTCAACACCGAAATCAGATTGATTATATTCTTTGCAGCCAAAGATGGAGAAGCTCTATACAGTCAGCAAAACCAAGACCAGGAGCTGACTATGGCTCAGATCATGAACTCCTTATTGCCAAATTCAGACTTAAATTGAAGAAAGTAGGGAAAACCACTAGACCATTCAGGTATGACGTAATCAAATCCCTTATGATTATACGGTGGAAGTGAGAAATAGATTTAAGGGACTAGATCTAATAGACACAGTACCTGATGAACTATGGACAGAGGCTCGTGGCATTGTACAGGAGACAGGGAGCAAGACCATCCTCATGGAAAAGAAATGCAAAAAAGCAAAATGGCTGTCTGAGGAGGCCTTATATATAGCAGTGAAAGAAGAGAAGTGAAAAGCAAAGTAGAAAAGGAAAGATATAACCATCTGAATGCAGGGTTCCAAAGAATAGCAAGAAGATATAAGAAAGCCTTCCTTAGTGATCAATGCAAAGAAATAGAGGAAAACAATAGAATGGGAAAGACTAGAGATCTCTTCAAGAAAATTAGAGATACCAAGGGAACATTTCATGCAAAGATGGGCTCGATAAAGAACAGAAATGGTATGGACCTAACAGAAGCAGAAGATATTAAGAAGAGATGGCAAGAATACACAGAAGAACTGTACAAAAAAGATCTTCACGACCCAGATAATCATGATGGTGTGATCACTGACCTAGAGCCAGACATCCTGGAATGTGACGTCAAGTGGGCCTTAGAAAGCATCACTATGAACAAAGCTAGTGGAGGTGATGGAATTCCAGTTGAGCTATTTCAAATCCTGAGAGATGATGCTGGGAAAGTGCTGCACTCAATATGGCAGCAAATTTGGAATACTCAGCAGTGGCCACGGGGCTGGTAAAGGTCAGTTTTCATTCCAATCCCAAAGAAAAGCAATGCTAAAGAATGCTCCAACTGCACTCATTGCACAATTGCAGTCGTCTGACATGCCAGTAAAGTAATGCTCAAAATTCTCCAAGTCAGGCTTCAGCAATATGTGAACCGTGAACTTCCTGATGTTCAAGCTGGTTTTAGAAAAGGTAGAGGAAGCAGAGATCAAATTGCCAGCATCCACTGGATCACTGAAAAAGCAAGAGAGTTCCAGAAAAACATCTTTTTCTGCTTTATTGATTATGCAAAGCCTTTGACTGTGTGGATCACAATAAACTGGAAAATTCTAAAACAGATGGGAATACCAGACCACCTGACCTGCCTCTTGAGAAACCTGTATGCAGGTTAAGAAGCAACAGTTAGAGTTGGACCTGGAACAACAGACTGGTTCCCAATCGGGAAAGGAGTATGTCAAGGCTGTATATTGTCACCCTGCTTATTTAACTTATATGCAGAGTACATCATGAGAAATGCTGGGCTGGAAGAAGCACAAGCTGGAATCAAGATTGCCGGGAGAAATATCAATAACCTCAGATATGCAGATGACACCACCCTTATGGCAGAAAGTGAAGAGGAACTAAAAGGCTTCTTGATGAAAGTGAAAGAGAAGAGTGAGAAGGTTGGCTTAAAGCTCAACATTCAGAAAACTAAGATCATGGCATCTAGTCCCATCACTTCATGGCAAATAGATGGGGAAACAGTGGAAACAGTGTCAGACTTTATTTTTCTGGGCTCCAAAATCACTGCAGATGGTGACTGCAGCCATGAAATTAAAAGACGCTTACTCCTTGGAAGGAAAGTTATGACCAACCTAGACAGCATATTAAAAAGCAGAGACATTTCTTTGCCAACAAAGGTCCGTCTAGTCAAGGCTATGGTTTTTCCAGTGGTCATGTATGGATGTGAGAGTTGGACTGTGAAGAAAGCTGAGCGCCAAAGAATTGATGCTTTTGAACTGTGGTGTTGGAGAAGACTCTTGAGAATCCCTTGAACTGCAAGGAGATCCGCCCAGTCCATCCTAAAAGAGATCAGTCCTGGGTGTTCATTGGAAGGACTGATGCTAAAGCTGAAACTCCAATAATTTGGCTACCTTGTGTGAAGAGTTGACTCATTGGAAAAGACTCTGATGCTGGGAGGGATTGGGGGCAGGAGGAGAAGGGGACGACAGAGGATGAGATGGCTGGATGGCATCACCGACTTGATGGACATGAGTTTGAGTGCACTCCTGGAGTTGGTGATGGACAGGGAGGCCTGGTGTGCTGCGATTCATGGGGTCGCAAAGAGTTGGACACGACTGAGTGACTGAACTGACTACTATATATAAAACAGAGGGGAAATAAGGAACTACTCTAAAACACAAGAAATTATATTCGATATCTTATCCTATAATGGAAAAGAATCCGAAAAAATACATATATATAAAGAATACATATATATATACACACACACAAACTGAATCACTTTGCTGTATACCTGAAACTAACACAACACTGTAAATTATCTATACTTCAATTTTCTATGCTTTTACTGAAAAATTTTTTAAATTCTTTGTCTTTAAAAAGTTGGAATATAGTTGATTTACAATGTTATCTTAGTTTCAGGTGTAAAGCAAAGTGAGTCAGTGATACATATAAATATATCCACTCTTTTTTAGATTCTTTTCCCATATAGGCCATTTCACAGTACTCCTAGAGTTCCCTGTGCTATACACTAGGTCTTTATTAAACTTCAAATTTTTTAAAAAAGAGAGAGAGAGAGAGAAAGAAATGGCTTCATTGCCCACAAAGTGCTTAATTCATTCAACAAATATTTATTGAGTTCTTACCATATGCCAAACAGTGTGAGCTGTTTGGATCATCAGTGAACAAAACAAATACCAACCCCCACCCAATGGAGCTGACTATTCAGTTGGAAAAGATAGAAAACAGAAAGCAACCAGTAAATTGAGGCAAGCTGTACAAATTCCACAGCTTTCCATGGTTATAGTATGAAGAGGAAGCCTTACCAGAAAAGCTCACAAGTGGACGCTCAACAAGGAAACATACATGGTGCTTCAATCAGTTATTCACATGAAATTTATTTATTTTCAATGTTAGGGTTTGCTTTTATTTTCCTCTTTCATTTTATTTTATTATTAATTTTAACATTTGTAAGCTGTTTCCACTGTTCACTATATTTAGAGAAGTGTAACCTCCTCCTCTGGAGAAGGCAATGGCACCCCACTCCGGTACTCTTGCCTGGAAAATCCCATGGACAGAGGAGCCTGGTAGGCTGCAGTCCATGGGGTCGCTAACAGTCGGACACTACTGAGCGACTTCACTTTCACTTTTCACTTTCATGCATTGGAGAAGGAAATGGCAACCCACTCCAGTGTTCTTGCCTGGAGAATCCCAGGGACGGGGGACCCTGGTGGGCTGCCGTCTATGGGGTCGCACAGAGTCAGACACGACTGAAGCGACTTAGCAGCAGCAGCAGCAACCTCCTCCTCTGTCTTATTGGTCCCTTTCTCCTGCTCCTTCTAGGAGATCATATTTACTAACTCTTTGAGAGCCAGCTACTGTTTTAATTTCTCTCTTATCTACTAATTTTGTATTTATTCCATGACCTTTGTTTTGGGCAAAAATAAGCAAACATTTTTATTTCCTTATACAAAAGGTAGGGCTCTATACCTGTTATTTACTTATCTAATCTTGGTTCTGAATCTTGCAAAAGCAAGCTCCTAAAAAGAGAGCCATTTTTTTTTAACGGCTTTTCTATTTTTTACGTAACAAGTTCTCTATTGATGGATATTTGGATTGTTTATAGTCTTTTGCAATTATAAACAAGGGCAGAATGAATAAGTCTCTGCACATAGTCATGAATTTATAGAGACTCTTAAAAATAGAACTGCTAAGTCAACAGGCAAATGCATGTGCAGCTGTATCAGTTAATTCCAAATTACTTTCCATAGAGGGTGGACCATTTTGAACTCCCAGCAATTATGAGAATGCTTGTTTCTCCACAGCCTCACCCACAGAGGGTACTATCAAACGTTTTGAGTTTTGCCAGTCAGATAGGTGAGCATTTGTATTTTAAAACAGTTATAATTTAATTTTCTGTTAATATAAGCAAGATTGAGCAGCTGTTTAGATACATAAGGGACATTTTCTGTTTGTTTGTTTTTTTTTTTTTCCTTTTTGAACAAATTGTTCATATCTTCTGTTCAGTGTGCTTTTTTTTTTTTCCAGAGTTTTCCTGAGTATTCTTATTTGGAATCAGCTTTTCTGATTCCAGTTTGGGGGAAAAGGTCACTTTTAACACAGTCATCATAAATGTTCATATTAGCTTGAGGAGAACTGGCATCTGGCACTGTGCTGCTTGATCCAAGAACGTGGTGTGTCTCCCTGTTTGTTCAACTCTACTTTTGTCCTTCACAGGAGAGCTTTGAAGTTTTCCTCCTATCTGCGCATTTCTTTGTACTCATTTGGCAAAACCACAACAGGATGCAGCTGAACTGAACGTCGTTGGAGAAAAGCCCATGATCATACTGACTGGTCTTACTTTACATTTATTACCACAAACCTCAAGCAGTACCTTTGTGCTCATGGGCAGTCACACTCCTGCCTTTCAGCCTCCTGCTCCTCTAGACAGCTATTCACACTCTGTCTTTCTCTCCTCCCCTATTCTCACTCAGCTCACCGAGAAAACCACACACAACAATAAAGAAGAAATCAAAAGAGAACTTCTGCAGCTTTCCCACAGGAAAATAATGCCAGCCACCCAAATTCAAACCTACTCATATACCCTCCTGCTGGGGAAAAAAAAGATACAGATTAATACAGAGAGAGAGAAAAGCTTGTACCTTCAGAATAACTAGGAGACAGAATAATGCAAATTTTAATTTAGATGTAAATAGGAAAGTAGAAATCCAGAGCAGCAGTCACTCAGAGTCTACCCCGGAACATCAGACTTGTGAGAACTGGATAGAAGAGAAGAGAGAGCAGCGGGGTAGCAGAACCTAAGAACCTAAATAACATCAGCTGGGGTTCACCACCAGCAGGAGAGAGGGGGGAATCAGGTCTAAGATGGTGAGCTGATTCACGCTCCTCCACTGATCTCTCCAGGGAAGGGCTGATCTTATCCAAGTGTGTGTGGTCCATCTTGACCAGTGCAAGGAGACTGGGGGATGCCCAGGAAGGCAGGTCACAGCCAGAATGAGGGTTCCTGCATCACTCCAGGCAAGTCTAGAGTATGTGTGAAGGCTTGATTTCCATGACTGAGGCCTCTTCTAAATTCAGTTGATGGGGATGAAGGCCTAGAGAATTGACAGTCACACTCGGAAAACAAGACAAACACCAAGCAATTAATAACCAAGACAGAATGATACAGCTTATATTTACACACTGATGTATCTGTTAAATTATGCAGTAGAGACGAGTCAGGAATAGTCCAGTATACAATAAGGTGCTAATCAAAGGATGCAGAGGTAAATAAGAAAGATGGCTGAGAATGCACATGTGTCCTGAGCTGGAACCATCAGGTCATGGGTATCTTGATGAGAAATGGAGCCTCAAGGTAGATTCTTACCTCTGGCATAAAAATTAAGGAGACTTTTACCAAAAGGACCTAAAAATGAAGGTCAGAGGGTGTACATTGGTGATCATAAGGTATCTGATGGACGTGTTTCCAAAAAAGGTCTCAATTTAGCCAGCAGAGGGCAAGAGAACACAGAAATTGTTCCAGAATTTATGGTTTTATAAATGTTTGGAATTGAAGGACTGTAGATAGGTATGTCTTTGCAAAAGCAAACAACAAAAATAATCACAAATGTAGCCATTTTGAAAAATAATATATTTAAAAACTGCATGTCTAAAGCAGAGATTGATTACTGTTGATGTTTCAACAAATTCTTGCTGTTTTAAAATTGAAAGTCACACTTTCTTTAAATGGTACATGCATTTCTTTATAGATCCTTAAATGCTTGACAAAAATATAAGAATATGTCTGAATAATATGACCTAACATTTTGAGAAACACTCTTGTCTGAAGATCCCATAAAGGCTCTAAAACTTCAATAAACATACATAGCAGTGATTAATATGATAAGTCTCAGAAACAGATATCTCAGAAGAACTTAATGCTATTGTCAATACAACATGTTTGGTAAAATGGGCTAACAAATGTCAAAATGTTAAATGGGTTGTTTATTAAAAACAAACCTGTTTAATCTACCAGCTAAGTAAAAATGGAGGCAGAACTAGTGAGAACTGCCCTTTCTAGTAGATAGAGAGCAAGAGCAGGCTTGGACCTCAGCAAACTCTTGAGGCCACCGGCTACATGTCTGCTCCCTCCAGGGTCCATCAGCTCTTCTCATGCTGCAAAAACAATCTTTCCTATTCAAATGAAGTTTTAAACCCACAGACTCCAGACCCACATATAGAAATTGCAGCAAAGTTCCTCCAGGTGTTTAATATGTGCCAGTGTGCCATTCACACAGTTAATTTGAGGATGGCAGGAGAGTATAAAGTCCCCCAGACTGGAAGCTTAGAAACCAGGGTTCTGGCTCTAAGGTGGAGATTAACTGGGTAAACCACCGAACCTCTCTGGTCCACATAATTTTTCATCTATGAAAGGAAAGTATGAAAGCAGGTGATCTCAAAGATCCTAACCAACTCATAGATCCTAAAATACTGTTCATTTTGTTCCTGCCTTCTGTTTCCCCATCTCAGTTAACATGTGAGCTAATAAGAGTGTAAGATACTAGTCTCTGTACAGGAAAATGTGTAATTTAAGGAAAGACTCATGAAGGCAACGGAGTAGGCAATGGCAACCCACTCCAGTACTCTTGCCTGGAAAATCCCATGGATGGAGGAGCCTGGTAGGCTGCAGTCCATGGGGTCACAAAGAGTTGGACACAACTGAGCAACTTCACTTTCACTTTTCACTTTCATGCATTGGAGAAGGAAATGGCAACCCACTCCAGTGTTCTTGCCTGGAGAATCCCAGGGACGGTGGAGCCTGGTGGGCTACTGTCTATGGGGTCACACAGAGTTGGACATGACTAAAGCGACTTAGCAGCAGCAGCAGCAGCATGAAGACAAGATCCTAAGAAAATAAATCTCTACCAATAGACTTTCAAACCTGAAAGCAAGATATAAGGACATTCATTTTATTTTATTTTATATGCTGAGTGGAGGATTTTGGTGCTGTTCAAACCACATTTCAGAAGTCAGCTTCAGCTTGGAGATACAGCCTGCTTTTACATATCCGTGAGTCTTACTGAGCCGTGATCCTTGGGGCTCTTAGGTCATTGAACAATCAATGTAGCAACGAAGACAATTAACAGAAGGTAGGTCAGCTAGTTCCAATACTCCTGTAGGCTGTGTAGTAAGGAAGCATTATCTCCTGCCCATACTTTAGACCATCTGTACTGGCTGAAACATACTCAGTGCTAATGAACAGAAGAGTCAACCAAAGGGAGCTTAAACCATAAGGAACAAGAAGTTTAGAGCTGCTTTTCCAGGGTGGTTGGCAGCTCAGTGGTTTCATCCAGAGAATTAAAACCTGCTTGTCTCCAGATGTCTGCCAGGTCCCAGGCAGCCCAGCCTCACAAACCAGCTCTATAAGCAGGGAGGGATGAAAAGGCAAATGTAGCTTTCTTCTCCTGCATCTCTTGTTCTTCTCATGGAGGAAAAATACTTCCCCCATCCCTTGACTTGCTCTTATATTTCATTGGCCAGGACCAGATCACGTTTATTTCTAACAGTTCTAGAGGCTGGGAAGTCTAAGATCACAGTACCAACTGAATGAGAAATCCTCAACAAAATACTTACAAACCTAATTCAACAGCATTATAAAAGGATCATATACCATGATCAAGTGTGGCTTATCACTAGGATGCAATGATGAATCAACAATTACAAATCAATAAATGTGCTACACCACATTAACAGAATAAAGCAGAAAAATCTTGTGATCATTTAAATCAATGCAAAAAGAACATGTAAAAAGAATTTTTATTTTATATTGGAATATAGTTGATTTGGGGATTCCCGCGTGGCTCAGTGGTAAAGAACCTGCAGGCCAATGCAGGAGACCTGGGTTTGATCCCTTCATCGGGAAAATCACCTGGAGAACAGAATGGCTACCCACTCCAGTATTCTTGCCAGGAAAATCCCATGGACAGGGGCCTGGAGGGCTATACAGTCCAGGGAGTTGCAAAGAGTCAGACACGACTGAGCATACACGCATGAAACAAACAGCCGATTTACAATATAGGTGAGAACAGTTGTTTCATAAAGGCACTAATCCCATTCACGAAGGCTGTGCCTTCATAAGCTAATTATTTGCCAGTGACTCCATTCCATATACCATCACACTGGGGATTAGGGCTTCAACATATGAATTTGGGGAGATAGAAGCATTCAGTTCCCAGCAGAGGAGTTTTAACATATTTTGTTTTCTGCTCTATTACTTAGCTTACTGGGTTTCTCTTGCCCTTTGGCTGAAAGAAAAGTCTCTGTGTTGAATAATCAGCCAAACTATTCCCAGGCAAGTGACTGGAGACACTTCCTCGGGAAGACTTTCTTGGCAGACAAAGTGCATCCTGTGTATTTCCGCAGTGGCCCAACAGAGAGCAGCATTGCACTGCTTACTCCCTCCTGGGGATGGAACCGCACCAGTTGTCAGATTAATTTCTTTCTTCTTTCTGAAACGCATAACACAGTTCATTCTGGCTCCTATCTATTCAAGAGTTTAGAGCCAGAACCTTAGACAAAGGGATTTTAATTGCATGCTGATAAAATGTCAAAACTATTGTGCATAAAGTAACTGTACAGTTTTAAAAAATAATGCATTCAGGATTACAAGAGAGATTTGCCCCTGTGAGTGAAATCCCATTTATAACCCATCAAAAAATCTGTAACCTTCAAGCAAATTCTTTGCTGTAAGCCATGAGACTGTGTCTACCTTTCAAATTGCACAGTAATACAGTACACTAAAATGAGCAGTTGGCAAATTTGGTTAACCTATTTTTAACTTGAAAGGGTGCTTTTACCTCCCTGTGAAAGCCTTAATGATGAGTAAGGGTCATTGTTTGGGAAAGTTGCTTATTTCACAGAAAACAGCTAGGGTGCCTCATGTTAAACCATGAGTAGTGTATCAGAAGGTCACCTTCTCTAACCATCTTTCTTTAAAAGGAAACACCCAAAGACAGCAAGGACATGGCGTGACCTTCATGGTCATCCAAATGAGATAAAGAAGTATTCTAGGTTAAGGCAGAGATATTCAATCAAAGCATGGTACTGCCACTGGTACCCAGAATAGTCAAGATGGGCTAAAGGATTTATAGGACAGTTGATGAGACCATTGCTAATACCTAGAAACATAGAATCATCTTCCCAAAGGGAAGTTTTTGTTTCTGTTTGAGTAAGACATTTTCTACCAGGGAGTGATTAATGAGAGGCAAGATATAAATGGTCTTACCTATTTGTCAGGCAAACATGAGTATATATACACAAAAGTACCCTATTTCTATTTGAGGTGAGGAAGTGCCCTTCAGTCACCTAGCTTACTTTTCAGTCCAACTGACTCTTTTTGATTTCAGCAAAAGAGTTCATATACATCTTGGCTCTAAAAATCCTAACGAGTCTGAAGTTACAAAACAAACAAACAAAAACCCTACAAATACCTTGCATTCTCATTTTCAAATCACAAGCCTTTTAGCAGCTGGAATTCTTTCACTTGCAGCCCTTGAAAACCTCTAACTCTTCTGTTAGACCCTCCAGGGTATGCAGACGTTGCCTCATTATTTTGGTTAATGGTGATTGCAAATGAACCCCTAGGTCACATAAGTACACTCACCACGGCTTTACAGAAACCATGTGGCATGTCCTCGTGTGGCTAATGACACTCCCCACATGCGTGTGTGTATTCCTAAGCTTGTCAGAGGTTGTAGCTGAGCAACAACTCCACTGAAGTTGTAACTGTCAATGCAAGATAAATGTTCAAATAGACTTGTCTACTGAAGTTTGGCATACTTGCAGAAAATTAGAAAAATATTAAGAGTGTAGGTCGATGACAGATTACTATGAGGAGGAGGAATACATTAGTAGGAGTTTGGGATTAAGATATCACACTACTATATATAAAATAGATAAACAACAAGAACCTGGTGTATAGCATAGGGAACTCTACTCTGTATTCTGTAATAACCTTTACAGGAAAAGAATCTGAAAAGGAATGGATATATAAATATGTATGTTATAAATGAATCACTTTGTCATACACCTGAAACTTATACAGCATCGTAAATCAACTATACTCCAATAACAAGGGGGGAGGTTGGTATAAATGTGATTTTGGTGAAGAAGGTATGTGCAACCAAGCATGTATCTCAGCAGAATGTTGTTACTAGTCATGAGAAACAGATTTCTTTTGAATGCTTTAGTGCTTTTCTAAGTATAGGAAGATGCAAGAATCCAAGTTCATAAAAAATTTCTCCTGAAAATATCTTATTACCTGGGGGCCAGTTCTGTCAGTTTTCCTATAGCACAAAGCGTTTGGATTCTTACGCAGGATTTGGGGGAGATGGGGAAATTTTTTAATAAGAGAGGCTAGTGTTTCCAATGCAGGGGGCCCGGGCTCAATCTCTGGTCAGAGAACTAGGCCCTGCATGCCGCAACTAAGAGCCCACATGTGGCAACTAAGAGCCCGTAACTTAGCACCACAGCTATGACCCAGCGCAGCCAGGATAGAGAAAAAGAAATGTGAGAGGCTTATAGTAGGTGAGTCAAGTTCTTCCTGGAACTTCAAAGCAGGAAAATGAAAATGGTTGCCTGGACACCTTAACCATCCTAAGAACAGACAAAAGTACTTACTGAATATAGTCTATAGTATAGGATTTCTCTGCAAGCTTCCTGAGCTGAAATAATCTGCCTCACTGGTTATCATTTATCTACCTGGCTCTGTCACAACACACCTGGAGTCAAGGATTTCATTCCAGAGGCCTCACTTTTAGAGGCAAGTGGCCCCAAAGCAATTTAAGAATTGTGAGAGAAGAGGGA
Organism: Bos indicus x Bos taurus; assembly: GCF_003369695.1. Lineage (NCBI taxonomy): Eukaryota > Metazoa > Chordata > Mammalia > Artiodactyla > Bovidae > Bos > Bos indicus x Bos taurus. Next base: position 63,760,546 of record NC_040079.1, on the reverse strand, counting down.
GAAAATTCCAAACCTTGATAAATGAGCAAGTGGATGGAACCCAGGATGTTGAGCCTGGAAGAGACTGAAGAGATGCATTTTCAGAGCTGAGGCCTGTCTCATGGTGGCAGTGCTTCCAAATGGCACACTACCCTCTGTGAGGGCTGGAGGCGGTGAAATTTGTCTTAGGAACCTTTGTGCTCCCCCAAGCTGTCTTCTCAGATAGAGGGTTATCCTCAGACATAATGGATGAGGCCATTCCCTGGTGGCGAGCTCCCTCTCCCTTGAAATGTCCAGTGTTGAGGAGAGAATAATTCTTCAGACATGGAACTCAAAGGTGGGCTGAGAAGCTAGCAAGGATGGACTTGCATATCTTAAGTCTAGTCCTCCAAGGTCTGCATCTCAAGAAGGAAAAATATTCAGAATTGAATCCTGGGGGAAAATGGGAGAGATTATGGTTTCTAATCCATAGTGAGGTCGGCCAGAATGGAAGAAAGAAATCTCAGCAAATCTAACCGGGTCAAATAGAATTCGATTTAATGATTTCAAGCTACTTTCAAGGCCTGCAAATTCCCATATTCCCTGTTGCTATTACCAATTGGGAATTCCAAAGGAATATATAGATTTCTGGTCCCGTGGCTCCTTGGTTTTTGGGGGTGAATGGTGGATAGTAGCAGAGCAGAGGCCCTAGAGTGTCAGAGAGAACCATGTGTTTTTCTCATCAGCCACTCAGTCGACTTCAAGATGTCGCTATGGAGACCTGTGGAACACAATTTTGAAATACAAGAAATCCAGACCAAAACTCTTTGGCAAGTAATATCTTAAATCTCATCTAAGAACTCTTACCTCCCACTTCTTGTCCTTGTTTTTCATAGCATCTGTAGCATATGTCAAGAACAGGCATGAAAAAGAAACTCTTTTTTTTTATGCCCTTTAGAAGAATCATTTCAAAACTTCTGTGGTGGATTGATGGCAGTGATTTAAATGGACGATGCACCCTTGTTCACCTCATCTTTTGCTGCAAGGGTGATCTACTGCTATTATCACAGGATCCTCGAGCTGTTTTATTTTAGTAATTTGTAGAGGTGATAAGTTTGAACTGATCCACTCAACACTTTTCTAATGAACACATATTGCAAGGCAGCCAGCTTAGCTTAGAAGTATAATTAATCCATGGAAGGGAGCAAATACGATGGATAAAGAAACAATCATTATAAACAATACTTATTGAAAGGTTGGTAGGTGCCAGGGCCCATTCTAGTGTTTCATTCACATGTATAATTTCATTTCATCATCACCGTAGTCTAAAGGAGATAAGAGCTATCATTATCCCTCTGCTATGGATGAGGAATCCAAGGCACAGAGAGGTCAAGTGACTATTCCAAAGGCAAACAGTTTGTAAGGGCTGCCATCTGGATGCTGCACCCATTATTTTATATTCATTCGCACAGTAACATAGTAATTCAGTGCTCCCAATAAGAGCCACTTTCTGGAGACAACCAGTTTGCTCTAATATATGCAATTCTAAAATTTCCGCAAATACCTAGACTGTCTGCCAAGCATTTAGCCTTTTGAAAACAGTAACAGAGCCAGGTGGGTCTGATTTGATGCAAATCTTGAGAATGAGCTCAAGGTTTCTTATTAATATTTTTTAGCATGCACTGATTTGTTTGACACCTTAAAACAACACTTGCAAATGTGTCTTAAGAGTGGATCCGTTACACTGCTGCTAAGTGCTGCTAAGTCACTTCAGTCGTGTCTGACTCTGTGTGACCCCCAAAGACGTCAGCCCACCAGGCTCCCCCGTTCCTGGGATTCTCCAGGCAAGAACACTGGAGTGGGTTGCCATTTCCTTCTCCGTTACACTACTTTTCTCTTTAAGATAAAAAGTTCACTATATCAGTTGTGGGCTGTCATTAAGTTCAGTGTTCAATTTCTCTGAAGACAATATGTTTTTCCTGCCTTACAACATTCACTCTTCCTTCCTAGTTTCAATCTTGGCAAAATTTACACCAAATACTACCAGTCTTTTCATTCTGCCCGCCACCCCCGCCCCCACTGCCATGAGATTTGATTCCTCCCATTTTGCCCCTCCTTCTATCCATCTGACACAGCCTGGGCCAGGATAAGGGGCGCTGGCACATTTTAAATGAATTGGGACAAGTTAAAGTTAAGAATCAGATTTCTGAAACAACAAAGTGGGCATAAAAAAACAGGCCAGGCAAAGAGGTTTAGCTCTGAGAGAAATGTAAACTCCGCAGATCTTAATGTTTGTAGGAACAAAAGAAAGAAAGTCGCTCAGTCCTATCCGACTCTTAGTGACCCCATGGACTGTAGCCTACCAGGCTCTTCTGTCCATGGGATTTTCCAGGCAAGAATACTGGAGTGGGTTGCCATTTCCTTTTCCAGGGGATCTTCCTGACCCAGGGATTGAATCCAGGTCTCCCACATTGTAGGCAGATGCTTTACCATCTGAGCCACCAGGGAAGTCCACTAGGAACAAGGGCTCAGGTAAAACTAAAATTTACTTTTTATTGGGCTGGTCAAGATTTTCTCTGAGCTGTACTGGAGTCTGAGACTCTTTCTACCCAAATTTCCTTATTTTCCTCTCTCCTTTCACAGGTGTTAGATCTACTTGGTGGTCCAAAGGCTTTTCCTGCCCACTCCTGCTCCCTCTTCCCTGTGCCTTTCACAGGCATCTCCCCAAATAAATCTCTTGCACTCCCGACTCTGAATTGGCATTTGCTTCCTGCAAGACTCAAATGGGCACAATGTTCTAGTATTTAGTAACCATTTAGTCAACAGTGTAAAGAACTGGTATTGCATTTTACTCATGTTACATTTAGGCCTACATATAAACAAATTTTAAAAAATATGAATAAATACTGCAAACTATTTCTCGGCTACCGTATGCAATTGCTGTGAACTATGCTCTGGAACCACAGATTGGAACATGAGGAAAAGCAAGGACATGAGCACTCAGCACAACTGGAAAATGATATTTCCCTGTGCGAGAACCTATTACATTCAAGTTATCTGACAGGAGGTACTCAACAGTTAATCTGTTTTCTCTTTACTACACATCTCTGCTACTCGAATCCTCATGCCAAAGCAGCACTGATCTCTAACATCTACTATAATCAAACACAGACTTTCAGGACACCCAGATGCCATCACCTGTTGCCTAAAAGCACTTTGGGCACAAGTTGTGGATAAGTGTTTACCTGGGTCCTGAACAGCATGAGAGTAGATGTATGATGTTATACACAGTACTACATCAGAGCTGAGCTCTGGATCCCAGTGACAGGATATTGTGTTTTTAATAAACTTATTTTTCTGTATCTGTGAAATACAGGTGTTGAAAGCACAGGGCTCAGGACACAAAACCATCTCGCCTGGATCTAAGGATGGTGCTGACCTTTAACAATGGCATCCAAAGGACGAAAAGAGGGAGGCAGTCACAGCTGTTCCTGAGCACATAGAGAGGAAGCACCCAGGAGTCCAAAGGTCCTAGCCATACGGGGCTGCACTTGATCTTTGGCTTGCTCCAGCCGGTGGGAAAGCCAGGATAAGAGGGACTACACAAAAATGTTTGTTCAGGGAATACTTGCTGAATCAAAGAACCCAGCCAATCCAACAGTTTCCTTGACACTGTATCTTCTTCCATGTTCTTCTTAACATTCTCCTACTCTTTCAAAAACCTCCTGAATACCTTCTTCCTATGTGAACTCACTATTCAAGACACAGAGAAGCAACTACATCTTAATAATTAGTACAGGCTTTATATGTGAAAGGCAGACTAATTACAGTTCAATTAGACCTAAAATGAAGATCATGCTATACTCTAAAAGTTCTTAAAAGTAAAATTCTATATTTATTTTGGTTTCATCATAAATATTCCACTATGAGCCAAGATGGAATAACAGGGACCATATTTATTCTCTCATCTTAAATAGGTAGAAAAAATGGAAAAAATATATAAAACAACTATTTTCACACATTGGAGAACAGGCAGAGCAGATCCATGACCTCTGAAAGAAAGGAAATAAACAAGGTCAGCCCTACAATTGTACCATACTACCTGGAGGTAATTTCCAGGCTGCAGTACAGAAAAAAGTAAAAACAGGAACCCAAACAGACCACAGAAGTCTTGTTGAGCTGAAAAGCAGATATTGGCCAAGGCAAGTAGAATTTTCAAGACAAATTACCAGAAAGAAGGGAGTTGCTGAGAAAGAGAGAGCTCTGGAACTCTACAAATACCCTCAAGTATTTGGGTGAGTTCTACTGTTCTCTTGTGTGAAAGGAAATTACCCAAGGCAAGGAAAAGACCCACTGGAAATGAGAAGGCATAACAATTCCCTGTGCTTTCACAGGGCTAGGAATGGTTTTTGCTGTACAAGCCTGAGTGGAAAAGTTTTTCATACATAGGGCATTAAGAAGAATCATCAAGAGTGTACCTCCTTAGCAGGAAGGCTAAGTTATTTCCTGACTGAAAGCAAATCTGGATTTGCCCTGACAAAGCTTAAAGGCAAAAAGTTGAAAGAATCCAACTGACTCCAAGTAACTTAATTGTGTGCCAAAACAAAATCCAACACAATTTAAAATATACAGTATAACCAAACATTCAAAAATGTAAAATTCACAATGTCCAATTTCTAACCATAAATCACCATGCTTGCAAAGAAGCATGCAATATTATCTATAACCAAGAGAAATTTGTATTAAAAAACTATAGAGCCAGAAATGAAGAAAATGGTGGAATTAGCAAAGATGTTGAAACAGTTTTTATAAATGTGGTCTCCAATCAAGAAGGTAGAGGAAAACATGACCATTACAAGGAAAGAAATGGAAGATTTTAAAATGACCTAAGTGATGCTTTTAGAAATAAAAAATACAATGTCTGATTGGAACATATACTAAATGAGATTGATAACAAAAATGATGCTGCAGAAGAAAAGATAAATAAAGTTGAAGAAACAGCAGTAAAACTATCTGTGCTAGGCAGAATTCTAAAATGCTCCCAAAGATTTTGTGTCTTGTGTATGTGCATATAATATAATCCACAAGACAAGGAATATAATGGATTCCACTCTGATGATTGTTATATTCTAGGATACAGATGGGGCTTCCCAGGAGGCTCAGCGGTAAAGAATCTGCCTGCCAGTGCAGGAGATGCAGGTTCAATCCCTGGATTGGGAAGAACCCCTGGAGTAGAAAATGGCAACCCACTCCAGTATTCTCGCCTGGGGAATCCCATGCAAAGAGCAGCCTGGTGAGCTATGGGCCCTGGGGTCATAAAGAGTTACACACAGCTGAGTGACTAAGCATGAGGATACAGATTATGTTAAAAAAAAAGAGAGATCATCCAGGTGGGTCTGACCTGAGGATGAGAGGCCTTTGAAAGCATAGAGCTTCTCTGGATAGTCACAAAGAGGAAGTAAGGGATCAAAAGCAGGAGAAATATCCAAAGTACTACTGCTGACTTGACAATGGAGAAGCCTATGTGGTAAGGAGTGTGGGCAGCCTCCACTTGCAAAGACCAGCAATGAGCTGAGAAGCAGCAAGGAAATGGGGACCTCAATTCTACAGCCCCAAGAAAATGAATTTTGTCAACAACTGGTGAGCTTGGAAGAGGATGCTAGCCTCAGATGAGAACCTCATCCCCAGTTAACACCTTGATTTCAACCATGTGAGATCTTGAGCAAAGAATCCAGACATATACTATGCCAGACTTCTGACCTGCAGAACCGTGAGTTAATAAGTCAGTGTTATTTTAGGCCTCAAAGCTGGTGGTTGTTTGTTACACAGCAATAGAAAACTTATCCATGAATCGGAGATAAAAAAGATAAACATACTTGGGCACACACATAGTATCAGTGACTGTAAGCAGCATCAAGGAGTCCAATGAACGTGTAGTTGGAGTTTCAGAAGGAAGGGGGAGGAGAGATATTTGAAGATATAATGACCAAAATTTTTCCAAATTCAATGAAAACTATAATCCACAGAAGAGAAGTGAAAAGCAAAGGAGAAAAGGAAAGATATAAACATCTGAATGCAGAATTCCAAAGAATAGCAAGAAGAGATAAGAAAGCCTTCTTCAGCGATCAATGCAAAGAAATAGAGGAAAACAACAGAATGGGAAAGACTAGGGATCTCTTCAAGAAAATCAGAGATACCAAAGGAACATTTCATGCAAAGATGGGCTCGATAAAGAACAGAAATTGTATGGACCCAACAGAAGCAGAAGATATTAAGAAGAGATGGCAAGAATACACAGAAGAACTGTACAAAAAAGATCTTCACGACCCAGATAATCATGATGGTGTGATCACTGACCTAGAGCCAGACATCCTGGAATGTGACGTCAAGTGGGCCTTGGAAAGCATCACTATGAACAAAGCTAGTGGAGGTGATGGAATTCCAGTTGAGCTATTCCAAATCCTGAAAGATGACGCTGGGAAAGTGCTGCCCTCAATATGCCAGCAAATTTGGAAAACTCAGCAGTGGCCACAGGACTGGAAAAGGTCAGTTTTCATTCCAATCCCAAAGAAAGGCAATGCCAAAGAATGCTCAAACTACCGCACAATTGCATTCATCTCACACGCTAGTAAAGTAATGCTCAAAATTCTCCAAGCCAGGCTTCAGCAATATGTGGACCGTGAACTTCCTGATGTTCAAGCTGGTTTTAGAAAAGGCAGAGGAACCAGAGATTAAATTGCCAACATCCGCTGGATCATAGAAAAAGCAAGAGAGTTCCAGAAAAGCATCTATTTCTGCTTTATTGACTACGCCAAAGCCTTTGACTGTGTGGATCACAACAAACTGTGGAAAATTCTGAAAGAGATGGGAATACCAGACCACCTGATCTGCCTCTTGAGAAATTTGTATGCAGGTCAGGAAGCAACAGTTAGAACTGGACATGGAACAACAGACTGGTTCCAAATAGGAAAAGGAGTTCGTCAAGGCTGTATATTGTCACCCTGTTTATTTAACTTACATGCAGAGTACATCATGAGAAACGCTGGACTGGAAGAAACACAAGTTGGAATCAAGATTGCCAGGAGAAATATCAATAACCTCAGATATGCAGATGACACCACCCTTATGGCAGAAAGTGAAGAGGAACTCAAAAGCCTCTTGATGAAAGTGAAAGTGGAGAGTGAAAAAGTTGGCTTAAAGCTCAACATTCAGAAAACGAAGATCATGGCATCCGGTCCCATCACTTCATGGGAAATAGATGGGGAAACAGTGGAAACAGTGTCAGACTTTATTTTTCTGGGCTCCAAAATCACTACAGATGGTGACTGCAGCCATGAAATTAAAAGACGCTTACTCCTTGGAAGGAAAGTTATGACCAACCTAGATAGCATATTCAAAAGCAGAGACATTACTTTGCCAATAAAGGTTCGTCTAGTCAAGGCTATGGTTTTTCCTGTGGTCATGTATGGATGTGAGAGTTGGACTGTGAAGAAGGCTGAGTACTGAAGAATTGATGCTTTTGAACTGTGGTGTTGGAGAAGACTCTTGAGAGTCCCTTGGACTGCAAGGAGATCCAACTAGTCCATTCTGAAGGAGATCTGCCCTGGGGTTTCTTTGGAAGGAATGATGCTAAAGCTGAAACTCCAGTACTTTGGCCACCTCATGTGAAGAGTTGACTCATTGGAAAAGACTCTGATGCTGGGAGGGACTGGGGGCAAGAGGAGAAGGGGACAACAGAGGATGAGATGGCTGGATGGCATCACTGACTTGTTGGACGTGAGTTTGAGTGAACTCCGGGAGTTGGTGATGGACAGGGAGGCCTGGCGTGTTGCAATTCATGGGGTCGCAAAGAGTTGGACACAACTGAGCGACTGATCTGATCTGATCTGATAATCCACAGATCTGAACATCTCAACAAACTCCAAGCATAATATACATTTAAAAAAATGCCGGAAAAATTTCAAATACTATGTACAGAAAACAAAGATAAGAATGACAGCAAACTTTTCATCAGAAACCATGCAGGTCAGAACAGTCTGGGACAATATCTTTAAAATACTGAAAGAAAATTGTCATGCTAGAATGCTTTACTCAAAGAAAACATTAGATAAATAAAAACTGAGAAAATTCATTGCTAGAGGACCTGTATTAAAAGAAATATTAAATAAAGTCCTTCAGGCAAAAAGAAAATGATATTGGTTGATTTTATCATAATGTATCTGCTGCTAATTGATATAAGCACCTAGAGATTCAAGTCATGAATGTGTGTGCGCGCACACACACACACACGTTTTACGTTTAGAAATCTTGAGTAACATTTAGCCCAGTCATGCCAAATATACAATAACCCAAATTCTCACCATGTAAAATATACTTTCTGCTCATTAGTTTTTAAAAAATGGGAGGCATACAATAGGAATTTGCTATATGACTCAGGGAACTCAAACCTGGGCTCTGTAACAACATAGAGGGCAGGATGGGGAGGCAGGTGGGAGGGAGGTTCAAGAGGGAGGGGACATATGTATACCTAAGGCTGATTCATGTTAATGTTTGCCAGAAACCACACAATTCTGTAAAGCAATTATCCTTCAATTAAAAAAATAAATATTAAAAAATGGGAGGCATAGAAATTAGTTTACTAATTAATTTACTGAAAGAGAATTTACTAGATGAACTGTAATGAACCTATAAAAACTACTATGTAGATTTTACAGGCTCAGTGCCTCCAAGTAGATCATAAAACTTGAGCTGACATTAAGCACATTCTAGGAAATTATCAGCAGATATCTAACCTCACTTTATTAACAAATATTCAACATTAGCTACTATGTAAAAACAAAATAATTTATTAAACTGAAGACCATCTGCCAAATAATTATTTCAAAATTACAAAACTCCAATGCCATTGTTGTAAGAAGCCTCTATGATAATCCCTAATGATTCCCACTAGCTAATATTCATGCCCTTGTTTACTCCCTCCCAGTCCTATGGACTGGATTTATTGGCTCACTTCTAATGAACGAAATATGGCAGAAGGGATAACATGCTACTCTGGGGATTGAATTATAAAAGACTAGCTTCTGGTTCTCTCTCTCTCTCATTGGCCCCATGAAAAGCCAGCTTCCATGTCATGACGCAGCCCCATGGAAAGGCCCTAATGACAGGTGACTCAGGCCTGCCGATGACCACATGAGTGAGCTTTATGGTGGGCCCCAGCACTACCCCCAGCTGAGCTATTAGATGAGATCACAACCCCAGCTGACAGTTGATTGTAAACTCCTGACAGACCTGGAGGCAAGCAACCATGCTATGCTCGGATTCCTGACCCACAAGAATACTTTAAAGTCTCTTAGGATTGGGGTGACTTATTATACAACAGAAGATAACTAAGACAGTTATCAGCAGTTTCACTGTTTTATTCATAAAAAAATTCTGAAGATCCTTTCTATGTAACATATGGGGAAATCATTCTACTTGTTACTCTGTGTACAATGGTATTATCATGGATTGGTTAGCAAGTCAGCATGTGGCAAGCTATTACATGGAGATACAAAGTCAATAATAATTAGGCATCATAACCTATTCAACTATTGTCACCAGTGAGCAATGTTGTAAGAAGACAGAACTTAGCAGGAACCAAAGTAACACTGGTATTATCCAAATTTTGTTACTGTTTTATAATCTTAGAGAATTATTAGGTTCTTTTAAAAATGTTCCAGAGATATCTGTAATTGCTGATGCTAGGTTCAAATTAAACAACTTTCTACCCACACAAACGGGTAGAATTACATGATGACTCACTAATTCTCCCACTGAACAGAGCTGCACACAACCTTTTGGCCATCTGGTTAAGATAGCACCTTTGGGACTAATAACCTAGAACTCTCTGGGACCTAATAATTATATCAGACTAATACATGTTAACTCCTGCTGGCTAAATAATAACATTGGGGCTGGAGCCATGACACAAGAAGATGATTAAAATAATACTGGTGGAGCAGTCTAAAGTTGATAATGGTATTTGTCATTCATAGTTTCATTTGCTTCTTACCAAAATTCTTATGTACTAAATACTGTTTTTGTTACAAGCCTCTTTCACCATGCTACATTCTTTGCCATGTTGGCACCCCACTCCAGTACTCTTGCCTGGAAAATCCCATGGATAGAGGAGCCTGGTAGGCTGTAGTCCATGGGGTTGCTCGAGTCCGACACGCCTGAGCGACTTCACTTTCACTTTTCACTTTCATGCATTGGAGAAGGAAATGGCAACCCACTCCAGTGTTCTTGCCTGGAGAATCCCAAGGACAGGGGAGCCTGGTGGGCTGCCGTCTCTGGGGTCGCACAGAGTCGGACACGACTGAAGCGACTTAGCAGCAGCCGCAGCAGCAAGACAGGGTTTGATAACTTTAGAATTTGAAGACAATTTGCCACAGATTGTTGTTGATCCCTTAAGCCATGAAATGCCTACATAAGAAGTAAATAGACCCACTGTAATGAGAAAAATCTTGCTACCTTATTACCTTCCCAATCTACACTTGGCTGGACTTTGAAACTGTTTCTATTCCACATTGCATAAGAAAATTGTTGTTTGCTTTACTCTGACTTAAAGAGCCAAATTCTTTGAGCCAATGACTACCTTCCCTACCGTCCCCATAAACAAAATTGACCATATTTGTTATGGGAAAAGGCAGTCCAAAGACATGGTGATGAGTGCCTACTGTGGGATTTCCATCTCCTGCAGAAATTTATGGCCCCATTCACCACAGCGTCATATGCCTCCTAGAAATAGAAGCAATGGGTAGTTTATTCCTGTCTAGAAATTGATGTGTAGCCAGGGGTAACATGTGTATGCTCACATCTGCCTAAAGCGGGGTGTAAAAAGTGCCCATGAATTTAAAAATTCTACAGTCAGAACTGGCTTCAGGAGGCATGCTTTTGCAGCCAGGCTGCACTTAGCTGAAAGATGTTCACTACTATAGCTAATGTAGTAAGATATGTGGACAAGCCAAATTCATTTAAAAAATCTTCCTAAGCTGCACTAGCCATGTATTGGATCCTTGATATTATCTAATGTTTTTCATGGGTGTTTTGGATTAGAAGACATAGTACATACATGGAAGAATATTATACAATAACTATGGCTGGCAAGAGTCATCAAAAGTGGGACAATTTTTGAATGAAAATGAAAATACATTGTATAATAACATGTTTGGCAGAGACCACTAGTGGTGTCCCAATTTCCAGTCTCCATTTCCTTTTTTTAAAAAATAATTTATTTATTTATTATTTTATTTTTGGTTTCACTGGGTCTTTGTTGCTCTGCGTGGGCTCTCTCTACTTGTGGCCAGCAGGGCCACTTCTCCTTGCAGTCGCTGGCTTCTCACCATGGTGGCTTCCCCTCTTGTGGAGTACAGGCTCTAGGTGCACAGGTTTCAGTAGCGGCAGCACGCAGGCTCAGCGGGCGTGATGCGTGCTCCCTGGCATGTGGAATCTTCCCAGACCAGGGGTGGAACCTGTGTCCCCAGGGTTGGCAGGCAGATTCGTATCCACTGTACTACCAGGGAAGTCCCAGCCTACTTGATTTATATTAGAACTCTTGGTTTTAAGCTAGGCACATGGTCATTTGAAGCAAAGCTATTTCTCAGTAGCTCACCAGTAGATATGGTCATATATCCAAGTTCTGGCCAATGAGACATGTGTTGTGTGCAATATCTGAAAACCGTCCTGCTGACTAGAACGCAGACAAGACCACTGAACCACAAGTAGCCATCCTGAACCATGAGGTAGAACTTGTACTAGGAGGATGGTGGAATCACAAGATAAAGGAACCTTGATCCCTACACCATGCGTACTATCTAAAACAGCCCTGAGTTACCTCCAAACTTCGTTTACATAATAGAGTAATAAATTATCTTGTTTATATTATTACCATTTTGGATTTTCTGCCACTCACACAAGAGAATTAATCTTGTTGACAGAGCAAAAATATGTGTATTCCATTTCAATAAACTTATGTAGGTATATTTGCATAATGGTTGTATAGGTGTATATGCGTGTGTTGCATCCAGCCTCCAAGCATTCATTCTACCATTTTAATGTCATTCTGACTTCCCTTTAGTGAATTTCTTCTCTTTTGCTGTGTGATGCCACAGTGGATGGTCAAGACTTGGTGCCTCCCTCCCAGGGTGGTCCCTGGAGTCTCTGTTCATCAGGTTCTTCTTTCCACTGCCCTGTTTCAGTGAGAGGCAAGACAGAATTTCTTAAAGCTCAGTCCTAAACACTCTCCACTTCTTGACTGCACTTCCCCACAAAGGAATTTAATGTAATCCACATCAGTTTCTGTTATTTTGAAAAACAGGTGATTCACAAAGTACATCTCCAGCCTTACACCTGTGCTGTGAATTCTGTACACATCTATTTCCCTTCATGGATCACAGCCTTGTTTGTTATGGTGAAGGGATGTGTGTAACTCAATGAAGCTATGAGCCATCATGCAGGGCCATCCAAGACAGACGGGTCATAGTGAAGAGTTCTGACAAAACGTGGTCAACTGGAGGAGAAAATGGCAAACCACTCCAGTATTCTTGCCTGGAGAACCCCGTGAACTGTATGAAAAGGCAAAAAGGTATGACACTAGAAGATGAGCCCCCCAGGTTGGAAGGTGTCCAAGATGCTTCTGGGGAAGAGCAGAGGGCATTTACTAACAGCTCCAGAAAGAATGAAGCAGCTGGGCAAAAGCAGAAACAACACTCAGTTGTGGACGTGTCTGGTGGTGAAATCAAGTCTGATGCTATAAAGAACAATATTGCATAGGAACCTGGAATGTTAGATCCATGAATCAAGGTAAATTGGACGAAGTCAAGCAGGAGATGACAAGACTGAATATTGACATCTTAGGAATCAATGAACTAAAATGGATGGGAATGGGCAAATTTAACTCAGAAAGCCATTATATCCACTACTGTGGGCAATAATCCTTTAGAAGAAATGGAGTAGCCCTCACAGTCAACAAAAGAATCTGAAATGCAGTACTTGGGTGCAACCTCAGAAATGACGAAGATCTCAGTTTGTTTCCAAGGCAAACCATTCAACATCACAGTGATCCAAGTCTATGCCCCAACCACCGATCCCGAAGAAGCTGAAGTTGACTGGTTCTGTGAAGACCTGCAATATGAACTGTAGCCTGCCAGGCTCCTCGGTCCATAGGATTTTCCAGGCAAGAATACTGGAGTGGGTTACCATTTCCTTCTCTGGGGGATCTTCCCAACCCAGGGATTGAACCTGTGTCTCCTGCATTGCAGGTGGATTCTTTACGGCTGAGCCACTGGGGAAACACCACATGCTAGCAAGGTTATGCTCAAAAGTCTTCAAGCTAGGCTTCAGCAGTACAACCCAGATGTACAACCTGGGTTTAGAAAAGACAGAGGGACCAGAGATCAAATTGCTAACATTAGTTGTATCATGGAGAAAGCAAGGGAATATCAGAAAAACATCTACTTCTGCTTCATTGACTACGCTAAAGCCTTTGACTATGTGGACCACAACAAATTGTGGAAAGTTCTTAAAGAAATGGGTGTACCAGACCACCTTACCTGTCTCCTAAGAAACCTGTATGCAGGTTAAGAAGCAACAGTTAGAACCAGACATGGAACAACTGACTGGTTCCAAATTGGGAAAGGAGTGCAACAAGGCTGTACACTGTCACTCTGTTTATTTAACTTATGTGCAGAGTACATCATGTGAAATGCCAGGCTGGATGATTCACAAGCTGAAATCAAGACTGCTGGGAGAAATATCAACAACCTCTGATATGCAGATGATACCACCCTAATGGCAGAAAGTAAAGAGGAACTAAAGAGCCTCTTGATGAAGGTGCAAGAGGAGAATGAAAAAGCTGGCTTAAATCTCAACATTCAAAAAACCAAGATCATGGCATCTGGTGCCATCACTTCATGGGAAACAGATGGGGGAAAAGTGGAACCAGTAACAGATTTTATTTTATTGGTCTCCAAAATCGCTGCAGATGGTGACCAAAGCCATGAAATTAAAAACTGCTTGATCCTTGGAAGGAAAACTATGACAAACCTAGAGAATGTATTAAAAAGCAGAGACATCGTTTTGCCAACAAAAGTCCATATAATCAAAGCTATGGTTTTTCCAGTAGTCATGTACGAATATGAGAATTGAACCATAAAGAAGGCTGAGTGCCAAAGAACAGATGCTTTTGAACTGTGGTGCTAGAGAAGATGTATCAGAGTCCTTTGAACTAGAAGGAGATCAAAGCAGTCAATCCTAAAGGAAATCAACCCTGAATATTCATTGGAAGGACTGATGCTAAAGCTGAAGCCCCAATACTTTGGCCACCTGATGCGAAGACCTGACTCATTGGAAAAGACCTGGATGCTGGGAAAGATTGAAGGCAAAAGGAGAGGGGGCATAAGAGGATGAGTTGGTTAGATGGCATCACTGACTCAATGGACATGAATTTGAGCAAACACCAGCAGATCATAAAGGACAGGGAAGCCTGGTATGCTGCAGTCCACAGGATCACAAAGAGTTGAACACAACTTAGTGAATAAATAACAACATATGTATTAGCCAGGACCCTGGAAATGAGAGTATCACTCAAATTGCACCCTCAGATTGGTGCAATTTGAGTAGGTGGACAGAATATAGGAAAATTACTGGAAGTAGCACAGTATTCTGAAACAAGCAAGAGCACTACTGGACCCTAGAGAGAAAGGGCTTGGTGGCTGAGGCTGTCTGAGAAGAGCAATGACATTTGGTTCAGGGTTGCAGTCAGCCGGAAACTCTGCAGGGAAGAACCAGGAAAATAAAGACCTGCCTCACTCCTTTTCCTCCTTTGATCCTCTGCAATTTCTCCCCATTGAACCAACCCAACCTAAAGCCAAAAGCAAAGGGACTGGTTTGCTGCAGGTGAGCCTCCCAGGGCTGCAGGCAGCGTGGAGAGGAGGCTGGAGATGCAGATAGAAAAGCGGTGGCACAACCCAGGTATCCAGTTGCCTACTTCACATCTTTTGATGTCTCCAGGCACTTCAAATTCAGCATGTCCCCAACCAAGCCATGCATCTAACCCCTCTTAAGATACAGCCAGCCTGGTCTTCTTTCATCCTCCATTAGCAATATATTTATGGAAGCCAGAAACCTGGAGGTCATTCCTGACTCCTTTCCATCTCCACCCATAGTCAGTCTATCACCAAGGCCAGCTAGTTTTGAGGTTTTATTTTTTCCTTTTCTTTTCTTTTGGCTGTACCACAGGGCTTGAGGGATCTTAGTTCCCCAGTCAGGGAATAAACCCAGGGCCTGGCAGCAAAAGCTACAAGACTCACCACTGGACCTCGGGAATTCTCCTAACTAGTTTTATATGACTTAAATTTAGTGAAAGAAAAAAACCCTTTCTCATGGTACTTTGATTTTTGAGGAAAGATGGGCAAACAAGTAAGGAAGGCCAGGCCAGGACTGCCAAATCCCTGTTTTTTACAAGCCCTGTTGGGGACTTCCCTGGCCGTCCAGTGGTTAAAACTGCACTTCTACAGCAGGGGGTGTGGGTTCCATATCTGGTCAGGGAACAAAGATCCTGCATGCCACACAGTCTGGCTAAAAAAAAGTCTTGTTCTTCAGTTTCTCTTCAATCTCATGAGACTGCTATATTCTTCTGGTAGAACATCTTTTGCTTAATTTAGCAAGAGTTAGTTTTCTGCTGCTTGAACAAGGGCCTTAATGAAGAAAGCAAAATGTTTAATTAGGAAACTAACTGAAAAAGTACTTACTCCTCAAACATGTTATCACTCTTCAGAACTTTCAAGGTGTCTGAAACTTTTCTCTATTTTTAAATGTATTTTCCAAAGAGAAGCAGTAAAAGAGCATTATGTTAATTAAAAAATGTCAAGTACAGCTATGTATAATTCAATCACAGCACATGTTCCTATGTGAACAACAGGCATCTCTTGGAGGAAGGAGTAGAGGTGATTTGTATTTTCCTCTTTGAGTCTTTGGTCCCCATGTTTTTTATTCTGAGTACCTTTTATTTTTATAATTGGGTTTTACAAAGCAAATAAGTATTATCTTAAACATAAACTAAATAAATTATAGTGTATTGGTGCTGGGGAAAAGGTAAGAAAGCTCAATACTGTATACCAAGGCAAATAGCAAGAAATAGCTATTATAGAACTGTGCTAAACAACCCACTCCAGTGTTCTTGCCTGGAGAATCCCATGGACGGAGAAGCCTGGTAGGCTGCAGTCCATGGGGTCGCACAGAGTTGGACACGACTGAAGCAACTTAGCAGCAGCAGCAGCAAACACAAAACTAAGGGCTGGGTCTGAGGCAAAAGACAAGAGAGGGGTTTCTTGAATGAGAGAGAGCTACCATCAAAAGGGATTTTTTCACCAGGTTTCAAACTACTCAAGAAAGTGGTTATACTTCTGTATATTTAAGAGTTGTTTCTGAGGTTATCAACAAGAAAAAAAGTGTTTTCTTTTTCCAAATTAGGCTATGGAAATTCATTTTCAACCAGTCTAAAAGACATTAATCACACCTGAGATGCTTTCTTAGAGCATAGTATAGCAACATCCCCAAGGTGAGCCCCCAGAGGGAACTGCTGGGTTCCTCCTACAGCTAAGGAGACAAACCATCCAATGCAGACAGCGATCCATGGCAGTCTCAGCAGAAGACTCCTCTGCAGTGAGCTAATTGAGCAATAACAATCTTGTAGTAACAGTTACACAACAACAGCCATACAGCTTTCTAGAAACTACTTATTAAACCTCATGTACTTCATGTTTTCCTACCAAAATGAACAGTTTCACTAACAGGTTGATAAAGTAGAACATTTGCCTCATACAAGGAGGAAATCCTTAAAAATATGTGTGTGTGCACATATATGTGTCTGTACATACATATATATATATATACATATATATATATATATATATATATTACTATAGAATTTGGCATAATTTTATCATCCACACTAAAATGTTTAGGCATAGAGCCAAAAACCTCAGAGGATGCTTTCTTCTGGCCCAAATAAATAGCATGTGTTAGTTGCTTAGTAGTGTCCGACTCTCTGCAACCCGATAGACCGCAGCCCCAGCAGGCCCCTCTGTCCATGGGAGTCTATAGGCAAGAACACTAGAGTGGGTTGCCATTTCGTTCTCCAAAAGGAACTATAGAAAGAAAGAAAGTGAAGTTGTTCAGTCGTGTCCAACTCTCTGCGACCCCATAGACTGTAGCCTACCAGGCTCCTCCATCCATGGAATTTTCCAGGCAAGAGTACTGGAGTGTGTTGCCATTTCCTTCTCCCCAAATAAATAGTAATAATGGATAATTTAAAAGAGCTCACTATACTGGATTATAATCAGTAATATCTAAGTATGAGATCATGATGTTACGTATTTCATGCACTGTTCAATCAACTACTGTAACTATAGTTTTGGTTACATCTGTGAAATGTAACAACACTGTCTATCTCATAGGAGTGTTAGGAAGATCAAAGGCATATTAAATTTAAAGTACTCAGAACAGGGCCTAGCATACAAGAAGGTTTAATAGGACAAATGATATTTTATTAAAAGGATATATCATAACTCAATTCCCTATAAATGTTCCATGGACACATTTGGCAGACAGCTGCTCAGAGAAAGTCAGACAGGTGAGAAGGCACACACCAGCTAACCTCTGAGATGAGAGGGTGCTGCTGGCATTTAGTAGAGAAAGAACAGCAATGGTGACCATGCTACCAGAAGAAGGACACTCTTGAACAATGAAGAACTCACTCACCTCTAAGGTTACTATAGAGAAACATTGCCGTTCCTCTTAACGCTGCGATCCCACTTCCTGTCATTCTTTTCCCACAGATTTACTTGCAGACAAACAAGCAAAAATGATAAGTGTAGAAGTTTACTCAATGTAGTTTTGTTTATCATAGTAACAGTTATGAAATAAATCAAATGTCCTTATTAACATGGGACTAAATAGTAATATGCAGTACATTCAACTAATGGATGCTATACAGCTGTTTACAGAGATTGAGAAACTTCCCTGTATGCTAATATGGAAAGATTTCCAACATGTCTTCAATATTAAGTAGGAAAAGAGTGATGTACATAGCATGCGAACACTTGGGGAGCAGATAAGAAGCCATATTTACATATGATTTTATTTGTGTACAAAATACAAGAAATTAAAAAACATGGTTATGCAGGAAAGGGTTTGCAGGCAGAGGTAGGAATGAGGTGGATGGGAGAGGTAGATTTTTTCAATGTTTGCGCTTTTCTTTTTTTTTCCACTTTTAAAATTTTTTGGCTGTGCCCCACAGTAAGTGGGGTCTTAGTGTCCCATCCAGAGATGGAACACCAAGACCCCTGCATTGGAAGTGTGAAGTCTTAACCACTGGACTGCCAGGGAAGTCCCTACCCTTTACTAAAAAAAAAAAAAAAAGTTACAGTCATGAACATTGTGTTTTTTTTTTTTTTCTAAGAAATAGGGGGTGGGGTAGGTTTCCCTCAAGCATTTGTGGAATCTCGGCCAAGAGCAGAAATGGAGGCCCACAGACTCTTAAGTCAAAACACGTAGAAGTTACACAAAGAGATCAGGCTTGTTCAGGGTGGGGCCATACACCATATAGAAGCCATAAATCAAACTAACAAACTGTTAAATAAAATATGTTCTCTTCTCCTACCTTGAAAAATAAGTTTCTTAATGACAATAAAAGATAAATAAGGGTGGTCCATTGATGGTTTCGTGATGTTTGAAGAGTAATACGATAATGATGTACATAATACACAATGTGTTTTGTATTTACGTCACACTTTTTTGGCCTTCATTTCAATAAAACCACTAATGTAGTTGTAATCAAGATTTTTCATATTTTTAGTTCTATAGACAGTGTGTTAAATTAGGAAATCATTATTGAGTAATTAAAGTTTTTTCCTTAATTAGTTTCAGTTTGAGGAAACTGCCCTGCTGAGGCTGAAACACTGGAACTATCGATAATTTTTAAAGCAATACTTAGATTGGAAACACACTGAAATTTGGATATCATATTCAAGCATTATAACAGCATCTTTATTGTAAAAATTATTATGAAATATTTACATTTGTCCTATTAATGCAGAGTACATCATGTGAAATGCCAGGCTGGGTAAAGCACAACCTGGAATCAAGATTGCAGGGAGAAATATCAATAACCTCAGATACTCAGATGACACCACCTTTATGGCAGAAAGCAAAGAAGAACTAAAGAGCCTCTTGATAAAAGTGAAAGAGGAGAGTAGTTGGCTTAAAGCTCAACATTCAAAAAACTAAGATCATGGCATCTGGTCCCATCACTTTACAGCAAACAGATGGGGAAACAATGGAAACAGTGAGGGACTTTATTTTGGGGGGCTCCAAAGTCACTGCAGATGGTGACTGCAGCTGTGAAATTAAAAGATGTTTGCCCCTTAGAAGAAAAGCTATGACCAACCTAGACAGCATATTAAAAAGCAGAGACATTACTTTACCAACAAAGGTCCATCTAGTCAAAGCAATGGTTTTTCCAGTAGTCATGTGTTGGACTATAAAGGAAGCTGAGTGCTGAAAAATTGATGCTTTTGAACTGTGGTGCTGGAGAAGACTCTTGAGAGTCTCTTGGACTGCAAGGAGATCCAACCAGTCCATCCTAAAGGAAATCAGTCCTGAATATTCATTGGAAGGACTGATGTTAACGCTAAAACTCCAATACTTTTGCCACCTGACGTGAAGAACTGACTCATTTGGAAAAGACCCTGTTGCTGGGAAAGATTGAGGGTGGGAGGAGAAGAGGATGACAGAGGATGAGATGGTTGCATGGCATCACTGACTCAATGGACATGAGTTTGAGTAGGCTCCGGGAGTTGGTGATTGCCGGGAGCCGGCATATTGCATATTGAGTGCATATTGCATATTGCATATTGAGTGCAGCACTTTCCACAGCATCATCTTTCAGGACCTGGAATAGCTCAACTAGAATTCTATCACTGCTGGGAGCCAGCATGAGGAACTCCGCCCATGGCAAAGGTCATGAGAAAGGAGGCTTGGCATACGCAAAGGCGGGATCGAGCCTCAGGAGTCCCCCTGGAAATTCTCGACCATCTACTCCCAAAACCAGAGTCTGCCTACTTTCTGCTTTGTGCTCTCACCTACACCTCTGACTTTACAGGGGGCTGTCCCCCACTACCTCTCTCTGAAAAAAAGAGTTAACTTACAGCTCCAGTTAATAATTCCTGGGTGTGACAGTGTTTCAACCTACAAACTCCTTTGGAAGTCCTCTAGCCTGCCTGAATAGGTTTTTCCAGCCACATGTGATTGCTCAGAGCCTCCCAACTGTGAGAGGCATGAGATGTTCTAAACTGTCTAAACACAGATTCCTTTGAGTAGTTAAAAGATTGATTAGAAATTGTATTGGTGAAGGGTTTTTCACTTGTTGGGCCAATGTTTGCTGCTAAGTTTCCATATCCCTTACCTGCTGTGTCCCTGGCAGTGTATTGATTAATATGATTGGTGTAAGTAGTAGTTTTAATGTTTGTAACCTTGGACCTTGAGTTAATTCTTTTTCTTGTTGTAGCCCACCACACCTTTGCCCTATAGGAATGCAACTTTAATGCTTTTGGAGGGTGGTGCCTGACTAGTCACCTTTAGAGAAAAATAAGTTTTCTGAAGAAAGGGTCTTAAAATGTTAACAGGCCTCTGGGCCAGAAGATGATGCATATCACCTAAACTTTTGCATATAATAAGTTTGCAGGAAGAAAGCCTGGCTTATGGCATGACTCTACCCCTTCTCCCATTATCCTCTATGCATAACTTAAGGTATAAAAACTATGGAAAATAAAGTGCGGGCCTTGTTCACCGAAACTTGGTCTCCCCATGTCGTTCTTTCTCTCACCTTCTGGCTGAATTATTCAGCCTCTTTTCTCCACTGAATTTCCTCACTGAGCTATGCTTATTTCAGCCTCTTTTCTTCACTGAATTTTCCTACTGAGCTATCCTTATTCTATTACTCTTTATATCCTTAATTAACGTTTAATTAAGCAGTTATTTCCTGATCCTCGCCGACGCCGTCCCCACTTCGAATTCCCTGGATCCACTGGGGCTGGACCCCGGCAGGTGATGGACAGGGAAGGCTGGTGTGCTGCAGTCCATGGGATCACAAAGAGTCGGACGTGACTGAGCGACTGAACTAACTGACAGACTGATAAATCAATAGCACTCAGTTGCCCTTTTAATCATCTCTCAAAGTGATATTTATATCTATATGCGAGCTGAGTCACTTCAGTCATGCCCGACTCTTTGTGACCCTATGGACTGTAGCCTGCCAGGCTCCTCTGTCCACGGGGATTCTCCAGGCAGGAGTACTAGAGTGGGTTTCCATGCCCTCCTCCAGGGGAATCTTTGTGACCCAGGGATCAAACCCATATCTCCTGTGGTTCTTGCATTGCAGGTGGATTCTTCAATGCTGAGCCACTGGGGAAGCCCCATTTATATCTATATAGTATTTTTTAAATTCTTTTCATTTTTGGATTTTTAATGCTGAGATATTACAAAGAAAACTAGAAATAGCACACCTCCTTGGGTGCCCTACTTCAAAGGACTCAAAATCTCAGAATTTGCCCAGATCTTTCTGAAGTATGACTACCACTGGTTTCTTCTAAGTTGGGAAACTAAAGGACTTCCCTGGTGGTCTAGTGGTTAAGAATTCACCTGTCATAAAAAACTGGAAATAGAACTGCCTTATGATCCAGCAACCCCACTGCTGGGCATACACACTGAGGAAACCAGAAGGGAAAGAGACACGTGTACCCCAATGTTCATCGCAGCACTGTTTATAATAGCCAAGACGTGGAAGCAACCTAGATGTCCATCAGCAGATGAATGGATAAGAAAGCTGTGGTACATATACACAATGGAGTATTACTCAGCCATTAAAAAGAATACATTTGAATCAGTTCTAATGAGGTGGATGAAACTGGAGCCTATTATACAGAGTGAAGTAAGCCAGAAGGAAAAACATAAATACAGTATACTAACGCATATATATGGAATTTAGAAAGATGGTAACAATAACCCGGTGTAGGAGACAGCAAAAGAGACACTGATGTATAGAACAGTCTTATAGACTCTGTGGGAGAGGGAGAGGGTGGGAAGATGTGGGAGAATGGCAATGAAACATGTAAAATATCATGTAGGAAACGAGTTGCCAGTCCAGGTTCGATGCATGACGCTGGATGCTTGGGGCTGGTGCACTGGGACGGCCCAGGGGGATGGTATGGGGAGGGAGGAGGGAGGAGGGTTCGGGATGGGGAACACATGTATACCTGTGGCGGAAAAAAAAAAAAAAAAAAAAGAAACTTAAAAAAAAAAAAAAAAAAAAGAATTCACCTGTCAGTGCAGGGGACCCAGGGTTTGATCCCTAGTTGGGCAAGATTCCACATGCCTTGGGGCAACTAAGCCCGTGTACCACAGCTACCAAGCCTGAGGGCCCTAGAGCCTATGCTCTGCAGCAGGAGATGTTGCAGCAATGAGAAGCCTGCTCACTATGAGTAGAGAGAGCCCGCCTGCGGCAACAAAAACCCAGTGCAGCCAAAAATAAATAAATGATAAATAATTTTTTTTTAAAATTGGGAGACTATATACATCAAAATAAATTATGGAAAAGTGTCCATAAAACTTAAAATCTCAAGACTGATAAGATGGTAAAAAAGGAACTCTGAAGTAAATTGACACAAGTGAGGATGTGGTCAACAAAATGCAGTCAGCAATGAACCACTCTTCTTTCAAAGTATCTCAAACCACAACAGAGCTGAGGATGTAATGGCAAACAATTTCACAGAACCACCAGAAACATGTAGGAAAACCCATACCAGCCATCTAAGACAGATAGAGACAGATGCAGAATGCTAGGTGATAAAACTTTCTCTAAAGAGAGCTGTTAGGGGGAGAAAAACCCCAAGCCACAGAAGGGAAGGCAATTAATCCAATTATTTCAATAAACTTGGACTTCTTGCTACAATATTTCCAGAACATCCATGTGACTGTGATCTTGACACTACAGTCATCTATTTATAAGATATCAGCAAGGATTTGATACAAAATTATAACATCCCAAGAGTACTTTATTAATATATACAGTTAAAATTTGATACTCTGATTACTCACTAACAGGATATATCTTAAAGTAAGGGGAAATGGTTATTAAGGAGTAAGTGGAAAAGGGAAAATTAAAGGAGTTCATCTATATAGGAAGATGATTGTAAAAGGTGAGCACTGAGAGGGCTGATTATCAAGGTGGACCTATTTTTATTCATAACTCCTATGTTCACCTCTTCCAGCATGTGAAGTAGACTGTGTTGCAATGATCTGTTTATCTGCTTTCCTTACCACTATACTCTAAGCTTAAGGATAAAGTTGGTGACTACAGTATTCTTCACTGTGTTTCCAATAATTACACACAGTCTAACACACAGCAGGTACTAGTAACTGAATGGATGAATGGGTGGATGGATGGATGAATGGATGGATTGGTGGGCAGATGGATGGGTAGGTGGGTAGGTGGGTGTATAAATGGATGGGTGGATGGGTAGGGGAATGGATTAGCTCAGGTGTCTCTGGTGTTAGGGAGCTGCACAATCCTTGGCTACAGTAAATAGGAAAGTTTCTCCTCATGCCCATGGGAAACTTGGCTGCAAATGCCACAATCACAAACATCTGTCAGATACCACTAACCTCTGCAACCGTTTGCTCAAATTCCTGATGCTTACCTTCAAAAAATGTCAAATGTTGGAAGAATAATCTTAGAAATCCAAACCTAAAAACTGATATAAAATATACCACATTCTCACAACCAGCAACACCTTTCAGAGACAGCTCTGGCCAGTCAATGCAAAGCTATCTTTTTTTGACTGAAATCTTTCCTTATTTTAAAGCTTTATTGAGAAATAATTCACATACCATATGATTTACCCATTTAAAGCACACAACTCAATGGTTTTTAGTATTTTCTCAGAATTGTGCAACTGCCAAAATGAATTTTAGAACATTTTCATCACCCCAAAAGAAACCTTGTACCCGATAGCAGCCTCTTCTTATTTCTCTTTCCCTCATCTCCTGGAAACCACTTATCTCCTCTCTGTTTCCATAGATTTCC
Organism: Bos indicus x Bos taurus; assembly: GCF_003369695.1. Classification (NCBI taxonomy): domain Eukaryota; kingdom Metazoa; phylum Chordata; class Mammalia; order Artiodactyla; family Bovidae; genus Bos; species Bos indicus x Bos taurus. The sequence continues at coordinate 63,736,404 of NC_040079.1, read as the reverse complement.
TCTTCTGGACATTTCATATAAACACAATCATGGAATATGTGGTCTTTTGTGGCTGGCTTCTTTCACTTTGCATGGTCTTCAAGGTTCATCCACACTGTAGCATGTATCCGTACTTAACTCCTTTTGATCACTGAAAAGTGTTCTAATGCATATCACATTCTGTTTATCCATTCAGCAACTGATTGACATCTGGGTTGTTTCCATTTTTTGACTATTATTAACAATGCTGCTATAAACAGTCATGTGCAATTTTTTGTGTGGACATAACATTTTCATTTCCCTTGGGTTTGACACAGAGGGGAATTTTTGGGTCATTCATTATTTCTATATTTAACCTTTTGAAGAAATGCACACTCTTTCCCAAAGCAACTATACCATTTTACATCCCATCAGCAATATATGAGGGTTCCCATTGCTCCTCACCCTCATTCACCCTTGTTTTTATCTTTTTTTTTTTTAACACAAGACACTCTTGTAAGATAGGCAGATTCTGACTCCTGGACCTTCCTATTCCCTTTTATTCCCTCTCCTTCCTAACTGGGTCTTCTGTCAAGAACCCAGTGCCTTTCCCAGGGAGTGTCTCTTTTCATTCCTACAAACTGCTGTTGCCCAAACTCTAGAGCACTGATTCCTTCGTAATTCCTCAGCCATTATGCTTTATCCTTGAAGTCTCTGAGGGGTGCCACACTCAAGAAGTGCAGATTAACAACCCCAAACATCATTTTACAATAACTCAAGTTCTGTCCTTGATTTCTCAACACCAAGAAAGGAGTTGGGGTAGACACACGGACACATGGTCCAAACCCCTCTGAAGGAAGGAAGGACTTTCTTCCCAGCTGGGAGTAGAAGGAGGAACATGTGGTGCAGTCAGCTGCAAGGAGCTGCTTCTCCTGAGTTCTCTCCCTTTCCAAGGCAGCCCACATTCTCTGACTGAGCAAATTGGAGATTTAAAGGCACATTCATTCTGGTCTGGCAGAGAACACTCGCTCCACAGTTCCTTGCCAAATTGGCCAAAGCTCTGTTGAGCCTGCATTATAGTTCAGCTTCAATCTCTGCCCAATACTGTTTCCTTCATCCTCCCTTCACAGGTGTTGATTCCTAATAAACACCTTACACCCATCTCAGCATCTGGTTCCAGAGAACCCAAGCTATGTGAATTTGTACCAGGAGTAGTCCAACAAAGTAGGCAATAAGATGCGGTTCTGGAGCAGTTATCAGCTACCTCGGGCAGGTGGTGAGGACACCAGTTACTGGTAGGAGGAACACAGCTCTGGGGTAAGGTGGTGGCCCAACTGTTAAAACTTTCACCTGTGGTGAATTGGGAGCATGTACTGGTAGAAGGGAAGGTACCAGCTAGAATGATTTATTAGGCATTTTAGATGTATGGAGAAAAGAGCAGGTACATGGATAAGAGTATTGGTGTGATTGCTAGTGATAGCTAGGAGTCAGTGATGCACTACAGAAAGATAATGAACATTGAAGTACTCAGTAAGAGGCCACTGAAAGCTAGGAATGGAAGCCAGAGGGCTTCTTGAAGTGTATATGAAGAAGCTCTCATCTCCTCTAGGAGGGTGGAGAAAGCCAAGAGCCAAATTCAAGAGGCTTTAATATCCAATCAAGGTCCCTGAGATTTTGACTTTCAGACTCCTCTGAACTTGCTGAGCCTGCAGACTTAGAGAAGCTGTTCACCTACACTATTAGTAACTATTACCCCTCCAGCTCCCCACCTCAGAAGACAATGCAGAAACCTTTCCCCCTTCAAGGCATCATGTGGCATTTGCTCAGATAACTGCAAAGGGGAATTCCTGGACATTTAAAGGACTGTTGGAACAAGATCTTCAGAGATGCTGATACCCAGAGACTTGAAGCATCACCACAGGCCCCTGGTTCAGAGAAATGATATGAAGCCTAGATAACAGATGAAATCCTAGCCAAGTCCTGGCTTGGTGGCCTACTGTGTCCATGAACCCACCCTGTGCCCTGTTCCCCTCTCACCAAATGTACAATTAGATTGACATACTTGGCAATTGGTGTAACTCCCACATCAAGTCCTTGGCCTGCAGGGTTAAGAGCTGTCATGGGAAAGGCCATGTGGAAGGCTCTTGAACCCCTTCTCCCTTCAAGACAGTGATTCTGCATCCTGGGAGAAAAAGTAGAGATTAGTGTCACTCTTAAAGATAAAAAAGATGCAGGGGTGGTGGTTCCCAAAATATCTCCATCTAATTTGCTAATCCAGGCACTGAAGAAACCAGATGGAGCCTGGAAGATACTGTAGACCAGGGGTCAATGAACTTTCTCCATAAAGATAAGGATAATAAATATTTAGATTTTGCTGGTCATAGAATTCCTGTTTGAATTACTCAATTCTACTGTTGTAGCATGAAAGCCGGAGAAGGCAATGGCACCCCACTCCAGTACTCTTGCCTGGAAAATCCCATGGATGGAAGAGCCTGGTAGGCTGCTGTCCACGGGGTTGCTAAGAGTGGGACACGACTGAGCGACTTCACTTTCACTTTTTACTTTCATGCATTGGAGAAGGAAATGGCAACCCACTCCAGTGTTCTTGCCTGGAGAATCCCAGGGATGGGGGAGCCTGGTGGGCTGGCATCTATGGGGTCGCACAGAGTCGGACATGACTGAAGCGACTTAGCAGCAGCAGCAGCAGCAGAATGAAAGCAACTATAGACAATTTGTAAATGTGGCTGGATTCCCAAAAAACACAGTAATATATTTTTTAAATAAAATAAATTTAATATACAAAACAGGCAGATGTGACTCTCAGGCTCAGGTTTGCTGACTCCTGCTAGACCACAACAAGCACGACCACATAGGAGCCTAAATTACAGCCACTATCTTTGCTCGAGAAAGTAACATGGCCTCAGGAATGACTTTTCTATCACAGCCAAGAAAGGTGATCAGCTCCCACTTGGGAAAGCCACAGGTTTTAGACCCCCCTCATTCACAAATTAATGTGCAGAGTGAGGGATGTCCTCCGCTCCTCACCCCCTTTTTTCTCTCTCCTTTCCTCTCTCCCCAGATGTGAATGCTCAGAGTTGCCGCTGCCTCCTTTCTCCTCTCTGCATCCGAACAGCTCCTTGCCCTTCTCTATCCGCCCTGCCCTTGCTCTCTCCCATTTACCTTTTCCTTATGCTCTGGGGCCCTTAGCCCCGGCATTTCAGCTGCCTCCTTTCCTCCTCTCTTGGTACTGGAATCTTGCCGTGGCTCAATCCTGCCACATAGCTTCTCCTGGAGACCCCTTCCTCCACTTTCAGAGCCTTACCCCATAGCACTTCCCAAAGTGGTGTCCTGTGGACTATCCCACAAAGTATGCAGAAGTTTCCATGAGCCACTAGGTTTGGGAAATACCAGGCTAAATAAAGTTAGGGATTTTTTGTTGTTGTTAAAAAAGGGGGGCGGGGCGTGTCAAAAACAGTTCACATTCACATCAAATGGACAATATACATTTTTAGTTTTACCCTAGAGCTATGTAAACTTCTGCCCTCTTTTGTATATATTACATAGATATATTATAGGAGATCTCTGTACTATCCTGGTATTCCTCAGAACATGACAATTACCAATTACATTACGGGCATTATGTTGATTAGGCCAGACAACCAAGAGGTGACCAACAGGCTTGGTAATACCTTCACAGATGTTCCAGGAGATGGGAGATAAAACTCTGAATATATAGGGGCCTGCTACATTTATAGCTCAGTGGTCAGGGGTATGCTGAAATCCCCTTCTAGGGGAAAGACAAATTATACATCTTTTACCATCTACCATGAAGATGGATACACAATGCCTGGTAGGCCTGTCTGGATTCTGAAGCTGTTGTTTTCTACAGCTAGTGATAGTTTCATGGCCCATGTACCGAGTGAGATGATTGGCTGCTGGATTTTGAGGACTGCAAAATGGGAAAGGGTTCTAGAGCAGGTTCAGGCTGTGATGTGAGTAGCCCTTCTGGCCACAGAGGCAAAGATGGCGGTGATTCATGGGCCAGAAGTATGGATTCTCACTTAGCAAGATAAATCTTTGTACTGGTCACCCCTTTTGAGTGGAAAGAGAAGGGCCTAAGGCTAATAATTACCATTGTTGAACAGAGACCAGCAATGAGCCAGCCCCCAATATGACACCATTCCTTGAAGAGACCAAGTGGTCAACTTACAAGGAATTGACTATACTGGGCCCCCTCAAACCTAGACAAACCAGCACTTCAAGAATATACACATATTTTGGATACAGATTTGCCTTTTCCATCTGTAGGCCTCAGCCATGACCACTATCTTAAGACCTTACAGAGTGTTTGATCCACTGGTATGAGATCCCATACAACATCACATCAGACTGTGGGACCAGGTCCCAGCAGAAGAGCAAGACTGGGCCCAGGACCATGGGCTCCTCGGGCTGCAGCACATTCCACATCTCTCAGAAGCTGCCCATACAAGAAAGCCTTGAAACGGTCGGCTGAGGGCATAGCTGAAGTATGGTCATCGGCATTACTCTGACAGGATGGGGTCCCAATCTCTAGGGTGCAAAATAATCATCAAATGAAAGACCTTTTTACGCTTTTCCCAGATGTACTGACTGGGTAATCTTCACAGTGCAGACTCCATCGTAGTCCTGCTCCTGGAGCACCTGACCTGGAATACGAATTATGTCGACCACAGCAGTGGTACATCACAGTCCCCATCCCCCTTCTCCCACCAACTTTCTTCTAAACTTTAACTGCCTCAAGTTTTCTCTTTTTAGTGCTTCCCCAAAGCACCTTCTTCCTCCTCAGGCTGCACAGTGGAAAGTGGGCCTCAGATTCAGGCCTACCTGGCAGGAACCCCTGGGGATCCAGGACTATGGACCTGCCCCTCCCCCTCATCCTCTCTCTCTTTGAAAGCATATTTCACCTCATTCACTGCCAGTCTCCAGAGGAGGGGAAGCTATGGACAATCACAGGTTATATTTTTGTCCCAATCACACATATCCTTTCAGTGACAGTGACAGCTAATTGCTTAATGAAGTAAACCCTAGAGCTATTTGCATTTTAAAAAAGTTATTAACCTCAAGAATGCCTCTATAATGAAGAATTTCAGTCAACAATGATATAATAAAGTTGAGCCCTTCCTCTACCCTTCCAAACAGACTGTTGGCTGCATGCAACCCCTTGGTTCAGTCCAAGATAACAAAAATAACAAATGACTGAGTTCTTATTATATGCTAGTCATGGGCTGGGCCTTTTACATTCCTTTAAACCCCACACCGACTTTGGGTTAGATACATAGCTGAGGCTTGGAAACCCGAGTGGTTCCCCAGGGGCACGCGGCTTGGAAACGACAGAGAGAAAATCCACTCAGCTATTTTGACTTTGAGTGCCCAGCCCACTGGAGCAGCCGGAAAGCCACTCCCAGCTGACACCCAAGCCAGGCTGCCTTAGCAACAGCTCAGCAGCACACCACAGAGATCCCCACATCCAAAAGGCATCATTCGCCATTTAGAGTCTGAAATAATATACCAGCCTGCGAACAAAATGTTTGAATGGGACATTCTTGGATCAGTAGAGAAATTTCCAAAGTTTTTTGTTAATTTCCTTACTTTAAAGCAATAATGAAGCTATCTACCTACCTATGTGAGAGCTGTGAGTTAGGAAAAGGCCCTTATTTTGGTGTGTGAGGTGTCATATAGGTGGTGGTCAGGTGCTTGTGCTCAACTGTGTCTGGCTTTTTGCAACACCATGGACCGCAGTCTGCCAGGCTCCTCTGTCCATGGAATTCTCCAGGCGCCAAGAATACTGGAGTGGGTTGCCATTTCCTACTTCAGGGATCTTCCCAACCAGGGATCAAACCCATGTCTCTTGCCTCTCCTGCATTGGCAGACGAATCCGTTACCACTGCGCCACCTGGGAAGCCCCATAGGTGATGATGGAGAGCTGCTATTTAGCCATTTTCACTTAGAAATCTGAGTCTAGATCTTAGTGAAGGTCAGCTGTAGATATGTGCTCAGAGCCAAGGAGAACGGGGGGGCCTCAGTCCTCCAAGGACCACACAGGGCTTGAGCCCCAGTTCAGGGTTTAGTTCAGTGAATGACAGCTGACAGGGTAGAGGCAGAGCACCTGTGAGCTGCCTCCCCTACAAGCTGCCTCCCCTTCAGTGCAACATTGTTATTGTCTGACTCTTTGCAACCTCATGGACTGCAGCACACCAGGCTCCCCCGTCCTTCACTATCTCCTGGAATTTGCTCAAATTCATTTCCATTGAGTCAGTGATGCTATCTAACCATCTCATCCTCTGCTGCCTCCTTCTCCCTTTGCCTTCAATCTTTCCCTGCGTCAGGGTCTTTTCCAGTGCAACACTGTCATTCTTGTGAATTTCACTGGGTTCATCCAGTGGTAGCATTTTTAGAAAAATATAGAGAAGTGGGACCTTGGGGCCCTTCACACAACATGTCAGCAAGTACAAATTCATGATATCTCCCTTGTGAAAGTGGCAGAGATGTAGGGGCAGGAGAGTGTGACTGTGACTAGGAGGATAGTCAAAATACTTCAACACTATGGGCCCAAAGAGGCCATGCAAAAGGCAAGGCAAGCAGGACACTGCAGCCTTGGGGTGGTCAGGTGGGTACTGGGCTTGTTTCCCTGCAAGATGACAGTCCCTCTTTCAGGAGGGTTGGGTCTGATAGCTCTGGCAGCAATGGTGGGAGGTGGATGGGGTGGGGGGAAATGCAGGACGACCTCAGGCAGCGGAAGACTTAGCTGGTTCAAAGGCTGTTCCGCTTTAGTGCTCACCAGGGATTCCTGCAGCCAGGGTGTCTGGAGAGGTGGAAGGGCACTCAGAGAGCTCAGATCAGTGCCTATTCACTAACCAGTTAAGGAGCATTTAATATTTTCCTGATGCTCACTGATGTACTGGGAACAACAGCCCTGGTTATGACTCATGGAGACAGGATGGCCTTCTGAAGAACACTGGAAGATCTCTGCACAGCGCTGTGACCAGAAGTCCTTGGGCTACTGATCATTTCTTCCAGGGGCCAGTCTTCTTCCAGAGTTTTCTGGACACCTGGAGACACACTGCAAATAAAATTAAATACAGAGGAAACCACATATGTTAAATGTAGTCATAAAAATACTAATGAAAGTTAAGATACAGTAATATATGTGCATCTTTATTAATGCATTCAACAACAAGATCCAGTGGTGGGTAAAGTAACTATTGAATTAGTAATGAATGTAAATGGCATTTTGAGATGTCTGTGACAGCTGGATGTTATATGAATGTACCTGTGGTTTCTATTCTCAAAAGCACTGCTAATTCTACTGTGATTTGTTGCCTATATTCACAGTGGAAGGAAGTACTAAATTTGACTTTATGACTTTAAGGTTAATGGCAATAAAGATATCATTTTTCCCATTCATATTCAGAGAGCCATTGGGGAAAGTTCAGGGACCCCAGGTTCCTAATCTCCAATTGAGACTGTAGCACAGACCCAGTCCCTGATGTTTCATGTTCTCTAAGACATCCTGAATTTGTGTGCACTAAAGTCCCGAGGTGTGCACGCCTGCGGCTGGTGCCTAAATGCTTATCAACCCACGATTCCATGGAAGGTATGAGGGGGGTACACTAGTGTCCTGATTTTCATTATGACTCAATTTCTGGGAAAACAGAAAACTCTCCCTTTATTATGTAAATTCCTTGGAAAGCTCCGGTTGCCCTGGGGTCTCCAGTATACAGCTGCAAATACCAAGGATCCAGGTACCCAGTGAGGTGACAGCTCCCTGCTGTAGTGTGTGAGTGTGAGAGCAGTCACCAACTGCCTTGGTGGTGCTTGAGACACAAGAGAAGGGAAACTCTGATAGAATCCACCTGTGATGGCATGCACAGCATGTGATGGAGAAGAATGCCTGACATTCCTTCCTTGACTGTGTTTGTAAGAGTCATACCTGTGTATAGATTGATGAATATATAATTATCTCCTGGTAAAAAATAGGGTTGAAGAAAAACCATCTCCCACACAAAGACCTTTAAATAAAAGTCAGCAGTAGTAGATTTACAATGGCATGAGTAGAGTAAGCTGGGACTAACAAATTTTGCAACATAAAATGAAACTCAAATTTGATCATTACCGTTGATGATATTTAAATTGTAGCTATTATTTCAGGGAAGAAAAAAGAAAACAGCTTCCACCCAGGACACCAAATAATGTTGCTCTCTGTGCTGTACACCTGAAACTGACACAATATTGTAAACCAACTATCCCGTAATTAAAAAATTAAAAAAAAATGTTGCTCTAAGAGAATGTCAACTCACAATTCTGGCAGCTGCTGATAAACACTCAGAAATAGTCCTGATTCTTGTTAAGCCTTTCTGAACACCAGGAGTAGTTGTAGCTGGAGGCAGTGAAAAACACATACCCAGATCTTGACCTCTGAGCTATCTGGCCAACATTTTATTTCTTGACCTCAAGGATGCTCTGAAATTACCTACACAATGAAATTCTCCTTTAGATTGTTTGTTTTAGACTCTGTGCTGTCAGATATTGAGAATGTACCCAGCAGCGTGGCATTCAAGAATACAAATACCATTTGGCCATACATACACTGAAGATTCTGTGTAAGTTATTAACAGGGCCCAAGGTTCCATAGTTGGCTTTGTGTGAGCTATGGCTTTGCCTTTAGACTTGCTGACCAGCATCCAGTAACTGCCAGTGGTGGGACAAAGACAGCTCCTTCATTTCTACTCAGAACCCTTTTGTTGTTGTTCAGTTGCTTATTTGTATTAAAAAGCAGACCCCTTACTTTGCCAACAAAGGTCTGTTTAGTCAAAGCTTTGGTTTTTCCAGTAGTCAGGTATGGATGTGAGAGTTGGACCATAAAGAAAGCTGAGTGCTGAAGAATTCATGTTTTTGAACTGTGGTGTTGGAGAAAACTCTTGAGAGTCCCTTGGACTGCAAGGAGATCCAACCAGTCAATCCTAAAGGAAATCAGTCCTGAATATTCATTGGAAGGACTGATGCTGAAGCTGAAGCTCTAATACTTGTCTGACCCACAAAGAGTCAGACACAACTGAGTGACTGAACTGGCTGACTGGCTGTCTGACTCTTTGTGACCCCATGGGCTGCAGTATGCCAGGCTTCCCATCTTTCACTATCTCCCGGAGTTTGCTCAAACTCCTGTCCATTGTGTTGATGATGTCATCCAATCATCCAACCATCTTATCCTCTGATGCCCCCTTTTCTTCTCTTGCCCTCAATCTTTCCCAGCATCCAGGTCTTTTCCAATAAGGCAGGTCTTCGGATCAGGTGGCCAAAGTATTGGAGCTTCAGCTTCAGCATCAGAGCTTCCAATGAATATTCAGGGTTGATTTCCTTTAGGATTGGCTGGTTTGATCTCCTTGTAGTTCAAAAGACTCTCAAGCATATTCTCCAGCACCACAGTTTGAAAGCATCAATTGTTTGGTGCTCAGCCTTCTTTATAGTTCAACTCTCACATCCATACACGACTACTGGAAAAACTATAGTTTTGACTATACAGACTTTTGTTGGCCAAGTGATGTCTCTGCTTTTTAATGCATTCTTTAGGTTTGTCATAGCTTTCCTTCCAAGGAGCAAGCAACTTTTAATTTCATGGCTACAGTCATCATCTGCAGTGAATCTGGAGCCCAAGAAAATAAAGTTTGTCACTGCTTCCATTTTCTTCCCCATCCTTTCGCCATGAAGGGGTGGGACTGGATGCAATTATCTTAGCTTTTTGAATGTTGAGTTTTAAGTCAGCTTTTTCACTCCTCTTTCACCTCCATCAAAACCCTGGAAGGTAGAGAAGATTCTGTCAGATTGACTCCTTGTGGCGTAATGAGACTGGAACCTGTTCTTCCTCATTTAATCCCTACCTAAGTCACATTTCTCCTTATACTTAGTCAAAACTTGGCAAACTCAGTCTAAAGAAGTAAAGGAAGGAATCTGAATTAAATGACTGACATCAATATTCAGAATATGGAGGAGGAGGCTGGGAGAAAAATGGGTAATTATAATTAGGATTCATGTTGATGAAGATGATGATAGCATATTTATTAAATGCCTCCTACATGGTAGAATCTCTATGATTTATGAGCTAACACCTGTGTGTCTTTATGCTACAACCACACTGCTTTGATTACCATAATTTTGTGATATGGTCTGAAATCAGGAAGTGTGAGATTTCCAATCTTGTTCTTTTCCAAGATTACTTTGGCTATTTGGGTTGCTTGAGATTCCATACACATTTTATGATAGAGTTTTTCCATTTATGCAAAAAATGCCATTGACATTTTGTGGGAATTAGGGGATGCACTTTAAAAATACAACCTTATTTATTTCTTGTGATACCCTTATGAGATAGGTTCTATTATTTCTGAAATGCACATAAGAAAGTGGAGGCAGTGATCTTATACCTTTTTATAAAATGTTGATACTGAGCTGTGGAAATTCAGGCAGTGCTTTAAATTTCTTTCCCACTACTAATAATGAATATTATTATCATTATCATCTATCTCCATTCTTTTACCTTATTCCTATAATCTAGTTTTGTCTGTGGGGAATCTTGATGGGAGTTAGAGATTTGGCTCCAGAGCCCCAGGTCCCCAGATAGGGCTTTGACAACTGGATTATCCCAGCAGTGAGATCACAGTCTGCCTGGAAAATCCAACTCCCACAGCTCTGACAAATTAGCATTGTATGTACTGGGATGGTTGATGCTCTTCACAGAGGACCATGCTAGGGCCATGGCTAAGCCTTACACCTAAACGTGTTGCTGTGGTAGCAGCTCTCCAGTGATTCACATGTGGTAGGAGTTCCAGAGATGGTGCCTGAAATTTATTGCCCAGGTGTACATTTCATGTGATATTAGTCAGAACCATCCTTAGGGAAGGTGTGTGTGGAGCAGCCCAAATGAATAATGATTTTTAAAACATTTTTTCTTAGGGAAGAGTTCTAACATATTCATAAGTACAGAGAGTAGTATCATGAGTGCCCATGTCTGTGAGTATTTTTATATTGATGAAATCAAGTTAGAAAGAACATCAAGGACAGCTTTGAAGAGGAAAAGAATTTGAGAAAGACAACACAAAGGAGGGAGTGATAAATGGGAGGGGCTGTGCTCAGACAAAGGCTCTTTGTAAGAAGGATGACAAAGGCCCCAGGGTGATGGTCACCACACCCTTAGGAACTTTCCTGGTGCCTCCCACAGGATTTAGGAATAAATCCATCATAACAAAAGTTAATATTTATTAAACCTTTCCTATGTGCTAAGCATGATCTTACAAACTTATGAGGCAGCCATTATTATCATGGTGCTAAGCACCAGCTTACAAACTTACAAGATAGCCATTGTTATTTGTAAGATGCCCATCTCACAAAGGAGAAAATGGCAGCTGTGAGAAGTTAAAGTTCACTTTTTAAAAGTTCTGTGGCTGATCAATGTCAGAGGCAAGATTTGAACCCAGGATCTTCTGACTCAAGAGCCTCTACTAATAATATGCTGTTTACAAAGCCTGGTTCATAGGCTTTTGGACTCAAAACCGCTAGGGCACTTGTTAAAAGTAAGTCTGCTTATTATATGTACCATGGTGAGAGCTTGCTTTTATAATTTAACCCAGGTTACTTCAATGGCTGGGGTAATAACATGCTACTGAAAGAATTTCACTAACCAAGGCATTTAAAAAACATGATTAATATTGTCATTGGTTTCAAGGGAGATTTAAATAACTATATTGTCACTTTCTGAGGGAAAGAAGAATGTACAAAGATGAAAGCTATCTTTTAAATTAATAAGCCAGATTCTCGCCAGGGCTTAAATCATTCATTGATTGTAAGGCAGGGGCATGGAGAGTTAAAAGAACTCTTTAATTAGTGCCTTGGAATTTCATTGATAACAGGAAATATTAAGTATCACACTGAAATTTCTTTTATCCCTTTGTAACAGGACTACCATGAGGCTTTCTTGGGTCCAGGTTTTGCCTGGTACATTCAAAAAGAAAACAGATCAACTCCAGAAGCCTTGACAACAAATTTTCATCAAGGAATATTCTTTTCCTAGTCTTAATGAGTTTTATTAGAGAGAATAATCTCAAAATAGAACTGATGATGGTTAAAATGTCACATTGTACAATTTGTTAGAGATTTTCAAAAAGACCAAATTGCCTTGATAAAATTTAGATCTGCAAATATTTGTTAAGGGTAATTAGATTTGATAAAAACAATGGTCACAAAAGAAAATTTACAGTGGCAGAAGCTATAATGGATGCAATTTGATAGATGTATTAAATACTTCCTGAGGTGGTACAGTGGTAAAGAATTTGCCTGCCAATGCAGGAGACATAAGAGATGGAGGTTCGATCCCTGGGTTGGGAAGACCCCCTGGAGTAGGAAATGGCAACCCACTCCAGTATTCTTACCTGAAAAATTCCAGAGAAGCCTGGCAGGCTACAGTCCATGGTGTCATAGGAGTCAGATGCAACTGAGGATGCACACACACACAACACACAACAGAAATAAACTCTTTCACTTCAGAAAATGTATTATGCCTGCATTCATAAACATAGTCCAAGGGACTGTAGTCAAAACATTCATCTGGCATGAATGGTCAGGGTCACGCTAGGGAGAGAATGCCCAGTGCCCACCAGAGGACAGTTTCTGGAACTCAGGCATATGTGTGGAGACAGCCTGGTTAATTCTGCTAAAACCCCATAGCCATATCTGGGTATTACCCACCTCTCTAGCCAGGGGCCTGCCTTCCCCTGACTTCCTCCAGTTCACCTGAGTGATTCCCCGGCCTAGGTTCCCTGGCTCACACTGTTTTCTTGCCTGGCAGGTCTTTCCCTGCCCCTAATTCCTACCCTTCCTTCCAGATGCAGGCCCAGCTCATCCTTGCTGCCTCCCACGTGGCCTCCGTCCTGCTGTGATCCAGACCTTGTCCTTCCGCACAAACTCCTCCTTCCAAACTCACCACGGACTTCCATGCTGCCAAATCCAAAGGAGACTCTCAGATTGCCTTCTTTGTCCACCACTCCCTCCTTCTGGTAGAAACCATTTCCTCCAAAGTTTCCACTACCCCTTGTATAATACAACACCATTTGGCCAATGACAATGCCCAGAAGAGCTGCAGCTGTGGGCTCTTATCAACCTGCACTCAGGGCAGCCCTCAGTCCTGAAGGAGGGAGTTGGGCAGTATCCACCACACACCCCCAAAACTCAGCAGGGTCCAAAACCAGACGCATTTGATCCTGACCATTCCGTTTTCAACCTTTCCCTCTGACTTTCACTATCCTAATTGAAGTTCTCGTCACCTTCTGATCAGATTAATTTGCTAGGCTCCTTCGTAAGCCGGACCTACTCCTGTTCATCTTTTACACAATTAGCTAGTTTTTCTTTTTTTTTTTTTAATTTATTCTTTTTTGGTATTTTTTTTTTGGAAAACTGGTAAAATATGCCTAACATGCAATTGACCATTTTGACATTTTAAATGGTATTAATTAAATTCACATGTTGTGCAACACCACCACAGTCTATTTCTAGAACTTTTCCCTTACACTGAACAGAAACTCTATAATCATCAAACAGTAACTCCCATTCCCCCTTTGCAACCCCTGGTGACCTCTAAGCTATTTTCTGTTTCCCAAGGAATGTATTTAAGGAAGACAGCTTGCATTGTTCATCAAAATATCTTCAGAGTCCTCTTCAACTCTCTCTGCACTGGACGGTCTGCCCTCTCTGACCCCTGCAGCCTCCCTCATCTTTACTGTCTTGCTGCTGTCTCTCCCCTCACCTTCTCTTTGTGCCCCACCTCCACCAGCTGTCAGCCTGAGACCTTCTCCACCCACATAGCCAGCAGCAAAGTGCAGTCCGGCTTTAGTCTCCTGGGGAGCAGCCTCTTGTATTCCATTTTAAATCCAGAAAAACTTGTTTAGTCACTCAGTCATATCTGACTCTTTGCTACCCTATGGACTGTAGCCCACCAGGCTCCTCTGTCCATGGGATTCTCCAGGCAAGAATACTGGAGTAGGTTTCCATTCTCTTTTCCAAGGGAATCCGTGTCTCCTGCGTTGGCAGGAGGATTCTTTACTGCTGAGCCACCAGGGAAGTCTAGAAAAACTTGATATCCCCACAAATCTACTGTATAATTTCCTCCAAGAGGTGACAGTGGAAGGAGACCAAATACAATATTTGCCTGTTGCACCCAAGACTATTTCCAACTCAACAGCGTGACTGTCCCCCTCTGCTTCTCTTATGGGGTCGCTGAAACTGCACTGGTCTCAGACAAGTTAGTGCAGGAATAGAAAGTGGGCTGGGCCAGGAGGTGCAGCGGGTCAAAGTGAGGGTGGAATGCTGAGGAGACACTAATGTTAAAGAGCTGGGGCAACAGCATACAGATGGAGAGAATACGAGCTGACAACACCAAAGTAGGAAAAGTGATGTCGGTTCAGTGAACAGGAGGCCCGGTTGCCTGGAGAGTAGTGGGCACAGGAGAGTGACATGAAAGGAGGGTGGAGGTGAAACTCTTGAGGGCTTTGGAGATTGTGTAAGAAGTTGAGTTGCCTCCATGTTTGATGGGAAGCTCTCTCTGTATGAAATAGAAAATCCACTTTGAGGGTTTAAATAACAAAGCGGATTTATTGACCCAAGGAACTGAAAAGTCCAGGGGATCTTGAGGTGAGGGGTCTGGTTTCATTTCTCAGGAATTCTCTTCTTCGCCCTTCTCTTGAGTCTTTGGGCTAGTTTCTCTCAAGGTTGAAAGGTGGTTTTGGCAGCAACCAAAGGAAAGGGATGGTCTAGCTTCCCTAAGCAGCATAATAGAACTCCTCACCTTCACTCTGTGTCAACCTGCACCAGTCATGGCGGGCAGGCCTTTGCTATGCCCCTCTCTGCACAACCCAATCTCTGCAGTGACGTTCTTACCCCACGCAGGAATCCCTTGAAGCTAGGGCTGGGGTCAATCCCGATGGCATGGCTGCTGGTTTGGATTTCATCTTTGTAGTCAGCAACAGAGGCATTGAAGTGAGTTGCCTTTTGTGAGAGTAAGCAATTAATGATTTTTATTTTTTGATTTGTCTTTCACTTTCTCTCCTTTTTTTTTTTTTTACTGTTTACAATTTACCACAGCATATTCTTTTGTTCTTCTAATGTTTTCAAAAATCATAATCTACATGGTTTTACTAGTTTGATTTAGTAAAACTGTGTGCTCACTGTGTATCCAAGTCAAGTGACTGAAAATATCCTCAAAAATGTTTTTTGTAGTCTAATTTTACAAGCCCAAAGGACATAGCTTCACTTGAATATTAGAACACTGTGAAATTAATATGAATTTAGCTGAATGTTTTCAGTTTGAATTAACAGGCTTGCAGTGCCATTCAATCTTGCAAATTGCTATCCTCAGGAATTGAATGTGCTTTAGCTTTTCAAAGTATCAATTATAAGGCATAAAAGTTCAACTACAGCTCCTGGTTTAATCCTTTAGCTATCCATCTTCTAAAGCTTACAGAAATAGTTGAATTAAACTTTAAGGATGTAGGGTGGCTATTTTTGCAGACTAAGCAAACAATAGCTGCAATTTTATGCCCTTGATAGAAGTGGACTGGTATGTTAATTCTACATATAAATTCATCAAAGTATTTACTCTTGTTCTCATTCAAGTCCGACTCCATCCTCTCAAAACAATTCCTACTCCTTCATTCATTAAAGAAGTTCGGGACTTGGCTTTGTCTCATTTTGAATTTCCATATATTATTTTGTCATGGATTTCTTTGTTGTGCTTTGCTCCATCTCTCTGATCTTCAGTTATCTTGACCTCTTTTTACTCCTGTTTAGGATCCAAGTTCCTGACTAGATACCTCACAACACTGTTTTGAAGGTCAATATGGAGAAGCTGTGAGGACTGCTAAGGTCTACATAAAACATTTACTTTTGTGATAATACAGCATCTGTAGTTGTAGCAGTTACTGTTCAGGCCCTTTTGTATTACAGCTTCTTCAGACTTTGGGTGAGGGTTTTCTCCAGTCTCCTGAGGGCACCAGACCTATGTGCAAGGCTCAACCTATGACCAGTGGAGCTGGTGGACAAATATCTCCAGCTTTTTGCCCCTTGGTGGTGCTGGTAGGTGGGAGGCAACTCTAACAAGTGTTCTATGCAATCTCTCAGAGGTACTCAGTAAGGCTAAGCCCTGTTCCCATAGCAGAAACTTCATTAATGCACTGTTTTGTGTTCCTTCCATTTTATCTTTCACTTCCTGAACTGGTATTTCCTGGGTTTACCTCTCAAATTGATCACCTGTCCTCAAATTCTTAAGGTCTGTTTCTGGTGGGACTTAGCCTAAGACTTTAGTTCCAAAGGCTTTTCAAAAAGTATACATGCAGCCAGCATTCTAGGGCTTTAACGCTCAGCCTTAGTCCTGAATGGAACTAAGTCTACTTTGTCACCTGATTACTGGGACTTAGTGTATTTAGTGCTAATTCTCTGAGAGGTAGTTTTCTAGTAATCCTGGCCACACCTACCATTTGCTGAGAGACTGTACCTTACAGAAGAGCCAGCTGAAACATGAGTTAAGCAGGTGGAGATGAAATATCACCATTATTGCTAATAAAGATGATATTCAAAAACATGGCTTACAGCTGTGGGCAAGTGAGTTTTTCAACATTGAACCCCAAAGCTGGGCAGTCTTATGCACAAGGTCATAGTGTTGGACAGCTGAAGGACTCCAACTGCCCTGGCAGAGCCTGCTACTCTGAAGTTTGCAGAAAGGAGGAGCAGAACAGGATGTGTTTTCTCTGCAGAGACAGATCCCAAAGAGAAAAGGAGGAGGAAGGCACTGCGTCACACATGCCGAGCTCCTATTCTCCAAATTTCCCGTTAGAAAATTCATTCCTCCCTTATAGGAATGAATGGGGCCAGAAAGAAACCCAGAATGTTATTGTAATGGATTCCTTTCCTCATAGAAACAAGATGCTAGGGGAAAGGAGTTCCCTCCTTCCAACATTCCTCAAGTTTTTATCCTCTTAGCTCCCTGGGTTTAACCATTACACTCTGGGCCGACTGAGAATGTGACTGGCTCCCCTGCAGGAGATCATCTTTTAATATGATGACAGTGTAGCCCCCCCATAAACATACCCCCCACCCTTTCCACCCAAATGGCCACTACACTTTCTTTGTGTGTTCTCCTGGTCCTGGTGGTGAAAAGTGTAGCTATTGCCCCAAAAAGGCAATTTAGTGACTGAAGTAATCATAGGCCATGCTGAGCCCAGTTGAAAGTTCCCCATTTCACTTCTCATTCTGAATTATATCTAACAGTTTGAGTGAACTTCAGGAGTCGGTGATGGACAGGGAGACCTGGTGTGCTGTGATTCATGGGGTCGTAAAGAGTCGGACACGACTGAGTGGCTGAACTGAACTGATGTTGTTTAGGACAGTCTATCAGAGGTTCTGCCAGGAGATTATATAACATTGTAAAGATGTTTTAGGAGAAAATACTCCAGTAACATGGAGAAGGCAATGGCAACACACTCCAGTACTCTTGCCTGGAAAATCCCATGGACGGAGGAGCCTGATAGGCTACGCTCCATGGGGTCTCGAAAAGTCAGGCATGACTGAGTGACTTCACTTTCACTTTTCACTTTCATGCATTGGAGAAGGCAATGGCAACCCACTCCAGTGTTCTTGCCTGGAGAATCCCAGGGACGGGGGAGCCTGGTGGGCTGCCATCTATGGGGTCGCACAGAGTCGGATACAACTGAAGTGACTTAGCATGCATGCATGCATTCCAGTAAAATACTGATGTTCCCAATTTAAATACAACCCTTCTATCATTGTGAATTTCCCAGGGAGAAATCAGAGTTCTAAGATTAGATTCTCTTTTCTGCTTGAGTTAAAGCTAAAAGGCATTAGCCTAAAATTCATCCTTCCCAGTTTCTAATTCTTCTCTGCCACCCCTCCTCCCTGCCCCCGGTTGTGCCAGGCAGCATGTAGGATCTTAGTTCCCCAATCAGGGTTCAAACCTGTGCCCTCCACAGTGGAATTGAAGTCTTAACCACTGGACTGCCAGAGAAGTCCCTAATTCTGCTCATTGTGAACCAGAGGGTTTCTTCATATATGTGGTTCTTTCAGCAGTTTGGACAGGGTCTCATTAGAACCACTAGTCTGGCTTTTTTCAGAGTCTCAGAAGTTAAACACCACATTTACATTATACCTCACTTTTTAAGGAGTATCATCAAAGCACTCAACACCAACAAAATGAAACAATAGGAAAAAAAAAATCAATACCAAGACCTTCAAGTAGTTGTCAAGACAAAGTGATGCTTCCAGAACTTTGCACTTTTCATAAATGAGATTCAGTGTCATCTTGATTTGGGCTTCACAGGATGCTAGTCCATCTGTGTAAGTATCTGAAATCCTTGATCTGTAAACAAACTGAACTGGGAGGAAGCTCCCTCAAGAAGTTAAAGCTGGCAACATATTTTGCCATTCCCATGGGAAGAATCAACAGATATTTCCCTCAGGGTGACAAATGAGACTGTAGGAGGTCAGAATACACCATCCCAATATATGTCCTCTGGCATAAGGATTATTTTGAGCTGAAGGCAACTGAGTAAAAGCAGGCACAATATGAGCTCTTTGCTGTCTCCCATCTTGTGAAAAACGGTATCACAAATTTCTATGTGAAGGTTTCCCCATCCCAGTGCCAGCCCCTCACTGTCCATACCAGAAAAAGAATGACAACTTCCAGTAATACAGGAGACAGGCTGGCCCCGTGAGTCTACACAGCCAAACCTTACTAACTAGGTTAGTTAGCTACCATTGGTTTCCCATATATTTGCCTTCCTACAGTTTGCTGCCCCTAGAAGCTCCCAAGTCCTTTCCATTTGTCTTCGCATTTCTAAGAGTATCATGCCCTACTGACTGAGCTAGCCATGCACCCTTGACACTTTTTAAATGTAACCTTTTGTTCAAATGATATAAAACCTCCAAGTTTAAGCTGTTTCTTTGTGAGTTTTCTCTTTCTGGGAAACTCCCTCATCATGTAAAACCTGTAACATCAAAGAAACTTGTAGGTCTTTTCTCATTTTAATATGTCTGTTATCAGACTATTGTGCAGACCCAGCCAGAGAACCTAAGAGGGTGAAGAAGATTTTATTTTATTCCCCATAATTTTTGCATTCTTGCAAAGTTTAGAAATAGCAGTGATGGGAAGGCCACTCATGAGTCTGTTTTGAGATCTTTCTTTCCCACCTTGACTCTTAACACCCCTTAACTTCCATTTCCCCTTTCAACACTTTGTCTCCAACATTCCCTGATCCATGGAATCTGGGCTTTAAATAATGACACAGTGGCTCCTACCATTGCCTTTTGCTGTGGAATCACTTGGGCGTGTGAAGACTGCCATGTAAGGGGAGCTTTTCCTTCATCCCCGCAGTTTGTTTCGGCTGGAAAATGTCCTCAGCAGGCTCCTGAACTAAAGCTATTGTTGACATTTCTGCAGCTTGAATTTCTAGGTGTATTAGGATTAGTTTCAGATATTTAAAAATACTGCTAAAAAATGCTAACCATCATCTGTGAGTCATAATCTTTTTGCTGGTGGAAGGTCTTACCTTGATATTGACTGCACTGACTGATTAGGGTGATGGCTGTTTAAAGTTGGGCTGGCTTGAAATAGGACAATGAAGTTTGACTCATGACTGACTCCTCCTTTCACGAATGCTTTCTCTGCAGCATAAAATGCTGTTTGCTGCTGCTAAGTCGCTTCATTTGTGTCCGACTCTGTGCGACTCCATAGATAGCATTTTATCCACAGAATTAACCTATTATATAGAATTTCCTTCAAAATTGGAGTCAATCCACTTGAGCCCTGCTGCTGCTTTATGAACTAAGTTTCTGTAATATTCTAAATCCTCTGTTGTCATTTCAACAATCTTCACAGCATTTGCACCAGGAACAGACTCCATCTCAAGACACAACTTTCACTGCTCATCCTTAAGGAGCATCTTCGCTTCCATTCATGTTTTATATGAGGTTGTGGCAGTTCAGTCACATCTTCAGGCTCCACTTCCAATTCTAGTTATCTTGCTATTTCTACCACATATGCAGTTATCTCCTCCACTGAAGTCCTGAACCCCTTAGTCATCCATGAGGATTGGAATCTTCTCTCAATCTCCTGTTAATGTTGATATTTTGACCTCTTTCCAGAAATCACAAATACTCTTAGTGGTATCTAGAATGTTGAATCCCTTCCAGAAGGATTCAACTGGCTTTGCCCAGATCCATTAGAAGAATCACTATCTTTAGCAGCTAGAGTCTTAGAAAATGCATTTATTAATAATTAGACTTGAAATGACTCTGATCTATGGGCTGCAGAATGCATACCAGGTTAGCAGACATCAAAACAACACTGATCCGGCTGCACATCTCCATCAGAGCTCTCGGGTGACCAGGTGTATTGTCAATAAACACTAATATTTTGAAAGGAATCTTTTTTTCTAGGCAGATCTAAAGAGTGGGCTCAAAATACTCAGTCAAACATGTTGTAAAACAGTTGCGCTGTCACACAGGCTTTTTGTTCCATTTACAGAGCACAGGTAGAGTAGACTTTGCATAATTCTTAACAACCCCACAATTTTCAGAATGGTAAATGTGCATCGGCTTCAACTTAAAGTCACCTGATGCATTAGCCCAAACAGGAGAGTCAGTTTGTTCTTTGAAGGCTTGAAGCCAGGCATTGACATCTGTCCTCCAGCTATGAAAGTCCTGGATGCCATCTTCTTCCAATAGAAGGCTGCTCTGCCTACACTCAAATCTGTTGTTTGGAATAGTCACCTTGGTAAATTATCTTAGCTAGATCTTCTGGATACCTTGCAGCAGCTTCTACATCAGCACTCGCTGCTTCACCTTGCACCTTGCACCTTGCACCTTGATGTGATGAAGATGGCTTCTTTCTTTAAACTTCATCAACCACCCTCTGGCAGTTTCAAACTTCTCATCTGCACGTTCCTCTCTTCTCTCAAGTTTTCAGAGAACTGAAGAGAGTTAGGGCCTTGATGTGGATCAGGCTTTAGCTTCACGGAATATTGTGGCTTGTTTGATCTTCTATCCAGACCATTAAAATTTTCTGTGTATCAGCAGTAGGGCTGTTTTGCCTTATCATGTGTTCACTGGAGTAGCACTTTTCATCTCCTTCGAGAACTTTTCCTTTGTGGTCACGATTTGGCTGTTTGGCAGGCCTAGCTTTTCTATTTCACCTTCCAAAGTGCCTTCCTCACTAAGCTTAATAATTTCTAGTTTTTGATTTAAAGTGAGAGACATGTGACTCTTACTTGAACACTTAGAGGCCACTAGAGGGCTACTCATTGGCCTATGTTCAACACTGTGTAAAAGGGAATAGGGAGGCCTGAAGAGAGAGAGAGATGGGCTGTTTTGGTGTGCTCATGGCATCCCCAAACAATGACAACAGAAACATCAAAGATCAATGATCACAGATCACCATAACAAGTACAATAATAATGAAAAAGTTTGAAATACTGTGAGCATTACCAAAATGGGAGAGACATGAAGTGAGCAAATGCTGTTGGACAAATGGAGCTGATAAACTTGATTGATGCAGGACTGCCATGAACATCAATTTGTAAAAAATGCAGTATTTGATAAATGCAATAAATGAAGTCAGTCAGTCGTGTCCGACTCTTTGCAACCCCATGGACTGTAGCCCACCAGGCTCCTCCATCCATAGGATTCTCCAGGCAAGAGTACTGGAGTGGGTTGCCATTTCCTTCTCCAGGGGATCTTCCCAACCCAGGGATCGAACCCAGGTCTTCTGCATCATAGGCAGACACTTTACTGTCTGACCCATCAGAGAAGTCTAATATAGCAAAATACAATAGAACAAGGACGCTTATACTCTGTATTGCAAGAGAGGCTGAGAAATGCAGTCTTTATTCCAGGTAGCCATGTACCCAACCAAACATTACTATTATTGTGAAGTGAAAAGGAAAGTGAAAGTCACTTAGTTGTGTCTGACTCTGTGTCCCTGCAGCTTGCCAGGCTCCTTTGTCCACGTAGCTTAGTTGTGTCCAACTCTTTCCAACTCTGTAGCTCACCAGGCTCCTCTGTGCACAGAATTCTCCAGGCAAGCAAGCATACTGGAGTGGGTTGCCATTCACTTTTCCAGGAGATCTTACTTGGATCTAACCGGGATCAAACCCAGGTCTCCCTCATTGCAGATAAGGTTGTTTACCATCTGAGCTACCAGGGAAGTATTATGACTATAAATAAATAAATACTAGAGGGAACTGGAATACCAGACTAAGAGCGGTGGTAAGGACACATACCTCTGGCAAGCCTCCTCAGCACACCAGAACTTCTCCTGCTTTTGACTGGTCCAGGCCTCCAGCAGTATTCCTCTCTGCTCTGCCTTTTCCAGCAATAGTGGATATGTCCTAGCGCTTGATTTCCTCACTACAGCTTTCTAGGAGGAACAGCTGAGTTTGTCACAGTATAACTTATTTCTTAAATTGATCCCTTTCCTTCCTTAATACATATAGGCTAATAGTATTTGTTGGATCTGATGCTTCCCTTTTATTTTTTAGAAAACTTAAGTCTCCTTTCTGGCCCAGACAGTGTTACCTTTCTCACCTAGATTTTGTCTAATGGAGTCTTCTGTTCTGAGAGATAAGTTACTAGATTCTGGTCTGCTCAAAGGCAATCATTGTTCAAAAAAACCTTGGGCACTCTCACTTTTCCAAGTTAGATATTCAGCATGGATTTTTTGACTGGGCTAATGCCAATTCAGGGTTGTATTTCATTTATCATTGTCCTGGTCACTCTCTCCTACTATGTTTCACCTTTCTTGTTGCCTTCATTTAGAGTCTTCATTTAGAGTCTTAATTCTCAAAATTTCTCAGGTGTGCTCCCTCTGGGCACAGGCAGCACTAACGCCATGTATAATTATAGTGACATCTGGAAACTCCTTTAATAATCCCATGAATAGTTTACTTGCATTGGCCTGCTGTTCTCCTCTCAAATGGTCCAGATGTTCAGGCACATTTGGCACCACTGTCCAGTCTTGAAGGCACAGTTCCCTAGGGGTTCTTTCCAAGGATGCTCTACGTAGCTCTAAGAGAGCACTCTGCCCAGTAGTGGCCTATATCTGTGCTCCGTGCTCCCTCTGGGACAGTTGGTACAGTTCACTGAGACTTTGCTTATATTCTTATTCAATTTCCTTGGAACTAAGTTAATTATTTCTGTCCTTATGTTCCAGATGGTCCCACCAAATATCTACCAATTTAAGAAATAACCTCTTAAATGAATGAAACTTCAAGTACAGTATAGTGTCCCTTCAAGTACAGGACAGACATTGAAGGTCTGTCCTTCAATTTCACTTTTCTGTTAATATCTATTGAATCTGTTCTGTAAGATCTCAACTTTATCTCCAAAAAAGGTTTCTCCTTCTAAAGCCAAATTATCCTTCATTTATTTGTTCTCATCCTGTCATTGTTCCTGTCCTGAGACTGAAGCACATTCTAGGAACACTCCAGACATTCCTTGATTTCCCAAACAAATCTGGTTTCTAGAGACCCAAGTTTCCAGGCACAGGATAATTACCTTCTTGACCTTTTTTCTTTTCTAAAAGATTTATTTATGAATTCTGTGGCTGTGCTGGGTCTTTGCTGCTGCGTGTGGGCTTTCTCTAGTTGTGGCGAGTCGGGGCTCTTCTTTATCGTGGTGCACGGGCTTCTCACTGCAGTGGCTTCTCTTGTTTCCGAGCACAGGTTCTAGGCGCTCTTGCTTAAGTAGCTGCAGGACGTGGGCTCAGTGGATGCAATTTGCAGGCTCTAGAGTGCAGGCTCAGTAGTTGCGGCCCATGGGCTTAGTTGTTCCACTGCATGTGGGACCTTCCGGGACCAGGGATTGAACTGGTGTCCCTTGCATTACATGGAGAATTCTTAACCACTGGACCACCAGAGAACCCTGACTTTTGTTTTATTTAAAACAACCTGTGTCTTTAACTTAGATAGTTTTTTCATTCAATAAGGGCTCCTATTTATTGTTTGCTGATTTTCAATGAAAAGCCTTGTTATGGGTGCCTGCACGGGGCCTTGGCCAGAGTTCATATAATTTACAATTCTAGTCAACTTTGGATCACATGGTGGGAGATTAGTCTTGAGATTCTGCACAGGTCATACCATACAACTTCAAGATTAGTCTTGGGGGAATGCCTACATAAGTTGGCATTAATAACTGAAAACTAGAACTTCAGCATGGAGACACAGATGTAGAGAATGGACTCGTAGACACAGTGGGGGAAGGAGAGGGTGGGAAAACGGAAAAAGTAGCACTGACATATTATACACGATCATGTGTAAAATGGATAGCTGGTAGGAAGCTGCTATCAGTTTGGCGCTCTGTGATGGACTAGAGGGGTGGGGGAAGGGGAGGAGGCTCATGAGAGAGGGGATATATGTATAATTATGGCTGATTTGAGTTGCTGTATGGTAGAAACCAACACAATATTGTAAAGCAATTTTCCTCCAATTAAAAAATAAATTAAAAAAGAAAACTAGAACTTCAGACTCCAGTGCTCTCGAGCACCCATGCTGTAAAGAACCCACTGGTAAAGAAATGATAGAATTAGAAAACCACCATTTTGCAAGCATTAAAAAAATATTCTAGATAATATATACCAATGGACACTAAAATGGTTTGATGGTGAACTTTATAATGGTGCATCAGACTGACGGCACTAGATGCAGGAGACTAAACACACTTTTCAACTAGGGACAATGGAAAACATACGATATTAGGAAGTCATTGTTAACTTTATTTAAATGTTATAATGGTATTGTGGTCATATACCACATATGTGGTTTATAAAAAAAATGATACTTATCTGTTAGGGAAAGTGAAGTTGTCTTGAAGTCCATTTTTAAGGAGTTTCAGTTTAGTAACTCTAAGTGGAAAGCAATAATAATAATATAGTCAGATCTTGATTATTCCAAAATAGTGTCCAGCGTGTGCATTATCCAGGACTTTGCCCACTGTTCCTCCCTTCTGTGGCTCCTCTGCTGGTCACTACATTTACAGCTGACCCAGTGTAGTACGGAAAGTACACATCTGTCAAATTTTGTGACTTGTTGGATGAAGAAAGTCTGTGGGGAAGAGACTGAAACTACTGGTTGAAATCAGGTGTATAAATAATTGGAACATGTCATTTCTTTTTGATTTATATGTCTTCCTTGTTATAGATAAATATGAGTTACAATGATTACATAATAAAACTTTAGAGCCCAAATACAAAAAGCCTTCATTTTATTTAGTTTCTACTTTACTTGTGGAAAAAAATCATGTTTTAAAAGTTTTATTTTACCAAGGACTAATCCTTTGCTGACATTCAACTTTAAAGTATCTTTCGTGTCTGTCTCACAGGAGAAAACATGAAACATTGCTTCTGTGGCAGCTTCTTCTAGTTTTTCAAGGACTCATGTAGTAGCAACTGGTTCAAAATACTGCTTTGTTTCAAAGCATGCAGTTTAGATGTATCTTCACTAATGATGGCAATATTTCCATTTTGTTCCTGAGCTGTCAGGTCACTTTCACTGTCAGACAGTGTACACAGCAGAGTGTCATTTTCATAAGTTGGAAAGTAATACCTGAAAACAACCACAAATAGACTGAATAACCAAAACTATAGATTATCTAGAAAATTTCTCAGCAGTTGAATGTACACATTACTATAATTTTGCTAAGTTTCTTTGCCAACAGTTTCAACTACATTTTGCAAAGGCTGTAAACGAGAGAACTTCTGAATTAATTTTACTTTGACCTTTATTGGCTGACATCAGTCTTACTAGTATCTTTGTTAGCTGGCATTTCAGCCTTTGCTTGATATTTAACATAACAAGATACTATCTTAAAAGGCAGCCTACTCTACTATCAGGCAGCTCTAGCTATCAATTTAATACCTCCTTGTATAAAGCTAAAAACGACATTCCTCTCATTTCTATTCAAAGGTTTCAGTTCTGCCCTAGGGATAGCAAAGTTCAAATACAGTTACTCTTTCACACACTACTCCTTCAAATATCCAATAAAAACAACTGTTTCCATGTGTGGAGTCCCTCCTCTTCCCCCAATCTAATCATCACTATTTTCTTCATTATAAATTAAAAAAATTAAAAACATCTATAGAATTTTAAGTCTATTACTCTGGTTCCTTCTCTGGACACACTCTGGAGTTAGTTCTGAAATATAAAGGTTTTGACTTGTATAAGAAGAATTATAGGAACTGGGTCTCAGGTTAGTCCAGGGCTGACTCTGCCTCTCATAAATCTGGAATTTTCTAAAGAGGAAAAACTAGAGCTTTTTGCCTAGACTCCTGGGGGGCTCTGATTTAACATTCCCTGAGAATAGAGGAATCTCTCTGGAGCTGGAACCCCACAACCTCCCAGAGGTTCCCTCAACTGAGATTATCCAGAGTGATTAGAGAACTGTCTCAGAAGGTGAGACTGGCAAAGGATACCTGGGAGTCTGAGACCATCTCAACAGGTACATACTAGAAGAACAAATGCTTGATGTTTTTAAAAGCACCAGGATGCAAAACATGCATCAAAAGCCCTAGTAGTGGTATACTGTATGACACAGTACTTTTATGTTTAGGAGTTTATCTAAATGAAATAATTATGTAAGTGTGCAAAAATGTAGGCATATGCATCTATTTAGAAGAGCAAAACATAAAAATCCTAAACATCTAGCAAATAT
Source organism: Bos indicus x Bos taurus (assembly GCF_003369695.1). Classification (NCBI taxonomy): domain Eukaryota; kingdom Metazoa; phylum Chordata; class Mammalia; order Artiodactyla; family Bovidae; genus Bos; species Bos indicus x Bos taurus. Next base: position 63,709,659 of record NC_040079.1, on the reverse strand, counting down.
CCATACAATGGAATATTTGGCAACCATTAAAAATGATGCAATAGATGTGTAGTGGATATAGAAGATGCTTTTAAATACTTTATTAACAAAATATAACTTAAAAATCTATATTTCTATATCTATCTATTGCTATCCATATCACTACACCATAAAATTTGAAGTAGTTGATTATATCTGTAACAGGGAGATTATTTTAAAACCAAGGTTTTTGAAGATTTTTACTTTTTACAATAGACTTGCACTTATCTTTTATTTAAGTTTAAAGGAATTAAATAAATGGATGAGATAATGGAGAAGGAGCAAAGAAATGTATGTCTGGTTGAGCAGAACTCACTGTGGTTGATCCCATATCTGTTTTTCAGGAAGCAGCGCAGTATGTTTCGCTTCTTCCATATGAGTCCTTAAGTCTGCTTTGGACCTGAACTTCTCCTGGCAGCCATAGCATCTACACTGGTGAATCTGCCTCCGAATGAAATTGACCAATTTCACTTGCTGATAGAAATTTAATCCTGAAAATGATAGTATACAGAATCATCAGACAACTGGTCAGACCCATTTTTACACTGTTGCAATTTTTTTTTTTTAAAGAACCAGTTCTCTTTATTAACCAACCTGAAGAGGCAGTGCAGATTTAAAGCATAGACAGAAAATAATAACAGCCAGTACTTATATACTGCTTATGTACCAGGCACTGCTCTAATCACTTTTCATGCATTAATACATTTAATCTCCACAACACCCTACCACATAGGTGTTACCGTATCCACATTATACATCAGGAAGCTGTCCAAGGCTGCATAGCCAGTAAGTGGTAGAGCCAGGATGTGACACCAGGCTGTTCGCTCCACAGCCCATGTTCTTGACTATTAACCTATTACATACACATATACATGTGTATAAGAGCAATAAAGTAAAGTAACACTTTCAAGAGTCTAGGAAAGTAGCTGGTGAGTTGAGGGGTGGGCATTGAGCTTTTTCGGAGAAGGCAATGGCACCCCACTCCAGTACTCTTGCCTGGAAAATCTCATGGATGGAAGAGCCTGGTAGGCTGCAGTCCATGGGGTCACTGAAGGTCAGACATGACAGAGCGACTTCACTTTCACTTTTCACTTTCCTGCATTGGAGAAGGAAATGGCAACCCACTCCAGTGTTCTTGCCTGGAGAATCCCAGGGACCAGGGAGCCTGGTGGGCTGCCATCTCTGGGGTTGTACAGAATCAGACACGACTGAAGCGACTTAGCAGCAGCAGCATTGAGCTTTTTATGGTCTTGGATATATTAGCAAGTCAGTACTTTACGTCTTCATGACACTAATTTTTCTATCATGGTGATCTACTTGGGTACATCTATAATAAACACTCGAGCTACACTACCAAGCAAGGCAGTAGGTGTCTTTCATACACTATACATTCTCTATAACATTCTGCTGAGCCAAGGCCCAATGTCACACAGCTAGTAAGTGCTGGAGCTGGACTGTGAACTCCAGTCTGACTTCAAAATCCATGCTTTTTTCCACTAGCCCCCTACACTTTACAATAGAAATTAATCATTAACTTGTAAGCCCTCCTCCAGGGGATTTTCTGGACCCAGGGATCGAAGTCACGTCTCTTATGTCTCCTGCACTGATAAGCAGGTTCTTACCACTAGTGCCACCTGGGATGCCCTGTTTTATTTGACATCATATACGTAGGGAAAAAACCTATAAATCAAAACCATATTTGAATATTATAGTTAAGACTGTGAATCACTGTTTCAGGCAGTCCCATTGAGACCATCTGTGGAGAGACACATTTTGGCTTGTACACTCTCCAATCACAACTGCAGAACACAGGCATCGTTCACGGGATAGTGTATGAAAAAAAGCAACATCATGGAAAACAATTTCCGAATCAAACTTACCAAGTTCTGACTTTATTTTGAGGAGATCAAATTCATGTGCATCCTAAAAAAAGGAATGAATGTATCTGTGAGCATATAAATTATTTAATCTTTCAGGATGGAAGTACAAACAGACGGCTTATTCACAGGAGTCTGAACACTGCAGAATTCAGTCTCAGTTCATCATCTGTTTTCAAAGTCTTCAAAATCTACATCTAATTGCTTTATAAAGCACAGTCCAAACAAGTCATGTCAATCAGTTAAAACATTTTAGTTGTTCACAGCTTGTATCTCCAGTTTTTATCATTTACTCTGTATGCACTCTGCAGTCTGACAAAAGAGTCCTCAGTCTCTAGGTAAATGTAGCCCTACTATACTCTGTGTCTGGAGTAGAATTATGACTATAGGTCCTTTGCTTCACAAGTAGATAGGTAATTTTAAATATTCTGCTTTTCCTTTTATACTGTCAAATATGGTGTTTAAACCTGCAAGTTTCTCCTCACTTATATCTTCCCACAAATTATATGTCTTTTGACTTTTACGATGCACAGGCTTATTTTTATTCTGTTCCATTTCTACAATCGCCCATCTGGGTAAATGCTTCAACTTACAAGCTTACAGAGAATAAAGACCATCTAACTCTCTATGAAGGCATTCTGTGTAGCACCACAGGCAGGATAATTAAGAATTCCATGATATGTTATCACTGAAAGTGACTCAGCAGAGGTTGAGGATCCTGCAAAGGGAATTCTTACACAGGATAGAGGGACTAAGGCACCTTTCAATTCAAAGAGACTAGGATATTATGAGATTAGGATATTTAAGACTGGAAAGTATACATACGTACTAGTGACAACCTGCTTCAGACAAAATGATTCTCCTTCCTCTTGAGTAAATGCCCATAGCCTTTTGAACACCTTCCAGGTCCTAGTTTTACTGAACTAAGAACAGTTTTTATGAATGAGAATGAAGGTGGGTCAAACAGGAGAGTCTGCTCCACTGCTTTAGAGCTGAGTGGGGGGGATGGGAGAGAGGGCATATCAGAATAATCCAGTAATATTTTTCTATTATACTCAACTCCCAATATAATAGAAGAATAGCATGCAGAAGAGAAAACACAAACTGGTAATGTCCTCAAATTTCTTCTCTTCAAATCCTGGTAACTGAGGGAGTTGTAAAACCACACCCTGTGCCCTCTCCACCTCCATCCCTCCCAAGGGCTCTGTAAAAGGCAACTTTCTCTTTTCCTGCTCTCCTTGTTCACCAGCACGGAAAGCACTGGGAAAAAGACTCAGAACCTGTCCACATCCCAGGTATTGTTAATTGTGGTTGCAGATCCAACAGGTTAAGGCAGAACTATCTCGTAAACATATCAGAGGTGGGATGGCATCAGTGGTCTGTGAAATACCAAACTAACAGTTCACCCAGGTTCAGTGAACTCCGCTTAACTGCCCCTAGTTCTGCTTCTGTTTGATGGACCCTCCCTGACTTCCATTTTGCTTACAGAACTTTAAGGAAGGGGAAAATAATCAAGAGACAAAGGTATAAGATGATGAGGTTGCAGTAACCATCAACTTCTCCCTGTCAGAACAACAAAACAATGTCAAATGAATCAAAGTATCTCACCTCCATGTGGACACATAATTTCTCAATTGTTTCTGCTTGCTTTTCACAAAATAGGCAGACAGCAGACACAGGGTGTTCTTCCCAATCAGACCAGTCACTGTGTTAAAAATAAAATGGCAAACATGGAGCTTCAAGGATATACAGAACAATGACCTGGTATTACTTTCTGCTCCCTAAGAAACCCTGCCAGTCTCTTTCAAATCTGGTATTTCTGTAAAGACTGTCATATTATATTATGACTTTTTGATACAATTTTTGAAATTCAAAGTAGCACCATGAAATTAATATAAATAGCAAACAGGTGCTGCTCTATTTTCTTATATTTGCCTCTCTTTCTGAGCAGCTATTTCACTACAAAATCAGCACCATGTCTTTCTGAGACAGCCAGTTTTAATTTGCAGAGAAGACGTATCAGGAGACGGGATGCTCTCTCGTTAACTACAGCCACTAAGTGTGCATGCTGTGAGGTGCAGTCAGTGCCCAGAGTGTGTTTCTGCATGAAAAATGGTGTATTTTAAAAAGGCAACCTTGTATCTTTCATGTGGGAAATACAGATCATTTCAAATGGGGCAAGTGTTAAATTTGATGGCAGATATCAAAAAGAATACAGGGCCTTTTTACCACTTTCTCCCTTCCTTGCATTTATTTTTTGAGATACTGTCAACTTCTTGTCACTGCTAAACCAGGAGAAGCAAAATCCCAGGAGAGACAAAAGGCTGAACAGCTTTGAGTGAGAGGAAGATGAATAACGGGGAATCCTTTTAGGTTGAAAAGAATACTTCTCGAGCTTATAATTTCAAGCAAAGAAGCTGTGAATGTTTTAAGTTAGTCATCAATGGGATGAACACAGAACAAAGTTAACCTCAATTTAGTTGTTATGTTCTCTGTTCCAACAGTAAGAAGCATGGAGAGTTCAAATATCATATCAGTTTAAGGTCTAGGGATCAATGGACTAATGAGTAAAGAATTCTGGAGTATATTTTCTCTGAATTATATATTACCTGTGTGCTCAATGATCAGCTGTAGTAGCAAAACACTATTTAGTTGGAATAACAGTTGTTTTAATTATGTCAAACTTATTTTGATATTATCATTAATTTTATTGAAGTATAGTCAATGGCACCCCACTCCAGTACTCTTGCCTGGAAAATCCCATGGATGGAGGAGCCTGGTAGGCTGCAGTCCATGGGGTCGCTGAGGGTCGGACACGACTGAGTGACTTCACTTTCACTTTTCACTTTCCTGCATTGGAGAAGGAAATGGCAACCCACTCCAGTGTTCTTGCCTGGAGAATCCCAGGGATGGTGGGGCCTGGTGGGCTGCCGTCTACGGGGTCACACAGAGTCGGACACGACTGAAGTGACAGCAGCAGCAGCATAGTTGATTTACAATGTTGTGTTAGTTTCAGGTATGTAGCAAAGTGATTCAGTTATATGTATATATTCAGTTATATATGTATATATTTGTGTATATATATATATAAAATCATTTTATAAGCATATATGTTTTTAATAAAATATTTGATAAAAAATCTGTTTTTTTTAATCAGATTCTTTTCCATTAAAGGCTATTACAAGATATTGTCTACAATCTCCCATGTTATACAGTAGAACCTTGTTGTTTATCTATTTTGTATATGGAAGTGTATATCTATTAATAGCAAACTCCTAAATTTATCACCCCCTTTCCCTTTTAGTAAAGATAAATTTGTTTTCTATGTCTGTTAGTTTATTTTTATTTTGTAAATAAATTCATTTGTGTCATAGCTTTAGATTCCACATATAAGTGATATCAAGTGATATCTGTGTTTCTCTGACTTACTTTATTTAGTATAATAATCTCTCAGTCCATCTATGTTGTTGCAAATGGCATATCATTATATCGTTCTTTTTTTATGATTGAGTAATATTCCACTGTTTGTATACTATATCTTCTCTATCCATTAATCTGTCCACGGACATTTTGGTTGCCTCCATCTTTTGGTTACTGTAAATAGTGCCGCTATGAACATTGGGGTACATGTATATTTTCAAATTAGAGTTTTCATCTTTTCCGGACATATGTGCATGAGGGGGATTGCTGGATCATATGCTAGCTCTACTTTTAGTTTTTTAAGGAACCTACATAATGTTCTCCATAGTAGCTGTACCAATTTACATTCTCATCAAAAGTGTAGTAGGGTACCCTTTTGTCCACACTTTCTTCAGAGTTTATTATTTGCAGACTTTTTGATGATGGCCATTCTGACTGGTACGAAGTATCAAAAGTTATTTTTATTTCAAGTTTTGGCTATATTACATGAAAGGACGCATGGCTTACAGAAAGGGTTCTCTTTCTTTTTATTCTATCTTTTCAGAATGGTAACTTAAAATCAAAATAAATAACTATTTTCCTTCTCTTAAAATACTGTGATTAAGTACCATCAATAATAAGTCTTACTCTTCCTGATGCTCTAGCAACTCCCGATCATCTTCTAGTTGAACTTCTTCCCACGATTTTCCAAGTTCCTTTGAAGGAAGAACAGAGGGATTAGAGATAAAGAGGGGAGGTGAAGGGGGAAGAGGGGAGAGGAAAGAGAAAGTAGACACTGAACTCAAAACAAAACAAGACAGTACCTAAATGCAAATGGTTTTAAAACAATACAAGCAGAATACAGTAAAGCTGTTATTTCAGGGTAAGAAATGATACATTCTAACTCGAAGTTTAGGATTTAGGATATATCCTAAATGGTTAGGATTTCAGATATATCCTAAATCAAACATTTGAAAAGCATGTAATAATGTTTAATAACATTTTAATATGCTTTTCTTTTTTAGAGAAGCAGAGATAACCTTTCAGTCAGATTCTTTTCTGTTAAATGTAAATTAGCATTTCTCAGCCCTGGATGTACACAGGAATCTCTTAGGGATCTTTTAGAAAAACCACTAATATCTTTTGAGAAAGACTCTCCTAGCTGGACTCTGTTTCTATTTGAGGTTCTCAAAAGTCTATTTCCCAGACAGCAGCCACAGTGAACTTTCTACAGGGTACCTCGCTGTTTGTCTGACCCCTCCCAGGGCTTCTCATACTCAAAACAAAATGCAGAGGTCTTCCCATGGCTTATAAGGCCTCTATGGTCTGCCAGGCTCCCTCTCTATCACTGTGTTCCAGCACTTTTTCTCATGCTTAGCTGGCTCTGGTCAGACCACTCTTTGGTTCCTGCTTGAACACAGCAAGCTGACTTCCACCTGGTTACTTCTACACTTGTTGGCATCGTTCACCTCACATATCCTGATGTGGTTCCATCATCCTGAACGTTACCACTGCTTTTTCTGAACACTGTCTAAAACACCCCTCTTTCAAGTTACTTTTTATTCTGCTAGGACGCTTTATTTTTCTTCAAAGCATTGATCATACCCTGAAATCATTTTGTGGATCTGTTTTCTTATTTTCTGTCTTCTGCACTAGAATGTCTATGAAGACATGGGTTTTGTTCACTGTTATATTTCCAGAGTCGGGCACACAGTGGGTACTAGAAATTATCTTTTTATTTTATTTTATTTATTTTATTTTTTAAATTTTATTTTATTTTTAAACTTTACATAATTGTATTAGTTTTGCCAAATATCCGCAGTAGGCAGTGCGTCGGTCTTATAATCTGAAATTATCTTTTTGAGTTGAACTGTAACTGAAAACATCTAAAAAATGTGATGCCAATTTAGATCTTACTTCAAAAGTTTTGTGCATGTTGAGTAAATAGTTAATGTATAAAAATCACATGGTACCAGGTAATAGTTGGTACTCAAATATATACTCAAATCCCTTTTATCTCTTACAGTTCATGGAGGAGTTCCACTTTGCAGGGCTATGTCAGACAAATTTAGTCATAGTTTCAGCAAAACTTAATGCAGTGATGAGCAGGAATGCTTTCTTTTGGCCCAACCATGTCTCTTTTCTCCCTTGAGTCATTTCTTTCTTTCTCTTGGCCTTTCTTCTCTCTCTACTCAATCTTCCCACTGTGCCGTGCAAAAGCAGACACTGCATTAAAGAGGGATACAGAGAAATTACTGGGCACTTTTCCAAGCAGTTAAACCATGGTAACTGTCAAGTCCAGCCTCACCTGATATAATACAGATATCCCTGTTTTATATCCTTTATTTAGAAAAACATTACCAGAATTTACTCTCAGTTAGAAACATTTTCTTAAGGAAGGTAATCATTTAACTAAACACAAAGGACAAGAGCCATTATGATTTAGAGAAAAAGAACATCTATCATTCATCAACTTAATGAGAGGTTTTGCAGCTGTCATTATCTATCAGCTAAATGATGCATAAACTCAGACACACAGAGATTTACCATAACGTCATTAGAGACAGTTAATTTGGACTCCATAATGGACTTCCCAGAGTCGTCATGAAGTGTCTAAGCATCATTATGAACAATAAGAATGGCCTCACCATTGCCAACAGGATTCTTATTAGATGGAATTTTTGGTGATGAATTAAATCTTTTATGCATTGGTTGGTCTCTGTGGACACAGACTGAAGGCCACTGCTGCAAGATATTACTCAAGGATGGGTCATTTGGGGTATTACCATTCAACAATACAAGCAAATGTTACTTATCAATAAATGTTTTGAGCCCAAAATGATGAAAAATATCTTTCACTGTCAAACTTCCAAAGTCAAAGCATTGCTTTACAGCTTTCTCAGTATTAAGCACAACACAGGGATTTATCTAGGCAATACAGCACTAACCATTTACCGCTTGAGAACAAAATGGAACTCTGTGTTCATTAGTATAATAGGAAACAAGTGATTTGAATGTGACTTTCCTAGAGTGCTCCGCCTTGGTACAGTTAAATGTATGATTTATTATAAGAACAAGACACAAAGAGAAAAAAAAATTTAGTCTCTGATTAAGACACTATGCCTACTAATGAATCATATCAGGAAAGAGAAGAACGCAAAAAAAAAAAACAAACCAAAGTTGGGAAGGCATGTCAGTAAAGATGTTCAGAACACCTCCTCAAACCTCTGCATCAGATGGCTTATGATCAATGAGAGGGTGGGGAAAAAGGTCCCTTTCACCCAGCACCCTTTCATCCCTAAAACTCACAGACTTACATATGCTTACACACAAAAAAATCCATCAGAAACACATACAGTGTTTTAAATGTAAATAATTACAGTAGAGAGAATCATAACAAAACTGAAAAATAGGTTAACAGCGTTCTTTTGTTGGGGCTTCCCTGATGGCTCAACAGTAAAGAATCTGTCTGCCAATGCAGGAGACGTGAGTTTGATCCCTGGGTTGGGAAGATCCCCTGGAGAAGGAAATGGCAATCCATCCCAGTATTCTTGCCTGGGAAATCCCATGGACAGAGAAGCCTGGTGGGCTACAGTCCATGCGGTCACAAAGAGTTGGACATGACTCAGCGACTAAACAACAACAATGTTTTGTTACAGATGGGTTTGTATATTTTAAAACTAAAAAAATTTAAATCAAAAAAATGATAATACCACTGCAAAAATACTTCCCTTTAGTAAAGCTCAGGCCTTGAGCCATGAGCACCTACAGAACATGTAGCTGAAGCCTTGAAGATGATGTCAAGCAGTCTGCTGCCCTCTGAGGCAAGAGTACTTGAACGTGAAACTGCCTGGGACCTTGTCCCTTCAGCTGTTCCCCCCCCAACCCCCAATCCATTGAACCTTTCTGTTTGTGAGAAAACAAAGCACAAACTCTAAGCAGATAATTTAGATTATGCAAAAGACCTTTAATATATTTTATTTGCAAGTCTATCAGTATTAAAAAACTGATATGAGTTATTAAACAGGCAAATTATTTCTCCCAAGAAAGAAGATGGAATCTATCAATTTGCTGAGCCCAAAAGGGACCCTTAACAGACTCTTTGTCCTGACCAGGGATCAGGACATCGTTTATTGATCTCCCACCTTTTATGACTCTCAGAGTGTATCTTGCCAGGAATACCCTGGATGCTTCCATTACTGCTGGTCTGAAAATTCTGTTCCGAAGTGGGACACTGTGGGTGCATGACTCAATTACCGCATAGATCTACTACAGGAGAGGTCAAAACATTAATTCTGTATACACCATTACAAAGTGTTGAAATTAATGTGCTTACACATCTGGTTCTCACACCAATCTCTAAGTTCCTTGAAAGTAGTAGCTGTTCTGCCATATTTTTCTTTCTGTTCCACCAGCATCTGGTACCTAGAAAGCACTCAAATGTTTATAGAATGTATGAAGTCAATGAAATTCCTTCTGAAAGAAAGAGGATGTGAGAAATGGATGTGCAGACACTAGCTACTAAACCAACAATTCAATCTTTTGCCCACATCCACGCACTCATATCAGCTTTTTCCCTCAGAGAAATAAATGATGAATGTCTCTCATTTCTGTTTTTCTTTTTTTCTTCCTTTTAATCCTTAAAAAAAAATAAAGCAGGAACTCTCTGGTGGTCTAGTGTTTAGGACTATGAGCTTCCACTGCTGAGGGCCTGGGTTTGATCCCTGGTTGGGGAACTAAGATTTTGCAAGCTGGGTAGCACAGCCAAAAATTTATAAAATAACAATAAAAAATTGTCCTGCTCTTTAAAGTCCTTAAGAAAAAACAATGTATTTACTGTTTAATTAAACTTTTAGAATAGTTTAGTCTTAATAATAAGTATTTTCATTAATGAAGTCTAAAAGAAAACTAAAATGAAAAACCATTGGCCCTCATTTTTCTCTAACTATACACTATTAATATTTGGAACAGTTTTAAAAAATCTATTTAGCCTATATATTTTTTATACCTTGATTTATAATATTCCAAGAACACTGTTAAGATTGATACTTCTGATAAGCACTCCTCTAACTTAAGGCACTGGTACATCTTTAGAGATGTTATTAGCTTTTTCAATTCTTTCCAAAGCTAAGTTTATATCATTTCCAAGCTATGACAAATCTAGACAGTGTATTAGAAAGCAGAGACATCACTTTGCTGACAAAGGTCCATATAGTCAAAGCTATGGATTTTCCAGTGGTCATGAGAGTTGGACCACAAAGAAGGCTGAGTGTTGAAGAATTAATAATGATTTCAAACTGTGGTGCTGGAGAAGACTTTTTAGAGTCCCTTGGACAGCAAAGAGATCAAACCAGTCAATCCTAAAGGAAATCAACCCTGAATATTCATTGGAAGGACTGATGCTGAAGCTGAAACTCCAATACTTTGGCCACCTGATGCGAAGAGCTGACTCACTGGGAAAGACTCTGATGCTGGGAAAGATTGGGGGAAGGAGGATATGGGGATGACAAAGGATGAGATGGTTGGATGGCATCACTGACTAAATGGACATGAGTTTGAGCAAATTCTGGGAGATAGTGAAGGACCGGGAAGCCTGGCATGCTGCAGTCCATGGGGTCGCAAAGAGTCGGACACAACTGAGTGACTGAGCAACAACAACAAGGCATCATAACACTTTTTAAGTTTTTTAAAACAAATCTTTCCTATGGCTTCCCTGGAAGCTCAGTGGTTAGGACTCCAAGCTTTCATTGCCGAGGGTATGGGTTCAATCCTTGGTTGGGGAACTAAGATCCCATAAGCTGTGTAGTGTGGTCAAAGAAGGAAAAAAACAAACAAAACCAAAAACTCCAGAAACAAAACACTTTATTGTTGTTGGCCTCAATGGGAAAGCATAGAGAGCTAAGATGGCTAGGGTTGTGGGTTAGAGCCCTTAAGGAACTGATTAAAGTCAGCTTTACCTTGACCATGCGTCATCTTCTACTTTGGTATAAAAGATAATAGGCAAAGGGTGTGTATGTGTGTAGATCATTAAGAATTTATCACCATTAACTGACCAAATCCCCAAACCAACCCAAAGTATAAGAGGTGGATACTGGTACTATTTCAATTGTAAAAACTGAGGAAAAATGGAAGGAAACTGATGCAGAAAGCTTTAGCTATGTGACCCTGGGAAAATCATGCAACTTCTCTATGCTCTAGTTACCTAATCTATAAAAGAGGATAATGACAAAACCTGTGTCACAGGGGTGTGGTTAAGAGTAAATGACTTAATACAAATATCTAAGACAGTACCTGGCACATCCATGCATGAGTGCTAAGTTGCTTCAGTCACATCCTACTCTTTGTGACCCTATGGGACTCAGCCCCCCAAGGCTCCTCTGTCAGTAGAATTCTCCAAGCAAGAATACTGGAGTGGGTTGCCAAGCCCTCCTCTAGGGGATTTTCCTGACCCCAGGACTGAACCTGGATCTCTTATATCTCTTGCATTTGCAAGAGAGTTCTTTACCTGTTTACTAGCACCCCTGGGAAGCCTGTACCTGGCACATAGTAGGTACTAAAAAGCTGCTAATTAAAACCAAACCAGGGAGAATGGATATGTGTACATGACGTACGGCTGAGTCTCTTTGCTGTCCACCTGAAACTATGACAACATTGTTAACCAGTTATTCCCTAATACAAAATAAAAAGTTGAACCCCCCCCACCACCAAAAGCCTTAAAAAAAAATCTATCAATATTACCCTGAAGTGATTTAATTTTCATTTTTTATGTTATTAAAGCCTTTACATTCTCTTGAAGTACTTCTTTCAAGCCACGATTCATCCCACATGAAATCTGGGCTCTCCGTGGGCAGTACAATCCGGCACACTCATCTAGAGCCAGCTGGTCCTCACGGATAATTCCAGTTTTCACAGTTGCACTATTTGATGCCCGTATTGAACTTTTCTAAAAGTGCCAGCAGAATCCGAGTGAGCAGTTTCTCTGAAGTCTCCTCTAAAAGATAAACACCTCCAGCTATATACAATGTTCTGCTAATCCTAAGCTCTTGACTATTAGCTTAAAAGAGCCCCAGAAGAAAGTACATTAAATTGCTTCCACGGCTTCCTGCAGTAGCTGAATATTTCTTAGAGCTAACACTGAAGCCCATTCCGTATTGGATTGGGCTGGGCCCTGAAGTAGCGTTTGCTCTAGGAATTAATGACTGAGTGATTTCACGAGAAGACTGAAAGACTCAAAGGGTGCCTTTACCTTTAGTTAGTTGTAAAACATTTGTAGCAAACCACGGCAACCTTTCAGAGACAATCTTTAAACACATGCTAAACTTATTTCTCAAGGGGAATTTTAATATGCTAAGGATTAGTTAGAACAGGCAAAAATTTTATCCTAAAGCCGAGACTTCCAACATAATTCAGAATATGCTTTCTGTCCAATAGATAAAATGGCTCATTATTATCAATTACACCTTTTGTGGCCAATGGACTTGGATTAAAATTCTTTCAAATTAAGAGCAAAAAACACTTTCTTTTGCTTTAGAAAGCTGTCAGAACTGGAACTCCTCATCTTTCTTTCAATTCCAAGGCAGAATTACTTAACTCCTTCTCTTGTCATGAGTAGTTTTGTTAGAGAACCACTGACTGAAACTGCCAATCCTAGACAGGCACTGTAACAACCACTTTGCATGAGTTATCATACAACAAGAGGTCCTGGGAAGTAATGCGGAACTAACAAGTTACCACCAACTGGGAGAATTCAGGAAAGGTCAAAAGGAGAGAGGAGACGCCAGTCCATATGTCCTACTAACTTCCCAGAATCCTTCCTGCTGAAATCCATTTGAGCTGAGAGATATGCGCGCCACCAGGAATAACCATGAGTCAAAATGATTGGCCACAGACAACCAGGAAACTAAACCACTTACCATAAAACCTGAAACTGTGAGCCATGTGGCACAGCAGTTCTCCTGGGTTCTCTTTGCTGCTCTCCCCCTGGTGCCCCTTCTTAATAAAGTCTCTTGCTTTGCCAGCACGAGAATCTCCTTGGACAGTTCATTTCCAAGTGTTAGACAAGAGCCCACTCTTGGGCCCCTGGAAAGGGTCTCTCTTCCCACAAGAGTTTCCTTCCTTTGCTATGTATACGTAAAATAAAGATCAGCAGACTGGGGCAGGACCGGTAGCACTCTCCAGTCAGTGTGTCAATCAAAAATCTCTTTTTAAATTTCCAAATGCACCTAAAGAGAAGGAAATTCGCCTCCAACTGAATACCTCTCCTTACACAAAAAGGACTGTAATCTCCAGAGGCCAGTAAATGGTACAGAGGTTTCTGGGCAAGGAGAGTTTACAAAGTATTTAAAATCCTTGACATGATAACCCCATCAATCCATCCTACTAGTTTTATATATATATATATATATATATATTCTTTTTTTTTGTGGGAAAGAAAGGCGAAGATATTTTAATGGGAGAAAAGGGCATGAATGAAGAGACTATAAACGATTATCTAGCACAGCACCCAGCACACCCAGACAACAATGTTTTTAGAAAAGAATATAGAAGTCCCTGCATTAATATATACAGAAGTATATAGTATACTGGAGAAGGAAATGCCAACCCACTCCAGTACTCTTGCCTGGTAAATTCCATGGATGGGGGAGCATGGTAGGGTATAGTCCATGGGGTCGCAAAGAGCTGGACACGACTGAGCGACTTCACTTTCTTTCTTTCTATAGTTCCTTTTGGAGAAGGAAATGGCAACCCACTCCAGTGTTCTTGTCTGGAGAATCCCATGGACGGAGGGGCCTGGTGGGCTACAGTCTATGGGGTTGCAAAGAGTCGGACACGACTAAGCAACTAACATACGTACATACATATAGTATACAGAATACAACAGTATATAGAATATAGAAGTCCCTGTGCTCAAGGTAACAGACAGTAAATGGGGGGCAATGTGTGGCTATCCAGATGTTTTACATTTATTTATTTGAGCAAGATCCCTATGACTTCTAGAGACACAACCTTTTTACATTATAAACACCTGGCAAATCAGAGACAAATCAAATCACATTACCTTTTGTAAACTAACCATTGCTTGAAAGTATCCCTCAACCACATTTTGATGTTTGTAGACATGCAATCAAATTTTAAATTATGAACAGAAAAGAAAGCCTTACCAAATAATTGATGACATAAAATCGGTCATATTCTCTGTTCTTAGGATTGATCCGACGATGCTGTTTTTTCCTCATATGATCTTTAAGTGTATTTTTGTCCCTGAAGGTCTTCTCACAATACAAGCACTGCAAGCTACAAGAAAGACAAAAACACCAAGATTAAATAAGACCCTTGAATAGCTGTTGCAGTAGACCTTTATTATTATTATTGGGTCTTAAAATTTACTCATTTTTTAGGTCTCATAGAGTTTTCAAATGGGATGTAATATCCTTTTTGGAATCCCTCTCACTTTATTCATTTGGCTTTAGAGGATGTATGTTGTGGTTTATTTTGTAGTTGGCTATACTGGCCAACTTGGCTATTTAGTTAAAACTATGATAAAGATATCAATTACCCAAATTGATTTTGGTGCTTTACTAATTGAATTATCTATTCTAAAAATGAAAATATGTTCTTCAAATAATTATAATGATAACTAGCACTGGTTGCTTCCACTGAGTGTAATGATTAGTCTGTGGTTTGGCATATCCTATGACCTGGTTTGCAGGGTCTAACTCCTAACTCCAGCTGTGGGACTTGGTCAAGTTACTTATTATCTCTGTTACCACTCATATTCTGATCTCTAACCTGAAGATAACACCTACATTTTAGAGAATACTTATGACAATGTATACATATAAATTCATAACCATGAGAATAATTTACACAAAATATGAACAATATATGAACACATTTAAACCATGCCTTAATTATATATATATGAATAAAATGCCTAGCATATTCATGGCACATAGTAAGCACTACTTTTACTATCTTATCATTCACATGTTCCTTCTGCTAGAGTATTTCCCCTAACTGGGAATCATTACCTAATGAGGCAGTAATGACCAATTTCAAACAGATTACTAGCAAAATGTCTTTTCTCATACTAAGCTGGACAGTTGATATTGCCTGGAACTTCTACCCAACAGTCATAAGAGTTCTACTTTCTAGTCACAAAGAATTCATGAAAACACTAAAATTATAACCGAGCAGGACACTATGGGGCATTCCCAGGACACAACCATTCCACCATGTCCTCTGCCTGCCTCTTGCCTGCAGAAAAGTTGCAGTCTTCCAGGCCTTCCCTGAGTCACAAAAGTCCATCTCAAGAATTAATGACTGACAAGATAGGAACATGTAGTGACAAAAACAGCAGTTGGGTCAGGAGAACTTGCATAAATTTGAATAGTAAATCAGCCATATGGCAGTCATGCAATTTTTAGTTCCTTCTTGAAGTTCCTGATGACCATGGGCATGTGGGCTCCAGATCTACTGGAACCTGAGGATTGATAATGTTAACCTTTGTGATACCGCCCTGTTAACTCAACATCAATCAATCTGAGAATTGTACATAAGCTGATCAAACATAGAGAACAGATTTATGGACATGGGGTGGTGGGAGGGAGAAGGAAGGAGAAGGTGAAATGTATGGAGAGAGTCACATGGAAACTTATATTATCATATGTGAAATAGAGAGCCAGGGGGAATTTTCAGTATGACTCAGGGAACTCAAACAGGGGCTCTGTGACTATCTAGAGGGGTGGGCTGGGGAAGGAGATAGGAGGGGGGTTCAAGAGGGAGGGGACATACATATACCTATGACTGATGTTTGGCAGAAACCAACAAAATTCTGTAAAGCAATTATCCTTCAATTAAAAACTAAATAAATAAAAGAATTGCTTCCCTGAAACCCATTAGGGAGTTCTGGTCTTCTGAGCATGAGCCACCTGTTTTCCTTGTGTGGCCCTTGCAATAAACCTTTCTGTGTTAAACTGATGTTTTGGTTTGCTTGGTCTCACTGTGTGTTGGGCACATGAACTTGGGTTTGACAACAAAATGACTGAAATAAGTTTTTGTTGCTATTTTTGAATTCTTTTCCATCTTTACCAAACAACATCTCAATTATTTTTTATGCCACAGAAGTAACTATATTCCTTTATAGTAAACAATTTATGGGAAATAAGTTAAGGATATTGATTACTGCTAGTCTTGCTAGAGAACACACCTGGTATTATTTTATAAATGAAGGATCATTCATTAAAAGAGTGAAGAGACTTGTTTTAATGTACTGTTGATACCAGAATTTGAATTTAGAATTTTATAATGGGTATTTCTTGCTCAATGTTATTGCTCCAAATGTTGTGGGCTGAGACACCACATTCATTAGTACTATATTTAAGTGAATAAAACTAGGGTTTGAGAGTAAAATCTTGAGCCCTTTCTTAGAAAGAAGAGTGAACAGATTTTTGAAAGACATTTTGGTGATGTACAGAATTTTATTCCCTATTTCTACAAGTTAAAC
This sequence comes from Bos indicus x Bos taurus, assembly GCF_003369695.1. NCBI lineage: Eukaryota > Metazoa > Chordata > Mammalia > Artiodactyla > Bovidae > Bos > Bos indicus x Bos taurus. The sequence continues at coordinate 63,692,859 of NC_040079.1, read as the reverse complement.
AGCCAGAATATAACCTCAAGAAAAGTGGAGTGTTATGATATATAAATGTAAATTAACACTAAAGTTAAAAAAATACAAGCAGGATGCTATATTTCACCTAAAGTTGAATAATATCTAGGGATTTGACTTTACTAAATGTGTAGAATAATTATAGAGAGAAGCATAGAAATTAGGAATCCAAAGTGAAGAATAGTAGTTACTCAGGGAGATACTAATGAGGAAGGGAACAAAGGGAGACTCAAGGGACATAATCACATTCTCTTTCTTATGCTGGTAAGTATATTTTTCATACCCTATATAACATACCTTACAGTGGTATATACATTGTTTGCTACATATGACATTTATATTTAAAGGCGACTAAAAGGCAATATGATCTACACAAAATAAAGACTGTCATACAAAATGTGAACTCCTCCAACATGAGAAATGAGAAAATTCTATTTCTTTAATTACTTGTGACTATTAATTTTTAAAAATTCACAGTGGAGTCCAAGATTAAGATAGCTTTAGGTTGTGTTTCATAAAAATGTACTTACTTGTCAAGCTTTTTCTGTAATGTACACAGAAATTCATTGCAGTTTACAATGTTGTCTGGCAATCCAATGTTGAAAGCATGTTCTCTGGCCATGTGGTTCAAAAGAATAGATCTAGGAAGAAATTTGAGCAATCTGCATTATTTATAACTCATCTAGGAACAAATCAGGTCAGGAGTATCATTTATATAATGATAACAATATATATATATATATATATATATACACATATATATATATATAATGATAACCTTTGCTTAAGGTTAAACATGCGACGCACATTTGGGCTACGAAAGAGTTAATGCCTTATGAAGTTTGGTCGCTAAGTCACGTCTGACTCTTTGCTATTCCCATGGACTGTAGCCCACCAGGATCCTCTGTCCATGGGATTTTCCAGACAAGACTACCAGAGTGGGTTGCCATTTCCTTCTCCAGGGAATCTTCCCAACTCAGGGATGGAACCTGTGTCTCCTGCATTGGGAGGTGTATTTTTTACCACTGAGCCACCAGGGAAGTCTGTGTTATAGTATGCATGTAAGCATATCAGTTCTTTAAAGGGAGTCCAAATGTGTTCCACAATCTGCCACTGAGCAGGATTACACTCTACTGGTGAATTGAGTATCTGTCCTTTAAACTATTAAATAAATGTGCTTTGCCTACTCTTCCAATAAATGAGGAAGAGATAACTGCTCAAGAGAAATATATAAACAAATATAACCTAGGATCACAGACATTTAGTTAGCTTATCATTGGATGCAAAACTGGAATCCACAGTTCACATATCTAATTTCATGTAAGGGTTATGATAACTTGCATACACAATGACCATCTTTTTGGTCAGTTCATGTATAGAAGGAAAATTTTAATTTATGTAATATAATGCAACTTTTACACAGAAAAAATCTTATGTGTAAAACATATACTTTGGGCGTTTGCCACAAATTTAGTTCATAAAACAAAGGTGACAGTTTTGGGGGACTTATTAGTACACATACCAATGACAGACTATGTTCAGTGACATTACACAGTTTATTTTTTCTAACTTGTTTAGACCCATGCTGCTGCTGCTGCTAAGGCGCTTCAGTCGAGTCCGACTCTGTGCGACCCCATGGACGGCAGCCCACCAGGCTCCCCTGTCCCCAGGATTCTCCAGGCAAGAACACTGGAGTGGGTTGCCATTTGCTTCTCCAATGCGTGAAAGTGAAAAGTGAAAGTGAAGTTGCTCAGTTGTGTCCGACTCTCCGTGACCTCATGGACTGCAGCCTACTAGGCTCCTCCATCCATGGGATTTTCCAGGCAAGAGTACTGGAGCTGGCCCCAAATTGCTTTTTTTTTTTTTTTTTCTTCAGAAAGTGAAATATAGCATCCACCTTCATGAAAATATTTGACTTTTTTCTTTAGTATATAATAGACACATTTATGAATCTCATAGTTCATATGTCCATTTGTCCAACCACTTAAGTATTATAGACAAATTTGAATAAAACTAGCATGTGCTGGACTACTCCACAGTACCTTTTGGGCCTGTAAGGGGATCCCCCAGGGACAGCCCAGACAGAGCTGGACTTTTCCAGGGGTTCCAGGCATGAGGCCCAGGCTGTGGAAGGGTCCAGGCAGAAGCAGAGTTGGGGTCCTCTTGCAGGGATTGGGATGGGTGAGTGGCAGGCTGTGAGGCAGATGGTTGGAGAGCTTCCCCTAACCTCAAGCCTGTGCTGGGGCAGAGTTCAGTGCCTCTAGATCCAGACCCTATATTGTACCTGGAAGGATTCAGCAATCATTAACAGCTGGTTCAAGGCCTATGACTGGATTAGGAGGATTAAGGATTACTTCACCCTAGTCCATGTGGCATTAGGATCTTTCACTTTTAAGAGTTGTACTGAATGTACTTATGGGAGATTACTGCTCTCAATTTCTCTGGGACCTAAAGGCTTGATATCTAGGGTCCATAAGTTAGGAGATGGGAGCTAAGCCAATGCATTCTTCCTTTCTCAAATATTTCTCCCTTGTTTCACTGTAGGAATAAAGGTTTCCCTACATAGTTAAACAATGCAGTTTGCCTGAAGCAGTATCAATTGGGATAAATGAAAGGTTGGTCACAAAACTTAAATGGAAAATCTGGGGAATGAGATGATTATAGGGGATTGACTTCTAAGGATCTAGAAACACACATGTGCAGGACTGTGTGCATCCCAAAGAAATCCCTGAGAAGACCCTAATCTCTCACCGGTGGCTGACTCTGAGACTCTATACAAGCAGGAAGTGAAAGTTAAGGCAGAGCTGTAAACTGATGGAGCACTGAAGATAGGTCCCAAGCCAAACACAGAACTCCTTGGCAAAGGAAAGAAGATATGTTTTCTCAAGGCTCGCTGACATATCATTATTGAACACTGAGCTGAGTAGATATGTTCAGCAGCCATACTTGACAAACAATACATGCTTTAGAGAATTAGTTCAGGAAACTCACTAAATACACAAATAGCAACAACAAAAACTCTGTTTGCGTAGGGGACAAATTTAATTTCTGTAGTTATCACATTATTTAAAATGTTGAGTTTTCAACAAACAAATTACAAGACATGCAAAGAAAAGAAACTATGGCCTACCATATGAAAAGAAAGTAGTCAGTAGAAACTGTCACTATTTCTGAGTAAGCCCAAATGTTGGACATAACAGACAAAGATCATAAGATAAATTAGATTATAAAAATATGTGCAAAGAACTAAAGAAAACCATGACTAAATAATCAAAAAAAGGTATAAGAAGGATACCCTTACGAAAATGGGAATACTAATAAAAAGATAGAAATTCAACAAAACATACAAATTCTGGAGATGAAATGTATAGTAACTGAAATGAAAAATTCACTAGAAGGGCCCAAAAGAAAATTTGAATTGGAGAACAAAGAATCAATGAACTTGAAGATCAATTGAGATTTTTCAGTCTGCAGAACAGAAGAAGAAACAACGCCGAAAATTAAATTGAGCCTCAGAGATTATTACATCTACCAATCTATGTATAATAGGATTCCCCAAAAGCAAAAAGGATAGGGGCAGAAATAATATTTGAAGAAATAACAGCTAAAAACTCCCCAAATTTGATGGAAAACATTAACTGAAACATTGAAGAAGCCTGATAAACTTCATGTAGAATAAATTAGAGAGACCCATACCAAGAGAAAAAATGAAGATGAAATCAAGACATTGCCAGATAATAAAACCTGAGCAAATTCATTGTTAAAGGACTTGCCCAATATGAAACTAAAACAAATCCTTTGGGATAAAATAAAATAATGCTAGATAGTAATTCAAATATACATTAAAAAAATATGCACCGGTAAAGGTAGTCACATAGTCAAATATAAAAGGCAGTGTAAATGAATTTCTGTTTATAAATCTTTTCTTCCCATATCTGATGTAAAAATAACTGCATGAAACAAAAATTTTAAAGACATGTTAATGAGCTTATTATGTATAAAGATGTAATTTATGTGACAATAATAGCACAAAGGAGTGGGGGAGGAGCAAGCCATTTTGGAGCAAATTTTTCTGTGTTTTGTTGAAATTACACTGGTATTAATCTGAGTTCAACTGTTTTAAGTTAAAATGTCAGTTGTAATCTCCAGTGAATTATAGTGGATCGTGAGTAGACCACTAGAAAATAACTCAAAAAATGAGGTAAAAGTAACAAGGGAATTGAAATGGTGCCCTAGAAAATGTCTACTCACCAAAAAAGAAGGCAGTAATGGAGGAAAGAAATTTTTAAAAACTTTATTAATAAACAGAAAAATGGTATAAGTAAATCCCATCTCATCAGTAATGACACTACAATAAACATTAACACAGGATAGCAAGAATGTCCTCATTTTTCTATCCTTGACCATTATCCACGCCATATGTTTTTCTATTGTTTTTATGCCCAGGCTGGAAGAACACAAATATAATCCCCAAACATTGCTAATATCATGCATAGCTGGAATCAGGTTATATTGTTGATCTTTCATTATAAACAGACTTTTCATAAACAAGAGCAGCAGAAGGATAGGGGACATTTTATAAAAATAAGACATTGCTTTTCTTTATCATTGGTTAAAGCTGTGGCAAGTGGTGCAGTGATAAAGAATCTGCCTACCAATGGAGAAGACGCAGGAGACGCAGGTTTGATCCCTGGGTTGGGAAGATCCCCTGGAGTAGGAAATGGCAGCCCACGCCAGTATTTTTGCCTGGTAAATTCCATGGACAGAGGAGCCTGGCAGGCTACAGTCCATGGGTTTGCAAAGAGTCGGAGAAGAGTGAGCACCCACGCATGCACATGCACTCGGTTGTATGGTGCAAGATAAAGCAAACTTCTGTCTCTGCAACAGGCTGACTGCCTTTCTCTATCAAACTTTCACTCATTATATCCTGATACCCATGTATCCCTGAGTTTAATATAAGGATATATATTTCAAATCATGTCAGTATCTACATTTATCAAAAAAACTTAAGCTATAGAAAATAAAAATATTTGTAGATTTTTAATACTAGAGATTCCTAATAATAGTCACATGGCTCCTTACTGGGTTAATCATAGTCTTAATGTTAAATCAGAAATAACATGTTAAAAGGAAGTAGCAGCGCTTGGTAAACTTTTTGATAGATAGCTGGTCCTCACTGCCATCCCCATAAATCTCTTTGAAACAGACAGTGTTAAAAGCATAATGACTAGCCTTGGCATAGGTTTTCCTCTATGCTAACTGATCTATATGAGTATCAAATCTTCATAACTGGTGTTTTCAACATTGATGCTTCATCCAAACCCTTTTCTAAATTCAAACAAATAGTTACCCTCTCCTTTTCAATGTTTTTCAGACAACAATGTTGGATACTGTGCTTAGCCATTTTTTTAAACTAAAGACTGCTTTCCTTCAAGTGGGCAGCAGAATGATTGTCCACTCTATGTTGTCATTAAAACTATTCCCATTTCCTAGAGTTACAACCTCATGACTTGTATTTAATGTACACTTGTAAATATTACTGTTGTATAAAAAGAAATTTGTCTGGTCTTTGTCTTTGGTTCCAGGCACTGAACTTCAAAAACCCTTGGAATTTGTTATGCCAATAAAGTAACTTGTGGTAGGCTTCTAGAATGTTTCAGAACAGGGGTTAATTGCCATAAAGACTAAATAACTAAGTGATCAAAGTTTAGGGACCCAGAGCCACCCTGACCTCCAGAGAGGAGAGAGGGTCTGGAGACTAAGTTCCATAATTAAATTAAGTAAGTATGCTCACATAATGAAGCATGTAAAAATTCTGGATACCAAAACTCAGTGAAGATTCTTGGTTGACGTGCCAGGAGGTGATAGATTCTGATTCTTTGAGAAGGCACAGAAGTTCTGTGTTTAGGACCTATCCAGATCCAGCTCTATGTGCCTCTTAATCTGACTGTTCCTGATCTGTATCTTTTATGGCTAACACTTTTCTGAGTTTTGTGAGTCATTCTAGTGAATTAATGAACCTAAGCAAATTATTGGTGGAAATCTCTGAATTTGTAGCCAGTTGGTCAAAAGTGCAGCTGTCCAAGGGAATTTCTGAATTTGTGTGGTATCTAAAGAGAGGGCAGTCTTGTAGGGGATGATGCCCTTAAACCCACAGTGAAGTGAAGTGAAGTGAAAGTCGCTCAGTTGTGTCCAACTCTTTGCAACCCCATGGACTATATAGTCCATGGAATTCTCCAGGCGAGAATACTGGAGTGGGTAGCCTTTTCCTTCTCCAGGGGATCTTCCCAACCCAGGGATCAAACCCAGGTCTCATGCATTGCAGGCAGATTCTTTACCAGCTGAGCCACAAGGGAAGCCCAAGAATACTGCAGTGGGTAGCCTATCCCTTCTCCAGTGGAATCTGATGCTAACTCTATGTGATTAGTTTTAGAACTGAATCAGAGTATATCAGTTGGTTTTAGGCCATTTGGGGCTGGTGACAGAATTACCAATTCCCCATTTATTTTCCCCCTTAGATCTTTATCATTTTTAATGTTTAAAAATAAAACACCAAAAGCTGCTGAAGGTTTAGAGTTTACAAGTTAATACAGAAGGGCACATCTGTTGCACATGGTCTTGGCCTGTCAACGGATTTTAAAAAGCCCTACAACATTAAACAGAAATCTATTTCTGGCTTTTAAAAAAATTTATTCCCCTACTTTGCTTAGAGCAACTACATTCCATCTTTGATGTTTGGTATATTAAAAAAAAAAAATTACTGTGGATATATGAAAGGGGACTGAGCCAATGCATGTAACTTAATCTATATAAGATTAAAACACCCACTGTCAGCATTTTGATAAGTTTTCAGATGAAAAACAGTAACATTTAAATACATACACAACAGCTACCTGTTTCCGAGGAACTCCTCATTGCAAAACATACAAATGCCATGAAAGCTGTTATCATTTCGTTCTTGTTGCTGTTGCTCCAGAATTTCTTTCTGTAAAGGAAAAACAGATACATTATGTTATCTGTAATAAATGCATAGCTAGCTAGTGAAAAATGTCATGGTCTGGTTGGGAGGAAACTGGAGAGAGGCACAAAGGAAGTAAATGAACACTGATGATATTTCAAATTTCTGCATTCCTGTTCTTGTACCTAAATTCCAAGTCCATACAGTTAAATGCCGGACAACACAGTATTTGGATAGCTATGCAGGAAACAAAGTCAACAGGGTCTTACCATCCTTTCCCGACTTTGTCCTTTCTCCTATCTTTATCAGTAATTTCCCAATCTCATTCTCTTCCAAAAGTAAAAATGTGCTCCTTTCTGAAATTCTCAGTTTAGTTTGTAATCAAGTTCTGATCAATGTTTTTTACTTGATCTGTCTTTCATATTACTTCTCTCCACCAATCCCATTGCCATCACCCTGAATCCAGTCTTTAGTCAGTCATTATGAGATTACTATGAGTAAGTCTCCTAGAAGGTCTGCCTGATTTTAATCCTTTTTTCTACCATATTCACCCTCTCTTTGGCAGGTAGAAAAAACTCTTAGAATTATTTTCATGTATAATTATCTTGTTACTCTCCAATTCATATAATTTAAAATATGCACCAGTAACATCCTATTCTAGTCAAGGTGGTTCTATACATTGCTTTTCCTTGAGGTGATTTTATTTCTCTTTGCTTTTTCATTCTTATAAATATTAACTGTTCTTTAAGATCCAAGCTGATTCCTATTTCTGCCATGTAGTCAGCTCTGAATTACAGTACAATAGTTAAAGAGTTCAGACTCTGAAACATTGAATAGAACTAGATTTGAAGCCTGATGTGCTGTACCCCATGGGGTTGTTGCAAGGAGTTGGATACCACTTAGCGACTGAACAACAATTACAACTCACTTATACTTGATATTTTATTTAACCTCTATAATACTTAGTTTTCTCAATTTAAGATGAAAATACTACCTCACAGCATTGTTTACAGGATAAGATCAGAAATTTGTGTAAAGAATTCAGATTGCACACATGTATGGTCAGGCCACTCAAGATGGCTGTTCTCCTGCTCTCTGTACATCCCCTGCCTAACCAGTCCCTGCTTCACCTCTATCTTACGTACAAGACTGACCATAAAGAAGGCTGAGTGCCAAAGAATTGATGCTTTTGAACTGCGGTGTTGGAGAAGACTCTTGAGAGTCTCTTGGACTAAAAGGAGATCAAACAAGTCAAATCCTAAAGGAAATCAACACTGAATATTCATTGGAAGGACTGATGCTGAAGCTCCAACACTTTGGCCACCTGATGTGAAGAGCCCATTCATTGGAAAAGACCCTGATGTTGGGAAAGATTGAAGGCAGGAGAAGTGGGTGACAGAGGATGAGATGGTTGGATGGTATCACCGACTCAATGCACATGAGTTTGAGCAAGCTCTGGGAGGTGGTGAAGGACAGGGAAGCCTAGCGTGCTGCAGTCCATGGGGGTCGCAAAGTATGGGATATGACTGAGTGACTGAATAATAACAACACATGACACATTCCTACACACAAGCCTCAGGCCCCAGCTAGTGATTGTTCTTATCAAAGGGGCAGTGAGGGGCGTGCCCCTTTACTGGTCTCCTGGTAACTAAGGAGCTCATCTGACCTCACTTCCCCTATGATTGGTAAATTGCTTTACCATCATCTCTTTTGCTTGCTTTATTTTCTGAATGGATATGAAAACTCTGAAATTAAAAGAGAGTGTTTTATGCTGTTCTTATTTTACATCTGCATACTACTCTCCAGCTACTCTTATAACATGAAGCTCAAAATAGGAACTTCATAAAGTCCATTACTGATTCTATAAATATTTGTAGGACAGCCTAAAAAGGAGCTAGTATCTAGAAGCTTAATAAATTCCACTGGTACTTCTGGAAATCTATCATCAAACATTTAGAAATATTAATCCACTGAAGAAAAAAAAAATCAATTCAATCAACTTCTGCTTTCAGTCATGATGAAAATAATGGATACTGGACTTCCCCTTCCCCTGTAAACTATTATAAAACAAGTTGCTTCATATATTGTATCTGTTTTCAGAAAATGGATAATAGCACTGTGATGGATGAGTAAAAATAAATAATACATTGCCAGTTTTCTGTTGGGTAGTATTTTCCAAATCACAACACAGGGAAGTTAAACCCAAATGAAGGATATGTATCTACCTCAGTTGGTGGAGAAGAAAAAAGAAAAGAAGAAAAAAAAGACTGGCATTTAGCATACTTTAAAAGCAAGAGAAATTTGTGGGACAAGGTACTAGAGAGAAGAAGCTTTAGAGGAGGAGCTCAAGAAACCTAGACTGGGATTCTTTGTATCTTTGCCCAAATACTGAGCTCTGTACATATAGGGGTAATCCCTGGTGGCTCAGTGGTCAAGGATCTGCTGCAATGCAGGAGACATGGGTTTGATCCTGGGGTTGGGAAGAGCCCCTGGAGAAGGAAACAGTAACCCACTCCAGTATCCTGCCTGGGAAATTCATGAGCAGAGAAACCTGGTGGGCTACAGTCCATGGGATAGAAAGGGTTGGACACAAGTGAGCGACTAAACCACCACCACAACCCATGTATAGGACAGGACTCTGTGAGGCCTGATAGGGGAGTTCCAGGGGCTGTGAAGCTTAATGGGGATTCTAGAAGTCACAGCATTGGACTCGGTACGTTGGAACTCTTGACACACAGAATGGAGAGACCTTGCTCAACACTACAGGCACACAGCAAATATAAAAGAACACTTTTCACTTCATGAAGCTTAGGGCTTTCTGTTGGTGGCAGGTGGATAGATAAAAGCAAAAGAAACAAAGGGAGTAAAGTTGATGTATCAGAAAATTTTAATTATTGCTTTTTAAGTGAATCTTACATAAAAACTGAAAGTGACAGTAAAAGTCAAATTAAAGGAAAAGCGAACCTTGATAAACATGTATAGCTTAACTAAAAGAGAGAAAACACATCTCAGAGCCCTATATTTACAACTATGTTAGCAGCAAAACAAAAAACCAACAGATAATGCTCTTGATAAAGATCACTTTAAATACCATGCAGTAAGGCTGAGCAATACTTTCTTGGCCTGCTCGTGTTTTTGGACTATAAGACCAGTAAACATTTATTAAAATCATCATTCTGGCTTATATTTCTCAGGCTGGTGATAATATAACCTAAAGTTGGCTAAAGAAATGTCTTACTGAAAAAAAAAAAAAAGAAAAAAGAAAAGAAATGTCTTACTGAACATTTCCCTGGTTTTGATTAGCACAAACATAACACATTTCTGAGTTTAAACCACAGTGATACTAAGCCATCTACAGTTTACTCTGGCCAAATTTAAGTTTTATCAGTTGACCCTAATTGATACAACCTAAGGGTAGACACCTGAAGCTGTGTAACTTCTTCTTGCTGCTGCTGCTGCTAAGTCGCTTCAGTCGTGTTCGACTCTGTGCGACCCCATAGACGGTAGCCCACCAGGCTCCCCCGTCCCTGGGATTCTCAAGGCAAGAACACTGGAGTGGGTTGCCATTTCCTTCTCCAATGCATGAAAGTGAAGAGTGAAAGTCAAGTTGCTCAGTCGTGTCCGACTCTTAGCGACCCCATGGACTGCAGCCTACCAGGCTCCTGTGTCCATGGGATTTTCCAGGCAAGACTCCTCTTAGGAGAGCCTAATTTGCATTTTGGTGAATTAGAAGGAGCATGGAATAGACAGGGCAGTAAAGCAAGAAGCCACTTTTTAATGGCAAGTAGCTAAAACTGCTCTGTTCTATTTGCATCCTTGAGCTTCCAACCATCTCTACTAACAGAACATGAGCTCCTTTATGCACAACTTATTACAATAGAGTCTTAAAAACACAAGATAACTAAGTTTATACCCCTGGTGCAACAACAAACACACTACAAATCTGAATACTCTCTTGAAAATCAAAATAAAATTCTCAAAGGAGAGGAGTTTATAAAACATTGATTATCTCTTACTCATAAAAGACTGGAACTTCTTATGCTAATTCTTATTAGCATTTCATATAGGCTATAAAAAGGTGGCAAGAACACAGAAAAACTGTACAAAAAAGATCTTCACGACCCAGATAATTATGATGGTGTGATCACTCATCCAGAGCCAGACATTCTGGAATGTGAAGTCAAGTGAGCCTTAGGAAGCATCACTATGAACAAACCTAGTGGATGTAATGGAATTCCAGTTGAGCTACTTCAAATCCTAAAAGATGATGCTTTGAAAGTGCTGCACTCAAAATGCCAGCAAATTTGGAAAACTCACTAGTGGCCACAAGACTGGAAAACGTCAGTTTTCATTCCAATCCCAAAGAAGGGCAATGCCAAAGAATGCTCAAACTACTGCACAATTGCACTCATCTCACACGCTAGTAAAGCAATGCTCAAAATTCTCCAAGCCAAGCTTCAGCAATACATGAACCGTGAACTTCCAGATGTTCAAGCTGGTTTTAGAAAAGGCAGAGGAACCAGAGATCAAATTGCCAACATCCGCTGGATCACTGAAAAAGCAAGAGAGTTCCAGAAAAACATCTGCTGCTGCTTTATTGACTAAGCCAAAGCCTTTGACTGCGTAGATCACAATAAACTGTGGAAAACTCTGAAAGAGATGGGAATACCAACCCCCCTGACCTGCCTCCTGAGAAATCTCTATGCAGGTCAGAAAGCAATAGTTAGAACTGGACATGGAACAACAGACTGATTCCAAATAGGAAAAGGAGTACGTCAAAGCTGTATATTGTCACTGAGCTTATTTAACTTATATGCAGAGTACATCACGAGAAACGGTGGGCTGGAAGAAACACAAGCTGGAATCAAGATTGCTGGGAGAAATATCAATAACCTCAGAAATGCAGATGAAACCACACTTATGGCAGAAAGTGAAGAAGAACTAAAGAACCTCTTGATGAAAGTGAAAGAAAAGAGTGAAAAAGTTGGCTTAAAGCTCAACATTCAGAAAACAAAGATCATGGCATTCGGTCCCATCACTTCATGGCAAATAGATGGGGAAACAGTGGAAACAGTGTCAGACTTTATTTTTGGGGGCTCAAAAATCACTGCAGATGGTGAATGCAACCATGAAATAAAAGACGCTTACTCCTTGGAAGGAAAGTTATGACCAACCTAGATAGCATATTAAAAAGCAGAGACATTCCTTTGCCAACAAAGGTCCGTCTAGTCAAGGCTATGGTTTTTCCAGTGGTCATGTATGGATGTGACAGTTGGACTATAAAGAAAGCTGAGCACTGAAGAATTGATGCTTTTGAACTGTGGTGCTGGAGAAGACTCTTGAGAGTCCCTTGGACTCCAAGGAGATCCACCCAGTCCATCCTAAAGGAGATCAGTCCTGGGTTTTCATTGGAAGGACTCATGTTGAAGCTGAAACTCCAATACTTTGGCCACCTGATGCGAAGAGCTGATTCATTTGAAAAGACCCTGATGCTGGGAAATATTGAGGGCAGGAGGAGAAGGGGATGACAGAGAATGAGATAGTTGGATGGCATCACTGACTCAATGGACATGAAGTTTGGGTAAACTGTGGGAGTTGGTGATGGACAGAGGCCTGGCGTGCTGCGGTTCATGGGGTCGCCAAGAGTCAGACACAGCTGAGAGACTGAACTGAACTGAATAGGCTATAAAATGGAGAACTTTCCACAGCAATAATAAGCTGGTAAGATATTTAAGATCAGTCCAGGGTGTTCATTGGAAGGACTTATGCTAAAGCTGAAACTCCAATACTTTGGCCACCTCATGCAAAGAGTTGACTCATTGGAAAAGACCCTGATGCTGGGAGGGTTGGGGGCAGCAGGAGAAGGGGATGACAGAAGATGAGATGGCTGGATGGCATCACCGACTCAATGGACATGAGTTTGAGTGAACTCTGGGAGTTGGTGATGGACAGGGAGGCCTGGCGTGCTGTGATTCATGGGGTCGCAAACAGTTGGAGACGACTGAGCGACTGAACTGAAGATATTTATGTAAACAAATATAACAGCGTACTGTATATGTAAGTTATCCTAAAAATTGGAATTTATTATTGGTTATTAATTAAAAAATTCTAAAGTACTTTTTTAAGAATTCACAACTGATAATTTTTAGAAATAGAGTTACATAGAGAATTTTATATTGTTGTGGGAAAAGAAATTGGAGGATGAGTTTTACTTTTTTTCAATTAATTGCTTTCACTTGATACAGCATATATATTTTAATAAGTACATATTTCAAAACTTATTTTCAAATTTTTATTTATTTATTTATTTATTTTTGGCCATGCTGGGTCTTTGCTGCTGCAAGGGCTTTCCTTTAGTTGTGGTGAGTGGGCGCTACTCTTTAGTTGCAATGCGTGGGCTTCTCATTGCGGTGGCTTCTCTTGTTGAGGAGTATGGACTCTGCGGCATGTGGGCTTCAGTAGTTGTAGCATGTGGGCTCAGTGGTGCTGCTTCGGGGCTCTAGAGCACAGGCTAATAGTTGTGGCACACAGGCTTTGTTGCCCAGCAGCACGTGGGATCTTCCCAGACCAGGGATCGAAACGGTATCTCTTGCACTGGTAGGCGGATTCTCTACCACTGAGCCACCAGGATGTTCAGGTCAGTTCAGTCGCTCAGTCGTGTCTGACTCTTTGCGACCCTATGGACTGCAGCATGTCAGCCTTTCCAGTCCATCACCAACTCCTGGAGCTTGCTCAAACTCACTGTCCATCACGTTGGTGATGCCATCCAACCGTCTCATCCTCTGTTGTTCTCTTCTCTTCCTGCCTTCAATCTTTGCCAGCATCAGGGTCTTTTCCAATGAGTCAGTTCTTTGCATTAGGTGGCCAAAGTATTGGAGTTTCAGCTTCAACATCAGTCCTTCCAATGAATATTCAGAACTGATTTCCTTTAGGATGGACTAGTTTGATCTCCTTGCAGTCCAAGAGACTCTCAAATCTGCTCCAACACCAGTTCAAAAGCATCAATTTTTAGCTTTCTTTATAGTCCAACTCTCACATCCATACATGACTATCAGAAAAATCATAGCTTTGACCAGATGGACCTTTGTTAGCAAAGTAATGTTTCTGCTTTTTAATATGCTGTCTAGGTTGGTCATAGCTTTTCTTCCAAGGAGTAAGCGTCTTTTAATTTCATGGTGGCAGTCAACATCTGCAGTGATTTTGGAGCCACCCCCCAAAAAAAGTCTGACACTGTTTCCACTGTTTCTCCATCTATTTGCCATGAAGCGATGGGACCAGATGCCATGATTTTAGTTTTCTGAATGTTGAGCTTTAAGCCAACTTTTTCACTCTCCTCTTTCACTTTCAAGAGGCTCTTTAGTTCTTTACTTTCTGCCATAAGGCTGGTGTCATCTGCATATCTGAGGTTATTGATATTTCTCCCGGCAATCTTGATTCCAGCTTGTGCTTCCTCCAGCCCAGCATTTCTCATGATGTACTCTGCATATAAATTAAGTAAGCAGGGTGACAATATACAGCCTTGACGTCCTCCTTTTCCTATTTGGAACCAGTCTGTTGTTCCATGTACAGTTCTAATTGTTGCTTCCTGACCTGCATACAGATTTCTCAGGAGGCAGGTTAGGTGGTCTGGTATTTCCATCTCTTTCAGAATTTTCTGTAGTTAATTGTGATCCACACAGTCAAAGGCTTTGGCTTAGTCAATAAAGCAGAAGTAGATGTTTTTCCTGGAACTCTCGTGCTTTTTTGATGATCCAATGGATGTTGGATCTCTGGTTCCAGCAATTTGATCTCCGGTTCCTCTGTCTTTTCTAAAACCGGCTTCAACATCTGGAAGTTCACGGTTCACGTGCTGTTGAAGCCTGGCTTGGAGAATTTTGAGCATTACTTTACTACTGTGTGAGATGAGTGCAATTGTGCAGTAGTTTGAGCATTCTTTGGCACTGCCCTTCTTTGGAACTGGAATGAAAACTGACCTTTTCCAGTCCTGTGGCCACCGGTGAGTTTTCCAAATTTGCTGGCATATTGAGTGCAGTAGTTTCATAGCATCATCTTTTAGGATTGGAATGACTCAACTGGAATTCCATCACCTCCACTAGTTTTGTTCGTAGTGAGACTTCCTAAGGCCCACTTGACTTCATATTCCAGCATGTCTGGCTCTAGATGTGTGATCAGACTGTCATGGTTATTTTGGTCTTGAAGATCTTTTTTGTATAGTTTTTCTGTGTGTTCTTGTCACCTCTTCTTAATATCTTCTGCTTCTGTTAGGTCCATAATATTTCTGTCCTTTATTTTGCCCATCTTTGAATGAAATGTTCCCTTGGTATCTCTAATTTTCTTGAAGAGATCGCTAGTCTTTCCCATTGTATTGTTTTCCTCTATTTCTTTGCATTGATCACTGATCTTTACAGTGATCACCAGGATGTTGGGGACATTAAATAAATAAGTCTTTTTTAGTCTTAAGAGACAAAGCACAGCAGGCCTCTGACCTTGCTTCTAAGCTGCCTGGACACTGCCCTGATGTGAGTGTAAGCCTTGCGACACCATAGATAAGATATGGCACAAATCTCGGGACTGTTGAGCCCCTGGAGGGGGTTTGGCCAACCAAGCCCTAGGCTTACCACTCAAGTTTTACAGGATAGAGCAAATAGCATTATAATGAAACAAGAGCTGCAATTTGCTCACAGATTGATGATATTATCAGTTTGCATCCTGAGATTACAACCGGGAACCCCAAACTTTCTGAAGTCTCACCCACAGAGTGGACGCACTGCTTGGGACCCTTTCCCAACTGGGACTCCAGGTGTGCTGTAGCACAGGATTTCTGTGCTGCATCCACTTAAGTCTGGATGTTGGTCAACACCCAATTCGGTGATATATATCCTCTGTTGTTTCTATTCCCTTTTTTCTTTTAATGTTAGTATATTGAAAGTAAGCTAGATAATTCTCTAATAAATATTGGTATTATTTATTTGTATATAATGAGTGACTTATTTTGTTAAGAAATCCTTTGAACCTACGATGAAAGTGAAAACTCTCAGCAAAACACAGGGAAGCCCTTTAATAAGTATATATCTAAAAAGCATAATTACATGTTTGTCACTAAGATAACTTTTTGAGAAAAACAGGAGATGCAAGTCAAGATATGGAAATGAACTAGAATGATAAATCCAACAATTACAGAATCTAAGTATACTGAAGTAGAATGTAATTGCTTTTGTTTTATTCTTTAAATATATTAAGAAATAAAATAATGGCAACATGCTTTCCCTCTTATCCACTCTAATAAAGCCTACTCTATGAATTGTCTGTCTGTACATTATAAAACAAATAGGAAATTATTATTTCTTAATATAGGAACACCAAATATATACTGATATACTTTTAATCAAATTTTGCTGCTGCTGCTGCTGCTAAGTCGCTTCAATCGTGTCTGACTCTGTGCGACCCCATAGATGGGAGCCCACCAGGCTCCCTCATCCCTGGGATTCTCCAGGCAAGAACACTGGAGTGGGTTGCCATTTCCTTCTCCAATGCATGAAAGTGAAAAGTGAAAGTGAAGTCGCTCATTCATGTCCGACTCTTATTTTCCAGGCAAGAGTACTGGAGTGGGGTGCCATTGCCTTCTCTGTAATCAAATTTTTACTTATACATAAATCATGTGAAGATGAAAAAGAAATTATTTTAATTCCATAACTATTATGTCTATAATAGCTTTCCTCATCTTGTAATCAATTCAGCAAATTAAGGAGACAGTTATTTATTTGTTGAAATTGGCTCTGCTGACAGTTATGTCAAGAACACCAAATAGTAAACCTGGAAGCTACTCAAGTCAGGTAACTCAGTCACTGTCTCTTTTATTTATTTTTTTAATTGTGAAAAATTTCATAAGCAGGAAAGTTGAAAGACTAGTACAATGCACATCTGTATACCAAATCAGTTCAGTTCAGTTGCTCAGTTGTGTCCGAGTCTTTGCAACCCCATGAACTGCAGCATGTCAGGCCCCTCTGTCCATCACCAGTATCTATACTCAATAACTGTTCACATTTTGCCACAGCTTCTCTCTCTCTCCTCCCCTCCCACACACCATACACACATATATATTTAGCACTAAACACCTCTTGCTTTGCTGAACCATTTGAAAGCAAGAAAGCTGCAGACTTCACAACACTTCACTCCTAAATGCTTCAGCATTCTTCTAGTGAAAATAAGGGCATTCTCCTATATACAAGCACAGTGCCACTATCATTGTATCTAAGAAAATCAATAATTCCAAAGTGCCTAACACCTGGGTAATACTTAGATTTCTTCAATTGCCTCAAGTATGTCTCTTACTGTTCATCTCTTCCCCAGCTCCCACCAAGACCTTCCTAGGTTCACACATTTCACTTGTTTGTTAGGTGCTCTGCCTCCAAATCCCCCTCTCCCCACCCAGTTCCCCCACCCTATGAATCATAAACCACAAAATAACTAAACAGCCTGGTACTTCGACTCTGCTGTCTGGAAAAGGGAAGTTTTTCCCAACTCAATAATGGTCTTCTAAAGTATATGGACAATACTGTTGAATGGAAGGGCTCTGCTTCCAATGAGCTCTACTTACACAGACCTCTTGAATGGTTAGCAAAAATCTAG
The DNA here is from genome assembly GCF_003369695.1 of Bos indicus x Bos taurus. Taxonomy (NCBI): domain Eukaryota; kingdom Metazoa; phylum Chordata; class Mammalia; order Artiodactyla; family Bovidae; genus Bos; species Bos indicus x Bos taurus. The sequence goes on along the minus strand of NC_040079.1, from coordinate 63,675,263 downwards.
GTGAAAGACAGCCACGTCACCACTATGCCCCTCCACCCTTATTTCAATTGCTGCTAACTTGGTATGATGAGATAAAACAATACAGAGCTTTAAGGATTCTGTATTTCTTTCTTCTGTAGCATACATGTTGAGCACTGCTGATGAAGTATTAGTGAGGAAGAAACTGAGTGGAAGATACTTGTGACAAATAAGAACAACTTTTTTTCTTATTTTTCCCTTTTCTCCTGCCCTTCCTTCCTTTTTTCCTTTCTTCCTTTGGTAAGATTGGTATTGGTTAGGATTAATGATAGCTATGTTTGAAGTCATTTACAAACAAAAATATAATTTTTGGAGACAATCCATAGAAAGCATCACAAAGATGCTTTCTATGACATCTTTGATGGCACATCCAAGCCACCATTTTTGTGCTTTTATTTTTTCTAAAAAAGTCCCATACTAGGTAGATATACTAGATTTTATTCATGGATTTATAGAATAGAGGGATGAAGAGAATGTCACAGATGTTATCTGTTTGAACTGCTCAAAGTGGCTGATGAAATCAGATAAAATTTTCATTACATAATAGGCTTGGATAAAAATCATAGTTGTAAGAATACAACATCAACTGATGTATTAAGCAAAGAGTCATAATAACAAGCTGTATGATTGTGTAATTGGTTTTAAATGTCAAGAATGGTAGCAAAGGGGTCAGCACATAGTGTTGCATCTTTATTCATAACCTGAATAAGAGGAAACATTAATGAAACGGCAGACATAGCAGATGGCATGCAACACAGTCATAGGGGACTGACATGTAGGTAGAAAATGAAATTTGTGAGTTAGTTTGGAAATTATAAAAATCAGCCAATTTGGGAAAAAGCAATTTAGAAAATGTCCATTTAGGTTAAGTATTTGTATAAAGGAAAGAAAAAACTGATGCTTAAATGACAGATCCAATGGAAACAGCTTGTATTAACATAAGGAAGTAAAACTAAGGTTAATGTTATTCATACGATATCAAAAACATTTCATAGATACTGATATATTAGATTCGTAATAGTTTCCTGGCTGAATGGCTACACAAGTGACTATGAGAGAAAAGAGCACACTTCTAAAGTTCCCTCCCAACCAGCTCAGAGGCAGCAGCATGTCAGAACCTGCTAGCAATTCTCAGTCCAGGGGCCTAGCTGCGCTCCTCCCATACAGAACACCACAAATCTCCCTACCAAAGTTAGAACAGCGGTCCAAAGGCTCCACAGAAAGGCAGCAGAACTCCTTATTCCTCCTGCTTTCCATTTCTAGAACCATGGATTATCTCTGAGGGTATCTGGGATTATTTAATTTACACCTCCATCTTGTTTTCTTAAGTATTTCAAGTGGTTATAAAGCAACATAGCAGAAAATTAGTAAAGGAAGAAAGAAAAAATTAGGGTGGGATGGACACAAATCGAAGATAAAAAATAAAAAGAAGAAATATAAATGTATATCCACACATTCAAACCTCTAGGGGCTTCAAATTTGGCTATTGGCTTTCTTAGAAAAGGGCAACAGTTGGACAGGAGTTCATGTAACAAAGAATTTTGCTGGCTTTGTCCCCTGTTCCTAGGAGACAACCTATAAAGCCCTGGAATTCCTTGAATGTTTGGAGTGTCTTTGTTACTCCTGGTGGGCCTTTTGACGTCACCTGATAGTTCACGCTAATGAGATAGCTCCAGGATGGGGACTGCCATGTTCAAAGACCAACATGTTGTCAGTTGGCTAGGGTTTGAACCACAGGACATCAGCCTGACTTCAGGAAGGGGAGGGGAATGGGAGTTTGAGTTCAATCATGTGGTCAGTGAGTCAATCAATCAAACTTAATGGAGTTTCAGCAAAAACTCTAGACACCAAAGCTCAGGTAAGGTTTCCTGAGTGTGTATTGTTATAATATAATACTGTGTGCATTGCTATACACTGATGTATCAGAAGAGCAATACATCCCTGGGGACGATGAAAGCTTTGTGTTTGGGGTTCTCCCAGAGCTCATCCTATATATCTCTCTGGCTGGTTCTGATTTGGACTTATTTCTACAATAAAATCTGTAATCATAAATGTAGGCTTTGTGAGTTATTATAGCAAACTAAAGGCAATGGCACCCCACTCTAGTATTCTTGCCTGGAAAATCCCATGGACGGAGGAGCCTGGTAGGCTGCAGTCCATGGGGTCGCTAAGAGTCGGACATGACTGAGCGACTTCACTTTCACTTTTCACTTTCATGCATTGGAGAAGGAAATGGCAATCCACTCCAGTGTTCTTGCCTGGAGAATCCCAGGGACGGGGGAGCCTGGTGGGCTGCCGTCTCTGGGGTCACACAGAGTCGGACACGACTGAAGTGACTTAGCAGAAGCAGCAGCAATGAACCTGAGGGGGCATGGTGGGAACCTCTTGAATTTGCAGTCAGCTGGTTAGAAGTGAAGGCAGCCTACGGAGCCCGAAATTGTGGCTGCTGTTTGAAGAGAGGATAGTCTTGTGAAGTCTGGCTTAACTCTGGGAAGTCAGAAGCCATTAATAAGTATATTATGTGATAGAATGGGCAATATACTTAGAATGTGTATGTGTGTTAGTCGCTCAGTCGTGTCTGACTCTTTGTGACCCCACGGACTGTAGCCCACCAGCCTTCTCTGTCCATGGAAATCCCCAGGGAAGAATACTGGAATGGATTGCCGTTCCCTTCTCCAGAAGAACTTCCCAACCCAGAGACTGAACCCTGGTCCCCTACATCACAGGCAGGTTCTTTTACCTTTTGAGCTACAGTGAAGTCCATATACTTAGAACAAATAGACCAAACAAGATAGACTGTGTCTCATATTGATTCTCCAAAGCCAGCTCTCATGCCAAAGCATATCCCAAAACTTAGTGAGAGCAATGCTGAGGGGCAGCAATGCAGAGGGGTACAATAGATAGCTGTTTCCTTCTGACTGGAGGTTGACAGTTTAAGACTTCCTAGAAAAACTGTGACCTTCCTCAAAAAAATTTTCCCTGAACATGGCTTTTATAAATATTGGTTGATAATATTCTCAACTTTGTCCTTCCAATCAAGTAGCTTGACTGTTGTTTTTCTAAGCTCTGACTTGGATGCGCAGCCACTGGCCTTAGAAGGCAACTGGGAGACATCTGAGTTGACTCTGTCTTATAAAAGCTGCAGAGTCCTAAACATGAACAGGAGTTGACATGGGAAGTCATTTAATTCTTTGTCAAAAATGACTCAAGGAGACAGCCACACACTAGATAAGAGAGTCCCCTAAAAAATCATTTTTATTCCTCATCTCAGCCCCCAACACCAACTACTAGCCTCCAAAGTTGTACCTCATTTATCATGGTCACAATTTTTAACACAGATTAAAGTTTAAAGAAGGTGTCACCAGTTGCCCAGCCCTGATTTTGGTGGGGGGGTAAGTTGGGGGCTTGTCAGGAATGTACCCAAAGAACACCTGCCAAGGAGTGACATAATTTGTTGGCACATCCTCCAATGACAAACTTCCAGCAAAATGTATACCAAGGTACATTAAACATAGTAATTTACTAATATAATATTCACTGATAACTATGTCAAAAGGCCAAGATTAGATATTAAACAATAATAGGTTTTGGAATTTATTCATGACAACTAGTTAGTAAGGCCAATTGTCTCTTTTAGTAGACAAATACATATGTGTGCATATCTTTCCGAATTCTATGAAAAGAGGAGAAGCATCTACTTTAACCACAAGTGGCATTTAATCACTTAGAATTGATATTTTTGCACTGTGGTGTTGCAGAAGACTGTGGAGAGTCCCTTGCTGCAAGAAGATCAAACCAGTCAATCCTAAAGGAAATCAGTCCTGAACATTCATTGGAAGGACTGATGCTGAAGCTGAAACTCCAATACTTTGACCACCTGATGCAAAGAACCGACTCACTGGAAAAGACCATGATGCTGAAAAAGATTGAAGGCGGGAGGAGAAGGGGATGATAGAGGATGAGATGGTTGGATGGCACCACCGATGTGATGGACATGAGTTTGAGTAGGTTCTGGGAGTTAGTGATGGACAGGGAAGGCTGGTGTACTGCAGTCCATGGGGTCGCAAAGAGTCGACACGACTGAGCAACTGAAGTGAATTGAACTGAATCACTTAGATATTAATTAAAATAAAGCAGCAGCTGCTGTTGCTGCTAAGTCACTTCAGTCATGTCCGACTCTGTGCGACCCCATAGACGGCAGCCCACCAGGCTTCCCCGTCCCTGGGATGCTCCAGGCAAGAATACTGCAGAGGGAGGAAGAATTTCACTCTGCTTAGGGTGAAGAAAGCCACAAGAGAACATTCTTACAATGAAAGAAAGTTGGATTAAAAAAAAAAAAAAAAAAAAAAGACAAACCCCAAACAAAAACCCTGCACAACTTATTTTGACTCCAAGAAAGCTGAAGTCAAAAGGCAACCAGACAAACTGAATTCCAAAAGGTGACAAACTCTCTGACGAGAGGCAGGGATACAGGAACTATTTCACCTTTGGCAGAGCAAGAGATGAAAAGGGCAAGAAAGAAGAAAAGAGCTGAAATTTTAAAGAGCCCTGGGAGTCCTGGACATAAGGGGATCCAGCTCTTTTCCACAGGCTTCCATCAAGATCTCGGGAAAAACACTGGCAGTAGGGCAAAGACACATGAACAATGGCCCTTCCGTGGTGTGACAGTCACTCAGTCATGTTTGACTCTTTGTGCCCCCATGGATTATAGCCTGCCAGGCTCCTCTCTCCATGGAATTCTCCAGGCAAGAATACTGGAGTGGCTTGCCATTTCCTTCTCCAGGGGATCTTCCCAACCCAGGGATCAAACATGTGTCTTCTGCATTGCAGGCAGATTCTTTACCATCTGAATCACCAGGGAAGCCTACTAGTAACAGACATTTCTAAGTATAAAGACAAGTCAACTTAAAAAGTATCTGCAGATAACATGCTTGATTTTACCTTATAATCTGCAGACAATATATTAGAATATTTAATGAATCCATACACCTTTTTCAAAGGAATACCTGAAACAGAAGTAGCGATAAAGTTCTAAATGACAATCATCAATCAGATGAAATAATTTAGATGAAGCTTGTCTCTCTTGAAGAGATGAGGACTGGGCAAGTAGTCAGGAAGAAAATACAATGTGCTTTTAACTTTGTATGAAAAATAATGTTTAGTTCCCTGTTGCTTAACAGTTCTGTTTTTGTCACATACATGCTCTATTCAAATTACTGTCTGAATACTTTATTAAAACTCCGCTTCTGGCCTTTGTTTTCAAATCTGCTTGCTTCCTGGGACCTTGCTAGTTTCAGTCAGTTCTTTAGCTGCTGGCTGGGGGAGGGACCGCTGTACCACACTGATACAAAGCAGAGGTCTGCACTGCTGATGGATAGGGGCAGGGATACTAAGAAGTAAAACTAGAGTATTACTGAGTTCTTTCTGAGTGTACAAGAGTGTTTTGTGGTATAAGAGCTGGATATAAAGTCAGACCTGGAAGATCCTAACTTGGAAGTTTTTAAGCAAGTCTGACAGTGCATTTTTCTTAGAACGTTCAAGAAAGTTATAGGCATGTATTTTGGTATAAAAGGATTTAAATATAAAATAAAAAAAAACTTACAATGCTTAAAATTTACAGAGATGAAGGTATGTCTTTTTAAACTTGGGGCAGGTGTAGCCAGAAGCTGATGGAACAGCAGGGAAAGAAGGCAGATGGAGGAGATCCGCAGCACCAGCCTCAGCCCATTGTGCACATCTGGCTAAATCCAGGGCCCAGTAAAGGTCCACAGTATATTCACTTTTTGCTTACATGATGGGATTATGAAAGATCCTCACAAGAAAAATGGATAAAACATTTGGATAAAATGTTTATCCATAAAAATGGATAAAACATGAGTGTTTGGGAATCTTTGAGGAGGAGATACCTTGAAGAAGAATAAATCCTGGAACAGTTTAGAATTTGTTTATGCTTTCAGCTACTGATTAAAGTTCAGGGTAAAAAACGAAGCAGTAGATGGTCAACAAAATGGAGGCTTAAAAGAAAACTAATAAAAATTCTTTTTAGGCAGATGCAGATAAAGGTCTGTACTGTTAATACAAATGAGTCACTAGCTTTCTTCTGAAGTAACTTGTTTTCAATACCAAAACCCAGACGGCATACCAAATGAGAAAGCCCCTGATACACATATGGAACCCTGAGAAGCCTTTGCTCTTAAAGAGTGGGAACATTTGCTACTTCCAAGCACCGCACTGGGGATTCTGGATTGGCACTCCTTTGGGGAACAGACATCAAGGTATGAAGAATGGTATGTCAGCCATTGCTGGTAATAAAGAAAGCAATCAAAGAAGTCTGCTGCCTACTTCTTATTCTTCATCCCCCATACCAACCAGAGTAAATGATTTGAAAATAACATGGATAGATCTATTTTTTGGTGAAAACAGGTGACATGGACACTTCAACTGGCTAAAACACACGCCATTTATTCAGCCAAGATTTCTTAAAAGTTAACTAAACATTTGGTTTTACACTGGGCATTGCAACCTATGACTTCTTCTTGTTCATAATTTCAAATTCAGAATAGGTTTAAATTTTTCCTACCCACTGAAAAAAGACTTCAGTAAATTAACCAGTCAACATAAGTTTTTAGTATCCACACTGTAACTGGTAGCTAAATCAATGCTCCACAGAAGGCAATTTTTCTTAAATCACTCCAGTCACCCATTTGAATTACTCTAAATATCTTTATGTTCCAGAAGCATTCCAAAGGCATTCATTAACCTATAGATCCATTTTAAAAGCTTATCTCGGATACAACCATCTCCAAAATCTCTTCCTTTCCCTTCAGAAAAGCCATGAGATTTTAGAGAAGAGCAATCCAAGTAGAATAAATAGTAAGTGGTGCTGGCTGGAGCTTCCTGTATCTGAGGAACAGAGACATGGCCAGTGAGATGGGCCACAGTGAGCAAAGAGAGTGGGCGAGGGAAACAGGTACCACCCTTTGAGATCTTGGTAAGGAGGCTGGATTTTTATTTTAAATAAATTTGAAAGTATCAGCAAGTTTTAATACTAGAGTTGTGAACTGGACACGTGAGTACTCAAAGAGTTATAGTAAAAGCATATTTTTTTTTCTATCATACCCTTTATTTTATCTAACTCTCAAAATGAGAAAATTGAAGTATAAAAAGCTCAGTAACATTAATAATATAAGGATTAGGGGACAAGTACGTAACAAAGTAAAATGGAAACATGGACAAAATTTTATATATGATATTGATGTCCTGTTTCAACCACTTTCAGGACAGAATCTGCCTGTAACTTAAATATTTTAGAAACTCTCTGACCTGGGGTAAAGTAAAAAGCTACTTTTTACCAAAGAATTGCTCTCTTAAGTGTCAAAAATTGCTAGATAACCCTGGGAAAGACTAACCTGCCTGCCAGAATCTGATAATATAAGCATTAGAATTTATGTTAGCAATGTAACTCATGCAATATACTTAAAAACACATCTCTGCAGGTAAAGGCAGGAATAACTGCATTAAAACAAGGATTATCAAAGATACAATACAGTTCCTTAAATGTAAAAATCCAGTGTTCTCTGCATTTTGAGATGGTGAAAAGTTAAGTTTATGGCAACATCAAGATGTCTGAAATGATTAAGAAAATGCACGTCAATGACTAAATGAAGACAGTAAAACAAAAAAGCCAGGGAGAAATTTCTTAACTGGATGATGATACACACTCCTCCAAATCCATGAGATCTGATCTGACTAATATCTCACCTTTTTGAAAGATATCAGTACCTCCCACCCTTTTTGAAACTGCAAAGATGAAGGCAATAACCATCTGTTTGGTACACAGGACACACTGTCAGTATTTTTCTCCTACTTTGAATCTCCATGAGGTGGCTTTTGAAGAGTAGGGAAGAGACAGGATAGTGAGAACATCTTTAAAACACTAACTAGAAGAGAAAAAAAATTATACAGCTTTAACCATTTACATGGAACAGATCATCACAATGAAAAAAAAGAGAAGTTGAACTACAGAACAAAAAATTGCAAGAGTTAAACACATGAGACATAGAAAAGCCCAATTTTTTTTTCTTAATTAATTAAATCGCTTAAAAATTCAAGACTTTATTTCTTATTGTATATACTACTTGGATTAACTACATTTCTTAATGAAAATTTTGTTTAAAAGATTTTTAATTAATTTGTTACAATATTGTTTCTGTTTTCTGTTTTGGATTTTTGGCCATGAGGTATATGGGATCTTAGCTGCCTAACTAGGGAATGAACCCAGACCCTCTGCATTGGAAGGTGAAGTCATAGCCACTGGACTGCCAGGGAAGTTTCTTAATTTCTATTTGCATTAAAGATATAAGGGACTCTACCCTACCTAGGCAAGAAAAGACAGACTTTAAAAAATTGAAAGGTGCTATGGGAAACTGTGAAATATGTACTTGCCTTTACACTAAAGAAGAGAGAGGCTATCAGCATGAATCAGTATAGTATTATCTACCTAAGAAAGTATTTTACTGGCTAAACTCAGGGTCAGGTATACCCTAAGATAGAAGAAATTTAAAAAACACATTATCTTCGAGTTTTAAAAGAAAATATAAGCAGCTTTTTGCTCGTGCTAAGTCACTTCAGTCATGTCTGACTCTTCGACCTTGTGGACTGTAGCCCGCCAGGCTCCTCTGTCCATGGGATTCTCCAGGTAAGAATACAAGAGTGGGTTGCCATGCCTTCCTCCAGGGATCTTCCTGACCCAGGGACTGAACTTGAGTCTCCTGCATTGCAGGCACACTCTTTAATGCTGGGCCACTGGGGAAGGCCATAAGTAGCTAGAAATTAGAATTTCTATTTACCACTGACCTAAGATAACAAGAAATTAGATGAAAAAAAATCTTAGCAATGGAAACAGAATACTACTATTTATTTCCCTGTTCATCCATTTTTATTAATTCTAAAAACTGTCTATTTTTAAAATGTTACATTTGCTTATAGAAGGAAGTTCCAATTTGATAAAGGATCCTGGTAAAGAATGGTGCTTGGGGTTGGAAAACAGGAGCTTGAGCTCTTTCATTCCTACTTAATACAGAACAGAACTGAGGCCTTGAGCACATCTCCTCGTATCTTCAAACTTGTTTTTCCATCTAAACAGAGATTATGGTATTACTTTAGTGATCTCATAGAGCCAATGTATGTACAAATTGCCATGTAAATTTTAAGTTCTTATTGAAATTCAAAGTGGTAAACTTTAGGATTCAGTTTAGTATTGTTTCAGACTGTGCTTATATTTGTTTCCTAAATGAAAACATTAACTAAAATGAAGGTTAATATCACTCAAAGGGCACTCAAGCTAACTTCATCTCTGTTGCATTGTTAATAATAATGTTATAATCAATGGGAAACATCTTATATTTGGGAAAGTTACTCTAGATGCAATTATAAAATTTATGCTACAAAGCTAGGAATTATGCAAGAAAGGTATAAATATATTTTACTTTAAAGTCACTGATATAATTTGATCCTTTATTAAAAATCTCTGAAAGCTATAATGAAAAGTGGCACAAGGGAGAAAAATTTTAGTGGGGATATATAATTTCATTTTGCTGTTTTACTGTGGGGTGGGGGAGGTGGGATATATGAAGTAGCATTAAAAATAACCACAACAAAAAAACCGTTTCTCTCCAGAGGAACAAATTGTTATATAGATTAAATTTTTCATAAAATATTTATAGTTGTCATGAATGACCTCTCAGGCTGACATTTATAATAGCGACAAAAAAAAAAAAAAAATCCACTTTGATGCAGCTAAATGGATGTTTCCCCTCATCCCAATTTAATTAAAAGTTATATCTTGCCCTGAGAACTTATGAGTGTCATTTATCTTCTACTGTTGGCAAATGTAAAAATACTAGCATTATTTTTTTTTATGCTTAAGTGAAAAGTGTATGCCATGATTAAGTATGTCTGCCTCAGCTATTTTATCTCTCTTCCTTTAATCTAGGAGATCTGAATATATGGCACTATAGAAATACCACACCAATACTTCAGGATCAAACTTAAGTTAATACTTTATGAACAAGGCTCAGAGAAAATACAAAACTGAACCTGACAGTCTCAACCATTAAAGAGGCATCTAATCCAGTAGGGAAGAAAGGTTTTTAAATAACTATAATTGAAAAGCCAAGTAAAATACTGTTATTAATAGAGTTTAGAAAAGGATATTAATTCTGACTGGCAGCATCAGGAAGTTTTTGTGGAAAGTGTGGTATTTGAGCAATGTCTTGAGGGGTATGTTATTTACACAGGTGGGGCTGGCATTCCTGATTGATGAAGCATATTCCTGAAAGCACCTAACATACAAGTAACTGTGAGATACGAGTGTTTTCACTAGAGTGCAGTCTCTAAAAGAGTAGGGGCTGTGGCTTATCTCACCCACTGCTGTATCAACAGCATTTGGAACAGGGTCTGGTGCAAGATAAATATTAAATAAATGAATGAATAAACTGGACCCTGGGTAAATGAAACAAACAAAAAAAAAAATTGGAGAAAGATACTGGAAATGTAGTTTGAGCCCAGAAAAGCTTAAGAATATGTAGGTGAAAAAGACCACTGCAAGTTTTAGGAGGATAAAGTGATCTACTATGTGTTTTAATATTAAACTTTTAAAGGCAATGCCAATTGATTAGAGAGGTGATTCCATTTACAAGGTAACATAAAAGGTACCAGGAGCACAAAGAAAAGTATGGATACAGGACTCAGAGTTGGAACTGACAGGACTTGACAAATGACTGAGGTGTGCAAATGAGTTAAAGATAATTTCAGAAGTCTCCAAACTGAGTGACCAGGGAAATGGTGGTACCATTATGTAAGAAGAGGAAAACAAGCAAACTGCAAATTCTGGTTCAGAAAAAAACAAAGTCAGTTTTAGGCACATTAAAATTAAGGTGCCATTGATTCATATGGAAAAGTTCAACAAATTGGAAGTTAGAATTGGCATCTAGAGGTAAGCCAGCAAGAAAGCTGGAGATGAACTCAATCAATGGATATTGACTCTGACTGCCTATTTCTGTGGCAGCACCAAAATTTAAGCCATCAACATAGCAGTGGTATTTATAAGTGTGCATACAGGGACCTTGGAAAATTTACCCATTTAAAACAAAAGAGGGGAAAGGATTACTGGAAGAGATTAAGATAGAATGATGAGATCAAGGGAATATTTTTAAAGAAGGAAGCTAAAGGGAAGCAGGGGTACAAGCTATTCAAACCTTTAAGAATCTTTCCTAGTTCTGTCATTTTCCCTTCAGAGTATACATGAAAAAGTTCAAATAAATGTAAAGTAGGAGTCAAGCTCTTAAAAAAAAAACAAACAAACCTAGGAACACAGACAAATCTTATACATGTCACAAGGAACCAGTGAGGTCTAGAAGCAAATGGAAAAAGGTGGATCATTTAGACTCTATATACCTCTGTTACTTGTTCAGAAACAATTTTTTAAAAAAATGAAGTTTGTAAAAAATACTAACATGAACTTAGCAGTATAGTGAGTATTACTGAAGGATATTTAAATACAAGACATAATTCCTGCCTCAAAGAAATTACAAAGCCATTTTGAACTAAGAGCAAATCATACAAAGGTATTTACACTAAATCCTTTCTTTAGAGTTCCAAATGAGAGAGCACAGATGAACGATACCAATGCAAGTCATCACTAATGCAAATCAGGAGGGCAAATGCCGCTCTGGTTTGAGGGTCCTCTCTCACAGATTTGAGACCCTACTGACAGTGAGTTGAGATCATTCAAATATAGAATGGATTATATACCCATTACCATAAAGCAGGTTAATGGGTTTAAACTACATTTAAGTGCCTTTCAGGTATAGTATACCAATGCACACTATTTAAAGTGGTTAAAAAAGTGCTTGTCTTTTAACATCCTTACCATCATTTACTGTTACTCTTCTCAAATCTTGTTAACTTGATAGAAGTAAAAAGGTGTATTATTGCTTTGGTTGAAAGTTTTCATTTGATCATTTGGGTTTCTTTCTGCAAATGTCTGTTACTGATTTGTAGAGCTTGTTATACCTAAAAGACATCCTGTTGTCACTGCCAATTTCCAAAGTGACAGACTTTATTTTCTTGGACTCCAAAATCACTGCAGACAGTAACTGCAGCCATAGAATTAAAAGACACTTGCTCCTTGGAAGAAAAGTTATGACAAACCTAGAAAGAGTATTAAAAAGCAGAGACATCACTTTGCCAACAAAAGTCTATATAGTCAAGCTTTGGTTTTTCCAGTAGTCATGTATGGATGTGAGAGCTAGACCACAGAAAAGGTTGAATGCCAAAGAACTGATGCTTTCAAACTGTGGTGCTAGAGAGTACTCTTGAGAATCCCTTGGTCAGCAAGGGGATCAAACCAGTCAATCCTAAAGGAAATCAACACTGAATATTTATTGGAAGGATTGATGCTGAAACTGAAGTTCCAATACTTTGGCCACCTGATGCAAAGAGTCAACTCACTGAAAAGACCCTGATGCTGGGAAAGACTGACAGTAGAAGGAAAAGGGGCCAACAGTATGAGATGGTTGGATGGCATCACTGACTCAGTGGACATGAGTCTGAGTAAACTCCAGGAGACAGTGAAGGACAGGGAAGCCCGGTGTGTTGCGGTCCACGGGGTTGCAAAGAGTCAGACATGATGGAGCGACTGAACAACAACAGTATAGATCCACATGCATTTTCCTTCTTTTTCTACAACTCTTCAAATACCCAAATCAATCTCACTGTTAAGACACAATATTATTGTATTTTTTTTTTTTTTTTTTGGTCACACTGACGCTGTGAGGCATGTGGGGCCTTAGCTCCCCCACCAGGGATCAAACCCGTGCCCCCTGCATTGGGAGCATGAAGTCTTAACCACTGGAGCTCCAGGGAAGTTCCAATATTATTGTTATTTGTACTATAGGCAACATTTACGAGTGCTTTCTACCTAACAGGTACTGTGGTAAATATATTACATGCATTATCTCACTTAATCTTCACAAGCCCTATGTTCTGTCATTATCTCCATTCCTGAGATATTTGCCTTTATTTCTCTAGATTCTACACTCTCTAATGACATGAATTACACCTTGTATAAACATCTAGTTAAGTTGGAATTCAGTGAATATGCAAGTATGTATGAACTGACTTCATAATTTTTTTCCTTTTAAGCTGCCATAATGTTCACTTTCATCAAATTTACTACTTTGTCAGAGTATAAAGTTGCTAAAAAGAAGGGATATTGTGATTTGTCATCAGATCAGATCAGATCAGTTGCTCAGTAGTGTCTGACTCTTTGCGGCCCCATGAATCGCAGCACAACATGCCTCCCTGTCCATCACCAACTCCCAGAGTTTACTAAGACTCAAGTCCATCGAGTCAGTGATGCCATCCAGCTATTTCATCCTCTGTCGTCCCCTTCTCCTCCTGCCCCCAGTGTATTTGGCTTTAGTCCCCATTTCTGGTACTTAGCTCCTAAAATGCTGAGAGCCATAGAGTTTCTTGTTATGTTAATGAACTGACTTTTGGAGAACACATAGGCAATTTAAGGATGAAGGTCTACCATGTGATTTTGAAGGTTGAAACTTCATTGCCCTCAATGGCCAATGATTGATTAAATACGCCTAGTATTTAATGAGGTTTTTATAAAAACCCAAGCACTACCTGGGAAGTCTACCATAAAGGCCCAAAAGGACATGGTTCAGAGAGCCTCCAGGCTGATGAATCAGAACATGTCTACATGCTGCCTTGCACGTGTGCACGCTCAGTCGCTCAGTCATGTCCAGCATTTTGCCACCACAAGGACTCTAGCCCATTAGGCTCCTGTGTCCATGAGATTTTCCTGGCAAGAATGCAGGCATGAGTTGCCATTTTCTCCAGGGGATCTTCCTGACCCAGGGATTGAACCTACATCTCCTGAACTGCAGGCAGATTCTTCACTGAGCCACCTCGACATGCTGCCTTGGTGGGCCTCAGATTTCATGGGGACAGAGCTTCTTTGGTATCTCACCCTAAGTATCTTTTCATCTGGATGTCAGTCCACACTCATTAGCATGCTTTGTATCATTACCAGTAATCTAGTGAGTAAACTAGCTTCCTGAGTTCTGTGAATCAAAACCAAGGAAGGTGGGTGGTCGTGAGAGCCATTTTATAGAGGTTTGTAGCCAGTTGGTCAGAAGTACAGGGAACAACCTTGATTTGTGAATGGTATATGAAGTAGATATATAAAGAATGTTCAAACCACCATATAATTACAGTCATTTCACATGTCAGCAAAGTAATGCTCAAAATTCTCCAAGCTAGGCTTTAACAGTATGTGAACCAAGAACTCCCAGATGTTCAAGCTGGATTGAGAAAAGGCAGAGAGAGGAACCAGAGATCAAATTTCCAGCATCTGTTGTATCATAGAAAAAGCAAGAGAATTCCAGAAAAACAACTACTTCTGCTTCACTGACTATGCTAAAGCCTTTGACTGTATGGATCACAACAAACTGTGGAAAATTCTTCAAGAGATGGGAATACCAGACCACCTGACCTGCCTCCTGAGAAACCTGTATGCAGGTCAAGGAGCAACAGTTAGAACCAAACATGGAACAACAGACTGGTCCCAAATAGGAAAAGGAGTACGTCAAGGCCGTATATTGTCACCTTGCTTATTTAACTTAAATGCAGAGTACATCATGAGAAATGTTGGGCTGGATGAAACACAAGCTGGAATCAAGACTGCCAGGAGAAATATCAGAAAACCTCAGCTATGCAGATGACATAACCCTTATGGCAGAAAGCAAAGAAGAACTAAAGAGCCTGTTGATGAAAGTGAAAGAGGAGAGTGAAAAAGCTGGCTTAAAACTCAACATTCAAAAAATGAAGATCATGGCATCTGGTCCCATCACTTCACAGCAAATAGATGGGGAAACAATGGAAACAGTGACAGATTTTATTTTCTTGGACTCCAAAATCACTGCAGATAGTGACTGCAGCCATGAAATTAAAAGACACTTGCTTCCTGGAAGAAAAGCTATGACAAACCTAGAGAACATATTAATAAGCAGAGACATTCCTTTGCCAACAAAGATCCATCTAATCAAGGCTACGGTTTTTCCAGCAGTCATGTATGGATATGAGAGTTGGATCATAAAGAAAGCTGAGCACTGAAGAACTGATACTTTTAAACTGTGGTGTTGGAGAAGACTATAGAGTCCTTTGGACAGCAAGGAGATCAAACCAGTCAATCCTGAAGGAAATCAACCCTAAATATTCATTGGAAGGACTGATGCTGCAGCTGAAGCTCCAATACTTTGGTCACCTGATGTGAAGAGCTGATTCTTTGGAAAAGACCCTGATGCTGGGAAAGACAGAAGGCAGAAGGAGAAGAGGGCACCAGAGGAGATGGTTGGATGGCATCACTGATTCAATGGATATGAGTTTGAGCAAGATGGTGAAGGACAGGGAAGCCTGGTATGCTGCGGCCCACGGGGTCGCAAGGCGTCAACTGAGGGACTGAACAACATATGAAGTGGGTGTCAGTCTTTCAGGTCTGAGCCCTTAACCTGTGGCATCTGATGCTATCTTTGGATAGACAATGTCAGGATTGAGTTGTATTGTATCAACAGAATATCCAGCTGATGTCAGAGAATTGCTTGGTGGTGTGAGGAAAGAGCCCATATGCTGAAGCTGGTGTCAGAGTCTTAAAAGGTTATCTCAGTTTTATAGATGCACAGATTTCTGGAAACTTGAATCTATCTACAGGCATACTGTAGTAACTCAGTACTGTGTACTGAGTAACAGTAAGTGCCGAAGTAGTAGTTTAAGTTCTTATAAAAAAACCTATACATGTACTAAGATTATGACAGCTGATTATTCTTAAGACCACTGTAAGAGTGAAAAAATTCATGGAAATAAAAAATTGTGAATAAGTACTACCAAACAAAATTCATAAAATGATAGCAAATTTATCCTGATTCTGCAGGTTTCTTATATATTACAATACAGAAAGAACAGAAGTCCTCTTTCTTCATTGGGTTTGTTGCTACAGGAAAAGCATAATTTTTCTTATATATAAATCAATATCCAACAATAACATCTCTGCTTATGGGAGAAATAAACAGCTGGGATGTTTACAAAATATAATGTGCTTCAGGGGACTTTCTCAAATCATATGACTTTAGTAGACAGAAATTATTTTCCTCTTAGATCTCTTGAGGATTTAGCAGAAATACTGAAATCATAACTTTCTCTTACAACATATCTAGCCAAGTCCAAAGATACAGGGAACACTTCAGTAAATACTAAAAAAAGAAAAAAGAGCCAGTCATTTTCAAGTAATAGTTGAGATTTACTAACAAATAATGGAAAATTGGATACTTTTAAATAAAATTAGTAACTTCAAAAAATTAATCAATTTCTATTTAACTTCTGAAAATGAAAATTTTCACAATTGTATATGCTGTTATCTTTTGAAAAGATACTGAGATTTTCAAATTAGTGTACTTATTGTTAAGGCTGAAAATGAGAAAGGGTATTACCATCAAACTATATGCTTAATTCATAAAGAGGAATAAAAGAAGTGCTCTTGCATAGCACATTCCAGTGGGAGAGAAAAAGTTAATCAATTCAACTCAATTTTAGCTGAGGGCATTTTTCCATGACTGCTGAACCCTAGCATGTGTCAGGCAACTAAAATTACACTAAAATGTGTAAGCTCTGTTGTTATTTTAGAGATAATCCAGGAAGCAAAACAAAGCCAAAAATTCTCTCTGCATTTTTAACATGAAATGCTTTAATCTTCAATCAAGTGTATACTTTTTCTGTTTTAAGATCTTTATGCATTATCTCCTTTTTTGTGTATGTTTGAAAGTTTCCAAAATAAAAACAAAAAGAACAATAACAAAAATGATTCTGTATTTCCAACATACTGTTCATTGTTTAAAATAATTCTTACTACTTACCAGTCTCTGCTTTTGAAGTTCTTCTCTAAGAATTCTATCTTCTGGTAAAACATCACATAACAAAAAATAATTGTCTTGTTCTTCTGTTGAGATATGAGAAAAATAAATGAGAAATGTTATTTTTTACTTAAAAAAAAATTTTATTTCTTAAAAAAAAAAAAATCTCTTCTGGTATATAGTTCTGTTTTAGCTTCATCGAAGTTATTAGAAAATATAAACAGAAAAATTTAATTTTAGCTACTATTTTAGAGAATTACAACTAAAGAAAGATTATTCATTTGAATTTTTGGATTGCAGGGGAAAGATGGTAGTCAAGATGTACACTTACCAGATGGAGCTGTACAATTGATTCTTATCACACTACAAAAATCTGTAATGGGCTGTTCAGTGAACCTTTTCCTCCAATATAAAATGTACCTTAGAACAATCATAAAGAAAGAACAGTGAGAAGAGGCAATGAACTACTTACTTGAGAAAGAGGATTTTATAAGAACATTTAATTATCTTAAAGCAACAAATCAAATGTTGACTGAAAACTGCTAGAAAATGTGCAAATAGAAAGGCAGAAGAGCACTGTAGAACCATGAAATATTTAATGAAATAACATTACCCTGTAAGGGCATGAAAAGGATTACATTTTACCATCCGCAAATTCAATAAACAGATATACGGGAAAACTAAAATGAATTACTTTTATGTAATAATGAAGTTTTTTTTGAAAATCACATCTATGTTTATGTGAATTTAAAATGCAACAATGATTAAAAAGGCTTCATCACACATTTTCCAATAAATTGAAAGTTAGGTGTTTATCTTATACATCAAGAGATCATGATGACAATGCAACAAAAGGTCTGTCTAAATTCAATATCTATATAACAAGATAGAACAATTCCATATTGCCCATGCTGTATCTGAAAGGAGGGAAATTTAGCTTTTAGAAAAATAGCCAAGCTTACAATTCCTGTATCTAATGAGCTGAGTTAGAAGAAGGATACTGGCTAAATTTAAAAGCATTTGATGAAAGAGGGAGAAAGATAACAGGATTCAACAAACTGTTCATCTTTCCATTTACCTAAAAAGATTTACACTGACAATTGCAATCCCATTTATCAAATTACACAAAGAAGAGAATGTGATCTCCTTCATGGAGGAGAAAGGAGATGGAAAGGTTGACTATATAATTGACTATTTATCAGAATACATGGTCGATGGATAAAAAAAAGAACCTTACAACAAAGAGCCAAAATCTGTGAAAGAGATGGAACTTAGTGAAACAGATAAAGTACACAGAAAGAATACATTTAAATGGCCTGATACAGCACCAAGCGGTGTTCTGCATACAGTAGGTCCCCACTAAATGTTTTAAAGAGATAGAAGAGTATCTAAAGATTCCTCTAAGTTCTCTAAGTAGTCTCCAACCCCCAGTATTTCAGCTCTTTTTTATCCTTTCCTTAATTTCCCAAACCTACAGTCTCCTATAGAAAGGACATACATTATATATTAGAAAAAAAATGTGCTGGGAGAGAGGTCTGAGAGAAAGAGAACCATGACATGAGCTTATATAAAATATAAATGGATGACAACACCATGAATAGAATATACAAGTAAAAGAAGTAAAAGAATAACGTGTAACAACGGAACCACATGCTTTAGTTCATTCTTCTCATGTATAACCATGCTGTCAACCTGGATGGGTAAGAAGGGGGAGAACCCTTTCCTTATAAAACAGTGCTAGACCTTATTTTAAGAGATCTGAAAATGATGTATCTTAGGCTCCAGCTCACCCTCAAACCATAAATAGTATAAATAATGAATTACGACACTATGGCTAGCTTACTGGCTTCCATATAGAAGTATCAGAGCAGAAAGCCTTTCAGATCCATCAAAGTACACAAAAAGAGGAAAAGCACCTATAAAAGGCAGACATGTTGTTTCCTTTGCCATTCTGGCCAGCTTCAGCAACCTTCCACTTCCCAGTTATCCTACACAGTTACTCTCATTCTCCTCCTTTCCATTTCCCACTAGTTGCTTTTTTTCCCTCTCCAGGGGAAAGAGAAATAAAAGGGAAGAGAAGACTTAAGAGAATAAAAAGAACATTCCCAGACACTTTTCTTACTCTTCCCTTAGTATATTTTCTATTGCAGAATGGTGACATGGATGAAGGACCACAAGAGAACGTCCATTAGAGATGTCAGGAACAGAAGATAGATCGTTCTTCCAAACTGAAATACACAGTCATCTATTTTCATGATTAATCAAATTCATACAGCAGGACCAGGTGCTGAGAAAACTGACTTAAAAAAATAGAAGAGTCATGGTTTATCTGGAGCTCCCTCATAGCTACCACTAGAATACATCAAGGAGAGGTTCATCACTCTTGATTACTATTCCACTGAAGTGGGTGATATCCTCTGGGGAAAACAGAATAGTCACCAGCCCATTAGTGTACAGTTTGTTAAAAGGCAATGATAACTGCATGAAGCAGATGACTAGATAAGAGCAGATACTAGTGATGAGACTGTCCCGTGAACTGTCATTGACCAATTCTGTAACAGAGTCAACACAGTAAGAGTCTCTTACCTGCACAAATCGTAAGCTAGAAGTAGTTTAGCTTTTCAGATTAAACCTATGGTCAAACCCTCACAGTTGATGTTTTATTAACTGATTACACCAGCCCCGCAGGCAGCAGTGAATAGAGAAGCAGGGCCTTTGCCTTTAGAGATATGAGTCTGAATTGAAAGGTTTTTTAAAACCTCTGAAACTTGGCTTACTCATTTGCAAAATGGATTGCTGATAATTAAATAGGATGATACATGTAAAGCAGCACCCACCATTCTGGGTGTTTAATAAATGGCAGCTATTATTGTAAGGAAAAATAACATATTTAGATAAAACTGGAGTAATAAAGAATTTGTTTATTCCAAAGAAATCCTGGCATCCAAAACAACAACAAAAACAATGATAAGGTTTCACCAAACATGTAATGAGCAAGTTACAACAGTTGTATTAGTAGGGTCAGAAGGCACACACAGGTGCCTGAGGCGGGGGAAGAGGAGAGTGATCAAAGGATGAGAACTATGAGCAGCTACTGTTACTGAGACCCTACCTGCCCAAGGTCACACAACCGTGACCTTTCCAATTGGGATCTGTTGTCTCCAAATCTTAAGTCTTCTACAACATCATGACTCTCTTGTCACTTGAGGGCCAATCTACATAACAACCTCAGAACAAGAAAGAAGCAGGAGAAAGCCTCTAGGATTATATTAATAGTTGTAATGGATAGTTGAAGAATTTCCTCAGAGACCATGGAGAGACTCAACTTCCTTAGAGCCCATGGAAAAAGTTTTTGACAGGGCAAAACCAAAGTACAGAAATGAAGTCTGAAGGGAGGGGGAAGGTCTTCCCTTTCTGAAAAGTGTACTACCTAAAAGCAGCTCTTGATCTGAACTGCTCCTAACCTCTTGTGTAGGTACTGAAAGCTGACACCAGCTGTTTGGGGCTGTGGAATTGGAACTGCTTGACTAGGCAAGAGAGACTCTGAAATGAAGTGAAAGTCACTCAGCTGTGTCTGACTCCTTGCGACCCCATGGACTGTAGCCCGCCAGGCTCTTCTTTCCAAGACATTCTCCAGGCAAGAATACTGGAGTGAGCTGCCATTTCCTTCTCCAGGGGATCTTCTGAACCCAGGGACTGAACCCTGGTCTCCTGCACTGCAGGCAGATTCTTTACCCACTGAGCCACCAGGGAAGATCTCAAGAGAGACCCTACAGTGGCACTAATTCTTCTGAAGTCCTGATTCCAAAAGTCAATGGCTCTGAGTCTCCAAGGACTTCCATGTTCACTCCTATTCTCCACAGTCTTTTAAGAGAAGGCTCACGTCACACATTTGTTTTGTATCACTGTTTACCTCAATGTGGTAGGCACAAGGGACATGATAACTAACAGCAGCTGACTTAAAATCATGGAGAGAGCCTGTCTGACAGAACCTCAGTTATGCTCCTCAAATTGTTAAGGCTTCCCATGGGGTGAAGGGAGAGAAAATGTTGTTATATGCTCACAGTCTAGAGGCCTTTCCATTCATTAAAAGCTATTTTATTGCTCCATGAACAAGTAGTTATGAATTCTGGAAAGGATGTTTTTTAGACACCATCTTTAGAAACATCTCTGAGGTTTTGTTAGGCAGTTTTGAGGAAAAGAGAATAATGCAGGTAAGAGGTCAGTCCAATAGACACAAAGTTGTCATTTGAGTGGTCTCCTCCTGACCAAAGGTTGGGTGACACCAACATCAAATGAAAAAAGCCATGCTACAAAAGTGAAATATTATCATAAACTACCATGTAAATTAAATACATTATCATACCTTATGGTATACTAAATGAACAGCTCTGAACTACAACAAATTTTTGACCTAAGTCTAGATTTAAGATGAATCACAGTTATCACATAATAGTACTTTTAGTTTACCATAGAATTAAGAAGTGTCAGTATATCCATTTTCCTGTGGTTGGTAAAAACATTCAGATAAATTGTATTCAACCGAGACATGTCTTAAAGATAGCAGATGTTCAACACATGCATTTGTGGCATTTTTTCCTACCCACTAAGACTTATTGTTCCATGTTAAGAAATCATTTAGTACTTCATTTTTTTCCTACTTTTTTAGTTAAGCTACAGTTGCAGCCACCCAATACATAAAGGAAGCCAAGAAATAATATGTGGTATGAACCCTTTATTTGGAGGATAGTTGTCACAGCATTTCATATTTTATTAAAAAGCCATAAAAGTAATTATTTGGTCACCAGCAAATACTTTCTTTCAAAGAATTTTAATCATGTCTAACCAGAAATCTTTGTAGTAATATCATCTTCCCCGTCCAACTCCCCATTGTAACTGGTGTGATACTGACAGAAGCATAAAGATTTGAGATATAGCTGTTAATTAAGTAGCATGGAATGAGTGGAATCTAATATAGAAAGGAGCAAAGAATTAGGAGTTAACATTTTTCTTCTGGAAAAATTTTATCTACTGCATAAAGCTAGCAAATAGCTTATATAAATAGCTATGTTAATAAATGGATCAAAGGAGAGATTTTGTTTGTTTGCTCTTGGAAAGTTTTACTGTTACTTTGTTCCAATAAAGAAAATGTTAAATATATTCCACATGAAACTTTAGAGCTTATTTCTTACAAAGGATGAGGTAAATTCATCTCTTATCTATTATTTATCATCTTTATTACTTATTGTACTCAGAAGCAGCAACTCTTCTCTGAGAAGCATATATAATAATTATTACATATAATAATTATTCAACCTATAAAGCAGTTCTGAGTGAATTAATTCATGCCAATTGAACTTCTCACTGTCCCTTCCTCCCCTCAATAACTGTTAAGAAAAAGTCATATAATGCTGAAAAGATTCCAGTTTAATTCTGATCATAGTAGTCAATGCTTGTACCGTTTTGGAGAGGAATTTTTAGTTTACTTAAACAGTAGGCAGGTAATACCTAAAGGAGACTGAATATTTTAAAAGGTATTAAAGTTTATTCATATACATTCCTGGTCAGTTTGAATTAATCATGTTTTTACTTCCTGAGAATGCAACTAATTTAATTAGGACAATTGACAAGGAAAATCTAGATTTCCAAATTTAAAGTACACGCTAACTACACATTTTATTTAGAAAGCACTTCTATCAGACAAGCATCTTTTTCTTTTTAATTAAAGCATCCATTTTATTACATAGTTGCATTTAGAATGTGATTGATCTTAACATTTGATTATCAACTCTTAAGCCCTGAGACCTAGCAAATAATTTGATTTTCCTGTCCACATACAGATAAGATTGACAACAATGATAAAAAGAGAGATTGATTAGAACAAATATAGCCACTCAGCTATCTTACATTAAGTACAAAGGATAAAATACAACCTCTGATTCAGACATTCCTTGCAGATTTTAGAAAAGAAAGAAAAATTCAGCATTACTCAATTATCACTGGTTGATCATCACATTTTTCTGCAATTTCTGAGGGAGAATTTGCATTTATATCACAAAAAAGAGTAAAGAAATATAGTTTTACATCAAAGAAAAGCCAAGTGATACAAAATTTAGAAAAGCATTACTTAGCTGATACTCCTATCAATGGTTATTTGAATAAGTAAACAATTCAAAGCTCTCTAGCTTAAGAAGTGTCTAAAACAAAATCAACAGATCTGACTACATGTGGGCTGTAGTCCATGGGGTCGCTAGAGTCGGACACAACTGAGCGACTTCACTTTCACTTTTCACTTTTATGCACTGGAGAAGGAAATGGCAACCCACTCCAGTGTTCCTGCCTGGAGAATCCCAGGGACGGGGAAGCCTGGTGGGCTGCCGTCTCTGGGGTCGCACAGAGTCGGACACGACTGAAGCGACTTAGCAGCAGCAGCAACTTTGTATCATGTAAGAGAAAACTCCCAAAACACACACACACACACATACACACACACACACACACACACGTATATACATACATACATACACATACAAATATTTTAATTGAAAGCAAAGAACAATGGAGGAGAATGAGAAGCTCTGTTTTTCCACTGTAAAAGCTTGTAAAAATCAGCTTATTCTAGGAAATTCCTTGCTGGTTTAGTGGTTAGGACTGTATGCTCCCACTGCAGGGGGCCCAGGTTTGACCTCTAGTCAGGGAACTAAGATTCCCACAAGTATTTCATGGTGTGGCCAAAAAAAAAAAAAAAAAAGCTCATTCTAGGAGTTGGTGACATATATTGTTCATATAACTTTCTATGCCCCCTAAGCATACAGCCCCAAGTCTACTCAAATGCTGAGTGGCAATGCTAAGCGGATAAAAGCAGCCACCACACAGGAGGCACACAGCAGACATTCTGAATAGGTGCTATGCAGTTGAGAAGGACAAAAGGGCTACAGAATAGCTAATATTACCCCTGTGGGCACTGTGGTTATTTGTCCTTAAAAAACAAACTGCTACTCTAGAAGTTTAGAGTACTTACAATCTGAAATGAAAATTTCTCAAAACAAATTTTACAAACCATAATTAGATCTTCAGGTCAGCAACAAATGCCTATTGAAAACTTAAGCTCTAGTTGCAGAAAACTAAGACTTCAAATATATCTTTTGTAATCAAAATACACTTAAAAAGTTGGCTACTATTTATTGGGTATGAAGGATATCAGATGCTAGTTGGTGCTACACGTATCTTGTTTTTATACAAAGCTCAACAATCTTATGAGGGCTGGTGTTACCCCCATTTTATAGATAAGAAAACTGATGCTTAGAGAAGTAAGAAGCTTGCTGGGAGTTATATGGTAAGAAAGTCACTGAGTCTGCATTCAATCCTAGGCCTGCTGGGTTTCACAGTCCACTCTTAATAATACAGCTTGCTGTTTGCAAAACCCATCCTAAGAAAGAAGTCGCTTGCTAAGAATAATGTGGTCTGGCAGATACAGAATTTAGATGCAAGGATATTACAATATCTGGGTTACTCTAATGCTCTGTAGCCTAATTCTAATAGAATTAGGCTATTCTAATGTTTGAGATGCAGAACATCTCAAAATGGGACTTTACCAGATACACCAAAATGTGTGCTTTCAGTAACTATACTAAGCTAGTTAACTACCACCATATTGTTTGCAAGGTGTTTTCAACTAATAATGACCTACACATAACTACTCCATTATACCTGCTTCAGAGAAGGCATGTCTCTTAGACAGTCACTTCTGAGAATCGGTCTAGAATTAGCGAGTCTAGCTCACTTCAGGATCCAGCTATACAGGTTAGGTTCCTACATTTCTCACCATGTCCAGTGTTGGCAGTTACTCAACCACTTACACCTATCTTCTCTTCATCTTCCTCACCCTCTTCCTCTAAGCACCTCAGTCACTGATCTTAGCTGCTATCTCCTTTTATACCCCTTATATCCCTCTGGGTTGTTGAAAGACTCAGTCTTTTTCTGATTTTCAACTTTATCATAACACTTAAGATTCAAGATCCCCTTTCCCCCAAACCTCCCTTTGGGTGGCTTAAAAAAAAATTTTTTTTTTTTTTTTTTTAACCAAGTTTATTCTGGGCTGTCGGGAAGAACTCACTTAGCTGGAGAATGTGTGTATCCTGAAATATAAAAAGGACATCAATCTGATAGAGACCAACAATGCAAAAAATTTCATGAGATGTGGTAAAGGGAGTATTATCAACTCTTTAGAAAGTTGATCTGCTTCCAGAATTTGTAGAAATACAACAGTATGTAACATTTTCAAATACAACTTGCTCAAGAATGCAAATAAGCTCAAAGTTGAAAAAAGGCTAAGTTGAAACCTGAAAAAGAGTATGAATTTTCATATTTCTACAGAAATAATTAAGTTAGTAAACCTAATTCTTCTATGGATGAAAACAAAATTTACCTTTGGAAATCAGCAACCAACTTGACATCAGCTATGACAATCTTATGTTCAATAATCATGTGTTTCAGAAGTTTGTCTTGTTCAACCACAGGAAAATGTTCTTCACAGAAAATACAAGGCACAGATGGAGAACCTTCTAAGCTGGTGGTGCCACCTGGACTTTCTGGCAGAGAAAGCGGCTCCAGGATATAATCCTTAGTGTCTGGGAGAGACAAAAAGAAAGAAGAAAAAAGCTGAAATCAACTCCCTTTAGATGGATGATTTCTCGCCTCCTGCATTAAAAGGATCCTAAAGATGTTTACATAATATCTAAAAGAAAATACACAAAAACAGAGAGCAAGATACTTTATTACATGTTAAATAGCTTCTGCAACCCAGAGGCAAGGAGTATTACAAAGCAGCTCAAACTCCCCATTTGCTGGCTTGAATGGGGGAAACTCATTTGTCAGGACAGCTGTGCAACCTCATTCTTGGACACTGGCCAATGGCAGCAACTCTAGGGGGACTTGAGAGGGAGGCTGCAGCACGCTGGGTTAAGGTTCTAAGTCTCAAATGTGACCTATGGCCGAGAGTCATGACACTGGAAGGTAAATGGTATATACTGAGGCTTCAGGTGATGCCAGGACAATCTCTTTAGCTGCTTCCTGTTGCACCTGCAAACTTTTTCCTGTCTCTGATTATCTGTCATGTGAGAAGAAGGTAAGTCTCACATTGGGTTGACACAGCATGTGCTGGGTGGCCCAGGTGGCAATTTGTGATTTGATTTATGTCTATCATTTGCTTACTACACAGTTGTATATCATAACTCAAGTTCTTGTGAACAAAGAGATGAATGTCAGTCACTAGACATACATGATGAACCTTTTTCATGTCTACATTATTCCTTTCCCTAACATCACCTACAGAATCTTTAAGAGTTGAGGTGTTTAAGATCTACAGCTCTGAATTAAGGGCCTTGAATTAGAGACAGTTTTATCACGATTTCTCTTCAGTCTTCTAGACTGAACCTGTCACTGTAGGCACACTACTGAGTAGTTAGCAACCAGGTAACTAGTGGAAGGCATTTGGCATCTGAAGAAGGGCTTTAGAAAGACAGCTTTAGACTTTAGAAAGACAGCTGTTTCACAGATGGCAGTCTCTGGAATTAGGTTACTATTTAATTCTATGTTAAATTTTATTTATTTTTTATTTTACTTTACCTTATTCCTAAATGCCTTTTTAAATGAATAACTAACTGATCAGTTACTGGTACACTGCTGACCCCGGTCTCAGAACTGGATAAATGATGCAAGAGGGCAGCATTCATTCACTCACTCAGCAAAACCTAGCTGAATATCTACTGAGTGCTGGCCGTTTCCTGTTTGATGCTGCATGATATTATTCTTACCATCAAGGCTAAAGGGCAGAAAAGTTAAAAGGATAGAGAGAGAGAGGGATAGAGAGAGAAGGGGGGAAAGAGAGAGATGGGGAGATAGGGAGGGAGAGAGAAGAGGAGGCAGGGAGGGAGGGAAGTAGGGAATGTACAGCGCTTATGGGAGCATGGGACAGAGGAGTTTAAGTGAGCTTCAGGAAAGTGCCCCGTAAGGAATGTCCTCTAACACATCACTCATAATAGAGGATGCTAAATCAAACTGTTTATTTTAGTTACATAAAATTATTAAATATCAAGAAAGAGAAAACAGGGTACATATGACAATAGGGAGAATATGAAAAATGTTTCAGCACTTTAAAAGCATTATTAGTAAAACTGGCATGTTACCAATTATTACATTCATAAATTAGGTAATGAAATCAAGGATTTCTGGAATTCTATAGCTCTTTAGTTGTAGGATATATTTTTCAGTTACATGTTAAATTCTGTAGGAACTTAAACCTGCACGTGAAAAATAGGTGAGGAAAGAGACAGGGATATGCTTATGAAACTCTACATTTTACGTTCCCTAGAATAAGATAACAAAAGGCAGCATATTCTAAGTAGACAATAACCTGCCATCTAGGAAGATGCTCTTCTCCTAAATTTGACTGAAATATCTGTAAATTCACTTATCTTAACAGAAGCAAAGAAACAATATATTAATAATCACCATCAACAGCAAGAACTAACCTTACTAGATGTTTGCTATTTGTAAATTACCAGCAAAGTGTTTAGAGAACTTTCACAATCCTAACTTCCTTGTTGGATTAGTACTATCACAACCCCCATCTCTCAGATGAGAACTGAGACTTAAAAAATTAAATAATTTCCCCAAATCACAGTGTTAGTAAATGGCCTAAGCCTTACAAATAGCTACGAAAAGAAGACAAGTGAAAAGCAAAGGAGAAAAGGAAAGATATACCCATTTGAATGCAGAGTTCCAAAGAATAGCAAGGAGAGATAAGAAAGCCTTCCTCAGTGATCAGTGCAAAGAAATAGAGAAAAACAATAGAATGGGAAAGACTAGAGATCTCTTCAAGAAAACTAGAGATACCAGGGAACATTTCATGCAAACATGGGCACAATCAAGGACAGAAATAGTATGGACCCAACAGAAGCACAAGATATTAAGAAGAGGTGGCAAGAATACACAGAAGAACAGTACATGCATTCTTTACATGTATTCATAGAACTGTAACTGGTACCCCTATTCATACAGCCTTTTCAGACAGAAACCTGAGAGGCTTCCTCATGTCCTTCTCCTTTACTCCCTGTGGCCAACATTACTCAGAACTCTCAGTTTAATCTTCAGAGCCTCCTCTCTGTTCCTCCCTTCTGAGCACTGCCAACACTGCTGCCTCAGACAAGCTCTTAAACTTGAACATCTGCAATAGTCTTCCCACTGGTTAGTCTCTCCCATCTTCAGACATGACCTCTTTCCAATCCATTCTCCCCATATCAGTTTAAAACAGGAGTGGCCCTTCTTCCTGCAGGAAAAGGCCTAAATGCCTTAAGGAGTTAGGTGTAGGTTGAGAGATCAAAAAAAGATCTTAATGACCCAGATAACCACAGTGGTGTGATCACTCACCTAGAGCCAGACATCCTGGAGTGTGAAATCAAATGGGCCTTAAGAAGCATCACTATGAACAAAGCTAGTGGAGGTGATGGAATTCCAGCTGGGCTATTTCAAATCCTAAAAGATGATGCTGTGCAAGTGCTGCCCTCAATATGCCAGCAAATTTGGAAAACTCACCAGTGGCCACAGGACTGGGAAAGGTCAGTTTTCATTCCAATTCCAAAGAAAGGCAATGCCAAAGAATGCTCAAACTACCTCACAATTGCACTCATCTCAGATGCTAGTAAAGTAATGCTCAAAATTCTCCAAGTCAGGCTTCAGCAATATGTGAACCATGAACTTTCAGATGTTCAAGCTGGTTTTAAAAAAGCAGAGGAACCAGAAATCAAATTGCCATCATCTGCTGCATCAGCAAAAAAGCAAGAGAGTTCCAGAAAAAACATCTACTTCCGTTTTATTGATTGTGCCAAAACCTTTAACTGTGTGGATCACAATAAACTGTGGAAAATTCTTGAAGAGATGGGAATACCAGACCATCTGACCTGCGTCTTGAGAAATCTGTATGCAGGTCAGGAAGCACAGTTAGAACTGGACATGGAACAACAGACTGGTTCCAAATAGGAAAAGGAGTACGTCAAGGTTGTATATGGTCACTGTGCTTATTTAACTTATACGCAGAGTACATCATGAGAAACACTGGGCTGGATGAAGCACAAGCTGGAATCAAGATTGCTGGAGAAATACCAATAACCTCAGATACGCTGATGACACCATCCTTATGGGAGAAGGCAAAGAACTGAAGAACCTCTTGATGAAAGTGAAAGAGGAGAGTGAAAAAGTTGGCTTAAAGCTCAAAATTCAGAAAACTAAGATCATGGCATCCAGTCCCATCACTTCATGGCAAATAGATGGGGAAACAATGGAAACAGTGGCAGACTTTATTTTGGGGGGCTCCAAAAACACTGCAGATGGTGACTGCAGCCATGAAATTAAAAGACGCTTGTTTTTTGGAAGGAAAGCTATGACCAACCTAGACAGCATATTAAAAAGCAGAGACATTACTTTGCCAACAAAGGTCCATCTAGTCAAAGCTATGGTTTTTCCAGTAGTTACGTATGGATGTGAGAGTTGGACTATAAAGAAAGCTGAGTGCCGAAGAATTGGTGCTTTTGAACCGTGGTGTTGAAGAAGACTCTTGAGAGTCCGTTGGACTGCAAGGAGATCCCACCAATACATCCTAAAGATCAGTCCTGAGTGTTCACTGGAAGGACTGATATTGAAGCTGAAACTCCAATACTTTGGCCGCCTGATGTGAAGAGCTGACTCACTGGAAAAGACCCTGATCCTGGGAAAGATTGAAGGCAGGAGGAGAAGGGGACGACAGAGGATTAGATGGTTGGATGGCATCACCGACTCAATGGACATGAGTTTGAGTAAACTCCAGGAGTTTGTGAGGGACAGGGATGCCTGGCGTGCTGCAGTCCATGTGGTCGCAAAGAGTAAGACACGACTGAGCGACTGAACTGAACTAGTAATTTGAACCCAAATTCAAACAGTATATTCTTCTGCCTCCAACATCAAAAGGCAATTCCTCAATCTGTATTTCTTCTTTAAACTCTGTGTTCAGTTTTGAATTCATATGTATTTATAAGACATACTGAATTTACATATATTCTGCCAGTGTCCTGCAATCTCCCTCATATCACCTCCACCAGCAACTCTCAAACCTCAGCAGCCCACATACTTCAAAAACCAGTGGGTACAGTTATCACTCAGTTCAGTTCGGTTGCTCAGTCCAGTCCGACTCTTCACGGCCCCATGGCTGCAGCATGCCAGGTTTCCCTGTCCATCACCAACTCCCAGAGCTTGCTCAAACTCATGTCCCTCGAGTAGGTGATGCTACCCGACCATCTCATCCTCTGTCGTTCCCTTCTCCTTCTGCCTTCAGGCTTTCCCAGCATCAGGGTCTTTTTCAACCAGTCATCTCTACAGTTAACTACAGATAACTACAGTGGTAGTTACCTCTACCACTGTTATTATTTCCTGAGGCTTTACTGCAAACTCTCTACTATTCGTCTGTGGATCATGTGTCTTCCCTTTTGCATATGCATTCAATGCCAGTTTCTCTTTTTTTCAAACTATTGGACCTAAATGTTCACACGTACTAGAACCAATTGCTTATTGTCACTGTAAGTGTATACAGGAACAAAATCATGAGTCTTCAAATTTTATGTATGAGGAACGTGTGGTTTGAGAGACACTCCATTCTAAAGAAGATCAGTCCTGGGTGTTCTTTGGAAGGAATGATGCTAAAGCTGAAACTCCAGTACTTTGGCCACCTCATGTGAAGAGTTGACTCATTGGAAAAGACTCTGATCCTGGGAGGGACTGGGGGCAGGAGGAGAAGGGGACGACAGAGGATGAGATGGCTGGATGGCATCACTGGCTCTATGGACATGAGTTTGAGTGAACTCCGGGAGTTGGTGATGAATAGGGAGGCTGCGATTCACAGGGTCGCAAAGAGTTGGACACGACTGAGCGACTGAATTGAACTGAACTGAAGTTGTATTTGGGAAGTTGACTTACTATGTATCCAGAAAACAAAAAAATTTTAACAGAACAATTTTAGATTACAAGAGTTAATAAATTTCTTATTCTCTGATCATTTAGCATTGTGCTCTAATTCTGACAGCATTGATCATAAGGCCTAATTTGTTTGCCTTCAGATTGTTAGTCTCTGGAAGACAAGGGGAGTACTGGTCATCTTTATTTACCTGGCACATACTCTGTGTACTATTACCCTACCATGAGTACCCACCATCAAGCAGTGTATTGACTTTGTGCCAGGCACTGTTAAGCACTTTACAGGTACAGTATTGAGTCAATTAACCCCCTCAATAATCCTATGACAGAGAGTCAGTTTCTACATCTATACTACAGTTGAGGAAACTTAGTCACTGAGAGGCTAAGTGACTTGCCCTAGACAGCTAGTAAGTGGTAGAGCCAGGATTTGAATCCAAGCAGTTTGGCTCTCAAGCATTAGTAGCACTCTCAACCCATGTTGTTCTGTTGCATCTGACTCTGCGACCCCATGGACTGCAGCATGTCTAGGTTTCCCTGTCCTTCACCATCTCCTGGAGCTTGCTGAAACTCATGTCCATTGAGTCGGTGATGCCACCCAATCATCTCATCCTCTCTCATCCCCTTCTGCTCCTGCCTTCTATCTTTCCCAGCATCAGGGTCTTTTCTAATGTGTTGGCTTTTTCTATGATCCAATGGATGTTGGCAATTTGATCTCTGGTTCCCCTGCCTTTTCTAAATCCAGCTTGAACATCTGGAAGTTCTTGGTTCACATACTGTTGAAGAGTAGCTTGAAGAATTTTGAGCATGACCTTGCTAGCATGTGAAATAAGTGCAATTGTGCAACAGTTTGAACATTCCTTGGCATTGCCCTTCTTTGGGATTGGAATGAAAACTGACCTTCCCGAGTCCTGTGGCCACTGGTGAGTTTTCCAAATTTGCTGGCATATTGAGGGCAGCACTTGCACAGCATCATCTTTTAGGATTTGAAATAGCCCAGCTGGAATTCCATCACCTCCACTAGCTTTGTTCATAGTGATGCTTCTTAAGGCCCATTTGATTTCACACTCCAGGATGTCTGGCTCTAGGTGAGTGATCACACCACTGTGGTTATCTGGGTCATTAAGATCTTTTTTTGATCTCTCAACCTACACCTAACTCCTTAAGGCATTTAGGCCTTTTCCTGCAGGAAGAAGGGCCACTCCTGTTTTAAACTGATATGGGGAGAATGGATTGGAAAGAGGTCATGTCTGAAGATGGGAGAGACTAACCAGTGGGAAGACTATTGCAGATGTTCAAGTTTAAGAGCTTGTCTGAGGCAGCAGTGTTGGCAGTGCTCAGAAGGGAGGAACAGAGAGGAGGCTCTGAAGATTAAACTGAGAGTTCTGAGTAATGTTGGCCACAGGGAGTAAAGGAGAAGGACATGAGGAAGCCTCTCAGGTTTCTGTCTGAAAAGGCTGTATGAATAGGGGTACCAGTCACAATTCTATGAATACATGTAAAGAAGCAGGATTTTTATTTACTGAAAAGTGAAAGTCGCTCAGTCGTGTCCGACTCTTTGTGACCCCATGGACTATACAGTCCATGGAATTCTCCAGGCCAGAATACTGGAGTGGGTAGCCTTTCCCTTCTCTAGGGGATCTTCCCAACCCAGGGATGGAACCCAGGTCTCCCGCATTGCAGGTGGATTCTTCACCAGTTGAGCCACCAGGGAAGCCCTATTTTGTGAGAGGGATGGTAATAAGTTAAGTTTTGGATGGCTCAGGTGATCTGCTCAGAATTTTAGATACTCCCGACAGGCCTGGTGCACAAAGACAGTGCTAGTGTCTCATGTGATGCATTTGTACCATTCTTTGTGCCTGCCAGCTCCCCAGCTGCTTGACCTACTCCATCTCTCCATGCTCAACAACAGCAAATATCTCTGCTGTAATTAATTGTTTTCAGGTATATTTCTGCCACTAGGGTACTCTGTGAATTCTTCAAGGTCGATGACTAAGTCTTACTGATTTCCAGGTCTCTGTTGTAATTATACAGTGCCTGAAACATACATTACATCTGACAAGTGTTTGCTGATAGTGGACCAGAGCTTCTTACACCTTTAACTCAGTTTCTAGGTAAATTCTATTTTAGGGAACACCTGTGGCTGTCTGTCTTTAGAGGAACTTTCTCTGCCCAAGATTGAGAGTAGTCCAACTTTATTTATAGCTAGATCTTCAGTGCTGTGGCCCTTGGGGCAACAGCCCACTACTAATTAATAAATAATGATATAAAAATTACATTGAATACCAAGATCACCAAAAATACTATTGAGTGTAGTAAAAGTATTTTATCTTTAATTAGGGATTTAAAAAGTACTCTTAATTTTTCATGTAAATTAGTAATGCAAATTGTTAAAAAAAAGTAAATAGTTTATGTAAATTAGTATGATTGAAGCGAGCCCCTGAAATACTAAGCCCTGTATCAGCAGAGGCAACTCAATAAGATTTTCCAAACAGTTTATTTCCAGCAGTCACCATAAGAATCATATTTATATCTTACCAAGTGGTAAAAAGACAACAGAAGCAGAAATATATAATTCTTTGTTACAAGAACCTTAAACTCTAAAAGGCCAAAGGAAGTAAATTGTATCTAGCTCCCTTCAGCAAGCAGGCAAAGCATCTTGGAAATTCTGCTTTGGCCCCAAATTGGCTTCACACATTTGTTACAAATTAACAACAAATTATCTGCTCTAGTTCTCACTTTGAACAGCAACTCTGTTCAAATGAACTGTGAAAAATACTATCCCCAAAGAACTGCATTTTTGAGGAGATGCTATGCCGATCATAAACAATTTTATTGACTTTGGGTTAACATCCTCAAAGTGTCAAATTATTATTCTAGAATAGTGCTTCTCAAAGTTTAATGTGCACATAATCACCTGGAGATTTTGTTGATGCACCTGATTCAGAAGGTGTCATGGCCAGGGAAACGTGCCAATGAGATCTCTGGCTGCTATGACCATAATTGAAAGAAGGCCTCAGTGCTGTGCTCTGAAATCCCACTTCCACTTCCACTGAAGCAGAGCTTTCCATACAGTGCTCTCAGTAAATGACTGGAGGCAGCACAAATAGTAAGGCAGACTCATTCCTGTGAGAGATGGAACTTCTGCCTTACTAGTTCTAACACTGGCTGGAGGACTCTCCCTTGGCTTGCCAGAAAATTGCTTAGTACTGTGCTAAACTCTTAGATCCTACACAATCCTCCCTTAGCTCTTTCCTTCACACAGGTCAGACCTACTTCTCCTTTTTCCCTCTGGCGTCTTCCCTAACACATCTCTTAAGATGTCAAATCCCATCTTGGTGTGTGCTTCTTGGAGGACATGAATTAACAAAGTAGAACCAGGAGGCAGATAGGCTTAAAATCCTGCATGTCTCAGTTCCCAGATGATGTCAGCCCACTCATCCATCCATAAACCACACTTTGAGTGGCAAGGTTCTATCCAGGGAATAAAGCAGTCACGAATTTACAACATACCTAAGTGCTAGGAGGGGTAGTCCTAGACTTTACAATATATCATTACTGCCAAACAAACAGTTGGCTGCTGGTACTTTGAAGAAAAAATAAGATGACTGAAGTTTCTGTCGGCCTTAAGTCTAATGAGAGAATAAAAGCCCAAGTCAAAAAATAATTGATTACTTTTCCAGCATTCCTTTGTAAGGACCTGCAGTATATCCCACATATCATTTCCCCTTTAAGAAATCCCCGCAACCTGCTTTTGCAAACTCTAAGTAGTCATGCCCTTCGCCAGGGGATTTTCCTGACCCAGAGATTGAACCCAGGTCTCCTGCATTGCAGGCAGCTTCTTTACTATCTCAGCCACCAGGGAAGCTCCAGTATCACCACACTATTAGTGAAACTGAAAACAAAACAAGAAAAGCAGTAATTTGGTGATATACTCAATCCAGATAAAATTAGTTTAGTTCCTACTCTCATATGATCATCTAATTAATTGATCAGTTCAGTTCAGTTGAGTCGCTCAGTTGTGTCTGACTCTTTGCAACCCTACAGAATGTGGACGCCAGGCATCCCTGTCCATCACAAACTCCCGGAGTTTACTCAAACTCATGTCCATTGAGTCGGTGACGCCATCCAACCATCTCATCCTCTGTCTTCCCCTTCTCCTCCCACCTTCAATCTTTCCCAGCATCAGGGTCCTTTCCAATGAATCAGTTCTTCACATCAGGTGGTAAAAGTATTGGCGCTTCAGCATCAGTCCTTCCAATGAATATTCAGGACTGATTTCATTTAGGATGGATGGGCTGGATCTCCTTGCAGTTGAAGGGACTCTCAATAGTCTTCTCTAACATCACAGTTTAAAAGCATCAATTCTTTGGCGCTCAGCTTTCTTTATAGTTCAACTCTTACATCCACTTTGATGGACCTTTGTTGGCAAAGTAATGTCTCTGCTTTTTAATATGCTATCTAGGTTGGTTGTAACTTTTCTTTCAAGGAGTAAGCATCTTTTAATTTTATGGCTGCAGTCACCATCTGCAGTGATTTTGGAGCCCCCCCAAAATAAAGTCTGTCACTGTTTCCATTGTTTCCCCATCTATCTGCCATGAAGTGATGGGACTGGATGATATGATCTTAGTTTTCTGAATGTTGAGCTTTAAGCCAACTTTTTCACTCTCCTCTTTCACTTTCATCAAGAGGCTTTTTAGTTCTACTTCACTTTCTGCCATAAGGGTGGTGTCATCTGCATATCTGAGCTTATTGATATTTCTCCCGGCAACCTTGATTCCAGCTTGTGCTTCTTCCAGCCCAGTGTTTCTCATGATGTACTCTGTATATAAGTTAAATAAGCAGGGTGACAATATACAGCCTTGACGTCCTCCTTTTCCTATTTGGAACTAGTCTGTTGTTCCATGTCCAGTTCTAACTGTTGCTTCCTCACCTGCATATAGGTTTCTCTAGAGGCACGTCAGGTGATCTGGTATTCCCATCTCTTTCAGAATTTTCCACAGTTTATTGTAATCCACACACTCAAAGGCTTTGGCATAGTCAATAAAGCAGAAATAGATATTTATCTGGAACTCTCTTGTTTTTTCGATGATCCAGCAGATGTTGGCAATTTGATCTCTGGTTCCTCTGCTTTTTTCTAAAACCAGCTGGAACCTCTGGAAGTTCAGGGTTCACGTACTGTTGAAGCCTGGCTTGGAGAATTTTGAGCATTACTTTATTAGTGTGTGAGATGAGTGCAATTGTGTGGTAGTTTGGGCACTCTTTGGCATTGCCTTTCTTTGGGATTGGAATGAAAACTGACCTTTCCCGGTCCTGTGGCCACTGGTGAGTTCTCCAAATTTGCTGGCATATTGAGTGCAGCACTTTCACAGCATCATCTTTTAGGATTTGAAATAGCTCAACTGGAATTCCATCACCTCTACTAGCTTTGTTCATAGTGATGCTTCCTAAGGCCCACTTGATTTCGCATTCCAGGATGTCTGGTTCTAGGTGAGTGATCACACCATTGTGATTATCTGGATCATGAAGATCTTTTTTGTATAGTTCTGTGTATTCTAGCCACCTCTTCTTAATGTCTTCTGCTTCTATTAGGTCCATACCATTTCTGTCCTTTATTGTACCCATCTTTGCATGAAATGTTCCCTTGGTATCTCTAATTTTCTTGAAGAGATCTCTAGTCTTTCCCTTTCTATTGTTTTCCTATATTTCTTTGCATTGGTCACTGAGGAAGGCCTTCTTATCTGTCCTTGCTATTCTTTGGAACTCTGCATGCAAATGGGTATATCTTTCCTTTTCACCTTTGCCTTTCGCTTCTCTTCTTTTCGCAGCTATTTATAAGGCCTCCTCAGACAACCATTTTGCCTTTTTGCAGTTCTTTTTCTTGGGGATGGTCTGTCTTGATTGCTGCCTCCTGTACAATGTCATGAACCTCCGTCCATAGTTCTTCAGGCACTGTCTATCAGATCTAATCCCTTAAATCTATTTCTCACTTCCACTGTATAATCAGAACGGATTTGATAGGTCATACCTGCATGGTCTAGTGGTTTTCCCCTCTTTCTTCAATTTAAGTCTGAATTTGGCAATAAGGCATTCATGATCTGAGCCACAGTCAGCTCCTGGTCTTGTTTTTGCTGACTGTAGAGAGCTTCTCCATCTTTGGCTGCAAAGAATATAATCAATCTGATTTCAGTATTGACCATCTGGTGATGTCCCTGTGTAGAGTCTTCTCTTGTGTTGTTGGAAGAGGGTGTTTACTATTACCAGTGCATTCTCTAGGCTCAGAGGTTAAAGCGTCTGCCTGCAATGCGGAGACCTGGGTTTGATCCCTGGGTCGGGAAGATCCCCTGGAGAAGGAAATGGCAACCCACTCCAGTATTCTTGCCTGGAGAATCCCATGGATCGGGGAGCCTGGCGGGCTACAGTCCACGGGGTTGCAAAGAGTTAAACACTACTGAGCAACTTCACTTTCACTTTCTCTTGGCAAAACTTTTTTAGCCTTTGACCTGCTTTATTCTGTACTCCAAGGCCAAATTTGCCTGTTACTCCAGGTATTTCTTGACTTCCTACTTTTGCATTCCTGTCCCCTATAATGAAAAGGACATCTTTTGGGGGTGTTAGTTCCAGAAGGACATAAAAACTGGAATATTGAGATAGGTAGAGTATTTTTTTTTGCTTTTGCTGTTTTAATTCTGAAAATGCTATAAACTCCTAGTTTCCTATGTAAACATTTCCTTTACATTTCTTCTTTATAGATATTAATGTAATTTATTTGATTATAGCTTACATGCGGGCTCACTCACTCAGCTGTGTTCAACTCTTTTGCAACCTCATGGACTGTAGCCTGCCAGGCTACTGTCCAGGTAAGAATACTGGGGTGAGTTGCTATTTCCTCCTCTAGGGAATCTTTCTGACCCAGGGGTTGAACCCATGTCTCCTACATTTGCAGGCAGTTTATGAACTGTCTTAGCCACCTGGGAAGTCTTTGATTATAGTTTACTTACATATTTTAACAAGCCTGGACAATATTTTCAGGCTTGTTTTCTAAGCTTTTGATCTGAAGAAACCATGTCTTTCCAGAGGATTTAAATGCCTAATCAATTCATTGGTTATGTGTTGATTTTATTCTGAAAAAGTTAAACTCCAAGGTTTATTGATTTCTAGATTCTTGAAAGTAAAATTACACTACAAAATGGCCTTCTACTTCTAAACAAGTCAGTTCTTTGATTTCTACGAGTGGCTCCCCTGCAGATCCATTTGGAAAACTGCAAAGATGGGGTCTAGGATTTAACCATAATTAATCTATAAAGCTCAGAATAAGGGTATAATTAAGATATTTATTTAACTACCCTGGGGCTAATCATTCATTTTGTAATTAATGAGGCCCAATATTTAAAAGATCAATTTACTAAACTCCTACTAAGAGTGGGAGCGTGTGTGGGGACGGATGTAAACCGGCACTGTCGCATAGTCTCAGCAGCACACTGGGACAGCTGATGAGGCTGCGCTGGATTAGTATACACATCGATACCGGTGGAAGGTCTGATCCGTCCTCTGGTATGAAAAAGTTAAGAGCACATTCAATCCTGAAACCTAATAAATCCATACTTGAAAATTTAAGGAGCTAATTTAACAGGCAAAAAGCTATGAAAACTTTATTACAGCATCATCTATAAAGTAAAGTAATAGAAACAACCTAAATGTCATGCAAATGGAAATTGTTCCATAATACATGGCAAATCTGTGCCGCATAACACTATGAATTTGCTAACTAGCAATTATGAAAACAATGGAGAGATACTGACAAACATGTTTGATATTATCTGAAAAGAGCCTAATCCACAATGAATTGCAAACAATTTATCACACATACACAAGCATACATGTACATACATTCAAGCACAACTGCAAGGTTTGAAAGAAAATATACAAAAGAATGAGAGATTACGAATGCATTTATTTACCCCAATCTTTAACACTGAACATTTCTTAAATAAAAATATGCTATCTGATGAGTTCCTAAATGTGACTGTGACAGATAAAATTAAGAAAGAAGTAAAGCCAGCTCACTTTAACTCAGTCACTAAGTCTTGCTACCTGAGATAAAAAATTTTGATTAAACTTATCATTTAAAAATTGAATGCCTATTATGCATAAGGCATATTCTAGATACTCGAAGAAACACAAAGATCTTTAGTAAAAACCCCTACCGTGAAGAAGTTGTTAGTCTAGAAGAAAATATGAGACAACTATACAACAATTATAAGTGAAGTTGATCATATACATCAAGGGCTAAGGATAGGGATGAAAAAATAAATCTGGAGAAATAAAGGGGTGTCTTCACAGAGGATTCAAAGGTAAAGAATTTCAACAAGTACACATAGGTTGTTTAAAAGTCCAAATAGTTCAACTAGTGCTCGAGTCTCATTAAGAAAAGGCTGTAAAAGTAGGCGGATCACGTGCTGATGAACTTTAATGCCAAGCCAAAGATTTATATTTAATTTGAAAGTTGTGAGTAGATCCTGAAAGTCTTTAATTAGGGAAGCAACACAATGTACTAGGTCACAAAGCAAGTCCTAACAAAGTGAAAACAAAAGATACAAATATTTGTGGGATGCAGCAAAACAAGTATTTACAGGGAAGTTTATATTGGTAAACGTGTATGTTAAAAGGAAGATCTCACATTAACAAACTGTAATTCAAGGAACTAGTCAAAGAAGAACAAACCAAGCTTCAAGTGGACAGAAGGGAAATAAACGAGTGAAATAATGAAATAAATGAAATAGAGAATAGAGATTAAGAGAATAGGAAAAAATATAGAAAAAAGTCAACAAAATTAAGAGTTGGCGTTTTGAAAAGATAAACTCAAAATTAGGAATGAAAGAGGGAGATACTATAACTAATAACACAGAAATACAAAGGATCATTCGAGGGTACCATGAATAATTATACTCCAACAAATTGGATAACCTAGAAGAAATGAATACATTCCTAGAAACATACAATGTACCAAAACCGAATCACAAAGAAGCAGAAAATCTATAACTATAAGGACATTGAATTGGTAAGGAAAAACAAAGAAAAGCTCAGGTGTTCCTTTTGGCTTCACAGAATTCTATAAAACACTTAAAGAATTAGTGCCAATCTTCAAACTTCTCCAAATACTGAAGAGGAAGGAACATTCCAAACTCATTTTATGAGGTCAGCATTACTTTGATACCAAAGCTAGACAAAGACACTATAAGAAAACTATAGGCTAATATCCTTAATGTGTAAAGATGCAAAAATTCCCAACAAAATACTAGCAAGCCAAATTCAAGAGGACATTAAAAAGATCACGCATTATAACTGAATGGAATTTATCCTTGGGATGCAAGAATGGTTAAGCATATGAAAATCAATCAGTGTGGTATATACCACATTAACAGAACGAAAGCTCTGAATCACAGGACCATCTCAATAGACCAAAAAAAGCACTGACAGAATTCAA
The DNA here is from genome assembly GCF_003369695.1 of Bos indicus x Bos taurus. Taxonomy (NCBI): domain Eukaryota; kingdom Metazoa; phylum Chordata; class Mammalia; order Artiodactyla; family Bovidae; genus Bos; species Bos indicus x Bos taurus. Next base: position 63,634,781 of record NC_040079.1, on the reverse strand, counting down.
CATCCTTTCATGATAAAAACACTCAATAAACTAGAAAAAGAAGGAGCTTATTTTTAAAAAAAAGGTGATTACCTTAACATAATAAAGGCCATATATAAAAAGCTCATAGTGAACATCATATATAATTATTGTGAAAACTGAATGCTTTCACGCTAAGATGAGGAACAAATTAAGGATGCCCACTCTTGGCATTTATATTTAATATAATACTGGAAGTCCTAGAAACTAGGTCAGAAACAAACAAGAAACAAAAATGGCATCCAAATAAGAAAAGAAGTGATGTTTGCAGATTACCTAATCTTGAATGTAGAATATTGTAAAGGTTACTCACACAGAAAACATTGCTTAGAACTAATAAACAAATTCAGCAAAGTTGCAGGACACATAATCAACATACAAAAATCAGTTGTGTTTCTTCTATATACCAGCAATGAATTTTCTGAAAACGAAATTCAAGAATTCAATTTATAATAGCATCAAAAAAGAACACAAAAGGGGCAAAAAGACTTGTACCATGTAGTAGATTAGAGGCTGCAGAAATGGCTTGATTTCTTGCTCAGATTACAACTCATGAGATGATATTAAGCTCCTTTGCAAATGTCATATGAAGGCTGTGCAGAATCCAAAATGTTGGCTGGGGCCTCATTTCCATGATACAAATTTGTACTTTCAGAACTACTGAATGGTGAACTGTGATTAAGTTTCCTTTCTCAGGCAGCTTTCTTGGCAATCGATTACTTGCCTGGTTTATACATGATTCATTCTTATCTTAATCCATTCCATAAAGAGGAATTAGTAGTGTCTACTTTAATAATGCAGTAGTAACAATAATGTGAAAGCAACAGCTGTTTGAAATATAAGTTCGTGACATTTCAGAGGGAAATAAATCCTAGGAAGAGAAAGTAAATGGATAAAAATAAATCCTTTATTAATATGATAAATGATTATTTGTAGATTTTAAGCCAGACAAGATTTCTACTGTTAAAAATGTACTTTAAAACATATATGGTTAAGTATATTCATTTCAACAGAAATATTTTCTCTAATGCTAAACTTTATTGGCAAGGAGAGATTTCAAATCCAAAAGGAGTTGGAATGAAAGATTAAAAAACCATATTCTGTGTTATTATTTTAAATGCTGCCTCATATCACTGATATCTCACATCCTCTACTGCTCTGACTGTATACCATCAAAGACACCTTGGAGTATTTCAATATAAAACTACTATAAGTTTTTATCTGATAGAAGTGCTGGGATTCCAAGTAGAATTCAAGGCTGTGTGTGTGCATGTGTGTGTAAGTAGAATTCAAGGCTCTGGTGTGTGTGTATTACATTCTAAGTAATGCAACAAATAGGAATTATGTCTTCAACTTTATCTCCCTCCCCCCAGTAGAAGGCAGTAGTAGGCAAGAGGCAGGGATTTGGGACTATAAATCTGCAAATAAAAAAGGTATTAAAAATTTCACCTCAGTTAATGGAAAACGTAGTTAACCAGGATAACCTATTTCAAACAATGCTGATGATCCTGACAGTAGACCAATATAACAGAAGACACTGATAAACAAGACTTTTTGGCATGAATGGAGAAACAAAGCTAACTGGTGAATATTCTTATTTACTGAAGCGGTAAAGAATCTGCCTGCAGTGCAGAAGCCTCAGGAGACATGCGTTCAATCCCTGGGTCAGGGAGATCCCTTGGAGATGCGCATGGCAGTCCACTCCAGTATTCTTGCCTGGAGAATCCCATGGACAGAGAAGCCTGGCTGGCTACAGTCCATAGGGTCGCAGAGTCACACCACTGAAGCGACTTAGCAGGTAGCATGCACACATGGAGGGAAAAGATGGAAAAGAAGGAAGGGTAAATTCTGACTCATAAACACCTGATGGTTATCTGCCTACCTTATGCTTTCTAAACAAGTGGTGTCCAGTGGAGATTTCACAGTGCATCCACAGAAGTTGGGTTTAACCTAGTTTAAATGATTTGATTTGACAGGCAATTACCTTGGAATTAATATTCTAGTCAATATTTTAATGAAACGGGTTGGCAACTAGAAAACTGTAAATACCTATCTGATATTTCCTTATCAAGTATAATTAGTGTTTTTGATAGAATTATACTTTTTTCTGAGTTATGGAACTAATATATTCCTATTTAAAAAATTAAAGAGCTATGTCATCTTTTAATTTTAATGTCTGGTGTCTTAATTCATCAATATAAATAATTTGTTAGTACAATAAATAGTTTTGTTTACAGAACAAGCTAAAAATATTTTTAGGCAAAGAAAAGTACATTAAGAAATAGGAACTTCTCAAAAGCACCACATACCACTGATTCAAATTCTTGTTTTAGAACATTTTACTTCTTCACTCTTATATACATATATATGTATGTATATATCAGATGTCAATTAGTTCCCTGAAAAAATTAAGTTTTTTTCTTTCACTTAATGAAATGTATTGTTAACAGTTCTACGGATGCATTTCTTTATTTGGCTTATGTCCCAAACATATTAATAATCTAGAATAAAGACAAGCAGTAGTTTCAAATCAGTATGTGTGCTGAATGGATTTTTCATGTGGAGAAAAGAACATGTTAACTGAATATGTTCTCTGCTCTTTTGACAAGCAATTTTGCTATTTTTAATACTAAATACAATGACAAACTGTAAAACTAAGAAAATCTGTTAATTCTTTTTTGATCTTTGGGTGATCTGTTAAAGGTAACAACTACTAATTTATTCTAACTCCTTTAGAAGAAAATCTATTATTAATACAGTGGACCTTGGCTATGGTAGTACTTACTACATTATTTGACACTATATAAATCAGCTGAGATTCCGTCTGACGGATTTTAATTGTAGAAATAGTAAAAGACCTCTTTATAACAGCATTCTCAGCAATAAAGCAGCTCTGTAATAATGAGGCTCTGAAGAATATGAGGATAAAAAATAATAACAGATTGCCTCTAAAGCCCTGATATTGAAATAGAAACTTTCCAAAAGTTAGGCAAAGTCTTAGCTGATAGTCACTGTATCATTCAGTTTTATAAAAATATTTTTCTAGAAAGTAATTTTTCCCTCAAGCCCACTTTCAGGCAAAAGGCCGTGCTAGATGCTGGGGAGCAAATGAAGAAGAGTGGCTGTGCCTTTAAGGAACTCGTATCTTTTCCACCAGGGAGGCTGATCATGTTCAGATACATCTCACACAACCTAGAATGTCCGAACAACCAGAGGAGAGAAAAGAACGAAGCGTAATGCCAAGGCAGCCTGTATCCACCAAGTGAAGTGCCGAAGCCCTGTATGCATTTCTTGGCTCCAGTCACATGCCAGCCTGCTTGGGTAGTTGTTTGGTCTTACTCTGAGGTCTTTAACAAATCCTTTTTCTACACCTTATTTGGAGCTGCTGCTTTTAGAACAACATACTTATGAGTAGTCTCTTAAAAAGCTTCGGCAAAACACTTGAGATTCAATCATTTTATTTCAGGACAATTAAAGGAAATAATTCTTAATTTACTTGTCCACTGACAACCGCCCTTGTATCTTCAGTGAAGTTTAATATAATCCTACCTCCACAATACAAAATAATCTTCTCTAAATGTGACTGACTACATCACAAAAATCACTTGACTTCCAATACAAAAAAAGGGGAAATAAAAAACTGCTGGACAATAAAACACACAACAGATTTTAGTCCTAGAATTTCAATATAGTACTACTTTCCCATGGTTTACATCATAATTACAAAAATTCATCCAAAAAGTGATATAAATTATGTATCTCTAAAATAGGTGGAAGGTAGTCAACATAAGGTTGTACATGTTGCAAATTACTCATGCAACAGCAAATACAGACTTTTGCCAGCAGTTAATCTGACTAGTGCTGGCTTCCTTGAGATGTCCAAATGCAACTTTACTAAAAATGATAGTACCTTAAAAAATACCTTTAGCTACTTCTATTTTCAGGTAGTGATTCTCAAACCTGACAGTACCTATAACTCACCTAGAGAGCTTTGGGAACATGCTGTTTTTCACATATACATTCTAACATAATCACTCTATGGTAACTGGGACATGTTTTATGTACATCCACAAGGTACTGTTCTAAGGAAAACCTGTTATGATCAATTCTATGGCTTCATAATTTAGTATAAGAGTAAAATGACAGACATTTTATGGAGGAAGATTAAAAAATGATTTCTGGTTTTCAGAAAAACAACATCTTTTCTATAGGTTTTAGAAGGGCTATTTTGTGATAGATAAAATTATATTTTGTAGATAATAAGCTGACTAAAGAGAAAAAGGGCTTCCCTGGAGGCTCAGACGGTAAAGAATGCGCCTGCAATGCAGGAGATGGGGGTTCTATCCCTGTGTTGGGAAGATTCCCTGGAGGAGGGCATGGCAACCCACTCCAGTATTCTTGTCTGGAGAATCCCCATGGACAGAGAAGCCAGGCAGGTTACAGCCCATGGGGTCACAAAGAGTCGGACACTACTGAGCAATGAAGCACAAGAGCACAAAGAATGTTCAAGTTGGTTTTAGAAAAGGCAGAAGAACCAGAGATCAAATTGCCAACATCCGCTGGATCATCGAAAAAGCAAGAGAGTTCCAGATAAATATCTATTTCTGCTTTATTGACTATGCCAAAGCCTTTGACTGTGTGGATCACAATAAACTGTGGAAAATTCTGGAAGAGATGGGAATACCAGACCACCTGACCTGCCTCTTGAGAAATCTGTATGCAGGTCAGGAAGCAACAGTTAGAACTGGACATGGAACAACAGACTGGTTCCAAATAGGAAAAGGAGGACGTCAAGGCTGTATATTGTCACCCTGCTTATTTAACTTATATGCAGAGTACATCATGAGAAATGCTGGACTGGAAGAAGCACAAGCTGGAATCAAGATTCCAGGGAGAAATATCAATAAGCTCAGATATGCAGATGACACCACCCTTATAGCAGAAAGTGAAGAAGAATTAAAGAGCCTCTTGATGAAAGTGAAAGAAGAGAGTGAAAAAGTTGGCTTAAAGCTCAACATTCAGAAAGCTAAGATCATGGCATCCGGTCCCATCACTTCATGGGAAATAGATGGGGAAACAGTGGAAACAGTGTCAGACTTTATTTTGGGGGACTCCAAAATCACTGCAGATGGTGACTGCAGCCATGAAATTAAAAGACGCTTACTCCTTGGAAGGAAAGTTATGACCAACCTAGATAGCATATTCAAAAGCAGAGACATTACTTTGCCAACAAAGGTCTGTCTAGTCAAGGCTATGATTTTTCCTGTGGTCACGTATGGATGTGAGATTTGGACTGTGAAGAAGGCTTATCACCGAAGAATTGATGCTTTTGAACTGTGGTGTTGGAGAAGACTCTTGAGAGTCCCTTGGACTGCAAGGAGATCCAACTAGTCCACTCTGAAGGAGATCAGCCCTGGGATTTCTTTGGAAGGAATGATGCTAAAGCTGAAACTCCAGTACTTTGGCCACCTCATGCGAAGAGTTGACTCATTGGAAAAGACTGATGGTGGGAGGGATTAGGGGCAGGAGGAGAAGGGGACGACAGAGAATGAGATGACTGTATGGCATCACTGACTCAATGGACCTGAGTCTGAGTGAACTCCGGGAGTTGGTGATGGACAGGGAGGCCTGGCGTGCTGTGATTCATGGGGTTGCAAAGAGTCGGACACGACTGAGCGACTGAACTGAACTGAACTGAACTGAACTGAATCAAATTAAAGTCATTACAATATGTTTCTTTAATATAAACCTGATCATGTGTGTGTTAGTCACTCAGTTGTGTCCAACTCTTAGCAACCCCAAAGACTGTAGCCCAACAGGCTCCTCTGTCCATGGGATTCTCCAGGCAAGAATACTGGAGTGGCTTGCCATTCCCTTCTCCAGAGGGTCTTCCTGACCAAGGGATCGAACCCTGGTTTCCTGCATTGCAGTCAGATTCTTTACCGTTTGAGCTACAGGGATGGGGGAAACTGAAGAATAATGTCAGCATAACACAGAAGTTGTATTAGTTCATGTGTATTTTTTCCCAGCAAAATAATGATTTGAAGCACTCACAGCATGCTTTCTCATTATTTAAAGAAAGTCTGAGCAATATATAACAATCTTTAACAAAACTCTTGAGAATTCTAGTTAAGTTCTTCTTTACAGCAAGCAGGGGCTTCAAGACTGCTACTCTTTCCATTAAGCCAAGCTATTCGAGGAAGCTGATAATGCAGATGAGCAAGGTGCAATGACTTTTCTTCCTGTATTAAAAAACACCTGACTGACAGAGTATTTTCAACAAATGGTATGGAACAAATGGACATTCACAGGCAAAAAACAAAAACAAAAAACCAGAAAGAATCTAGGCACAGACCTTACAACCTTGAAAAAATTTAACTTAAAATGGATCAAAGATCTAATTACAAAACACAAAATTGTAAAACTCTTAGACAACAATGCCAACTAAAGATGCCACTGGCTATCCAGCTCTATAAGAACTGAGTAATTAGCCACCATGGTTGCTAGCTTTCAACACACCCTGAAAGGAGTTCAGGGAGGAGATTAGGAAAAAGGCACTCTGTTCTGGGAAAACTGGCAGAACAGGCTTTCAGATAGTGAGATATTTTCAGGAGAAAGTTTTTTTAAATGAACCTGGATTCTTGCATCTTCCTATACTTAGAAAAGTACTAAAACCATTAACTAAGATATCTGTACCTCATGATTAGCAGCAACCTTCTACCAAGAGGAGTGCTTAGTTGCATATACTACCTTTGCCAAAATCATAAATATATGTCCTTGCTTACCTCTTTGGAAAGGTTTCTCAGAGCTGAGAGGCTGTCTTCCGGGCAACAGTCCTTAGTAAGAAACTGAATAAACCAGACTTACAGCTTTTATGTTGCTCATTTTAAAGTCAATAATAACAGAGGAGAAAACCTTGATGACCTTTATAATGCCTTTTTAGAGGCAACACTAAAGAAAGGATCCATGAAAGATAACTGATAAGCTGAACTTCATTAAAATTAAAAACTTCCAATCTGAAAAAGACAGTATCAATAAAATAAGAAGCTGAAGCTGAGCCACAGACTGGGAGAAAAGATTTGCAAAAGATATACCTGATGAAGGACTGTTATCCAAAAATATACAAAAACTCTTATAACTGAACAATAAGATAACAGCCTGATTAGAAAATGGGCTGAGGATTTTTATTACTTTTTCATTTAATTTTTTCATTGACATATAGTTAATTCACAATATTATATGAGGCCGAAGAGATTAACAGACATCAAAGAAGATATACGGAGGCAAATAAGCATGTGAAGAGATGCTCTATATCATATGGTTCCAGGTAAATGCAAATTAAAACAAGATTCCACTATACAGCTATTAGAATGGCCAAGACACTGAACACACCAAATGCTGGTGAGGATATGGAGCAGCAGAAACTCTCATTCATTGCTGGCTGGAACACCACATGCTACGGTTACTTTGGAAGACTGTGTGACAGTTTCTTACAAAACTAAACATACTTTTACCACACAAACCAGCAATTGTACTGCTGGGTGTTTATCCAAAGGAGTTGAAAACTGATGTCCACACCAAAATCTGCAGTGTTTACAGCAGCTTTAAGCACAACTGCTAAAACTTGGAAGCAACCAAGATTTCCTTCAGTAGGCAAGTGGATAAATCAATCTTCGTACAATCCAGAAAATGGAATATTATTCAGCACTAAAAAATATATGAGCTGTCAAGACATAAAAATACATGGAACAATCTTAAATGCATATGACTAAGTGAAAGGAGCCAATCTAAAAACGCTGCATAACATTTCTAATGGTTCTAACTACATGACATTTTGGAAAGGCAAAACTATGGAGACCATGAAAAGATCAGTGGTAGCTGGGATGGGGGTGGGAACAGACCATTATGTAGAACATAGGAAAAGACTCTGATGCTGGGAGGGATTGGGGGCAGGAGGAAAAGGGGACGACAGAGGATGAGATGGCTGGATGGCATCACTGACTCGATGGACATGAGTCTGAGTGAACTCTGAGAGTTGGTGATGGACAGGGAGGCCTGGAGTGCTGCGATTCATGGGGTCGCAAAGAGTTGGACACGACTGAGCAAGTGAACTGAACTGAGATGATTTTTAGAGCAGTGAAAATACTCTGTATGATATAATAATAATGGATATATGCCATTACACATTTGTCCAAACCTTTAGAATGTACAACACCAAGGGTGAACTATGTAGTCCAAAATAAACAATGGGCTTTGAGCGACCCCCATGGACTGCAGCCTATCAGGTTCCACCATCCATGGGATTTTCCAGGCAAGAATACTGGAGTGGGTTGCCATTTCCTTCTCCAGGAGATCTTCCCGACCCAGGGATTGAACTCGGGTCTCCTGCACTGTAGGCAGACGCTTTACTGTCTGAGCCACCAGGGAAGTCCCCAATGTAGATTCATACTTGGTTAAAAAAAAAAATGTACCATTCTGGTGAATAATGTTGATAACGGGAAAAGCTATTCGCGTATTGGGGTAAGGAGTATATGAGAAACCTCTGTACCTCTCGATTTTGTTGTGAATCTCAAACTGTTCTTAAAAAAAGTCTTAAAACACCTGATTGATAGATGTCTACACACTGAGTCACATATTTAATTTGATAAAATTGATCTTCATTAGGAGCAAATGTCTCCAAGGAGCTACAGTTCGAAGGAGGCAGCGTGAATTCCAGTGTTCAATGACAAAGAATTAACTGGACTGTGATTCTGAATGTAAACCCAGTGGAGACTTAACCATGCTGCTCTTTTTATTAGGACTGCTCTGGTTTACAAAGTTCTATTGGTTTTGAGTCATCTATCCTTACCCTTATCTCCAAGCCTCCACCCACAACAAAGGCTATTTGTACTGCATGCTTCAGTAGAATGCAAAGTTTTTCAGGAATGCATATAAGGTTACTACAGCAGAAGCACCTTTGTTGCTTGTACATAACGAAGTATTTTTAGGGCTTCCCTCCTGGCTCAGCTGGTAGGGCATCCACCTGCAATGCGGGAGACCTGGGTTTGATCCCTGGGTTGGGAAGATCCCCTAGGTAAGGGTAAGGCTACCAACTCCAGTATTCTGGTCTGGAGAATTCCATGGACTGTATAGTCCATGGGGTTGCAAAGAGTCGGAGATGACTGAGCGACTTTCACTATTTCACACTGGGACAGAGGAGGACATCTAGTGACAATATAGCTCAGCTTTTAGAAAAACCCTTAATAAAAGGACCCGTGGGCTAGGCAATCACATTACTCCACATAGAGAAAAAGTGCTTCTGCTATAGCACATCTCAGCTTATAGCTAGTGAGGATGTAGACTCAAAACTCCACTTGAGGGTTAAGAAAACTGTGACCTAAAAGCTTTTTTCTACTTTAAATCTTGTCTCCCTAGTAAAGTATTACAACAAGCTTTCTTGTAGAGGCCAATGCTCATTATGTCAAGTGACTGGCCGTCATAACAGTTTCTGCATCACGTTATAGCCAAGTCAACAAGGAGGCTTTGTCCTTCCCCAATGCAGTTGCAGTTTTATTCTGCAAAACAGTGACAAAATAGTACTTGTCTTACCAGGACAAGCTTTATAACCAATTTTTTACTGGAATGGATTTATTCCCCCCAAATCTAGATATAAAATTGCCATTCTGAGAGAGAAATACTAGAGAAAGGCAGCAGGCATCACTCAAGAGTCCCAGTCTGTAAGATTCAGGACACTGACACATGGAACATCAAAGAGGTGCAGTCTTAAAAGTGAAGAAACCTCTCAAGAAATCTAGATTAAAACAAAGTGCTCAAGTGACCATGCATTTGAAGTTATTAAGTGGCAAATCAATGAAACCTCACTAAATGTTTATCTAAACCACCTGAAATAGATACACAATAATTACCTTTAAAAAACTGACCGCAATTCAAAATAAGCAACCCATGGAAAGAGTTATATATACTGACAAAATTGCAGCCCACCCCTAGTTTTGGTATGATTTACTTTGATCTGAAGGTACATAATTCCACAAAATCCACTTTGGATTTTAATTTGGACATGCAAAAAAAACAAAAAAAAGAAAGTTCAGAAGCAATGATCTATAAATTACTCTTTGTAATTCCTGTGTTATAAAATCACTTCAAATTTCAAGTTTTCACCACATGATTCTATGTGGGATAAAACTCTATACAAAAACAACAGAAAAAGACAGAAAAGAAACACACTGTAAATCCTTAAGGACCATACAGATAAACTCACCTTCATACCAAATTGTCATGAGGTACCTTAGACTTCTCAGAAATCCACTCAAAACCATTCAGAATCATTTGGATGGGTCTTACATTGCGCCAGAGTTAACAAAACTTCAGCTTTCTCCATGAAAGGAGATGCTGAGCTCCACTTGCTTGAGAATTTCAATTATCAGAGGGAGCATGCAGGGAAATCTTGGGTAAGGTCTCCAATGGAACAAGCTGCCACCACTATTATTTTGAAAATGCAGTGGCCTCAGATCCCTTCGTGGAATGAGACATCAATAGTAGAGAACACCCTGTTTTCCCCTATCCTTCTCAGATCTGATGACTCAACCTCCTAGTCCTCTTCCAGTCAGCAGATATTCCCTACCAGTGAGAGGTTCACTACAAAAAAGAATGGAAAAACAGGAAAGGGGGAAAAAAAATGAAGAGATCTTTTGGAAGCAGGCAAGAGATTAAAAAACAAAAACAAAAACACTGCAAACAGCCAGCAAACCAAGTCACATGTTAGCAATTATTAAAAGGGCTGTTCATTGCCCTTGCTCTCTTCCCTCCATTCCCCAACCTCTTTTCATTCTCAGATCTGACTCTATAAAGCTTTAAAGCACGTATAAAATAAGACTTAAAACACAATAGGGAAATATTTGATTGATAAAATCAATAAAGATAAGATCAGCATCAAATTGGAAGGACTGATGCTAAAGCTGAATCTCCAAAACTTTGGCCACCTGATGCGAAGAACTGACTCCTTGGAAAAGACCCTGATGCTGGGAAAGATTGAAGGCAGGAGAAGTGGACGACAGAGAACGAGATGGTTGGATGCCATCACCAACTCTATGGACATGAGTTTGAGCAAGCTCTGGGAGTTGGTGATGGATAGGGAGGCCTGGAGTGCTGCAGTCCATGGGGTAACAAAGAGTCAGACACGACTGAGAGAATGAACTGAACTGAACAGCATCAAAAGACATGAGGTTTTCCAAGTCCCAGCACTCCACTGAATACTGAATACTGATCATGCACGATACCTACTGATTAAAACAGAAAAGGCAAAATAAGTTATTTGGGTTGTATAAAATAAGCTAATGGGATAATAATTCTGTTTAACACATCCAATATACTTACGACTATAAGAGGATATAGCAGTGGTCAAAGCAATCTATTACAGAGCAGAAAGGTGCTTCACTCTGAATTTCACTACTAGCTGTCACTTCTGCTGTGTTCCAAACGTGTACTTTACAGCGGGGGAAGGGGATATTTTTATAATAATTTGGGAAGCTTTGTAAACCACTCATCCAGATAAAAGCCATTGGGTTGAAGAAATTCTTATTAAAAAAAAAAAGCGTAGAAAGTTCAGTGATATTAAAGAGCTCTACAATTATCGAGTTCTACATTTATTAAGATAAATATACTGTTCTGGTGTATTAAGGGATTATAAGAATGAGTTCTTCAAAATCGACCATGTGTGTGACATCAATAGTTTCTGAAGAGAAGACCTAGAGCTATAAATAGCCAAGGTATATTTTACAAAACACATTATTGGCACTGCTATTTCTGGTAAGCAATTGTTTTAGGAGTACAGTAAAACTTTAGAGCTTTCAATGGGGTTTTTAGTGCTCAACAAACCTAAGCCTTATAATTATTTTCAAAAGTCAGTTTGTTATAATATGCTGGTGAGGTCTTCAAATATTTAACTGGATATTTCAAAAGTTACTGCAACTCTTACCCACTGTCCAAAAAAGTCATCATTTCTTGGTTTGTGATTTTTATAGCCAATGATAACCCTGGACCATTGTTAGTGATCCACTGGCCAGATAGTAACTATACTGTCATCTTAAGAATTAAAAAAATAAATGCAGAAATGTTGATAATAGGCAGAGTTGCCTTTCCCTGTAGTAAGATGACAATACTACTCACAGTTTCCATTTGTTTTTACCATTTAAAGGCTGACAGAGAAGAGTCAACAACATGATTGCTTCCAGTAGCTTCATTCTGCACTCTGCTCTGACAAAGCTGAGCTTTCTTCTCTACAGAGAAGCATCCAGAATTGTTCTGCAACTTTTACCTTTCCTTCTTATTCAAAACAAAATGTAAGAAAGTACTCTCAGTTATTTTATTTACTTCTTCGTTGACTGGTGTAATATTTTGATTAAAACTCTCACTAAAATAGTTTGTCATATATATTTCTAAAACAAAATTTCCAGACAACAAAATGAGTACACTGTAGAACATTTAAGCAAAACCATTCAGAAATAAGCACAATTAACATTATAATGATTTTTCTGAATATATATCTCAGCATATATCTCAGCATATAACCTTAACCCTAACCCTAATTGTAAAAATCCCCAAAATACTTTCCTCATACATGTTTTTTTTTCCATACCACTAAATAGTCTTGTATAAAATTACTTAGAATAACAAGAGTATTCTAAACCTTGGAACATAACAGTTCACAGATTTCTTGCTATTGTAAAAAAAAAACTGCAGTGAATATAAGTGTAACTAAATCCCTGTCCTTTTTAAAATAATAATTTTCTTAGGATTAATGAAAATTATTAATGAGAAGCAGAATTTCTAGGTCAAAGGGTACCAATATTTTAGTGTGGATCATTTATATCTTTTATCATGGAGTTGGTAAAGAAAGTATGCTGCTGTTAAGTCGCTTCAGTCGTGTCCGACTCTGTGCGACCCCAGAGATGGCAGCCCACCAGGCTCCTCCATCCCTGGGATTCTCCAGGCAAGAACACTGGAGTGGGTTGCCATTTCCTTCTCCAATGCATGAAAGTGAAGTCGTTCAGTCACATCTGACTCCTAGTGACCCCATGGACTGCAGCCTACCAGGCTCCTCCGTCCATGGGATTTGCCAGGCAAGAGTATTATGGTCCCTAGCTAATAAAAGGTGACATTAGGAGAGGAAATTAGACATCATACTGCTTGACTCTGAAGATAAACTTGATTCCTTTCTTTTATTCTGATATGAAGAGAGTCAGGAAAGACAGTCAACAATCTCCAGCTGTATCCTCTCTAGGGAAACATGGTCCCACAGGTAGGGCCATATTATAAGGGTGACTTATTCCTGTTTACAGATGCAGCCTTTCCTCAAATGTTTCTCTCAACTGGACTCCAGCTAGGGCCCAGAGGAAGCACCCTGCATTTTACTAAAGTCAGGGTTGCTGGTTTTTGTTTTTTTTTTTAATCTTACTAAAAAATTTGCTTAAAAAAAAATTATTTCTGCCCTTGTCCCATTCTCTCAAGCCTGAAGACAATTCTGCAATACTTTCATTGATTGTTAGCCACTAACCAAGAGCAATTACCCCTTTCAACTGATCTAGAGTTATTATAAATAATTACTTAACACGAGTTAAATCACTGAGTTTGAGTGGCTGGTATAAACAATCTTGTGTTTACGACCAGTGGTAACTGGGGTCTAAGGACCAATTATGTACCAATGCCTAGAGCATTAGTTCTTGAAGTGTGGTCCTGGACCAGGAGCATCAGCATCACCTGAAAACTTGGCTAGAAATGCAAATCACTGGGCTCCCGTCCAAGACCTACTGAATCAGAAATTCTAGGGATGGGGCCCAGAGACCTGCGTTTTAACAAGCAACCTGTTTTAATAGGTGATGCAATTTAAGAACCAAACGCCTACTGACCTGACACCACAAAATCTAGTGAAATGCTTACATTGCTTTGGAGGATACATTAAGGTGCAAGCAGGACATATAGTTTAAAAAATTAGACTAGAGAGGAAGGTGGGGAGAGCTTGCTGTGTCATAACAATGTTTGGATTAGAAAAGTAATTCAGTTTTTCTCTAAGAGTAGTTAGGACTAGAATCATCTAAAACTAAATCCACAAAAAGCCTGCTAGTGTAGAAAGCAAATGATATCTGTTTAAAGGTGAAATAAACACTGCATAAAATGCTGACAGTGTAAAGTCGTGTATTAAGCATACATAAAAATGAAAATGAACATCATGTACTATGCAACTCTGGGGAATGAGGCAAATTAGAGGTGCTGCACTGCCCCAATATGACGATCTAATGGTCTAAAGCTGGGCTTTTATAGTTTAAGGCCTTTATTCTCTTTAAGGCCAGATTGATGAAGATGATGGGTTGTTTCTATTAGGCATTAGGCTAGGAAGTTCATACACAATCTCTGATATAATTATCAGAAAATGTTCTATAAGCAAGGCAGTCTTATTATTAAGAAGTAAGAGAATCACAGTTTTAAACTCCTCCGAATGGGTCAGTGACAACTCAATCCATTACCATACTTCTGAAAATTACTTAACAGGCAGCAGCCTCATTTGGTGTCTCTACTGCTGTAGCTAAAGGTCTACCAACACCCACCTCCAGTACTGCTTCTGAGAGTCCAACAGTCTCTGATCACCATGGTTCCCCAAACCCAAAATATGATCAGCACTCTGCTTTGTCAGAAGGACTATGCCTTTCAAGACCAGCAACAATAAATCCAGCTTTTAGATTCAGAGATTAAGTAATGACCTCCTTGACCAAAGGGTTACGCAGAGGATTGGAAGCCAGGCAGTCCGATTCCAGAACCTTACCTTGGAGTCATTATACTTTCCTTGAACAAATATCCTAATATTTGGACTATAATGGAGAGAGCTCGACAACCTCTTTCCTTTCATGACCATAGAAATATTGTTATTTAAATACAACATATAGTGACTTATTATTGCTCCTTTCTATTTTTATTATCTTCTTATGGACACCGTGAATGGCAAAGTCCCTATTGAAGTTAGGCAGTACTAGTCATCAACATTTACAAGCAACAGTATCCATATTTTTAACTGAAACAAACTTAAAATAACAAGCTTTGAAGAGTTTCTAAATATGAATAATGGCATACTTTTGTAGTAATAAGACAAAATATATTTTTAAAAATAGACAATCTATATTGTTTACAAAACATTGAGAGATAATTCCATGGAACAAATTTTTTATGTCATTAAATGATGCTTTAATTAACTTATTAAGCTTTTTAATTAACTTATTAAGCTTTTAACATATTAGTGCAGAAAATAAATCACATGAAGTAACTTTTTCATAGATAAAAAATATTTAAGGCAAATAGACAAAAAGGAAAAAAACCAAAAAAATTGAAACTAAAAATATTATCTGCCATGGGAACTTTAAGTCCAAAGTACTCTTTTTAATGACAATATTCCCTATACTGTTCTCCCCTTGGCTTTCTTTCTGAGCTTTAATATAAAGCTGAAAATTCCTGGCCAGTAGCTTGACCATTTTACAATCCATAAACATGGGCAAGCAGTCTATACACATGGCTCAATAACAATCTTTTTAAATTCAATTGCTTTTTAAAAGATCTCAGTAATTTGGAAGACAGAACATTTAGAGAGATAAAATCTACTAAGGCCAGAAAACTAAAGGGGCAGATTGTAGGAAGGAGGAGAGTTATTAAATGCAGGCAGGCTGAAAGCAAGCTCCGGGAGTCAGTGATGGACAGGGAAGCCTGGTGTGCTGCAGTCTATAGGGTTGCAAAGAGTCAGATACGACTGAGCAACTGAACTCAACTGAGGCTGAAAGCAGTGTACAGGATTCATTGTAGAGAAACATAATGATTAGAGAACACCAAATTCTACAGGAAATGAATACACCCTTGGTACTCATATGCTACAAGACCCTGAACAAAAGAATAAATGTTTAGTAGAGGATAAGACTCTATTACCACAGTGCTTAAAAAACTAAGTAGATTTTAAAAATGTTTATTGCCTTGGTATAAGTCAAAGGATGTTACCTAAAAATGAAATAACTTAATTTGGAACAAAGTGTAGTTCAGGTCACCTTGCTTTAAGAAAGTCTTTTATTACAGAATATTCAAGTAATAGCAAACACAATGACACAAAAGCTTTGACTAAAGGCTTTGATATTCAAGAGGATTAAACAAATGAGCACTGGTGTCTTTTAATGGAGAGCAGATTACGAAGAAACTCATAAAAACACAATTCTAAAGGGACCATGAAGGTTAAAGAATGTAAGGATTTGGGACCAAATGTTACTGGTAAAATTCATACAAGAAGCACAAAAATAAATTAGGGGAGAGGTTAACACTAGAAAATGAGATTTTTGTTTCCACCTTCAATACAAATTATCATTCTTTTCTCTCAGAAAAAGCATGAAATCAGGGTCCAAATGAAGTACAGTTGACCCTGGAACAAGGCAGGGGTGGGGAGCACCAAGCTCCTTGCAGCTGAAAATCCGCATTAACCTTACAGCAGGCACTCCTCTGTGGTTCCACAGCAACAGCAGCCACTGTGGATCATGCAGTACTACTGTATCTACGGGAAAAAACTCCAGGTGTAAATAGATTCTCCTTGTTCAAAACCCTGCTGTTCAAGGGTTAAATATAACCACCATTCTAGATCTGAAAAGTCAAAATTACAATAAAAAAGTAGACACAGCTAGGCATATAAAATGCCATTCATTAATTCTTTACGGAATTTACCAAATTTATTTAGCATCCTCTCATTTTTTTTTTTGTTTTTAATAAGCAGAAAACCTAACTGTTGGCTCTTAGGTAAAACAGACTTTGAAAGTAAAGTGAAAGTGAAAGTCACTCAGTCGTGTCTGACTCTGCGACCCCATGAACCGTAGCCCACCAGGCTCCTCTGTCCACAGAATTCTCCAGGACAGAATACTGGAGTGGGTGGTGGTGGTTTAGTTGCTAAGTCATCTCAGACTCTTGTGATCCCATGGACTGCAGCCTGCCAGGCTCCTCTGTTCATGGGATTCTCCAGGTTAGAATACTGGAGTGGGTTGCCATTTCCTTCTCCAGAGGATCTTCCCAGCCCAGGAATCGAACCAGGGTCTCCTGAATTGCAGGCAGATTCTTTACCGGCTGAGCTTTGAGGGAAACTGTTCACTTCTCCAGGGGATCTCTGCAACCCAGGGATCCAATACTGGTCTCTGGGATTGCAGGTGGATTCTTTTTTTTTTTTTTTTTTTAATAATAGAACTATTTTATTAAATATATGAACATACTTATTTTGTACAACACACATTTCTTTCTTTCCTCTGCCCCAGGAAGCCAGTGCTCTAGAACCCCGTGTTTATAAAAACACACTTTGGCAGCTACTATGACAAGGTGAAAAAAGTGCAATTCCGAAAGTAACAACACATAACCAAAGTGGGGAACAAAAAAGGCAGAGGTGAGTGGGCCCAGTGCTGCTCATCTTCTCTCAAGAGGACTGAGCCACCAGGGAAGCCCAAAACAGACTTCATGAATTGTGAAATGAGATACAGTTGGTCTCCAGGTACATTATGACTACTTTTGAAGGAAAATGTCAAAGCTGAACCTTCATTCCAACCACCCAAGTACCTGGCTGAAGCAGACAACACCATAATATATATAGGGGAGGCCCAGCATGGAATTCAAAGACTCTAATACTGTTCCCAGAAACACTCAAAATTCATGAAGCTACTTAATGCCTCAAGTTTTATACTGGTTGGAATTATCTCAATCTGCCTGAGCAACCTTCTACGTAGGAGAAACACTGAGGCAAGTTCTGTTTAGAGACTGTTATTAGGGGTTATGGCAGCCTACCATCATGAGGCCTAATCTATTTCTCACATACGCTTCCATGGTTGTATGTGAATGATATTAACAATCCTACCAAGTCCTTGGAAGAACAGTTAAAACTAAAAGAAAAATACCGCAAATCTGTAAGAAGTAAACCTCAGATGAAGAAAAAGGCAATCATCTATGCTCTAACTATTCATCACAGAGGTTGGGATGGTACAGCAACCAGAAGGCACAACTTTCTGTTTCATAACCTTTGCTCTCTGCCTAGCCAAACCTCCTGATTTCATTCTCTTCTTGCCCTAGTTTTTGAAAACTGTTTCATTCCTTACACTCTGAAATGTAATGTGAATATTAAAATTTAACCAGCACACAATGCTGTGAAAGTGCTGCACTCAACATGCCAGTAAATTTGGAAAACTCAGCAGTGGCCACAGGACTGGAAAAGGTCAGTTTTCATTCCAATCCCAAAGAAAGGCAATGCCAAAGAATGCTCAAACTACCACACAATTGCACTCATGTCACAGGCTAGTAAAATAATGCTCAAAATTCTCCAAGCCAGGCTTCAGCAGTATGTGAACCGTGAACTTCCTGATGTTCAAGCTGGTTTTAAAAAAGGCAGAGGAGCCAGAGATCAAATTGCCAACATCCGCTGGATCATGGAAAAAGCAAGAGAGTTCCAGAAAAACATCTATTTCTGCTTATTGACTATGCCAAAGCCTTTGACTGTGTGGATCACAATCAACTGTGGAAAATTCTGAAAGAGACAGGAATACCAGATCACCTGACGTTCCTCTTGAGAAACCTATATGCAGGTCAGAAAGCAACAGTTAGAACTGCACATGGAACAACAGACTGGTTCCAAATTGGAAAAGGAGTTCGTCAAGGCTGTATATTGTCACCCTGCTTATTTAACTTACATGCAGAGTACATCATGAGAAACGTTGGGCTGGAAGAAACACAAGCTGGAATCAAGATTGCCGGGAGAAATATTAATAACCTCAGATATGCAGATGACACCACCCTTATGGCAGAAAGTGGAGAGGAACTAAAAAGCCTCTGATTAAAGTGAAAGAGGAGAGTGAAAAAGTTGGCTTAAAGCTCAACATTCAGAAAATGAAGATTATGGCATCTGGTCCCATCACTTCATGGGAAATAGATGGGGAAACAGTGTCAGACTTTATTTTTTTGGGCTCCAAAATCACTGCAGATGGTGACTGCAGCCATGAAATTAAAAGATGCTTACTCCTTGGAAGGAAAGTTATGACCAACCCAGATAGCATATTCAAAAGCAGAGACATTACTTTGCCAACAAAGGTCTGTCGAGTCAAGGCTATGGTTTTTCCAGTAATCATGTATGGATATGAGAGTTGGACTGTGAAGAAAGCTGAGTGCCGCAAGAGTTGATGCTTTTAAACTGTGGTGTTGGAGAAGACTCTTGAGAGTCCCTTGGACTGCAAGGAGATCCAACCAGTCCATCCTAAAGGAGATCACTCCTGGGTGTTCTTTGGAAGGACTGATGCTGAAGCTGAAACTCTAATACTTTGGCCACCTCATGTGAAGAGTTGACTCATTGGAAAAGACCCTGATGCTGGGAGGGATTGGGGGCAGGAGGAGAAGGGGACAACAGAGGATGAGATGGCTGGATGGCATCACCGACTCGATGGATGTGAGTCTGAGTGAACTCTGGGAGCTGGTGATGGACAGGGAGGCCTGGCGTGCTGCGATTCATAGGGTCGCAAAGAGTCGGAGACGACTGAGCGACTAAACTGAACTGAACTGAACTAAGGCTAACTGCTTCCTAGAAATAACAGCTGTGTAAAAGCAGGATTGGAAGGTTTACTAAAGAATACCTTTTGGTTTTAATTATAGGAGAAAAAAAACAAAACCTAATATCCAACAATAAGAGAATGACTAAATGAATTACAGAAACAAAGCAAGTCATCAAAAAATGTGTTTTGAGAGATTTAGTGGGATGGGGAAATACTCAGGAAAAAAACTGAACAAACCCATATTCATACTATGATTCTTAATTTTAAAAATATACATATTTTTAAACAAAAAGGACTACCAAACAAAAAATAGAAGCAAAGAAAGCTAAGCTAGAAGGGTGAAAGGAATTACTCTTGTCTTCTTCCTCTTTCTCTTTAACTACCATGCAAGCCTTTATGCCCCTATGTGCCCAAGACGAATGAATTTATCATTTGGTAATTTTTTTTAAGATTTTTTTTTCCCCTAATATATTTGTAATTTACCCTGTGTCTGAGTAATGCTTAACTCAAAGCATCTATAAAGAAAGCTGAGCACTGAACAATTGATGCTTTTGAACTGTGGTGTTGGAGAAGACTCTTGAGAGTCCCTTGGACTACAAGGAGATCCAACCAGTTCATCCTAAAGATCAGTCCTGGGTGTTCATTGGAAGGACTGATGTTGAAACTGAAACTCTAATACTTTGGCCACCTCATGGTGGCCAAAATGAGCCACCATGAGCTGGCCATTTGAGCTGGCTCATTTGAAAAGACCCTGATGCTGGGAAAGACTGAGGGCAGGAGAAGGGGACGACAGAGGAAGCGATGGCTGGATGGTATCACGGATTCAATGGACATGGGTTTGGCTGAACTCCGGGAGTTGGTGATGGACAGGGAAACCTGGCGTGCTACAGTTCATGGGGTCACAAGGAGTCGGACACGACTGAGCGACTGAACTGACTGATTGACTTGGTATCTGGGATACTGCATAGAATCCTTTAATTTCTTTTCTAGGAAGGGCATGCTAGAGGCTGAAGGCCCAAAGTGAGGACTGCTCGGTTTGTCTGAGCTCTAACTTTTGGGCATGCACTAACATATTCAAAACTTTCTCTGCCAATTTCTCTAATAAAAGCCCCGAACAACAAAATCTCTCCTAAAATGTTGTCTTTTCCTTTTTCTCTTTTTTAAAAATAAAAGTCTCACTGGAGATTGCAAACAAAACTATGAAAAGCAAGCAATTAAAAAACTTCACTAGATAGTGTCTCCAGAATTATAGTCCTTAAGTAACTTTTTTAATGGTTAATAATTTAGAAGATACACCCCCTATCAAAGTACTGGGGGAAAAATAACTTTGGGATGTATCTCTGGCTTAGTTTCTTTTATACAGATTTGAGGGTCCAGATATTCTTTACTCCTCAACTTTACTCTTGTGCTAATTAGAGTTAGGTGAGTGTTTTTTAGAAGGAAACTGATTTTCCTTCTGATATTTGGAATACAATGAAAACAAAACTCCACCATTTAGTCCTTTATAATACATGATAGAATAACAAATCTTAATTTGGCTTAATTTAGGCAAAAGCAAAAAAATTCATTGTATTTTATTTTATTGTATTTGGGGACAATTAAACAAAACCAGAACATCTGCTGGCATGCTAAATGTCTTTCTAATTAAATCTAGCAGTTGAATGAATCAATTCATTAGCAACAAGCCTGGTTTATTATCTCATTAATACAGATGGTTAATATCACGAAGGGAAGAATAGGAGAATCTCAAAAAGTACAAAAGCATTGCAAAGTGATGTGGGCATCAGGGAGAATACTACTGAAGCAAAGTGCTCAGAACTTAGCTTTTCAAACATTAAAATAAAAATCATTGTGCTAACATGGAAAGGACATTTACAAAGATATAGCTTGTTTTTCTTTTTTTTTTTTAAGGTCATAAAGGCAAGCTGGTAACATGGGGATAAAAACAGATAAAAATATTCACTGGAACTACAGAAAGAATTACTATTTTTGTGCCAAAACAGTAAAACATTATAAAAAACATTTTTAGAAGTTTAAATATAACAGCTAAATAAGAAGGCTTCCCCATTAGACAGCCAGATTTAAAAACAATACAAAGAAACAAAAAAACCCCATTCCTATTTGAAGGTATGCCCAGCTTGCACTGAGTTATCATTTAATAAAAATTAAAAATTTAATTATTTAACTATTAATGAATAGGAAAAATGATTAAATATTTCACCAATAGGTCATTTATCTGGCAAATTTAAATTCAAAACAGGAGACAGCAGTAAGAATAGGGTTGTCAGATAAAATACAGAATGCCCAGTTAAATTCAAATTTCAGATACACAATGAATACTGATTTAATATAAGTATGTTCAAATACTGCATGATATTGCCAAGTATATGCTAAGTAATGTTTGGGGTACATAATAAAAATGTTATCAGTTGGTTATCTGAAATGAAAATAAAACTGGTCAGCAACTTTTATCTTCATTTGCTTAATCTGGTAATTCTAACAAGGAAGGGAGAAAAAAAGGCTGCTGTGTATTCAAATTAGATGTTAAAACTCATGCAGTTTATTCACAGGAAGCTCAGATTCTCAGAGTCTATACACTAACAGCCTCATGCCAAACCTACCCATCTGATATATTTTACTTGATATGTACAGTATTTTAGTATCAGTTAGCTACCACCATTAAAACTGAAAGAGTACATTACACATTAAATATAATAATTTCAGATTCTGACAACACTGGGAGTCCATTTCCACATATCAGTAATTCAGATCTGGACGGTTGCTTCCTCAGGTAGGGGTGGCACGTTCCCACCTGCCATGATCTTCACCACTCCCTATTATTCCAAAATCATGCTGAAGACAGCAGTAATTTAGAGTGATATTTTCTACCCGCTTCCATCATTTCTGTTATCCAGCGGCCCCTTGAATTTCACTGAATTTGTGGCCTGGGTTCTGCTATACATACTTATTTTATACCCAGTTCTCTTCACCAAAGATCTGAAGCCACAAATTATGATATGGAGAGACGAAATGCCACTAAAGTCTATTTCTCCCACTTTAAAACTTTAAAATTGGTTCCATCCCCCAGCCCAGTGCCCAGCATACAGTAGATGCTAAGTGAGTATTCATTTGATTAATTGAATGATCATCAAAGAGGCTGAAGCAAGAATAACTATGGCAACAAAAAAACAAAACAAGGAAAGCTATTTAGAAATATCTGAATGGAATTAGTAGGTAAAAATATGAGTGTTTATTGTTGATAGCCATCAAGACATGATGTTTGCAGTCAGTGATATATGCAAGCCCTTTGGAAAAATACTCAACATAATAATCTTCAGAAATCTGGCAAAGATTCTTAAACAAAACATCATACTGTTTTCTGAGATGCTGTTGGTAAATTAAAGGGCACTACAATCTGTTACCCATGGAAAGAATTTGGAATTTCTTTTTATTTCTCAATTACAACCACATTCCCTTAGTACTTTGAATTTTGGAATAACATGGAAATGCAAAGACAGGAAAGAACAGAAGCGGTTTTCTATAAGGCTTGACCAATTCAGTCCAAGAATTATATTAATTAAACACCTCAAAAAAGCACAGAAGAAACATCCTATTCTAAATTCCCACTTTCAGATTTCACTAACGGACTGACTTCCCTGGAGATTTTCTTAAATGCCTAATATATACTTCCATTTCTCCCATCTTTCCAGATCCCTGGTATAATGTAATTTTATTTAAAGGATTTTTGTGATATCTGCATATAAGGCATGTAGGAGATAAATCTGGGGTCACTGAAACAGCTGGAGTTGGACTAGTTGAGAGAAAAGGACAAAAAAACTTCAAATTAGAATTATTTCAGAAAATCCAAAATCTGTTTGCCATGCCTATAGTAGGTAAAAATCTCTTATTCATTTCAAAAATATTTATTGAAAATCTACAGTCTAGGCACCAAGCCAAGAGAAAGGATTAGAGAGATGAAAGCATGGATCCAGCTACCAAAGTACAAGTAGAGACACAATTACAAAATGTGTGCATCTGTTATAAATAATGGTAAGTATAAGTACAGAGAAAAATACAGGGTACAAAGAGCACCTAAGTCTGTCAATCAAAGTTGAAGAAGTTCATTGTTTGAATTAAGAGCTTAAGGGCACATATGAGTAACTGAGAGAGAATATGGTGGCCATAGGCACTTCGAGGAGTAAGAAAGGCAGAGACAGGATATTCAGGGGACTATGAATAT
This sequence comes from Bos indicus x Bos taurus, assembly GCF_003369695.1. NCBI lineage: Eukaryota > Metazoa > Chordata > Mammalia > Artiodactyla > Bovidae > Bos > Bos indicus x Bos taurus. Next base: position 63,610,940 of record NC_040079.1, on the reverse strand, counting down.
TACTATTTGTTGGATCACAGAAAAGGCAAGAGAATTTCAGAAAAACATCCATTTCTGCTTCATGGACTACACTAAAGCCTTTGATTGTGTGGATCACAACAACTGTGGAAAATTCTTAAAGAGATTGGAGTAGCAGACCACCTTACCTGCCTCCTGAGAAACGTTATGGAGGTCAAGAAGCAACAGTTAGAACCAGACATGGAACAATGGACTGGTTCAAAGTTGGGAAAGGAGTACGTCAAGGCTCTATATTGTCACCCTGTTTATTTAACTTATATGCAGATTACATCATGCAAAATGCCAGGCTGGATGAAGCATAAGCCAGAATCAAGATTGCTGGGGGAAATATAAATAACCTCAGATAATGCAGATGACACCACCCTTATGGCAGAAAGTGAAGAAGAACTAAAGAGCCTCTTGATGAAAGAAGAGAGTGAAAAACCTGGCTTAAAACTCAACAGTCAAAAAATGAAGATCATGACATCCGGTCCCATCACTTCATGGCAAATAGATGGAAAAACAATGGAAACAGTGACAGATTTTATTTTCTTGGGCTCTAAAATCATTGCAGATGGTGACTTCAGCCATGAAATTAAAAGACGCTTGCTCCTTGGAAGAAAAGCTATGAGAAACTGAGACAGCATACTAACAAGCAGAGACATTACTTTACTGATAAAAGTTTGTCTAGTCAAAGCTATGGTTTTTCCAGTAGTCATTTATGGATGTGAGAGCTGGACCATAAAAAAGGCTGAGCACTGAAGAATTGATGTTTTTGATCTGTGGTGTTGGAGAAGAGTCTTGAGAGTCCCCTAGACTGCAAGATCAAACCAGTCAATCCTAAAGGAAATCAGTCCTGAATATTCATTCACTGGAAGGACTGATGCTGAAGCTCCAATACTTTGGCTACCTGATGTGAAGAACTGACTCACTGGAGAAGACCCTGATGCTGGGAAAGATTGAAGGCAGGAGAAGGGGCAGACAGAGGATGAGATGGTTGGATGGCATCACCAACTTGATGACCATGAATCTGAGCAAGCTCCAGGAGTTTGTGATGGACAGGGAAGCCTGGCGTGCTGCAGTTGCAAAGTACTGGATGCGACTGAGCAACTGAATTGACTAATGAATATTATGAATGAATTCTGATGAATATTATTAATACTCAGGGATCTGACCCCAATATGGAAGCAATAGCAATAGTCTTGGTGAGATACAGAGAGGGTCTGAATTAGGACAGTGGTGATCAAGAGGAAGGAGCAAGTGCCACGTGCTGTTAAGAATCACTCTGTTTGTAATGTTTGGTTGGATCAACCTCTGGATTCCCAACCAGGGGAATCTTACTTATCCTGGTTTCTGAACCCTGTTTGGCTCATTTTTGTAATGCCTGACAGTCTGGCTTTTAGACTGGACCTAATCACCAACAAGTACAACTTCCTTAGGTCTCATTCCAACATCCTGGTATACAAATGGTTCAGCTCTGTGATAACCATCAGCTTAAAATACCTTAACTTTCAGAGTGCCTGTCTCCAGCTCAAATTTCTGCCTGGATATCTATATTTTGAGGTTTTTCTGCCTCTTAAAACTTTATATAACAAAATAAACTTGTTCTTTTTGCACTTCTCTGTTCCATCTGATTCCTACCTTTTGTTCTCTAAATCATGCCTCCCAAAGATTCTTGCTTTTACTGCCTGCTTTTGGTGTGTTTCTGCACATAAAGTTTGAATTAGTATAAGCAGAAAAGGCACTATTTAAGATACAGTTGACCCTGGAACAGCACGAGTTTGACCTGCACAGGTCCACTTATATGTAGATTTTTTCCATAGTAAATACTACAGCACTATGTAATCTGCAGTTGGTTGAATTTGCAGATGTAGAGTTGTGAATTTGGTTATATTCATATTTACAGCTGTGTGGAGGGTCAGAGTTCCTAACCATGGTGTTGTTCAAGGGTCAATTGTACTCCTTTCAAAAAGGCAGATGTGTGTCAGCATCTTCGCATAAGGAACAGAAACAAAAAACAAAAACCACCACATGCTTTTATGGTCTGAGCCATTACCTATTGTCATAGACTTACTGGCAATTAATTAGCTTTTTAAAATGCCTGTTAATAATGGATAAATAAGGATCACAAAACATTTATTTTCAAGAGCTAAAATCAATTACACTCTCCACTGTCATATTTTATCTTAACAAAAATTGATATTCAGCCAATGTTTCATAGTATAAACAAATTTGGGTTCTATAAGAAACGAAAAGTAAAATAATTTGTAACTGTGTTAGCAAAATCCAGCAAACTGGATGTGATGCTGTTGCCTACTACAGTTCTATTTATCCTTTACACCAGTGGTTCTCAAACTTCAGTGTGCATGCAAATCACTTGGAGGACCGGTTAAAACAGTATTAGGGGTTCCTGGTGGCTCAGTGGTAAAGAATCTACCTGCCGAAGCAGGAGACATGGGATCAATCCCTGTTCCAGGAAGATCCCACAAGCTGAGGAGCAATGAAGCCCATGTGCCACAAACTATTAAGCCTATGCTCTAGAGCCCAGGAACTGCAACTACTGAGCCCATGAGGCCCAGAACCTGTGTTCTGCAACAAGAGAAGCTGCAGCAATGAAAAGCCCCCAAACTGCAAGTAGAGTGAGGCCCTCACTTGAGACAAGCCCTCACAGCAATGAAGGTCCAGCACAGCCAAATAAATAGTAAATAAAATATTATATATAAAAACAGAGCACTGGGCTCCATCGTGAGTAGCTGATTCAAAAGGTATGGGATGTGGCAAGTGAATTTGCATTTCTAACACATGCCCAGATGCTGCTGCTGCTGGGGAAACACATTTTGAGAATCGCCGCCATACACCAACATGGGGCATGAATGTGGCAGGGAGGAAGCGGTATTCCAATTGTGGTTTATCACCTTCGAAAAATCTTCTCTAAATTAGAGGCTCCAATTCAAGCCAGAAAGTTTAGCAAGTTAAGCCTTGATCATGGGAAAGATTCCAAAATAGCAATTTCTTTTAAGCAAAGAAAATAATAAATGCAACCGTGTTTCATGGCTATTTTAACAGAGATGCTCTGTGGGAGAGAGCTTAAGATGTTGCAGTTTCATTAGCATTATCCAGTGTTGCTATGGGGACCAACTGGCGAGGAATCATCAGTACACAAGAAAATGAAAAGAGGGAATTGTTGAATTAAAAAAAAAACATTTCTGAGAAAACAGTCAAGTCATATCGCCCATTTTCCTGCACTTATGTAAATTAAGGTATAAATTCTCCTTTAATAAGGAGATCTATAAAGATTCACATACAAATCTTTCCGATTTCAGAAGATGCAGAATTCAGGGAAGGAAATAAAATCTTAAGAGGAAAGGAAAGTGGCATTATGGGGTTTACTGGGCATCGGTTAGGCATGATGACCCCAAGGCTAGGCGCTATGTGGAAAGGATGCACATTCTGCTCAGTTAGATTCACCTTTGTACAGAATGGGAAACAGAAGGCTCAGACAGGGACCACACATACTCTGTGGATGGATAAGCGGGGAGGATAGGCGGATGGGCTGCTTGCAGTTTCTCAACTAATGAAACTAAGAGGAAGAGAGGAAGAAGAACTTGAGACAGAGAGGAAGGAATAACTTGAGAATAAGAATCAATTCGGTTTCTAAACCATCTTGCACCTGCTACTAATCTTCCCTCTTCAAGTCTGCTTTCATTTCATCAGTTCCTAAGATTAAGCCCTGCTGCTGCTGCTGCGTCACTTCAGTCGTGTCCGACTCTGTGCAACCCCATAGACGGCAGCCCACTAAGCTCCTCTGTCCCAGGGATTCTCCAGGCAAGAACACTGGAGTGGGTTGCCATTTCCTTCTCCAATGCACGAAAGTGAAAAGTGAAAGTGAAGTCGCTCAGTCATGCCCAACTCTTTGCGACCCCATGGACTGTAGCCCACCAGGCTCCTCCATCCACGGGATTTTCCAGGCGAGAGTACTGAAGTGGGGTGCCATCGCCTTCTCTGAGATTAAGTCCTAGTGCCTCTGTATTTTCTTTCTCAACAAATCTCAACTTTTATGCCTGCCTTTTCAGCTTAGACCTAATGTCTACCTATTTACCTTAACCTAGTTTTTTCTCACTGTCCCTCATACTGACTATGTCTTTTTTTTTTACAACCACTTGAGGAGGAATTCCTACTTGGGATTTTCCGCTCCTTGTCAGACCCAGAGTGTATTTTCCCTTCTGTCAACTCACCCCATGTTTGTGTGCTAAATTTAATGATTTAAAAAAAAAACATTATTTATTTATTTTTGGCTGTGCTGGGTCTTTGTTGCTGCATGTACTTTTCTTTGGTTCTGGGCATCTGGGCCTACTCTCTAGCTGCAGTATGAGGCCTTCTGCAGCAGTGGCTTCTCTTGCTGCAGAGCATGGGGTCGAGGGCGCAAGGGCTTCAGTAGTTGTGGCGCATGAGCTCAGCAGTTGTGGCTCTGGGCTCTAGAGCACAGGCTCAATAGTTGTGGTGTACAGGCTTAGATGCTCTGTGGCATGTGGGATCTTCCCAAATCAGGGATCGACCCCATGTTTCCTGCACTGGCAGGCAGATTCTTCACCACTGAGCCACCAGGGAAGTCCTAAATTTAATGACTTTTAATTGTGATCCCAAATGCCTTAGATGCCAAGGAATCCCTTCAGGGATGAAAGACACCTGGAGCAGATGGCTCTTTTGGCTTCCTCCCTCTCTCTCTAACTAAAGAAGCCCAACTTTCAGAGGTTTTATATATTGGGATTTTGTGTAAGATAATTTGGAAAATAGTGCTACTGCTTAAGGATAAAGTTTGAGAAACACATCTCTCTAATGTACCAAATCATTTGTTATTCAATAAAATATTGTTACTGGCATTTTTGTTTCATGTATATATGTTTTGTCTCATAAATTATACTGGAAGCTCCTTACAATAAGCTTTTTTCCCCAGTGTGCTCAGCTCAGCAATGAGGAAAAGGAGTCCATTTTGTTGACTGACTCATTTTAAAATTCATTTTGTAAATGAACTGGTAAAATTCATACTGAGCTGACCTCTACTGAGGTGAGTGACACGATGTTTTGCCTCTCTGCAATGAATATGTCAGATTTTTAAAATCAACGCTTCACAGAAGGTAGGGTATAACGCAAAGCAAAGGACTGATAAAGACATGTTTTAAATATCAGCAGAAAAGAAGAGAGATTTTTGTGGAATGGAGGTTTTTCAATGTCTATTAAATCAAGCCACCTAAATTAGCAATTTGTGGCACTGGATCAGTTTTGGGACATATACTTACTAACTCTATTCATGCCTTTTGGGTTTACAAAAATTTTTGTACACTGATGCACAAAAATACAAATTACTACATTTTCCTAAACTACATGCACTGCTAAGACCCGTTACTTATGTTTCTCTTACCTCATTAGTTAAGGAATGTACAACAAAACATTCACTTTGGTTATTTCCTTTGGATTACGACGATATTTGAGATGCAAGAGGTTAGCTTATTGCAATTAAGGAGAAGAAAGACAAGGCTGCCAAGTGGAACACTGAGCTGAGAATAAAGTGTCTTTGTCACCATAGGGCCCTGCTGTTCTTTAAGCATTTCCTAAAAGGGAATGAAGAGAGCAGGACAGCATGGTAATACTGTTCCTGTGTCCAGTACAGGAGTAGAGCTGTGGTTTTGAGTCACTGAGAAGAGAAAAAACTCTTTCTTGGCAAAAGAGTACATTATACATACCTAAGGGCTTCCCAAGTGGCTCAGTGGTAAAGAATCCGCCTGCCAGTGCAGGAGGCACAAGAGAAACAGGTTTGATCCCTGGGTCAGGAAGATTCCCTGGAGGAGGAAATGGCAATCCACTCCAGTATTCTTGCCTGGGAAATCTCACGGACAGAGGAGCCTGGAGGGCTACAGTCCATGGGGTCACAAAGAGTCAGACATGACTGAGCACGCACACACTCTCATATGTATATATATGCCCAGAGTGTCTCTAACTGCCTGTTTCCTGAAGTCAGGTGGGATAGCAAGCCTAGAATCTAGGGACCTGCAATGTTCTCTGCCAATGACCTCAGACAAAACATTTGATACTTTCCAGCTCTGTTTCTTATCTGCAAAGTAATGATGAAGCATACTCCTCAAAAGTGTTTAGGCCTTTTCATTTAAGTACAGTGTCAATATGAATAACATCCTGACCATGAGATCCAGTAAGACACTAAAGATATTCAGCATTTCAGGTTTGCAGAATTGGTGAGTGAGTGCACAGAGAAGCAAATCAACTAAAGAGTACTTCTGAAGCACCTACACAGAATGTTTCAGGAACTGGGCTAGTTACTGGGAACAGAACAATGAATGAACATTGATTTTGTCCTTGAGGAAGTTAGAGAGGAGAGCAGGACTCTAAACAGGTAAAGCCCAAGATGGTCTACTGAGTGGTGTCTTGTGAAGGGAGGTGACAGGCAGGTATTTTGACAAGGAATGTTCACGGAGGTGAATATGATATCTTGAAGTCTTCACATGAGATGCTGTAATAGAGAAGTTCCAAGAGGAGGTTTATTTGAAGTCTATATTACTAGGCATTCAACATCAAATTTGAGATATGATAAATCTTGGTTCTTTGTTGTACAAACATAATTAAGAATTTAGTAGTCTAAATTCGTTTCTAAAATCAAAGAACTAAAATTTGAAACAGAAAACGGGGGAGAAACTTCCATGGAGACTGGCATTTTTGTTTGCTAAAACTGAGTGAAGCCTAACATTCTACTGTAAATGTCCTTTTAAACCACAGACAAACTATGATGCATAAACAATCAGGGGCCACTAATTTTATTTTCTGGCTGTGCTGGGTCTTCGCTGTGGTGTTTGGGCTTCTCTAATTGTAGCACATGGGTCTAGTTGCCCCACAGCATATGGGATCTTAGTTCCCCCACTAGGGATCAAACCAACATCCCCAGCCTGAGGGTGGATTCCTAACCACTGGACCACCAGGGAAATCCCAAGGGTCACTGATTTCCTAATGATACTTGCCCTGAACCTCCTTCCATTGTGGAAACTGCTTATCAAAGAAGGTGAGTGACTTGATGTAGGATGTTCTGGGCATGGAATTTATAAGACGTCCAAAGTTATGGGTTGAATTGTGTTCTCTCAAAAAGACACATTTAAGTCCTAGTCCCTAGTATAGTTCAGAATCTGACCTTATTTGAAAAGAGTCTTTTCAGAATTAAGTTCAAATGAGTCATTAGAGGTCATAATCCTAACATGGCAGGTATCCTTATAGAAATGGGATATTTGGACACAGAGAAAGCCACACACAAACAGAGAATACAATGTGAAGGTGATGGTACAGATGATGTACCTACAAGCAAAGGAATGAAAAGATGGCCAGTAAGACCCCATGGGCTGCAGCATGCCAGGCTTCCCTGTCCATCACCAACTCCTGGAGCTTGCTCAAACTCTTGTCTGTCGAGCTGGTGATGCCATCCAACCATCTCATCCTCTGTTGTCCCTTTCTCCTCCCGCCTTCAATCTTTCCCAGCATCAGGGACTTTTTCAATGAGTCAGTTCTTCACATCAGCTGGCTAAAGTATTGGAGCTTCAGAATCAGTCCTTTCAATGAATGAATATTCAGGACTGATTTCTTTACGATTGACTGGTTGGATCTCCTTGCAGTCCAAGGGACACTCAAGACTCTTCTCCAACACCACAGGTCAAAAGCATCAACTCTTCAGTGCTCAGCTTTCTTTATGATCCAACTCTCACACCCATAAGTGACTTTGGAAAAAACATATCTTTGACTAGAAGAACCTTTGTCAGTAAAGTAATGTCTCTTCTTTTTACTATGCTGTCGAGGTTGGTCATAGCTTTTCTTTCAAAGGGACAGAGCCTCTTAATTTGATGGCTGCAATCACTATCTGCAGTGATTTTGGAGCCCAAGAAAATAGTCTGTTATTGTTTCCATTGTTTCCCCATCTATTTGCCATGAAGTGATGGGACTGGATGCCATGACCTTAGTTTTAAGCCACCTTTTCCACTCCCCCCTTTCACTATCATCAAGAGACTCTTTAGTTCTTCTTATGGCTTTCTGTCATAAGGGTGGTGTCACATGCATATCTGAGGTTATTGATATTTCTACCTGCAACCTTGATTCTGGCTTGTGCTTCAACCAGCCCAGCATTTTATATGATGTACTCTGCATATAAGTTAAATAAGCAGGGTGACAATATACAGCCCTGACATATTCCTTTCCCAACTTGGAACCAGTCCGTTGTTCCATGTCTGGTTCTAATGTTGCTTCTTGACCTGCACAGAAATTTCTCAGGAGGCAGGTAAGGTGGTCTGGTATTCCATTCTCCTGAAAAAATTTCCCAATTGTTGTGATCTGCACAGTCAAAGGTTTTGGCGTAGTCAATAATGCAAAAGTAGATATTTTTCTGGAACTCTCTTGCTTTTCCTATGATCCAGCGGATGTTGGCAATTTGATCTCTGGTTCCTCTGCCTTTTCTAAATTCACCTTGAACATCTGGAAGTTCACAGTTCACATACTGCTGAAGCTTCGCCTGGAGAATTTTCAGCATTACTTTGCTAGTGTGTGAGACGAGTGCAACAGTTTGAGCATTCTTTGGGATTGCCTCCCTTTGGGATTGGAATGAAAACTGACCTTTCCCAGTCCTGTGGCCACTGCTGAGTTTTCCAAATTTGCTGGCATATTGAGTGTAGCACTTTCACAGCATCATCTTTTGGGATTTGAAATAGCTCAACTGGAATTCCATCACCTCCACTAGCTTTGTTCATAGTGATGCTTCCTAAGGCCTACTTGACTTGGCATTCCAGGATGTCTGGCTAAAGGTGAGTGACCACACCTTCGTGATTATCTGGGTCATGAAGATCTTTTTTGTATAGTTCTTCTGTGTATTCTTGCCACCTCTTCTTAATATCTTCTGCTTCTCTTAGGTCCATACCATTTCTGTCCTTTATTGTACCCATCTTTGCATGAAATGTTCCCTTGGTATCTCTAATTTTCTTGAAGAGATCTCTAGTCTTTCCCATTCTATTGTTTTCCTCTATTTCTTTGCACTGATTACTGAGAAAGGCTTTCTTATCTCTTTGCTATTCTTTGGAACTCTGAATTCAGATGGATATATCTTTCCTTTTCTCCTTCGCCTTTTGCTTCTCTTCTTTTCTCAGCTATTTGTAAGTCCTCTTCAGACAACCATTTTGCCTTGCTGCATTTCTTTTTCTTGGGTATGGTCTTGATCACTGCCTCCTGTACCATGTTAGAAACCTCCATCTATAGTTCTTCAGGAACTCTATCTATCAGATATAACCCACTGAATCTATTTCTTACTTCCATTGTATAATCATAAGGGATTTGATTTAGGTCATACGTGAGTGGTCTAGTGGTTTTCCCTACTTTCTTAAATTTTAGTCTGAATTTGGCATTAAGGAGTTCATGGTCTGAGCCACAGTCAGCTCCTGGTCTTATTTTTGCTGACTGTGTAGAGCTTCTCCATCTTTGGCTGCAAAGAATAGAATCAATCTGATTTCAGTATTGACCATCTGGTGGCGTCCATGTGTAGAGTCATCTCTTGTATTGTTAGAAGAGGGTGTTTGCTATAACCACTGCATTCTCTTGGCAAACTCTGTTAACCTTTGCTCTGCTTCATTTTGTACTCCAAGGCCAAAGTTATCTGTTTTTCCAGGTACCTCTTGACTTCCTACTTATGCATTCCTGTCCACTATGATAAGAATGACATCTTTTTTGGTGTTAGTTGTAGCAGGTCTTGTAGGTCATCATAGAACCATTCAACTTCAGCTTCTTTGGCACTAGTGGTTGGGGCACAGACTTGGATTACTGTGATACTGAATAGTTTACCTAGGAAACGAACAGAGGTCATTCTGTCATTTTTGAGATTGTGCCCAAGTTCTGCATTTTGGACTCTTGTTCACCATGATGGCTACTCCATTTCTTCTAAGGGATCCTTGCCCACAGTAGTAGATAAAATGGTCATCTGAGTTAAATTTGCCCATTCTGGTCCAGTTTAGTTCACTGCTTCCTAAAATGTTGATGTTCCCTCTTTCCATCTGCTTGACCACTTCCAATTTACCTTGATTCATGGACTAAACATTCTAGGTACCTATGCATTATTGTTCTTCACAGCATTAGACTTTACTTCCATCACCAGTCACATCCACCACTGAGTGTTGTTTTTGCTTTGGCTCCATCTCATTATTCTTTCTGGAGTTATTTCTCCACTCTTCTCCCACAGCATATTATGCACCTAACCGACCTGGGGAGTTCATCTTTTAGTGTCATATCTTTTTGCCTTTTCTTACTGTTCATGGGGTTCTGAAAGAAAGGGTACTGAAGTGGTTTGCCATTCCCTTCTCCAGTGGACCACATTTTGTCAGAACTCTCCACCATGACCCGTCTGTCTTGGGTGGCCCTACACGGCATGGCTCATAGTTTCATTGAATTAGGCAAGGTTGTGATCCATGTGATCAGTCTGGTTACTTCTGTGTGACTGTGGTTTTCATTCTGTCTGCCCTCTGATGGAGAAGGATAAGAGGCTTATGGAAGTTTCCTGATGGGAGAGAGTGACTGTGGGGGAATCTGGGTTTGTTTCTGAGGTGGGGGGAGGGGAGGGGAGAGGGCAGGGATGCTCAGTAAATCTTTAATCTAATTTTCTGTTGATGTGTGTGGCTGTGTTCCCTTCCTGTTGTTTGGCCAGGGGCCAAACTATGGTAGGTGTAATGACAGTAATGGAGATCTCCTTGAAAAGGATTTATGACTGCACTGTTGTATTCAGTGTCCTGACCCCGCAGCAGGCCACTGTCGACCCACACCTTCGCTGGAGACTCTTGGATAGACACAGGCAAGTCTGGCTCAGTCTCTTGTGGGGATACTGCTCCTTTCTCCCGGCTTCTGGTGCGCACAAGGTTTTGTTTGTGCCCTCCAAGAGTCTGTTTCCCCAGTTCTGTGGAAGTTCTGTAATCAAATCCACTGCCCTCCAAAGTCAAATTCCCTGGGGGTTCTCAGTCCCTCTGCTGGATCACCAGGTTGGGAAATCTGTTGTGGGTCCTAGAACCTTCCAGAACTTGAGATGACAAATTTCTCCTGTTTAAGGTATCCAGTTGGTACTGTATTATGGCAATCATAGCAAACCAACTGTGAATGGAGCATCTCCCTTGGAATGGTGTGGAAAGAACATCAGGACAAAGTCTAAGAGGTCACAACCACAAAGAGCCCAAGTTGTTCTTCACTTCCTTTCCTCTGCCTGTTCTTCCTTCTTTACTTTTCCTTCTTTCACTTTCAACCCGTGTGAAAAGGGTGGTTGAAACTTTAGCTCACAGTCTTTCTCATCTTCACCCAGCTGCACTAACCCTCAGAGCTGTGGATCCCAAACCAATGTATGAGTTAACAGCTGTTAGTGGCTTGGGGTGGTGAAGGGACAACTGAAAAGAGAAAATGAGGACCTGAAGAAACTATGAGGAAAAATGACTGGGAGAAAAGTAGCCACAAACCCATCAGAAAGCTAAGAAGAGGAGTTAAGTTCCTGAACAGAAAGTTAGTTAAAAAGAACATGATTGAGAAAAAGAATTTTTTTGAACATTGTCAACAGAAATAAATGTTCATTGGACATAATCTGAGCTCCTGTATGCCAGTAACCAGGTATTCAAAGTGAAATAAAATAACAGAATTTGTGCTTCTTTTCTTAGATTAGCAGTGTGTACAACACATTACAGTTCAACTGGTCATAACTGCCTTTTGAAAATTTTTTCTAATCACACAAATAATTATAAAATCACACACTAAATTATAAAAATTATATTTAATGCATGGAGAAAATGTAAATTAATGTTTTAAGAAACATATCAACTGATGACAAGACCATAAATTTTAATCTAGATAGTTAATACAATTAGGCATCTAACTGACTTCATAAACAAAGACATTGTCAGGTATCTTATCAGAAAGATATATTACAGAATATTTAATATTTACTTTTAAAAACCATCTGGTTAAACAAAATGTACCTCTCTATATATAAAAATTCATATCTAATAAGTTTTCTGTTTTAATTCTAAAGAAGTTAAAGTCACCTGTACCAGAATATACCAACCTGATGAAGAGAGGTATATCGTGATCTAAAATCACAACAGAAAAAAACTACTTCAAACCTCAATAGGTTACAATGAGCCTAGAAGAATGCCTGTTATGAGAAATATAGGTAACAAAGAAATATATGTTTTAATCAGGTTTAATAATGCATTCACTGTCATAGGAACTATATCTTATTTGCACAGACAGACCTCCTTTTATAGTATAAACACACACACAGAAGTCGCTCAGTCATGTCTGACTCTTTGTGACCCCATGGATTATAGCCTACCAGGCTCCTTGGTCCATGGGATTTTCCAGGCATGAATACTGGAGTGAGTTGCCATTTCCTTCTCCAGGGGATCTTCCTGACCCAGGGATCGAACCCAGGTCTCCCACATTATAGGGAGATGCTGCTTTACCATCTGAGCTACCAGGGTTTTATAGTATAAATGTTTCTAAAAGTGTCATTTGGGTTCTAGTTTAAACTATTAGACTGTGCTTAATTTTCAACATGGAAAGTGAGTGATTGTTAGTGAAAAGATATGTAGAATTTTAAGGATCAAAAAAGCTATTTACCAAAGCACTCAAACCATTTAAGCTTTTCATTCTAATATTTACTTACTTCAATTGTACAACCTGGGTGCTCCAATAATACTGACTCCCAGGAAATCCTCTTTCTTATCTATATTTTATTTACCTATTCACTACAGAAGGAAATAAGAAATTATTGACCCTACATTTTGAAAGACTAGCAGGGGGATGCAAGACTGTCTAACGGACTCAATATCTAATCAGAAGAAACTAAAGCCCAGAAAGGCTCAGACATCATCTACCCCAAATTATTACCTGGGTCTAGTGTAATTAAAGAACAGCACCTGAAAATAGCCCATTAGGAAGAGATTTCAAGAGACTGCTGCTGCTGCTGCTAAGTCGCTTCAGTCATGTCCGACTCTGTGTGACCCCATAGATGGCAGCTCACCAGGCTCCTCTGTCCCTGGGATTCTCCAGGCAAGAACACTGGAGTGGGTTGCCATTTCCTTCTCCAATGCATGAAAGTGAAAGTGAAAGGGAAGTCACTCAGTCGTGTCTTGGCGACCCCATGGACTGCAGCCTTCCAGGCTCCTCCGTCCATGGGATTTTCCAGGCAAGAGTACTGGTTCAAGAGATTATTTTATGGTAAAACAAAGGGTTACCACTGCTGGTATCTGTCATTCTTTTGATCTCGAATGCTAAAAAATCAACAGGTAAGTTAAAAAAAAATCTTGAAACAGAAAAACAAAGTTGAGTGTCTCACACTTAACTGATTTCAAAACTTTCTAAAAGGCCACAGTAATTAAGACAGGGTGGTACTAGCATAAAAAAAGATCAATACAGGTCAATGGAAGAGAACTGAGAGTTCATAAATTTATCCTCAGAATTTATAATCAACTTATTTTTGACAAGGATGCCAAGATAATTCAGTTGGGGAAACAACAGTCTTTTCAACAAATGGTGCTGGAAAGCCTGGATGTCCACATGCAAAAGGAAAAAGCTGGGCCACTTCTTTGTACCATACACAGAAATTACCTAAAAATGCTATCCATTCAAACAGAGATATTAAAATGATAACATGAAAGAATATATGTTTTGGTATAATGGGTGAACTCCAGGAGTTGGTGATGGACAGGGAGGCCTGGCGAGCTGCAATTCATGGGGTTGTGAAGAGTCGGACGCGACTGAGCGACTGAACTGAACTGAACTGAATGGTAATGCACTAAGAGTAAACAGATTTGGGGGTTCCAATGACAGCAATGCTTGCTAAAAGTATGACTTGCAATTTTTATTCAGTAACTTGCTTATCTTCTAAATGTAGCTGAAGTGATACAACGAAATCAAGCATGGAATGATGTTCCAGAAAATATGACCTGCTAACAACATGGGGAGGACTGTGGAGGACACTCAGTGCCCTGACTCTGCAAGGACAGTAGCTTCCAATAGTAAAAGGCAGGAGAAAGAAGATGAATCCAACAGTGCCTCAGCTTCAGACCTGGACATACAGGAGACACATGTCTAATCCCATCCAAGTGGCCAGTGTAATGTCAGGTGTAATGCTGATATCACTGACTGAGCATCTGAACATAAAATACTGGAGCAGAATGTATTGAAGTCACAATCCCAAAATGGGAGCTGAAATCGGAAACTGATGCTGGAAATAAAACACTAAGAAGAGAAAATGCTGGGTTACCTTTTGCACAGTGGCAAGCAGTCAACAGAACATTTCATTGAAAAGGTGAAGGTGCTATTTAAACTGGCCTTGAGGAATATGTAGGGTTATAAAGTAGAAAGGGATTCTCAGGTGGCTCAGCAGTAAAGAATCCACCTGCAAGGTAGGAGACTTGGGTTTGATTCCTGGGTTGGGAAGATCCCCTGGAGGAGGAAATGTCAACCTACTCCAGTATTTTTGCCTGGAAAATCCCATGGACAGAGGAGCTTGGTGGGCTATAGTCCATAGGGTCGCAAAAGACTCAGACACAACTTATCGACTACACAACATAAAGTAGAATGTCAGGGAAAAGAGATTCTAGGCAAAGAGACTATGAGTTAAGGTTAGACTGGTAAGAAGATGACAAAATTTCTCAAAATATGCAGCGATAACGGAAGGGAAAAGTAACCTTAGGTTTTGGAACCACCCGCCATCACTCTCAAGATTACATGGTACTCCAATGGCTACAGCCAAAAATTCAGTGTTGTGAGGATGATGGGGTAAGAAATGCATCACTAGACTCTTGCTTTGGACACTGCATAAAGCATATGATACACAACCTCTCTAACAACAAAACTGCTATTAAATTATTACTCAGATTCAGGACTCAAGGGGATCTTGAGGAGAGGATATGCCAGACAGCAAGCAGTTTCAACTCTTACCCATCCCTTACAATGCCTAGACTATCATCAACTAGCTGTGGATCATTTGTGCACACATATGTCTACACTTACAGTAACTTTAGAGAAGTGCGCTCAATTCTCAATACTTTATTTGTAATCTGGCTTTCAAATTAATTCAAAGAAGGCAAATCAACTTAAAGTAGGTACTGCAGAGGAACACTTGAAAATTCAGAACATCATCCTGCATGAATTTAAGTGTTAATCTACAAACTATTTCAGACAGGATGCTTTGTTCTTATTCTCCAAAGAAACATATCTTAATTGATTTCACAAAGTTTCTTCTATTGTCTAGTTGATACCTTGTTCCTTTTTCCTTCAGTTCATGTTGTCTTCCCCTGAGATTTTAATTCCAATTATATTGACTTGAAATCTCTATCTTGATTCCCCAGACCTCATTATTCACTTCTAAAATAATCTATCTAGTCTTTAATATACTACATTTATGGGACAAAGGCTTTGAAAACACTGTAGTTTAAGGGGAAAAAACCCTTTTTTTGGTGAAGGGGGTGTCAGTCCCTGGATACTACTCCATTTTCACTAAGAGAACTAGAGAAAATAGCAGAATATTTTAAATTGATACCAATCTTCTCTCTTAATGAAGTGGAAACTACTATCTTGTCTGTTTTTCTGAAATAGAAGATTAAACTCCTCTCCCACAAATTACTGATTTCAAGCAAATGCAACTGATATTAAGAAGGAATACATAAGATAAGCCATACACTGATCAACCAAAAGATTCTTTTAATTAGTAAAGTCTTACAGGTGACTTGATCCTAATACACGATATAAAACAGTACCATGCTGATGTTTCCTCACTTCAGAAATTTAAAAAGATGTCATTCATGTTAAACAGTAAAGAGTAAACATTAAAAACAGTAAAGAGCATTTATAGGCAGTGAAGTAATCTCTACTTCATTTAATTTGATTAATATTTCATTCATAATTTGATAATCTCAAATTATCAAAATGGAAAAACAGGGGAATGTGGAAATGGAAGCACAAAAAAGCAATATGAAAAACTGCAGTCTATCTTTAGGAACAGATGGCATTCATTAGACACTTCAGAAGTAACTGGATTTCTCTCTCTCTCTCACACACACACACACACAAAATGCAGCTTATCACTAAAAAGAAGTATTACAGTAGAAGACTAAATACCTCTGAAAGGATGACTTTGGACTTATTGGCTGTGCTAAATCAGACCTAAGGATTTGCATTAGATATGTATGTAAGTTTTCAATAAGAGAAAATTTACAGCAACAAAGTAGCATTTCCCCATTCGGGTTAATCAGACTAAACTTCACTCCAATTAACACATCAACATTTTTTTTTTTTTACATACACACACACAGGCACAATTTTAAAGATATATAATCATCTTCTCTCTCAAATGATGTGAGGTCTTGGTTGAAAATTCTTAGACAATCTGTATAAAACTCTGGAGCTTAATTAGGAATATCTGGCAAAACTTGACATGGATCAAAGCAAAAATTTCAGGGGTATATGCTCATTTTTAATTATGGAAAATATATCTACTTTTCTGAGAAAAGAAAAAATTCATATAAATAATAAAAACACAACTTCAAAAATATATTTTTATCTAGAAAATGCAATTTAAAAGTGTAGATTTCCATATGACAGAGTCTAGTGAGCGCTTCATGGGCAGGCTTTACTCTTCCATCTCTGCCTCTTAATCATCTAATGTGGGACTCACACCTGAAATGTGGTTACAAACAAGGGAGAAAAAGAAAACTCACAGCTATCCCCATGGTTGAGAAGCAGCATATTAAATTAGTGGGGCCAGGCAATGAGGAGTCCTGAATAAAAATATTCTTTCATTTTGGGATTTTTCCTATAGGCAGAGAGAAATTATAGCTGGTTTGTGACTGGAAGGTTATATGATGGTTTCAGTTCAGTCGCTCAGTTGTGTCTGACTCTGCGTCCCCATGAATCACTGCACGCCAGGCCTCCCTGTCCATCACTAACTTCTGGAGTCCACCCAAACCCATGTCCATTGAGTTGGTGATGCCATCCAGCCATCTCATCCTCTGTCGTCCTCTTCTCCTCCTGCCCCCAATCCCTCCCAGCATCAGGGTCTTTTCCAATGAGTCAAGTGTTCTCATGAGGTGGCCAAAGTATTGGAGTTTCGGCCTCAGCATCAGTCCTTCCAATGAACACCCAGGACTGGTCTCCTTTAGGATGGACTGGGTGGATCTCCTTGCAGTCCAAGGGACTCTCAAGAGTCTTCTCCAACACCACAGTTCAAAAGCATCAATTCTTCAGCGCTCAGCTTTCTTCACAGTCCAACTCTCACATCCATACATGACCACTGGAAAAACCACAGCCTTGACTAGACGGACCTCTGTTGGCAAAGTAATATCTCTGCTTTTTAATATGCTATCTAGGTTGGTCATAACTTTCCTTCCAAGGAGTATGCGTCTTTTAATTTCATGGCTGCATTCACCATCTGCAGTGATTTTGGAGCCCCCCAAAATAAAGTCTGACACTGTTTCCACTGTTTTTCCATCTATTTCCCATGAAGTGATGGGACCAGACGCCATGATCTTCGTTTTCTGAATGTTGAGCTTTAAGCCAACTTTTTCACTCTCTTCTTTCACTTTCATCAAGAGGCTTTTTAGTTCCTCTTCACTTTCTGCCATAAGGGTGGTTTCATCTGCGTTTCTGAGGTTATTGATATTTCTCCCTGCAATCTTGATGGTTTAGAGAGACTTATTTGGTGGCTCAGTGGTAAAGAATCCGCCTGCCCACGTAGGAAATGCAGGGTCAATCCTTGGATAGGGAAGATCTTCTGGAGAAGTAAATGGCAACCCACTCCAATATTCTTGCTTGAGAAATCCCAAGGACAGAGGAGCCTGGAGGGCTACAGTCTGTGGAGTCGCAACGACTAGGACACAACTGAGCAGCATGCACAAGCACATTTAGCTTGGCACCCAGTATGGACTACACGAGGAATGTGCTAGTCTCACAAGAGCCTCTGAAGTCTGTATTCATCTTTGCATTAGAACTGTTCCAAGGCTATTCCTCTCCAGAAAATCTGATTCATGTTTATCACCCTTAAAGTACTCCTCATCATGTAGGAGTTAAATCAAGTTCTTTTGCATGGCCCAGAAACTCCTTTTCAATACAGCCATTGTGCCCTTTCTAGCCTTGTCTCCTCCTCTACCATGTTATCTCAGGCTTTGATAAATATGCAGGTGTATGGGTTCTCCATGCCTTTTCTCATGCAGCTTCCACTATTAAGAAGACCCACCCCACCCGGCAAAGACCCCTGCCTATGTCACACCTCCTCGTGAAGCCTACCTGACCTCTCAGACAGGCTAAAGACGGAGGCAGGCACTGCAGCTATGCTGCCACAAGTCGAGGAATGCCCTGTGCCATCAGAGGCTGAGAGAGGCAAGGAATGGCTTCTCCTCTAGAGAAGAGGGAGTGTGACACTGCTGACATTTTGATTTTTGCCTTCTGGCCTTCAGAATTGAGACAGAATCAACTTCTGCTGCTTTAAACCACCCTGTTTGTGTGATCTGTTACAGGCAGCCCTTGAAAATGAACATAATATATATCAATGGAACTATTAGCATTAAAATTTTTCTCTCTACAAGCAGGTAATGGGATTCTCCTAGATAATTATAAAGTGTAATATGATTAAAGCTACAAAGAAGTGTGTAGCTAATTCACACTATGGTTCAAGAAAAGCTTCACATAAAAAGTGACACTTAAGCTAAGATTTGAAAAATGAGTATGAATAGCCCAGAAAGAGAAACGGAGGAGGTATATATTTATAATAAGGATTATAATATTTATGAAGTGTAACTTATGAAGGATATAACATAAAAAATGTTGCCCATAAGTATATGAAAATGTGTTTGAGTTTCCACAAGTATGTGTGTATTTCACAGAAGGGTCCAAGGATCAGCAAATATTGATAACATTCTAATAATTTTTGATATCTATAAATAAGGTGAATTCAGAATCTGATTAATATACTACCAAAAAGGCCAGCAAACACATAATTTTTAGAAGAGGTGACAAAAGAGCAATCCAGTTGTTTCACTTACACACTGCTTGCCTAAATCAGTTTACTTTGAAACCACATTTAATTTAATAGTGAGAATCCTGAGGAAATGGAGACTTGCCAGTTGGCTCTGAATACTGCTAACTAGAAGTGAATAACAATGGCCCCATGAATCATTTCTAAGCTGTTAAAAAAAAAAAACTTTCAATAAAAAATTCCTCTGCATCACACTAGCTGTGGATTTTTACATCAAAGAGATGTCTGGATTCATCATTTCATTTATAAACAGTAATTCAGAAACTCTGACATTTCTGACAATGATGCCAAACACAGGCAATGAAGAAAACTGCAACTAACCTACATTCTTGAAGTTGATGAAACTTGATAGGAGAATGTAAATTAAAATTTTATAACCTTAAATAATGCATTAAATAGCTATGGTTACCTGGTTTAATAAAAAGCATAGGCTTGAGTGCTCTGGAACAGTAGATCAGAGATTGGTTACTTAGGAACAATTTCCTTTAATATCACTCAATATTCAAATCTTAATTCAAATATACTAAGAGCAGGACACTAAAATAAACAAAAGAAAATTTGAAGAGTTCTCATATTGTGCTAAAGTGGGTAGGTTTTGTTTATACAAATATTTATTTCAATGCTTCCTGGAACGTTTTCAAAAGAATTTTGGCTTTCTGAATATGGGGGTGGGGTGGGGTGGCGGGGAGGGCGGGGAGGAATGCTCCTTAGAGGATGTCACATCTCTCTGAGATAGAACAAATAGCTGTATTTACTGTTTTTACCCTGTGTTTAACACTCTACTCTTATTTTCTTCTCCACTAAGGGCCTGAAGTAAAACAAGAAAGCTATAAAATGAACAACAATGGTTATAGCTGTTATTATAGAAACAGGGTGAACAATCTCTTCTTGAAGATGTTTACAGATGGAACTACTGAGGGTGTCTAAGCTCTCAATAAATATGATCAGTTTATGGAGGAGATGACCCCGATTAGCATTTGCCAAATCAAATTCCACGGAACACTGGGGTCTCATTAAATGTTAATAGGTGCTATTTGAGAAAAAGATAGTGCAGTTAAATATTTGGGAAACTGTAATGTAACATTTATCTCTTTAACAGCCACAAAAATTTGTAGGCTAAAAAGTCCTGAAGAATGCGTTGACGTTCTATTTAACTCAGTATTTGCACATGAAAGTCTCTTTGGTTAAAATACTTTTTCCACCTTAGAAATCAATGGAGTCCTGAAATATTATCCCTAAAAACATAGATAGCATACTAAATTCACATCAGTCCTACCTACTTCTATCACGCAGATGAACCAAAACAAGAACACAATTTTCTATGAATGTATCTCAAAGTATGATGTCAAAGAAATGAAGTTCTTTTCTGTCCATTACTTACAGGTTTAATTCATTTTAAAATTCATTTAGACTCTAAGAACATGTAAATCTATATGGTTAGATGTACTCTGAGTTTCATTAAATGAAAGTAAAACCAAACTGTGCTCTATTTATGGAAACAACAATAACAACTGATACTTAAAAATACCTTATTAACAAGTGGGAAATAGAATTTTCATCTGTTTTGTCAAAAAACTCTTAAGATGTTTCAAAAGGAAAAAGATCCAAAACAGGAATCTTTCTCTGTGGCATCAAATACCCATGTACTCTAGGGGTCATGAAAAAGAAAGGCTATTATCACCTTATACTTGAGAATTATATTACAACTGGCTGATTATTCAGGATTAATGAGCGCAGGGTTAGGAGTTCAGTGGCCAGATGGGCAACTGTAATGAGCTGCCTGGAGCTAGGGCCCCGCCGGCACTGCCAGTCAGCATGGCAGGGGCCCTACACCAACAGTTTGGCTCTGCTCCAGCAGGGACCACCTTGAGCCAGTGGCTCTAAACCAACTCAGTCTTCTTGGCTTCATCTCCATCTGGGTCTGGAATGCTAGTCACTGGGCATGTGACTAATTTCTTAGAACGAAGCCTCAACTTGTATATCTTTTTTAGTAACTGAGCCTTCAACCTGCTGTCCTGATTCTGTAAACTGCTGATTTGATACCTCACCCAGAATAAGTGTCCCTCTATACCTGTTTCTCTAAGGCTTTTTAACTGACTTGAATCCTGTCTCTCAAGTCCAGTTTTCTTGTGGGTGTGTTCCTGTTACTGGCAAAGACTCTCTTCTTGACCAAACTTTATAGTCAGGTTCCTTTGAATCTTTGTCTTGATCAGGCCATGCCAGACCTGCATAGACAGGTTTTAGCAAGAATCCTGGTAAGTCAGTCTGGACAGAATCCCCCATTCTCCATGTCTGATGGGGTTCCTCTGTCTCTACTATCCTCCAGGTGATACCTTACTACCCTGGCAGGCCCGTGGCCAAGAGTCTTGTTGAGTCTGTATAACCGGTGAAACTGTGTCCTCCTAAAATGCAGTTGCCCTGCTGAGTTTATGATTAACCTCTCTATCTGAAAATTGATTCCCTTTTGTGTCCCCTCTGACCTCAATCCTGTGCTAACTGAACACTAAACAACCAGAGTCAGGTGACTAAAATTGCTGTTGTTGATATTATCATTAACATAAAAACTCAGGTTCTTTCTCCAGGGCAAGATGAGCTAATAGACCCCCTGAGCCATGAATCACCTGGCCAGAGAACTGTAAACCAGAGACATCCTAACTCCCAAAACTATGATTAATAAATGTCACAGAAATGTCACAACTAGCTTCTTTCTTCTTCCCCTTTAAAAAACCCCTAACTCTAAGACCAAGTTGGAGCGTTTCTGAGGCTTGTTTCTCTTGCTTGGAGCCCGGAGATAAATCCTGACTTTGCTGCAAACTCCTGCTGTTAAAGAGTTTGGTTTTTTGCACCACAGGCGCATGGACCCTTTGCTCCATTACACCAGAATGGCCCTAATGTTTCCTATTAGGAATTTTCTATCACCTAACCTACCCAACCTGTTCTTTGTCTAAAAATCCCTACCTTTCTTTAAACTAAGAATTGAGTCCAGTTCTATACTGTGGTCTCTTCCCTTCCATTCCAATAGCTGCTGAATAAAATCTGTTTTTTACTACTTTACTGTCCAGCTCTGGTTTTCTTTAACACCACCAGATACCAGACTTTCTACCTGTCTGTACTCTGATGCCTGTTTTGTCATCATTATGGAGTTCTCTGCCTACCCTCTCTGGAACTTCCTTATGATAGAGCCCAAGCAAACCCCAACCTATCAAAGAAAGAATCTCCATACACAGCCTGCTTTGTCCTGGAATGTTTTTCAAATCTCAGGAATTTCCTTACAGGACTGATGGATCACCTGACTTTATTAAAGAGAGCATATAATTAAAGTCTAGTAATGGCAACCCATTCCAGTATTCTTGTCTGGAAAATTCCATGGACACAGGAACCTGGCAGGTTATAGTCCACGGGGTCGCAAAGAGCCAGACACGACTGAACACACACCCTTGAGTCTTCAGTATCTCTTTCTCTGGCACATACCAATGCCTCCTGACTCAACTTTCCCTCTTCAGTACATTGTTATCTGATTAAAGTTTGATCTTATCATTTCCTTTCCTCAAGTCTGCTGAGTAAGGATCTAACATTTGAAACCACATCATCTGCTTCAAACTGTTCAAAACTCTTTTCATTGTTCCATTTACCTAACACTTTCTCCGGGCAAAATGAAATGAGTTGTTACCTGATGCAGATGCCTTTAGTTTTTCACTGTTCCCTCCCTTTGCCTAAGCCTAGGATGCCTTGCCTTATTTCTGCATGTTCAAATCCTACTCAACTTCAAGGCCCAGCACCACCTGCTGGGTACAATCTCTTTCTTGCTCAACTCTATCCTGATCACTCTGATGGTCCTTAACACTTTCTACTTTGTAATACAGGTACTAATGCCTCATTATCTTCCCTATTAGGCCATAAAACCCTGGACTGCAAGACTTATATCTTCTTTTTATCTTTGTATTCTACAGCATCTAAAATACAGAAGCTTGCACAAAGTAGATGCTTAATACAATTTTTTGAATGAACTAAGTCTCAGTTCTATCAAAGCCCTTTCAGATTTGCATCATTTATTAAAATATGGAAAGGAGAAGGGATGGGGTAAAATGAGACATGTCATAATGATCTATCCGTAATCTCTTGGATTAAGAGACTCTAGAAGTTATCTGTTGCCTGTGGCTCTGCACCAACTTTCTAACTTGATACACTCGATTAGTAACATTAACATGTGCAACTAACGTGTATCTAATTCCTAAGGGAAAATCCAGATATATATTCTTTCTACACAGACTCTAGAATTAATGTATAATTAGGCTCCCTAGATGTTAAGTCTACCTTCTCTTTCTTTTGTGGATGTACGGATGATAAGTTCAAAGAATGCTAACATAAAGAATTCCCCCCTTTACATACCAGGAAATTTTAAATATGAGTGCAAATAACTTCTCTAAAACCACAGAACCAGTCAGAAGCAGAAGAGGGATTAAAACCCAGATCTTTTGACTCCTTGTGAACTCGCCACCAAACAATATAGTCTATGATCACTGATGCTGGAAAAATAACTCAAAGTCCCAGTAGATTACAGCATTACTTTCCTTCATGAGGATACATATTTATAAAGCTTTCAAAAGTCATCCATCAACTAGTATGTAAGCAATTCCAATAAGCTTTCAGACTCTTTTTCACTTTCCTCTTCCCTCCTCCATTTGTGAAAATTAGTTGTATGGTGCTTTAGCAAAGATAGCTTGATTGATGTTATGTTACTGTTCAGCAACAGTTCCTGCTATTAATTGCTTTATAATGGTAATTACGATTTGTGGTACAAGATTATTTTCTTTTCTAATTGGCTATTACTGGTGAATAGCAGCTTGTTACATAACAGAAAGACTGTGTTAAATAAATAATCACAATTACAATTCTGAAGTCCTTCTCTTAAAAAACAAATTGAAGTTTTGAATAAAACCACTAAAAAAATTGTTAAAGGCAGGGCCTCAGTAATTACTTGGGGGAGGGTTCATCTTTCAGTTTAGGAAAAAAAACCACGAAATAAGGACAGTGTTAGGGAAACCAGGAGATGGAGCATGCATTTCCTTTCTTTTAAAAATAACCGCGTTCAAAAGCTTTATTCTGCTCAGCTCCTCAGTCAAGGAATACAAATTGCAGATTCAAATGTTTCCAATTCTTCCCAGAGTACAATATGGAAACAGAAAGGACTTTCCAATTAGCTCTGGTAAAATATGAATGTGGAGCCCCACCTACCGCACTGAAACATCCTCAAGGATAAGGCCAGGGGTTCTTCTTCATTTGTGCCCCCATACAGCACCCAACATGGAGCTGACCAACAGTCACAACCCATTCAACAGCAAATGCCATCACACCACAGCACTGTCCCAAAGATGAGGTGATTCAAAGCTATACGTGACAGTCCCTGTCCTCAAAGGCATTATAATAAAATCAGGGATATATCTTGATTCAAACTCTAATGTTAATTAGCCTGTAATCATTTTAAAGTTCTACCTCCAGACTGCTGCAGTAGTAGCAGCAGTTGTGATAACAGGGAGGTCACATGACTTGTTAAAGGTCACACAGGTTTTAATTCACAAATACTTTGGAATCCAGCTTGTCCAATTCCAAAGACTCACAATTGCCTCTTGTGACATATCTTCATCAACATCATTCATCTCTATCTTCATAGTCTATCAAAGCTTACAGAGTGCATTCACATATAATGTCTCACTCAACCTTCCAATAATATCAGTAAGGTAATTAACCTGCAGCATTTTTATGAGATTGAGGCTCAGAGAGGTTAAATGATTTTTTCCTAAGTTCACATTGTGACAAAGCAGCAAATTCAGGATCAAAGCCCAGATTTCTAACTCTTAATCCAGGTTTTCCTTCCACATATTTTTACTCAATGTATTAATTTAAATATATTACATATAAAGAAAGCCCCGAATTATCCCATATTGGATTATATTATTAATACTTAAAATATTCTACCATTTATTGTTGAACCCCCCTAATCTCCCTCTGTACTCTTGATGAAGCAAAGGTTTAAGTCCTGTTTAATACTATAAACTTTACTTGGTTCCTGAAGATAGCACCCAATTCCAGTTGGCTATTTTACAAATAAATGACACTGGTCACAAAGACCATTGGCTGAGATGTAAAGAAAGGCAGAAGACTGATCAGTCAAATCCATCACTTCTGGAAAAAGCTGCCCTGCTCACCCTTGGGTCAATGAAGTCAATACAACACACTTGTTTCAGCAAGAGATGGCAATTCTTCAAGGCACTGTCAGTGAAATGACAATCCATTAGGTCTCATAAGTTTATTAAATAAATCCAGCAAAACTGAACCCCAGTTTGTGGCAAAGTTCCCCATGAACAGTTAATAGAGGTATTTAAAGATTCAGTGGCTGGAAGGACAGTTTAGGTACACTTCTTATTAAATGCTCATGAATTTATGTATAGAACAAAGTATGATTTTTATTTTTCTATTTTATTTTTTACAGAATCAGTTTTATTTTATAGTTTTTGGCATACATTAACTGATTCTCTTTACCTCTGCTCGCTTCCCTTTTAAATGAACTCTTTGAACCCTGGCAGAAAGTCCTTTAGGGAAAGACTTTTCCTTCAGCTCATCTTTCCGACTTGAGAGGAAAGAGTTTTCAGGTATCAAACGGTGATGAGCATCAAGAAAGTATTAATATGATTTTTATTATCAGTCTGGTCAATATCATCTTCAGTGTTTCAAGCTGGGTTTTATATGTGTATGTGTTGTGAAGGCTGGAGCTATTCTTCTGCATGAATGCAGTATCTATGTCAGTATAATAAGAAGTGTAGATTAACTCAGTGTCTGATACTACAAGGACTGACCAAATTCCTTAATAGAAACCTGGTCATAAAATGAAAAAGAGACATTAAAATTGTAGCACTCAAAATCAGCACCGGTACCACCACTGGCACACATGCTGGAGGTGTTCCTGAACCTATGACTGAAATAAAAGTCACCATTTATTGAAGACCAGGAATTATACCCATCATTTCATTAATTGTTTTACTATTCTAGCAAGACAGACATGATTAGCACCCATTGTTCATACATGAGAAACTGAAGATCAGAGGCTGTTTAACTTGCCTGTGGCTGGTTAAGTAACCAGAATTTGATCCTAAGTTGTTATGACCAACCTAGACAGCATATTAAAAAGCAGAGACATTACTCTGCCAACAAAGGTCCGTCTAGTCAAGGCTATGGTTTTTCCAGTGGTCACGTATGGATGTGAGAATTGAACTATAAAGAAAGCTGAGTGCCAAAGAATTGATGCTTTTGAACTGTGGTGTTGGAGAAAAGTCCCTTGGATTGCACGGAGATCCAACCAGTCTATCCTAAAGGAGATCAGTCCTGAGTGTTCATTGGAAGGACTGATGTTGAAGCTGAAATGCCAATACTTCGGCCACCTGATGCAAAGAACTGACTCATTTGAAAAGACCCTAATGCTGGGAAAGATTGAGGGCAGGATGGGAAGGGGACGACAGAGGATAATATGGTTAGATGGCATTACCGACTTGATGGATGTGGGTTTGGGTGGACTCCGGGAGTTGGTGATGGACATGAAGGCCTGGTGTGCTGCGGTTCGTGGGGTTGCAGAGAGTCGGACAGGACTGGACTGAACTGAACTGAACTGGCCTGATCTCTTTCCTCATACTATGTTGCCTTTCTATAGTAACATAAGCTTTAGAACAAATTTATGTTTCAGGAAAGTCTGTTTCAGACCTCATCCAGTGGAATTTAGTTACTATGAGACATCTTTCTAATAGTAATTGGACTAAAAGTTCTCTTTCAGTTACTGTGTGACCTTGTGCCAGTTGCTCTTTGCACCAGTTTCCTCCTTTGTAAATAAAAAGGGGATAATATGAATATCTATCCCAGGGATGCTGTGAGACAAAATAAGATCTCCAAAAGCATTTGAAACAGTACTTGGCACAATGACTGCTCAACAAATGTTAGCTACCATCAGCATCATCATTATTATAATATCTCCTCTTAATATCCTACAAGTTGGGTCCTATGTACATTTTAAAGGAAAACAAAGGATGTTCTAAAGAAGGCCCCTTCAAAACCTTACATCAAACCTAGCAGCTATAATTCTTTTTCTTCCTTCACACCCTCTGGCCTGTACTTTCCAGGCCATCTGTGTATGTAAGGTTATTTGAGCGTCTTGCCCATGAGTCTAAATGTGGGTGGTGTATGTGTGAAGAGCTGGGAGCTGGGTATGAGGGGGCAGCACTGGGTAGAGCTGAGAAAGGGTATAGAAGATAATACAAAAGGCCTTTAGAGCACATAGTTGCAATACCAGTACAGAGCACCAACAGACACTCTGACAAGCCCTAAGAATGCATGAGCAGCCTAAGCAGTTATCACCACTACATTCCTACGCTTCCCCTTGGTTACACCATAATGTGGATTGCTTCTAAGTGAATCAGAATAGGCAGTTTTACAGTTCAATTAGGCATATCTTTAAATTCAACTAATGTTTACTGATTTCCAACTTTATAAAAGGAAGTATATCAGTCTTTCATAAATATAAAATTCAATGAAATAATCACAAACTCTGCAAGGTAGGTATTAGAGCTATGTTTTCATAAATGTAGCAAATGTGCAATAAATCTACCACACAGCTACTAAATGTCAGAATTGAAATTTAAATACAGTTTTTCCAAGATAGGCTCTAGTCTTCCTTCCACTGTCATGTCAAATATATGAGACTGGACTTAGGCTGTAATTCTGAAAGATGACAACCTGTGGAAAACTGGGTAACAGCCACACAGATAATGGAAGACAGATTTCAAGGTCTGTGTAGTAGTTCACTCAGTTATGAGTTCAAGGTTATAAAGGACAGATCCGAAGCATTCTTTCAAAAATTTAATCATTATCTAAAAACTAACCCTTCACTTAAAAAAAGACTGAAAAACTATGCTAAAATGCTAACTGTGATTACTCTGACCAAGTTGACACTTCATGATGATATTCTACATTTTCCCATTAGTATGTATAACTTTCACAAGCACACAACATCTACACAGTTTTCTATTCTTCTTCAATTCCTCTGCTTAAAACAGCAGTCATTTTAAGCACTTTGGATGAGTTTCAAACAGATTCTAATCATCAAATTACTATAGAATGTTTACTACACACAGTTCTGATAAGCACTGGATGTATAAAAATAAAATAAGACACCTCTTACCCTCAAGAAGTTCACAGTCTACTGGTGTAGACAAAATTGCCAACAAATAATTATATGTTAAGTGTGATAATGGAGATTTGGGAAGGGAAGAAGGGTGTCTGACAATGAGGCTGGAAACGTAGATTAAGAACCCTAAATGCAATGCGTTAGAGTTACACTGAAGATGTGAAGTGAAGATCCATGAATACATTTGAGTTTTGGAAGGTGGATTAAGAACAGCAAAATCAAGAATCAGTGATATCAATATGAAGGTTCTGCAATCATCCAGGCTAGAATTCAGTTTTGGTCAAACATTTACTAAACACTGACAAGATGACAAGAACAGGGTCAAGCAGACAAAAACAAAAGACATGGTTTTGGTCCCAAAAGCAAAGTTTGGAGCTTGGGGGATATGCATTGTAGGTCCAAAGAAGCATTATCCTGATGATCATCTCCTGGGCATGCATTTGTAGGGAAAAAAGTTGACTCTATCAGAATGCTACAGTATGAAAGCACAGATTAACTGTCAGAAGAAATCACCTCCATCAGAAAAATTTCCCCAGTAACCTCCCCAAATGTGAGAAATGTTGAGTCTATTTATTATCTGTTCCCAGTTTCCCGGAAAAACATGAAGTCCCAGTCACTGTTCGAATGTTTGGAAGGTGGTGGTGTGCACAATCAGAGGATTCCCTGAAGGAAGATGGAGTCTGGCACACAGAAGGTGTGGAAGGTGTCACACCTGCCTGCACATCACAAAGCGACTCATTCCAGCAGAAATCTTGCACAATTGCTAGGGTTTCTATAAAAAGACTCCACAGTCCCTTCTGCCCCAGAATATTAAACACACAGATGGACATTTTTATTAGAATTAGAGGGAAACCTCTTAAAAGAGACAGTTTTCAAGAAATTAAAGATTTTTACAGGGAAAGACATAATTGATAACCGAACTGGCTGCTTAACAAAAAATATGAATATGCATACTTTTAACATCTGTAGTTTCACCCAAAATTTGTATCACACTTCATAGACTTTGAAAAGAATGTGGATAAAGTCACACGATACATGGGTTATCAAAGGAATTTTTAATGACAGCTTTACCTTATGACCTAAAAACCAACCATTAGTGAGACTACTGGACAGTTCTGAATCAGGGTGAAGAATTCTTTTCTGGTTCAGATAGCAAATTCACTGCTCAATATTTTCGTTGAAAATAAACTGGAATCTAAAATCTGTATGCAGGTCAGGAAGCAACAGTTAGAACTGGACATGGAACAACAGACTGGTTCTAAATAGGGAAAGGAGTACATCAAGGCTGTATATTGTCACCCTGCTTATTTAACTTATATGCAGAGTACATCATGAGAAACGCTGGACTGGAAGAAACAGAAGCTGGAATCAAGATTGCTGGGAGAAATATCAATAACCTCAGACATGCAGATGACACCACCCTTATGGCAGAAAGTGAAGAGGAACTCAAAAGCCTCTTGATGCAAGTGAAAGTGGAGAGTGAAAAAGTTGGCTTAAAGCTCAACATTCAGAAAATGAAGATTATGGCATCCGGTCCCATCACTTCATGGCAAATAGATGGGGAAACAGTGGAAACAGTGTCAGACTTTATTTTTTGGGGGCTCCAAAATCACTGCAGATGGTGACTGCAGCCATGAAATTAAAAGACACATACTCCTTGGAAGGAAAGTTATGACCAAGCTAGATAGCATATTCAAAAGCAGAGACATTACTTTGCCAACAAAGGTCCGTCTAGTCAAGGCTATGGTTTTTCCTGTGGTCATGTATGGATGTGAGAGTTGGACTGTGAAGAAGGCTGAGTGCTGAAGAATTGATGCTTTTGAACTGTGGTGTTGGAGAAGACTCTTGAGAGTCCCTTGGACTGCAAGGAGATCCAACCAGTCCATTCTGAAGGAGATCAGCCCTGGGATTTCTTTGGAAGGAATGATGCTAAAGCTGAAACTCCAGTACTTTGGCCACCTCGTGTGAAGAGTTGACTCACTGGAAAAGACTCTGATGCTGGGAGGGATTGGGGGCAGGAGGAGAAGGGGTCGATGGAGGATGAGATGGCTAGATGGCATCACTGACTCGATGGACGTGAGTTTGAGTGAACTCCGGGAGTTGGTGATGGACAGGGAGGCCTGGCATGCTTCGATTCATGGGGTCGCAAAGAGTCAGACACGACTGAGCGACTGAACTGAACTGAAAATTACGCTTTCCATCAGATACTCAATTCACTCTAATAGTCATCTAAACATTGATCCTGAATTAATGATGGTCATCACAGTTTTGTAAGGATCTGGAGAAAAGGATGCTGCTGCTAAGTCACTTCGGTCATGTCCGACTCTGTGTGACCCCATAGACGGCAGCCCACCAGGCTCCCCCATCCCTGGGAGAAAAGGATACTCATATTATTACTGGTGGGAATGTCTACTCACCATTGAAGGGGAAAATCTGACATCTATCACAATTATAAACATGTGTCACCTTTGACCTAATTTCTCAATATATATACATCCAGTGGACAAGGATACGTATGTAGAGCTGTTCACTACATTAGTGAAAAACTAAAGCTACACTTACATGTTCATTAACAGAGGAATGGTTAACATATGGTGCATTCATATCATGGAATACTACGGGCACAGTTCTTAAAAAGAATGAAGCAGCAGATGTATTGACATGGAAGAATGTCTATAATAGAATACTGGAAGAAAGAAGGTGGCAGATCTTTAAGCTTACACTGAATGATCCTTTTTTATTCAAAAGAAATCAAAACCATACAGATGCGTGTCATACATAAAATTTATTGAAAAGAATACTTACCAAACCCCCAAGAATTGTTACTTTGGGACTGAGACTGTGTATGGTGCAGGAACTTTGATTTTTTTACGTTACACACCTCTGAATGGTTTGAACTCTTGATGATTAAAAGTTTTATAATTTTAAAATGACTAATGTACTTAAAAGTCACACAATGCTTTTGAAAGGCATACCCAATTTTCTTTTTTATGAGTTACTTTGTGAGATAAATTTACCAAAGGTTCCACCTTCAAATGTTAAACAGGTAGCCTTTTGGAACTTTGAGAATCTGGAAAATCTTTAGTATGTTACTATAAGATAAGGGCTGCTGCTGCTTCAGTTGTGTCCGACCCTGTGCAACCCCAGAGACTGCAGCCCACCAGGTTCCCCCATTCCTGGGATTCTCCAGGCAAGAACACTGGAGTGGGTTGCTATTTCCTTCTCCAATGCATGAAAGTGGAAAGTGAAAGTGAAGCCGCTCAGTCATGTCTGACCCTCAGTGACCCCCATGGACCGCAGCCTACCAGGCTCCTCTGTCCATGGGATTCTCCAGGCAAGAGTACTGGAGTGGGGTGCCACTGCCTTCTCCAAAAATAAGAGTTGACTATGTGGCATATCCCCAAATGAACTGTTTAGGGTATGAATATAACACAATATTTAAGAATGGAGCTTACTAAAAATTTCTCCAAAGAGGTACTGAAATAATTTCAGAACTAGGGGTTTCATTGAAGTGAGAAGAAGTAGCACTAATTCTGTGCTAAGACAAAAATTTAAGACTAAATGTCAATTTAACCATGAAAGCACAAAGCAAGAAATTAACAAAAAAAAGAACCAATGACAAGGATGAAGAA
Organism: Bos indicus x Bos taurus; assembly: GCF_003369695.1. Lineage (NCBI taxonomy): Eukaryota > Metazoa > Chordata > Mammalia > Artiodactyla > Bovidae > Bos > Bos indicus x Bos taurus. Next base: position 63,578,989 of record NC_040079.1, on the reverse strand, counting down.
CCAAATTTAAGCCTGAAACCACATTTGTTATGTTAGGAAGTTAGACATGAGCAACAAGGGAGGCCTGGCTGAAAGGGATGCAAGCTGGAGCTCATAGATACACTACAAAATAACCAGAGACTTTTCAACTCTTGCTCATGTGCCCTAGGCACACAGAGAGTGGATACAAAATAAACAAGGGGCTTCTCCAAGTAACCTTAGGCACTTAGGATTAGGAGCCCAGTAAGGGCTCATGAACATTCTACATCTAATCATAACAGACTGAATTGTGAGAAGACGTAAACAACATAGCCTGCTATTACATAACTTAAAATTGTCAATCAGCCTTGAGTATATGCCCATTTGTATTCCCCTTCATGGACTGGTGGTGGGTACAAGTTCTACTTTGCACACACCATAGGCAAAAGGAAGAGCATGGAAGTATGAAAGTGGGACATCAAACAGGATCAACAGGAAGGAAGAGGAGAGCTCCCTTGGAGTCAGTCTGCTCCCATGTTTTAGGAGTGTCTGTCTAATAAAAGATGTCTGCTTGAGCCAAACTGAACTGTAACTTGTCTGTTATACTGTACCCTTTAGTCTATCACTCTAAGTTTTCGGTGTGACAAGACAAGAAACTAGGAAAAGAAATAAACTGACCTAACTGAAAAAACATCAACAGACTTCCCTGGCAGTCCAGTGGATAAGACTCTGCAGAGGGCAGTTTCCACTGCAGCAGACCTAGACTGGGTCCCTGGTCAAGGAACTAAGCCCCTGCAAGCTGCACGGTGTGGCCAAACAAAAAAAAAAATCAAAAGGAAAAAGACAACTAGCTATGTTAAAAATTATGTATCAGACCAAAAGAGAAGGGAGTAATGTTGGTGATACACAGACTATAAGGATACAACTATGACACACTAGACAGTGTATTAAAAAGCAGAGACATCACTTTACTGACAAAGGTCTGTCTGTGGTTTTTCCAGTAGTCATGTATGGATGTGAGCATAAAGAAGGCTGAGGGTCAAAGAATTGATACTTTCAAACTGTGGAACTGGAGAAGACCCTTGAGAGTCCCTTGGACTGCAAGCAGATCAAACCAGTCAATCCTAAAGGAAATCAACCCAAAATATTCATTGGAAGGACTGATGCTGAAGTTCCAATACTTCGGCCACCTGATGCAAAGAGCTGACTCACTGGAAAAGCCCCTAATGCTGGGAAAGACCGAGGGCATGAGGAGAAGGGGGCGACAAAGTATGAGATGGTTGGATGGCATCAATGACTCAATGGACATGTGTTTGAGCAAACTCAGGGAAACAGTTAAAGACAGGGAAGCCCCGAGTGCTGCAGTCCATGGAGATGCAAAGAGTCGGATAGGACTCATTGATAAATGGATAGATGATAGATGGATAGAACAACAAAAGAAAGGGGCTAGGGATTCTAAAGATAACCTCTTCCGCAGCTTTCAAAGTTTTATTTTCGCTCTCTATACTGGGTCAGAAGACAACCGGAAAGTCAAGCAAAGCCAAAGTAGCTGTGATGACTTTCTTTGAAGCCATGACTACAAATTACCATTTCCTTTCCTATTGCTCTAAGGACCCAGAGTTTGGGAAGATCTTCCAGGCTCTACGTTCAATCCTAGAGAACGCCCGGGGCAGTTGACAGGGGAAGAAGCTGTGAGAGTCATGCAGACTTTCCCTTCAGAGGCTGCTCCAGACAACAACTGAGAAAAATCTGTAGAGTGACCAACCAGTCTGCAAATGATAATCCGCCTGAACCCAAATAAAACCTATCTCTCGAGGCCAAACCAAGCAAACCGAGGCGAGGGTAGACTACTGGCGAGGAAAGAGGTCAGCTAATTCCAGAGTTACAATCACACACGCGCAAACCTTGCCCCACGCCCACTCGGCAGCGAGAGTAAAGGTGGGAGCTCCAAACGTAGGACAGAACCCAGGGAACTTCCGGGGCTGCGGATAAGGCCATTTCATCCCATTTTCTCTTCCCTCCCAGACAGTCTCCAGTAAGTAGCTTCCTCTCACCCCCTCCTGTCCCGCGGGGCTCCACCCGTGGCCCCTTCGCGCTCAAGTGGCTGGACGGAGCTGAGGTCTGTCCAGCAGTCAGCTGTATTCCAGGTTGGAAAGAAACGAAGACAAAAAACCATTTGCACCTCAGAGGCACCGTACTCACCCTCATAACTGACACCTCCGGCTCCACCACGGTTGCCATCACTGTCCTCCCCTTGGGTAGCAGCCCCCTGGGTCTTGGGAGCAGCCATTACTCGGCTGAGGAAAAAAAAAAAAAAAAGAGGGCCGCAGAACAGGCGCGGGACCAATGGAAACGCGATTGGAAACGAATTCCCTCTCTGACGCGGCATTTCCTCCACGCCCACTCCGCGCCGTCACGATCTGGACCAATAGAACGTGGCGAGCGGGACGTAGTCCCGCCCCTAGCCGCTAACTCCCCTCCTCCTTCCGGGATGGAGCTGTTGCAGAACTACAGTTCCCAGCGTGCTGCAGGGCGCTCGGCAGGGAGGGCTAGAAGAGGCGCTGACGGGCGGGGGTGCGCCGGAGAGTGCCCCGGCGTGTTCGCTTAGTTCAGTGAATCAGAACAATGACTGCGCCTCCGGGTTCCCCGGAGCGCGTCGGAGGACTCTGAGCAGCCACCGCCGGGAGAGCGGCGGGCGGCGCAGCCTCGGCCGCGCAGTGTCAACGCTGGGCTCGGGAGCCTCCAGCGCAGACCCTGCCCAGCGACCGCAGCCCGCGCGGAGCCGCGGGGCTCCAGCGCTGCAGCCACTACTCGGGAGCTGTGCATTGTTGTGAGCCGGAGAAGGGGCGCGGGGATTACAAAGCCTGAAGACCCCGGACCCCTGTTTAGCCATGTGGATACCTACGGAGCACGAGAAATACGGCGTGGGTGAGTCTCCGCGGGGCGAACTTTTATTCTGCTCTTGTCCTAGTCCGAGCGAGTGCGAATTTCGCGTCCTTGCCCCCGTGCCCCTCTCTCTCAGCCCGGCTGCAAATGCCTAATTCTGGCATCGCGCTGCGGGTTAGGGGCTTTGCTCAGCCACCTCCTGGAAGAGGGTTGCGCGTCGGGGTCTCGCCCCTCAACGCCGGATGGGAGCTCTCGGCACGGGCTCCCGGAGGGAGCGCCGGGACGGCTGCGGGGAGCGCGCGGCCAGCCCGCCTGCTGCGGGCTCTGCCTGCGGAGTTTGGAGTGGCTACCGGGCGTGTGTGTCAAGTTGGAAGAGGAGAACGGACGGCTTTCCTCTCCCTCCTTCTCCTTTACCTTAAAGATGGCAAGGGCTGCAACGACTTCCCAGGGTGGAGAGGGAGACAACAGTCGCGGAGAGAGAACATCCCCAAAACAGAAGGGAGGCGCAGAACCTTCCCTCTGCCTTCCACATTCCCGGAGTGCGGAATGTGGCACCGTCCTCAGAAGAGCCGCTCTGACAGTCTGGCCCGAGCCTTCCTCCTCCCTCCCATCCCGGGTTACCCGGTGTGTGTGCGCGCTCGGAGAGGCGGTGGGGCGGGGGTTAGTAAATTTTAACATCTGCGCCGCTCTGCTCTTTGGTCTTTGGAGGGGAACGGGTATTTCAGCAATGTTTTTACTTCTGACCACCCTCTCTGCTCATGGTGGGGGTGGTGCTGGAGGACAGCTGTGGAGTGTTAATGGGGAGAGAGACTCCGAAAGCTTGGGTCTTCGAGGCAACGAGACAGCTTTTAGGAAAGACTACCTTGACACTATCCTTTTCCTTTAGGAGGAAAAGGAGCAGGGTAGCGCTCGCTGTTCTGTGTAAAGGTGAACAACAAAGGACATTAATATTGACGGATGAATACAGGAGTCTCCCTTCCTTTCCCTCCTCCCATTTCAGGCGGATTACAGTTCCCGTTTTTGTTGTTTGATTTCAGCTGGGTCGCCCCTTGACAGTTACTCCTTTTAGGTTGCGACTATTAAAAAGGAAGGCTCTCTGACAAGCCTGAAGCAGCCAAATGCAATTATAACCTCTCAGAAGGTTTGACAGAGAAAGTATTATGATATAATACTTAATATATAGTATTAAGGAAACATAATATATAGTTTCCTATAATGCCCTGTCCTGGTTATTGGTTTACTTTTTTAAAAATTGGGTGTAGATCTAGTGATTTAGATGATATGTAGGTATCTGCTTATGTTCATTTTCCTGTAATTTAAAAAATCTGGAAAGCCTTTCGAGGGAGTCATAATTACAGGGGATTTCCCCCCCCCAGCTTCACCTGGGAATAGGACTTTGGAGTGTCCTGAAAGGGCTGTATGATTAAACAAAGTCATTCCCCTGTATTATATGAGCTTTCATTTTGTATTATGACTGGTCAGCAAGACAATAGTTTGCCCAGAACCCACCTTTGGGAAGGAGTTCCAGTTTTCCCTTTCTTTGAAATGTAAGGGGAGCCTTTATCAGGTGCTCAACCGGCAAGGAGAAGATGTTTCCTTCTCTTCACCTGCCTCATTTTTGGGTGTAGATTACTTATTAGGAAGAGACATTGTTTTTGCTGAAGTGTTGAGGACATGGAGTGTCCCCTTGTCACCGGCTTAGCACTCAGTGCAGGAAGCACAGACATGGCCAGCAGCACTGTCCCGCTTGGAGTTGATCCCAGATGTTGCTTTCTTCCAAGTGTTAAATTATACAGATTATGGATGGGATTTATTTTCTTGATTTCTTTATGTGCCAGGTCACAGCTGGGGTGCTGGTATCGATTAGATCCTCTCTCGTTTTTCTTTTGCAAGCTGTGGGCAGAGGATTAAAACACACTCTGGGATTTCCTGGAATGGCAAACCGGATGTTATCAGTCAAGTGTTTTGGGCTGCAGCAGACACCTCGCCTTTGGGTAGTTGTGATTTGGTTGCAGAGTAGGGGATGTAGATGGGTGAGCACACATTTGGAGAAAGGTGGGATGAGATGAGAGGTGAAAGCAGAGGGCGGGGATCTGTTGTGCTCATGTATGCAATATAATACAGGATTGTTACCATCTTATATTATTAATTTTTGAGCATTTGGCTTATGAAATGTTTAGCTGTTTTTTAGACTCCATCTGTTACATGTGTGTGTGTGGTGAAAATTTTGCAGGGATTCTTATGTGGACTTTATTTCTCACCACAGAAAGGACTATTTGTAGTTGCTTATACTGAACAACTAAAACACACATGCTCTACGTTTTTTTTTTTTTTTTTTTAATAAACTTGGTTACTGTATGTGCTTTTCTTTCTAGTTTTTTATAAAAACTCAAATTTATTTTATGGGCACAGATGTTTTGCTGATATCAGGTGTAGTAGTAAATCAATTTCCTTATTCTTTGATATAAATCTGTCTTTGTAAGTTTGAATGCTTGAAGTTTCCATGCACATTGTATATTTCTAACATACTTATCTCTCATTATTTATGAGAGAATTATGTATCTTTATATATTATTGTTTCAGTCTCAAGCAACATACTATAAACATGGATAAAATTACTTAAATTTCATACCTGTAGTAAGATGTATCAGAGATAGGAATTCCTTTTCAAACCTGATGTGTGGGCACTATCCCATCCATTTAATTGATGAATGGTCTTAAAACAATGCATACTTAGTCATATATCTAAGTGTTCTAGGGTAGTGGACAGGTATAATGATTAAACTAAAGTTCTGAGTAGTAAGGAACCTTGTCTCTTTGAAAGCGTGTTAATAGGCACAACTGTAGACATATTTTATCTTGGGAGAGCCTGTTTAGCTCTTGGTCTTAGTCAAGACAGTGCTTGCTGCCAGTTGTGTGACCTAAGGTAAGTCACTTAACACAGGGTCTCAACACACAGTTGAAGAATAGCCAAGGTTCTTCTCAGTATTAATTCTGTGGAGTTCTTCCAAACGAGTGTGTCCTTTGGTTAGGAAGATATTTCCATTGTGTTGAGATTGTAATGAGAAAGGCACTTTTGCTATGACACATCCCACATGGTTTTCAACTAAGATCACAGGTAAGCAAAAGCTACCTGGCAGGCTGCCAAAACCAAGCTGATTCAGGCTGTTTGATTCTCTCTCTCTAGGAGGAACTCCATGGGCAGTGACTAAAACATTCTTGATCACCCCCTGACAACTTTCCTCACACTATCTGCCTTCTATACATCCTCATCTGTCACAGTCCCCGTCCCCTCCTCACTTAAAGTGATGGGAATTAGTCACAGAGAAAGTTGGGGCCATTGCAGATCTGTTTCTACATTCATTTGCTCAGAAGGCATGCGTGCAGCATTCCCAGGTGAGCCCGTGAGCCTTTGTGAGCTACAAACTGAGCCTCTCAACCGGGCCAGATGTTTTACATTTGTGAACCCGGTTAGGCTTAGAGGGGTAATGTGGGCTGGATTGATCAGTGCAAAAAAATCCCTAAGGCTTACAGGAAACAAAACTCAGAACAAACTGATCTGAAGGTCACAGATATCATTTAAAAAAATGAAGTGTCATCATATCCATATCACTGAGTCTTCACAAACATTCCTGTCTTCAACTTATCCTAAAGTGGTTTTTAAAATCATCTAAGTAGGAATTCAGGCTTCCTAGTTGGCTCAGTGGTAAAGAATCTACCTGCCAAGCAGGAGATGTGGGTTTGATCCCTGGGTTGGGAAGATCCCCTGGAGAAGGAAATGGCAACCCACTCCAGTATTCTTGCCTGGAAATCCCATGGACAGAGGAGCCTGGTGGGCTACAGTCCATGGGGTCACAAAAGAGTTGGCCATGACTTAGTAACTAAACAACAGCAAAGTAGGAATTCTGTTCCTTTTAAAAGTCCTATTTTTATGGGGAGAGGTAACATCTCTTATTTCCTCAGGATCTTTACAATGTCTTTTCCTTCAGAAGCGTGCTTTATTGGTAGCCTGTGTGGAAGAGTTATGAGGGAGTGTACCTTTCGTCTTAGCTGTTTTCAATTTTGTTAGCTGGCAGTCTTGAGAGATGTTTCTTATCTTGTGGTACCATGATGTGTGCAGATAACATGTGTAGCTAGATAAAGATGTGCTGCCTGGAATTGTTTGTGGCATTTAGAGACTGGCACAGGATTCTAAACTTTCAGTGGGAAGCAAAGAGCAGTGATTTATACCTGCAAGTAAAGTATCACTGAAGGGCTGTGCAGACAGTGAGATGGCAGCTTACATTCATGATCTGACCTCCTCTGGGAATAGCCTGTAAACATATCCCCCTTTTGGTCAGTCTCATAAGTGATGATTCTTTCATAAGGCCCCACAGTGACACTGAGATACTGCCTTTCTTCTTTAGTCTTATTTTTTTCCCCAGAGGCTGTATAGTCAGAATTACAATGGAGATTATAACAATTTCAAAAAACTTAAGAATTTCCTGTCTCTAGCTCCATTTTTTTCAGCAGACTACATTTGCAGAATTATCTTTGATACAGTATGTCCAAGTTCTAGCATAGTGATTTTATGTTGTGAACTTATACAGCAGAGAAACATTAAACTAACTCTAAGGAACCCAGCCATAATGCTATAACCTTAACATATTAATGCAATGTTTTATAGTTAAAAAGATGTGAAATTATTTTATTTGAATCTACTCTCTGAAGTACAATACTTTCCATTTAAGAGATAAGGAAACAACTTCACAGAGATTAAATGACTTACAGGCATGCGTTCGAGATATTGCAGTTTTGGTTCTAGACCATTGCAATGAAGCAAATTATCACAATAGAGTGAATCACACAAATTTTTTGGTTTCCTAGTGCAAATAGGTTATGTTTACACTATATTGTAGTCTTTTAAGAGTGCAATAGTGTTACGTTTTAAAAACTAGGTATATGCCTTAATTTAAAAACAAAAACAGCAAATAAATAAATAAATAAAAAGAGAAATCGCAAGCCATCATCTGACAATGCAAGGTTGTTGCTACACACTTTCCATTTGTAACAAATGCAGTATCTGTGAAGCATAGTAAAATGAGGTACTCTTGAATTTTGATATTGTTTAACTGTCATCCATAATAGGAAATTCATTTCATTTCCTGACACCAGCACCACCCAGGACCACCCTACACATATAAGTGAAACAGTATTTACTCATACTTTCTGTGACCTCCTGTTCTTTTTCATTTAAAAATACATACATACAGCAGCCAAATCATTATGTTGTACACCTGAAACTAATAGAATGTTGTGTGTCAGGTATGCTGCAATAAAATAAATTTATTTATAAACTTAAAAAGATTGTCACTAACTTTACTTAATGACTCAGTGGGTCCTCACCGATAGTTTGAATAGCACTGCCCTAGATACCTCATTTGTGATACAGGAAGCACTGGAATTTAGGCCTTGTTGGGTTTCTAGTTAAGTTCATTCATTATGTTGTTGTTTTTTGACAAATATGTATTTGTATTTAAACTTAGACTTTAATCATACTTTTTTCTTCTAATATAAGTCAAAGTTTGTCTTTTTATATAATATTTCTCATTAACTATGGAACAAGTATCCAAAACCATCACATGCATTGCATAAATTGTTTCTTTCAGGTTATGTGTGTCTTTCTGCTAGGGTCTTTTTGACAAGGGCTGGGATCAACTGCATAATGACCAATTTTGGATTTTTATATATATATAATTTCCTTTGACAATGATCTCTGGCCACTATAGCAGAAGAATGAATCTAATGAGCTATTAATTTCTTGCCAATTGAAGGGTTACCCACACCATTCTTTTCCATCCTTTTATGTATTGCTGATCATTATTAGAAGAAACAAGGCAACTCATGTAACTTGTTTTCTTAAAAACATAAACTGGTAAGCTTATTTGGTCAGAGTACTAAAGAATAAATAAGTAATGTCCCCCAAGCTATTTTTATTTAAGCACTATAAATGTACTTAAGGAACAACTGTTTTACTCTTTGGCATTTAAAAAAAAATGTGTGCTAAGATACACTGGATATTTACTAAGTAAGAATTACCAAAAATAGTGTTAATGCCTTTTGGTGACAGAGTTGCAGTAAAACTGATATGCAGTATCCTACTGGTTATGTTAAATATTAACGTAATCCTTTTGGAAATGAAGGTGTATGTATGTGTGTGTGTGTGTATAAATATGTAAAATAGGCTTTGTGGAGCACTTGCTTTTCGCCAAGCTTTGTTCTGAGAGCTTGTCATGTGTTTTCTGTCTAATCCTCGTGACAGCTCCATAAGGGAAGGTTCAGTTTTCATTCATTTTACAGGAAACTGAGTCATAGAGAGGTTAAGTAAGTTGTCTAAGATCATGCAGGAAGTGGTGGAACTAGGATTGGAACCTCAAAAGTCTTAGAGTGTGCTTTCTTAGCCACTCTGCTGTGTTGCCTAACATGATGGTCAAAAACAGGAGTTTGAATCAGTAATTCCACCCCTCAAAGTCTGCATGAAAAAAAAAATCAATAGTGGCAAAACACTTTATGCACAGTTATTCTTTGCCATGTGGTCTGTGAAACAACATCAGTTCCAGTATAGGAATAGTTGAATCACGTTTGATTATCAGCACAGCAGAATACTTATAGTCATAAAATGAAAGACTTCCATAAATCATGCTATTTCTAAAATACATTGCAGGAGACCTCTCAGGCAGTGCAGGGGTTAAGACCTAGCCTTCCTATCCTGGGGATACAGGTTCCATCCCTGGTCAGGGAGCTAAGATCCCACATGCCTTGCAGCCAAAACATAAAACAAACAATATTGCAACAAATTCAGTAACAATTTTCAAAATGGTCAATGTTTAAGGAAAAAAAAAAGTAAAAAAAAAAAAAATACATTCCATGTACCTAGTGTCAGGTGACAAAATAAATGAAACATGGATAGTGATTGAAATTCCATAAAATGCATAGCATTATAGAGAAGATGGTAGTTAATGTGTAGCATATAGAGAAGATGTAGTCAACAATTAAGCACAGGTGAGAATTGTTAGAATATAAAGATTACCAGCAAATTCTTTTTTGAAAAATTCCTCCTGGTTGGAAATATGAGCATTATGCACCTTTAAAGCATGCACATTGTTGCTTCTGGATGATGGAGGTGACATAAAGGTGATCTAAGAAAGATTATTGCAGTAGATGAGGTTAAGAGAGAAGTTCCTGAACCAGGTGAGCAGTCCTGCATGGTGGAATGTGGATAAATCTAAGATGTTTGGAAGATGGAAAAATAGGGCGTATCATTGAATGTGAGGAGTTAGGGGAAGGAAGAAGTTTCGGATATCTTCCTGATTTCTGGCTTGGACAAGTTGGGGAACATAGATTGTTGTTGTTTAGTTGCCAAGTTGTGTCCAACTCTCTTGTGACCCCATGAACCATAACCCGCCAGGCTCCTGGGTCCATCGAGTTTCCCAGGCAAGAATACTGAAGTGGGCAACTTACCATTTCTTTCTCCAGGTTATCTTCCCGAGCCAGGCAACTTACCATTTCTTTCTCCAGGGTATCTTCCCGACCCAATGAGTCTCCTGCATTGACAGATGAGTTCTTTACCACTGATCCACCAGGGAAGCCCCAGGTGAACATAGGTGCCATTCAACAAAAGAGATGTTTTTGCAGATGGGGCTGGTTTATAGCATAGGATTAAGAATTTTGTTTGGCTTCCTAGAGTTGGCCGTCCCCATCAAACATGCAGGTGGCGATATCTTCATAGACAGGAATAGGAGAGAGGTTATAGACTAAAGAGCATGATTAGAGAGTCATTTGATTTAGGTGTGATAACTGAAGCATTCCACTTTATTAATTGTATTGATTTTGATTAAGTAGTCTGCTTGTCTAAGTTTTAAAGTGATAGAGCCTGAATTTTCCAAGAGCAGTCATCTCGAAGCACTTTATTAATACGGATATCTGGGGACTATAAAATAAGAACGATTAGCTGTCATGTCGAGTTGGTAGGAAGCTAGATTTCATGGTTTTTTCTTGCTTCCCATTGGTGCATTGCCTGGTTAAGGCATAAGTTACTTCTGTTTCTCTGACAATTCTTTCTGAAGCAAATGTCTCATGCCGGATTTTGCATGTTTGTGAGATTTCCCCAGCAGGATGTTGAAAAACAGAAACCACAAACAGTATTTCAACAAACATGATTTATATATCCCTCAAACAGCATCTAAGTGTATACACACATCTGGAAATGGGAAAATGCTCAGATACCCAAAGCACTGTATTTGTGCCTACAGACTGTGTGTGTATGTGTGTGTAATACATCTTAGGAACCACAAGGTCAGATTTAGAATTCTTAAAGTTACACCACTGTACTCCTGAAAAAAATATGTGATTTGAAGTGAGGGATTCCAGCTTAAGATAGCTTTATGTTCCTTTTTCCTAATGTAGCCTGTCATAACCTCCCACTGAAATACTGATAGATGTACACAAAGAGGCAGACATTAATGATATTAGAAATGAAGTCTGACAGAAAACCAACTGCCAAATTCAGGAGCAGTTTCTCCAAGGCAGGTGCAACTACATTGTGAAAACCAGTTGGTGGCTTCCCTCTGCTTTCCCTCCTTAACAGAGAAGCTTCAGGGACCTCAGTGACCTGGGCAGGAAGACCCATTGCCCCTCTCTACCATCACCAAGTTTGAGGCCAGGTCAATACCTTCAACATGGAGTGTGTCCTTCACCACCTGAGGTATCTCTAGTCCCTCTCATTCCATCTCATCTTTGTATGAGAGATGACCATGTGTAGAAACAGCTGGGGCAGGAAGGTGGGTGGGTGGAAAGAGTCTTTGAGGACATCGTTCTGGCTTTGACAGGTGTACTGTGGCCTTCATACAAAGTGTGATTTCATGGGCACCTATGAAGTACTGCAGCAACAAGGCATGCTGGATACTATATTGATAGTTTTGCTTGCAGTCTGTTGGGTACAGAGGAAGAAGTAATGGGATAAGAGATAATCTCATCTTAATTGCTGTAAACCATGGTGCAATTTCCTTGGTGGCTCAGACCATAAAGAATCCACTTACAATGCATGAGACCTGGGTTCAATCCCTGGGTCAGGAAGATCCTCTGGAGAAGGGAATGGCTACCCACTCCAGTACTCTTGCCCGGAGAATTCCATGGACAGAGGAGCCTGGTGGGCTACAGTCCATAGGGTTGCAAAGAGTCAGCCATGGCTGAACGACTGTACTTTCATACTTTCACACATGGTACAGGATGGAGGGCTTCCCTGGTGGCTCAGATGGTAAAGAATTTGCCTGCAATACCTGGAGAATTCCAGGGACAGAGGAACCTGGCAGGCTACAGTCTGTGGAGTTGCAAAGAGTTGGACACGACTTAGCAACCAACAGTTTTTCATGGTACAGGATGGCTTATCACTGAGAACTTGGATTGGAGCTGTGCACCTCTTCCAGGAAGGAAGACTTGTAAGTGGGCCTGAACATACTCCTTTATGTTTAGCCCTGGCTTTGGTATCGCAGGAAGGTTCAAGACTCAGGTTGCATCAGTCAGGATCACATTTGTGTTCCTATCGAAGAAGAAAAGCAACTAAATCCAGAAACAGGCATCTGTAATGAACTAAAACATGGCTGCTTCTCAGCTGGGGAAGAAGAGAGAAAGCATAACATTGACATAGAAGGCTTTGGGAAATTGCCAGTCACACATGTGTATTTGTTTTCCACCCCCATTCATGACCCCTGTGTGTGTGCCAGAAAGGGGAAGTTTGTGGGATCGAGGCTGGTGAGAACCCTTCTGGTTATGAAATTTGCATGTCTTCTTGGGTGATTTTGATAACCATTCCTCCCCCAAGTTGTGAACTGTTTTCTTAAACCAAGCAATTTATTGTTCCATTTTATGTTAGTGTTAATTGGGTATTTCTAAAATAAAGGTAATCTATTATTGTTTTGTTTTTTTTGGCTGTGCTGCACAGCATTTGGGATCTTAGTTTCCTGACGAGGATTCAAACTTGTTCCCCCTGCTTTGGAAGTGTGGAATCTTAACCACTGGACTACAGGAAAGTTATTTCTCTAAACATGTCTCCCTGAAATCTTTAAGCAGAAATGCAGAGATTAGGTGTTTTTTCCCTCCAGAATGAAAAAGATCATCTCTGCCTTGGTGACCAGGGGTGAACGTGTTCGGGCCGTGGGCATATATTTGTATGTTGTTGTTATTTAGTCGCTCAGTAGTGCCCTACTGTTTTGCCACCCACAGACTATAGCCTGCCAGGCTCCTCTGTCCTTGGGATTTCCCAGGCAAGAGTACTGGAGTGGGTTCCCGTTTCTTCCTCCAGGGGATCTTCCTCACCCAGGTATGGAACCTGTGTCTTCCTGTGTCTTTTGCACTGCAGGTGGATTCTTTACCGCTGAGCCACCTGAGAAGCCTGAATTTGTGTGAGGCAACTAAAAATAGCCCTAACGCAGGTCCTGGAGAAAACAATACTTACTATCCTGGGAAGAGGAGGAAGCCTTGGCCTTTCTCGAAGGATGTCCGGAATGGGTTGAAGATCTGGGGGGCTTCCATAATAAGCTTAGGGTTTAGCCAGGCTCTCAACGAAATAAGAAAATCCAAACATGCATAAGCAGTTCTGTAAAGAGCCAAAAGAAGAAAAATGTCTGAGAGTTTTCTCCAGAAATGTGGATAATGAATACTAACAACAAGGTATGAGGGTTCCTATAAAAACTTCGCATAAGGGTAAAAGTTAGCCCTTAGCCCCTTCCTCAATTTTTTCCCCCCAGGAAAATCATATTTGTATTAATTGCATCCTACATTTCATTTAATATTCCCATTCGTAGTTTATATAAATTGATTCAGAAAACCAACCATTTACGTTCTTGGCCCCAAGTTAGAAGAGGAAATATTATGTATAAATTATGTAAAAATATGCTAATTAGTTTTAAAATGAGAAAATTCAAGAAGTGAAGAATTGGGATACAAAGTTACATATTGCAGTGTTGTTACAACCAATTGTTACCATTGAGGGGTGGCATTTTTTTTTTAGACTTTCTACTTTTTAATAATTTAAAAGTTAACATGAATTTCTTTTGTAATCAGAAATAATTATATAAACTCTTTTATAAGCTGAGCATTATTTCCTATATAGAGTTTTCCTCTCAGGATTAAAGGTTAGATTGGTGGAAATTGAGTCTGGAAGGCCTGAATTTAGTTTGTCACTTATGTCTGAAAATTTTTCTGTTTCAAAGTGGGAAAAAAAAAGTTTCCAAGTGGCTTTCCTTGCTATAACCTGCTTGATTACTTGTGATGTCGCCACTTTGTTCATTTCCCAGTAGTCACAGAACAGTGTTATCAGATGGCTGTGGGATACAAATTTTGGAAAAGAGCCCCAATTCCTCTTTGAGAAAGAGCTTCAAACAAATTCGTCCAAGATAAAAAATACTGTTCTTTCCAAGAAGTGTTTGTTTAGAAGATGAATGTTGATGTCACTGCTCACTTACCATTGTCCTATAAACTCTCTCCAGTGAGAATGTGAGTCCTGGGATAATTTATGCAAGAGAAATTGGTCAATGTAGAGGGTCAAGAACTTGAAGAGGTTTTATTTAGCCATTATGGGGGATAATTGCTTCTTTATGGGTGTTATGGACTAGATGTTTGTTGTTCAATTGCTCAGTCGTGTCCGACTCTTTGTGACCCCATGGACTGCAGCATGCCAGGCTTCCTGTCCTTCACCGTCTCCTAGAGTTTGCTCAAACTCATGTCCATTGAGTTGGTGATGCCATCCAGCCATCCCGTCCTCTGCTGTCCCCTTCTTCTCCTACCCTCAATCTTTCCTAGCATCAGGGTCTTTTCCAGTGAGTTGGCTCTTTGCATCAGGTGGCCAAAGTATTGGAGCTTCAGCTTCAGCATCAGTCCTTCCAATAAATATTCAGGATTGATTTCCTTTAGGATTGACTGGTTTGATCTCCTTGCAGTCCAAGGGACTCTCAATAGTCTTCTCCAGCATCGCAGTTTGAAGGCATCAGTTCTTCGGCCCTCAGCCTTTTTTTATTGTCCAGCTCTCACATCCATACATGACTGCTGGAAAACCATAGCTTTGACTATACGGACCTTTGTAGGCAAAGTAATGTCTCTGCTTTTTAATATGCTGTCTAGGTTTGAATATTTGTGTCTCTCCAAAATTCTTATGTTGAAACTCTAACACCCAGACTGGTTGTATTTGAAGAAAGGATGTAATTAAGGTTGAATGAATCATGAGGGTGGAGCCCTGTTCTAATTGGATCACTGTCATTATAAAAAGAGACCCTAGAGAGCTTGCTAGCTCTCTCCAGGAATTCAAGCATGCATGTACCTAAGAAAAAGCATGTGAGGATATAGTAAGAAGGAGACTATCTGTAAACCAGAGAAAGAGCCCTCACCAGAAATTGACCAGGCTGGACCTTGATCTAGGACTTACAGCCTCCATAACTGCGAGAAAATAAATTTCTGCTCTTGAGCCACCCAGGTTATGGTATCTTACTATGGCAGCCTGAGCTAATAGAATGGCTTAGAGCAGTTTTAGGCACTGTAGGAAGAGGGAACAAAGAAAATAGAAGCAGAATCCTGGAACTCTGTATAAGACATGTCATCACCGTAGCGCTTTTCTGTGGTCTGAGATCTAACTCCCTTAGTCTGCCTTTGCAAGCACAGAGTTAATTGAGTCACTGTTTGATGATGTTTATCTACCAGTAACTCCAGGAATGTGTTTATTTGAATAATGGCATTTATGTAGAGTTGCTCATAGCATCTTAAGTCATTAAATCACCTTGGGTTGTTTCAAAGAAACCAGTAAAAGTAGGGTCTTGAAATGAGTCATTTCTCCCTGCTATAATTATTTATGAAAAACTCAGGTCAATAAGTTTAACTGTCTGGGTTAGCACTTAGAACAGGTTGTTGAAGTTTTACTATATTGAAATTTGGTTGGAGACATCACTTCAAGTGTACTTTGTTTTTGAAAGACCTGCCTGGATATAGTACATACCAAGTCCCTAAAGGGAATAAATAATATTAGGTAATTTTTTTTTTCCATTTTCTGTCCTTAAGTATGTGTTTCCTGATTGCAGATACTACATCCTGTTAAGAGTTTGTCACATTTTTTTTCTTTAGTGATGATAAATATAAAGGCATATCCTGTGACACATTGATGGACAAATTTATTGTGTGTGCCTGCTGTTTATGAGGCATTGTGCTAACTTTATGGGGCATATGAATAGGTATAGAACTGAGTCCCTGGACAAATGACGAAGCAAGAAATATTTCTTGGTTTTCTATTTAGTTTTCATAAAACATTTTTTTCAAGGTAGGTGTTATCTTTTTTTTTTTTTTATTATTTACTTGGTAATGCTCCATGCTCAGTCACTCATTCGTGTCCAACTCTTTGCGACCCCATGGACTGTAGCCTTCCAGGCTCCTCTGTCCATGGAATTTTCCATGCATGAATACTTGAGTGCCTTGCCATTTCCTATTCCAGGGGATCTTCTCAACTCAGGGATTGATCCCACGTCTCTTGCATCTTTTGCACTGGCAGGTCGATTCTTTATCACTAGGACCACCTGGGAAGCCCCAGGTGGGCTTAGTAAGGCAATGTATAAATATATCAGAGAGAAATTAGTGTGAAGCTTAAGAGATATTTTCCCTCAAGCTTTAAAAGGAAGATAAGGACTCAAAATGGTGATGCTATTCACTTGTGAGCCTTAGGAAATAGCCCCAAGGAGGGAGTGTCTCATATCCTGGATAACTCAGAACTTATCCAGAAGAATAGAAGGTTCATTTTAAGATACTCCCTACACAGTGAGTCACCAGCTGCTGAGACTGTCCAGTATAAACACCTGAGTGGAGCTGTACTTTAAATAGCTGGAAAACCTTCTTCCTCTTCCTACTGGGTAATTTCCACTTTCCCCTCCCCCCAACCTTGGACTCATTCTTGTCACCTAAACAATGTTAAGTATATTGGACAATGGGTTGTCTTTTTTTGTGATTTCCTCCTAAGACTGGGCAGAGGAAGGAAGATGGATTCAGTATTAACTAAGAGTGGGTACTGTGTCCAGCTTAGTCACTCAGTCTTGTCCGACGCTTTGTGACCCCATGGGCTGTAGCCTGCCGGGCTCCTCTGTCCATGGGATTCTCCAGGCCAGAATACCGGAGTGGGTTGCCATGTTCTTCTCCAGGGGATCTTCCCAACCCAGGGATCAAACCCAGGTCTCCTGCATTGCAGGTGGATTCTGTATCACCTGCGTTACCAGGAAGAGTGGGTAGGCAAAGGAAAATCCAGCCTCAAGATGCATGTTTTCCAGCGGTTAGGCCTGTGTGATTGGTGCCATGTATGCACACTGAAGCCTTGGCAAACCTAGAGGGGCAAGTATTTGTTCAAGGTAACTGACTGAAATTTGGGTACATAGTCCAAGTCTGAAGCCTGTGGCCTCTCGCAGAGAGGCCTGTGGTCAGAATCTGGAGGCCTAGCCCCTGGCTTTGGGTTCTGTGGACAGTGATGAAGAAATTGCTCACTATACCTTACTTGTTGTATAAGATGCTGGCTTCCATTATTATATGAAGTTAGTATCTGCATTGTCTTTTCACTTCAGCCTTAGCCTCTGGTGGTCATGGTCAGCCCCTCATGTACTGCTGTGCTGCCTGCCTGTGGGTGGGGCATGTGGAGCCCAGTTGTGCTGGAGGGGCCTTGTGGTGGGTCAGGAAATGGCTGGGTACCAGAAGGTTTGGGGAAAATATGGGGGCCAAGAGCCAAGCACCAAACAAGGCTGCATGATAGGAAGGAAGTAAAAGTGTGCATCTGTGAGTGAGGATGGACCTTGGCCAAATGTAACCAGGACCAAGGAAGAACCCTGGAGTAAAATGCAAGTTCTCAGTGATGGTGGGACTCGAAGAAAGAGAGCTAGCTGGGAGGGAGGGCTGATCAGCATTGATTGGAACAGCCATGGAAACCCTAGTCTTTGAGGCTGGTGGTTCTGATATCGGAAGCTCTTGCCTTGCATGGACCTGGGCCCCGTCCACGCTCAGAGAAGCCTCGTCCTGCTGGGCTGAGGATCAAATGCCATGAGTAAGCTGGGTGTGCTGGGTAGGCACCCCTTGTGTGGACTACTGCCATAGCCTCCTCATTTGTCGCCTACTTGTAGTCCCTTCTTTCTCTAGCACATGCCTTGCATTTTAACTGCTAATGATCTTTTCTCTAGGCCAAATTTGTTGTACTTCATTTGGAAACACAAAAACAAATACCTGTAATGTTTCCTGTGCAGTCAGGATAGAGTCCAAAGTCAAATGCACGTCAGGCCCTTCCTGAACTGACCCCCAGCCGCTGTCCAGTCCTGTACTGGGCATTTCTTTTTCCTGCACCCTGAGCTCAATGCTAGGGAACTAGGTAGAGATTTTTGGAGGTGCCGAGCTGCGTCTGGACTCTTGGTCTCTGCAGTTGGCTTGCACTCAGCCTGGCTGGTCCATCCTCCTTAGGATCTTTACCTGGAAAACCTAACTGGGGTGTCTCTTCTCTAAAAGCTCCTACATCTGACTCCTTCTGGCAGAAATGAAAACCGTTCTTTATTCCACATCTGTGAGCCCTCTCCCAGGGCTCTTGTTACTATCGTTTGAAGCCACCTACCCCTGCTACAGGCTGGGGAAGCCCTCGGTGCTGTTCTGTCCATTTGATTCCCTGGGGGGTAGCACAGAGCCACTCCAATGTTCTTGCCTGGAGAATCCCAGGGACGGCGGGGCCTGGTGGGCTGCTGTCTATGGGGTCGCACAGAGTCGGACACAACTGAAGTGACTTAGCAGCAGCAGCAGCAGCTTTTAGCAGGCTCAGTAAGTGGTGAATCAATGAATAGATGGTTTCCTAGTCCATTCAGGCTGCTCCAGCAAAATACTGCTGACTGGGTGGCTTATAAACACCAGCAATTGATTTTTCATAGTTCTCAAGCCTGGGAATCTACAGTCAGGGTGCTCACCTGGCCGGGTTCTGGCGAAGGCCCTCTTTGGGCTTGCGGACTTTTCAATGTCTCCTCACATGGTGGAAGGGATCAGGGAGCTCTCTGGGGTCTCTTTTACAAGAGCACTAATCCCATTCACGAGGACAGGGTCTTCATGACCTAAGCACCTCCCAAAGGCCTTGCCTTCTAATACCATCACATTGGGCATTAGGATTTCAACCTGTGAATGTAATGGGGACACAGTCCTTGAGACCATAGCCAGTGAGTTCCTTGGAGGAGGGAGAAAACTAAGCTCAGTTTGTTGTAGTTTCTTGTTGAGTTTATCTGTCAGGTTGTCCAGAGTGTATAAACAAGGCTCTGAGGAAAAGAGGTCAAGTAGACTAATCACGGCCTGCCCCCTACATCCTACAGGGCTGATCCAGAGGAGACAAGTAACTCCCAGAGAAGTGACAGAATTTGTCAAAGTACTTAAAATTACCTACAGAAATTCTGAAGCATGGGGCCGGCATAGTTCTGTTTGTTCTGTGACCATATAAAATTGCCATCCAAAAATCCAGATGGAGAATAAAAACCAGAAAGTTGTGAGTGCTATTTCATAAAGAAACCTACTGCTAACCACTGAACTCCATGAAGATAGGACTGGATTTTTCTTCCTGTTGTATTTTCTGTTCTTAGTGTAATAAATTGTAATTTATGATAAATTATAAAAATAAATTTAATTTGAGTCACTATGTGAGTGATAGTTGCTCAGTCATGCCTGATTCTTTGCAACCCCATGGACTGTAGCCTTCCAGGCTCCTTTGTCAATGGAATTCTCCAGGCAAGATTACTGGAGTGGGTTGCCATTTCCTTCTCCAGGGCATCTTCCTAACCCAGGGATACTGCATTGCAGGGGAGTCTTTACCATCTGAGCCATCAGAGAAACCTTTGAGTCAGTATGGACAAGTCTAAATTTTTAAGAGTGTTTATAAGTCAAGTTGTCACGGTAACATGGCTTGGATTACACTTAAATACCAGAAGATGCTCAGGCATATCTGTTTTTTACATGCTCTGGTCACCATGTTCCAGTCAATTGTAGACAATTCTCTGGTGAACTGTGTATCTTAGACATTCTTAGTGCTTCTTCCAAGTTTGGGATGCTTTTCTAACTGCTAAGTGATTCAACTTTGCAACAAAAATTTCCTACCTCTGCTTTTTCAGAATAAGAGCATCCTGAGATGCAAGGTGCAAGGCAAGCTACTATCAAAAGACAGAAACAAAACTGCTATCAAATATGCAACTAGCCATTGGCAAGAAACATCATTTTTCACTCTACTGTGCAACAGAAACAAAATATAGAGATATGTGGCATGTTGAAGAGAGAGACTACAGTTATCATTTATAACTTCCTATTTAAAATTTTTGTTTTCATGGGAACAGCCTTATTCATTAGAACTTTTTATTAGAAGCCATCTATCATGTCCCATGTGTTGTATTGCAGGATGTGCTCTGTACAAGGTGTCTGGGTTTGGGAAAGTCTCGGCTGGGAAGGAGCGACGTCCTCTTTCTGATCTGCATAGTGGAGTGATATGGGCTCATAGGAACCCTGATCAGTGTCCTCACTGACTGATTTGATGTGTGTTTGTGCATGTGTGCTCAGTCACGTCCAACCCTTTGTAGTCCCATCGACTGTAGCCCACCAGGTTCCTCTGTCTATGAAATTTTCCAAGCAGGAACACTGGAGGGGGTTGCTGTTTCCTACTCCAGGGTGTCTTCCTGACCCAGGGATCAAATCTGTGTCTCTTGTGTCTCCTGCATTGGCAGGTGGATTCATTACCAACTGCGCCACCTGGGGAACCCTGCTGAGCAGATAAATATTTGAAAATATAAACTTATTAGGATAAAATGCTGATTTTATTGATGTTAGCTGTTGAGGTTCTATTTAAGAGCTCATTTAAAGAAAAACAAACAAACAAACAGGAAAACTTTACTCTGAAAACCGAAATTTGAAAACCATTGACACAGCAGAATGCCTTGACATGAGACTGGAGTATTACAGGTAAATTTCAGTTACAACAGGCTTCATAATTCCTGTCAGAATTCTCCTGATGAGCTCACCTCTTTCTGCTTTGATTGGTGGTAGAGAGAAATCTGGTTTGGGGTTAGGAATTGTCATGGAATTATTGCATTTTCCAGAGCACTTTTGCCATGTGGCACAGTTTGCACCATTTATATTGATGTAATAAAGCTCTTCGTGTCTGAAAAACCATTTGATACCATCACACTATAAATTATGTACTTATAAGTTTGTCTTATGGAAGTAAGAGCTTAGGGTTCTAATTTTGGTTCCTTCATAATAATTGTCTGAGCTGTAGGAAAGCATTTCTCTCTTAGGGCCTCTAATATTACAGAATTGGATGAGGTGGTTTTCAAGTTTGCTTGAAATTCGTTGTAAGTTAATTTCCTTGGCCCGTCATTTGATGAGATATCAGTGGAACTGTCTGGAATATTCTGTATCTGAAATGTTTTGGTTTGTGTTTAGGTAACTGAAGGTGAAGTATATGAGATACTTACTCTTTGTAGTGGTCTCTTCTGCCAGACAATTTACTGTCTGTGCAGCCTTGTGGTTTTTTTATGCTCTTGGGCAGTTCTCTATGGAATTTGGTCCTGTGAATTTGGCAAGTGTTTATAAGTATCATATAAAAGCACTCTATTCCCCTAAGTATTTCTGTCCCTACTAAAGCATTGCCAGGTTTATTAACATACTCATTTGAATATACTAAACTCCATACTCCCTTTTTGAATTGCAGTGTACCAATTCATAGAGAGCAGATTGGTGAAGGAGGTCAGATTTGGAAATAATTTATTGCTGAAAAGCTTCTTTTCTTTTTTAGATATGAAAAAGGAACTCGGGGATGGAAATACAGTATTACACTTAGCTGTCAAAAGGAAAAGAATCATCTTAGATCTTATTCCACATTGAAATTATAGCACTCACAGATCACACTATATAAAATTGGTCAGATTCCACCGACTGGTTGCGATTACTTCCCTAATTGGAAAAAATTAGGACTATTAATCATTGTGACACAAGGCAAAATGTCATTGTGGCATGACAGTCTTATTTTCCACCTGAGAAATGGTGGCTTCTGAGGGCAGAACCAAACCCTCCTTCCCCCACTTTCTCTTCCCATTTCCTTTCTGGCCGTAGCTCTCTGCAGTAGATCAGACAAAGACTTACAAAAAGGCAGAGGGCACAGAAACAGAAGAAGAAAGCGTTCCTTTGTTTTGTATTCCACGGAAACATCTGTGAAAATGAAAATGGGGGAGGGGAGGGAAGACCTCCCAAACCAAGGAAATGTGACTGTTACACAGACATTTAAAATTACTGCATGTAGCTAATTGACATATAGACAAAGTCTTCTTAGGCATGGGGACATCAAAATGACTGAATTCTGAATTTTCCTTTTATTCCTCCTAGATGCACTCAGAAGGGCAATGTTTGAAGCAATTCGCCAGAATTTTCTTATGAGGATAATAATTTTCTTAGTATAGAAGTAATTATGGTTGTAACACATGAATTATTTTGGTATTGAGTTTTGTAATTTCTTAATGTTTTGGCATACTTAAAATTTACTTGGGCAATTGCACATTGCACATTTTAAACAGGATTTGAAAGAAAAGGGTAATTGACAAATGCTAGTTTGTCTCATGTTTAGCTTTTAAAAATATAACTTTTTTCTTTAGGCATCAATATTAACTTGTATTAGCTTTTTTAAAAAAGAGAAACAAACATAAGTATCTGTTAAAAAAAAGTGTGATTAGAGACCCTCTGCCTTCCTCCCCGCCCTCCCCCTCCTTTTTAATACAGTAATAGCATTTTTGCTGGAAGATTTCTGTTTCTCTAATGTAAGCAGCAGCTTCTATATGTCCCTGGAGTTTCTCTCCCCCTTCACAGAATTCTTGCTGTACTTTAAAGAAGGTACTAACCATTTTGGTGTCTTTAATCTCTCCAAGAGGGAAAATTATTATGACATATTTGGTGAACATCATGTTCAAATACTGCAAACTTCCTTTTTTTTTTTTGAGTGTCTCATTAAGCACCATGGGACGTTTCTTATATTTATATTTCCTCCTCAAATACTAATGTTAATTTGGTGTCAAATTGTTGATGCAACAACATTTTGTGATGATATAGTTGATTACAGGCGGTACCTTGCTGTTATAATAATAGTGAACATTGTGTCAGGCACCCTGCCCAGGTTGTCTGCATGATATTTCATTTCATGCTCCTGACAAATGCATGATGTGGATGCTGTTATTATTGTTTGTATTTTTATAAATGAGAAACTGAGGCACAGAAATGTGACAGAACCAGCCCCCGATCTCAAAAGAGGGATGGAACTGTAATATGCTGTCATGCCTTTCCCATAGTGTTAGTGTCTGTCCAGTCAGGTCTTTTTGCTCATTTGTTTTGTTTTGTGTTGGTGGTGGAAGTGTGGGACTGGAGGGTGTCAATTACCCTCAAGTCAAACTGTTGACAAAAGGCGTAGTTATTATGGCAGCATTTAATTGTACTTTTTTTTTTTTTTTTTTTGCAACAGGCAGGTCCCTTGGGATAAAGGGGTGTAGGTAGCTACTGACACAGAGCTAAGGCTAATGGTTGGACAGCTTGTGACTTTGAAATCTTTGCATTGGGTTGGGCCCTTGACCATCAGTTCCCCTTGAGAGCTCCCTTGATGTCCTAGAGAGGTTCTCCAGCCCAACTCAGCCCATCACTGTCACAGGGCTCAACAGAAGTGTGGACTGAGACTCAGACACTTGGGGAGTGTTTGCAGGAGCCTGGGGTTGGAGCGTCCCTAAGTGCGCAGGTGAGATGGCCCCTGCATCAAAGTGACCCCTTCCCTCAACTGCTGCCAATGGTGGCAGGTAATCTCCTACCTTGTGGTAGTCACCATTTGCCAGGGGATGTGTAAAAGACTAGGTACCACCTAGGAAAGGCAGTTTAGGACTGTGCTGTCATAATGCGGGAAAGGCAGATTAGGAAAGTAGAAGTGCATAACAGTGGAGACCTGCTGGACCTTTGGGTTGGGTCAGGGGGATCTGGGCAGTATGAGGGGAAACTAATTATAAATCATTGTGCAAGTATTGCGGTCAGGCTGAGTGTCTCTTTCATTTCAAGTGACTTTTACCCCAGATAGCTGTCTGAGGGTGACCCATGTTTGGATTCCCTTGTGAATTCTTTGGGCCTGATAGAATGTGACTTGACTGCTTACATCCTAACTTCCCTGTGTATAAAATAGTAATAGCCTGTTTCATTTTTGTGGGGCTTTTAACTATTTACAGTGCTTTCTCACTTGTCCTTTTAGATCCTTTTAGCCTCCTATAAGGCAGCTAGGAGAGAGCTACTCCTTTTTTAAGAATGAGATGGTGAAGGCACAGCAGATGAAGTGACCAGTGGAGCATAAATCAAATTTCATTGGTCAAGACAGCCCAGATCTACTTACTGTTCATTTGAAGAACTATCTCAGTTTATTTCTCTGAATACTTACTTTCCGCCTCTGTGTAATTTTGACCATCTACCACATGCTTTGTGCATATATGTGTCCAGACAGTAGATCCAACCAGATCTTGATGGGTGGCCACCATCTTTAGATGAAAACACCAGCGTGAAGCCTGTACTTTGCTGCTGCATCCACAGACCAACCTCAGCACCATGCTGCAAGTGATGTATATCCTGCCTGCTCTGTAGTACAGTATTATTGGTGACCTGTTTTGGAGAAGGCAGTGGCAACCCACTCCAGTACTCTTGCCTGGAAAATCCCATGGACGGAGGACCCTAGTGGGCTGCAGTCCATGGGGTCGCAAAGAGTCGGGCACGACTGAGCGACTTTACTTTCACTTTTCACTTTCATGCACTGGAGAAGGAAATGGCAACCCACTCCAGTATTCTTGCCTGGAGAATCCCAGGGACAAAGGAGCCTAGTGGGCTGCTGTCTAGGGGGTCGCACAGAGTTGGACATGACTGAAGTGACTTAGCAGTAGCAGTCATAGATTCTTTGGGCTTGCTAGGTGCCTCAGTGGTAAAGAATCCGCCTGCCCAGGTGGAAGATGCAGGAGACAGATTCGATCCCTGAGTTGGGAAGATCCCCTGGAGGAGGAGATGGCAACCCACTCCAGTATTCTTGCCTGAAAAGTCCCATGGACAGAGGAGCCTGGTGGGCTACAGTCCATGGCATTGCAAAGTGCTGGACATGACTGAGTATGCAAATGGATTCTTTATCATTTTTAAGGTCCATGTCTTTTTTTTTTTTTTTTTTAAAGCATGTTAAGGGTCCTTTTAAGGGAAACTAATGGGAAGGTTTAGCGTCTTGCTCTGTAAACACGGGTAGTAATACCATCCTTGCTTATTCATGGGGTAATTATCATGATCAGGTGAGATCATTCTTGTGAAGCTGTGTACATCATAAAGGGCTTTACAAACATTATTATGGACGAATGACCCTGTGTTCAAGATGGAAGTCCGCACTAGTTAAAGCAATTGCTTATGATACCATCCATATCTGCTTCTCTCAAGACCCTCCACAAGGCCCAAGGGGGACGTGCAGGGGTCACCCAGGTGTTTCTGAAGAAGAAAGACTTCTAAGGTCCCTTGGGAAAGACCTGGCTCACAGTTCCAGGAGCCAGTGTCCAAGGCATGTGACCATAGGAACAGAGATCTACTATCAGGAAGGAATCACCAGCTAATCTCCAGGAATCAGCTGGGTATTGATAAGAAGGGTCAGTGACATATTGCCTGGAATGAGCCAAAACAAAGATAGTAGCTTGCACCTTTTGTCTCCAAAATAAAAGAAAAAAAAAAAGAAGAAAAAGGGAGAAATGAGAGACAAGCTGGAGCACATGCTTTATTAAACCTCGAATCAGTTGGCGTTAGCCCAGATGCTAGTGTTTCCTGCATAATGCTCCTGTATGAGGCTGTGGTGGACAGTACATTGCACTGTGAAGAAATTGCCTCGAGCAGCACCCACAGAAAGTGTCCACTAATGATGCAGGGAGGGAGGGGGGGAAGGAAGGTTTGAAATAGCCTGATCCTGCCCCCAGTGTATTAGCAAGTGATGGTTACCCAATTAACTATATTCTTGGGATAGTCACTGATTTACAAGGTCTTCTTTTGCCAGGTGCTGTGCTGGTGCTGTATTAACATGGGAGAGGGGAGGGATTTTGGACCTCAGGAAATTTACTCCTCCATTCAATATGTGTTAGGTACACACACTAGGCATGTGCACTGTGCTGTGATTCCAGAGATGAACAGCGAACTCCAAGGGGCTCAAATCTGCATGGACAAGGCAGAGAAGTGATCACTGATTGTGGTCCTGGGAGAGGCAGGTATGTCCAGAGGAAGGGCCGCTTCTGTCAGGGCAGGCAAGTGTCCTGGAGAAGGTGGTATCTGAATAGAGTTGAAGGAATTGTAGGAGGTAACGAGGAAGAAGAAATATGGGAAGACTTCCCTAAATAAGGAAATGGTATAAGTAAAGGCAAGGAAGCTAAAGGTGTGTGTGGAATGACTGGGGAGCTACACATAGGCAACTTCTATATAAATTATCATCATCTTAAAACTGCAACATGTAGCTGACATGTTGCCTTATTCCAGTTTAGATCAGTGACTCTCACCTCAGCTGAATCACTCACCCACTACCCCTACTCCCAAGGGTGTTTGGAAATGTGTTGTTTTTGACAAGTATTTGAGAAGTCCTGGTGACTTTCACTGGACAGGGCCAGGGATGGTACAAGCCTTTAGAAGAAAGAACAAAGCCCTCATAGGCTTCATCTCATGAGGTCACAAGTCAGTGAATATGTCTACTGTTTCTTAAGATACAAAAGTCAAAGTCCACAGCTTGTAGGTTATTGGTAGGGTCTGGAATGCTTGTTCCGTTACTCTTTTATGTTTGAAATTTCTTATGCTGTATCTAGTTTCCATGTTTAATTGCTATTCTGATTTATAAAATTCTAATACCTTATGTTGCCAGTATCTTTGTTAAGAGCAAGCACTTATTTTCTTCCTGTTCCCAAGTGGAGAACTCCACTAATATAACAGTCTGTTCCTTCTCTGCCCCTTCTCTCCTTCCTTTCCTGCCTGGTTTGATTGGCAGTTGGTCGGCCAATGTGAGCCTGGGGACCAGGATGCCCTGGCTCAATCCTTCCTGTCCCTGGGGGATCTGCCTTCTGGTTTGTGAGCTTAGTGATGATGCTGGAGGCCTGCATGTTCCTGACCTAAACTCAATCTAGGGGAGTGTCAGCCGGGTCCTGTGTAGAGTAAGGTGGTTTGTGTACTGCATAATGGGGGCAAGTGGCATTTGGAAGCCAGCCAGTGCTCCGCTGGGCCCCGCCGGCTGTGCTGGGACCCAGGCAGTTCCTTTTGCTCATTTGAACGAGGCCATTGTGTAGTCCAGTGGTGGTCCTGTTGCACAACCCCAGAGGGCACAGTTGTGTTCTCATTGTGGTCTGTGTCTGCTGTTCTAGGTCTTGTTTGCACTGCCTTGGTAGTGAGCCAAAGGTCTACACACTCAATTGTATCCTTCCCTGTGGTCGTAAATGTCAAAAGCTGACATTTTGATCTCCATTGGTTTGACCTGCTTCCTCTGTTTCTCCAGTGGATGAAAGGGATACTGTGAGTGTGTATACATACATATACATATATCTGCTCCTTTATCTGGTCCTTTAGTTGCCTTAATGGAATGAGGTTTTGATGCTCTGTGAGATCTAAATTTTGTTTCTCTCACCTGCTTATGATTACAAGTTTAATAGTACTGAAGAATGTAAATTATGAAGCTGAAGTCTCCCTTGACCTTTTTCTCTGCTTTCCTTTTTAGAAGCTATCATTGCTAATGGTTTGGGGTGGAACATCAGATCCTTTTCTGTTCTGTTGGTGTGTATATTTTTAAAAATGTGATCACATTATTTTCTGTGGCTTAAAAAAGATCATCTCTGTTCATGTAAGTATACATTATAAATCTAGCTGTTTTATAAACTAATATATTTTAAAATTTATAATAATCATAACTATAATCCTTAAATTTGAGGCTTTATAAGCATTTTTTGTGTGTGAGAACAACCTTATGGGATGTGTGCTGTTCGTAACATTTTTTAGCTCAAGAAACTGAGGCACAGAGATCAGGTAACTTGTCTAAGATTATGCAGAACAAGGGTATAAAATTGGTATTTGAAGCCAAGTGGCATGGCTCCATAATGCATGCTCTTAAATATATTTGACAACATATGGTATCAAATTCAAAAAGTGCCAAACGTTGGTGATACAAAGGTAGAGGTTCCCATTCATTTCAACCCGGTAATCATGCTTCCTGTTACCCCATTCTTTCTTTTGTTTAGTCCCTGGAAACCACCATTCTACTCTTTGCTGTATGTGTTTGAATATTTTAGATCCAAAATATAAATGAAATCATGCAGGTATTTCTTTCTGTGTCTGACATTTCATTTAGCATAATGTCTTCTAGGTCTATCCATATTACAGTTACAAATGGCAGGGATTTCTTCCTTTTTTAAGACTGAATGTTCATTGTATGCATATATTACTTTTCCTTTCCATTCATCGCTCAATGTACATTTTAGTTGTTTTCATACCTTGGTTGTTGGGAATAATTAATTCACAATAATAATAATAGTTAATTGTGAATCTTTTTAATAGTTGCATACTGTTCCATACTGGGCTTCTCTGGTGGTTCAGACAGTAAAGAATTTGCCTGCAGTGCAGGAGACCTGGGTTTGATCCCTGGGTTTGATCCCTGGGTTGGGAAGATCCCCTGGAAAAGGGAATGGCTACCCACTCCAATATTCTTGCCTGGAGAATTCCTTGCACAAAGCAGCCTGGCAGGCTACAGTCCATGGGGTTGCAAAGATCTGGACACGACTGAGCAATTAACACTTTCACTCCACATTCGGATTGTGTGATAATTTGAACATCTTTTTGTGGTTTCCTGGACTATGTTCTTCTAAATACTACTGCCTCAAAGAGTCTGCTTTTATATTAATATGCAACTATATGCACTCATGTAGTTATACATATATGAATATCTCTGTAGAAAATATTCTTGGAAGTGTAATTGCTTTGTCAAAAGGGATGCACATTTAAAACTTTTTATAATTTATCTTGACAAATTATATTCCCCCCAACCTCTACCATTTATATTTCCACCAACCTGCTTTGCTTTTCCCATGCTGACATTGGATATTATCACTAGTATTATATTAGTCTATAAAAGTGATGTCAGTACACCAGGTGAGCAAAATCAGTAATGTTTGACTTTGGTGATCTTTTAGCTTATCCTGTCATGTAGGATTCACTTGCTCAAGAAGAGTTAAGTGTAAGTTATACAGAAACTCCCTGTGTTATTAAGAAATATCTTCCATTCTTTTAAAGTGCAGCTATTACATATCATTTTCACCTACTTTAGGAAAACCACCTTTGCAGCTTCACAGCCAGGGAATGCTTCCTAGACTAGGGCAAGGCAGTTATCGATTAGGGAGTCTGTACTTCAGCCCCCTTTGCCAGCCCCTCCCTTGAAAGCAGAGAAGCAGTGAGAAGCCACAAAGTCCTAGGTGGCACTGTGGGGACCCCAGCTACTTTAAAGAAGGATGTCATCATTGAGGCAGTGTCTCACACAAACTGGCAGGAAGCTTATACTGTCATCATGGAATTGAGAAAGCTCCGTGTCTCTCCAGCTTGTGTTTTTATCTCCGTCTCTTTTCTTCTCTGAGCGTTTTCTAAGGAAAGACCAGCGCCTTTAACTACATGCCCTCAGATTCCCTTTTGGAAATCTTTGGCTTCACAGGATCAGCTCACTTTAACTCTCAAGCCTGGAAGAGCAGAATTTTTGTCTGATCTGCTGGACGGATCCCAGATTGTGTTCTATGGGGTACTAGATTGTTTGCTGAAGAAAGAAGGGGATTTTGTGTATCAGAGTGTGCTGTGCCTCTAGGTCTCTGATCCTTTGAGTTGATTTGAGAAGGAAGAGGTTTGGTAGCCACCAGGGGGTTCAGGGTGGGCTAAGCTGAGTCCTTCCTTGCTGTGTTCTGTGCTGCCCAGCCTTGGGCTCAGTGGATGCTGTTTCTCGTCTGGTCCATTTTCTGCCTAATGAACTCCGGGTGTATCATGCTGACAGCCGCTCAGGTTGACCTTGAAGTTCTCAAATTTTAGTTTTCACTTTGAAATTTTGTTTGCTAGTCATGTTCTTTTAAATTTAGACTTTTGAACTTGCTACAGAACAAGAAACTGATACTGTGCCCCTCCCCTTTCCCTTTAAAACTGAATTGACAGCTTGTCAGTTTCCTAACTACTTACCAGAAGTACATATAATAGGAAGAGTCTAAATTGAAAGTGTTTATGCTTAAGCTAAAGTGATACCAGTGTAAGTTTAATATTCATCACACATTTCAGATACCTGTTTCATTGGCACATTCCTGATTTTGAGGCTTTTCAATAAAGCTGTCCTAATCTCCTAAATCTAGACAGTAGAACTGCCAGTTTTGTTTCCATATTTCTAATTAAGCTAGGTATCTGTAAGATGGGGAAGAAAGGGTTTCAAGGTTCCCTTGTTTGTGTCAGTTAAAAATCAAGTAGTGATTCTAGAAAAATTTCCTTGTGAAGCAGTTGTGTTCTTGAAGGGATTCTTTGAGTGCCAAGCATCTTCATTTCAGGTTTTTTATGTTTGTATCTTGGTTTAAAAGAAAGCTCTTTGTGTTGGGTGTTTTGCTGAAACTCTGTAATGAATAATGGCACATTAACACTGTATTGCTCAATATCTATAAGGGAGGGTTTTTAGAGAGTTCACATAGAATCTTTTCTCTTGTGGTCACCTCTGTGTCTATTTCTATTCCTAAATAAGCATTCTAACTTTTTGGGTACTTTTCACTTTTGAGAAGTTGGCTACAGGCACACACAATTCAATTTTTTTTTTTTTTATCATCATAGGTTCATTTTATGTCTGAAGTTGCTGCATCTTACAGGTAACCTTTATAATAAATATTGTCCTGATTTCTTGTGAATTGGTATGTGTAGTGAGATCTTACACAAACCCCTAGTTTAGTAGCCTACAGTCCTTTGCACATATATTCTGTGTTCGAACTCTTCTGTGCTTCTGAACTGAGAATGAAAGGGACCATTGAAGGGAAGTGTGATGGATAGAAATATTATTTTTATTCTTTGCCTCACTTTTTTTCAAAGCATGCAAACCAGTCATTTCCACATGACTAGCTGCTAGCAGCAACAAAATGATGGCTCTGTCTTTGTAGTTCAGGCAGCTGCTTTGTAGGCTGGGACTCTTGTGTGTGGTGTGTGTGTCTGGTGCTTGCAGACTGATAGGAGGAGAAGGTATATTCCCAATTCAGCTCTTTTCCTAGTGTTTCTCTGCACTTCCTTCTGGTAGATGTTTCTGTTTCTGGCTAAATTGTGGAGGCTAGAAGCAGAGAAATTGAAAAGTTTTGTTATGTGCATCTTTTGGCTGGGAGATCAGGGCACTGAGGCTGCTGAATTCTCTCACAGCGCCCTCATTCCCTTGCTAATATCTCGTCTTCTCCCCTCAACTGTCTTCTGGGAAAGCTCTTTATTTATTTATATTCTAGAATGACTTAGGACCATTCACTGTTAAGTAAGCAGAAAGGTACACCTTACGCTTCACTTCGTAAGTACATAGGCAAGTGGTGTGGCCAGACTCCTCCTCACAGCTTACAGCAAAAACACCGCAAGTTTTAGTACTAGCACCACTATAACACTGTGTTGATTTCATCTGTAGCTATGATAAAGAAGAAGGAGACCAGAAACAGCCTTCAGGAAGATCTTAGGAAGAGAGAATGCTTCTGGTATCAGTAAGGATTTTGAGATTGTCCTAATCCTGATAGAGGTCATTGAAAACAGTTTGTTTGTTGGGTTGACCATGGTCCCACAGCTGTTTTACCATGATTGAAAGTCCCAGGGGATGCACGTCATAGGATGTGTTGTGTACAGCTTGTGCTAAGCAGGTGACGGCTGGTGGCCAGTCATGCCCAAGAGACTGCCCATGGTGCCCCTACAGCATGAAGAACAGCATTTCTGCAAAGCAGGTGTTTTTTATTTTAAGCATACCTCATGTCATGGGCTTCCTTAGTGGCTCAGATGGTAAAGCGTCTGCCTGCAATGCAGGGGACCTGGGTTCAATCCCTGGGTCAGGAAGATCCCCTGGAGAAGGAAATGGCAACCCACTCCAGTATTCTTGCCTGGAAAATTCCATGGACGGAGGAGCCTGGTAGGCTATAGTCCACGGGGTCGCAAAGAGTTGGACACGACTGAGTGACTTCACTTCACTTCACATGTCATGTTGATTTGGATTTCCCCCAAAGGGCAACTCTTTTTTTTTTTAAACCTTATGAAAAGGCTTATTTCAAATTTCTGTGGGAAAAAATCAGTATTCCCATATTGTACTTGACATATCATCTAGGAATTGATTTTAAGAGAAATTGGTTTGCACATGTGTAGGAGTATTTTCATTAATAACAATAGCTACTGGTATAAGGAACAATTCCATTTGTCATGTACTGGGTTAAGTGCTTTTAAGTGGATTATTAGCTTGTCTACTTCTCACAATAACCTTGTGAAGTAGGTGCTGTTAATATCATTGCTATATTTCAGGAGGGGGAGCCCCGGTGCTCAGTGATAAAGAATATGCCTGTAGTGCAGGAGATGTGGGTTCATTCCCTGGGTGGGGAAGATCCCCTGGAGGAGGAAATGGCAACCCACTCCAGTATTGCCTGGAGAATCCCATGGACAGAGGAGCCTGGTGGGCTGCAGTCCATGGGGTCACAGAGTTGGATTTAATTTAATAACTGAACACACAGACACATATTTCAGGAGAGCTGTATAAGATTTGGAATGGTTGCTTGACCAAGGACACACAGGTACAGAAATTTGCACCCTGGGTTGTGTGATAACTGAGCATAAACTCGTGACAAATTCCCCAGTGTGTCCTGATTGTGGCCGATGTCTATAACTGCAAGACAGGCACCACGTTTTAGGGACAACACAGATTCCCAGTTTCTCTGCCTAACTACTTGGTCTGACTGTAATTGTGTGCCCTGGAGCTTAATTGTCTGGCTGTGAATCGTCTGACTGGAATTAGAAGTTGGTTGGCAAGAAAATTCTTTTCCCTTCCACCCTTACCCTACCTCACTGTTTCTATAACCTAGGTCCCAAAAGGATGACCTTATGGTCTTGATGCAGAGTGGTATATCACGCTTCTCACACTTAGATGATCAGCATCTGTGCAGTAATTTCATTAAACACAAACAAGTCACTAAACTTGCTTTTGTCTTAAGTGCAGCATCAGCAGTGAGCACTGTGCTTTCAGAGCAAATGCACTTGGTTAAAGAAGTAGATACTCAGGAGACAGCTTACTATAATGAGGCAGCTACAACATTGTTACTGAGCAGGACTTGGTGGTTAGAAGACTCCAGGGGGGTAAAAAGGGCTATAATTAAAATACAGTAATTGGCAGGTTTGTGCACAATACAGATTTTTCTGTTTTGATTCTGAAAAAGCCAAATCTTTCTTTCTTTGTAAGAGACTGATTTTGCATTGTTTGTATGAGGTTTTTTTCCCCTAATAAACGGAAATTGAAATTTTTGTATTGTTAGTAATGGGAGGGTAAAATGAGAGGTGAGACAGACAGAATTGGATTACTGTAGGAGGGAAGGACAAGACTCCCAACCCTGTGTTATCCATGAAATCAGAACAAAACAGAACATAGCAGGGTCAGAGGAGATCTTCAGACAGGGGTTCATGGACCTATAGACTTGTGGTGAGTATGATGTGGTGCTGAGTATGAGTGGACTTCAGGGAATCTGTTTTTAGATCTCCCCTTTCATAAATGTCCTTGTAGTACTTGTAGTCTCCTTTTCCTCCCACTCCCTTCTCAAATAAGTCTTCTGTCTCTGGCCAGTCTCTCATCTCTAGTCTTACCAGGCAGTCCTCTGACTCTGAGTTCTAGACTCCTGAATTCCAGACAAAGGGATGATTGAAGAAGTAGTGGTGTTGGTGTTGATGAAAATTAATGACTCTAATGACAGGATAACAAATACTTTTGCAATTCAGGTGGTGTCCAATCCTTTATTTTCCATAAATTGAAAAAGGACTTAATTGAGTTGTCAGTTGATCATTAAAAAAAATTTTGATGATAGATCACCCTGAGATTATTTTTGGCGTATGTCCCAGAAGCAATTCAAACTATTGAGGAAAATTATCATGACAAATTTGAATTTCCATGAAGTTATTTGTGTAAACAAGTTTTCTCAGCTTTTATATTAAAAAAGAGGAAGAGGCAGATAGGAATAAAATTTATGCTGAATTTTGTCTCATGTTAGCCATATTCATCTATGCTATGCTATGCTAAGTCACTTCAGTCGTGTCTGACTCTGTGCGACCCCAGAGACGGCAGCCCACCAGGCTCCCCAGTCCCTGGGATTCTCCAGGCAAGAACACTGGAGTGGGTTGCCACTCCAATGCATGAAAGTGAAGTCGCTCCGACTCTTAGCGACCCCATGGATTGCAGCCTAACAGGCTCCTCCATCCATGGGATTTTCCAAGCAAGAGTTCTGGAGTGGGGTGCCATTGCCTTCTCCGATATTCGTCTATAGATGCTTAATTTAACTGGAAAAAGTAACTCATCTCATTAACTGATGCATTTCTAATAACTGATTTGTATTTTAATAATCATTTATAAAATTATAATGTTTATGGTATTAGTTGTATATAACTAATAAATAATGCACATCAATTCAGGTGAAAAATGAGCCTCTTATGGTTACAGGAAATTTAGATACTCATGTTTACATTTTTATGTATGGAAATTTAAAGATCCTGTGACCATAAAATATTTATATGTAAATTTTTAAAGTTTCTTGAGATCATAAGATTTACATATATATGACATTTTCTGAAAATTTGCATATACATATTATACATCCTTAATTTGCAGAGATATTTGATAGAATGACTAATAAAATCTTCAAATGTTAGAAATATTTTATGTTAAGATAAAATTCTTTGGGGATACTGGAATGGACATATAAATTCAAAGGGAATAAGGAACAATGAAAAGTTTTGTTATACAAGAGCTTTTCAGTTTGTATATGAATAATAATAGATATCAAATGGCTCTGGTGTTTTAAGTTGGATACATTTTAAAGAATCATACTTAATTTTCAGATGCATTGTATGATGCATTGGAAATTTAATTCTTTCAAACTGTTGAAATTTCAGACGGAAAAACTTAGGTGTCAATTTAAATGTGTGCAAGGGGAAACGTTGTTGTAGTTCTTTTAGCAGACAGGCAAGCAAAAACTTTCTGGAAAACACTGAGATCTAGTAAGAACTAGGTGCCTGTCATCCTAGAATATTAATACAATATGAAAGTGACAGAGCCTTAAAATCAGGAGATGTTACACATCTCTGAAGCCCTCTGAGGTCACATGAAGAAAGGTACTGGGAGAAGCATTGTTTACTATCCTGAAGAGGTGGTGAGAACTTTAAATTAAACTAGTAATGATAATTATTATTATTGTATTATTTAAGAGCCTACCTTTATTCCTTAAAATCAAGCTGTCTTTCGTATATATATGGATATGTCTGTATGTGTCTGTGTGTGTGATTATATGGTGTGATGGTAAAGAGAAGGTTTTGGGGGTTCTTATACTGGAAGTAAAAGTCGGTGAGTTTGTGATTGTGTGCAAGGCAGCACACATGTACCTTTCTGTGATGGAATGCCCACAGCTGACCTTTAAGCAGTGATTTGGAAGAGTTTCTGTGTCTTTAAGGTCACTGGGGGAGAACAGATCAAGCTAGGAAAGGCAGAGTGTGATTCAAGGGCCATCACAGTCTCTTCCATTCAATGTGTGCACATGTGGCAGTTTCTGTTCTTAGATGATAGGGACCATCTCGGGCCATGTACTAACGTCTGATGGGATCTCACAGTCTCTCCCAGCCAACTGAAAAGTGGAGGGACTTCTGATGGTCAAGATTGAGAGTCTGCAGATGACATGGTCCTGGCCATGCTCCACACCATACCTGGCAGGCCAGAGCAGAGCAGAACAGAGTTGATGAATGGGGAGGGAATTGGTGTAGAGGAGGGGAGGTGGGGAAAGGCACAGAGGAGGGGATAGCCTGTGCTGGGAAGGCCAGAGCCGTCCTCTCTGAGATGTCCTGTGAGTTACCTGCCGTTCTTGCTCCTGGAGGCCCAGTCCCCCTGCTGTCAGCTTGCACAGATACCTGCTTGCTCTCTTCTAGACTTACTTTGGTCACGGTATTATTGGATGTAACATTTGCTTCGGTAACTTTCTTGGAGGCCATTTTCCACTTGGAATTTCTAGTGAAAATGTCTTGCTGTGGCATTGTGCTGGGCCAGCGCCTGTCCTCAGGCATTTCCAGGCTTTCTCTTGGCTGATACAGCCATGACCTGGGTCTCTGGCAGGTCTTTGTAGTGTATTCAGTGTGTGTGATAGCTTTTGGGAGCCGGTGATTCCTAAATATTGCCCGACTAATAACTATCTGGAAAGCCAGACTGGATCCCAGTGGAACCCTTTTGAACTAAGTGCTGCCTGTCTTTAAAAGAGCAGTGCAGGCTTCATAGCCTCTTCTGGTTGGCTCTGTTATTAATCTCTTTAGGAGATGATTCCTTAGGGAACCAGGATAAGAGGACCTGCTGCCTACAAAACAGATGTCTTTAGAAAGAGACCATGGAAAATAGTACAACAAGGGCTATTGTCCAGAAGTGACATTTTCCTCCTTTCCTTGACTTGAAACCGTTGTGTGGAAACATGGAAAAGTAATTATAAATTGAGGAGGGGGGACATCATGCCTTTGACTGTTTCTTTCTTACCCAGTGCACAAGGGAGATAATGCTTTTTAGCGGTTTGTTGCCTCCCTGGTTTTTGAACAGAAATCCCATAAAAATCTGACACTAAATTAATCAGGCAAATGTATAGAATGTCAGAGGGATTACATTGGATTCTGGGTAATCATTGGTTGGCCTTTGAGCTGTTGACATGCCAGATGTCTTTGGTATGGTGAAATGATAAATATCCATATGATCAGACTTGTTGTCATGAAACAGTCACAGGAGGTGATTAAGCTTCTTCTAGTTCCTTCTTTCTCGATTTTGTTTGGATCTGAGACTGTGGCTAAGGTCTGCCCATGAGAGTCCTTCAGGACAATAGGCTGTCACTTTTACCAGCACA
This sequence comes from Bos indicus x Bos taurus, assembly GCF_003369695.1. Classification (NCBI taxonomy): domain Eukaryota; kingdom Metazoa; phylum Chordata; class Mammalia; order Artiodactyla; family Bovidae; genus Bos; species Bos indicus x Bos taurus. Next base: position 63,541,916 of record NC_040079.1, on the reverse strand, counting down.
TCCATAGCAAAAAATAAGATTTTATACTTTCTGGTTGAAAATGTGGAGCTATCAAAAAGTAAAGAAAAGGAATTAAAATTTATATATATTCTCACTACCAGGACTAACTTACTGTTATTTTTTAAGGTCTATCCTTCATGTATTTTATATTTTTTATTTTTGTATTTGATATAGTCTTTCTAGTAACAGGATTGTGTAATATGTACTTTTTGGTAGTATGGTTCTTCCACTTAACAATAGAGTGCAAGCTAATGAATTTATCTCTGTTGCAGAAAATAAACACTTGAAAATGTGAATTACTGTAATTTTAGTTGATTAGTATAGTCTGGCTTTGGAAGGAGCAATTGTCCTGATTTTTACCTCTAACACTAACAGTAACTAAAAGTCACTTGTTCTCTTCATATGCTGGAAATGGCATTATCTGGCCTTTATTCGAGATTGTATGCTTCTAAAGGTTTGTTTCTGTCAGAGATAGAGGATAGATCTCAAGCGATTTTGTCAAAATTCTCTTCTTACAGGGAACTACTATAGGACAAGAAGAGAGAGGCTGGCACACTACAGTAAGCCCACAAAGAAGAGATACATTTTTCTTATTCTGGAAGTATTTCTCTTGTTTTTGAGGACCTTTCTTGTGGCTAAATGAATATTGGCTTTCTAGATGGAATATTTCCTTACACGGCTATGAAGAATCCTGAGATACACAGCACCAGAAACTTATTGGAATATTTGCTTTGAATTTCATTTGGTCAGTGGTAACAGGAATGAAGGAGGAGGAAAAAGGCATGACAGAGGATGAGATGGTTGGATATAGCATCACCTACTCAATGAATGTGAGTTTGAGCAAACTCTGGGAAACAGTGAAGGACAGGCAAGCCTGGCATGCTGCAGCCCATGGGATTGCAAAAAGTTAGACATGAAAAAAAAAAAAAAAAAGTCAGACATGACTTAGCAAACTAAGCAACAACAACAATGGGATGAATTGTGTCCCCACCCCGCACCCCCCGCCGCCAAGCTTATATGCTGAAGCCCTAATTCCCAGTACCTCAGCATGTAACTGTCTTTGGAGATAGGGCCTTGAAGGAGATGGTTAATTTAAATGAAGCCTTAGAGTGGGTAGTAATCCGGTCTGCTTGGTGTCCTTGTTAGAAAAGGAAATTGGGGTATACAGAGTGACTCCAGTAGCTTGTGTGCACAGAGGGACGATATGTGAAGATACAGCAAGAAGGTGGCTGTCTGCAAGCCAAAGAGAGAGGCCTTAGAGGAAACCAGCTCTTCCCACTAACTGCGTTGACCTTGGACTTCCAGCATTCAGAACTGTGAGAAAATAAGTTTCTGTATTTTAAGGCGTGCATACAGTCTGTGGTATTTTTTCAGGACAGCCAAGCAAATGAATAAAGCAGGGTAGTATGTGGGTGTGCATGCTAAGTTGCTTCAGTCATGTCTGACTTTTTGCAGCCCAGTGGACCCTAGCCCACCAGGTTCCTCTGTCCATGGGATTCTCCAGACATGAATACTGGAGTGGGTTGCCATGCCCTCCTCCAGGATTTCTTCCCGACCCAAGGATTGGACCCAAGTCTCTTAGGTATCTTGCCTTGGCAGGCGGGTTCTTTACCCTAGCACCACCTGGGAAGCCCATTTGGTAGTGTATTTTCCGAATATGGTAATACAGGAACATTTCTATGTGGATGTGAATGAATCACCTTAGGAGGCAGGGATCTGGGAGAGGTATACCTGGATGGATGCAGAGTTTTGATAAAGCTCCAGATCTTGGCTCTTGTGGTCTGTTCATTGTGTTTTTTGACATTATTGTGCTTTATAACTTACATCTTGTTAACATTATGTGATTTTCCATGTATCAAACAGTCTATTATTAAAGATAAAGAAAATACCTATTAAGTATAAAAAGAAAAAAAAAACACTTGTTTTTATGGATATTTAGTGAAATAAAATATGACATGGTCAGAATACTTTCTCATTGCCATCATTGACTTAGTTTTTCTTTTCAATAGCTAGTCTGTTCTCTCAAGCAAATTTAAATGGTATTCATTAGTTATTTCTTAGAGGAACTAGATTATTTTTCCTTTTAAAGGGAAAATTAATATCAGAAGTGAGCCATTCAGCTTTGCCAATGTTATATGAAATGTGGAAGCTTATGCCATTGAAGCATGATCCTAAAATAGTGGCTGTGAAGGAGGATCAGGACTGTTGGTGAAAGCTTTCTAACATTTAGAATTAGAAAGTAGAGTGTGGCAATAAGGGTATTTTTTTTTAATTTTAAATAATTTTTATTTATTTATTTTTGGCTGTGTCCCACGTGTGTGACCTTAGTTCCCTGACCAGGGATTGAACCCACACCCCCTGCAGTGGAAGGCAGAATCTTAACCACTAGACTGCGGGGAAGCCCCTGGGGGTGTGGGTATTTAGTGAAAGTGGGTCCAATCCATGTTCATGTCACTTTAGCCTTTTTTTTGGTTCTGTGACAATAGAGATTTCTCACATTGATAAATCACATTTGAAATGCATGGCAGTGGTTGAAAGGTGGAATTGACTGGAGCATTGTGCTGGAAAAACACCCTTTTTAGCACATATGGTACTGCTTCTGAGTATTCTGTCCTCTGAGGCAATAGCTGACAACATTTCTGCATGTCTCAATATCTTGATAATTATTCATAGGGAGCTGTGGGCTTTAACATTTCTTAGGTTAAAGCATTTTATCAGGCTTTCTGGATACCTAAGGTTTTCCCTTTAGCACTCTAATTAAAAATATTTCTTAAGAAAAATTTTGTAAAACATGTTAATTATCCTTTCCCTCTTAGACATTCTGAATGTAGCTTGACCTTTTGTGTAACTAATCAAGTCATGATTATTTATGAAAGCAACTCTTGTTCTGCAGTGTTTGTTCCTATAATAAATAACCCTAATACGTGATTTTTAATGTTTTCCTTGCTCTTTTACTTTACTCCTTTCCTGTTTTGTTATTGGATTATCACTTGTAATTTTCTTTGTTGCTTTTTGCAGCACTTCTTCCTTGCAGTTTGCTGTGTGATTTGCGTGTGGAGATGGAGACTGTAATAATTGAACTAATAGTGATTGTATAGTAATCAGTGGCCTTAGAGAACTAAGAACCTCTGCTAATAGACTTTGTGGCATCTAGTTGAGTTGCTCACCTGTTAAGATTAATATAACCTCTCCTGGGTGCCTGTTACAGGTAAGCCCACCCAGTGCAGGCACCTGTCAGTTCCTTACGTTTCAGCTGGTGAAGCACAGAGGTGTTCTATCTGCTTGCTGTCTTATCAGCTATGACCATTTATGCAGTTGAGAAATAAAAATTTCTGCTTTTCCCAGTCTTGATTGGTACTTTGGAATAGGGGCCAAAAGTCTCTCATCCAAGGCTATAAGGGAAAGGCCTTGAATGGTCCACACATGCATCATTTAGACTTATTTGCCTAATTCTATGTCCCTTAGCTATTGTCATATTTTTCACAAATTTCTTCGTGGAGTCAACCACAGAAGAGTTGATAATCTTCCCTCCATAGAAAGTGCTTCTTCTAAAAGATCAAATATTTGGGTCGTAAAATTCTCTCTTTAATCCTTCAGAGATTTAAATGAGCTTTTCCTAAGAGGCATCTTAATTTCAGTGTATAAAATTTCATCCTTCAAGTTGTGTTACTACTATTTTACTTAGAAAACTGTGGCTTCAGAGTGATAGTGATAACATAAATGTGTGTGTAGGTATCTTCCTACCAAGGACCACCCAGGCTGCTGGGTTCTTTTCAGATCACCATGCTTAACTTGCAGTTTTTCATGGACTTCTGACCCAAACGGGGACACAGATGTACCTGATTTTCTTCTTCAGTGGTTTACAAATAGAGCTGCAAGTAGAATTAAAAATTATTTTTTTCATCAGTCATGGTCAGCGCTTACCTTGCCTAATTCCTTGTATTACTTAACTGTGTTTATAGAGGAACATTTTGTATATGAGCTGGCAGTTTGTCCAAAACTGATGAGCTACTTTGGGGACTTTTCCTAAGACGAATCAAAGATGTTATATTTAAAACTTGATTAATACTTGATTTTTTCTTTTACTAGCAAATGCCAGATAGCTTTTCTTCCAAACAGAGATTATTTTCAAATACTCGTGAAGAGTAGAGTTTTTCTGCCAGAAAATGTAATGTGTGATGAATTCAGTGATTAAGAAGTGTGGTATGGTCTTCAGATTTTAATTTGAGTGAACCCCGATCATGACTGTATTATGCATCTTAGTCAACAGGTTTTAACATGTAGGACAGTTGTTATCTACAGTCATGGAGACTGAAGAGGACAGGAGCTGGTGAAGAATTTAGTGGCATAGAAGAAAGTCAAGATGTTTTAATTTTATAATGATGAAATGAAAAGGCTTGAACAAGCCTTAGAGATTATTTAGTCTAGTACAGTTGGCCCTTGGACCATGCGGGAGGTAGGCGTGACAACCCTCTGTGCAATAGAAAATCCAAAGGTAACTTACAATTGTTCCTCTGTATCCACCATTCCAAATTCTCTGATTTAACCAACTGCAGATCATATAGTACTGTAGTATTTACAGTTGAAAAAAATCTGCATAGAAGTGAACCTGTAAAGTCTGAATTCCCATTGTTCAGAGGTCAGTTGTATGTCTTTTTTTTTTTTTCCTGAAAAAACAATCAAGGCCTAGAGTGGGTAGTGCAATTTCTCACGTTTACGTGTGAACCAGTGATTAAGGTAACAGTACAGAGTCCTAGAGCATGTAAAATGAACCATGAACTTTATAAAGGATGATCACCAAGAGTGAGGGATGGAGAGATGGACAGTTTTGATGATTGATACCTTACATTCTCTGAGTATATATGACCCATCTCCACCAAGAGTTTTTGGTATCTTTTCTGTTCCTCTTTTAGCCATGAGCATTGTAAACCAGTGGGCTGATTTTCTAATGGGCAAATGGCATTAACAGATTCTGTGTTCATGTGTATTTTCTTGGACATCTCTTTTCTTGTCTTTCACAAGCATTTTCTTGTAAAGGAAGGACTGGCCGCTGTGCAGCTGTGCATTGGGCAGTCGCTGGTGACCTCGGCCAAGGCTGAATTCAGGCCATCCGGCTACTGGCTAGATGCGTTGCCGGTTTAGCTACTTGACCACCTGCTTCTGTTTTTCTGTTTCACTTGCAAATGTATGTTGTTTGTTCTTCTTCTGGCATAAACATCGGTTTCCAAAAAAATTCCTTGGAAGAACTTGTAAAGGGGAAGTAAAAGGTTGATCACTGTTCCTGGTTTTGTTTCCTAAAGAATAACAACGCTTAATTGAGACCCCAGCACATTGGTCCATCTATAGGCCATTTGACTGAAAGAAATTTTGTCCACTGATGAATTCTTTTGTAGTTGAGAACTATTGGAGATGTGTCTGATGGGAACCTTGAAAATTATACATCCTTGCACATATTTTTCTCTTACCCCTGCCTCAATAAATATGCAGTGGATTTCATTAATGAGAATTGAAACATTTATAATTATCAGAATTTATTCTTCCAAGCAGCTATGAGGACCTAAGACAAATTACTTTAAATATTTAATGATTTTCAGTGCTATTGCCTTTATTGAAAACAGACGAATTTTTAAAAATTGGAATATAGTTGCTATATAATATTATGCAACTTAACAGGTATACTGTACAGTGATTTATAATTTTTAAAGGTTATACTCTACTTAAAGTATTGGCTGTATTTCCTGTGTTGCAGTTTATTGTTGTAGCACATTTTATACCTAATAGCTTGTACCTCTTAATCCTGTACCCCTGTATTGCCCTTTCCCCTTACCTCTCCTCACAGGTAACCATTTGTTCGCTCTCTTTCTCTGTGAGTCTGCTTCTTTTTTGTTATATTTGCTAGTTGTATAGATTCCACATATAAGTGATATATAGTATTTGTCTTTTGCTGACTTATTTCACTCAGCATAATGTCCTTCAAGTTCATCCATGTTGTTGCAAATGGCAAAATCTCATTCTTTTTATGGCTGAGTAGTATTCCATTGTATATATGTACCACATCTTTATTAATAATCTACTGATGGACACTTGTGTTGTTTTCATATCTTGGCAATTGTAAATAATGCTGTTATGAACATTAGGAACATTATGGTTTTGAATTAGTGTTTTTATTTCTTTTTTCCAGATATATTGCCAGGAGTGGAATTGCCGGATTATATGGCAGTCCATTTTTAGTTTTTTGAGAAGCCTATACACTGTTTCGCACAGTCGTTGCACTGATTTACATCCCACCAACAGTGTGGGAGAGTTCCATTTTATCTATAGCCTCTCCATTATGTTACATTAATAATTACTCATTATTATGTATAATCTCATACTGGAATTTGTCACCCAAAGAAAGCAATCCATTTTATAGACCATATAGTGGACAATTTTTGTTTCTATTCATAGGTTGAAGTCCAAATTAATGGTCTGTTAAATATTAATATTCAGTTCAGTTCAGTCACTCAGTCATGTCCAACTCTTGGCCACCCCATGGACTGCAGCACGCCAGGCCTCCATGTCCATCACCAGCTCCTGGAGTTTACTCAAACTCATGTCCACTGAGTCAGTGATTCCATCCAACCATCTCATCCTCTGTTGTCCCCTTCTCTTCCCGCCTTCAATTTTTCCCAGCATCAGGGTTTTTTCAAATGAGTCAGCTCTTCGCATCAGGTGGCCAAAGTATTGGAGTTTCAGCTTCAACATAAGTCCTTCCAATGAATATTCAGGACTGATTTCCTTTAGGATGGACTGGTTGGATCGCCTTGCAGTCCAAGGGACTCTCAAGAGTCTTGTCCAACACCACAGTTCAAAAGCATCAATTCTTTGGCACTCAGCTTTCTTTATAGTCCAACTCTCACATCCATAAATGACTACTGGAAAAACCATAGCCTTGACTAGATGGACCTTTGTTGGCAAAGTAATGTCTCTTTTTTTGAATATGCTATCTAGGTTGGTCATAACTTTCCTTCCGAGGAGTAAGTGTCTTTTAATTTCATGGCTGCAGTCACCATCTGCAGTGATTTTGGAGCCGAGAAAAATAAAGTCTGACACTGTTTCCACTGTTTCCCCATCTATGTCCCATGAAATGATGGGACCAGATGCCATGATCTTCGTTTTCTGAATGTTGAGCTTTAAGCCAACTTTTTCACTCTCCTCTTTCACTTTCATCAAGAGGTTTTTAGTTCCTCTTCACTTTCTGCCATAAGGGTGGTGCCATCTGCATATCTGAGGTTATTGATATCTCTCCCAGCAATCTTGATTCCAGCAGTGATTTTGGAGCCCCCCAAAATAAAGTCTGCCACTTTTTCCACATTGATTTGCCATGAAGTGATGGGACTGGATGCCATGATCTTAGTTTTCTGAATGTTTAGCTTTAAGCCAACTTTTTGACTCTCATTTTCATTAAGATGCTCTTTAGTTCTTCTTCACTTTCTGCCGTAAGGGTGGTGTTATCTGCATATCTGAGGTTATTAATATTTCTCCCGGCAGTCTTGATTCCAGCTTGTGCTTCTTCCAGCCCAGTGTTTCTCATGATGTACTCAGCATATAAGTTAAATAAGCAGGGTGACAATATACAGCCTTGACGTACTCCTTTTCCTTTTTGGAACCATTCTGTTTTTCCATGTCCAGTTCTAACTGTTGCTTCTTGACCTGCTTATAGATTTCTGAGAGGCAGCTCAGATGGTCTAGTATTCTCATCTCTTTCAGAATTTTCCACAGTTTATTGTGATCCACACAGTCAAAAGCTTTGGCATAGTCAATAAAGCAGAAATAGATGTTTCTCTAGAGCTCTCTTGCTTTTTCGATGATCCAGTGGATGTTGGCAACTTGATCTCTGGTTCCTCTGCTTTTTTCTAAAACCAGCTTGAACATCTGGTAGTTCACGGTTCACATATTGCTGAAGCCTCACTTGGAGAATTTTGAGCATTACTTTACTAGCATGTGAGATGAGTGCAATTGTGCAATAGTTTGAGCATTCTTTGGCATTGCCTTTCTTTGGGATTGGAATGAAAACTGACCTTTCCCAGTCCTGTGGTCATTGCTGAGTTTTCCAAATTTGCTGGTATATTGAGGTCGGCACTTTCACAGCATCATCTTTTAGGATTTGAAATAGCTCAACTGGAGTTCCATCACCTCCACTAGCTTTGTTCGTAGTGATGCTTCCTAAGGCCCACTTGACTTTGCATTCCAGGATGTCTGGCTCTAGAAGAGTAATCACACTCACACTCATGATTATCACACTCATGATTATCTGGGTCATGAAGATCTTTCTTGTATAATTCTTCTTTGTATTCTTGCCACTTCTTCTTAATATCTTCTGCTTCTGTTAGGCCCATACCATTTCCATCCTTTATTGAGCCCATCTTTGCATGAACTCTTCCCTTGGTATCTCTAATTTTCTTGAAGAGAGCTCTAGTCTTTCCCATTCTATTGTTTTCCTCTATTTCTTTGCATTGATCACTGAGAAAGGTTTTCTTATCCCTCCTTGCTATTCTTTGGAGCTCCTTCTATATTCAAATGGATATATCTTTCCTTTTCTCCTTTGCTTTTCGCTTCTCTTCTTTTCACAGTTATTTGTAAGGCCTCCTCAGACAGCTATTTTGCGTTTTTGCATTTCTATGAATTAATCTCTAATAATTAATATTAGTATTAATTATTATTAATTAGGCAGTTTATATTGATGTTAGTGTTTAGAAAGATAAAGATTTCTTTACTTCTTTACAGATACTTCTTTGCCCTGTGAGGTTGTAATAATGTGTCTGTCACAATGGGTGATATTCTTCCAATAGTCTGTAGTGGAGCTCAAGCAGAACCTGGTTTGTATTATGGCTTTGCCACTTACTAGGTTTTTGAGCCTTCGCTTCCTCATCTGTATAAAGGAGTAATAGTATCCACCTTAGGATGGCCATGAATATTAAATGAAGTAAGACATGCAATGCCCTTAACACACTGTGGAACACACTTAATGCTATGGAAGGGTTTTGAAAATTTCAGTTGTAAATAATGAGCATAATATAAGCTCTCAGGACCATTGCAAGATTGGGTAGATGAGATATCCATCTTTGAACTTTAGATAGAACACATAGGCTTGGGGTATATGTACAAATGAAAGAATGCGTGTTTAGTACAGTTCTTGACACAGAGTGAGTAAGTGATCCAGATAGGTTAAAGAGCAATAGCTCTGATTATTGTTATTCAGTTTTTATAAAGTCTATCAGATGGGTACTATTAATATGGCAAGAATAAAATTATGTATAAAAACACTGTTTGCTTTGTAAGCGATAAAGATGAGCAGGGAAATCTTAGGATCAGATATAAACTCCTCAAGGCAAGGTCTTTGTGTGTTTTGTTCACTGTTGTCTCCTCAGAGACTAAAATGTGTCTTGCACATAATAGATGCTCAGAACATTTGAATGAATGATGAATGGGTGGATGAATGTATATTAAAGTCATTTGGAATATGTGCATGCCCAGCTTCATGCAGTCCTCATTTTGAAAATTTCTGTGACATAGTGATTAACAGTATAGATTCTTCTCCCAAGACAGTCTCATCTCAGATCCACTTACTGATTGTGAAACTTGGGGCAGTTATTCTGTATGCCTCAGTTTTCTCATCTGCGTAATGGGAAAATAATTGTACTTCCCTCACTGGTTTATTATGAGTACTAAATTAATGAATATGTGTAAAGTGCTTAGAAAAATATGCCTTGTTTCTGCTAAATTCTATGTAAATGTTTGTTAAAGAAAGTGAAGTCGCTCAGTCGTGTCTGACTCGTTGCAACCCTATGGACTGTAGCCTACCAGGCTTCTCTGTCCATGGGATTTTCCAGGCAAGAGTACTGGAGTGGGTTGCTGTTTCCTTCTCCAGGGGATCTTCTGACCCAGGGACCAAACCTGGGTCTCCCGCCCTGTAGGCAGATGCTTTACCATCTGAGCCACCAGGAAAGTCAAATAAATTATTAAATAAACAATGAAGAAGTAAGTAAAAGGAATTTCTTTGGCTACCACTAATTGTGTCCAGAATGGACACACAAGTCAGAGACTACCATCCATCAGCTGAATTTGGGTGACGTTAGCAGGATGTCCATCTAGCTCAAAAAGAAGAGCTAGACCAATTCTGGGACGTTACCCTTGGGAAGTTGAGAAATTAAGCCTAGTCTGGGCAGTGGTGTGGTGGTGTGTGTTGTGCATAGAGAAACAGTGGAATGGGGTTGGGGGGGCAGGGCAGAATAAGGAGCATGGCGCTGGGCTTTGTGAGAGTGGCTGTATTTGTGTAGCATGTACTTCCTGCCTCTCCCCACCTCCCCATCTTATTGTTTGTCTGTCTTGTAACTTGTGAAGCTCTGTCCCATGTGTGACAAAGGATGGGGTGTGATTAGTCATTCACAACTAGCTTGGCATGTCTTAATTTATTCTCCTTTAGTAAATGGTTTCTGGTCTGTGCATGGTCTGTTGTCGTGGGATGTGGCAGTAGAGGCAACTGCAAGGGAGGACAGATTCACATCTGGTCCCCACTCACTCAGGCAGTGTTATGTTGCTTAAAATGTAATAAACCCAGAAATTTGATACAAAGCAGTATTGACCTAGTTAGTGAAGTCAGGTATACCTGGATAATTCAGTAGTGCTTGAGAACATACATTACCATTTAACTGACTAGATCAATAAGAAAAGGTTAAATTATGTATACTATGGCTTACTTCCTTAAACTAAGAAGCATGCAGCTTATTTTGGGAAGTTTTCCTGTAATATCAGGTAAACTTTAAATCAGATAAAGTCTGGACATTGAATTGCAATTCTTTTAGTTGCAAGTGCTAAAAACCCATCTGGAAAATATTGATCATGTAAAGAGTCATTCAAAGGCCTGGCTGACTTGGGGCAAAGCAGTACCCAGGAGGTTAAGTGGAATGTCTTAGGGTTCTTTCTGTTGGTTTTGCTCCAGATCTACAAGGTTGGGGTTTTTAGATAAAAGAGAAAACAAACCCTTTTCCTCTCAATGTCTCTACACAAAATTAAGTGAAGGAGTGCAGATACTGTTTCGGTCTCATGCCTACTTCTTGATGTGCCACTCTGTCCAGGAGTTGTTGGCTGTGATTGATCCAGTTTGGCTCACATGCTACCAGGAGGCCTGGATACCGTGAGTGACAGTCCAGCCAGGCCAGGCCGAGTGGAGGAGGGGAGGCCGAGGGGAAGAGTGCTGGCAGGAGAGACGCTTCCACTCCAGGCAAGTGAATGGCAGAGTGTTTGTTATTCAGGAAACCACTCCTCTAGAGCTCTACTCTCTTGATGCCAGATACATAAGGTTTCACCCTATTTAGAGTTACTTACTCTCTTTGGGAACATGCAAAATAAAAATTGTGATGCAGTAAAAAAAATAAAAATAAAAAAATTAATCATCATTTTTAGCCAAACTTTATTACATATAGTATGATGGAAAATAAGCCTTTTTTCAATGCACTTTTTAACCACTAAAGTAGAAATGATGTACCCTCTTTCCACTCTCCCAATCTTAAGAGGAGAGTTGAAACCAATCTGGGAGGGCGTAGCAACTATGAGTTCAGTATACTATACTCTTTAGTTAGCATGCTCGGGATGAAGGCTTTTGTCATCCGTTTCTTACAGTCACAGAGGAAAAAATTAGTTTGGCACAAAGTCCCTCCAGTTTTGTTATGCCACATTAACCAAGATGTGTAAATGTCGTAAGTGAACTATTGATACTGCTTAAGTGGTCCAGAGAGACCCTTCCAGAGCTGAAGTTGTTATCCCCCGGAGAGCTTAACCTACCTCCTTTCCATAAATAAGGCATCCCTAACGTCACATAAATTAACCCAGTCTTTCTAGACAGTCAACATGGACTGCATTTTGTTTTACCCTAAAAGGCTTTGCTGTGTGAAATAGGAATGCAGAATTAATAAGCTGCTTTCTTGTTATACAGGTTGATGCTAAGATTAAGACAGATGCCAGGATCAAAGCAGAATCCTTTTATTTCCCTTTCTTGTCTAATTAGAATTTATTGGAAATGTAGCCCTCCATTAGATTTTCCATGCTGGGCATGAAAGATGTATTTAGCTTTCCTTCCTGTTACTGTGTGCCCAGTCGGACTGTTTTGTGCTGTTCACCACCAGGTTACGTGGTAAAGTGCAAGACACTGGTTTCTTTTGTTTAGGATTCTGCAGCAGACATATGTGTCAGTTTTCTAAACAAGTACAGCAAATTCAGTAGTCCACAGAAGTGTTTTCTTAGCCTTCTCATATGTTAAATTTTTATTAGTAGTGATAAGCATGTTACACAAATATTCTAGAAATATTTCTGTATGGGGTACTTTTGGAGACTAGCTATCACTTGGTAGACAAAACAGGAAAGAAAACAAAAGGAAATTTGACACTGGTTGGCCTTTTCTGTACATCTGCTTTCAAAGCTATTTTTTAATTGTTAAAATCCTATGACTCACTTTAGTTGGAAATTCTTTCTGCGCCCCCCCCCCCCCCCCCCCCCCGCAAATATTAGTTACATGCCTATGTCAGAGGAATCACAGGATCACAGTGGTGATTCTGATGGTGGGCCTGAGGTCCTGCTTCATAGAATCCAGAGTCCATGTTAGCCCATGAAAATATTTGCTAAACCTGCATTCTCAGGAAAAAGTTGTGAAACGCAGAAATGGGATGATAGGTCCTTTAATAGAGACCATGGCCAAGTACTAGTCATTTAGAAAGATAAGTGTATAGAATGCTAAGGTTTAACAAATTTATCGTTGTTCCCGCTGAAGGAACATCGTGTTTCCTTTTCTACGGTGTCTGCTGACCTCTCGCTGGGGAAGGAGTGGTGCCTGTTGAAGGAGACCACCTAGCACTTTCCCCAAGATTTCCAGGTAACCTCTGACTGCCGAGTGCAGATTCTTGGTGAGTTTCTAGGAGATGAAGATCTTTCAGAGAGACTGGGCAGGCTTTGTAGGCTTCCTCTATCTTAGCTGCTCCTCTTCTGTTTGTTAATAGAGATCCTCCACCTCCCTCAGGGCTGGCCTCAGAGCCTCCTCTCTAGGGAAGACTTTCCCCAGGAATCCTGTGGTGCTTGGAGCAGTCCTTGCTGTCTTGGAATTCCTGTAGCATCCGATACCATCAAGCTTGAGAGTCTGCTGCCTTGTTTGGGTCTCTCATATTTTGTGAAAGCACCTTTGCCTCCCCAGTGGTATTGTCCTTTGCATTAAATTTATAGAGTGTTTTCCAAAGAAACATTTTGTTATCTCATTTGGTATTCAAAAGCCCTTAGAGAGAGGTACCATTGGAGCCTAGTTTGCAGATGTACTGAGATCCAGAGACACGGTCCTCGAAGTCAGGTTATTTATGGAGCATTGCTCTGAGTGCAAGTGTGCTATGGTGGACAGATGGGTAGGTGTTGGGAAGTGTGATACACAATCGTTGTGTAGAAGCTTACAGTCACTCCAAGAAGAGTATGAACAGTTATCTGAAATAGTGACAGTTTAGTCTGTAGAAAGTGGGGAGGGGATTGTTTATTGGGATAAGGAAGGCTCCTGGGGAAGCAGGGGTCATACATGTGCTATATCTCAGTAGATGAGTAAGACTTCCCTAGATGCAGGGTATCATTGTCAGAGAGGAAACCGAGCAAAAGAAATATGGAAGCGAATGGCATTTTTTTTTTTTTTTTAGATTCTAAAAGATAATGCAAGTTTATTGTATAAAATTTGAAAATTTGACAGGAAACTATCAAAAACATAAAAATCACCAGAAACTCTCCCACCCAGTGTAACTCTGATAAGTTTTCTTTTAAGTCACAGACCTGAGTATGAAGCCCATCCTACCCTGGGGTGGTGTGATCTTTAATGGGCTACCTGTTATTTTTAAAACCTCTGTTTCTGCCTCTTAAAATGGGGTTGATACTTCTTGCCTTCTCCCTACTTCTCAGGGTTGCCATGTGAATTAAATTCCAGGCACAGGGTGTTGGCTTACCAAGAGCTGTTGCTCTCATTACTGTTGAAGAAGACACCCTTGGCTTACATGATTCTAGCACTGAAGCTCAGACAGGAATCCCTCACAAGTCATGATCGCGTCACCCTTTCAGGGTCTCCACCCTCCAGGTGTGTGCTGTGAGCATGTATTCTAGATTAAAAAGCAAACCAGTATTCTTATTTACCACATTGACGTAATGACTGTGCGGTAATTTCCCAGCATAAATATTCTTGTTTTTTTCTTACTTGAAGTGCCAAAAGGCGTGTTTTGATCAGAGGAAGCAGAACAATTTGGCTGGAGTGAAGAGTTTGTTTGGAGAAGCAGGAAGGAACTTAGTCGGGAGCTCAGGTTGGGATCAAATGACGGAGGACCTTGGTTGCCAGATCTAGAATCTTGCTTGGGGCAGGAATGTTTCTGAGGAAGAGAGGGTAATGTGATAAAGGCTTTGTGGTGGGAGTGCAGCAGGCAGCTTCTGGGGAGGGGGAGAAAGATGAGGGACAGCTATAGAGGCCTGCCTGACAGACCGGTGAACAAGGGTGATGGGAGCTAGGGGCAAAGAAATTCAGGTATGAGCCGGATTGTGAAGGAGAAAAATAACACAACTCCAGGCAAGTGATGGGGGTGGGGCTGTGTAATTTGTATAATGGTGTGGGCCTGGAAGGGCTCAGGTGGTGCTAATGATAAAGAACCTGCCTGCCAGTGCAGGAGACTTAACAGAAGTAGGTTCAATCCTTCCGTCCAGAAGATCCCCTGAAGGAGGACAAGGTACTCCAGTCCAGTATTCTCGCCTAGGGAATCACATGGCCAGAGAAGTCTGGCAGCTACAGTCCATAGAGTTGGATACAACTGAAGCAACTTAAAACACACAAGTGGATTTGGAAAGGTCCCAGTGCTTCTTTCCAAGGGAAGATAACATATTTCTGAGATGGATGTGTTTGTGGAGATATCCCCATAGGTAGAATACCAAAGGGATTTGGTAAGGCTGCTCCCAGAGCTAAATTTGGCTTTCTCTTTGGCTTTTGCAATCTCTATAGCAACCAGTGCAGGGCAGGCCTCCTGAATACGTGTGGACTTCAATAGTTGGGTTCTTTTAGTTGGCTTATAGTAACTTAGGGGAATCTGTGCTAAATCTTACCTTTAGTCTAAACTTTACACTGTGGTTATAGTAAATGAGAATGGAGCAGGAATACTGAAAATATTATGGAAAGAAAAGATTTTTTAAAGCACTGTCAGAAGCTAGAGAAACATCCAGTTGTAACTAAACTATTGAAATGATAAGTGAAAATAGTTTTTAGTTATTTATTACAAAAGATTCCCTAAAATCTCTCTATGGACAATTCTTTGAACTGTTCTGAGTTTATTAAAACTGATAGTTTCTTTGAAATTTTCAGTGTTTGACACTGTATGCCTTAATAAGAGAGAGATTCCTTGTATATGAATGAAGAGGATTCAGCATTTTTACCAATTGCCCAAGTAATATTTTAAAATGTAAATGCATGTTTTTAAGTATTTATCTTATATATAAAGGAATATAACTGGCAACTTGAAGGTCATTTTCTGATTCTTATAAGGACTTGAATCAAGACTTGTAAATTGGATCAAAGCAGTGTAATCCATTGTCTTCAGGACTTCCAAGGATTACAGAAAAAGCATTAAAAAAAATGAAGCTATAACCTAGCCAAATATTAAACACTAAATTCACTATTATATCTGTATTGCTGCTTCATTTGTTCACAGAGTACTTATTGAATTATTCAGTGGCAGCCACTCCAGGATTCTTGCCTGGAGAATCCCATGGACAGGGGAGCTAGGCAGGCTACGCCTCCATGGGGTCGCAAAGAGTCGGACATGATCGCACGTCCTTAGCGACATAGCATGCACGTACACCAAGCTGTAGGCTGTGGGGATGGAGAAGGAGGCAAGCATATCAGTGGTACTAGTCCCCTTATGTTTCTAGCCAGAAAGCTGGGTAACACCCCGGTAAATGGTTTCTAAGTGTGTTCCCCAGACCAGCATCATCAGCAGCACGGAAACTTGGAGGTGGGGGTCTGGAAATCTGTTTTATTTCTTAATTGAGATGTAGTTGATGTATGATATTTTATAATTTTCAATTGTGTGTGTGTGCGTACTCAAACAAGTATACAGACTAGTAGTTCACAATTTTTAAAAGGTATATCCATTTATAGTTATAAAATATTGGCTATGTTTCCTGTGGTGTACACTATACCCTTGTATCTTATTTAGTCAGCAGTCTGTTTTGGGCTTCTCGGGTGGCTCAGTGGTAAAGAACCTGCCTGCCAATGCAGGACATGTGGGTTTGATCCCTGGGTCCAGACGATCCCCTGGAGAAGGAAATGGCAACCCATTCCAGTATTTTTGCCTGGAAAATCCCACGGACAGAGGAGCAACAACAACTGTTTAAACAAGCCTTCTAGTGATTCTGAGATGAACTAAAGGTTGAAAGCCATAGGCTCTTAGGGCTTCCGTGGGGAGAAACGTATTTTGATATTATTGTTGTTCAGTCACTAAGTCGTGTCCAACTCTGCAGCATGCCGGGCTTCCTTGTCCTTCCTTGTCCCCTGGAGATTGCTCAAACTCGATGTCCAATGAGTCAGTGATGCCATCTGTCCATCTCATCCTCTGTCTGCCTCTTCTGCCCTCAGTCTTTCGTAGCATCTTTTTAATGAATCTGTTAGGGTCTAATGAGTCTTTCTAGGGTCTTTTCTGATGAGTCTGCTCTTCGCATCAGGTCACCAAAGTATTGGAGCTTCAGCTTTGGCATCAGTCCTTCCAGTGAATATTCAGGACTGATTTCCTTTAGGATGGACTGGCTGGATCTCCTTGCAGTCCAAGGGACTCTCAAGAGTCTTCTCCAACACCACAGTTCAAAAGCATCAATTCTTCGGCACTCAGTTTTCTTTATGGGCCAACTCTCACATCCATACATGACTACTGGAAAAACCATAGCCTTGACTAGACGGACCTTTGTTGGCAAAGTAATGTCTTTACTTTTTAATTACACTGTCTAGGTTTGTCATAACTTTTCTTCCTAGGAGCAAGCGTCTTTTAATTTCATGGCAGCAGTCACCATCCACAGTGATTTGGAGCCCAAGGAAATAAAATCTGCCACTGTTTCTATTTTTTCCCCATCTGTTTGCCATGAAATGATGAAACTGGATGCTGTGATCTTAGTTTTCTGAATGTTGAGTTTTAAGCCAGCTTTTTCATTCTCCTCTTTCACCTTCATCAAGGGCTCTTTGGTGTCTCTTTGCTTTCTGCCATAAGGGTGGTGTCATCTGCATATCTGAGGTTATTGATATTTCTCCTGTCAATCTTAATTCTAGCTTGTGATCCATCCAGCCTGGCATTTCATGTGATATACTCTGCATATAAGTTAAATAAGCAGGGTGACACTATACAGCCTTGATGTACTCCTTTCCCAATTTGGAACCAGTCTGTTGTTCCATGTCTGGTTCTAACTGTTGCTTCCTGATGTGCATACAGGTTTCTCAGGAGGCAGGTAAGATGGTCTGATATTTCCATCTCTTTTAAGAATTTTCCACAGTTTGTTGTGATCCACACAGTCAAAGGCTTTAGTGTAGTCAATGAAGACAAGTAGATGTTTTTCTGGAATTGTCTTGTTTTTTTATGATCCAGCAGATGTTGGCAATTTAATCTCTGATTACTCTGCCTTTTCTAAATCCAGCTTGTACATCTGAAAGTTCTCAGTTCCCATATTGTTGAAGCCTAACTTGAAGGATTTTGAGCATGACCTTGCTAGCATGTGAAATAAGCGCGGTTGTGCCATAGTTTGAACATTCTTTGGCAGTGCCATTCTTTGGGATTGGAATGAAAACTGACATTTTCCAGTCCTGTGGCCATTGCTGTTTTCTAAATTTGCTGGCATATTGAGTGTAGCACTTTAACAGCATCAACTTTTAGAATTTCAAATAGCTCAGCTGGAATTCCATTACCTTCATTAGCTTTGTTTGTAATAATGCTTCCTAAGATGTTATTAGTTTCTTTTAATTCTGTGTGTTTTATTTCATGCACTTAAAAACGTTCTGAGAAGCATTGCTTGGCCTTACCACACTAGAAAAGCAGTTTGTGGCACAGAGGAGCTTAATTAGGAATCCTATGGACTTGAATTCCTTCCTTTCTCCCTCCTCCACTTCTATCAGTTCATCAAATCCTGTGGATTCTACTATTGAGATATCTCGGAAATCTGCCCTTCTTTTCTTATCCCCACATTTGTTTGTTTAGCTTAAGGCTTATCTCTTTCTTAAACTATTGTAGTCACAACCAACATGTCCTGCCTCTCAGCAGGCTCTCCACTCACCCAGTTCATCCTCCTGACTGCAGCAAAGGGATGGGATAGTTCTTAGCTACAAATCATCACACCCTTTCAAATCAGTCACTAATTGGATAGGATCATCTCCAAATTCATGAAACTGACATGCAGGACGTTTTCATGACCTAGACAGTGTCTGCATTTCCAGGTTCCCCTCTTAGGCTTTTCAGCACATGCCTTGGACCTTAGCTTTAGCTGAAGCTACTCCCCTGGTTTTGAGAGCCCTGTGACATCTCGTAACTGTTCCTCCATCTGGAACACCCCACCCTTTCTTTGCCTATTTAACTTCTGTTTACATGTAAGTTCCATAACCAGGTATTCCTCAGCAACCCAGTCTGGGTTAGCAGCTCCATTCTCTGAGCTGTTGCCGTGGTTTTCCTCCAAATAGTTATTCCAAAAATGATTAGACCACAGAGCTAATTTAAAAAGAAAGTTTGGGACCCTATGAAGATCTTTCAAGCAGGTTACTTAGGTGTGTCGTTGCTACTGGAGGCTATTTCTTCCCCCTTAAAATGTTCCTATCTCTGGGGAGCAAGCCAGCAGCTTGTGCAGAACCTGCTATGCCATCATTCAGGGCACGGAGGAGAAGATGCTGTCGCCAGTGGTGGCCACAGGGAGGGTGTGGGCTGAACACTCTGTAATCACTCTCGTTGCCTGGTTGCCAGGCTGCTGGCGGCCAAAAAACGTTTGAGGTATTGTGGTTTGAGCTCTTGTCTTTCCCCTGTATGGTGAACTGCTTTCAAATGATGGGAAACAGAGATGATTCGGGCTCCAACACAGTGAATAACTTTAAAAGCGTTTGTGCTCCACCACCCACCCTCAAAGTTGTGCATACTCATTACTGAAATCTAGGAAGACAGGAGAGAAGTGTGAGGGGAAAATTATATGTTGTTCCAACTTTTAATGAAACTGTTATTTTTATTATTATTAATTTCTATTATTATTAATTTTATTAATATTAATTTCTTCAACTTTCCATATATATTTTTATTTAATTTAAATTTAATTTTCCATATATATTTTTAATTTAAAGAATTATGCTGTATATGGGCTCCTCCAGTGGCTCAGTAGTAAGAAATCTGCCTGGAATGCAGAAGATGTGGGTTTGTTCCCTGAGTTGGGAAGATCCGCTGGAGGAGGGCATGGCAACCCACTCCACTATTCTTGCCTGAAAAATCCCATGGACAGAGGAGCTTGGTGGGCTACAGTCCATGGGGCCACAAAGAGTCAGACACGACTGGAATGACAGCATGGCAAGACATGCTGTATGGAATTTTATAATCTTATTTATTATATTATATACCTCTCATTATAAACTCTTCATGACTGCATGAAATTCCATTGAATGAATGTGTCTCTGCTTACTTACATAATTCCACTGGAAAGGAATGCTAAAGTTGTTGTCCACATTATTCATTGTAAATAAAACCACATGGAATATTGTGAATAATGTTTGTGTGTATAAATAGGCTTTTAATAATTGCTCTTGCTGCTGCTGCTATGTTGCTTCAGTCGTGTCCAACTCTGCGACCCCAGAGATGGCAGCCCACCAGGCTCCCCCGTCCCTGGGATTCTCTAGGCAAGAACACTGGAGTGGGTTGCTATTTCCTTCTCCAATGCAAGAAAGTGAAAAGTGAAAGTGAAGTCGCTCAGTCATGTTTGACTCTTAGCGATGCCATGGACTGCAGCCTACCAGGCTCCTCCGTCCATGGGATTTTCCAGGCAAGAGTACTGGAGTGGGGTGCCATTGCCTTCTCCATTTAATAATCACTAAGATCAGGTATACAGTTAAGGATATCAGTAGTTCCTCTTGAACTCTATCCACTTTACAATCATTCAAACATTTAACACTAGAGAAATGCTGGATAGTTCATCCCTTTACACGGATATGAGGGAATTTCCAATCTGCTTCCTGTGAACACTATATCGTATAAAATAATGTTGAAACAACATTATGTGGTTTTTATCATTTCTGTTATAGAATGTTATGCTTTGTGAGATAAGAGAGGAACATGCTTTAGCTTTCCAGCTCATAAATAAAGTACATTTATAATTAACCAAATATTGAAAAATGAGTACAGTTTATAATTCTTTGTTGCTGTAAAATTTTTTGCCAAGTTAAAAAATGTTAGCCAGGTGTGATTTTCTTTTTTCTTCCTTACCTTACTTCTAAGAAGCTCAGGTTTTTTTTTTTTTTTTTTCTGACTGCTCATGAAATTCTATCTCATAATTGCCTGGTAGGTTACAAGTGTACAGTTCTTTTGGATTGAGAAGATAGGGTAGAATGGTAGGGCAGAGGGACTGTTGTTTTACAGACTGTTTTGTGTGCTAGACATAGTGGGAGGGAAGCCCTTCCCTCTCACTCATCCTGAGAAATGGATGTTGAGATCCTCACCATAGAGGTATAGGAGCTGAGACTCAATAAGGTAAACTTACAGCTTGTTACGGACCCTAGTCTGTCAGCTTCCAAAGCCCATGCTGTTTTCATTACACCCAGGTGCCTTGGGGTCTGAGTTCTGTGAAAAAACTGTGCTGAGGTTCCTGTGCGGAGAAATGTCATTGCTCTCGACTTGGGCTGTTTGTATGTTGGTCTTTAGATTTAAGTAAATTTATGTAAAATTGAAAATGTATTTTTCTGCTGCACTAGTGGAGAAGGCAGTGTACTCCACTCCAGTACTCTTGCCTGGAAAATCCCATGGATGGAGGAGCCTGGTAGGCTGCAGTCCATGGCATCGCTAAAAGTCGGACACGACTGAGCGACTTCACTTTCACTTTTCACTTTCCTGCATTGGAGAAGGAAATGGCAACCCACTCCAGTGTTCTTGCCTGGAGAATCCCAGGGATGGGGGAGCCTGGTGGGCTGCCGTCTATGGGGTCGCACAGAGTCGGACACGACTGACGTGACTTAGCAGCAGCAGCAGCAGCAGCAGTCATATTTCAAGTGTTTAGTAGTCACGTGTTGCTCGAGAGTACCACATGGGATAGTGCAGATACAGAGCATGTCCCTTGTCACAGGAAGTCCTGTTGGACAGGGCTGGCCCGGAAGCTGCTTCTGGAAGAGTTCTTTCAAATGCCCATCCACTATCTTTGTTGGTAGCATTACTAATACACCTAGAAATACTATTGGAACTCTTGAGTTCTACTTACTCTTAGCCACTCATGCACTCTCCTATCTTTTTGAACTCTGCAATCCCCATAGTCTGGGCTTTCCAGGTAGCTCTGTGGTTAAGAATCTGCCTGCAATGCACGAGATGCAGGTCTGATCCCTGGGTCAGGAAGATCCCCTGGAGGAGGAAATGGCAACCCACTTTAGTTTTCTTGCCTGGGAAATCCCATGGAGAGAGGAGCGTAGAGGGCTATGGTCCAAGGCATCACAAAAGAGTTGGACGCCACTGAGTGACTAAAGAGCAACAACAGTCCACACTGTCCACAGTCTAGAGCCTCTTGACTGGAGAGAGGAGAAGGCTTGCATAACCCATTGGTTGGTGACTGCATCAGAATCATGATACTAGTATATGTGGAATATTACCCAAAGAGCATTTGTTATCTTGAATAGGTCAGGCATAGAAGAGTAATGATTTGTTTCTTTGCCTGGTAAGTGCCAGAATGTATCTCCCATCTACAAAATATTCTTTTACATCTGTTTAATATTTCCTTACCACAAGGTCTTAATTCATTTGGAGAAGGATAAACCAGAATGGGGAGAAATTAGTCAGAATTGAAATTTAGAATATACTCTGGTCAATACCAAAATCCTTAGCATTCTCCTCAGGAAATTTTTATGGTACAGGGAAAACAGACTTTTTAAAGGACTTTTTGGGGAAGGGGATACATAAAAGGAGTTTTTAACCTTATGTGTATATATTTTATTATTATGGTTTTTTAAAGTAGTTCAGTAAAAAAGATCATTTTAATGACTGAGACAGTGTCCTATAAAAAAAAAAAATGCTTTACTGTGGATCTCTGAGAAGTCATTTAACCTTCTGAAGTTTATCAGTTTCCTTATCTGTTTCTTCATCAATAAATTGGGACAGTAATGTCTGCCTTGCTTGTCAGAATCATTGGAGTCTCAAATGAAGTGATGGTAGTCCTTGGGAATTACCGGTTCTTTCCAAATGTCAGTGTGGCATTGTGTCTTGTATCCTTTTTTTCTAAATCCTTTTTGAATCTAAAGAACATCAAGGTTTTGCACGAGGCCCAGCTCTCCTTAAGGGCACGCTTGTTTCACGTCTCTGGCATGCACTTTCAATGACAGACCTTGTTCTTGAGAGAGGGTCAATAGTGATAATGATGATGTGATGAAAAATGCTTTGTTTGGGGAGGAGGAGTCCTGATGCCATGGACTCCATGAGCTGTCTTCACTTTATGAACTTGTTCACTCTGAGCCAGCCTTCCTGGGAAATGAGAGAGTCTTTATCTCATGGAGGAATAAATACCAGTCTCCGTCTTAGCACATCTATAGCAGAGAACAGTTGTCTTGATATGTAGTAGACAGTACTCTGTGTATCAGCTGCCATCTTTATTCATGAAAGGGAGAAGTTATCTAATACTTTCACTGGTAAGGCCCAGAAGGATGTTGTGACAAATGTAGAACATCATTGTAGAATTTCACAGTATTCTGTATTTCAGAAACCCAGGGCAAAGAAAAAGGAGTTGTTCAAACAAAATCTAAGCAGAATGGAGATGTTGCTCTTAGCTGGAAAGGTAGCACGGTCTTGATTAGTGACGTTTGTAACTTTCAAACCTACAGTTTCTCTGGGTATGGTGTCATTTAAAGATTACTTATTTTTTTCCACCTAAAACAATATTAAAAATTTGCTACATCATTAGAGTATTTTGACAGGAATGTTGTCCCCTCTGTCTCAATGGTTTGTTTTTATTATTGCTAGCTTTTAAACTGAAGGCTGATTCTACTGAAATATTACTGCTTTTGGTCCCCCAAAGTACCTCGTATGATGCCTTGTACACATCACTTGTTGATTCAGTAACTGCAGTTGGTAGAAATTGGAGGGTGATCTCTTTATTTTGCGAGGACAATGTGTCCTTCACACATATCCCACATTCTATATTGGAACTGGCAATTAATTTTCCAGTTGAAATAATGTTATAAATAATGGATTTGTTCCCAGAATGGTCCACCAAACTAAATTAACCCATAATATGGTTTAGCTGAAGGAGAAACATACTGGGTTGGCCAAAAATTTCATTTGGGTTTTCCTATAACTGTTTCCAGAAAAACTTGGAAGAATTTTTTGGCCACCCCAATATTTGCTAGAATCTGGAGATGCTCCGAAAAACTCAGAGGTAAATTTTACACAGCTGACATTGATAAGTTGGTAATTGCCTATTCATATTTATAGTATAACTTACAAATGACTATCATGTCTGTTATATTTTTGGTTATTTCTGACTTCTCAGTGTAGGAATCATCTCCCTTCATAGGAGCTTTAACTTACAATCTGAAACAAATAAAAATTCAGCAACTGGTGGATGCTGATCTAAATTTAGTGTTGCCTGTTGATGTGTCCAAAGTTTTGCTAAAAACTAGCTCTATGGTTTAAATTTTTTTTTTCTGCCTTTTGATTAAATGTAATTTTGAAATGGTCTCATTTTATTGATTTACACTATTTTTCCTGTGTGGTACAGAGAATTCCTTAAAAACTCAATAAGACAGTACATAGTGGTGATTGTTCTTGCCATTTAGTCGGTTAGTCGTGTCCAGCTCTTTGCAACCCTAAAGACTGTACCCCGCCAGGCTCCTCTGTCCATGGGATTTCCCAGGCAAGAATACTGAGTGGGTTGCTATTTCCATGTCCAGGGGATCTTCCTCCCCCAGGGATTGAACCTGCGTCTCTTGCATCGGCAGGCGGATTCTTTACTGCTCAGCCACCAGGGAAGCCACATAGTGGTGGTAGCACAAGCATAACGCGAGAATTTATTGTGCCAAACCTGAAAAGGTAAATGCAATTTATTGTAAAATAATGTTCATGTATAAAGATTACTTTATATAGATATTTCCCATCTTCCATTCCAAACTGTAGTCCTTGAATTACTGTTGAAACTGACACCAGTATCCTGTGTGAACACTGATCCTATTGGTGACATATTATTGAAATGACTTAACATAAAAATTTGTTTACATTCTCTTTACATCATAGACTATACATTACTATACATTTACTCTCATAACACCTTAGTTTGAATAAATGTTAATGGTTTCATTTTTTACTATTCAAGATATGTCCTTCAGCTTGATGGATGTAAACTGTAAAAATACTCTTAAGAGTCAATCTTCTGTACGTTTTGAGTAACTGGTGAGTTTTTTTCTGGTTTAAAATCTGTGATGGGGACACTGAGACTGCGCATACCCCCATTTGTTTATTTTTAGTTGAATTGAGGAAACAGAATCTTTCCAATACTGCAGGCTAAGACTTGCAGTATGCACGGCTGTCCTGTGGGGCTCTGTGGCTTTCTCCCCATCACACCACAGAACTGTATCCTTGGGAGGCATGTGGGCCCAATTATCATCCTCATGACTATTTCACTTGATGGAAAAATCTGTAGTAAATCAAGAATATTAAGTCTGTTTGTTAATATTGAAGTCTTCAGAAGCCAGCTGTGCTAAAAGTATTTACTGCTTATATTTTTAGACGAGTTTGTTAAATGCTAATATTCTCTGTCATGGAATGGTCTAATTGTCCATTTTCTGAGATTGTTAGTTACATAGTAAATGGAAGAGTTATTTTTTTCTTGAGGTCTTCTAAACTTAAAGTTGAACATGTGCCTTTATGTAAATAGAGCATTTGTAAAAATAGCATTCATTTGTACATCTTTGAATGGATTCTAGTTTTTCCCTCTGTCTCAAATGCAACTAGGCATCAGCTTATTGCATATTAGCTGGAATTAGTTGGAGTTTGTTTTGTAATAAATCAGCAGCAGTTTTTGCTGTAGTTAAAAGTATTCTACAATCTGCATTTGTGTGTGACTGCTTTCTTCTTATCAAGCTCAATCTACAGCCACACACAAGTTCTTTTCCTCATGATCAAATTTGTGTAGGTGGTTGGGTCGTAGAAACCTTTATATTCAACCACATGTCTGCAGTTTTTTGAACTTTTCTCTTATTGAAAAAAGATATGCATTTGATAAAAGCAAAAACAGCAGAGCTCTCTGTGAGAGAAGCATTTAGAGGCCCACAATAACAGAAGCTTATGTTTGCTGAATTTAACCTCAACATAAAAGTGAGATTTGGGAAAAGATGCTCCACGACTGTGCTTAACTCAGAGGTGTGTGTTGATGAAGAGCTCCACACACAGGGGTGTCCATCTGCATCTTGAATGTGCCTGCTTTCCCATTGAACTAAAAGTTAAATCAGTCTTGCAACCGTCTCTTACCCTGGCTGTGTGAAGTTTGTGGTGAAGTGTGTATGCTACTGAGTTACTCTTTTTAAAAAAAAAAAAAAAAAAACTACTGCTAGTAAGTAATAGGGGCTTCCTTGGTGGCTCAGTGGTAAAGAATCTACCTGCCAATGCAGCAGACGGGGGTTTGATCCTTGGGTTGGGAAGATCCCCTGGAGAAGGTAATGACAACCCACTCCAGTATTCTTGCAGAGAATCCTATGGACAGAGGAACCTGGTGGTCTTCATTTCATGGCGTCCCGAAGAGTTGGACACAATTTGGTGATGAGCACAGTAAATGATGTGTCAAGTACCTAACATGCGTTATTTTATTTGCTCACTGGAGTCCTATAAGGTAGGTATTATTATTGTTGCCATTGTACCCGTGAGGAAACTGAGCCTGCAAGAAACTAACGTGGCTGCTGAGTATGGGCCACTTGCTCAGGTTCAGATGCCACAGCCCCAGGCTTCAGCTACTCAGCTGACCTGGGTGTAAGTGCAGATATTGACTGTTGTAAAACTGCTTCAGACATGGCTGTTGCATCATCTCTCCTAGGAACTGTCTCCAAGGTATAAGAAAAGTACCCAGAATTAAGTTACTCCCTGCGTAGTTGAGTGCCACTTACTTTATTCTTTAGATATAGGACTGGTTTCCCAGTCTCCACTTAATAACTCTGGAAGACCAATCTTGAAGATACGCTTTCCTAAGGTTTTCAGCATCCTCGGTCTGGCTGGTGCCAGGCGACATGTTGTAATTACGTCGTGAAGATGGTGTTAGTCTTACTAATGTCTTAGAAGGAGGTGACTAGGAATTGGCATCTGAACATATGGAAGCCCCGAGAAGGTACTGTTGGTCCCAGGGTGGACTTTGAAGGCCCTGGGGAGGTTGGGGATGGGGTTTGTTAAGTCACGCTGCTGCTGAGGGCCATGAGACATGCCAGAGCAGAGAACTTGGAGGTGTATCAGAAACTAGACTCAAGGGATGAGCAGTTGCTGAGCTGAACAGATGATGGGGAAAGTGGGGAAGGTCTGTGAGTGAAAACGAGGCTACATCAGGAGATTTCCACGTGGGAGGGGGACCAACTTGCTATTGAAATACTGGGCTTTGTTTCTTTTTTGAAGGAAATGGTTCAATACAGGACTCTATGAAGGCTGGTCTCTAAGGATGGGGTGGAGGCTGACAGTTGGGAACTCAAAAACCTGGAACTAGTGTTGATGGAGAAAAATTCTTCCTTTTCTTTGTCCCTCCCTCCCTTTTCTTTCTTCCTATACTCTGTTACAGGCTTTTATTAGATAACTGCTATAATTCTCTGCACTGTATATACAGAATACCCTTGCTGCTTATCTGTTTTATACATCATAGTGTGTATCTATTAATCCCGTACCCCTAATTTGCCCCTCCTTGCTTCCCTCTCCCTTTTGGTAGCAGCAGGTCTGTTTTCTATCCCTCTGAGTCTGTTTCTGTTTTACACATACATTCATTTGTATTTTTTTATATTCCACATATAAATGATACTCAGATTTGTCTGATTTGTTACACTAAGTATAATGTTCTCTAGGTCCATCTATGTTGCTTCAAGGACAGTATTTCATTCTTTTTTATGGCTGAGTAGTATTCCACTGTATTACTATACCACATCTTACTCTATTTGTCTGTTGTTGGGCACTTGGGTTGCTTCTATA
This sequence comes from Bos indicus x Bos taurus, assembly GCF_003369695.1. Lineage (NCBI taxonomy): Eukaryota > Metazoa > Chordata > Mammalia > Artiodactyla > Bovidae > Bos > Bos indicus x Bos taurus. The sequence goes on along the minus strand of NC_040079.1, from coordinate 63,514,485 downwards.
TATTGCAAATAGTGCTTCTATGAATATTGGGATGCATATATCTTTTTCAATTAGGGTTTTTGTTTTTTCCAGATATATACCCAGGAGTTGAATTGCTGGGTCCTGTGATAGTTCTGTTTTTAGTTTGAGGAATGTCCATTCTATTTTACATAATGCCTGCACCAGTTTACATTCTTACCAACAGTGCTTGAGAGCTTCCTTTTTTTCCCCCACATCCTCTCCAGCATTTGTTTTTTGTAGAATTTTTGATAATAGACATTCTGACAGGTATGAGGTGATATCTCATTGGTTTGATTTGCACTTCTCAGAAAGACTCATTCTGTTTTGAACAATTAAAAAAATGAAATTAATTTATAATGTTGTGTTATTTTCAGGTGTACAGCAAAGTGACTCAGATTTTTTTCCACTATAGGTTATTATAAGACATTGCATATGGTTCACCATATAGTAGGTCCTTGTTGTTTATTTAATCCCAGGGATGGGGGAGCCTGGTGGGCTGCCATCTATGGGGTTGCACAGAGTCGGACACAACTGAAGCGACTTAGAAGCAGCAGCAGCAGTGTATGTATGTTAATCCCAAACTCGTATTTTATTCCCTACCCACCCCCCATGCCCACCCCCACTATCCCCTCTGGTAACTAAAAGTTTGTTTTTTGTATCTATTAAAAAAGACTCATTCTTGAAATAAAGATAATTGAGAACATTGGAACTATTTACCTATAAACTACCCGATTGTTGGGTAATTTGTTCTTTGATATTTCTGCCAACTATAATAAAACATTTGCATGGTTTTATGCACTTACCACTGCAATTACAATATGCTGTGGTCATTTTGGGAGATGCTTGATTAAAAAGGTAGTCTTCCAACCTTAGGAGTAGAGATTTCTCGGGCAAGGAAGTATTTGAAAGCTTTGGATTCCCACTTAGGTTCAAATCTAGGCGTAGGCTCTTAACTAGTTTTGTTATTTTAGGCAAATTAAGAAATCGGTTGTTTGTTTTGTAAAATGGTGGACAGCAGTGCTTTTGTGAGAATTAGATAGTACATGTGGGAGCACTTGGCCCACAGTCGATGTGCAGTGAGTGTCAGCAGCTATTGCCTCTTCCTGTTCTCCCAGAAGATGCACCAAGCACATGCCACTAAACCTGACCCAGACATCTCTGGGGGCTGCCCTTAGGGCATGTTTTATGTCTTTGGGTACTTGCCAAGCAGATCTGGTGGCTTGGCCAAATTCTATTCTATTTCTGTTTTCTGTACCAATATTTTTCATCCTTCTTCCAGATACACTGAATCCAGGAAACAGGAACTTCAGAAATGATATCTTCGAATATGAGATGAACCTTCTGTTCTGAGTGTATGTGAACTTCGGTTCTCCTGTTGATGAAGGATGTTCTTTTCTTTGAGTCTTATTTTCTGCAAAATAGGAAGCTCTGTATACTTTTTATAATGTTCTTTTCTTCTAATTTTCTTTGTAAGATGTTTTCTTTTCTATAGAACCTTTGAAAGTGAAAGTTGTTCAGTCATGTCCGACTCTTTATGACCCCATGGACTGTACAGTCCATGGACTTCTCCAGGCCAGAATACTGGAGTAGGTAGCTGTTACCTTCTCCAAGGAATCTTCCCAACCCAGGGATCAAACCCAGGTCTCCCACATTGCAGGTGGATTCTTTACCAGCTGAGCCACGAGGGAAGCCCAAGAATGCTGGAGTGGGTAGCCTATCTCTTCTCCAGTGGATCCTTCTGACCCAGGAATCAAACTGGGGTCTCCTGCATTGCAGGTGTATTCTTTACCAGCTGACCTACATGGAAAGCTTTTAAGACCCTGTATTTTCATACATAGAGAAGTTATCAGACCCATGTTGGCATGTGAGTGATAACAGGAAAGTTATCATGTGCGCTCTGAATCCGTACTCTGAAAGGCCCAATTACTGAAAACATGATTGTTTTGCATTTTTTCCCTTAGTCCTGGACTTATATCAGCCTATGGGCTCAATGCTTGAGCATAGAAATAGTGATATATTCAAGTGGGAAACTAAGAATTGATAATGACAAAGGGATGGCAGTGACTCTGTCTTGCAGAGCCTGGGACTGATCCTATAGCTGCACCATCTTTTACTCCACAGATGTTAAAGAATCATAAGTCCCTGTTGACTGGCATGAAAAATTTCCATGGGGAGTCTATCCACATGCCAGAAAGAGATGTGTTAGCAAATAGCACTTCATAAAATGTGAGAAAAAGAAATAGGAAAATGTTGTTCCAGTAATCAGGGATTGAGCAAGACAAAGCCATGGAGCATAGTTGAGAATGTGGATCCTGCAGCCATACTGCCTGGGTTCAAACCGAGTTCTGCAACTTAGTAGCTGCATGTGTGCATGTGCGCTCAGTCGTTTCTGACTCTTTGCAGCCAAGGGGGCCGTAGCCCTCCAGGCTCTTCTGTCCAGTGGGATTTTCCAGCCAGGAATACTGGAGTGGGCTGCCATTTCCTCTTCCAGGGGATCTTCCCGACTCTGGGATCAAACCTGCGACTCTTGTGTCTCCTTGCTTTGGCAGGCGGATTCTTTACCACTGGGCCACTTGGGAAGCCCTAGTAGCTGTATGAATCTGAGCCAATCATTCAACCTCTGTGTACCTCAGTTTCTTCATCTGTAAGATGGGGATGTTATCTACCATCTCATAGGCTTGTCTTGAAAATTAATTGTGTTAATGTTTATGAAGTGTTTAGAATAATACCTGGCATTATATAAGCTTCTTTTAAATATTAAATACTGAAAATGATAATAATGGGTATTTGCTGAGCTGATTGGTTGGCATATTTCTGTATAAGACTAAAATATGAATAAGCATTGGTTAAATAGATTCCATGAATTCATAAAATCTATTGCCTAATACTTTGAGACTTTATGTAACATTTCACTTCTCAAATATCTTCAGCCTAAGCACAACTATTTGGCATACTCAGAATAACAAAATCACTTACAGTCTTTTTTTATTCAGTTCTAAGTCTGAGGCATTCTACCCCTCCCACTACACTGTAATGTCTGGAAACTGTATGCATCTTAAGATCCATGGATGTACTTAATATTGCACTCCCCTCGCCCCCCTCCGCATAAAGCTCTTACTTAATGTTGCAGTTAAAAAGATGCCATTGTCTTTGACTAGGAAACAGTGATACAAGAGTCCACATAGATGTGTTTATGTATCTTCAGTTGGAAAGTTCAAAATTAATGTCTAGGAATAAGGGAAATGGTGCACCTACCTGTTGAAGGAAGGACCAGCATACTCAGTGGCCAGAGTCGTCTACCTTAGTTCCCAGGAATAGCACTTTAGGGCTCCAGGGGCTCCACTGTATTCACACAACACTGGAGCTAATGTTCCATCTTTTTGTTCAGTGGTTGTGTGCCAAATTGTGGCTGAATTGGATGTGGCATTGGATTTGCATTGACATGAACTTGGAGGTCATTCTTTAAGTTAGGATTTGGGAAGAATTAACTGTGGCAGGGGCTCTTAACCAGGGAGCCCATGGATAGAATTCTGACTCTCTGAACCTGGATGGGAAAAGAAAAAAATTCTTCATTTTCTCTAATCCCCAAGTGAAATCTAGCATTTCCTTTTAAATGTGAATGTAGGCAACAAATCACAGTAGCATTTAGCTTTTGAATTATAGTACTTATGAAATATGCCACTACATCCTGATATTCAGTGTTGTAATAGAGAAGCAAGAAGGCAGCTGTATCAGAATTTGCTTTTGTAGAATAATTTTATCACTGTCTTTCAGTGCAGTTGTGTTCCTTTTTAAGTCCTATGTTTTTATGCGTTTAAAAAGATTATTCTGAGAAGTGATCTCTAGACTTCACCAGATTGCCAAAGAGTTCTAGGGCAAACAAAGGTAAGAACCCTGCTCTCTGTTGGTTCTGATTCTTTGCCATGCTTCTGTTTTTTTCTGCACCACACCCCTCTGCCTGCACTCTGGAGAGCAGAGAGACAGACTTTTGAAAAGTTCAGCATCAACTGCATCGCTAGAATCTGTTCTGTATTCTTGACTCTGGCGACGAAGCTTCTTTGGTTTTGTCTGCGGTTTACGTGTCTTAAAAGAGCAGAATTTCTTTAGCTCTTCTGCTGCTATAGGACAGTACTGTCTACAGAAATTTCTAGTGAAAGATGTTGATTCATGACAGTTCATTGGAAAGCTGGATGCTGAAAGCAAGACACAGCAAGCAGAGCACATTTAGCCCTGGGAGTGCGGAGGAGGGAGAGTGAGAGTGTGCTTGTGCAAAGGGATGGTAGGAGGCCCGAGAGGAGAGCTGGTGGGGGCTGTGAGATGAGGTGTGAAAGTAAGAAGCTGGGTGGAATGAGAAGATGGAGAGGTAATTAAACTGAGGCCTTCCAGTTGACTCCTGATAGAAGCTTCTCCTTGTCCAAATCCACATTTGCTCCTGGGAACTGTTCTGTGTAGTTAAGGGTGGATTCTTCACCTGTAACTACAAGTAGTTAAATTCAGTTTAGAGCTTCTGTGACTCAAGGCTTTTCTGTGAAGTCTCCCTTACCTCCCAGATAACTCCCTTATTTTAGTTCACATTGTTTTGCTGACGTGTTTTTGTCAGATTTTATACTGCTGCTGCTGCTGCTGCTAAGTCGCTTCAGTCATGTCTGACTCTGTGCGACCCCATAGATGGCAGCCCATCAGGCTTCCCTGTCCCTGGGATTCTCCAGGCAAGAACACTGGAGTGGGTTGCCATTTCTTTCTCCAATGCATGAGAGTGAAAAGTGAAAGTGAAGTCGCTCAATCGTGTCCGACTCTTAGCGACCCCATGACTGTAGCCTAATAGGCAAACTGATAACTTTTACTTTTGAGGGTGTTTGGAAGTGTTGGGCATGGAAATGGGTAGAAAATCATTCCAAAAGAACGTGCTTTTAGGCAGAATCTCCAGTAACAATAAGAATGTCAAGTCTTTGTGAAGCCAAAAGATAAAAGTTACAGGTCAAGTGGATGAGACCAGGATGTAAAGTGACATGCATGTACTGATTGATATATCTATAAATGGTTATGCATAAAAATTAATTCTGGGGAATTAAAAATGTTTATTCTAGTAATAGCAGAGTCCAGGTTCAGATCTCCTTGAAATTCCTGCCTTTTGTTTGGCACTCCTGAAGTTGGGGTAGCCAAAAAGGAAGGGATCAACTTTTGGCTCTTTGTTAAGGAAAGGCTTGGTAAACCCTTGTAGGATGACCAAGCTCTGGGGTCTTCTGTAGCTCTGTGTTGGAGATTTCAAAACTCCTCCTCGTGCCAGCCGTAGAAAAGGCTGATTTTACAAAATCTTTCTGGCAAAGCATTTAATATCCAACTGCTTCCCAAAGCTGAGTTCCTCTGTAATGTCACCTTGGATTCCTGCTGCAAAAACTGATGGATGTTGTTAGTGTTTGATAAATACTGCCACATTGTGACTTTAGATGTCAGATCTTCAGATTTGTTACATGGGCCACTCACTGTGGGAACCATGTTTTATCCTGTTAGAATATTGTATCTTCCAGTTATTTCACTGTCTATATTGGAAATAAACATTTGAGCATGTTCTAATGAAGTACGCAGTTTAAGAGAACTTCAGTTCAGTTCAGTCGCTCAGTCATGTCCGACTCTTTGCGACCCCATGAATCGCAGCACTCCAGGCCTCCCTGTCCATCACCAAGTCCCGGAGTTCACTCAGACTCAAGTCCATCGAGTCAGTGATGCCATCCAGCCATCTCATCCTCTGGCGTCCCCTTCTCCTCCTGCCCCCAATCCCTCCCAGCATCAGAGTCTTTTCCAATGAGTCAGCTCTTCGCATGAGGTGGCCAAAGTACTGGAGTTTCAGCTTCAGCATCATTCCCTCCAAAGAAATCCCAGGGCTGATCTCCTTCAGAATGGACTGGTTGGATCTCCTTGCAGTCCAAGGGACTCTCAAGAGTCTTCTCCAGCACCACAGTTCAAAAGCATCGATTCTTCGGTGCTCAGCCTTCTTCACAGTCCAACTCTCACATCCATACATGACCACAGGAAAAACCATAGCCTTGACTAGACAGACCTTTGTTGGCAAAGTAATGTGTCTGCTTTTGAATGATGTCAAATAATAGATTGTCTTATTTTTGCATACTTGCTCTCATGCCCCTCCCTTGCTTTGTTTTAATTTTTTGACTTGGCTGCTGTGACCTAGACTTCTGACTTTAGAGTCTAAGTCAGATGAAAATAAGCATTTCCATGCAAATCATGTTTCTAAAATCATCCCTGGAGTGCATGTGTGTCTAGTAGAATGCAGAGCTTACTAGAGAGAAGGGTGAAATTAGGTAAGCCTGAAGAAGTATAAAAATCTTGTTTAATGACTGTGTTAGTTTTTTATATAGATTAGCTGTTATTAAGTAAGGAAGGCTAAGTCTCTCTGGAATTTCTCATCCTCTGAATAGCCAGTTTTGGTACTATAAACCGAGAAGACTTCTGTTGTATCTATATAATACTGCAGTATCGCAAGCCCTGAGGCCCTTTTCCTGAAGAGCATATGCTTGCATGTAGTCGGTTTTATGTGAGCTGAACCAATCTCAGGTCTAGGATAGGAGCTTATTAGTGCATGTATATGTGCCTGTGTGTGTTGTTTAAGAGAGATTTTAAGGCCTGGGATAATGAGACATGGCCAGTTAGAGCAAAGCATTGCCTAGGGACATGGTTCCTTGATCACAGCCTGATCCTTAACACTTAGGTTTATAAAACACCCTCATTACAACCCTTGAGTAGAGTCTTCCGTTTACACCCGCCCTTTCCTGTACTGTTTTCCTGCTGCTCGTTCCCTCCCCTCTGACACCTACAACCTTGATCCCCTGCGAGGTGCCCCATCCCTGCCTTGGCTCCTACATGGCTCCTTCTCACAACATAAATATTGTTTCATCACAGAGCAAGCTGCTCTTACAGAGGCACAAGAAGAGGTCTGAATTTATAACTTACAAAGTATAGCGCTTTTTGAAATTTTAACAAGCAAAAGGTGTTTTATATTCTAGTAGGAAACAAATCTCTGATGATGAAGCTCAGGCTTTCGGAAAAGGAGGTTGTTATGGGGTGGGAACCCTCTTTTCACATCTTGGTTCTTTGTCTGTCCCGATAGTCCCAGTAGGTTCCTTGATATTGGCAAGCATCTCTCGGAGAGTGAGTGTACCGTGCTGTGCTTCAGAGAGATGGCATTCTGGAATAGGGTACGATTATGAGATTCCTCTGATGAAAAGACACGTGGTTCCAAAACCACCAGGGTATTTTCACAGCTGTGCCAGAAATCTGGGCAAATGGGCATTAGATTATGAGTTTTGGCATTGTGGTGCTGAACCACAAAACTCTGTGGCTGCTGCTCTGGCTATTGCTGACCTGGCATCTGCTAGGGCCCCCCAGTACCCCCAGACCTGACTCAGGCTGCAGCTGTGAGCTGGGTGCCTGCTGCCGCCCGCATGGGCAAGTGCGGGAAATGCCAGGTGGCCTGGCAGGTTTTAGTGTGGCCTTTGGATCCTCGCTGAGCCATATGGTGCTAAAATGTCAAACTGTTCCCAAGTGTGGGCCACGACTGAGGAGGCTAGATAGAGAAAACACCCTTCAGATAAAGGATCTGCTGAGCTTGTTTATTCCTCAGCCACTGGCTTCATCACTTGGATGCTTGAATGAACATTTATTAAGTAATCTTTGGTTGATAGTGAGCTACTTATATTTGGGGAGGGAGCAAAGTAAAATCATTTGTTTCTTATTAGCAAAGATTAAATCTCCCAGGGTTCCTGTATCTTGCATGTTATAAACTGTCAGTAGAAGAAAGTGAAATGAATGGATGATCTATCAATAGAATCGAATGGGAAGCAATAGTCTCAGACACTGAAGAAAGAGTTTGAAGGGTCTAAATCTCCCCAAAGATGATAACATCCTTAGGCTGTGGCTGCAGAGATCTTACTGGAAACTAAACATTCTCCTAGTTTCCAGTTTGGCTTCTTTCTGCTATATTTTGGCAATTGCCCTTGTTGATGGACTGACATAATGCCTCAAGAAGTTTACAATCTGTGTAGGAAGACAAAACAACATAACAGGAACTTACAGATGATCCCAATCAAAACATCCACAAGTGCTAAGTGATTGAGGCCAAAGAAAATGTGCAAGTCCGAAGGGAGAGAAGGGGAGCTGAGTGATGTGGTTCGGATGAGGTTCGTCCTGGCAGGCTTCCTAGGGGAGGCGGCTGGGCTTGGATTTGGTGTATTAGCTCTTGTCAGTTCCACACTCTGAACCTTTATGTAAACACGATTTTCTCATAGCACAAGGAATCTGCCCTCTTGGAAAGAATAAGAAGAGAAGGAAGAAATGTTTGAACTCAGAGAGTTTTTTTCCCCTTTCATACTTTAAGGGGCCTCAAACTTTTAGATGTGCCTCGAATGCATAGAATTAAATCTTAGATTCAGTTTTACCCTATGAAAAAGACAAGTCATAACATATAGAGAGGTGCTATAGCTTAAGAGGCTTTTTGACTCTAGTGAGTCTTTGCTATCTTTTCAATTTAAATAGCTTCTTCCTGTCTTGGTTCATAAATATGCAAGGAATTGCTTTGATTTTACTTAACATACTTGACCATATGTAAGCTCAGATATTTGAGGCGTTCTAAACAGCCACGTTCCCATGGTGGAGTTGTGACATTTCTGGGCTTGGGTGCTGAGGAGGCAGCCTCTTCGTGCCCACTGACTATGGAGGCCTCATCTGTGTTTGATATTTAGCATAAAGCTTTGCAGTCATATGGAAGGATTCCTTTGAGTGGCCTCAAGAAAATGTTCTTTAAAAAAACAAAGCAAAACTTTATTTTGAATTAATTTTAGAATTACAGGAGAATTGCTAAATTATACAGAATCCCCTAATGTATCTGACTCATGACCGTAGTAGATTGTCACCTCTTGTCCACAAGAAGACACATGTAAGAACGTGTTTCGTTGCCATGTGCATAATGTGAACTAGATATCTAATAACAAACAAATGGATATATAACCTGTGTTATTGTCATACAATGGAGTGTTACACAGTATAGAGAGAAATAAATGTCAAATGCATCACAGTGAGAAAATAAAAACAAGTTGCCGAAGAGTATATATACCTTATGGTGCCATTTTCTTCAGGCTTGAAAGCATGCAAAGTGGTATTACATTCCTTACTTGCATGTGAAGTAATAGTGTCAACACTGCCACATACAAGTAGATGATACAAAATTCGGATTCTGGTTTCTTCTGTAAGTGGTTAAAAAAATACTGGTGAGCTTTCTTGTGTACTTGTGGCATTTAATTTTTTAAACTAAGTGGTGGACACTCTGGGGTTACTATATTTACTACTGATTGTTTCTCGGTGACTAAAATGTTTAATTTAAAACTTGGTAAATTATAATAATACAAAAGCTCAGCCAGGCCATTCATTAGAAATGCAATAGTGATTAGCTTCCCTGAGAATGGTGTACCTTCTGAGTTGAAAGGCAGAGGAGAGAGGCATCTGTTGAATTATTGGCTTGACTACTTGGGTGAACCCTTCAATACGTCTTTAGTTTTCTGTGTCACATTTTCTCCACCTGTAAAGTTTCTATGGCTGTCTTTATGAGCCTATTATAACATCCAGAAATGAAAAGTCAGAGTTTCAAGCTCTTCAGGATGAAAACTGTAGACAAAAGGTAAGCAAAATTGTCTGTGGCTTCTGCCAGAATTGACATCCTGGCCACCCCACTTATTAATCATGTGACCATGCTTCACTTTCCTTATCTGCAAAAATAGCATAATAGTAGTACAGGACATCCAACCAGTCCATTCTAAAGGAGATCAGTCCTGGGTGTTCATTGGAAGGACTGATGCTAAAGCTGAAACTCCAGTACTTTGGCCACCTCATGAGAAGAGTTGACTCATTGGAAAAGACTCTGATGCTGGGAGGGATTGGGGGCAGGAGGAGAAGGGGACGACAGAGGATGAGATGGCTGGATGGCATCACCGACTCGATGGACATGAGTTTGAGTGAACTCCGGGAGTTGGTGATGGACAGGGAGGCCTGGCGTGCTGCGATTCATGGGGTCTCAAAGAGTCCGACACGACTGAGTGACTGAACTGAACTGAACTGAGTACCTGCTTATGACAATGTTTTCAAGACTGAATGAATTAATGTATGTAGAAACCGTAGAGCCAGTTTTCCTTCTTTCTCTTCTGGCTCACAGACTTGTTTTATTTGATCTCCGAAGGATTGGATTATAGGATGCTTTAAATTTGATTGGGGTGGGGGGGTTAACTTTTAAAAGTATGGATTTCTGGCTTCTCTTTAACAAATGGAACGTCTACTGGCACTGATTCCCCATTGCAGCCTGGCAGCACCGCCATCTCCTGTAGGTAGACGTGTCCACCGTTCAGTGTAATTCCCAGCAATTTCCTCATGTCTTCCGGGCACTAAGGCAGCCTGTGTATTGCTATCTGATGTCTACCACTCACTTCTTCCCAGTGATGTTACCTCCTTGGCCTCCCATCAACATTTGAGTTTACAATTGATTTTAATGGGTTTGCAGTGATACAGATACGGAACTGGATTATATATCAGCAATGGGGCTTTCCAGGGAACTTGAACTGGTAGGAGATTTTTATATCTGTCTTTGTATTTATGTTATCTCTCTATATATATAAGGAAACCCTTGGACGAGAATTGATGCTGCAAGTCTCGAGGCAGAATTTGTTCAGGACCTCAGTGTTTTTGTTAAGGCCTTCCTAATGGTTGGATGAGGCCCCACCCACATGATCTAGAATAACTGTCTTAAAGTCAGCATGTTATAGGTGTCACCATATCCATAAAATATCTTCAGAGCAGTTAGTTTTGATTAGATTAGTATTTGATTGGATAACTGGATACCATAGCTTAACCAAATGGACACATGAAACAAACCATCCCAGTTTATGTTTTTGGAAGCAATCTTATGATATCTATGTGGCACCTATAGCCTTTTTTCTGTTCTTTATAGTAAAGGATAGTGGTGGCATTTAGAATTTTTTTGGAGGAGCTGAACGTAAAAAACTCCGAGAACCTTGAGCTTTGCAAATAAAGCTGCTGTGTCTGAGTTGGGATCTAAGAGGCTGAATGCTGTGATCAATGATGCAGGATACTTCCTCCAGGCAGGGTGTAATGGAGATCCTGGGTTTGGCAGTACTGGCTCTGCCATTCAGGGTAGAGACTATTGCAGATGCTTAGAGGAGTTTTGGAGGAAGACAGGATGTGTAAGAACTACATTTCTACACCAGTTGTAGAGCCTCCTGTAAACCAGGTATATAGATGTGTGCTGTTCCTGCTTCAGGTCAGGTATTAATGCAGGTTCTGAATACCTGTCTCTATTGTTAGCCTCTTTGTGGCTTTGTGCATTGGAAGGCTGCCAGCAGAACTCAAAGGGAATCCTCTCAAAACCTTCTTTGTTTCCTAGAGATTTTCCGCAGCTGCTAAGGAGAAGCTGAAACACAAGGCAAAAACAATCTTCCATGTATGTTTGTCTCTGCATTACTATTTCTTGTAAAGTATCAGTCAGGATGATTCTAAGCTTAGTTTTTCATTTGTGGAGAATAGGTGAATAGGGAGTTTGAATAAAGCCTTAAGACTCTGTTTCTGTGTGTTTTGTGCTAATTTGCAACAACTTAAAATCCTGAATACTTGTTTTATTTCTGAGAAAAAATAGACTGGCTAGAAGATCCAAAAATAATCTTCAGGAATGATGCAAAAACCCCAGGAGCTCACCCTCAGAGTTGTAATCTCAAAGAGTATGTTCTGTATGGGACATACTAAGATGCTGAGGAGCAAGCATATAAGAGCTGAGATCGTGGGCTCTGGGTGCAGTCTGGACAGTGGCTGCTTGGCGTGAAGGACAGTATCTTACAGATGACCAGTAGAGGTGCCAATATTTCTCCTTTTTAGAGCTTCCTGTTCAAGGGCAGATCATAGAGCCTTGAAGTGACTGGGTTGTTGTTCCAACTAATCTTCCACTTGTATCCTTCATTAGAACGATGAAGATTAGCTTTGATTTTTTCTTAAGAGAATTCTAGCTGTATTAATTTTTATTCTTGGACAAGGTCATTAGGAAGGAAGAGCAGTGAATTTGGATTTGGGAGCTGGATGTCCAATGTCTGCTCAGGTAGTACGGTAACTTGGCAGCCTTTAGGCAGGTCACTTGGGCCGTGTCTTCCTCTACTTAACCCTGAGGAGGTTGAATGGGACAGTAACTAAAACCTAGAGATACTCTAAAAATTTTCCTTGCTCTGTAAACTGTTCCTTGGGAGAAACTTTTAAGTTTGGTTGGAGCCTTGTTGGAAACTCTCCCAGTCCCTTGATTCCTTTACTTTTCCCGTAACTAACATCCTCTCTTTATTCCGTGGTGAGCTGCATGGTCTAGCCATCAATTGCTCTCTCAGCAGTGTCTCTTCTCTCTTCAAGCCACCTGACTCTGCTATTTCTTTGTTCCTCCTCATCAATGACTTTACTATCCTTTCAGCATATCTTTATTGGTTCTCTTAATTGTATAGCTTTGATTCCACACACCCTACCCCCGAAAACTTTTAATTATCACTGTTAACCTGTAAAGCACGTACTGTTTTGTCACATCAGCCTACAGAATTATCAGCCTGCTGCTGAATTTAATTTGATAGTTTTCCCTTTCCCTCTCATTTTAGGTTAGATAAAATGAAATTGCCTTCTCCCATATTTTAAGGTTAACTTAGCTCTGTCCTTTTCCTAAGCTGGGTCTTATCCATAGGTTGTCCTTAATATTTAAAAAATGATACTTCTGATGACAGTGCTGCATAAAGAAATGATGGGAGTGCCTGCTATTGGGATTAATGGTTACTTCTATTGGGATTATTGGGATCACTGGAAGTAGAACCTCTTTTTTCTTGTGACAGACTGCCTTGCTTTGGGGGCTCATAATGGTTTTATTCAAAGGAATCACACCTTTTGGAGGTTATTTTCGTGCTTCCTACTTTACATGCAAGAGGTAGCTTCTTTGTTAATTAGAGGTAACTAGACTCCATTGCCATTTGCGGTTGTTTTCTGAATCCCTGAGGCCCTGGTTTTGAATGTGTATCAGTTGGTTACAGGAACTGCTGCTGCCGCCAGGGTAGGGTAGGCAGTTTTGGTGGAGCTGGGTATGGCCAGGAATGCTTCGAGTGGCTTCTCTCAGAATCTGGACATGTAATGAGTTTCTCTAAGCTATTTGGAGTCAGTGACCATTCATGGCCTCTTCCTGTATGGTATTCTGCCCTTGTAGTATTCATCCTTGATCTCTATGTGTGTTACCTGAATGTTTAAATTGTGACATTTCATCTGCAGATTCTCTCCTGGTCATTCTACATTGGCTCTATCAAAGGGACCGTAGCCTGTTCTCTCTATTCATTGTTGAGAGTACGGGCAGTAATTGTCCTTCTGTATCATATTCCAGCCAAACCACTGAGAGTATGTTGGTTCCTTTTTGGATAAACCATATCTTAGGAGGATGTTGGCAGGTTGGAGTAGACCAAGAAGTAGGCAAGTGTCTTAGAAACCATGTCATTTGGAGGATGATGGTAGGGAGGGAATTATTTAGTCTAGGGGTAGATGATGCTGGTGGCTAACACTGAACTGAGTGTTTATTTTGTGCCAAACAGTGTGTAAGAGATTTTATGTATGTTATTCCATGCACTGATCATATGAAAAGCCTGCAAGGCAGGTATAGCTGTTAGGCGCATTATACAGATGAGGGAACTGAAGTACTGAGTTCTATTTTTCTTTCTGCTGAAGTTCAGACTTTTTGGCTTATTAACACTGGAGATATTCTTTACTTGTATTCATCTCACCTTGCCTGCCTTTTTGTTTCTTCTCAGATCCTGTAGCTGAATCCTGTTGTCCTTCCCCATTGAAATAGGATTATGAGATACCATACATAAAAGCTCATAGCCTGGTGTTAGCATATGTACCAGACCTCTGAGGAGTGTCAGCATTCTCTTCTCATTTTTCAAATTATCCATCCATCTCTGCTTTTCAAAATCCTCTTCATCCTTCAAAACCCAATCTAAATGTGATCTGCTGCAAAAAAACCTGCCTGATCACATAAACGGGGGATAATCAGCCCCTTCTTGCCTCCTAGAGAATCTTGTTTATTTCATTGTAGTGTTATTTACAGCATTTGACCTTAACCTCTGGTTATTTGTATCTGGTATTTTGTCTACCACCTGATTATAAACTTGGAGGGGTGGGGGCACATCTCCTCCCCCACATCATCCTCCAGCAGAGGGCTTGACACATAGCTGGTGTTACATGCATATGTGAATAAGTGAATGAATTACTACAGCATTTCATAGCAGGCTTATCTTTTCATAAGTGTCTGGATTAAACTAATAAAAATTATTTTGTGTTCCCTGAGTGCATTGTACTTGTCTGTGGGAGTGGGAATTGTGCCGTGATTTTAGGCTGAGTGATTCACAAGCCAGCCTGGGATTGGAGACATGAAATAAACCACAAAGAAAAATCTACAAGCAGATAATGGCTTTTTCTGTGCTGCTATTCTTCATAGTTTCTATGTTTTTTTTTTTTAACGTATGAAAACACTTAGATGTAAAACAGGTTTTGTTTATTCTGTTCTCAGTTTCTTCAGAAGTTTGAAATTTTGCAAACTATTGATTTGAAACCACAATGAGATAAAAACTTTTGTGAGTATGTTTAATTTACAGTGACATCTTTGGAAATTGGTCAGAATAATTCCGCTTTATACCTGTGGCAATGGTGTATGACACAAGAGAAAAATATGATTACTTTTGACTGCTGTCTAACACTTGGTTTTCTCCTTTTGGCTGTAGATTTAGATGATTATTTGGGGGAAGTTGCCTGTAATTAAGATGAATGTGGAAGGGAATTTATAGGGATAGTTGATGTTTTACATTATTTTCTGTACCCGTTGGTCTTTTCAACTGGTCTTTCAGCTATTCCTGGGAAAACAACAAAATTCAGTTTTCCATTATTATGTATTGGGGGTAATCTGGGTGATTTAATTTTTTGATGAGCAGAATGATTGCAATTTTATAGAACATTTGGAAAAGAGTGTTAGAAGGTTTTTTTGTTTGTAATATTTCTGATGGTTGAATTTCTTTTTTCCATGCTCTTGAATTCCTTGCATAATAGTCTTCATGCAGCTTAATCAAGGCAGCAAGCTGTCAATGGAGAGGATATAATACTCAATGCTTGGTTGATTGCTTCCTATTGACTAAAGAGGATAGGTTGTAGAGGTAGAAAGAACTTGCTTTAGGGGATAAAATTAATAAATAAGTTAGGCTGTAATTAACGTTAGAATAAATTTAATGTCTTTTACAGTCTTTCAATTCAGAAATATTTTTTCTCAAGTACCTACTATATATATGGTACTATGTCAGGGAAGTATGTGTGCTTCCCTGGTAGCTCAGATGGTAAAGCGTCTGCCTACAATGCAAGAGACCCAGGTTTGATCCCTGGGTCGGGAAGATCCCCTGGAGAAGGAAATGGCAACCCATTCCAGTATTCATGCCTGGAAAATCCCATGGACTGAGGAGCCTGGTGGGCTATAGTCCATGGGGTCGCAAAGAGTCAGACACGACTGCGTGACTTCATTTCACTTCAGGGAAGTATAAAGAAAGAAAGACAATTAATTGCTAGATGAAGAGATGTATGGATAGATAGATAGGGATATCTTAATGCCCTAGTTCTGACAAAAACATAAAGAAAGAGAGGAAGGAAAAGCTTAAGTAGATAATAATAAGCCTTTTACTTGCATGCTTTTAGCAATTTTTAAATGACTTTAAATGTTTAGTCCATGACCTTTATCAATAAGCTTGAATCATACTTACTTGAAAAATACACTGACTTTTAATTTAGCAATGTAAAAGGATCAATTTAAAGAGCCCCAATTAGAATAATTATGCCTTCATTAAAGCAAAGTTGATTTAAAGATGTAGAAAGAGTGAATTATACAGAAAGGAATTTATTAAATATTGTATTGTTATTTAAAGTTTATTTGTGTATGTATGTTATAAGGATGAAATAAGTTTTGCAGCAATCAGGATAAATACTGATTAAGAAAATTATGGAAGTAAATTTTTTTTATCATGAAATATTACTGATATTCTGAGATGCCTGATTGAATCATAGGTCAGGCATTTTTCTTACTAAAAACATAATACACATGGAGATTTTTGAAACATACTTGATATACTTATTTTAGAGTACACTTACTTTGTTTTTCTGGTCTTAGATATTTTATTATAATTTTTTTAAGTCATTTAAAAATATTAGTAAAAACCCTTCTGTGGTTCATTGGGTCTGTCCCACAGTTCATGGGGTCAGGATGTCATGTCTTTGGAACAGATTGCTTTAAGAGATACAGGATCTTGATGGTTTGGATGGTGGATTTACACCTTCTTCCATTTGCTGGTCCATGCCTCAGGGACAGGAATGTGGTTGTAAAGCCGCAACCCATTTTATTAGTTTTCTTTATCTTGAGACTAAACTGTGAAGGATTTGAGACTTTGTCTAATTATAGCTGAAATGATTCTGAAGCATTGTAATGGAGTGAGAAATTCAGAGTAATGTGAATCCTATCAGTAGTACATTATATTTTTCAAAATGCAAGAGCAGTTTGACATCATCCAAAGTAGTGGTTTTTTATTTTAAAAACCAAGTCTTGGGTCAGCACTATAGTAAAAGTTTCACCAAATAATAGCCTGACATTATGTGATACATTCTAATATTTTCCTTTCCATTCTATTTCATTCCCTTGCATTTTATTCCATTCAAAAAGTCAATTTCACGAGCCATTTTAGGAACCGTAAATGAGACACAGCTCACAGTTCAAGAACCACTGATTCAGAGTAATAAACACCTGCTTGTATATAGTGCTTTTCCAAAAAAAGCAGTCTTTGTCCTTTATAAGTATATATTCAGGCAGCCTTTTTAGAGTATCCTTCATTCAGGCAAAGAGATGTAAGATAAAGGCCCAATTAAAAGATTAAACAAGAAAACATGGCTTATTTATTTGAGGAAGTTTGAGAAGACTCATGACATAAACATTCATGGAATGACAGGATGATGTTCTGTCTCCATCAGTCCCGGCTTCTATTCTGGTTTCTTTCTAGACATGCTTCTGTGTGTTGGAGGCTCACTGGCTTCCACAGGTACACACAGGGCTGTATCATCCTCACCCTCCTGCAACACTTCATAGAAAGGGGTATGACCTATGTCTGTATTATGGGAATTAGGTTGGAATTGTTAGGTAGGTAGAATAGGGAAAAGGAGTCCTGAATGGCGGTGGCTAAAAGACAAGGAAGGGAAAAGCCCATGAAAATAGAACAAAAGAAGGTCCGAGGACTGGAGTGAGGACCTCGGGTGGAACAAACAGCACTCCTGGCTAGCCCAATTTACATAGGGCAGGCCCAGGGGGAGGAAAAAGCATATAAAAAGAGGAGCCAGGAGTGCAGTTTGTTCTACCTGAGGTCCTCACTCCGGTCCTCGGACCCTCCTTTGTTCTATTTTCACGGGCTTTTCCCTTCCTTGTCTTTTAGCCTCCGCCATTCTGGAGTCCTTTTTCCTATTCTAACTACCTACCATTTAACAGAAAGAAGATTAAATCTCAGGGGTATATCAGTATTAGAGATGTCGATGATTCTTTTGAGATTTAAGGATATGTGGTGATTCTGGAATTTGGGATTCTAAATTCTAGGGAACCTGAATTCATGTCTGAATTCATCCATTTCCCTTCCATCCATTGTCAGTTGAAACTAGGGAATGAAATTTGGAGCTTCTGATAGAGAAAAAGGACTGGTTTGTATGGGCCTCTGTGCTTAATGAACCCTGCCAGGAGAATGGGTCTGCAAACTGTGGGACCAAGTGCCCAAAGAGCAGTGTAAACCAGGAGTAAATGTCCCTGAGACCAGAGAATAGTCTGTTTATCCTTTAATAACCTCTCTTTGTCCCATGCTCCCTCCTACTCTGTAACCAGGGATATTGAATGTAGGTGAAATAGCAAAACCAAGGGCTTTTTTTTTTTTTTCCCTCTGAAACATTTCTCCAAATGTCTTGCTGTGTGCATGCATGCCTGTGGTCTCTAGCTTCCTCCTTCAAGGTCCTTTCTGGGGAGGGATGCCATCAGTCTTTGTCCTGTTTCTAGATACCATCTCCACGTGAATGTTTGTTGATTCTATTTTTAACGTTGCATCCTTTGTGCGAGCTGCCACCAGGCTGGGATGACCAAATGTCCTGTTTTCCCCCCAGGTTTTTCCTGGTTAAGTTCCATTCTTTTGTTCATGATAGCTCAAAATCCTTTTGGGATGGTAATCTGTTCTTTGACTGTGTTGAACCGAATTTGAAGCAAAACCGAATTTGAAGCAAAACCGTGCCTTTGAAATTGTGTGGCTTAAGCCTCTTTAAGAATCCCTGTGGTTAAGACAAACTGACCACAGAGAAAATGACCCCTGGCTCTGAAGTAGGGGGCCAATTTACATGGGGTAAGGGATCCTATCTAAGTGAGAGTCTTAAACCAGACACCGCGAGAATCCACTGATTCTGAGAAACTGCCAGGTCCCCTCCCCACATCCCTTTCATCTGAGCTCTTGTGCAGGATTAATAAATACTTCTGAAATGAGATTTTTAAAGCTTTCAGCCTCACAGTGATGATGAAGGCCTGTTGTATGTGAGTTAGTCTTCGGCCTTTAGACATTGCCTATTCTCCCCACAGGACATCAGCCTCTTTCCAGGGACAGAATTTTAAAAGTATCTCCTTCTGTCCCGGAACCAGTGTATCAGTTTGAAATCATGACATTTGTTAGGACCAGCCTTAATCCTTTTCCCTTTCTTCTCTCTTTGGTCCTATTTTTTCCCTGCTGTCATCTATCTGCTATCTTCTATTGTCTCTTTCTTATTAGCTGGCATGCGGTTTGGCTCATAACAAGCACCTGATAAATGTTTATAACAAAAAAATAAGTGAATTAATAATGCATTGTACCATCTTTTAACTGTTTTTTGCATTGCACCAATGCATCCATTCAGTCAGTCACTCATTTAGTCCAAAAGCATATTGAGCAGCATTGTAGGGACTGAGAACATGAAAAGACATAAGACTCCAACTGTTAGTTGTTCAGATGAGTCCAACTATGTGACCCCATGGACTGTAGCTTGACAGGATCCTCTGTCTATGGGATTCTCCAGGCAGAAAAACTGGAGTGGGTAGCCATTCCCTTCTCCACGGAATCTTCCTGACCCAGGGATTGAACCCAAGTCTCCTGCATTGCATGCAGATTCTTTACTGTTTGAGCCACGAGGGAAGCACAAAAGGAATAAGACTGATTCCTAATTAAGTCCATGGTTAATTAGATGTGAAGATAGTTGGTTCCTTCCTTTCTTATAAGCTGGGGGGTGGGGGCTGGTGCGTTAAGTACTTCTTGTAGGTGAATGACCCATCCTGATGTTTGACCTTTAAGTGGCATCCCTGTATCCCCTAGAATTGCTTGCCTCCTTCTGCCCTCCCCAGGTAGATGGGGGATCCCACAACTTTGTGTACCCTATGCTATGGTCATTGCAGAGTGATTGATCCATTCTGGGCCAAAGCACATTTGAAAACAATCTAAAGTGCTGAACATAGAGCTGACCTCATTCAGCACAAAGCATGTATTTCATACTTGGGGTTTTAGGTTAATTCAAAGAACAGAAGACACCTCACAAACTATAAGAAACAGAATCATATTTGTTAGTTATGAGATATATTTATGAGATAGGGTGTACCATTTCTTTGATGTCATGAAGATTTTCACTGTTAATAAGCCTGCATATTTCAAAGCTAACTTGACATTGGGAGAAAAGACTCTATTTATTGTCTAAAATGCTGAAAGTCAAATGGGTTTATTTTTGGTAACTTTTACTGATGTAATGACTTGACATAAAATAAGACTCTGTTCCAGAGATTGTGAATTACTGCCCATGTGAATTCAACTTTGCAATGCCGTTAATACTTTACTGCCACAGTGAACAAAGCTGTTAAATTTAAATCAAGAATTATGGGTTCCTTGTGGCAGGATTCCTCTGAATTTTTACTCACCCCCTGAACATTTTATTTTTTTCCAGTTTACTAACTTAAAACATAGCTTATATTTATTTTTAGAGAATAAACAAGCTTTGAGAAAAGGTAAGATTGGATTAAAAATAAACATGCATGGAATATGTTAATGAGATTAGCTTTAGTGCATAATTTGGGGTGGTGATTTTGATATCTTTCCTCCTTGGCTTAATTTTACTTCCCCAAAAGAATCTACTTGCTTTGCTTAGAAGACAAACTGACAAAGCATCACATTATCATAATTATTGGGAGAATTGTTAGAATCATGATATCTTGTTTATATTAACTAGCAGAAAATACACATGTGAGGAAAAGAAGTATTATGTAGGTACCTTAAACAAAATAAAAGAGAAGTGTTAAGAGACCTCCTGTCCTCAGTGGTTTATGGTGGATATGTAACCTTGAACTTGAAAACTTTCTGCTCATAACACGGCACTATGGGCTTTTAAGACCTTGTGCCCCTTCTTTCCCACGGCTATGTTGCACGTTTGTCACGCCCTCTTCCCCCTTCCTTGCAGCCTTTTAAATCTGAGGTGTTGTCCCAGGCCTGTCACTTCCTGGAATGCTCTTTCTTTCCAGTTCTGTCAGGTGACGTTCTTCTTAACCTTCAAACTCAGCTCCAATTTCCCTTCTTGGAAGAAGTCTCTCCTGACCTTTTCAGGCAGAGTCGATTGCTTCCAAGTCTAGATGTATTCATGGCCGTGTTCATTTGGGTGAAGATTCCCAAGCATTGGACACTGAGGGAATGGCATTACTGAAAGCCAGAGCCTATGGCTATGTTGGGCTTCCCTGGTGGCTCATGCAGTAAAGAATCTTCCTGCAATTCAGGAGACCCAGGTTCGATATTTGGGTTGGGAAGATCCCCTGGAGAAGGGAATGGCTACCCACTCCAGTATTCTTGCCTGGAGAATTCCATGCACAGAGGAGCCTGGAGGGCTACAGTCCATAGGGTTGCAAAGAGTCAGACACAACTGAGTAACTAACAGTATTACTGTTATGGCTATGTTAATACGTTTGTGTTTTCATTGTCTTCCCTTATAAAAGCTGTGATGGAGAATTGGATGGTGAGTTAGTTGACATGGATTCTAGTCTCCAGGCTGCTGCTAGTATTAAGAGTTTTGGGACAATCGCAGCCTCATGAAGGGAAGAATGTTGCTCAGGCTGTTTAGAAGGTTCCATATAAGGATAAGCTAAAAAACTGCTTGGTTTTTTGTTTTTTTACTTTTATTCTGGAATTAATTATAATTATGGACTCGTTGAAAGTTACTGGTACATGAAGAGGCCTGTGTTCCCCTCCTCAGTGTTCATCCATCTCCCTCAATGATGACATCTTTTATAGCTGTCATACAGTATCGACACCAGAACATGGACATTGGCACATGCCTTGTTCAGTCTGTACATGCTGTAGTGTGTATGTATGTATGTATTTCTGTGCAGTTTAATCCTATGCGTAGATTCATGTCACCGCCTCCATAATCATGATATGAACTGTTTATCACCATAAAGGACCTTCCCTAAGCTATTCCTTTATACATTCACCGATCACTCCACTGTTCCTGGCCTCTGGTAACTACTTTTCTGTTCTCCATCTCTATAATTTAGTCATTTTGAAGATGGTATCTAATTAAAATTATACTGTATATGACTTTTTGAGATTGGCTTTTTTTTAAACTACGAATAATGCCTCAAGGTCCACACAAATTGTGCATTTTACAATAAGTTCATCCCTATTTATTGAACAGTACTGATCTGTAGTATGGTTGTATCTGAGTTTGTTTAAGCATTCATCCCTTGAAGAACAGTTGGGTTGTTTCTAGTTAGGGGCTATAATGAATAAAGGTGCAATATGTGTTCATATACAAGTTTTGGTGTGCACACAAATTTTATTTCTTTGGGATAAATGCTCAAGAGTATAGTCGCTAGGTCATATTGTAAATGCATATTTAGTTTTATAAGAAACTGTCTAACTGCTTTCCACAGTGACTCAACCGTTTTAAATTTTCACTAGCAATGTCTGAGAGGCCTCAGTTTTCAAGCTGGTAGTAATGTAACACTGAGAAAACATCTGGGTACAAGATTCTGAATCTTGTAAGACTGGAGGAAGATGGTACTGGATCTCCCCTTGCCGAGACATATTAAGAGACTACCTAAATTATGTGTTTATGGTGCTATTTGTCTAATTGGATGTTGCTTTAAATAAATGAGCCATAGTTTAGGCTTTCTTAACAAAGATACATGTGCACATACTTATTGGTTATGCAATATTGGTTTATTTTGTCGCCATTCTTCAGTGTTTTCATTAGCACACATTCAGTGAGATATGTTAGTATCAGACACCAAGGAGAACAACCTGATCTCGTGTGGATATAGATTTGGGAGTGAAGGAGATGGTGTTTAACTCACAGCTCTTCCTCCATTTTAGCTGTGATTACTTATCTGAGTTTTAGCTTCATCTTTAATTTGGAGATGATAGTACCTAATTCACTGGCCTGTTGGGAGGATTTAGCAGGATAATAGGCTGTTTTTCTGGATTATGGTAGGTGCTGTGTCTTTGAGGATTTTGGTGCCTTTTGGATTAGTTTTTACAGTGATTAGAAATAGCTAATATTTTCAGTAGCTCTAGTTTTCCAGAAGAGACAAAAATTCATTGATAATTCTTTATAATCAGAGTAGTGTGATGAGCCTTCTGTTTATTGATAACATATTGAGTATGATGCCATGCTTGATGAGTGGGGATTACCTGTCTCATTTAAACTTTACAGCAAATCCATGGCTAGGTATTCTTATAATACTTAGTTTCAGATAAGGGAAACTGAGGCATAGAGAAATTAGTGAACTTGACAAAGGTCACAGGCACATGTCTTGGGAAGCTGGAATTTGAACCTAGACAGTCTGTCTCTAGTGCGCTCATCATTAACCTGTACCTCTTTCTTGGCGTCAGCTGCTTTTTCAAATACAATTTTCTGCACCATGTTGTGTGGCTGAAGTGGCAGGTACACTCGCTGCATTCATTAGGAGCCAGCTCCACTAGGAAGTACTCTTAAGCTTTGTACAGAGGTCAGTGGAAGCAACCACACACAAGATCACCTCGCATTTCAGAAAGAAGGAATCCAACTAACCTTAGTATTTTTTAAATAGCTGGTTTGGATTTTTGAGAGGCAGGATAATTGCTCTAAATGACATGATAGAGAAGGCTTTGGGTCATCCTGTTGCGGGGGGAGGCAGGGAGGCATTGTTTCTAAAGCATATGATTTTCCCCACACACTGTAATTTAGATCATAAAGATATTGTAGAAAGTACTAGATATTACAATCACCTGAGAGTGAACTCACCCATCTCTTCATCAGGCACATAACCTTTAAAATGTATAATTCAGGCTTGTTTTTAATTTCAAACTTGGTGGAGCTGTGGGCTTTTAGGTTAATTGTTTTTACAGGGAGACCTGGTTTAACTCAGTGCTTTCGGGCTATGTTCACATAGGAAATTTCCATAAGTGAGAGCTTTTTATACTTGGGAAGTGAAACTCATTTTTTATACGAATGTTTCATCTATGTCTGTTCATTTCTTATCACTTGTTAGTACACTAATAGGTTGAAGTGGAGCCTATCTTTTAAAAGATTCAACAGGTTGTATTTCAGTTCAGTTCAGTTGCTCAGTCATGTCCACCCTGTCTATCACCAACTCCCAGAGCTTATTCAAACTCATGTCCATCGAGGTGGTTCTTATCCATCGAGTCCTCATCCATTAGAGGGCAGACAGAATGAAAACCACAGTCACAGAAAACTAACCAAACTGATCACATGGACCACAGCCTTGTCTAACTCAATGAAACTATGAGCTATGCCTTGTAGGGCCACCCAAGACAGACTGGTCATGGTGGTGGATTCTGACAAAATGTGGTCCCCTGGAGAAGGGAATGGCAAACCACTTCAGTATTCTTGCCTCGAGAACCCTATGAACAGCATGAAAAGGCAAAAAGACAAGACACTGAAAGATGAACTCCCCAGGTCAGTAGGAGCCCAATATGCTACTGGAGATCAGTGGAGAAATAACTCCAGAAAGAATGAAGAGACAGAGCCAAAGCAAAGACAATACCCAGTTGTGGATGGGACTGGTGATGGAAATAAAGCCTGATGCTGTAAAGAGCAAAATTGCTTAGGAACCTGGAAAGTTAGGTCCATTAACCAAGGCAAATTAGAAGTGGTCAAACAGGAAATGGCAAGAGTGAACATTGACATTTTAGGAATCAGTGAAATAAAATGGACTGGAATGAGTGAATTTAACTCAGGTGACCATTATATCTACTACTGTGGGCAAGAATCCCTTAGAAGAAATGGAGTAGCCATAATAGTAAGCAAGAGTCTGAAATCCAGTACTTGGATGCAGTCTCAAAAATGACAGAATGATCTCTGTTCATTTCCAAGGCAAACTATTCAGTATCACAGTAATCCAAGTCTATGCCCTGACAAGTAATGGTGAAGAAGCTGAAGTTGAAAGGTTCTATGAAGTCCTACAAGACCTTCTAGAACTAACACCCAAAAGAGATGTCCTTTTCAATATAGGGGACGGGAATGCAAAAGTTGGAAGTCAAGAGATACCTGAAGTAACAGGCACATTTGGCCTTGGAGTACAAAATGAAGCAGGTCAAAGGTTAACAGAGTTTTGCCAAGAGAATGCACTGGTTGTAGTAAACACCCTCTTCCAACAACACAAGAGAAACTCTACACATGGACATCACCAGATGGTCAATACTGAAATTAGATTGATTATATTCTTTGCAGCCAAAGATGGAGAAGCTATATACAGTGAGCAAAAACAAGACCGGGAGCTGATTGTGGCTCAAATCATGAACTCCTTATTGCCAAATTCAGACTTAAATTGAAGAAAGTAGGGAAAACCACTAGACCATTCAGGTATGACCTATCAAATCCCTTATGATTACACAGTGGAAGTGACAAATACATCCAAGGGATTACATCTGATAGACAGACTGCCTGAAGAACTATAAACGGAGGCTCGTGACATTGTACAGGAGGCAGTGATCAAGACCATCCCCAAGAAAAAGAAATGCAACGAGGCAAAATGATTTTCTGAGGAGGCCTTACAAATAGCTGAGAAAAAAAGAGAAGCGAAAGGCAAAGGAGAAAAGGAAAGATAAATCCATTTGAATGCAGAGTTCCAAAGAATAGCAAAGAGATAAGAAAGCCTTCCTCAGTGATCAATGCAAAGAAATAGAGGAAAATAATAGAATGGGAAAGACTAGAGATCTCTTCAAGAAAATTAGAGATACCAAGGGAACATTTCATGCAAAGATGGGCACAATAAAGGACAGAAATGGTATGGGCCTAACAGAAACAGAAGATATTAAGAAAAGGTGGCAAGAATACACAGAAGAACTATACAAAAAAGATCTTCATGACCCAGATAACCACGATGGTGTGATCACTGACCTAGAGCCAGATATCCTGGAATGTGAAGTCAAGTGGGCCTTAAGAAGCATCACTATGAACAAAGCTAGTAGAGGTGATGGAATTCCAGTTGAGCTGTTTTAAATCCTAGAAGATGATGCTGTGAAAATGCTGCCCTCGATATGCCAGCAAATTTGGAAAACTCAGCAGTGGCCACAGGACTGGGAAAGGTCAGTTTTCATCTCAATCCCAAAGAAAGGCAATGCCAAGGAATGCTCAAACTACTGCACAGTGGCACTCATCTCACACGCTAACCAGTAACACTCAAAATTCTCCAAGCTATTCTTCAACAGTACATGAACTGTGAACTTCCAGATGTTCAAGTTGGATTTAGGATATGCAGAGGAACCAGAGATCAAATTGCCAGCATCTGTTGGATCATCTAAAAAGCACGGGAGTTCCAGAAAAACATCTACTTCTGCTTTATTGACTACTCAAAGCCTTTGACTGTGTGGATCACCACAAACTGTAGAAAATTCTTCAAGATATGGGAATACCAGACCACCCAACCTGCCTCCTGAGAAATCTGTATGCAGGTCAAGAAGCAACAGTTAGAACTGGACATGGAAGAACAGACTGGTTCCAAATCAGGAAAGGAGTACATCAAGGTTATATTTAGGGAAGTGATTTTAATAAAAAGAATGTAAATTATACATGGAATATATCTATGAATGTATTGCCTTAATGAATGTGAATTTGTCTTTACTTTATAAACAAGGAAATTGACCAAGGGTTTATTTTTTTGAGAAACAATATTTAATGAATACCTGTTAGAGGCCAGACACCATGCTAGGTGGTTGATAATACATTATTTTATTTTAGCCTTAAAATTATTTTATGAAGTAGTTGGTGATATTATTTTCATTTTTAAAATGAGAAATGAGGTTTCCCAAGTCATGTGGCCAGCGAGTGGCTAGACCTTCCTTCTTTTATTGTTCTTTTGTTTTCAAACTATGATCTTCCCTCTGTTAAACTGGAGAAAAGAGAAATAGAGCTGGGGTTTGGATCTTGGCCAAAAGAAGGGTCACTCTGGTGGAGTGTCGTTTAATGTGACTGAAAGGTCACAGGTGGACTACAGCAGCTAATTCATTTCTTATTTAAATGAAAATGAAAAATGTGTCCAGGTTAACCACTTCTTTCACTTATCTGATTGTTACACATTAAATTACAGGGAATGTTGTGTTTTGATATCATCTAGAATGTTTTCTCCATGATCAGGAAAATGAATACCCTATTCTTATGGTAAAGTCCTGATTATAATTAGTACAGGACAGAGTAGTAGGGATGCCACTTAACTGTGGATGCCCCTTCTGTTACTTCTAGACAAATTCCTTCTATATAGATACGAGTCCTTCCATCAGAATTTAGAATATATTCTTTAGTTTTTGAAGCAGATTTTTCTTCCCTATTGGGCTTTCGTTGTGGCTCAGATAGTAAAGAATCCGCCTGCAATCTGGGAGACCTGGGTTCTATCCCTGTGTTGGGAAGATCCCCTGGAGACGGGAACGGCTACCCACCCCAGTATTCTGGCCTTTAGAATTCCATGGACTATGTAGTCCATGGAGTTGAAATGAATTGGACACCACCGAGTGACTGTCACTTCACTTCCTTCCTGTTACAGCTGATTTAGGCAAGAATGAAAATGAGTTTGTGTGACTTGAGTTCTAACAGAAGGACATAGTAAGAAGATAGTTCAAGGCCATGCTTGATTAAGAATGTACAGTTTACCATGAATATTTCTCGGGTAAATGGTGGACAATTTATTAAATAGTTGATACGGTTGGTGGAATAATGTATTAAATTATTTCCTTTTCTATATAGGGATAAGAGGTTTCCTATTTTAATAGCTAAAACTCCAGATGCTTGAATTATAGAAATGATTAATGGAAACTAAATATAGTAACTAGACCTTTATTTTGCCTTTTGGCCAAAAGTTTATTTGTGGTACTTTTTACAAAGCCCATCCCTTTAGGCCACTCTGTTGATGATGATGGTAAATTTCCTATCCCTGCCTGTGAGAGAATGGTAAGAGATCTTGCTTTTGATTTCATCATCAGAGGAATAAAGGGTTTAGATGTATTTGAGAACTTAAAGATAGCCACCAGTAAAATAAAAATAGAGTTCAACTTCCAAAATACTAAAATAGATAAAAGCAGGCAAAAACCTAGTCTTTATAATGAAGTGGAAGATAAAGTACATAGCACAGAAACACACAAAAAGAATTCAATAAAATATAAAAAATAAATGCAAACATATCTGTCGTTTCAGTAAATATATTTGGGCTAAACACTAGAAGGTGAAGACTCAGATTGGGTTTTAAAATATTCAAGTAAAGACTATTTGTAAGATACAGTCTGAAAACATAATGACTCAACTCTTAAGTAATGAAATTCATAGAACTGGAAAGTAGAATTGTGGTTTCCAGGGGGCAGAGGGTAGGAAGATTTGCTCTCTACTGGGTACAGAGTTTCAGATTTGCAGGATGAAAAGTCCTGGAGGCCTGCTTTACAACAATATGAGTATACTTCACACATTGAACTGACACTTAAAAATGGTTAAAGATGGTAATTTTCCATTGTGTTTTTTGCCACAATTAGACAAATATGACCTATCAAAATTAAAAATAAAAAGATAGGATCTGTTAGCAGTAGCAAGTAAGAGTCAAATGTGACAATACCCGACAAAACAATTTAATTAATATTATTTGCTGCATTTTTCGCACTCAAGAATGAGTGTAAATCATATACTAAAAGAAGTTGATGGAGAAACTGATTGAAGTATAGTTGTGTTGGGGAACTTTTATACTCTATATTCAGATACAAGGTAACTCTCTCTATATTAAATAAGTTCAGTTATCATTTTGAACCAGAACATCATCAGCGACTTTGATGAGAACAGTCTCAGTGGATGGATGGGATCAAAACTGCATGCCTCATGTAGAGGAATGAAAGGCAGCCATTAAGAGGGGACTCACAGACTAAAGTATCTACATATTGGTCTGTGAGTCTTCCTGCCTGGAGTTATTCTCTCCTGAAATGTGCAAATGCAATATAATTTGTGAACAGTGAAGGTCTTCAAACTGTGATGTTGTTCTCTCTTATGTTGCGGGGTGGTTGGGGGTTCCTCGACAAGGCTGATGAGATAATAGAAGTGAGAAGGCTCTGAAAGTTCAAGGGAATCGAACCTAATGCCAAGAGGTTTGTAACTGTGAGAGCATGAAACGGTCAAAAAGAACTGCTGTCCCCATGGATTTGTAGGAAATTACACTAAATATTTTATCAGTGGAGAGTATGAGTGGACCTCTTTAAGCAGTGCTAGGACTCTGTGCTCAGCCAAACCCAGAGGGGAACTCATCGAATCTAATCACAGGAGGAAGTTCTGCTCCTGCCCCCAGAAGGATGAAGACTGCTTGAAAGTTAGAGACTCTTCACTGACAGACGAGTATCATATGTCAGATATCATTATATCTATCATACATACTTATCATATATAATGTAGAAATATAATCTATCATATATAATGTAGAAATGCTATTTGAGACAGGAAGGAGGCATGAGATTTGCAGTCGGGCTGCCCTAGGTTCAAATCTCAGCTTTGCCATTTTCTACATTTGTGATGTTGGACAAGTTACTGAATCTTGCAGTGTTATTATGAGGATAGAACATACATAAAATACCTAGCATGGTGTCTGGCGTACAGTAGGGCTCAATCTGTGAGTGCTGCTAGTTCACTGATGCAGCCTTTGTAGGTTGACTGCCTGAAACCAAGGCCACAGAGGGTGGAGCTCGACACGGCACCCATGCTGTCTGACTTGAGAGCCCACGCTTTGTCACCACCCTGACTGCTTCTTCATGAAAGTGCTGTGTTTCCAAAATTCATTTAGGATGCAGTTGAATGGAGTTGGCACACACATTACTATAGATAATAATAGTAATCTGTGTTCTGATCAGTATTAGGTTCGTGGGCCAACCTTGATGTGTCTGAGGCATCCTAGTGTCAACAACACCATAGATCTTAAAACCCTAGTGAGATCCTGAAACAGTGCTGGTTTTTTCACTTTGGAGGGCTAGGGACTGTTCACTCCACAGGGCAGGCATTTCTAACCTCTCCTGCACCCCTCCACCCACTGCCTGGGCTTGGCGGTGGTTGGGAGGGGGCTTCTAGCAAAGCCTTTGGGATTCTGCCATTCATTCAGTGCCCTGTCTTCCTCTGACTTTTTTTCTCCTCTGCTTTTCTGCAATGGTTTCCACTTCTTGTCTTGAAGTGGATATTCCTGTCTCCTGTACTGGGGCCTTGATGGACTGACATTAACTCCTTGTCTGTTGTCTATGGATGTTTCTATATTGGAATGGTTGGAAACAGGCAGCTAATAAGAGTGACTAGCTCTGGCCCCAACCTGTCTCTGTGTCTCTCTCATTTGGACTGTACCAAGTGGCATGTGTGATCTTAGTTCCCTGACCAGGGATCAAACCCATGCCCCCTGCACTGGGAGCTTGGAGTCTTAACCAGTGGACCACTGGGGAATTCCGAAACAACACAACCAAATCTCCCAAAGGAAAAGATATGAGAACTCTTTTTTTTTTTTTTTTTTTAATTCTTACAATTTGTTTTTATTTCCTTAGCTGCACTTCTCTGCATGTGGAATCTTAGTTTCCTGACCAGGAGTCAAACTGCACCTCTTGCATTGGAAGCAGAGGGTTATAACCACTGGAACACCAGGGAAGTCCATTAATCTCATTTTAAGATGCACAAGGTCATTAGAAAAAGATGAAGACATATAAGAGCTATCTGTGGACACTGAACATTTAGATTTCGGAGGAAAGACACCTCTACATTGAGGGGAAAATGAAGATTCCATGCATTTACTGGGTAGACATTGAAGTAGTTGGGCTGCAGCTCCATGTACCCAGCAGATGTAGTTTGGGAAGTAGCAGGAGGGGTGGAGTAGAGGAGTGACAATTGCCAGAGCTTCCTCCCCTCCTTGCCACTTTCTGTGTTTTCCAAATAGGCCTGTTTGATTCATAGGTTGAAGACAGTCCCTGGACTGGGTTTCGAGGAGTGAGAGAAGGTAGTTTTAGCCCCAAAGGCTGTATTACAGAGAAGGGGGACGTAGGAGTGGGAATCACAGTAAGCAGTGAAGTTCTAGTGGCCACCTGACTATAAAGTCTAGGAGGACAGCTTTGGGGGCAATTATTGCTATATATATAATATAGAGCCAATGAGTATTTTTTACTCTACCTTTTTTTGTTGGCTGTGCAGCATGTGGGATCTTGGTTCCCCAACCAGGGATCAAACTTTCAGCCCCTGCAGTGGGAGCAGGAGTCTTAATCTCTGGACTACCAGGGAAGTCCTACTTTACTTTTAGGTGAAGTATTAATTAATTTCAACTAAGTGGAATATTTGGGTACAGTAAGAGGCCAAAATGGGCTTCCCAAATTAATCTGAAATCTCTGATTGTCATCTTGCATCTCTCTGATTTTCACTTGAAGTAGTTCAGTTCAGTCTTTTTCATTGTGACAATAACTTACTCAATAATTCCCATAAATTCTTTAAACTTTAAGATGGAGAAAATTGAGTATAGTATAAGTAAGCTCCATGGATTTTCAGAGAAACAATGTTTTAAATTTTGTGTCCATGATTCTGGTATCATTTATTTGTAAACAAGAAATTGGCAAGCAGAGATTTTTGTGGAAAATGGGGATGATTTGGTAAGTGCGAAGAGAGTTTTCTTACACAACAGCACCGCATCTTGTGCAGGAAATCTTGCATGGATTTTTCTGACTTTGGAGTAGAAGGCCATTGCTATTATACTTACAATGGTGTGAGAATAAGTTTCAAAGAGAGTTGAATGGAGAGAGGCTTTTAATGAGTGCATTGACATCTTTGTTTGTATATCCAGGATTGACTCAAAGGAAGATGCAGGTCATGAAAGCTTGGTCTTTGACCCAAGCTTCTACTTGGAATTAAAAGTCATCCAGTCAGTTCTGCTATAATGCAACTCTTGAATTTTAACAAATCACCATGCTACACAAAATTGCACAACAAAACCCACAGCACTTATGGGGAAAGTCGGGACCCAACATGCAAAAATGTAATCAATGACACTTTTTTTTTTAAATAAAGATAGGAACCAAATAAAAATGGGAGTATGTTTTGCACATGTTGAGCGGTTAAGACATACATAATTACTGCAAAAATATGGCACTGCAAAGACCTGAAGTTTGATTGTGAAGGTGGGCTTCAGAGAGCTACAGTGTGGGAGTCACTGTGAAGTGATGGAAGGAAGGCTGTGCGAGCTCTAATATATAACATCAATGCTTGTATATATATTTATCATATATCGTATGGAGATATGGGCTTCCCTGGTGGCTCAGCTGGTAAAGAACCTGGCTGCCAGTGCAGAAGACCAAAGAGAGACGGTTTGATCCCTGTATTGGAAAGATCCCCCAGAGAAGGAAATGGCAACCCACTCCAGTATTCTTGACTGGAGAATTCCATGGACAGAGGAGCCTGGTGGGCTACAGTCCATGGGGTCACACAGAGTCAGACTCGACTGAGCGCTCATGCACACACACATCTCACACACATATGGAGATACATAAAATACACAATTTACCTTTGAATCACGTGGAAGTTGGGGCTCCAACCTTGCACATAGTTGAAAATCCACATAGAATTTATAGTTGATCCTTTGTATCTGTGGTGTCTCTGTATCCAAGGCTCCTCATCTGTGGATTCAACTGCCAGTGGTCATGTAGTGTTGTATTTACTACTGAAAAAAGAATCTACATGTAAGTGGACCAGTACAGTTCAAACCCATGTTGTTCAAAGGTCAACTGTATATAGATAAACACACGTTGGCTTCCATACTCTATCTATATATAATCCATAGAGACAGCAAATGAGTGGTTGCCAGGGGCTGGGAGAGAAAGGGTTATGGGGAATGATTGCTAATGGAGGTGGGGTTTCCATTTGGGGTGAGGAGAACATTCTGGAACTAGAGAGTGGTGATGGTGCAACAGCATTGTGATTATACTTTGTGCTACTGAATTGCATGCTTTAAAATAGTGAAAATGGTAAACTTTATGTCTTGAATCTGTGTCCTGGGCAGAGCTCTGTGCTCGTCACTATAGGGGACACAGCAAGGAGTGCGGTGAGGTGCTGTCTCAAAGGATTGTGCAGCTTAGCAGGGAGGTGAGATAAACAGACAAGAGCTAGATTACAAGACAGAAATGAGATGCTCTACAGAGGAGATGACAACAGATGGCTTCAGGTATCCCCCAAAAGTGCACCTGTTCTTCTGGAGGAATCTGAAACGCTTTCCTTTCGGGCACTAGCATAGAAAGTGGACTCATTGGATCTCAACTGGATGTCACCTAGGAAGCTCTAAAAAGCACCTATCCTCAGGCCTGGCCCTATTCAAATTAAATCAAACCCTCTGGATCTCCTGTGGGATTCTCACATGCAGCTGAGGTGAGGACCAAAGGTTTAAGTAACAGTGGGATATTGACAGCTGCGTTCTGGGCAGAGGAAATTAAAGAAGCAAATAAATGCCCAGCTGGGAAGAACGTAAGTTTTGTTTGACTAGACAAGAGGATATAAATGCAAGAGATGGAGGAGTCAGGCAGGAAAAACAGCTTAAACAACCTCATTGGATATCTTTCATGTACATGTGGGAATCTGCAGTTAGTTTTGTTGTCAGTGGGAAGGACTCAGATGATTTTGATGTAGGAGGGAGGAATAGATATCTGTGCTTTAGATAGGTGACTGTGGCAGCATTTTGAGATAAAAATGATCTGCTGTATAACTCACTAGAGACAGGAAGACCTGTAAGGAATACATTTGAAAGGTGAAATCTGCAGGGGGACTTTTCTGGGGGAGGGTCTGCCAAGACAAAGCTATTTTCATCATACTAAGATGTTATTTGCCTTTTTAACTGGATTTGACATTTATACTGATGATGCAAAAGCCATGCCAGGAAAACTTTTGGTGCCTTAGCACAAATCAAGGCCATGGCACCGAGCTGTAGTCTTCATTTTTCTTTTTCATTTCTGTGCACCTACAGAAGAGGTTTCAGTTTCACTTAAGAATATCCTTGATGGAGCAGTAAAAATCTCAAACCTCAGGTTCACATCTTTTTAATAGTCCGTGCAGCAATAGAGGAAGCACTCCTAAAGCACTTCTGCTGCATGCAGACAATATTGATTGTCTTGAGGAGGAAAAGCATTCACACAAATGTTTGAGCTGAAGACTGTACTGGCTGCTTCCCCCCCCAGGAAACAGCCTTTTTACATGGAAGACAAATCAACATATTGTAGTCATGCAGTCTTGAGTATTTGGCAGACATCTTCTTGGAAGTGAACGACATGAGTCTGTCACTTCAAGACAGCAGTTACTGCCAATGAGACAATTTGCCCTCTTGAGCAAAAATGAGAATTTCAAAGATTTTTATCTGCCAGTGCACACCTGTGTACCAATACTTTAAAACTTTTCTGATGAGAGTTGCGATATCTTGCTATTATATGATGAGATGTATCAGCATTTGGAAGCTCTGTTTCTCTTAAGTGAACCAAGATTTTCCAGTATTAGTCATTGGGAGTGACTGTGTCAGGAGGGCTTAACTGAGATGGCTCATGTATTCATGCCTTCATTCAGAGAGCATTATGAGGTAGGTCAAATTTGCAGGATTTGGCCCTTGCATGAGGCATGATCAGTCAAAAAGCCAAAAAAACTGCACAGATGTTTTGACCTGATGGACTTAGCATTAGTCCTTTTAATGAGAAATGAGAGTCAACCAAGGGAGCTGGTGGGGAGGCGGGGAGGCTAAAGGAAAATGATATTCTGCTTTTGGCTGGATCCTGATATAAAATTGTCTTAATCTTTTATCAGATCTTTTGACATGAAGCTAAACTTAATGAAGCTTTTCTGTTTGGGGATGGCATTATGATACAGAGAAATTCATTTTCCCAAGTTTTTTTTTTTTTTTTTCCGCTTTTCTTAATAATCATGATTTTCTTTTTTGTTGCTTTTTTAAGAAGTCTTGTATGGTTCCAAAAGTTAGTGCACTTGGGGCTCCTGACCTCATTGTGAGAGCCACTGGATTTTGCCTAGCTGCCTTCTCAGTACAGCTGTTTTCACCAGGGCCCCAGTTCTTCTGGTGCTTCTGCTCACTTGGGACCTGTCTTCCTGGTCTCAGGTACTAGTCGGTGTATTTGAGAACTCAGGAGAGAGCTCTCTGAATTATAAATTGCTCAAAGTGGCCTGCACCCCACTTTGCCTCAGGAATTCCCTAATCATGTCTTCTTTCACCATAGCCTCTGACATAATTTTTTGCTTTTTGTTTTTTAATTTGCAGGCTTGGTTTTTTATTGGATATTCAATAGTTGTAATTTTTAATTTTCCTTTTGGTAATAACATCTCCGCCTTTCAAGGATCCTAGTTGTGGGAAGTCTGTGGTTTGCTGAGCATAGAATCAGCTCTCTCACAGCAATAGCCCGTTATGTCCTCGAAGACAGTGTTAAGTGCTAGGTGAAGGGTACAAGATAAGAGGTAGAAACTGGAATAGAACCAAGTTTTTCTGTGTAGGAAAATGGGAGAGATGGAAAGGTCCCTGAAAATGTCCCCAAAGGGGCACAAAAGCCAATGAGGATCAAAGACCTCTCATGGAAAGGCGATGAGACAGTAGACTGGCGGCCAGAGGCTGAAAAGAAAATTTTGAGAAGAGCTCTGCCTACAAGGCTTGGTGTGGTTGTGTGGGTATAAACACTCTGGCACCTCTCTTTGTGAAATCTTTAGCAAAATCCAGTCACTCACAGTTTACATGGAGGAATCTTCTTGATGAATGTGGAAAAATCCTTTTCCACGTTGAGGCTGAGGAGCAACATAGAGGCCCTTGGAGACTGTTCTGAGGATTATGTAAACCATGTAGACTACTCATCTTTTCTTAATGAATGAAGAAGTCTATGCTGCTGCTAAGTCACTTCAGTCGTGTCCGACTCTGCGCGACCCCATAGACAGCAGCCCACCAAGCTCCCCCGTCCCTGGGATTCTCCAGGCAAGAACACGAGTGGGTTGCCATTTCCTTCTCCAGTGCAGGAAAGTGAAAAGTGAAAGTGAAGTTGCTCAGTCGTGTCCGACTCTTAGTGACCCCATGGACGGCAGCCCACCAGGCTCCTCTGTCCATGGGCTTTTCCAGGCAAGTGTACTAGAGTGGGGTGCCATTGAAGAAGTCTATACCTAATTAAAATAGCTAGTGATCCGAGGTTAGGCAGGCAGGTCATACCCCATCCAGTACAGAAATTTCAGCCCTAACCCTTACACGTAGAAGCAGGGCCTCTGCAGCTCAGGGTCCTAGTTACAGGCATTCTGAGAGCAAAAGCCAAGGATGGTAACTGAAGTGTTATGGAGTGACAAGTCTTATGAATAAAAACTTCATAAACATAAAAAACTATTCAGTGGAAAGTTGCAAAAGATGTCTAACTATGTAAAATAGAAATTACTAGTTGGAATTAAAACAAGATAACAAATGACTAGCAAAAATGCCCCACACAGGCAGAAGTTCTATGTATAGTAACTGATGTCAATGTAAATTAATGATTTTCACCAGTTTGTATAATTACAGTGTTTTTCTCAGCCTCATGTAAACAGCTTTGAGACCAGGAGTCCCACTTATGGCCTGAGGACAGGCAGGCAGAAATACTTGGAGCTAAAGCAATCCCTTATCCCCTCCCCACATAAGGGAGTGTCTTTTTTTTTTTTTAAACTTTTTGTTTTGTGTTGGCGTATAGCTGATTAACAATATTGTGATAGTTTCAGGTGAACAGTGAAGGGACTCAGCCATAGATACATGTGTATCCATTCTCCCTGGAACCTCACAAGGGAATGTCTGCTCACACTGTTCACACCTCAAGACCTTCCTAGACCATCTGGAACCCTTGAAGTGGGTCCATTCTTCCCTAGGAAGTTTGCATCCCTTCCTCAGCGTCATCTGGCGTATCTGAATGCTGTCAAGAACTAGCTGCTGAGGCAGGACCAAGAGTCCAGATGTGAGGAGCTGAAAGGGCCAACTCTTCTTGAGCCCAGGTGATGCTACCTGTTGTGGGTGCTTTTCAGAAAAGGCTGCACCCTTTTCTCATGTGAGTCACCTGCACATCCAGCGCTCTGCTGTGTGAAGACCTGAGGGTGGGTATTGGAAGGGTGAGGAGAGCTTGGAGGAGAGCAATAGATGGGACATACGTGGGACTTCTCCTTGCTGAGGTTCAGGTGCGTTCTGAATGGGGAAGACGCAGACAGCTGCATTTCACTG
Organism: Bos indicus x Bos taurus; assembly: GCF_003369695.1. NCBI lineage: Eukaryota > Metazoa > Chordata > Mammalia > Artiodactyla > Bovidae > Bos > Bos indicus x Bos taurus. The sequence goes on along the minus strand of NC_040079.1, from coordinate 63,477,584 downwards.
TGGAAGGTGAGTTGCATGGACTCTAGCGGACAGGCTCCTCCTGCAGCATGTGAACTGCATGCACCCTCCAGCTGAATACCTGTCCGATTTCCCTGAGCATGGATTTTGGGTCTGTTGTGAGAGTGTCTAAAGGATGGGAATGGGGAGTGCCTGATTTGAAAAGGCTATAATCAGCAAGTCACCCAACCAGGGACCAGGTTGCCTCTGCAAACAGGACCTCTGTCTTCTTAGCTGAGAAATTTCTGGATGACCCCACTATGCGTGATGCTTGCCAGATTCGGCCTTTGCTCTGCTTCGTCTGCTGATGGAGGTAGCCTGAAGATCTGTCTGCCATGTCGCTCTTCCCTAGAAAGGCCCAGTGTCTGGGACCTGATACAGGGGTTGTTGCTGTTCAGCCCCTAAGTCGTGTTCAACTCTGTGCAACCTGCAGCACGCCAGGTTTCCCTGTCTTTCACTATCTCCTGGAGTTTGCTCAAACTCATATCCAATGAGTTGGTGATGCCATCCAACTATCTCATTCTCTGCTGCCGTCTTCTCCTACAGGGGTAGGAGATACAGGGGTAATAACACATAAATATTTCATATCCTATTTTATTTAGCTTCTTGAAATACAATTATCTAATCCTGTCTTTGAAGCCTCAAGCTCTGAGCTGGATGGGTGGGTAGTAGACCTGTATCACTATGAATTCAATCCGCAGAGTGAGGCATGTAGGTGGAGAGATGCATATCCCTCTGCACAATTTTATGAAATACTCTCTGCCTTAGAATTTTATTTTAATCCTAATGGATTTCTACAAATGTTAATAGTGTTTTAAGACAAGGTTTTCTGGTATTTGATTTTTTTTTAAGCCTTTATTGGAAAGAAATCTGTTAAGTTAATATATTACAGTTTGATGAAAAAAAAATGCTTCAAGAGATTTGGAGGCTCGTTTTCACATTTTGCCATCCTTTGACTTTTCTGGGCGCCCATCTGCAAATGACTTTGCTTTTGGATACAAATACTGCATTCAAAGATGATTTTTACTGCAGCTTAACAGAAAAATATTGCTATATATAGAAATGCACCTTGGTTGCTCACAAACGTGTAGCTTTTGTTCAATAACCAGCCTCCCTCTAAAGTTTCTTAACACCTGAGGACTTTCCTTTTCTTCTGAGATACAACATCCCTAAAAATCAATACAATCTTATTTTTAGTTCAGTAGTTTTACCTTGAGAGAGCAGGTAGCCCAGAAGTTTCTGTAATGAAAGCTGGTTGCATTTCTGTGAGAGTTGCATTGCCTGACTTTATATAGCATTTTCTTCAAGAGAACAGTCTTGCTTTTTATATTTTCAGCTTACCATATATATATTTTTTTTCCTTCTCTGGGTCTCATTTGGGACTATGGAGGAATTGAATTGGCCAGTGGCTTGCCACCTCAATGCTGCCTCCTCCTTAATCCTACCTGGAGGAAGGAAGCCTGATCAGCAAAGATCTTTCATCTTGTCTGTTTGGAAGCTGGCAAGGGGTCCCCTGTTGTTCACGTGTGTGTGTGTGTGTGTGTGTGTGTGTGTGTGTGTGTTTTGCTTGGGGAAATGGCCCCGAGAGGGCATTTGGGAGCCAATGCTACAGCGTTCTTGGGCATGGTGTCTGTCCATTTGCTGCACGTGAGGAGCCACAGCCTCCTGGCCATGCCAGTGCAATGTTATCATGTGGAAGGGAGGTCATTTCTTTCTCCTCAGTGAAGGAAACTTCTCTTTCTGAGAGAGATCCCTGAAGAGTAGCAAAGCACTTTCTTCTCACATCAGTTATTAGAAATGGTATAATGATTGGGTTTTTTGTTTTTTTTTCTTTCTCCTTTTCTCCTCCTCCAATAAATAAAAGTGGGCCAGATACTGGAAGAGGTTGGTTAACTTTACATCCCTGGTTCCTGGCAGCATGCAGAGAAAAGGTGGCTGGTTTTATTTGCTGCAGATTGAAATTCCCTACATTCTATGAGCTTAAATCCCTATGAAGTGGGATTATAGCATCCATATCCATGGATGCAATTTAGCAGTTGTTGGGTTTCTCCTCCCACTGGAATGCAACCGTATGGGTATTTTGATATTTGTCTGTAATAAATAGAAAGGATATGAGGAAAGGTCAGCTCCTGAAGTGGGTTTTTAGTTTGTTTTGGTACCACCGGAAACTTCTTGTGTTTGGCCAATGTTCTTCTAATGACCTGAGTCTTAACTACCCTTTTAATTATCTGAATTTCACTGGAGTCTGCAAATTAAGGGAGTATAAATAAATGTCTCATTGCCAGGAGAGTGATCTAAAAGTATCCTCAATGTGTGATAATAAATAGTTCAGTTAATGGTGTAAAGTATTACACCTTCTCATTTCTTAATTGAGGCGAAAATTTCAATTCAGGAGGAGTGCGTCTCCTTGTACTATCAAACTCAGCATGCTTCTCATGACGGGTTTGTTTAGTTCAGTCATTTTTTTTTTCTATTCAGTTTCCTAGAAAGATATGTATCACTCCAGTGTTGTGTGTGACACCTAACAGATTATGTAATGAATATGTATTTAGTCTTTGGGTTAGTATCCTTTTTTAGAGAGTAACATTTATTTTTGCAAGCTCTTCAGAATTCAGATGAGCTTGCAGTGAAATAATATCAATGTCTATCTAAGGGTGTAATCCCAGAAATGTTTGTATTACTCTAATTTTAGACTATTTGTAATAAATTTAAACTTCAAAGTTTAGTGCGTGTATGTTTTGAAAAAGAAAAACTGAGAAACTTGATTAACTTCACTGCTGTATATAAGACTCTTCTTCATATTCAGAAATAATCCTTTCTGTTGCACTTAGGGCTATATAATCGACAGTTTATTTCTTATATGTGTAGCCCTGCCTCTACCAAATTTAGGATACATTCCTCATGCTGACATTCAAAGCCCTTTGCTAAAGTCTGCCTTTAATAGGGTCTCACTTCCTTGCCCACAGGAAATTAGAATGTCACCAAACTGGGCAACTGGCGGCTTTCTAAATGGCCTCTTTGCTACCCTGGAATCATGGTTTATTCCTGGAATGACTCTTTCCCCCCCATGCTTCCCTCCCCTTTATGTTTCATAATTTTACCCATCCATCCCACGAGCTTCCATGAAGCCTCTCCTGATTCCTTTAGTTAGGTAAAAGTTCACTTTCCTCTTACGGTATGTATCATTACCTCCCCCTTCAGAGTGGCTCTGTTAGTCTGCTAGAGTGACCATAACTGAATACCACACACTGGGTGACTTAAGCTCCAGAAATTTATTTTCTCACAGTTCTGGAGGCCAGAAGTCCCAGATCAAGGGTGTCAGCAGGGTTGATTTCTCCTGAAGCCTGTTCCCCTGACTTGCAGAGTTCCCTTTGTGTCCTCACCTGGTCACTTTTGCTGTGAATGCATCTCCCTTGCATCCTGGGATGTCTTCCTCCTCTCAGAAGGACACCAGTCAGGTTGGGTAGGGTACCCCGCACATGACCTCATTTAACTTTAATTGACCTCCTGAAGGCCTTGTCTCCAAATACAGCCATATTCTAAAGTCCTGGGCTTAGAACTTCAGTATATGAATTTGGTGGTGGGGGCGGGGGGGTGGGCACAGTTCAGTCCAAAACAGTGACTCTTTATACATTACATGTTTTCTCCTCTTTCCTTTCCCTGGTTAAATTGTGAGGGATTTGAAGTCAAAGGTAGGGCCTTGTACAAATGGACTTACTGGATTTTAATATAATGCCTCATACATAATAAATAGTCAATAAGGATCTGCTGGATTTAAATTTAATTAAATAAAGTCTTCAGAAATTTAGTGTTATTATTATACTTTTATGGAAATGATCTATGGCCAAAACAGGGTTCTTAAAGTTTCTTGATGGATTTAGCTGAATGTTGCCAAGTAATTTATAAAAACTAAACATTGCCAGAATACTATGTTACTCTTCTTCCTTCAGACTTAAGTAATACTTATATACCTTCTTTCAGTCTTATAAACTCAAGGTGAAAATCGAGGTCAAGACAGAACTTAACACATCTACCTTTTAAATCCACACATGAATCTTCATTGCCTTTGGCAGTCGTTCTCTGTGTTTGATTGGCAAATGTTAAATAACGCTTGGGTGTAACAAGCCAATTCACTCAGCTCTCTGGGGCTGGTGACATCAAAGGATTCATCAGCAAGCCTAGCTACTCAGAATTAGATGTTCCTTGGGAATATTTCTGAAGTTATCATTGGTTATGTTAAGAAAGTGGTTATTCCCATTTGAAAAACCCGTAAGGTTCAAAGCATTCCTGCCGTTCTCCAATGTGTGGGGGATGTCAAATACGTCTCTGTGTGTCAGGGGAGAATCTTTGCTGCTGTGCAAGAAAATGTCTTGTTTTGCCCACAGCCTCCTCAGCACTCCACCCCTGGGGGGATGCTTTGTTTGGAAAGGTCTGGTTCAGTTTCTCAATTTGATTTGCAAGGTCCTGCTCTGCTTTCTGCTAGTCTGATCTTCTGTGTGTTTATAGAGTTGTCTTCATCAGAGGTTTGAAATATCAATCTCTGGGTGCAGATTAGAGTGTGCCCTCAGCCTTTCTGACAGCTTTTATCTGGAGGAGGGGGCTTTTAGGGTGCCTGAAGACTTGTATCCATTCACGCCCCAAGTTACCAGGTCCCTGCAGATTGCATTGCCACCTCCCTGAGCTGAACCTGAATGTCATGCTGCTCTCTTCTCTTGCTGAAGGCTGTATACATGTCTTAGTCTGATCAGGCTGCTATTACAAAAATCCCACAAATGGGATGGTTTATAAACAATAGACATTAATTGCTCACAGTTCTGGAGGCTGGGAGATCCATGATTAAGGTGCTGGCAGATTGGGTGTCTGATCAAGGCCCACTTTCTGGATAATAAAAGACCCTCTTCTCTCTGTGTCTTCACAGTGTGGAAGGAGGCAGGTGTGCTTTCTCAGACTTCTTTTATAAGGGCACTAATCCTAGTCATTGGGCTTCCCAGGTGGCGCTAGTGGCAAAGAGCCTGCCTGCCAATGCTGGAGTTGGAGAAGACATGGATTCGATCCCTGGGTTGGGAAGATTCCCCTGGAGGAGGGCATGGCAACGCACTCTAGTATTCTTGCCTGGAAAATCCATGGACAGAGGAATCTGGAAGGCTACAGTCCATGGAGTTGCAAAGAGCTGGACACGACTGAAGGGACTTAGCACTCACACATGCAATCCCAGCCATTAGGGCTTTGCTCTCATGACCTAGTCATCTCTTAATACAGTTATGCTGGGAGTTAGGATCCAAGGTATAAATTTACAGGGGACAGGGAGGGATAGCATAATCATTCAGACCAGTGAATAATCCATGAGGAGCCACCCAGTGGAATCTGCTGTGGAGTCCGTTGCCCATTATGTGCCTTCCCATCCTTCATGTAGCCATAAAGATTCTTATAAGGAATTTCTCTTAATGTTTTCAGGTTTTATGCCTTTGCTTCAAAGAAGCTTAGAACCAAATTTGAAACTTCATCATGGTTACTCAGGTCAACTCATATAATTATCATGTTTGGATTTTGATTTTGTTCTCCTGATTAAAAAAAAAATTATATTTGCATAATTATTCACTTGTAAGAAGTTTTGAAAACAATATAGAGAAGTCCCATGTACTCATTACTCAGCTTTCCTCATGCTTTATGTCTACTTTTTACTTTAGGAGAGTTTTAGATTTTCACTCTAATTTTTAAATTTGTTTCCTTAAAATGATTGCTATGTTTTTTGTTATAATTTTTCATTTTTTATTTAGAGAAAAGTTGGAAATAACTAAAAACTGGTAAATAAGGAAGATTAACAGGATCTGTCAACTGTGTGTTAACTTGAGCATGTTTCAGATCACTTTACTAGATAACAGGGATTAGGAGTTTTTCTTCCAAGATACAAACACAGAATGACATCCTCAGTATTCCTCAGTATGGTCTCTGACATGTTTCTGATGGTCTTTTCTTATTTCTTTAATGATACCAGTAGATTATTAAACTAATACTCTCTAGATAATCACCTAAAATGAGGCTTTAACCTTTTTCTTATGTCATAATTATTATTCTTGAAACTATCATCCTCCATACATTACTGATCTCATGCTTGATTGATTCCCTTTACTGCTTATTATTGATATATCACACCATTTCACATTGGGTTAATCATATAGTATCTTATATTTTTTCCAAATTTACTTTTTAGTCTATTCTTCCATTTTTCCTCTCACCTGTCCCAGATTATAAGCACTTTGAACCTTTCTGCCTTATACTTTTAATATTCTTACTATATTCTTTAGCACAAATTTAAAATACAGGAGGTCATTTGGATATTTTTCTCCTAAAAAGTGGTATTTTCTACCTGTCCATTCTACATCATGGTGTCCAATATGGGAAGGAAGGAGAAAGCAGATTCCTTCTGATGACTGATTCTCTGGATTTGTTAGCAGCCAAGGATAATTTTGAGATTTGGTGCTTGCCTTGCAATCAGAGAGCCAGGCTTCACAAGTCTTGGCTTACAATTATGTGCAAGAAGCTGTAAAGGTTCTGAGTTGGGCGTTTCCCCCTCTTCGTCTTAGAGTGCCCTCCCTCTTTAAATGATTAGTTTGCTGATGGAGAGAGCAGGGCTGGTTAATGAGGCATTCTGTTTCAGTGGTGTACTTGAAAGTAATTCAGTAATAATTGCTGCGTGTTATGATTCATATCCCAGAACACACAGTAGCAATAACACATCAGTTATGAAAGTACCATTATAAGACTGAGAGGGCATTAACCCAGCTACCCTGTTTTCTCTAATGGCCACAGTACCAGGAAAAGATTCAGACCTAGACTTTCTAAAGAGCCTTCCCTGAAGCACTGGCCTCAGAAAGGAGAATAGAGTTGCAGTTGGGGAATAGGAACTTGGGTGTATTCTCCTTGTCTTGTCCTAAAGCTCAGGCTAATAAGATGGGTCTACCTCTGAGAAGTTAGCCTTGTGTCCTGTCCCACAGGGATAAGCAGGACTGCGTCCTTGGTCTCAGATCAAGGGAACTGGGACTTTCTTAGTGGTTGAGTCAGTGGCAGTGGTTGACTCAGCTTCCATTGTAGGGGGCACAGGTTTGATCCCTGGTCAAGGAGTTAAGATCCTGAATGTGCACAGAGTGGCCAAAAAATAAAATAAGCTTCTATCTAAAAGAAAAAAGAAGAAGGGAATGATTGTTTAGGGCTGTTCTTAGGACAAGAGCACTCATGAGTTTATCCTTTTTAAAAAAAAATCCTGTAGACAGACTGTTTTTCATCAGTTTATCATACACCAAGACTAAGGGCCATAATCAAATATTCTGCAGCTCTGATTCCCTTGACTAAATAAGTCTTCTGCCCAGGTGGTGGCTCAATGGGTAAAGAATACACCTGCAACGTAGGAGACATAGGTTTAATCCCCGAGTTGGAAAGATCCCCTGGAGAAAGGCATGATGACCCACCCCAGTATTATTGCTTGGAGCAGTCCATGGTGAGAGGAGCCTGGCAGGCTACAATCCATGGGGTTGCAAACAGACACGACTGAGTGACTGAGCACACGTGCATGCCCAGTTTATGAGGTGGTCCTTTGGGCTTTCTTATTGCCTCTCAGGGGTCTGGGGCTGAGATTCAACAGGTGGGAAGGAGAAGATCTGAATTTGTGATTTTGACTTCTCTGGACTCAAGTTCCCATTCATTTTTCAGTACTTTTGCATCTTAGTCTTGTTAGAAAAATTCCACCTTGTTCTTTACTTCCCATTTGCTCCCCAAATATGGGGGGCTTGTAGCTCAGTTGGTAAAGAATCTGTCTGCAATGCAGGAGACCCTGGTTCGATTCCTGGGTCAGGAAGATGCCCTGGAGAAGGAAATGGCAACATACTGCAGTGTTCTTGCCTGGAGAATCCCATGAACAGAGGAGCCTGGCAGGCTACAGTGCATGGGGTCGCAAGAGTCGGACATGACTTAGCGACTTAAACCACCACCACCACCACCAATCTGAGAATTAGAAAAGCTAATGATGTGTTATTGTTCTATAGTAGTGTGGAGAAAATGAGTATAATTGATAAGTTTAAAAAATGGAGTGTTTCATGTAACTGGAGTTAATTTTGTTCATATTTTAAGTGACTTCTTGGTTTTCACTTGTGAACTCAGGAGTGCACAGATCGGCATTACCAGAGGCAGAGGTCTAAGCATCTGTGGGTTTGCTTCCTTCAATAAGAAACCTGTAAAAAATTTTTGAACTTGTGATTTTTACTAATAACTTAAAAGATTTTATTAGCTTAGGGAAACTAGAATTCTTAAAGGGCTAATCCACTGTGTTAATTTCCAGCATGTAGCATGTTTAAAATCCTTAAAGGCACTTTTCTAAGTGTTTAACGTATATTAACTCAGGTATTCCTCATGACATTCACTGGCTAGGTACTTTTCCTGAGGACTAGAAGATGGCTGGACTGGGATTTGAACCTTGGCAGTTTGTTCTGGAGTTTTTCTTCTTAACCACTGTGCTGTGCCTGCTTTCAGAACTTGCAATGTTTCTAGCTTCTCTTTCTTTCTCACCTACTTCTCAGTGTCTCAGCCACTTGCTCACAATCTTGCACTTACTGAGACCTGCTATTAATTAGGTGTTGTGGTTGAGTATATATCCTGTCCTCAGAAACTCAGACTGGCAGTGGGGTACAGATATATCAGTTGCAGAACGAGGAGCATTCAGAATTGGGAAGTAGAACAAGAACTGTTGGGGAGGTTGCGAGGAGAAAGACAGATCTGTTCTGTTGGGGGAGGCGGTGGAGGATGTGAGTCTGAGAAAAGACCTCAGAGCATCAGCAGCCCACTGCGTGCGCGTGCGTGCACATGCACACATACACACACAAGATTAGGAGAAATTAGTCAGTGGGCATAAAGTGTAGACGGTTCAGGAATGAACTGCAGTTCTATTTGAAGACAAAAGGAAAATGAGTATATTTACCAGTAGGTGAAAGGAAAAAAAGTTATAGCTGGAAAGTGAAGTATTGGAGTTAAAAATACCAAGGGACAGGGGTTCTGAGGGATTCATTGTGTGGAGAATCATAACAACAATAAATATCAAATTCAACTGAGAATTGCTCCAGGAAGTTGGCAGTGGGTCATGACTTTTCTAGGGCTGATTGGTAGCCTTTGAAATAAGCTGTTTTATTGGTGCCATTTGTCTTTTGACATAAAAGTACTTGATGCTAAGCAACCGCATGCAAAAATCAAGCCTTCCTACTTTATAGCACATACTTCACCCCTCTGGAGACCAGAGCTATGACATAGGTAGGGTCATCATTGTCTTAATTCAAAAGACATTTTGAGATATATTTTATAGATGAATTTCTAACTAGCATGTGAAATATATAGTAAATCAACATGATATTACATTGGGATGGGATAATGGAGCGGAATTTATACCTAGGCACTGTCTGCTCATGATAAAATTGCTTGTTAATTCTTAGTAGATTTTTTTTTTTTTTGGTGGATTGCTGACTTAATAGTTCTCATCTTTAGAAGTGATGCTGAAAGTGAAATCTTTTCACTTTGTGTGTTCCTTCATCCGATCCTTCCATAATACACACCACGTTCACTTCCCCGGAGACCCTCATACTTCTAACAAGTGCTTTACATAGTTAACAATACCTGAATTGTAACTATATCAAAACATTCTATTAAATACTTCATGCATAATATAATATTCCTTATTCACAGTTGGAAGGAGGTATGATAGCTGGCATATGTAGGTTTGAAACACGACTCATTTTCACTGCCAGAGTTTATTTTTGTTATACTATTCCGTGGAGTCTAAAAATAAAGATCTGATTGTAAAATTATAATAACCTAGAATTAAAAGGATAAAATACTATTTGGAGTCCTTGTTTGCAAATATTTATCAGTATTTAATTTTTACAATAAATCTACAGAAACAAAACCTGTTCATTATTTTTTCATTGATTCTTAAGTCTTGCCAACAGTTATGTCACTAGGAATATATTAATGTACTCAATTCCTCTAAATATATTTGTAAATGTGGGTGGGGGAGTAGTTTTATCTGCTGTTGTGTCCACATCTAGCTAGTTGTCTATTTAATTGTATCTGTTACTTTTCTTGTGCATACACTTTATGGGGTTTCTTTGTACTTGGTTGATTTGAAAGGCACGTTTTTCTGATTGCTGTGTCTATATAAGATCTGTCAACCTAAAAGAAAGTAGTGTTTACTCACAGATTCAGCCAATCAATCTATCAATTTTAATGAATACCTACCATGTGCTAGGATAGTTGCTTAGTGGTAAACAGAACTGTCACCTTCCCTGACCTCATGGAACAGACAGTGAAGTCCTGGAGACAGGCATTGAATGAGTAAACAAACAAGTAAATACAAATTATCAATTGTGTTTAGGAATACAATAAACTTTTTCTTCCTGTTAAAGAGAATAAGGGGCTATTATTAAAGAGAGGCTTGTGTGTGGAGGATCCTACTACAGACGTGGTCATCAGGGCTAATGTCTGCTATTTATGTGGACTTTCATTTGCCATTCTAGATTGTACATAGTGATAGTAAGTTTTAGAAATTTAAATTTGTTCTGCACTTTTTAGTGTTGTACAAATATTTCTTGGATTATTTAAAGTTCAGTATATGTTAATTTGGGTCTAGATTTTTTTTCACATTGTGTCATGTATATATTAAACTATTCACTGCTAAAGGAAATTATATAATTCAACTATAAAATTATATAATTTATAGAATAAGAAATAAAATCTCTTTTAGTGGTAGTTTATATTTTAGAGAATTTGAGTAGAGGAATGTGGATTATCTTTGCATTTTTTAGCACTTATGACATATAAAAAGTATTTCCTTTTTACTTTTATTTTTATTTATTTGGCTGTGCTGGGTCTTATTTGCAGCATGTGGGATCTAAGTCCCTGACCAGGGATCGAACCTGGGCCCCTGCAATGGGACTGTGAAGTCTTAGCCATTGGACCATGAAGGAAGTCCTTAGCACTTATGACTTTTAATTTTGGTATTTACTTACGTGTAAGCAGTTTCTGATCATTGTGCAGGATGAAACCATTTGAGATAAAGGCAGAAGAGAAGGAAAGCATTTCCTCAAAGAGTGTATTATTTGTATGGCATATTTAAAGCTCTGATTATATAACAAAATTTCCATGCTCTAATACACTGTGGAATCCTTTGTCACCAAAACTTTTCAGCTTCCTATGGGCAAACCTCTGGTGTCCTAACTCTGCTAGAACTGTGAGTTAGTCTGGCATTCTGACATTTAGCAGTCCCTTCTGCATCTTGGCCTAATGACAGGAATATTATTAATAATACGTTGTTCTCAATTTAGGGAATACCAGTTGGCCTTGAATTTGTAGACCCACAACTTCTTAAGAGTTCTGTTTATATGTTCACTTCTATAAATCTCCAGAAATATGTGTGGCTAAGTGTACCATGTTGATATTTTAAAAAATGTTCGAAACATTAGTTTAGTCTACAGAAGGCTTGTGAAACAACCTGAATCCTCATCCCTTTATCTAGAGCTTATTTTTCTTTTAAATTTTAAAAAAAAATTTAAATTTTAACTGGAAGATAATTGCCTTAAAATGTTGTGTTACTTTCTGCTGTAAACAACATGGTTCAGCTTGAAATAGACATATGTCCCCTCCCTCCTGTGCCTCTCTCCCACCAACCCCCGTCCCACTCATCTAGGTCATCACAGAGCACTGAGCTGCGCTTCTGTGCTTCCCACTGCTCTCTATTTTGCACATTAACCTAGAGCTTTATTTATTCATTTGGCTGCATCGGGTCGTAGTTGCAGCATTTGGGATCTAGTTCCCTGACCAGGGATAGAACCCAGGCCCTCTGCGTTGGGAACCTGGAGTCTTCGCCACTGGATCATCAGGAAAGTCCCTAACCCTAGAGCTTTTAAAACATTTTAGTATGTTTAAACTTTCCCTGAGATCTGAAAATAACCCTTTTCCTAGCCCCCAGAATCTAAAAACCCTCATTTTAATGACTTAGGACCAGTATTCTTCTACCACTTGTTTTCTTTTGATTGGCTTACTTGGGTTCTATTGAGTAAGCTGCTTCCTTTTTTTCCTTTGAATGAGAGTTGGCTTTAGCTGTGGTTACGAGGTCCTGTGTTCATTCCTATACCCTGCCTTGGTGTGTTCTGTCAGATATGTGTTGCATGTATTCTGTATTGGTGCCCTGCTTTTTATAGATAGACCCCCTTAGTGACTGAATCTTGCCCCTGAACCCCTGCTACTATGCCTCTCTTACACAGACTGTTTACTTCTCTGTTGCAACACCAGTTGACTCTCTGTTCCTATATTTCCCAGTGCTGTGCCTTGTGGTCCAAAGCTGGAACATCCAGTTGCCCATGTCATGCTGGCTTGGCTTGTGTCTTTCCGTTCTTCTCACTGGGATATTTACTAGTCAGCTACGTCTTGGTCTTTGAGTTTGGCCAGAACCATATCTCACTCACTGTAGAGCACCTCACTGACATTTAACATTGTCGTGGCTCCTGTGTGGAATTCAAAGGTATGAGAATTCATTTTGGCTGAAGAAACGTTTTTTGAGCACCAGCTGGATGTCAGGCAATGGTTTGTATTTTGACAGAGAGATTAGTGAGACCTGATCTCAACTTCTTGAGCCACATAATCAGTTGAGAGAAGAAAATAAAATTGGTTCATGATACATGATTAGTAAAGGAATGGCCTAAAAATATAGCCCACACACAATTTTATAGAATTGTAGAATTTGCTTCAGAAAGGCCTAATTATACCCATGCCTTTTCAGTTCTGGATACACCTAAATTCATGAAACCTGCTTATTCAGTGTTCTTAAGGGAATTTGTTGAAATGTTTTATTGTTTCTTAAGATTTTTTTGCTTTTATTTTTGTCCCTCTACCTCAGTAAACTTTTATGAAAGTATTTCAAATCAGCATACATGTTTTGGAAAGAATGAAACCATTCTTTGAGAGAGTTATCACTATAACCAATAGGAGAAAGAAGACTTCTATGAAATGTTTGCTGAATTCTCTGTCCATAGGATTCATAGAGTTAAACAACTTTAAGAAATGTCATGGGACACTTAATTACATATTGTCTCTTTAATAGATTAAAACTTTGGGGTTTAACTTCCTTTTGGGTCCTGTTCACCATTTCTCCTTTGATTTTCAAGTAAATCTAAATATTTCTTACAACAACTGAACAACCATTCCCTATTTCTTCCTTTTCAAGTCTTTTATTTTCTTTTAGCAACTGAATGTCTTTATCCATGTCTCCATGATTCAGCATTATCCTCTCAACTCAGTGTATTGCCTTTCTTTGACTCCAGCTTGTCCATGTTCTGTATAAAATAAAAAAGCCTAATTTAGCACTCTATCTTTGAAAGGCTGATCAATGGTAAGTAAAATAGAGAAAATTTGTTTTCAGGATTGTAAGTCATTTTATTGCTGTTCAAAAATTAGTGATACCTATGGCTGATTCATGTTGATGTTTGGCAGAAACCAACACAATTCTGTAAAGAAATTATCTTTCAATTAAATAATAAATAAATTTAAAATTAAAAAAGGAGTTAAGGGGGAAAATTTTTTTTAAATTAATGATAGTCTCTATTATAATCATTGAAATATAGCCTTAAGAGTTGATCAGTTTTCAATTTTAGAACTTTTTTGGTTGCTGTTTTTGTCATTTTCTATTAAATATAATGTATATAAGATAATTTCTATTATTATAACATATATAGTGTATATTTTTAATCCCTACATGTTTTTTTTATTTTTATAGATAGTTGTCGTATTTCTTTCTTTCAAGTTAGTCACAACCAAGCTGGTGTAATTTACAAAGCTGTATTTCAGCTCTGTTTCTCATATTCCCTTTTCATTTGTATAGCTTGCCACCGTGTCACAGAGAGAATTCCCTGTGGCTGATCCCTGAGCCCTGACCTGATATAACTGCATTTTTTCCCCTTGTGATGGCTGTTAGTTTAACCTATGATAGACCAATGTTTTTGAAGAAAGAAGTTTATTACCTTGGTGGAATTAAATAAATAATTATATTTTTGAGAGAAAGATGGCATGAATGTGCTTTTGAAAAGTCCTATTAATGTTCATTATAATATAAATATTTTCTAATCATCTGTCAATTTACATTTTTCTGCCTGCTCCAGGTAAATCAAATGGTCTTATATCTAGGCTCAGTATGTTTTTTCAAGATAGAAACTAAATTTACAGTTTCTAGATTTTAAAAATAACCATTTTCAACAGGTTTTTCCTTTTATTTTTCCTATATCATAGACAGTTACTATTTTTTTTTATAAGAATCAATAATCCTGATGGCTCAATTCCTTAATCTCATATTTCAATAGAATTTTTTAAAGGCAAGTTTTATAAAGTTAATTGCATATTAGATGGGGTTTGGGGCATTCTGTTTCTTAAAAATAAGGATCAAAATCACTGGATTTTTTGCACTAATCTTTGAAATGATATTGTAATAAGAGTTTCCTTATAGAAAGGTAATTTTTCTTATAAAGCATCTCTCATTTAAAAGAAACCACATCTTTGCTGACTGCCCACTCTACTGCAGGAATGTGTTAAAGCAGAGAAAACGGTCCTGCTTCTTAGAATTGTTGGCCCACATGAATCAATCAGGGGCACAGTCATCACTAACTTCAAAGAGATAATATTAATATAATTGTCTTTTTCCCTTTTTGAAACACATGATGACTTTTAATTCTGGCTGTAGTATTAAGTCATAGGTATTTTTGTGATGAGAATATTAATGATGGTTTGCAGACCAGCTTAAATGATATTTTTAACAGGTTCGTTGCCCAGAGAGAATTAATTATAGCATTAATAAGAATAGCGATTTGTGGGGTAATAGGAAATAGAGGGGGCATTGAGAGACAGCACACAGGACAAGAACGCCTTCATGTTTATTTGTGATCAGGTGACCATTAGACGATTTCTGGGTAATAATGTACCCACTTGTATTCTTTCAAGCGGCAGGGGAACTGTCTGCCTCTTTAAGAATTCTGTGACACCCCTCCACTGCGTTTGGGCTACTTTCTTTTCTGCTTCCTGATATAATTATCTCCATATGTGTTCAAATCTTTCATAATGACACCAGTATGTGAAATCTTCCATAATGACACCGATATGCGAAGGATAGAAAAGGTAAATCCTTTGTTGTTAAACTGGGGTCTGATTCCTTAGGGCACCTTCAGTTTCTGGGCTGGTACAGATTTCAGCATTCTGTCCCCACTTCTCCCACATGCCTGCTGAGAGCAACACCCCTCTGACATCCAGAGGTGTGTGGGGGTATAATTTACTGGTACCCAGAGCCTGCTGGCTGTGTGTGTTATTCCATCTTCTTGGGGAAGGAGGACAGTGTGGTTTCAAAACTGGAATCGTGATTATGGCTTTCTGATCTACTGCTGCCTGCCAGGCATGTTAAAAAAGAAAAGGAAGGGAAGTTTAACGCAAATCGCCATCTCTTTGAGGCCAGGCCATTTTTAGTTGTCTCACACTGCAGTAGCCTTTGGAGAAACTGTTTTTCACCTAAGTGCTTTCATATGTTGCTTTGAAGACACTGGATGCTTGGGGCTGAAGTCCTTGTGCAGGTCCAAGGACAAGCCAGAGCCCAGGTTCTTCCTGTTGAGGTGGAGACAGGCTATCGCTTCCTTGGCTAGAGGTCTCTGATCTTTAACAGCAAAAGCATGCACAAGTCAGAGCTATAGGGAGCTGTTTTGTGGGCATATAATTGAATTTTAACATCTTCATCTGTGGGAAAGTATAAGTAAACATATCTCACAGAGTTGTTGAGGGGACTGAAAAATAAAATGTGATAACTCAGAATAGTGTTTCATACGTGATAAGCCCTCAGTGAATGTTCATTTATTTCCTTGCATGTGACAGACCGCTGTAGCCCACATCTTCCATGGTAGGTGAGCATGAGGCAGAATAAGAATATTTGCAGTATGTTAGTCAGGCAAAAAATAATTCATGGCAGTCCCTGGCATCTTCATTGATTAAACAAATTTACTGCACAAGCAGCCTTGGTGAAGATGTAGGGGGTTAGAGAGCAGAGCTGAAAGTGGGCCTGACTCTATAAGGATACACCCAGAAACCTCTAGTACATCAGTCCCAACCTTTTCGGCACCAGGGACAAGTTTCGCGGGAGACAGTTTTTCTATGGGCTGGGGGAGGGGGAGATGGGTTCAGGATGATTCAAGCACTTTCCACTTATTGTGCACTTTATTTCTGTTATTATTACATCAGCTTCACCTCAGATCATCAGGCATTAGATCCCGGAAGTTGGGGACCCCTGCTTTAGCAGTTTGTTTGCGGAGTGCTCAGATTTGGTTTTTCTGTAAGTCATTGTGAGCATCCCACCTAGGATAGAATGGCTTGCTGATGTAAGCAAATGGGGAGTAGGGAGATAAGGCTGGTTAGGTTGCTCTGATGATACTCAGAAAAAGATAACAAGCTTATGAAATGGACTTTATAGGCTTAATGCTTTTCAACTCTTGATGCCTTCGGAAGGTGCAGGAAAGATCCTAGGTGTCAGTTAGGGACCACCATTCATTTCAGATCTCCGGAGCATGTACATTGTCAGCCGAAGGCTTATAGATGGGCAGAGCCTTCTCTTGGTGAAGAAAGACCTAAGGAAGATCATTGTTCTTTACAGGACTGTGGAATGTGTGGAGATTATGTTATTGACCGTATATACACAGATATTCTTAAATTCAGGTAAACCTAATTTGCAGCTCTGGATAGGGGGAGAGATGATGGATCTCTGGTTTCAAAGATCAACCTTCTAGAGCAGTCCTGTCCAATAGAATGCCAGTCACACATATTATTTTAAATGTCTTAGTAGCTACACTAAAAAGTTTAAAAAGTGATAGAAATAAAAGTGAAATTAATTCTGATACTATTTTATTTAACCCCATATGTTCAAAATATTATTTCTATATGTAAACACATAAAAATTTAGATACTCTACATTCTTTTTTTTAAGAATCAAATCTTCAAAATCTAGAGTGTCTTTTACATAGACACTGTATAATAACAAGCACTTATTGTAAGCTCTTTAAACATGTTATTTAATCAGACCTTAAATGTCACACCCTAGGTACTAGTGTTATTTCCATTTTATAGATGAGGAAATAGGCTTAGCGAGGTTAAGGAAGTTTTCTAAGGTCAGAGAGCAACTAGGTGGCAAAGCTAGGATACAGTCTCAAGCCATCCGGCTCCAAATGTGTGCTGTTAATAGGAGGTTATCCTGCCGCAGTTAACATGATCCTTCAGTGTAGGACACCGAATGAACTCTGCCATCGAAAAAGAGAGATTAATGTTGGAGACTAAAGTGGTCTAAACTGGCATCTTGAAATGTCAAACATGGAATCCTTTACCACAGCCCTGGTGTGGTCAGCTGTCTTGTCTGCACCACAAAATGTAGAACTGATAATCCGAAGAGTTTCCTCTTTGTTTTTCTGACTCTTCTTCCTTCTTGCTCTGGGTTTAGCATGCAGTGTTCCTCATTGAAATCCTGTCTGTCTTGAATTGTTTTTTCCTCTGGGGGTGGAGGCGGTGGTGGTAATGGTGGAATGTTCCAGCCTTCCTGAGCATTTTTGCTTTCCTCTCCCTGGTACTCCTGACCATGTGAACTGTGATAAATCCCCATTCTGGTCTTTGGATACTATTTAGCTCTGCATGTGCTTTGTTCAAGGACTTCCCAGGTGATGCAGTGGTAAAGAATCCACCTACCAATGCAGGAGACCCAGGTTTGATCCCCAGGTCAATAAGATCCCTTTGAGGAAGAAATGGCAACCCACTCCAGTATTCTTGCCTGGAGAATCCTATGGATAGAAGAGCCTGGTGGGCTACAGTCTGTGTAGTCGCAGAGAGTCAGAGATGACTGAGCTTCTTAGGTTGCTCGCACATACTTAATTCACAGTTAACATTTAATGAGCTGGTGCAGAATGGCCTGGGCTCAGCATAAATCCCTGTCAGAATCAGTTTGATATGACTCTGGAGTTAAGTTTTATAAAGTTGATTTAGGAAATTGCATCTGTTACCACATCCTTATTCCTGACCCTAAGGGAGAAGCTGATATTTGCCAGATTTTTAGCAACCACTATTTTAATGAGAGGAACCTATGTCTCTTCCACAGATTTCCCCCTGGACTCATGAGAAGTCAAATAGGGACTCAAATATTTATTAAGTGAATGAATTTTGATGCTCTCAGTTCTATTTCTTTTTAATTTTTGTTTCACTGACTCTTGTTTTAGGAAACACTTCTCTCAAACTTAGTTATTTAATACAAAACTATACTTTTGAAAATTATAAAAATTATAATTTTTATAATTATAAAAATTTATATAAAATTTTGAAAATTTCTCCTGCAAAATCTGTATGCAGGTCAAGAAGCAGCAGTTAGAACTGGAAATGTAACAACAGATGGTTTCAAATGGGGAAAGGAATACGTCAAGGCTGTACATTGTCACCCTGCTTATTTAACTTATATGTGGAGAAGGCAATGACAGCCCACTCTAGTTCTCTTGCCTGGAAAATCCCATGGATGGAGGAGCCTGGTAGGCTGCAGTCCATGGGGTTGCACAGAATCGGACATTATTGAAGTGACTTAGCAAGCAAGCAAGAGTACATCATGCAAAATGCCAGGCTGGATGAAGCACAAGCTGGAATCAAGATTGCTGGGAGAAATATCAATAGCCTCAGATATGCAGATGACACCACCCTTATGGCAGAAAGTGAAGAGGAACTGATGAGCCTCTTGATGAAAGTGAAAGAGGAGAGTGTAAAAGCTGGCCTAAACGTCAGCATTCAAAAAACCTAGATCATGGCATCCAGTCCCATCACTTCATGGCAAATAGATGAGGAAACAATGGGAGACTTTATTTTTGGGGGTTCCAAAATCATTGCAGATGGTGACTGCAGCCATGAAATTAAAAGATGCCTGCTCCTTGGAAGAAAAGCTATGACCAAACTAGACAGCATATTAAAAAGCAGAGACATTCCTTTGCCAACAAAGCCTGTCTAGTCGAAACTGTGGTTTTTCCAGTAGTCATGTATGGATGTGAGAGTTGAACTATAAAGAAAGCTGAGCACGGAAGAATTAATGCTTTTGAACTGTGGTGTTGGAGAAGACTCTTGAGAGTCCCTTGGACTGCAAGGAGATCCAACCAGTCCATCATAAAGGAAATCAGTCCTGAATATTCATTGGAAGGACTGATGTTGAAGCTGAAACTCCAATACTTTGGCAAGCTGATGATGCAAAGAACTGACTCCTTGGAGTAGACCCTGATGCTGGGAAAAATTGAAAGCAGGAGGAGAAGGGGATGACAGAGGATGAGATGGTTGGATGGCGTCACCGACTTGATGGACATGAGTTTGAGTAAGCTCTGGGAGTTGGTGACGGATGGGTAGCCTGGTATGCTACAGTCCATGGTGTTGCAAAGAGTTGGACATGACTGAGTGACTGAACTAAACTGATAATTTTGAAGATAAAGAATAAGACCAGAGAGGCAAGTAAACACTAAGTGAAACATGACTGACAGTCCCTAGAACTAAAAGAGTTTTAGCTGTCATGTGTTAGTTGTTTTTTTTTTTTCCTTTTATGCATTATTTTAGCATAACAATTTGAAGTAGTAGTATAATATATCTTCATGCATTTTCTGAACTTCAAGAATTAGTTACAGTTTGCTAATCTTACATCTTATATAACATGACATCATGTCCTTTTATTTTTCCTGTTTCTGGAGTACTTTAAGGCAAATCTTAGATATTATGTCATTTTACCTCAAAAGTCTTCAGTGTGTACTTCTAACTGAGGATTGTTTTTTTAAAAAGTAATTATTTCATCATACCTATTAGAATGAATATTAATACCAAGGATTAATATAAGAGTCAGCCTATGCGTGCATGCTAAGTTTTTTCAGTTTTTTCAGTTTTTTTGCATGTCTGACTCTGCAACCCCATGGACTGTAGCCTGCCAGGCTCCTCTGTCCATGGGATTCTCCAGGCAAGAATACCTCCTCCAGGGATTCTTCCCAACCCAGGGATCTTGTGTCTCTTATGTCTCTGAATTGGCAGGTGGGTTCTTCACCACTAATGCTGCCTGAGAAGGGATATGCTTTTATAGTTTCCTCCTTTACCTCTCTCTCAAATCAGGATCTGAACAGAGTCTACATTTTGAAGTGATTATTTGGTCTCTTAAGTCTTTTGTTTTATTATTGTCCTTCTTTCCCAGCTATTCTGGTTTTTCCCCCTCCTACTTTTGACTTATTGGCAAAATTGAAACAGGAAGGAAGAGGGCAGGGCATATGTCACTTTGAAAGAGTGACATAACTCAAGGACACACCATAAGCCAATTAGAATCAAATGGGTCCAAGGTGGCAGACAAGTCAACTTGAACTAGACTTTGATCCTCAGTCAACAAGCTAAATGACACACCCAGAGACACAATGATAGTTCCAAGGCACCTTCAAAAGACCAGAAAGTGGGCAGTGGCCCAATTCCTGGAAATCTGCACTCTTTCCCCAAAATAGTTGGAATAATCCTCCCACTTATTAGCCTATGAAATTACCCAGCCCATAAAAATAAAAACTTACCACACCACATTTCAGGGCCACTGCTCTAGCCCTCTGTGATGGCCCATACTCCGTGGAGAATGTTTCTCTCTGAATAAAGCCACTTCTTACCTATCACTTTGTCTCTCACTGAATTATTTCCTCGATGAGACATCAAGAACCTGAGCTTCATTAGGTTCTGAAACCAGATCTTTGATCTCAATTGGAAGACCATGGGTTTTGACTGGGCTCAAGTCCCAGCCACATTGGTTAGAGTCCCAAGCAAGCATTTGGCTGAGTTCAAGTCCCAGCACATGGGTTCAAGTCCTGATCTGAAGTAAATAATTTCACAATGAGCTCATGTATAGATTCAGATGTCCATATTGTGGACTTAGCTGGTGGCTTTCTCATGGTGTGTTAATCTTTCACTGGTTCCTCTACAACCTGTATTTGCTGTAAATTGGATATTAGGCCTAGAGATGTGATTAGATTCAGCCTTGTTTGTTTACTTTGGGAAAAATATCTCATAATTGGTGCTGTGTGCCTTTACCTTCCTTCAACAAGAACTTGCTGTCTGACTGTCCCTCCTTTATTGGCTTTACTCAGGGTTACTCAATCAGGAGGTGTCAGCTTGATTCCTTTATAAAGTTCCCCATTATCCTCTCACCTGATGAATGTTCAGTTCAGTTCAGTCGCTCAGTCATGTCCGACTCTTTGCGATCCCATGGACTGCAGCACACCAGGCCTCCCTGTCCATCACCAACTCCTGGAGTTTACCCAAACTCATGTCCATTGAGTCGGTGATGCCATTCAACCATCTCATCCTCTGTCGTCCCCTTCTCCTCCTGCCCCCAATCTTTCCCAGCATCAGGGTCTTTTCAAATGAGTCAGCTCTTCGCATCAAGTGGCCAATGTATTGGATGAATGTAGTATCCATTGATAATCATTGCCTAGATCCATTCTTTCTCTTTGAAATTAGATAATGCTGATTTTTCTAATTCTGTCATGTCTTCTACATTTATTGACTGAATTCTCATATAAAAAGGATTTCCCCCTCATCTACTGTTTGAGTACCTTGACACTACAGTTTGCACAAAAGAGACAAGATAAATGCTTGATTCTTTTTCCATGTTTATAAATTTGGAGGGTAATAAATTTGTATCCTTGCAACCTGTAGTAAAGAGAAATGAAATCTTTCCTGTAAGTATTATTATGAACTCATACATTTTTATTTATTTATTTTTGTTTTTTTTTTTGTTATGAACTCATACATTTTTAGACCTTGGTTATCTACTGCAGTCATTATTCTTTTTCCTCAAATTGCCCTGTCTTAGGCCACTTTGACCCCTGTGTCTTTTTGACACAATCTTATCAATCTTTGATCAAGAATGGATCAAATCTCATCCTGTTTACTGATTTGTAAAGGGTGCTAGAAATAACTCTGTGGGCATGTTGAGTATCTGATGACAAGTAGGCATTCGGGGGTTGAGAGGGAGCTATCAAGTACTTCTCTAGATGTCACCGTGTTAGATCTTCTTTTTGAGGAGAAAGGTTGGAAGGTAGCTTTGTGGTAAGATTTCTATGGCAGGTTCTGATGTTAAAATGAAGGTTCTGGAACTGTTTTCTCATACAACAGGGTATGAGTAAGGGCACTGGTCTGCAGTAAGACATACTGGCTCCAAATCCCCTGACCACTTCCTGGCTCTACAGCTTGGTCACGTTATTCATACTCTACATTTCTGTTTTTCCAGTTCTCTAAAGTGCTGATGGTAATAATACAGACCTCTTAGAGTGGCTGTATGATTTACTTGAAGTAATAACAGTAAAACACCCAGTACAAAGGCCTGCCATGCACAGGAAATGCCCAGTAAGTGGTTGGTAACATCAAAATGGCAGCAAGTCATATCCATGGGATTCTGGCATTACGTCTCAATTTTTTACTTCATGCTGTGCAGATGTGAAGCAGGATTTTTTGAGAAAGCAAGGGTTTTCTTTCGTTTTCACTATGCAGGCCTTGAAGTTTCCTGTGTGGTTGATTTGTTTACTCAGTCCACAGCATCATGTGACTATTTCTTACCATCAGTGTGAAATCTCAGATAGAAGTATAATAACTCTGGATCCAGGACAACAGTTCAGCAAAGCTAAGCAGACTTTATTTAAAGAAAGCGCTCGTATTCTTTTTCTGGACACACAACTCATAAGAACTATGTATTATGTTGTTAAGTAGTGGCTTGGGGATGCTTTCACATAAATGAATTTTCCATTCAGTTGAAAGTTACTCTCTTCAAATGCTAAACTTTAAAAATACTTTAATAGCTCCTGATAAAAATTTTACTAAAAATGTAACCGCCTTAAGCAGAGACAGTTGAAACATCTCTTAACCTTTTCTTTATGTTTGCATCAGACAGCTATTGCTGTGTAACAAATAATCCCACAACTCAATGGCTTAAAATAATTTTCATTCATTCTCATTTCCCCAGATACTGAGGAATTGGCTAGGGATTTTTCTAGTAGGTTATATTGCAAGCCCATCTGACCTTGCATTCTCACTGTGGATTGGGCTTGGTTATGGGGTCCAGCAGCACACCAAGGAAAGCTTTTCTTACAGTGATGGAAGAGATACAATAGAGCTAGTCCAAGGGTGCAAGCACATTTCAAGTCTCTTCTTGTATCCATCTGATTCCATTCCATTGGTCATAGTAGGTCACATACTGAACCTAACATCAGCAACACAGAGAAGTATACCTCTTTCATAAATGTGGGAAAGGAAAGAGTTTGCTAAACACCAATGTATTTGATCATACTGACCAGAGTCATTGATATGATTATCTAACATGGCTTTACTTTATGTACAATTATTATTTGTCCCTTTAGTTGCTCAGACATCAGTACTACTTTCAACCTGCTTATTTTGAACCACAGATAAACAAGTCTTTTAAGAAACCTTTTTAGGTAAGGATAAATAAATTCTGTATGAGGATTTCAGGCCTTCTCCTGGGAAGTGAAGCATTTTCATGGCTGTTTTGGGTACTTGACAAACTTTTCCTTTACTTTTCTGTACACAATTTGTCCTAAAAAGAATCCCTGATGTTGCCAGAAATTTGACTTTTGGGAGTAAGAGGTTAACTCAATATGTAAAAGTAAACTGCTAGGAAACAGAGGTTAATTCATTTTGTTATAGTAACTGGGTCATGCACTATACTAGTAACTCTAGACTTTCAGGTTCTAATCTTATATTTTCAACCAACTCACAGAACAGCAGGGGCAAATTGCCTAGTCTCTGGGTGCTTGTAAGTATAGCCAGTGGAGATGATCAAAATGAAAGCTTGAAGAATTGTGGTAGCAATCAAATAGCAAATAAAGTTATTTTCAACTATTTTAATCCTATTAGTATAAAATTCTCCTGATTTCTAATTATTTTGCCTGAGATGCATTGAAATTTACTTTACCTTAGTGCAATCAGTGGAGAAAGGCATTTTTAAAAAAATTAATGTTTTGAACCTACTTTAAAAAAGTACATTATAAAAATTAGAACATTTATTTGGAGGTATGATCAATGCTAATTATAATTAGTGCTAATTTTCAA
This sequence comes from Bos indicus x Bos taurus, assembly GCF_003369695.1. Lineage (NCBI taxonomy): Eukaryota > Metazoa > Chordata > Mammalia > Artiodactyla > Bovidae > Bos > Bos indicus x Bos taurus. Next base: position 63,453,392 of record NC_040079.1, on the reverse strand, counting down.
TGTGCTTAATCTGTTCACAAAGCAGACCGAAAGTACTTTAAATTCACAATCTCCATAATGAATTAAAAGTAATAGAATTTTTTACTTAAATATGTTCCACAATAAATCATATTTTCTTAATTCAAGGTTTATTTTTAACTAAATCACATGGGTAGGATTTTACCATGTTTACAAGATTGTGTATTTTTCAGGCACAAGGAAAGCACTGCCAACATCATAGTAATGTGTGATATGAAATGTCTCAGTAGTTGGTGGCTAGTATTTTTCTCTCCCTTTGAGTCCTCTCTGACTCGTGTGTGTGTGTGTGTGTGTGTGTGTGTGTGTGTGTGTGTGTGTAAAGCCTTAAATGTAGTAGTATTCTAAGTGGGAGAGGGAAGTGGAGTTGCCACTTCCACAAATGCCTCCCTGTGTATGTTAGCTAAGGGTTTAATTTAACAATACATTCTCCTTTGGCCTTTCAGTTTCTTATAGGAAGAAAAAAGAATTTTGTAATAAACTACTTTGATGCTGGACTTGATGGGAAATCCCAGCCTGCTGAGGGATTTGCAATCTTGTCATCCCTCGGTAGAGATAAGAAAAAAAAAATTTTTTTTTAAGGTAGATTTTGTACCACAGAAACCACTGCCCCTGTTTCTAGCCATTCTTCTGTCCATGACTCTCCTGTGGAATTAACCAAACCCTACCTCAAGGGTTCTTCCAGATCCACAGATGAGGATGTAGTGATGGCTGTTACAACCACCGTTGACATCATGATTTATGAGAATTTCAGGGTAAAATATCATGTATTCAGGATCCCACAAGGCATGGTTCTCTTGACATAGATTTTCTCTCATCTCAGGCATGACAAAGGTTTTTAAAAAGGTTTTCATTTTTAAATATTTTATTACTATTTCTCTTAACATTTATTGTGGGTTTATTCCATGCTGGGCACTGTGCTAAGGACTCTACATGTGTAGGAATCTCATTAATTCCCACAACTCTTTGGTAAGTATTCCTCCAACATCCATTGGATGCACCCAGGGTTTGGAGGTGCAGAAAGGATCAGCAGTTTGTCATGTAGCTGGTAAGAAGCAGACTAGGGCTCTAACTCAAGTCTATGCCCCCTTCGAGGATGCACCGATGAGCACCATGCCATGTGCCCCATTACCTGTGATCCGCTCCCTTTGGTCTTGACCTTTTGAATTATGGTACTTCACGTAGTTTTCCCTCTTTTCATTCTTGAGTCTCAAGTTTAGTTACCATCTTTCTTAGTCCTCTAAAGGGAACGACTGTTAATCGTTTAATTTAATAGACGTGTATTAAACATCAGCTGTGTGTGGAGTACTGTGTTAGGAATTTGGAGCTACAAAGATTTTGTCTTTTGTATTTTCTTCCTATTACAATTTGTAAAACATTTGAGGTGCTGATAAAATAGATACAAATAAATATCAAAGACCATGAATGTATGAAGATATAATAGCTTCCTTCAAGGGAACTACCAGGAAGAGTCCCACCTGCAGGTCATTCTTGCATGTTCTTTGTCTACCTGGTCTGTTCTGCAGGAATTCTGTGGGCACTTTCCCTCTCAGACTTCTTAGACATCTACCCTCACTTTGAGCCCTGGGTTCAAGTCATCTTGATTCATGACCATGATGAGCAGCATGTCCTAAAGATTTGTAGTGTGCAGAATAATTTGTATGGACTGTCTAGTTTGTTCCCTACAACTCTGAGAAGCAGCAGTCAAATCGAAACTGAGTCATATAAATACAGCTTGCCCACATTCTGCCCGGCTCCTCCAAACCTCACTGTTTCCTTGAATTATCCACTGGACTTGCATTCTTCTGAGTTAGGGTTCCTTCTTCCTGTTTCGCTTCTTCTTTCGTAGGCTTTTTACAGTACCCCACTCCCTTTCACATCTCAGCACTTCTGTTACTGCTCTATTGGTAGAGCCTGAGGAAGATGATAGAAGCTGTGTTCTTTGACAATGGTCATTTTCAAATATTTGGGTACATTGTTCATGTAAATATGGTTGTAGCAGAGGAAATGTGTTATCTTTGTCTAACGGAGGTGAAAACAGAAATTAACCATAAGGTCTGTATTCCTATAGCCAAGTGGGAAGTGATGTTCCTGCAAGTTGCCACAAGTAGATGGCTGATCCTACCCTCCTCTTGAGCAATTTCAGCTCGCACCGGAAATCTGAGATATGACTAAAGGATGTGTCAGGAAGGAAACTTTTCTTAAATAGTGTTAAACACAAAGTGGTAAATAAATAATGTTTCCCTATCCATGTTAGAAAACATCTAAATTGTTAAAGGATCTTCAAAAAATTTGGTAAAAACATTTTTTTTTCAGTGACTGAGTTTTGTTAACATTGACCCTTTGAAACCTTTGCCAGATTTAGCAAATAAATGTACAAATCACCCAGTTAAATTTTAATTTCAGGTATATGATGAAATTTTTTATTTAATTTTTTTTTAAGCTAAAGTGTGTTCATGGAATTTGCAGGATCTTCTTATACTAAAACGGAGAAGGCAATGGCACCCCACTCCAGTACTCTTGCCTGGAAAATCCCATGGATGGAGGAGCCTACAAGGCTGAATCCATGGGATCGCTGACTGAGCGATTTCACTTTCACTTTTCACTTTCATGCATTGGAGAAGGAAATGGCAACCCACGCCAGTATTCTTGTCTGGAGAATCCCAGGGACGGGGGAGCCTGGTGGGCTGCCGTCTATGGGGTCGCACAGAGTCGAACACGACTGAAGCGACTTAGCAGCAGCAGCAGCTTATACTAAAAACATATTTGTCATTTTTATGAAATTCATAATTATTTGAGCATTCTGTATTTTATGGGCTTCCCTTGTGGTTCAGCTGGTAAAAAATCTGCCTGCAATGTGGGAGACCTGGGTTTGATCCCTGGGTTGGGAAGATCCCCTGGAGAAGGGAACATTTACCCACTCCAGTATTCTGGCTGGACAAATTCCATGGACTGTATAGTCCCTGGGGTCATAAAGAGTTGGACATGATTGAATGACTTTCACTCTGTATTTTATATGCAAATCCAACTTTTAAAAAATGTTTAATGATCTATATTTAATTACTAGATGTTAGAGTATTGTTTGAAATGTAAATAATCTTTACAGAAGCAATTTCTCTAAATTTAGTTCTTCTGATAGAAATTTAACTTAGGTAACCAAGGAGGCATAGGCATTTATTCTTCAATATCCGCAAATCAATCAATGTAATACACCACATTAACAAATTGAAAAATAAAAACCATATCATTATCTCAGTAGATGCAGAGAAAGCCTTTGACAAAATTCAACATCCATTTATGATAAAAACTCTCCAGAAAGCAGGAATAGAAGGAACATACCTCAACATAATAAAAGCTATATATGACAAACCCACAGCAAACATTATCCTCAATGGTGAAAAATTGAAAGCATTTCCCCTAAAGTCAGGAACAAGACAAGGGTGCCCACTTTCACCATTACTATTCAACATAGTTTTGGAAGTTTTGGCCACAGCAATCAGAGCAGAAAAAGAAATAAAAGGAATCCAAATTGGAAAAGAAGAAGTAAACCTCTCACTATTTGCAGATGATATGATCCTCTACATAGAAAACCGTAAAGGCTCCACCAGAAAATTACTAGAACTAATCAATGACTATAGTAAAGTTGCACGATATAAAATCAACACACAGAAATCCCTTGCATTCCTATACACTAATAATGAGAAAACAGAAAGAGAAATTAAGGAAACAATTCCATTCACCATTGCAACAGAAAGAATAAAATACTTAGGAATATATCTACCTAAAGAAACTAAAGACCTATATATAGAAAACTATAAAACACTGGTGAAAGAAATCAAAGAGGACACTAATAGATGGAGAAATATACCATGTTCATGGATTGGAAGAATCAATATAGTGAAAATGAGTATACTACCCAAAGCAATTTATAGATTCAATGCAATCCCTATCAAGCTACCAACAGTATTCTTCACAGAGCTAGAACAAATAATTTCACCATTTGTATGGAAATACAAAAAACCTCGAATAGCCAAAGCGATCTTGAGAAAGAAGAATGGAACTGGAGGAATCAACCTACCTGACTTCAGGCTCTACTACAAAGCCACAGTTATCAAGACAGTATGGTACTGGCACAAAGACAGAAATATAGATCAATGGAACAAAATAGAAAGCCCAGAGATAAATCCACGCACATATGGACACCTTATCTTTGACAAAGGAGGCAAGAATATACAATGGATTAAAAACAATCTCTTTAATAAGTGGTGCTGGGAAAACTGGTCAACCACTTGTAAAAGAATGAAACTAGAACACTTTCTAACACCATACACAAAAATAAACTCAAAATGGATTAAAGATCTAAACATAAGACCAGAAACTATAAAACTCCTAGAGGAGAACATAGGCAAAACACTCTCTGACATACATCACAGCAGGATCCTCTATGACCCACCTCCCAGAATATCGGAAATAAAAGCAAAAATAAACAAATGGGACCTAATTAACCTTAAAAGCTTCTGCACATCAAAGGAAACTATCAGCAAGGTGAAAAGACAGCCTTCAGAATGGGAGAAAATAATAGCAAATGAAGCAACTGACAAACAACTAATCTTAAAAATATACAAGCAACTCCTCCAGCTCAACTCCAGAAAAATAAATGACCCAATCAAAAAATGGGCCAAAGAACTAAATAGACATTTCTCCAAAGAAAACATACAGATGGCTAACAAACACATGAAAAGATGCTCAACATCACTCATTATCAGAGAAATGCAAATCAAGACCACTATGAGGTACCATTTCACACCAGTCAGAATGGCTGCGATCCAAAAGCCTACAAATAATAAATGTTGGCGAGGGTGTGGAGGAAAGGGAACCCTCTTACACTGTTGGTGGGAATGCAAACTAGTACAGCCACTATGGAGAACAGTGTGGAGATTCCTTAAAAAACTGGAAATAGAACTGCCTTATGATCCAGCAATCCCACTGCTGGGCATACACACTGAGGAAACCAGAAGGGAAAGAGACATGTGTACCCCAGTGTTCATCGCAGCACTGTTTATAATAGCCAGGACATGGAAGCAACCTAGATGTCCATCAGCAGATGAATGGATAAGAAAGCAGTGGTACATATACACAATGGAATATTACTCAGCCATTAAAAAGAATTCATTTGAATCAGTTCTAATGAGATGGATCAAACTGGAGCCTATTATACAGAGTGAAGTAAGCCAGAAGGAAAAACACCAATACAGTATACTAACACATATATATGGAATTTAGAAAGATGATAACAATAACCCTGTGTACGAGACAGCAAAAGTGACGCTGATGTATGGAACAGTCTTATGGACTCTGTGGGAGAGGGAGAGGGTGGGAAGATTTGGGAGAATGGCATTGAAACATGTAAAATATCATGTATGAAACGAGATGCCAGTCCAGGTTCAATGCACGATACTGGATGCTTGGGGCTGGTGCACTGGGATGACCCAGAGGGATGGTATGGGGAGGGAGGAGGGAGGAGGGTTCAGGATGGGGAGCACATGTATACCTGTGATGGATTCATTTTGATATTTGGCAAAACTAATACAATTATGTAAAGTTTAAAAATAAAAAAAAAATAAAAAAAAAAGCTGAAGTGACTGCAACTTGATTAAATTAAATTGAAGAGATGGAATGGAATCCTCAAAACAGCAAAGCAGGATTTATGGCTAATATCCAGTCAATATTTGTTTGCCTTTAATGTTTCCCCATTGCTACTAATTCTGCCCTCTGAAGGTTATAGAAAAAAATGAAGATGATGTTATTAATGATGGCACTATATTAATGAGATGAATTATGTACAAGGTACTATTTTAGTGTTTGTTTTAGTTTATTTAATCTTTACAACAGCCTTGTGAAATAGGTGCTTTTGTGATTTCTGTCTTACAGATTGGTAACTAAAGCACAAAGATGTTAATCAAGCCTACATCTCTCTGTCAATTCTTGAATTATTTTCTCTTTTATGGTCTTTGAGTTTTTATTTACTTCTGTCATACCTTGTAGGACAATGTCTCTAGACTCCTTTCTGTTCTTCCTCAGCTCTAGGCTTGCTGCAGTTTGCCAGTGCCCTTGAATATGTTATGGCCAAAATTTTAAAGTCTAGTTTGCATGTAATATAACTTACAGGCAGAGTACAGCGGGGTTTTTAATCGCCTCTGTACAGAATGCTGGAGTTCAGATAGTGGCCCAAGCATTATGGGAGAGTGTTTGTTTTTTTGTGGCAAATGTACTTCCACATGACACCATTGCCTCAGACTGAACTTTTCGTCAGGTAAAACTTCTAGGATCTCTATCTACACAAAATGCAAGTAAGGCAAGTCTCCTTCAGTTTGTACACTTATTTGTATAATTGTTAGGAAATACTTTGTTGTACCTCATTCTTCCTGCCTGACATCATCTTTAAATTTTTTATTTACTTATTTATTTTTGGCTGTGCGGGGTCTTCATTGCTGTGTGGGCTTTTCTCTAGTCGGCGAGCCGGGGTTTCTCTCTAGTTGTGGTGCTTGTGCACACAGGCTTTGTTCTGCAGCATGTGTGATCCTCCCGCATCGGGGATCGAACCTGTATCTCCTGCATTGGCAGGCAGATTCTTTACTGCTGAGCCATCAGAGCAGCCCCTGATACCATCTTGTGTAATCCTTTGTAATATACATAATGGTAGTAATGATACGTGTTTAGAACAGAGACCCAGATTCCAAGGGAAAGGACGTGTAAGATGCATGAGCTACTCTGAGCTCTTCCTCACCTAGACCACCTGTAGTCTCTGCCTGTCTTTCCAGCCAGCTTATGTAGACATCCTATAGAGTGACATCAGTGTCTCTGTTCTGTTTGACTCTATTGTCTTTGGGGAAGAAGGTTGGAGCTGTGTTACAGAATTTTTCTCCCTTATAGTCTCACAAACTCATAATAAATCACTTTCCTTTCATAATAGCCATCAATCCGGTCTAGTCAGATATGCTATCCTGAAATCACTATGTCATTCTGTGCTCTATTTGCAGCTGTAAAGTTTCTCACAAAATAATGAAACTGTTAGTCATAGTACTTTACTCATAGTAATCAAAGTGTTGGAGAGTTAATAATAGGAAAAAGTATTTTTCTGGGCGATTATAGGCTATTTCTGTTTCACGTAAGGAAATAGGACATCTCTAGTGGTATTAGATGGGCTTCCCTAGTGGCTCAGCAGTGAAGAACCTGCCTGCCAATGAAGAAGACAAGGGTTCAATTCCTCGGTAGGGAATATCCCCTGAAGAAGGAAATGGCAACCCATTGTAGTATCCTTGCTGGGAAATTCCATGGATAGAGGAGCCTGATGGGCTATAGTTCATGGGGCTGTAAAATAGTTGGATTTGGCTGAGTGACTGAACAAGTGGTGTGAGTTGTAGCTGGTGGCAGAATATATTGAGAAAAGTAGGGTAGAATGTGAAATAAAAGGCACTTTTTGTTTAAGGAAAGTTCTAACTTAGGTGTCAGTTAATTGTCACTTAATTTAAAAAGGAGACAAAATTATTTTCATACACTGATAACCCTAAAATTCTAAAAAGAATTTGATAAATGTATATATTTTCAATTAATCCATCTACCAACACCCATTTAGTAGAGAACAATTTTATATTTTTGCCAGCTTTATCAATAAAGTGTAGCATCTATGAAAATGTTCAATAAATAAAGTAGTCAGAATTTTATTCACTTTGCCTTGTACTTGTCATGAATACCTGCTGCTGCTAAGTCGCTTTAGTCACGTCCGACTCTGTGCAACCCCACAGATGGCAGCCCACCAGGCTCCCCCGTCCCTGGGATTCTCCAGGCAAGAACACTGGAGTGGGTTACCACAGCATAATTGATGTTTATTCTTCTTCTGGGACTGCTTTGACATTTCTTTGCTACCCTTTACCCTTCAAGTTTACTGATTATAGTGTTTACTTCCCCAGAGTATTAAAATGAATAGTGTTTTATAAGAATTTGAGAAGACTTTACAGAAAATTATAAATATTACTTCACGCTTTCTAGTATCAACATTCAGCATAAAATGTTGCCATAATATTTTAGACAAATAACTGCATGTTAAAAAATATTTAGATAGCACAGCTAACTCAGTGAACATGAATTTGAGCAAGCTCCAGGAGATAGTGGAGAACAGAGGAGCCTGGTGTGCTGCAGTCCACAGCATTGCAAAGAGTCAGACATCACTTAGGGACTGAACAACACGACAACAACATATACAGAAATCCATATCTATATCTATATATCAATGATCAGTGCTCTTTCCAAGGCCGTCTGTTGCATACCATGGTTTAAAGTAAGATTTCATAATACATGGTACTGCAACTCATTATAGAATGCTTATAAATGATTTATTAGTGAAAGCCTTTTTCAAAATACTTATTCCATCATTCTTAAGTACATAGCACTACCATGTACTTTAAAATTTATAATTTTCTGTTTTGTACACAATTATTATCAAAAAGACTTGCTGTCTTCTACAAACATTAAAAAAATTTTTTTTTTCTTTTTGACTGTACCCTACAACCTGTGGGATCTTAGTTTCCCAACCAGGGATTGAACCTGGGTCCCTAGTATTTGAAGTGTGGAGTCCTAACTACTAGACTGCCAGGGAACTTCTAAAATATTTTTATACTGTAAGAAGTGAAAAATAAAGCATGTTCTAATTTGGTTTCCTTTTATGTGGTTTATTTTTCCCACTGTGTAGATGTGAATACTATTGCATTTTTGTTCTGAATGTTCATAGGGAGCCCAAATATGTTGCATTTTTTTTGGCTAGTAGGGTATTTCGCTAACTTGTAGCATTTTCCTTTTTGTATAATTTAATTTACTCTGTAATCATTCATGTTGGGGATGAGGAAAAGATTTATTCCAAAGGTTACTTTGGTCAGAAAAGTATACTATTTTTGAATTTCTAACTTCTGACTACTGACAGACATTAACCTCATCTGTTGAATATTGGTTGGCATTCAATTTCTCTTTCCTAGTCCTATTGACTTTTTTCTGCCTTTTTCTCATTTGGCATCACATTGAATAAAATTAAACATGTCTAAGTAGTCTACTTAACATAATCACCTTGACGTTTATGTTTAACAGATCTCTTGGAGAAAAGAATCTCCTACCTATACTGTTTTGTTGTATGCTATTGGAAATAATACTTGTACTTGTCAATCTTTAAGAACTAGTGTATTTAATTATATCTTGATTAAATGTAGTATTTTTTCCTGAAAAAGTGAAATTCTATGTAAAGGTTAGTTCTTCTCTACATCATACACAGAAAAATGAGGTTTAATGACAAACTGAGTGGCTCAAAGCTTAATTTCAATTTTAAATTAAAAATGAAATTTTAAAAATTTATTTTTATTTCATAAAACTCTGAACACACTTTGCTTAGAATTTAGGACTTAATTGTAACCATAAAGAAATAATAATCAAGCTTCCTAATAGGATGAGTGTTTGGGGAAATGTGAATTAAACCAGCCGCCTGGAGAGTGTCCAAATATTGCAAAACATATTTTGGAATTATCAAGTGATACTTAGAGTGGAATTCCATAAATAATCAAAGAAGCCAGATGTCTTTGATCATCAAATAATCTGTGGGAGTGTGCCAATGTGTCCTAAGCTTTCCTTATTGGTTTTTTTCTTTTAAATAACCTATTTAATATGAAAATGAGTTCCAAAAATTTTAACTATTTTTGCCAAATCCAGTTTATCGTTGTTAACTCTGGTTGTCCAGATCCTAAACTAATGAAGAATTAGATTTCAAAATATTTTAACGACCCTTGACTCTCAGACAACTCAAATCAGCAAATATTTATTGCATGCCTACTATGAGCAAGAAGTTATGCTTGTTTTCAGGGAATGCAAAAGTAAATAAATCACACTATTCAAACCGCTGAGAATTATTCTAAAAACATAATTTCACATTCCACTTGTTAAAGAGTTCTTTAAACCTATATCTGAAAATATTTTTAGTATACATATCAACAAAAGTACTTTAGGACTTTTTATTCACTGTGAAAGACTCTAGGAGAATATAGCAAAAATGTCACATGTGATTCTTTCTCTTGACAAAGTAACTTTATTATCTAACTTGAAAGTGAAAGTGAAGTCGCTCAGTCGTGTCCCACACTTTGTGACCCCATGGCCTGTAGCCTACCAGGCTTCTCGGTCCATGGGATTTTCCAGGCAAGAGTACTGGAGTGGGTTACCATTTGAGAGAATATAAAATAACAGATAATGCAAGGAAACAAGTCAATGATAATTGTATTAAAATTGTAAGTGCTATAAGAGTACAAAGAAAATTAAGAGATCGGTAGTCACTGCATTTATTTGGGTGCTTCTTTTGGACTGGAAGAATTTATTCCCATTATACCATGTGTTTGTTTTTCTAGGGAACTATTCTCCTTCCCTCCCTCCCTTCCTTAATTAAGGCAAAGTTTAGCCCCACTAATATTTGCATAATCACAAGTTTCATCATGGTTTTGTGTGTATGTAGGAGGGGGGTTGGATCTATGTGGAAGTACTTTTTGATGAAAATCTTTAGTTCAGAAATTAAAGTTGTCACACCACTTTTTGAAGTGGACTAAAATTCCATTGTTTGCTGCCAATGAGTATGGCTCAATATTTGGGATCTAGTTATATTTAATTATAGCATTTAATGAGCTGTGTCTGAATTTCCTGCTAAATTATATGCATTTTTAGAGGAGAGACTATCTTAGCATTAAGCTGTCTAACTGATCTCTGAGTTCTCTTCCTTGCTGCATTCCCCTGCGAGCTGCCCTCTACACTACCATCAGCGCTGTGCCAAACAGCAGGAAACTGCATGTGAGTCTCCAACAACTCTCGGTTGTCTCCAGCAAACATTTCTGAGCACAAGCAAAAGGTCTCTCTCCACCTTTGCCTCCTTCCCCTCCCCTGCAAAAATTCTGTGAGCAGGGCTCTGCCTTTGCTGTGTGATTGCTTCTGTTCTATCAGAATGTCCTTTCCCCCATTTTCTACTGGGTGAATTCCTTCTTGTCTTGTAAGTTTCTAGTTCAACAATTAGCTCTTCAGACTATTTCCCTGGCCCCACTGTTACAATATTTTGTTTCATAATCTGCATTTCCAGATTTATTATAGCACCTCTGGGGGTTGCATGTCAGCAGGAGTCTTACCTGAACAGAGATACTTTAATATAAAGGATTGTTAACTTGTATAACCGTGTTACCTGAGAAACTGCTGGGTGGGGTGGGGGGCTGGTGGCAAGAAGAGGTTAGGTTACTGAAACTTAGAAGCTTGAAGGAGGACCCTACTGAATTGTAGGGCCCTAAGGCAATGGCACCCCACTCCAGTACTCTTGCCTGGAAAATCCCATGGACGGAGGAGCCTGGTAGGCTGCAGTCCATGGGGTTGCTAAGAGTCGGGCATGACTGAGCCACTTCACTTCACATAGCCCATTCATTGGAAGAGACCTTGAAGCTGGGAAAGACTGAAAACAGAAGGAGAAGAGGCCAACAGAGGATGAGATGGTTGGATGGCATCACCGATTCACTGGACATGAACTTGGGCGAACTCCGGGAGATGGTGAGGGACAGAGAAGCCTGGCGTGCTACAGTCCATGGTGTCGCAAAGAGTCGGACATGTCTGAGTGACTGAACAGCAACAACAACAGAACTGAAATCGACCTGAGGTGAAGGTGGTGCCCTGGCTTGAGAGTCCCTGTGGGCTGGGATCCAGCGTGGAGCTAGCTTCTGCTGAGATCTCTGGCTGTGGCTTGTTCTGCTGATGTGTGGAATCCAGCCATCTGGATCCCAGTGCTGCTGGAGGGACTGGCCATTGCCCAGGGAAAGAAGTGTTGCCTGGATGATAATCACAGGAACTGCCAACAGACAGGAGGTCACGTGGGAACATCCACCCACCAAAAGAAGTGTGTCCCTTCTCCGTCCCCGGTCTTCTAGTCTCCCAGGATGTCCCTGTGGAAGGCAGAGGAGCCAGCATCTGGCAAAGCAGAAATGGGGTTTGCTGAACCTAGCATCCCATAACAGAGCATAGACGGGTGAACTTGGAGCTAATGGGTAATGGCTTTTAACTGACTCAAGGGATAAATAACTATTGTCATCTTTACCTGACCATGAGCTCCTTGATACAGGAGTATTACTAGTGTATCATTTACCTGTCATCCCCAAATCCCTGTAAAATCTCCATCTACTTATTTGACAGTAAAACCTAATCTAAATTGTTGATACGATATTCATACATGTTGGTGCAGAGATATTAACATTGATCCTTATCTGTTTGGGAAGGTTAGTAATACTTGATATTTAATCCAAGTTGGCGAAGTCTGGAAACATACTGAATCACGTGATATGTCTGATGCTAAGGTTTCTGATAAGTGAACCTGGATCAGAAGGGCCTAGCATCCGTATTTGGTTGCCGGGGTGTTCAGTAGAGATTCAGTGAAATGCAAATTGTTGACTGCCTGCCTGTTATTTTATTTTGCAAGCTGATAATCTGGTCATGGATAGTTTCTTTCTTTTTTTCTTTCTTTCTTTTGTAACACAGGATAATTTCTAAAGAGATAGTAAATCTGTGAGCACTTTGTACTTTCTGAGTTCATAGAACTGTTAAGGTTTATTAGAGCTTTCCAACTGGAAATGGGAGCTCTTTGGTTAGAGCCATTGAGAAAAAGACCTGAAGGTATTGTGGGTTCCCAGTCTCTATGTCATTTAGCAGGTTATGACTCAGAGATGAATTTTCCCAACAGTTTTTGGAAAAGTGAGTTCAGCAGGATGAAGGGGTATGTATTTCATATGAATTTAAGAGAGTCAAGAAAATTCCACTAAAATCTTAAACATATAAAAAGAGGAGTAATTTGGGGTTTCATCAGTCTAATCTTTTTAACTGAAAATGTCAAATAAGGCTCCTCTTTCTTTGACAAGGCTCAGATGGCAGTTTCCTTCCAGCTTTATTTCTAACAGTGTTGAATGTTGCTCCTGGTACATTTTTGTAAAGCTAGTGTACTTTTAATTTTCCATGCTAAGGGCAAGGACATGCAAGTAAGAAGGTAAGTATTTGTCAGGTAATTGTGAATAATAATAAATTCAAAGGTTAGAAAATATTTAAGAGGATTATACTTGCATTCCTTTGCAAAGATTGAAGACTGCTCTGAGAATGTAACACTTTGTCAGTTTGTATAACATTCCTATTGAAATAGAATCATTCTTGAGTTCATTCCAGTTAGAGAAGTAATAGTACTATAATTAAAAAAAGCGTTCTTGCCTTCAGGTGGTGGAGCCATAAAGATTTATAACTTAAATCTGGTAGAGTCATTGAAATTTCAAACTATCCTTAATAAGGATGTTAAAAAAATTCTTCTTTTAGTTAGCACTTATTGATCCTTCTCACATGTGTAGTACACTCTGCCAGGCAGGGGTTGTGGAAAATATTAATACAAAAGGTAGAAGTTCCTCATCCAAAAATACTTAAAACTGCTAGTTGGGAGGAAGATAAAATGAAGGAGAACTAAGTAATATGGTTAAGAAGAGGAGGAAAAAAAAAAAAAAAAAAAAGATGGTGTAAGATGCCCGTGTCAGACATGAATAAAAATGTCAGATTTTTGGGAGGAGAGTCCTACTGTGGGCTGTGGTAAAATCATATTATCACCCACGCTATTATTTTAGAAAGCAGAATAGCTTTGTAGAACAAACTGTGTTTCTGTCTGTCATGTAACCCCAAACACTGATTTGTTTGCAAGAAATTCTGTAGAATGAAGCATCTTCTGCTTCAGTGCTTAACTCTAAGCACTTTCCTGCCTAAGATAAGCAGAGGCTGCTGCTCAAAGAAAAATTCACCCAAGTGTGGACCATCCAGCTACATCCTCTCCCAACCTTCAGAGTAAAATGAACCTGTGGGCAAATGCCATCTTCGGTTTGACATCTTTCATGTTCCCTCTTCTCTGTCTGTTTGACTACTTCTTTTTTTATTGTTCAGTTGCCAAGTTGTGCCTGACTCTTTGTGGCCCCATGGACTGCAGCACACCAGGCCTCCCTGTCCCTCACCATCTCCCGGAGTTTTCCCAAGTTCATGTCCATTGAATTGGCGATACCTTCCTTTTCCAGGAAGTCTTTTTTGTGTCCCCCCAGTGAATTGGGTGCTCTTCATCTGTGCTGTGACCCCAACCATGTCTATCTTGGCACATCCTTCTCCTCCACCACCACAACTGCCAACAATAGTCATGTCTTAGTCTGGGCTGCTGTAGCAAATGACCGTAGACTGGATGGCTTAAGCAATAAGCATTTATTTCTATCAGTTCTGGAGGCTGGTAGTCTGAGATCTGGGTGCCGGCATGGTCAGGGATCTTGGAGGGGGCTTTTCTTGCTGTGTCTTCACGAGATGGAAGGAGAGATAGGTAGCGCTCTCTTCTCTTCTCAGGAGAATGGTAGGTCCTATTTTCTCCCTATTATAAATAAATATGGTTGCCATTTCCTTCTCCAATATTATTGAAGAAGGAAATGGCAACCCACTCCAGTGTTCTTGCCTGGAGGATCCCAGGGACGGGAGAGCCTGGTGGGCTGCCCTCTATGGGGTCGCACAGAGTCGGACATGACTGAAGCGACTTAGCAGCAGCAGCATAAATAAATAAGCAAACCGAGAATTGGAGAACTTAAGCCCTTTTCTCGAAATCTTCCAACAAGAGGTGGAATTGAGATTTAAAGAAGTTATTCTTACTATTGAGCCTTACCTTTTAGCAGTGACCCCATGCTGCTTCCCTCACTGGGCTGAGAGTCCCTTGAAAGCAAGAATTGTGTCTGTCGTTAATGACCAGTCATATGACTGCCAAATGAGAAGAGCAAAGGGGTGAGAGTTCTAAGTATATTTAGCCTACAGGGCCAAAGTTAACTTATTCTTCTCAGAAGAAAAGCATTGAGTCTTAGAAGAAAAGCATTGAGCCTGCATCCAGCCGGTGACCTAAGGTTATTGTTTGTTTTATTCACTGTCTGGCAGTACTCATGTCAGGCAACAGGTAATCATTTGGGTGCTCAGAATAGCCAGTCAGTGTTAATTCAAGGCTCTCACAGTACGTTTTAAGTGGCAGGCACATTTATTACTACTCGGAAGGAGGCTCATTTTGTTAACATGGAAGGATGAGAGATGAAAGTTGGGAAATCATCCTAATGAGATCATTCATTAATATTGCTCTTTTTTGTTGTTTTGAACTGTTTCACTTGGGTACTTTCATGGTACCTCGTTAAAGAAGTGATTCCCTGGTGAACCACTTGGGGGTAATCCAGGGAGACAGAGATCCCACTTCCTATCAGAGGGTCTCTGGATCCACAAGAAGGATTTGGGACCATTAATTGAATGCAAGTGTGGACACCCGCCAAGTGCAGGGCCCTGTGGGAGATGCCCAGGGATATAGAAATGAATAGGATACCACCTCTGTCTCTAGAAAGGTGAGACTCCCTCCAGCCAGTGGGGAGATTACTGAAAGTTTCAATATGGGATGGCATGCTTTTCTTTAGGTTACATAATAGGCTGATCCTTGCTCAAGACACAAGTTATCATTATTTATAATAATTTGTATTTGTAATGTGTCTGAAACAGTGCTAAACACTTTGTGTGTATTTTTTTTAATTTCATAATAAACCTATGGGACAGATATTATTATCTCTGTCTTACAGATGAGGAAACTGAGGCTTAGAGAGAGGTTAATAACTTGTCCACATTCACATACCCAGAGGGATGGAGCTGGAATTCACACCCAAAGCCAGTGCTCTAAATCACTGTATTAATTTACCTCTTCTGACCCAGAACAGTCTAGAAAAATAGAACCTTCAAAGCCATTACAGGATCCTTTAGAATCAATCATTTGATCATTTCAGTGAACGGATGAGGGATATAAGACATTCTTTCTAGTTTATAGCTGAAGAAACTGACCTCGAGGGCTTGTTTGGAGGGAAGTTACACGTCTGTTACTAACTGGTAATGCTAGGTTGTGAACACAACAGCCTAGTCTTCTTAGTACCATTCCCAGTAGCAATGAAACAAATAGGAACCACTTACTATGCAGGAACAAAGTGATCTGGTGTTTATTATATTTTCCTTCAATCCATTTTCCCTTTCCCTATTGTGTGGCCGTGCATAATTTTCTTGACTCTCTATATAATTACATACCTGCTTCGAGATGAATACTCTAAGCACAGTGAGTAATAGGCTGAGATGGAATGTGGTCACCCTGTAAAGTCATTCAGTATCTTCCACAAAAAATGTAAATAAAGACGCTGCGCCTGCCAGCAGATAGCCAGACTTCATCTGATAGGTGCTGCTGTGGCTCTCCGTGGCAGTCACATGACAAGGATGTCAGAGTTCCTGGGGATTTCAAAGGCTGGCCTTTGAAGGCATGTTTTGTACCTCTCTGCTGCTCTTGGGAGTTTCCTCTTCCGTGTAGGTGCTAGAGGCCAGTCACAGCTATCAGCTCTAGGAGGGCCAGCAGGAAACCGGTCCCTGCCTGTTTCCTGCAAGAAATGAATGCCTCTCTGCAGCAAGCAGCAGGCCCAGTGCTTTACCATGTCATTTACACATTTTTTTTCTTTCCTTTTTTTTTTTAGCCCTCCAGTTATCACTCCATGAGCATGTACGAGACTTACTTTTTTTGCCCAGTATATTTTCCTTCCCTTTACAACTTAGCTGAAGTTGAACCTCCTCTGGGAACACCTCCCCAGCTAACTCATACCCACGCTCCTGCCCCCTACCCCTCTTAGGATGCCTGGCATTGCTCTGGCCAGCCCTTTAGCGAGTCGGATGCACTGTCTCCATGGCCTTCCTCGGCAGGCCCTTGACATTGGACTGCCAGTGTGTTTTGTTTACTTGGTGTCATGGTACTTTCCAGTTCGATTCTAGGAATAGGATTATTTCTTAACTAATATGATTAGTTTTCCTGATTATAAATGTAATAGTATTCATTGTGTAGCATTTTTTAAAAGAGAGGTAAAAGGAAAGGGTATGAAATCACCCATGAACTTACCGTCTGGAAACAACCAGAGTGACCTTCTGGGCCATTTGCTTTCAGTGTCAGATGTGAATGGCCGCTGTTTATGTTTGTTCTGTCCTTGAACAGAAGCTGGACACCTGAAGTTTTATCACGTGGGAATGCCATGGACCTTTTAATGTTTTTTTTTTTTTTTTTTTGATCTTTGGCCAGAAGCTCTATTTTGTGACAGTTCAGCCCATACGAGCTGCCTTCTTGTAATTGACAGTCTCCCATCATAATTGGAGCTGTCTAACAAAACAAAACACCTGTTTTCTCACCAAGAGAGAAAGCTGTGTTACTTTTTTGGATTGAAAGAACCATAAGCAAAAGAGAGACTGGCTTAGTGTCCTTACAACCTCTCATGTCGATGGAGCTGTGCTAAGTGGTGTGGAACTGGCTTATGAAATTTTTGCTACACTTACCGGGATATTTTGCAGCTTCAAAACCTTTCATTTGCACAGAGTTCTGCATCTGCTAGAGTTCTCTGATGCAGATAATAGAATCCGCCCCAGCTGGTTTAAATGGGATTTGTTATGGGATATTAGCTGGCTTACAGACTCTCTGAAAAGATGCAGAAACACGCTCCAGGCTACATTTCCATGAACATTTCCTAGAACCACCCCACGGGACTAGCCTGACGAGCGGGCTGCCATTGCCGCCAGTGTCCGAACCACACCACCTTTGCCGCGACCCGTGAAGCTGCCACACGTGTGACTCCTGTCCTCACACCTCTGCATCACCTGTCCCAGCACTGAGGGTGTCCTGGGCCTGGGTCTTCTCTCACATAGTTCACTGCCAAATCAAATCTCACGTGTGAGTGACAGAGCCTGTTCTCATGGCTACACCTTCTGTTCACAAGGGAGGATTCACAGGATGGGGAACTGTCAAAGATAGCCCCTTCCTCTTTGGGGAAAAAACAGCAAAGAACAAGAGTTTAGATGCCCACTAATGTCCTTCTCAATAATCCTCTTTTCTGCTTACAATGGGAATTCCATGGCAGTCCAACGGTTAGGACTCCACACTTCCACTGCTGGGACCCAGGTTTGATCCCTGATCAGGGAACTAAGATCCCGTAAGCCATGTGGCGTGGCCAAAACAAACAAATCAAGATATGCTCACATTGTAATGTAAGTCTCCAATCCAACCCTGGCAAAACTGTAGAACACAAGCAGAGTCTGTATTCATTGTCTATTCATCTTTGGGAGGGTGCACGTGAGATAAAAAGAGCATCAAGTAGAAGATAAGAGGTGAAGAGATCTGAAGCATCCCATTGGTTAAAATGCTTTTCATGTTTATGATTGTATCCTGCAGGAGTGAAGGGGGATAGGAGGTTGTGGAGAAAGGCTGGCAGGTAGTAAATGTAGGCTAAGTATTCTCCAGGCCTTTCTAGAACCATAGCTTTCAGTTTCAAGTGAGTCTTTTCCAGTTTGGTCAGAGTGGAAGGTATTGTAGATGTTTTTGCTTAATGGTGATTTATTTTAAACTGGGGAATTTTTCATACTTTGTGACTTTGAGGTGGACTCTCATTATTACTGAGTTTTCTGCTTATAACTTCTCTGTCCTTGGTGGGAAGGGAGGAGGGGAGAGCATCTGTGTGGAAATGTCCAGCTGAACCTGAGTATTTGCATGA
Source organism: Bos indicus x Bos taurus (assembly GCF_003369695.1). Lineage (NCBI taxonomy): Eukaryota > Metazoa > Chordata > Mammalia > Artiodactyla > Bovidae > Bos > Bos indicus x Bos taurus. The sequence continues at coordinate 63,434,694 of NC_040079.1, read as the reverse complement.
GGTCAAGATGGTGAGCGCTGTGGTCCCATCAGGGAGGACACAGTAAAACTCACAGGATGTATACTTCTGTTTATGCACACGTTTTCAAATAGAATTGTTTAATGTCAGCTCGAGCTATCACCGTTTTTGGTGCTGGGGATAGAGCAGCAATAAAGGTATATTAGCACATCTTAATGATCCTGACAATATATTCATAAAGAGGTGCTGTTTAAGGAGCTGAATATTCATTCATGTATTGACAACTGCCTTTACTTTGGTATAAAATATAGGATTTGAAAAATTAGCCTTGCTTTTATTGGAGACAGAACTGCCCCTTCAGAAAGTCTTATGAATGTTTATAATGCATTTTCCCACTTCCATGATTCCCTTATGTTCTTTTCCTCTTTGAAACTTACTTTGCTTTAAACAAAGTAAATTTCACGGGAGGAGTGGATATTCATTGAGTCTTTTTTTTAAGCTTTTTCATGCAAGTTGGACATTTACAAAAATATGAGGTTGGTAGGAGGATAGATGTCATAATTATCAACGTTATTATTGGAGAGAAATACATATCAGGAGTATCCTAACTAATATTTACTAATAATAAATACTTCCTAACTCACTGTGTGAATGAATGAATGGATGGATGGATGGATGGATGGCAAGCGGTACTCTTCAGCCAGATCTGGATTCAGATTTCTGATCTGCTCCTTCCTAGCTGTGTTATGATGATCTCTCTGAGTCTGTTTCCTTGTCTTTATACTGTACAATTTTACTTACATAGGTGTGTTTTGAGAATTAAATAAGCTAATTTATGTTAAAAAAAAAATTAGATGCTGCTGCTCTGGCTTTTGTTGAAGCACTCAGTAAACATTTCCATCACCTCCACTGTCACCACTTTATTCTTCCCTGGGAAATTCCCAGTGAAAATTATCATAACAAAGACACTGGGAAGCTCTCCAGCAAAAGAATCTCTTAACATTTAAAAAAACCGTATACACTTGTGTGTGTGTGTGTGTGTGTGTGTGTGTGTGTGTGTAACATTATTAACATCTTCCCAGAGAAGTTATTTCCACAAAATAAAATTTGGGAAAGGCTACTACAAATCACAGTTACGTTGATGATTCTTTTTAAAGCAAAACTTTGGTGTGTTTATCTTGAAGACATTTTAAGTGGCCAGAGAGAACTTAGAAAGACTTTGCTGTGTGTACTGAGCCCCGTTCAGTATCACGCAGAAGGATGGGATAGTGAATAGGGATAGTGGGATTGATTGCAGGTGATATCAAGGCTGGTGTGTAGCAGGCTCAGGGCTAAGTAAGCTCCCTTGAAGGAAAAGCCTTGTCTGCATCCTGGCTTCTGGGCATCTATCTTGAGCTACCTCATGAACCAGAAGCCTGGCACTTTGGGACAGTCTTTTCTAGTGTGGCTCTCAGTCCCTGTGACTGTGAGTGTCTCTGTGGCTTAATTCTGCCACTGCCTGTTGGTGTGACCCATGTCTGCAGTCCTCCGGGTGCTGGGGAGGCCAGCTGAGACAGCAGGCAGCTGCTTTTCAGAGGGTACACAGCGATTCCTTCTCTCCAGGGGCTGTACACATCCACCCAAAGTGGTGATTATTGGAAATGGTGATCTACGTGTGTGTGATCTTATCTTTGTAGGAAAGTCATGCACAGATGGGTTGGGGCAGTGAGCAGTTTTTAACTCCATCCTTTCCCTTTTATATTGGAAAGTATCTCTGTGTGTGAAATGAAGGAACGCAAAAGAGAGAACCAGTGGTAAAGTGGGACATAAGAGATTATCATCTCAATGACCTCATAACCTTGTGAATTCGGGCCATTCTTTTCCTTTTAGGTCGTATATTTAACCTTTAAATGGCGTAAAAATCAAGGAGGAAAACTCTTTTATTCTTTTTCTCTGGAATTCTCCTTGAAGGAGTTGGAGATGAAGTCGTCTCTCTGGTGGAGTTGGCAGTGCTCGGCACGTGTGTTTTCTCTCTGCCTAACCGTGAAACCTGCTACGAGGGCTTGATGTCAAGCCTGTGAAGCTGCTGAGTTGAATGTGGTGCTCCTTTTAGTCACCACCTTGGAAATGATCTTAATTCTTTCTGTTACAACCCAGAATTTTTCTAAGGTTTTCTCTTAAAAGTTAAATTCTTAATTTTCATTTTCAAGAAAAAAATGTATTAACTTCTTAAATACATTCTCTTTCTTCTTCTGAGTTGGCGTAGACCTTGAAAGCAGCAGTTGCGAGTGGTTGTCCGCAGTGCACTGCAGGGGAGTTTAGTATTATAAATCCAAGTGTCTGAAAAGGAGGATTTCTCAAAGTTTTGGACACAGCCATGCAAAAGTGTTCATATCCTCATCTCTGTAACTGTGTCTGCATCCCATGGCTTTCATCCTTTTTCTTTGGCTATGTCCATGTTTATCTTAAATTAATTTTTATGTTAATCAAAAAAGTCTTGCTTTAGTGGGCTATTGCTGATAAATCCAGTGTGGACACTTCTTTAAGGAAACAGGGTTGGTTAGTCAGGGCTGCATGTCTAGAATTCTCTTTGATCAATTATATCATGAGTTGATAAAATAATTGTATAACTTTTGCTGTTAAATGAAATTGAAGGTAAATGCAAGATGCTTGTTATCATCACATCTTGACTTGATATGTGAAAGAGAATAGGTTCCTAAGTTTGGTCAGGATGGTTTTCACTGAAGTGAAAAAATTCTGAAATGTAGTATAATTTTGTGACTGTGAAATTGTCACATGTATATAAGAATATTATTGTGATTTGATTTGCCTAAGAATGCCATGAGTGGTTCTGAAGAAGGTCCAACTTCTGAATCTAAATTTCAGATTCTGAAATTTAGGCCACAGTAGATAAGGAACCCCTGATGGTCTCAGGTTAGATTTTCATCTTTAACCCAAATAAGGTTTTCTTTCAGTTTTAACCTATGACTTAGGAAGAGCTTTCTCTCCTATCTGAACCAGAGCTCCTCACTCTCATTTCCCAGTTTTATAGTGGGAGCCTCAGAGATGTGGGAAAAGGAAGAGGAATCAGGCTTTGACTTTTGTCGGTGTATCCCCGTGGAGCCTACTTCCAGAGTTGGCTTTTTTCCTTTTCTCCTCTCTCCCGTTCTTCTCTCCTGCTTTACTCTGTTGTCTTTGTGCTTATTATCTGTCCCTGTTTCCTCTGAGACAGCAGACAAGCCAATAATCAAGTCTCTTGCCTGACTGAGGCTCTGAGAATTGGTTACATGAGGGCTTTGCCCAAGGGACTCAATATTGAATGTGTTCATGATTGAGTTAATGAAACAGGGATCAGGTGACAAATTTAGTTTATGGAACCCCATTCAGGACAGCAACCATTTGAAAGGGTTGGAAAGACATACCAGAGATTCTAATCAAGCAGCATGGCTTAGATGAAAGGTCACAAATGAAATTTAATGTGAATTAGGCTAGGGTAATTCATACTATGAAAATAATTTAGGCATATAACATTGTTATCACTTCATACTGCTTTTGAAACCTCCAGCAGTAGAGGAGGTGATGCTTGCTGTTCCTTATAACAGAGGTTTTAGTGATTTATTAAAAACAAAGGAATTGCCTAGACCATATATTGTAAAATAACATTTGCCATGGCAGAGGTGAAGATAGAGGAATAAAAAGGGGGAATGCAAAGATAAGGTGCTGTCACTGCTACCGGACTTATTTCTCTCCAAGGATCTATCCAAACACTGTTCAAACATTTCTGTTGAATATAATTCATACAGTATCTCCTATATTAGTGAAATTCCACTAATAGAAAATTGGTGTCTACACTCACAGGATATGTGTTTTAATTTACAAATTATACCTATGTACTATATATTCTTATTAAGCATAGCATAAAGCTCTTCCAAAAACACATAAGATAAACTGTGTTATTTATTATCAATATTATAAAGTCTTTTTAATCAGGTAACAAATTCATATAATTTTAGTGATAGCCATGCAGTTAAATATGCTTCATTATTTTTAACCTAAGCTTACTTCTTTTGATATAGATATTTGAAGGTTAGTTTATAAATACTGATTCCAGCCTGTGTTACATAATCTGATTTTGCCCTCTTATGTTCAGATCTGATTGGATCTTCAATTTCTACCTATAACATATGGCTGATTAAGCTAAATCCGTAGAAAGGTCCATTTTTACCGTTTTCTGTCTGTTTGCATGTGCTTATATTAGTGCTAACCTTAATCCATGTGTTTTTTGCAGGAATCTTTTTAAGCCACTTGCACATTTGTAAATGAGTTCAGTTCAACTGATATAATCTTATTTATAAATCTACTTAGCCAGGCCCAGGTGCATTGCAGTTTTCACCATATGCTGGGAACAAAACACTGTGTGGATTCTTTCCTCTGGGCGAATCCCCTTTTTTCATGCCACACCTCACAGTTCCAGTAGCATGTGATTTAGGGAATGCACCAGGGAAAGCTCAAATCTGAGACTTTAGGAGAGCTTCCTTTATTTTTATTTTTGGATTACATTTTTTTTAAATTGGAGGGTAATTGCTTTACAGCATTGCGTTGATTTCTGCCATGCATCAACATGAATCAGCCAAGGTATACACATGACCCCTCTCTCCTGAACCCCCCTCCCATTTCCCACCCTATCCCAGCCTTCTAGGTTGTCACAGAATACTGGGTTGAGCTTCCTGTGCCACAGAGCAAATTCCCGCTTGGTTTCTATTTTACATATAGTACTGTGTATATTTCCATACTATTCTCTCAGTTAATCCCACCTTCTTCTACCACTCTGTCCACAAGTCTGTTTTCTGTGCCTGTGTCTCCATTTCTGCCCTGCAAATAGGTTCATCAGCACCATCTTTCTAGATTCCATACACATGTGTTCGTATGCAATATTTGTCTCTCTGACTTCCTTCACTCTGTGTATAATAGGCTTTAGGTTCATCCACCTCATTAGGACTGACTCAAATGAGTTCTTTTTTTTTTAATAGCTGAGTAGTATTCTGTTGTATATATGTACCACGACTTCGTTATCCATTCATCTGTTGATGGACATCAAGGTTGCTTTCATGTCCTAGCTATTGTAAAAAAATGCTGAAACGAACATTGGGGTACATGTATCTCTTTCAGTTATGGTTTTCTCAGGGCATATGTCCAGTAGTGGGATTGTTGGGTCATATTATAATTCTCTTCCTAGTTTTTTAAGGTCCTTTATTTTTAAGGTAAAAAAATTATATATTATATATACGTATATAGCATATATACACACAGAAATCCTCATTTGTTCTCCTGTTCCCCAGTGGCTCATCTTGTGGACCTGACTCTATCAGCGGTTGTAAATTTATTATTTAAAGTAGAGCCACCTAACTTCTTCCTCCCACCAATAACGTCTTGCACAAAGGCCAATTATGTAAAAACACCCAGAGCTGCTCTTCTTGGGGCAGCACCATTGAAGGACTGGGAACTCATCTACCCTCACCTGCCTCGTTCCTTTCCCACCTGCCCCGTTCCTTTCCCACCTGCCCCTTCCTCGCTCCCAGGCAGAGCTAGCAGAGCACAGTTTGACTCATGATAATTAGGAAAGACTTCTGTCTAATCTTAGTATCAGATCTCTCTGTACTTCTCCTTTGCTGTCTCCTCGTTTTTCTCTCCTGGATCCCGAGATTCTTATCAGTGATCCCGTTTCCCTCTTTGCCTTTCTTTAGGAAGAGCTTAGCACCAGCTCCATCTTTTGTATTGAGCCTGGTATGGTGTTCAGTTCCATCTGTTGTATCTTGCAGTGTATGGAAATGCATGGGATACATTCTTGACACCAGGCCTACTCCTGGCTTTATCTTGCTTTCTTGCCTTTATTTTCCTTTGCTTCATATTTAATTTACATTGTATTTTTGCATTAAACAAGTTAAATTTTAAATTCCCATTATATTTGTGTGTGTGTCTATAGCTTAAATTACTTTAATCTCTTTTGGAATAAGTACAAGAGTTCTAAAAATATGCCCTATTTTATTGTTATTCAAAAATCAACCTTAATATATTTGGAAGGAAAGTTGTAAGTAAATGTAAGTGAATTCAAAATGCAGTGAATGATTTAGACTTGCTTTGAGAGTAGAGACAGGTAAATCTGATGTTACATAAAAAATCTTTTTTCTCTGTAAGAAATGGTACATAAATCATTTTTATTTCTTTATTTTGTAGATCTGTTGTCAAGTTCAGAGGCTATTTAGAAAAGAACATCCAGGTTCTCTTTCTAAGTTAACAGTTAATACAGTCCTGACTTCTGTGTGGTTTTTGATCAGGGGTTTCATGCTGGGATTACTTGGAGAATGAAGATTGTGTTCTCTGGAAATTGGGGTTAGTTGTGGTAGGGACAAATGGAGATTTATCAAGGTGTGTAATGATAGAGTTCGTTATTTTGAAATTGGAAAGCGATATTAAATAAGTCTTATCTGAGGAATTAAAGGTTTTGTAGTCCCAAACAGGATGCAGGAGTCATTATTTTGCTGCCCGGCCCCGAAATGGAGGTAGTTCTGAATGTCCCCTTCCTGAATACTTTAATTTGTTCATTGGTCCCATTGCAGGAGTGTTTCCTGAGAGGCCTTGAGACCTCACACACAGCGGGATCTGAGAAGCTTCCAGGCTGAGCTCCTGCACAGCTGTGGTTGGCCCCTCTAGCCACCACCTGACCAGCTCTCCTCTTCACTTGCGATTCATCTCTCATTACTCCTCTTTTCCCCAGGTGTTTGGGTCAGATTCCAGCCCGAGGGATTGACTCATGGTGTGGTGATGATGATACAGCTTACATTTCCTTTCCCTGGGACCTCTCTCCTTCAGGTTCTGACAGACATAACTGGTTTTGCAAGATCTAGTTATTGCATGCATACCATTGGGAGAGAAAGCAAGTGAAATTCTAAATAAGCCATTGAAACAAATCCCCCTATTTTATAGCATAAATTGAGTATTGTCAAGTGTTTGGAAAGAGCCTTTTTTGGTTGTTGTTACAATGTCTGTGTCACTTTGCAATTAAGCTGGATGCCCCCTTGGGTTGTACTAATTATTGGGGCCTTCTCATGAGAGAGGGCAGAGTTACTTCTTAAACTTTTGAAAAACAAGAGACTGGAGTAGGGAGGAAATAAGTCGAATAATTTTTTTCCCTTACAGAAAAACCCCTTTAAAGATATGCACATGCGTCAAGTCATAAGGTGAAGAGGGGTGTGCTTACTTGCTTTGTGATGTGGTCTGTAGCAGTGAAGTCTGAGTGTGCCACCTTGCTTGCCCTTCCCTTGAACTTCAAACCCTTGAACTTGATCTGAGGAGTAGAATATAAATAGCACCCTGGGGTCTTGCATGTGGCCAAATATTGTACTATAATTAGTAAGGTTTATGGACTGCTATTGCCTCTCCAGAATGATGGCTGGCCAGTAAGAATGAGTGCTTTTATTAGCTCCAGGTTTTGAATAGTTAAGAGAATTGAATCTCTTTTATATATGAGTCCTTGGAAATAATAATAATTGAGATGAATAAACTCTGGGTGGAGGAGACTATAGGATTTAACTGGCTTTTCTCTTGGCCTTTAAACTGTCAGTTTGGTGATATGGAAAGCAGAGTAAGGAATTGGAATCATATGTGTGTGTTCTATTAAGTGATTCTAAAACAGACGAGCCTTATATGTGGTATAAATTATGCAACTTTCATTGAGCTTTAGTTTGTAAAACTGTAACATGAGAGTGAGAAGAAGAACAAAGAGCTTAATAATATCAGAGAGGAGTGTGGAATCACTAAATGGACATACTAAACGGGAGTGGTGGGAGGGAGTAGGTGTTCAAGTCTAGTGGCTGCTGTGAGGATGCTATAGCCATTATTACTGGTAGGTGAGTGGGAAACAGCAGAACTTGTTATGTAATAGTCTGGGGCTGGGTGTAGGGCATCATGACAGAAAGTGGAGATACAGATGGTAAATTGATATGTTTGGAAACAACTCTGACCCAACACAGGCCTGATGATCCAGCACAGAAATAACGTAACTTTGTAATTGGTTTCAAAGAAATCTAGCATGGGAATCTGTAATACCATATATGCCCCAAAAGGAGGAAAAAGAGGGGGAATAGGAAAGAATGTTGAAAGTTTAAAATTCTACTGAATGCAACACATATTTATGGAGTTTTCTGTAAGAGGAGTGTTGAAATCTGGATGTTAAAAGATAGCTTAAATATATGTATTATGTATATATGTACACACACACACACATCTAAGAGGTTTCCCAGGTGGTGCTAGTGGTAAGGAACCCACTTACCAATGCAGGAGACATAGGAAATGTGAGTTCAATCCCTGGGTTGGGAAGATCCCCTTTAGGAGGGATGGCAACCCCTTTCAGTATTCTTGCCTGGAGAATCCCATGGACAGAATAGCCTGGTGGGCTATGGTCCATCGGGTCTCAAGGAGTCAGACACAACTGAAGTGACTTAGCATATACATATATACATATAGTCTTACCTGGAAAATTCCATGAACAGAGGAGCCAGGAGAGGTACAGTCCATGGGGTCACAAAGAATCAGACATGATTTAGTGACTGAGCAGGTACTTATTTATAAAAAATTACCTGTCTCATATATGTGTGTAACTGAATCACTTTGTTATAAAGCAGAAATTAACATTGTAGATCAATTATACTTGAATAAAATTAAAAGTCTGTATATATGAAAGTGAAATAGTTCAGTCGTGTCCAACTCTGTGTGACCCCCGTGGACTGTAGCCTACAAGGCTCCTCCTTCCATGGGATTCTTCAGGCTAGGATACTGGAGTGGGGTGCCATTTCCTTCTGTATATATACATAAAGATAAATATGAACATAGACCCATAAATACAGATATCAATATATAGGGAGCTATCTAGATTGACCTTTTTAAGGTTTTAATTAAAAGCAAGTCTTCTGAAAAATAAATTGGAATAACCTTGGGAAGATATAAGCATTTTCTTTTTTTGCCTTTTTGAAAAATGCCGTAATGTTTTTCAAGTGCTATCAAATCATCTCACATAATAATACAGTATCATTTGAACAACTCTAGAGGTTCTCTCCTTCATATTATAAAATTTTTATTGAAAAAATATTTGCAGCCAGGTGCAAATTAAACTTTTTATTGTTGCAAAATATCATTCTTTTCTCTGATCTTTTTCTGACCTATTAATGGCTTCTCTGAAAACGATTGTGATCATTTTTAGATCTCTTATTTCAGAAATTAACAGCAGAAGGTGTTGAGCCTACTTATTCATCTCCTAATTCCTCCTTCACTCTTCCTGGCTCCTCTTTTCCTCAATAAAAGAGGTCATTTGAAAAGAATCTGTAATTTAGTGTCCTGGATACTTCCCTACCTGAAAAGTATAATCAATGTGTATGCAGAAACTTCAAGGTGTTTTGTAATCTGGTGCCACTAAATTTTCTCTCCATCATATGAATAAATCCTGCTGCTGAAATGTTGTACCACATCCTCTCTGAGAGTTTTTTAACCTTCCACCCCCAAAGCCTTGAAGAATTCCCAACACATTCCTGAAACTTTTCATTACAATCCCTGCCCTCATTTTGCTATTCCATTGCCACAACTCCCTAAACCTTAAACCTTATTTTTTTTTTATCGTATTACCAGTTGATATTAGTGTGAGGTTAGTATTGTATGTAGTATTATATAGCACTAATATGTGTACCTGATACTGTCTTTAAAAAAAAAAAATTGAGCAATGGCTGTATTTTACTCTTAGAATTAATACCCGGGGCAGGAGGAGAAGGGGACGACAGAGGATGAGATGGCTGGATGGCATCACCGACTCAATGGACATGAGTTTGAGTAGACTCCGGGAATTGGTGATGGACAGGGAGGCCTGGTGTGCTGTGATTCATGGGGTCGCAAGGAGTTGGACATGACTGAGTGACTGAACTGAACTGAACTGAGGACATATTGCAAAGCCACAAAGAATTTTCACAAATCACTGATTCATCTGTGTATTACTGAAGCAGAAATTATTAATTGTGAAATACTGAGCTAAACATAAAACAGCCCATAGATATTTTTGGTTCAGAATTTGCATTTTAGTAATATTTGGCAATCTTAATTTGTGTTGATGAGATGAAATCTTATGTAGACTTTAAATCAGTGAAAAATCAGAGTTTATCAGCAGTTTCCTTATTGTGAAAGTTAATGGTAAAAGAGGAAATTTGCACTAGAAGCTGGAGCTCTCTGTTGTTCCTTTTTTTTTTTTTAATAACTTCCCAGTTAATTTATTTGACTTTTGTTTAAGAAAGGACTATCATGACTACTTTTGTAAGTCATTGATAATAATAGCTACTTTTCATTTTCTACATAGATAGTTGTTTGACAATGTGGAAGAAAAATTTGAATTCAATACTGAAAAGTATTTTTTTCTGCATAAGTATAATGTTCTATAACCTATGCAGATGACGTGCTAACTCACTTCAGTCATGTTGGACTCTGTGACCCCATGGACTATAGCCCACCAGGCTCCTCTGTCCATGGGATTTTCCAGGCAAGAATATTGGAGTGGGTAGCCATTTCTTACTCCGGGGGATCTTCCTGGCCCAGGGATTGAACCCAGGTTTTCTGAATTGTGGGCAGATTTTTCACTGTCTGAGCCACCAGGGAACAGTTCATTTCAAGTCAGGGAATAAATCCAGTGACTTTGGCATTTATGGGAACACAGCTACCCCCTACTAGTCCACTTGCCTCTTATCTCAGCAGGAGGCTGCCTATAAAATTTAAACAAAACAAGACTGATCCAAAGATGACCAGTACTTTAAAGACTTTTAGGAGAAAAGCCTCTTTAAATTCTGGGAGAAAATGCCAGATTTTGTTTATGATGGAGAACCTCTTATTTTAGAAGGAATGCTACAATAGATATTGCAAAAGGAAGGGAGAACAACCAATTCTGAGATCCTGCTCTTTATCAGACACGCTAAGTGTTGAGACAAATCCTCCTAAATCCTTAAAATAGGTAGGTTTGAGGTTGTCATTAGTGTAGATAAAGTAATGATGCTCATGAGGGGTTTTAATCACTTGCCCTGGATCATAAAATTAGCAGTGGTATGACTGATATTCAGATTTAAGTCTCTAAGTCTCCAAGCACAATCCTCTTTCCAGCCCATCTGACTTAGATTCATTTTGAAGATCAGTTGTTAGGTGTGTAAATATTTTGTCCCAATACTGAGGCAAAACCCTTCTGTACTTAATATCCCATGAATTATGAGGATTTCCAGTCTGACTGTTGGAAACAGGTCTTGTGTAAGTTCCAGACACTATTTCTTCTAATCCCTCAGGGTGATTCCTGACCCGCCCCACACTCATGTGGTTTCCTCACATGCCTGCACTGATCAGTCTTCTCCTAAGTACTCGAGGCAGACCTTCTGCAGACCTGTGCAGTTCTTTCTTTTTGTAACTCTATCCTCTCTGCTTCTGTAAGCTTCCTTGATCTCCCAGACCCCCAACTCTATTTCCTCAACTCAAGGAGTCTGCTGGACTCCATCCGGGCTTCCTCTCAGGGCTCTATGGCCTGGACTGTCTTTCAGGGCAGAAAACTGGGAAACCCCATGTGTGTCTTATCTCTCAGGGATCACTGTCCTTTGATGTCTCATGTCCATTGTATTAAAAACTATTGTTACATATATTTTATTCAGTTTTTTGGTTGTTTCAGGTAGAAGATTATATCTAGTTCCTATTACTCCATCTCAGTTGGAGACTGAAGTATTAGATGTAAATTTTCACTGAAGAATTTTCTTTTTTCTTTTCCCATTTGTCAGCTTTCTGGGAGACTATTTTCCTTTCCCTTGTTTTTTACTTCTTTATTCCTGGCCCTTATCCTTTATTATGGGGCTTCCCAGGTGGCATTAGTGGTAAAGAACTTGCCTGCCAATACAAGACACATAAGAGATGCGGGTTCAATAGGAGCCTGGCAGGCTACAGTCCATAGGGTCGCAAAGAGTCAGACATGACTGAAGCGACTTAGCATACATGCATGCATGCATCCTTTATTACAATGGTACAATTTCCCTGAATTGATTTTTTCTACTGTCTGAATTTTCTTAAATATCTCTAGTTGGGACAAACGAGAAACTTGGTTCTTTGGCACGAGCCCTGGGTTTGAACAAAGGCTGACTGGTATCCATTGCTCCCTGATGGATGCTCTTTTTGTTAATTCAAAGGTTGTACAGATGATGATTGCTTACATGGATTTGATTGATTATTGTCTTTTATATTGTCTTGTGTCAATTTTAAGGTATAATTGGCCAGGATTACTTTTTCACTAGTACTAATAAAAGCTCCCAGAATCTAACAAATTAGACATATATCCAGCAAAGAAACAAGCTCAAATCAGATGCAGGTTTTCTGTTGACAAGTTTGTCCGTTTTTTTTTTTTAATACAATTGTTATGCAAGAAACAGGGTACTGAGCAATGATTTCCCTAAGCAGTTGTTCAATATGCCAGGAATATAAACTTATGAATGATAAATGATAGCTAAGGGGAATTTGCTTACTTTTTGTTCCATGAAAATGTACTATTATTTTTCTTCACATCATGAAGCATAAATTTTAATATATATTTTTTGTGCCAAATGGCAGTTGACATATATTCTCTTATCTTTTAAATGATATCCTTCTTAAGGGCAGTACCTTTGATATATGTTAGGATTTTTTGTGTGTGTGGGAGGGAGTCAACAGTGCTCTCTTGAACAAAATGGCAAACTTTCACCAGCCTATCAGATTTAGGGGCATGGCTTTTAAATCTACTAGTTATTAACACGTCATGTGGTGGTGGTGGTTTAGTCACTAAGTCGTGTCTGACTCTTGCCATCCCATGGACTATATAGCCTTCCAGGTTCCTCTGTCTATGGGATTCTCTAGGAATACTGGAGTGGGTTGCCATTTCCTTCCCCAGAGAATCTTCCCCACCCAGGAATCCAACCCAGGTCTCCTGCATTGCTAGCAGATTCTTTATCGACTGAGCTATGACGGAAACCCCTTAACATGTCATAGAAAGGAGTTAATATGTTTCAGGAGGAAAATGCCCTTGCTTGTTTGACAAATATTACTGAGCAATTATTATCTTTCAGGTAAGTGCTGAGTTTTGGGTCCATATGGATAAAAAGACTTGATCCTTGTCCTCAGCCAAGGACGTTTAGTGTCAAATGATTGTTATACCACATTGTAATAATCACTTACTGGTTTGTTTGTTTGTTTAATAAGTATGTATTGAGAATCTGCTGTTTGTCAGATACTATCACAGTCTGTGTGTTCATAGCAGGAAACAATTCCCTGTCTCATGGAGGTAACAATGAGGGGTTGCTGGGATGGGGGTATTTAGTAAATGCTATGAAAGTGAATTAATGTAAAGAGATAGTTCTTAACAAAGGGAAAGGTCTATATTGTCCACTGGTTAGGAAAGTCTTTTTTGTAAAATGACATTTGAGCAGAAACCTTAAAAAAATTAACACAATCATGCAGTCATGTGAGGAAAGTGTTCTAGACAGAGGCAGTATAAAAAGTAGAAAAAGAACGTGTGCTTGATGTGGATTGTAGAATCACAGAGAGAGTGGAGTGGCCAGTGGAATGAGCAGGGGAGAATGGCGCAAAGTTCGCTCCGCCCAGAGAAGGGGTAGGGGGAGGAGCCAGATCACCTGACTTTTATTACCCTGGTGGGAAGAATGTGAGTGAGATGGGAAGGATTCAGTGTATAGGAGAGATCTGAGGAACTTGGGTGTAGAAGGAATCTGGCCGATTGCTGTCCTGTGAAGCAAGGGAAGGAGTTTTGCGGGTGGTGGGGGGCCATGAGACACTATTGAAACACTAGTCCAGGTGAGAGTACCGCAAGCTCTGGCTCAGGTGGGATTAGTTATGTTGTGAGAGTGGTCAGTTTAAGAATTCAGGATATATTTTGAAGGACGCATACTTGGGTTTGCCGAAGGGTTGGTTGTAGGGTGTGGAAAAGGAAAGGAATCAAGGATGGTTCTAATGTTTTTGGTCTTTACAGCTGATAGAATTCTGTTTAGTATAGAGTTTGAAACTAGGATGGAATGAGGGGTTTTGGAGGAGGGGGTAGGAAGAAAGAATGTGATTTTGGACCTGGTATGTTTAATACACAGGTTAGACATAAATGCAGATATCAAGTAGGTACTTGACTATATGGATGTAAAGTGAAGGGAGGAGTTGGAGCTAAGAGGTATAAATGTCTTATGGCATATTATAATGAAAGGAGAAGAAACAAAATTCATGTATATTTCTGAGCAGTAAAGAAATAATATTTAGCATTATCTAACACAGAACATATTTTTTACAAGTGAAGACTTTAAAGCTGGAAAAGTAGAATGCGATGCCCAAGGACACACAGGATGTTGGGGGCACCCATGTCAATCAACCCATCATCAGTACTATTTCCATCTCAGTGCACAGCTCACCGTCCATGTTGCGGTAGTAATAGAATAGGTGGAGCTCCACTAACATAAAAGCTGAGGATGGTAGCAGTGGTGTTGGCGGTGTTGAAGAGCGCAGATTCTGGAGCAAATTTCCTAGGGTTCTAATCCTGGATCTCTCACTCACCCTGTGTGTGACCTTAGATAAATAACCTAGTTTCTCTGCACTTCAATTTCCATATCTGTAAATGTGATCGATAACAGTACTTACCTCATAGAGTAAATGGGAGGATTAATTGACAGGGTGTGTATATATATATATATATATATATAAAGCGCTTTAAACAATATCTTTTAGATTGTTACTGCTATTCAAGTGAAGCTGCAGCAGCAGTAATAATAATAATTAATTTTAGAGTGGAAGCTAAGCACTTTCACTACAACTTCTGGGAGACCCAGAATTGGCTAGGTATCTGGGAATATTCAAATACTACATATAAACCCTATTGCAATCAGATATTCTCATATCCTTTCTATCCAAGTTTGTTCTCTTGCTGACATTTGAATCTCCTGGTGCTGGTAATTAGTTGGAAACAAACTCTGCTCTTTTGCATCATTTTGTTCTTTTAATTGACTGTATTCTGTGAGAGTGGCTTATCTGCCTCTTCATTAAACATTCATGATTCTGTGATACCTTATTCTCTCCATTGATGGCTTTTATGGATTTCTTTTTAATAGAGATCTTAATCTAGCCTTTAGCATTTTAAACAATGTCTTGGTTATCTACACTGTAACTTCTCACTGGTGTGTTTTTATGTTATCAATGCATCATTGTATATGGATCAAAACAAGTAAGCTCCTGTTTTTAAGGCTCCCATCCTTTGTGGTTAAGAATTGATTTATAGCAGTCTCTTCAATGTAGAAGAATTGATTATGATTGTTAGTGAAAGTGTTACGTTTTTCAGAGGGAATGATGAGATTATTGATTAGGTTCTTTTTGATTATAAAAGAGATTTAATGACATCATTTTGGTCAAGACATGTGAAAGTCTCTTTCTGTTTCGTTGGGTAGGTAATGATGTCTGTTTATTTTCCTCTTTTGCCTGACATGCTGATTGTCAGGTAAGGTGAGTGAATAGAGTTATTATTGCCCATGGATAATCGGTTATTCCTGTAGCAAGCAGTTGAACAGCAAAGATGTAATTTTGTGTGGCATGTGCATTATCTACTACCTTCCCGTCCCCAACCCTGATGTATTAGCTCTAATTCTTGTCATGTGATATTCAAGGAATTATCACTCAGCACATACTGGCCTAGTCTTTTCTCATATAACTATAGATTTTATTAGTCTTTGCCGTCTTGGATATGAGTTTTACCAGTCGTGTTTGCTAACTGCCTGATTCTTTCTCGTCTGTAGTCCAGTATCCTTCTTCATATATTGGCCTGATCTTCCTGTCCCAAGGCACATAAGGCATGAGAATAATATCTCCCCATCGTTGACTACTCTGGACTGCAGTGATGTCTGTTCCAGTGAGCAGAGTTGGGGAGTCACTAAAATGATAGGTTAACATCCTTGGAGATGATCACTCTTTATCACCTTGCAGCTGGTGGTTCTTTTCATTCTGTTATGGATGGGAGAACATTTACTTTGACAGCTGCACCCCTATAAACCCACAGACTGGTGCTGTTAAACCAATGCGTGTACCGCTTGACTCTCCAGAAGTAAAAAGGGTCAGTCTGGGGCCCAAGCAAATATCTTCTCTCTGCTGTCAAATCATAGAATTCTAGGGCTGGAGGGATCATGGATATCATGTCAGTTTTCTCCTTAAAGGAAACTTACAAATGGAGTGTATTTGCCAAAATAAGAGTTAATAGCAGCACAGGAACGCTAACTGAAAAGTCTCTATAGTCCTGTGTTACCCTTATGGTGAAATGAACCAACAGGCAGAGTGATAGAGTAGAAACAGTATCAGGTTTACAATTTGAAGACTGGAGGTTTTATGCCCAGGTCTGTTGTTATATAGTAGTTTTATGATTCAAAGTAATTAACTGCAATCATTTTCAAAATTGTTCATTATCCATTGAATGGTGGATTTGTTGGTGACCCTGCTTTCATCTGAAATTTGTCTGTTCATTGAGTTATATCATATTTTGATACGTAAAATTTGTTCAAGATTGTGATTGGATAGAAGGATGCTGACTAATATGGAAATACACCATGGCCTTGTTTTCTTTTCTTCCCCATTACCTTGAGGTCAGGGGAAATATATTTTTTAACTCCTATACTTGTGTATTCTTATCTACTTTGACAGCTACACCTCACGGTCTTACCTCTCCTGAGAGATAATAATTGGGCATTCTGTGACCTTCCTGTCACAATAGATGGGTACTAGAAACTCTGGAAGGATTTTTATCAGCAGTGTTCATCACTGTTTTCCTGTTAAACCCAAGGAAAATAGTTCATAAGATGCCTCAACTAATGGTTTCAACTTAGGGCTGCATCTCAGTCTGAACTGGTATGCTTATCACTGCCTTACTAAAGAATAATATTTATTGTTAAAAATGTAAAAAAAAAAAAAAAAGAAAAACAATAATTACTTCAAAGTCCATCACCCAGAGATAACTACTTTAGACATTATATGTACTTTCTGTCTTTTTAATTGCATGTTTATAGAGTCTCATGTATATAACTGTACATTCTTAATGCATGTATGTATAATTTATACATTTTTTAAAAGGAGTTACACTAAACATACTATTTTAGAATGTGATCCTTTCATTGAATGATACAATGATACAGGCAGGAAGGCCAGGGGTCTCTAAATGGAGGAAATAGGCTGCAAGTGTCTCTTAAAATTCTGTGTTGCTGTGATGACACCTGGTTCCACCTGAACTTAACTTTTCTCAAACCTTGAGCTAACCAATGCATTTTCTTATGGAAATGTTTTTCTTAAGCTAGGTTAGTGAAACTGTATGTGCTTTGGAATTTGCCTTTCTTCAAAATGATTGTTAAGCTAACTTTTTTCCTTTTCTCAAACCTTGGGCTAATAATAACTCAACAAACAAGTATTCATATCAGTTGTTTTATGGCTGGGGGATGACACACCTCATGCCATCCTATTTCAACAATGCATCTTGTGGGAGGGGGCCTGGTGAAACTCCTTCAAGCCTTGAGGTGTCTCACTGATTAATAACTTTCTAACAGACTTAAAACAGCCTCCAAAAGTAGCAGGGGAGGCACCCTCTGTCCCCCTTCTGATGTCTGTGTCAGAAACGTTCTCTGTCCCTTTTCACTTTAATAAAACTCTGCTACACAAAAGCTCTTGAGTGATCAAGCCCGGTCCCTGGTCCCGAAGAAGCTAAATCTTCGGAGATCACGAATCCAACACTGTTCACCATAAGCTATCAACATCTTGGTCAGTTTTTCATGTAGTTAAATTTCCTTCTGTATAACATCATTCTTAATGCTAGTATCCTTCTGTGTGGACATTATGAATTATTTCATCGAACCCCTATTATTGGACATTTTAAAGCAAAAGTGCAAAGTCTACCTGTGGCATCATTTCCCATATTCTTGTCATTCAGTATGAAAGCCTTTCTATTTAATATTCTAATCAGTAGATAAGATTTGATAATATAGAAGCTAGAGATTTAATCTTGATCATTTGAGAATCCTGTTGAAGGATTTCCACTTAATCACTTATTGTTCTTTCATATTGATTAAATTTTCTCTGTAAAATATTTTGACCCAATTTTAAATTGGGTCAGCATGCATATGTGGAGAGTCTTTATTTTCCCAACCAGTGAGCTACATATAAGATGGCTTGAGGCTGTGCCTGAGTCATTCACATTTTATTAATGAAAATATATGCAGAATGAAGAAGGCAGTTACCAGTGGAATACACTTGATTTGTAGTGGAGACTGAAAATTCAAATGTTTATTGGTGCCAGGCATGAGTAGATATGGCCAGGGGTAAGTACTAGGGATATTCGGAGGCTGTTTTCTCATCTAAAGAGGTCAGCTTTTATTTAAATCAAATTACATTGTTAGCATGGGAAATAAGGACTCTGATTAACTGGATTTTCTCATTTTTCAAGAAAAGCTGAAAAATAATTTATTTATGAAAGACTCCTAATTCTCAAATTTTGATAGTAGTCATAATTGTTTGAAAACACAGTGCAGGTGAAACAGGAGACATCTAATCTAGTCCACAGGTCTGTGTAGAGGTTGCCCTAGGGCAGGTTTTCAGCTCTCTGGAAATTGGGGAATCCTTCAGAAAGAGAAAGCTTTGCTTCCTATATCCATCTTTTCAGAGTTACTTTAAGGATAGATTAAAATATTCAGATGATGAAACCTCTTCAAGTGCCACTTTCTAGAAGCTTCCCAATTATCCCAAGATGAGACCTTTGCAGTTGGGAATGTCCCTGAAGCCCACAGGCACCAGACAAGAAGGGGTTGTGGAAACCAGTGATCTTAACACCCTGTTATCTGGAGTGCCTTCATGTCTAGATCTCTGCTGCCCCAGGCCGGTGCAGTTTTTTGGAAAACATGAATGACATGTGGCCAAAGTAAGATGTTGATGATAACTAGGACTGAATGGTTAGTGGAAAGAGCACACGATTGAGAGTGAGAAAACGTAGGTTTGAAGTCTCCTTTCACCCACAGATGTGAAATCCAGCAAGTCCAGTCATCTCTTTGCGAGGCTAACTAGATTTTTACTCAACAGTGACAATCAAGCCTTTTTTTAAAAAAAAGATAGGTATAATAATATAAAAGCCAGAAGATTTCAAGTAGGCAATTACTTAAGAAGAAGAAATAAAGAAAAAAAGGAACGGATAACAGCTTATAACTAGATTTATGCATTTCTAAGGCTCCCAAATGAAATCCTCTATAACCCTCAGTTTTCTTCATTGCACAGTAAGTGCTTGATAATTCAACCTTATCAGCAGGAATTGTGGCAGGGTTCCTCACACTGTGGGTAATCAGTAAATATATTTCCAGTGAAATAATAATGTAAGAGCCGGAGATAATTCTAACATCACTTATACTTAAGAGTGGAATGCATTTGAAGTCTGTGTTTAAATATGGATGATGATTCTGGGGAAGCCTGGATATTCACTAAGCCTGAAATCGTACAATATATTATGGTATATGAATGTAAACACTCCTACTTTTGTGTTCTGACTCCCTTGTTTAAATCCCTTTCCTGTTATTTACTCTGTTGTGAAGAGACTAAACAATTGCTCAGAAGCCAAGGACCCATCTAAAGTCATGTGAACACCTCTGTGTGAGTGAACTTCATGCATCAGTTCTTTGGTCCAGAAGGTAGTGACTTTGGTCCAATATGCTGGTTTTCTAATAAGTTTCTACTGAGTGAAACAGACATGATCCTCTTCATAGTCACAAAACATTAGAGCTGGTAATTAAGGAGCAAGGGTTGAAATCAGCTCTAGCTGGTTAGCTCTAGCCAAAAGTTAGGTCCTATCCATATAACCAAACAGGGTTTGACTTATACCTCTGATTGAGGATTATCCACTTCTACTTGGATTTTATATTTCTGTTACTTTGCCAGCTGGGGGAGAAGCATGGTCCTACTGGTGTTGATTTTCAGGACACATACTCAATGACGGTGTAGGGTGTACCCTGTCCTGAGTGCAGCTGAAGATCCCCAGCCAGCCATGGCACTGGTGTGACAGTTCTGCCACTTCCAAGCTGTTTGTTCTCGACCTCGCTTGACCTGTTGATCTTCAGTCCTCATTCATTTTTGTGGCAGGGTGACATTAGTATTCATCACCACCAGGCCTCTCCTTTTGCTCCTCTCTACAAAGTTTTTGAAGAATCAAAGTCCTCAGAATAGAGATGACCTGTTGATATGTTTGTTAATTATTTTTTCAGAAATATTTAGATTTCATATCCGTATCTTCCTCTGTGTGACTTTATATGGTGTCCAGTCCCCACGAAAACAGAAAACAGCTTTACAATTTTTCTAAAATAGGAGATGTGCTCATTTTCCTAAAATTCAAGAAATATAGAAAAATATAAAGAAGACAGTTACAAATCACCTCGAAGTCTTAACCTGCCAGAAATAAACTGTTGTCATTTGGGGAATGTCAGCATCTGAAAATTTATAAATAGAAGGATGAATGACTGGATATAGGTAGACGGGCACAAATAATTGTATAATAGTGTGTGTACATGTTATTTTAAAAGTTAAAGCATTATACTCAATGAAATGAAATGAGGAATTTTTGAACTTCTGATTAAGTTTCTTTATTTAAAAATCATTAATATCTAAAATAATGCCTCCAAGGTAATTCAAAGAGTTAAGAAGAACCATTAGGAGATTGGAGCCATCATAGTCTTACCACTGTGCACCATTAGAGTGGCTGAAATAAAAAATACTGAAAATACAAAGTTTATATGGGGACATGGACTTCCCTGGTGGCTCAGACAGTAAAGAATTTGCCTTGCAGTGCAGGAGACCTGGGTTCGATCCCGGGGTTGGGAGGATCCCCTGGAAAAGGGAATGGCAACCCACTCCAGTATTCTTGCCTGGAGAATTCCATGGATGGAGATCATGATGGATGGGAATGCAAAAAGTTGGACATGACTGAGCAACTAACACTTTCACTTTCATAGATACGGGGATGTGGAACAGCTGGGATTCTTTATTCTTACATTCTTAGGAATGTGACATGGTATAGACCCTATGGGAAAGTATTTCTTATAAAATTAAATATACCTCTATCTGAGGATCTGGTAATTCCACTGTAATTTTCTCCCCCAAATGAAACCCCATGTCCACAAAAAGATTCATGCAAGAATAGTCATTTCACATTCATTCATAGTTAAGATGCAACAACATGAATGACTCATAGACATTGTGTTGAGCCAAGAAGACAGACGCAAAAGAGTACATATTCTATAAACCCATTTATATGATGTCCTAGAACATGTACAACTGTTTCTCGTGATAGAAATTAGAAGAGGGGTTGCTATAAGATGAATGGAGTATAGACTAGAAAGGAAGTTTCTAGGATGATGTCAGTATCCTTTATAATAATTGGGATATTGGTTAAATGAATGTATATATTTGTCAAAACCCATCAAACTATACACCTAAGAGTTGTATACTTTATTGTATATAATTAAGTCTCAACTTAAACGTTTAAAAAAACATACTCAATTTAAACCTCTGAGCTGTTATGGATTGTCTTTCTGTTCAGAAACAAGAGGAATTAACAAACTTATTCTTCCTCCCACCTGCCCTTATGTTGCTTATATTAGTTTTGCTTTTTTCAGGCTTCACAACGTTCATACTCTGATTTGCAATCATAATGCCCTAGTTGTTTAGTCTTAGTTCTATATTTAAATAGAACCATGGGTCCTTTTGCCACAGTTTTTCCATTTCTGAATTCTTTATTTGGATTCATCTCTTGTTTATCCAGATTTTATGGTCAAGCAGTTTTTGGGGTTTGTTTATTCTAAAGGAAGAATCATGGATATCCTGTTTCTTGAGTTTTCAAATGTTTGCCATTTGCTTTTATACTTGAACTGTCAATTAGCTGGATCTAATATTCTTCAGCTTCCTCGGTTAAGACATGGCCTGTCTTTAGACACTACACTGTCTTCGACATTGAATATTACTGTGATGATGTCTGTAGTCAGCCTAGTTTTGTTTTCTTTCTCCCTCTAGTAGATGACTTGGTTTTTCGTACTTGGTATCTGAAAAATGTTTAATTCTCATATTCAATAACTGAAGCCATTGCTTGATTTTTTTTTTTTTTACTGTGTATTAATTTTCCCTGGCATAAGAATGTCCTTTTGATTTACAGTTTCAGTTCTTTATTTGAAGAGCTTTGAGGGGAGTGTGTTGTAAGGCTCTACTTTTTAAATTCTCTTTCCTGTGTGTGTTACTTCAGCAGCAACAATCGTCCTTAATTTTCTTACCTAGAGTCTCCATGTATCACCTCCTCTCTAGGTCCCTTTATTCCTTTGTTTTGCCTCATTCAGTGTGATTATCTCTAACCTTTACTCTGGGCCATTAGTTGGCTTTTCTTCTCTTCTGCTCCTTGATGTTTCTAACTGGTTTATTAAGTACATAATACTGTGGTTTTGTGTGCATTTCTGTATATCGATAATTTTTCTTTCATTTTGAACTTTTGTTCTGTCTTTGATTCTTCTAGTCTTTGAGTCCTTGTTTTATAGAATTCATAGTCTTAGGAAGTTTTTAATAGAATGCGAAACACTCACCGAGTGTTGTCTGTTTCTAGGGTTCCACATCTGTTGTTCCCATGCTGGATCCGTTTTTTGCATTTTTGTTTTAGCAGAGTTTTATAATCGTTCTTATTTCTTCTCACTCATGCATGATAGAGGCCACTCCACATCATCTGTTTGTTCTGATCAAGTAGAAGTGAATTTACTTGATCTTGTTTCTACTTTGCCTGGGACTAAATTATCTTCTAAATCCCTGCCTCCAGTTTGAGGGCTTGCTGTCAGTTTCACTGCAGTACTCATAACCCAAGGGTGGAAGAGTGAGGAGAATGCCCCTGGAGATGAGTACAGTCTTTGCTGGAGGACCTGGATCTAGTATGACTAACCATCGTGCTGTCTCCAGGACTTTCCCCAATTTCACACTGGAAGTCACATGTCCCAGGAAACCCTCTCAGTCTCAAGGAAGGTTGGTCACCCTATCTGGATCAACTTTTCTTTTCCACTAATTTTTAAATATTCTAGGCCCCTGTCCACTCCATGTAGCTGCAGCTCGTTCAGCTTGACCCCAGTTCTCCTTAGAATCCTGGGATGTGGCTAGCCTGGGGCACTTGACGACGTACAGGACTCTAGTTTCATGGATTTTTTTTTTTTTTTTTCCTTTAAGACTTCTAATTCCAAGTCAGCTTCTCACCAGTTGAGAACATTTGAGTAAGAATGTTCAGAGTTTCATCAGCTTATTCTTTTCCTCAACACCACTTCTGAGGCAGAATATGCAAACAGGACTCAGCGCCATGCTGGATGCAGCACTCAGAATCTTGCTCCATCTCTCAGCTGCACTTTTCAAAAGATGGCAGGCACATGCAGCGTTTCCTTTCCTTGTTTAGTTACTTTAAAAAGATATTTTAAAATTTCCACTTAGCCCTTTGAGGAAATAGATTCAGTAATCCTGTTTGATTCTACTGCTATTACCCAGTTCGGGCTTCTCTGGTGGTTCAGACAGTAAAGAATCTGCCTGCATTGCAGGAGACCCGGGTTCGATCCCTGGTTTAGGAAGATCCCCTGGAGAAGGTAATGGCAATCTACTTGAGTGTTCCTTGCCTGGAGAATTCCATGGACAGAGGAGCCTGGTGGTCTACAGTCCATGGGGCTACAAAGAGTCGGATACAACTGAGTGACTAACATTTTACCCAGTTCATTATATAGTAAAGCTGGTCAAATGATTCATTATTATAGATTCTCTCTTTGCTCATTCTCTTTTCCCTCACCAAAAAACAAACATGAATCTCTCTTGCTTTCTCTTTCCCATACATGTATGCAGGAGGAAATATTAGGCACTTAAATGAAAAATAGAGCTTTGAGAGAGGGCTTGTAACCAAAACCCAATCAAAAGCATACTAGATTAGCCCATGAATTGAAAATGGTCTCCTTTATTGCAGGATTTGTCCATTGAGATACTATCATTTAAGACTTCTATTTCTAGGGATTTTTCCAGACTGGGCACTATATTTAACACTGAAACATTAATGCTGATACAGGTTTTAAGTTGAGCTTACTTGTTCTCCTAAGATTATTTCTTTAAAAGTATAAAGAAGATTATCTCCCAATAGTGAAGTAGTGGTTCATATTTCCAAGGACTGTGTTACTTGGCACAATGAGTGTGTACTTTTGTAATCTAGCACTGGGTCTCTGTCCATGTTGTTGCAGAACTGCTTGAAGAAATGTGTATCCTCTAAAGTTGATCCAATAGTCGTAACTGGTAGAGTTGAAAGAGAAGCCCAATCTTGGGGACTTCTGATAAGGTCAGGAGAATAATGCTGCAGTGATACAGCCTGAAAGAGGGGAAGGTTTGAAGTTTTGAATGAAGGTGAGAAAGCATTATGGGCAAATTTCAGGAAGAATTTTAAGGCACACCTTGAAAATGCCAAACTTGTTAGTAGGACATAGCATGTGCCATCAGAATAAAAGACATTTACCTCTACCCTCCCAAAGAGGGTTTTTTTGGTCTGGCTTTCTTTTGTTTTAAGGGATGGGGTTGGGAGCATTGAAACTCCATTTATAAATTTGAAGTTTTAGGCTTTTTCATCTTCCTGTTGGGGCTTTGCTGATAGCTCAGATGGTAAAGAACTTCCCTGCAGTGCAGAAGACTCAGGTTTGATCCCTGGGTTGGGAAGATCCCCTGGAGTAGGAAATGGCAGCCCACTCCTGTATTCTTGCCTGGAGAATCCTGTGGACAGAGGAGCCTCGTGGGCTACAAGCAGATAGGATTGTGAAGAGTCGAATACGGCTAAAGCGACTTAGCACATTCAGGTTTCAAACAATAGCTAACAAGAGAAATAGTCATTTTTTAATATTTGCTTTTGTTAGCAAATTTTTTTCTAGTCTAGAAAGGTAAAGGAGTTTGGCCTATTTTTAAATTCTCTTTTATCTGTCTGTTAGGATACTGTATTTCTTTTGGAGTTATTTACTTTATATTGAACTTTTCAGAAACATTTGCAATTATTTTAATTAAAAATTAAAATTAAAAGGTAAAATATACCTTTATGTCTCATTGGATTGTTCGTTCAGATTTCTTATAGCTGAAAAAAGATACATTTAGTGATTGAAGTCAGAGGTGATTCCAGTGAGTTTTATTTTATTTACATTTGTTAGCTAAATAAATGAGTGTTTTAATACCTCCCTTTAAGGATGTTGTAATAAAAAAAAAATTCCCCTCAGAAGTTGGAATGTATTCTTCTTATGGAAAGTAAAAGTATGTTGGAGAAAATTAGTTAATACTTAAATGTTAATTTGATGCTACAAATAAAAGGCGATGCAGTAGACCCTCTATATCCATGGCTTCCACATCTGTGGATTCAACCTGCCGTGGATACAGATGGTCAGCTGGACTACCCCACTTTATAGAAGGGATTTGACATCCTCAAGTTTTGGTATTTGCAAGAAGTCCTGGGACCAGTCCCCCGCAGGTACTGGGGGATGACTGGACATTGTTTTTCCTCCCTTCCCTACCCTTCTTCCCTTTTTAGATGAGTGTGCTACACGAGGGTGAAATGAGACAAAAGTAACTAAGGTAGGGTCACAGTGCAATGGGATGAAATCTAGTCTGCCTTTCAGCCACTTCCTTATTTACTATTTTATACGGTATTCACATACCTCAGAGGAATTCAGCTGCAACACAGGATCACGTAGGGAGGAATTCAGATTAAGTCAGGTCCTTCCTCAATGCTTTGGTGCCTTGCGATGAATACCAAAACAGCAAAAAGCCATTTTTAAGAATCCAAAAAAGAGGGATTATATGTATAGCTGCTTCGCTTTGCTGTATGGTGGAAACTAACCCAACATTCTGAAGCAACTATATTCCAATAAAAATTTTTATAAAAGAACAAAGCAAGCAGTCCCAGACATGAAAGTGCCAAGGACAGTAAGTACATGAGATGTCACCCTAGTAGGACATTAAAGATTTAGTTTTATTTAATCAACTCACTTGCATAGGTCACTTCTTAATTGTATTTGATGTTTCTAGCCATTCACTTAGAATTTCAATTTTAGGTAAACAGCACTTTAAGCCTAATTAGTTAGCAAATATTTTAGTTTAAGAAGGTGTAATAGTCTTTCAGTTTCTGTTGGAGTAGATATTTTTGTACATGCTCTTCCTAAATATTTAATAATTTTAATGTTGCTGAGGTTTGGTCTGAATAACAAAATACTGACTTTCCCTCCAAGATGATGTACACGTTGTCACCCATCACACTTTGTTTGCTGTCAAAATTTTTTAAGCTTGCTGTGACCTACTTAAGGGTCTTCTGACAAGATTAAAAATTCTGGTGAGTTGCATGCTGCAGACTGCAGTGGATTCAGCAATTGTGCTCTGTGTTTTCCAGCCTTGTTCCTATGGAGATAATGGCCAGGCTTGTCATGCAAACCCACTGCCTTCTTTTTCTGGTAGACATGCTTTGTGTTTTGACTCTCGGGAAGCAATATCATTTGATATGGTTGAGTTGAGTTTCTAATGTACCCTGCATGTGTCTTTTGGTATTTTGACTGGAGACATTTTAATGATGTGTTCACCTCACTTTAATTTTGGTTTGTCAGCATTTTTACTCAGAAGTCTGTATTTTTCAAGGGTTAATCTAATGGTTTAAAAAATGTTCTTGGAGTAAAGCAGGAAATCACCCTGTAGCAATGAGATTAATTTGAAGAGGCTGGAAATGATGAACCACACATAGCAAATTCTCTTTGAAACAAAGTCAGTCCATGAGTTACAGCTCAAGAGAGGGAAAGGAGGAGGGTGAGGAGTGAAGTAAGAGGTTCCAACATGATTAAAGCTTAGAAAGCAGGACACACTCTGAAAGCTTGTAAAAAAACTGGGCCTGGTTTTCTTTTTTGAGAAGTTTGTAAGAAGATTTAATCTTTGACAAAATAAAGCTGATGTGAAGAAGGACAGATGAGAGAGAATGAAGAGAGGGAGGGAGGCAGGAAGAGAAGGACAAGGGAAGAGAACTGAAGAAGAGAATGGAATTAGGTTTCCTAAAGGAAGAAAAAAATCTCTGGCATCTAACCTTAAGGAGGCGGGAGAGTGATACTCCAGCTGCATTGAAGAGAAGCAGATGAGAAAGGGAATCCATTGACTGACTGAATGGAGGATGTCTTAGTTGAGTCAACAATGAATTGAGTTGAAGGCTAACCTTACTTGCTGGGGATCTTACTTGCTGAATCTTGTGTTCCCTCCAAACTTGTCTGGTGAAATCTAACCCCAGTATGATGGTATTTCAAGGTTGAGGCCTTTGGGAGGTAATTAGGTCATGACAGTGGAATCCTCATGAATAAGATTAGTGCCCTTATCCCCAGAGCTAGCTGACTATCTTTTCACCATGTAAGGATTCAGTGACAGGTTGGCCATCTGCAAACCAGGAAGATGATTCTAACACTCTGATCTCAGACTTTCAGCCTCCAGAACTGTGAGAAGTACATTTCTATTGCTTATAAGCCACCCAGTCCCTATGGCACTTTGGTAGAGCAGCCCAAACTGACTAAGACAGGATCTGAACCAGCTCCTGTTTCAGCATCCATGGATCCAGTATCGTGCTTTTTCATGGTTGCTGGTAGCTCTGATTTTGTAGCCTAGTTGTTGTTAGTAATGACCATGGTTGTATAGTGCCTCTGCTACTCATTCTATAGTCCTGCTCTTTCCCCCTCCACTCTATTCTGGTTTAGTGGCACTAAATGAAGGGCACCGACACATCATGGTTTACCATGATGAACTTTAAGTCATAAGAGAATACACATCAGTGACTTCTGCCTTATATTGCATCCCTCTCTGAGTATTTGCCATGGTGTATGCCCAGTACTGTTAGTTACAAAGCATCAAACCCCCAAATGAACTTAAAAAACATTCATTAAACTGAGGAATCTTAAGTGCTAACTTTTCTAACAGCAACTACTAGCTCCAGGAGGTCACTGTATCATCAGAGCTCTCTTCATCCCTCTAGCAACACTTCTGTTTCTAGCAGCTCTTTCCCAGTGGCTCTAGCCTTTCACGACTCTTAGAGCTCCAAGTCCCTAAAGAATGAAAGATATTCTTTCTCATCAGCTCTTGCTAAAGTCAGAGCAAAGAATCTGTTAATTCCAGTTCGTTGGTGGGCTGGGCGGAGTCATCCCCTTTAAACTGCAGGTGCCATGTAGAGTGATTAGAAAAAATGAGGCGCACGTGGCGCAAGTGTGTTCCCTCCAGCCATCTTGCATCTACAGTTCAGCTCAGTTCAGTCGCTCAGTCATGTCCAACTCTCTCAGTCGTGCAGACCCCATGGACTGCAGCACTCCAGGCCGCCCTGTCCATCACCAACTCCCGGAGTTTACCCAAACTCATGTCCATTGAGTCAGTGATGCCATCCAACCATCTCATCCTCTGTCGTCCCCTTCTCCTGCCCTCAGTCTTCCCAGCATCAGGGTCTTTTCCAATGAGTCAGCTCTTTGCATGAGGTGGCCAAAGTATTGGAGTTTCAGCTTCAACATCAGTCCTTCCAGTGAACACCCAGGACTGATCTCCTTTAGGACGGACTGGTTGGATCTCCTTGCAGTCCAAGGGACTCTCAAGAGTCTTCTCCAACACCACAGTTCAAAAGCATCAATTCTTCAGCACTCAGCTTTCTTTATAGTCCAACTCTCACATCCATACATGACCACTGGAAAAACCATAGCCTTGACTAGACGGACCTTTGTTGACAAAGTAATGTCTCTGCTTTTGAATATGCTGTCTAGGTTGGTCATAACTTTCCTTCCAAGGAGTAAGCGTCTTTTAATTTCATGGCTGCAGTCACCATCTGCAGTGATTTTGGAGCCCAGAAAAATAAAGTCTGACACTGTTTCCACTGTTTCCCCATCTATTTCCCATGAAGTGATGGGACCAGATGCCATGATCTTAGTTTTCTGAATGTTGAGCTTTAAGCCAACTTTTTTACTCTCCTCTTTCACTTTCATCAAGAGGTTCTTTAGTTCTTCACTTTCTGCCATAAGGATGGTGTCATCTGCATATCTGAGATTATTGATATTTCTCCCGGCAATCTTGATTCCAGCTTGTTCTTCTTCCAGCCCAGCGTTTCTCATGATGTACTCTGCGTATAAGTTCAATAAGCAGGGTGACAATATACAGCCTTGACATACTCCTTTTCCTATCTTACTGTTTCATGATTTTTGTAATTTCATTGTGGTTTAGATACACTTGGAAGTGTGAATCCATTACTTAGCTGCATTAGTTGAGGCAGCATTAGCACTGCCAAGTGTTTTCTCTGTTGTTGACTCTGGATGGCGATTGTGTTTGTACAGTGGGATATGTGTATTGCAGATGAGAAGATTTGCTGTTCACACCCAACCTGAGCTTCCAGGCCGGCCTCTTCACCATCTTGATGTGTGTTTTCCTTAGGAAATAGATACTGTAGAACTTGCTGTTGCATGCCCAACTGCTAGTTTAGGTTTAAAGGGCATCATACTTGCTTTCTATAAAACCAGGGTGCACGTACTTTGGGTTGATCACTATGAATGTGAAACCAGCATTTAAATGAGAGACACAGCACACCAGTAGCAAAGTTCTTGACTTTGCTGTCAGTACAGTTTTTCCTACAGATGTAGTGGTTTGCACACTTAACTGGTTTGCTTATATTAAGAAAGCAAATAGTTGTTTTGAACCAGGAAGTTATATTTTTCGGTGCTTTAGACATTTGGATCTTTTTTGAAATATTATGGCTATTTAATTGTCAGACATGTTTAGAGAAACAATGACTTGTGATCCTGTTTAGGTTCAACCATACCACAAATAATTTCTTCTGTAATGCTTCAGTAGTTTACCCTTGTACTTCCAAGGATTCCATGGGATCAAATTCATCCATCAGAATATCTCTTTCCATGGACACTGGCAAATAAACCACCCATTGAATACAATTACCGTCTTCATTAACACTGCTGTCTGTTAGAACTAATGAATTTCCACCTAAGTTCAAGAGTGACTGCTGGCTGACATTTTAGATTATCCAAACCCAAGTGACAAGTTTTGTCCATCACATTAGCATGGAAGTTCAAGGGTTAATAAGTGTCCTCATCCAATGTCAGTTTGACTTCGCAGGAGATGTTGCCAGCACTAACTATTTGTCCTGGGAGGAAAATGAATGGTGACATTTTAAGAATTATATTTCCCCATTCTTGACCCTTGAGGCTGCTTAGGATTTTCATTTTGACAGAGCAGATTTGTATCCAGAACTCCCTATGAAAGAAGAGGTCCTATGCTACATAATGTGAGAGGTCCAAAAGGCTCCTGTGGGTGCCCAGGAAGTCAGATGTGGTCAAATGGGAGAGTAGGTGGGTGTCCTTCAGCTGAGAGGTTATGGTTGAAGTGCCTCTGCCCCCAGGAGCAACTGGTTAGCCTTTCTGTAGTTGTGCATTCACGATTATGTTACCGGATTTGGTTTGAATCTTGTGGGTACAGTGATGGGACACAGAACTAAGGAATGAGAAGAAACATTTCTGAGCTCAGTGACAGATCCTTCAAGGGCAGCTGAAAGGAGCTGGGTGCTTAGAGAAAGGAGGAAAAACTCAGAATGTGTCCATACCTTTGTATCATAATATCGCCGGAACAGCCTGGCTCGGTATCTGATTTACATTTTGGGTAGTCAGTCGGAAAATGCTAGCTCTAGCATTATTATTTTTAAATGATTAGAGTTGTGGTATGATTCAGTGTGAAATGTGTGTTGTCCATGCTGAGAGAGAAATGGACTAAAGGAGCCTGGGGAGGCAATTAGACTCAGAGTGCTGCTGTGACTCGCTGTGCAGAGGGTCATTAGAGATGTTCATTCTTCTCCAAGTTTTCATTTCACTTGATCCAGGTTCTTGCAGAAAGCTTTCCTTCTGGGTTAAAATTGTTCCCGCTTGATTTCAGCCATGTGCTGATTCTCTAAAAGAAGAGGTTAACTAGATCTTTTAAAGGTATAATCAGGCAATTGCAATGTAGCCAAGAAATGCTGAGCCCCTACTAGTGAGATGAAATTGGTCTGTGTTAGGAACAGTGGGGTAGAAGTTTTCAGACATACACTGATTGATCCTTTGGACACACCCTCTGGCCTGGACTCTGCCAACAAAGTGCTTTTGCTCTTGGAAAAGTAGTATGTTTTCACAGCATTCTAGGAAGATGGGAATCCATTTCTTGTCTGTGCAGTCACCTATTTGGTTTTCAAGCCTAAGCAAATGAGGAGATAGCTCTGCTTGTGTACAGGAGTGGGCAGGGGAGGCTGCCTGGGTGGAGGTAACACTCTGCTGAATTTGAAATGATTTAGAATGAAACAGGCAGTGAAAAGCTGAAGGCTGTTCCCAGCACCAGGGCCCACATGAGCCAGTAAGAGTTAAGAAACAGCACCATGAGTGAGCAGAACTACAAGGAACTGATGGAAGATAAAGGATGATGAGAGAGGAGGTCCTCAAGTAAGGTAGGCAGTGGGGCCAGGCCACTGAGGATGAGAATGTTATCTTGGCAGTTACAGAGAGATCATCGAAGGGTTTTGTGAGCGAGAGACCTGATTAGCTCAGCTGGGGATAGATTACACCGTCACTGGAATGGGGGCAGGGTCTGAGGTACTGAGGCAGAAGGGAGCATAAAGATGGCCGAAAAAGGAGTGGATCGTCCTGGGAGAGTAGGTTGTCCTCTCCTTGGCTGGTCTGATAACTCAGCAGTTAGAACTGAGACAGAAAGGCCAAGACGTATTCAAAACAGCTCTAAACAGTGTGTGGCTACCATCCACAATTTAGATCAGAAGCTGGATCTGTTTTTCATCCTTGTCTTCGCCCAGGGTGTCCCTGAGCTGGTGGTGAGTTCATGTGCATAGAATAGAGCTGAATTGGAAGCTCCGTGAGAGCTTAGGGAACTCAGTGAGGGTAAGGTAGAAACAGCAGCTTTTTAAAAAACAAAAAACAACAAAAACAAAACTTGGCTGGCTCCCTTGCCCCCAGCACAGTGCCAACATATGGGTGGTGCTGAGTGAATGTCGAGGATTTGGCTGTGTCAGCATTTGGAAGACATCTGTACTATCATCAGTGAGTACTTAAGGTTGATCTTCTGTATTTCTGTTGATTAGTGCTTTCTCAGTGACCAGCTGTGTTATGCAAACCAAGTTTCTAAACTTGGAAATTTGGTTATTTTGTAAATGTGTTTAGTAGCATAAAATACTAAGGAAGGAGTTGTATCACTTTGCTAATTTTGTGAAAGATTTTGTATCACTTTGCTAATTTGACATTATGCATGGCTAAAAATACAGGTCTTGATGGCAGCACCGTTCAGAAGAGCAAAATAGATGAAAATAACCAATGTCAATGGACAGTCGAGGAAGAGGTTGTGTTTATTTTGCACAGAGACATGGCATGATCTGTCTTCAGTTTTAGAAAAATCAGTCTGGCTGCAATGTGGTGAATTCACTATTTGAAAGTCAAGGTTTTGGAAGCTGTGAGGGTTTTAGGAGACTGAATGTAATAATTCAGGTTAGAGATGATGGTGGTTATTGTTAGAGAGGGTAACAAGTGACCATACTCGTTATATGCTTTACAAGTAGAGGACAGGATTTGTTGATGGGTTGGTTAAAGGGTGTAAGAGAAGAGAGACAAGGATGACTTTTAGGTTTGAGCTTGAGCAGCTGGGAGATGGCAGTCCTATTTCCTGAGATGGATGGCTGAGAGTAGAACAGGCTTTGGAGTGTGGAGCCAGGTCATGTGGGAAGGAGAGATGAAGAGTTCAGTTTAATGGAGAAACCAAGCAGAAAGTTGAATATAATAATCTGGTATTCAAGAAGGTCCCATGTAGATAGATCAGTGTGGGAATCATTAACCTTTAGATGATGTATAAAGCCAGGAGGCCGACAAAGGTCTCTGAAAACATGTGAATTATATACTTATTAAGTTTTTAGGGCAAATTGATTATTTTTATGAAGCTTTTTTAAAATTAGAACATTGAAAGCATTGTATCCTTGATCATGTCTTCTAAAAGACAGGCACATAAGCAATCTTTTTTGAAGATGAACCAAAATTTACGTGATAAACATTTTCTTGACTCTGAAGGGCATAAGCAAAGCAGCTTAAGAGGGAAATCTATTGACCAGCACATGGCTAACAAACCAAACTAACAAAACTTTTATGTGTTGGTATCACTTGGTCTCCTGGCTAGCAGTTAGCAACACTAAATATCAAAGTTTTATTTTGTAATGACATGAAAAGAACTAGAATGTAAATTAAAGAATAAGCCTGTTTTTGAGACTTATTTTTGTTAATTCCTCAAAGGCATGTAATAAATTGACAAGTTGAGGATTTTCTTTGTAGATTTTCAAGTTGCAGACATAATGCACACAACCATCTTTCAGGGGACGGAGTACAAAATGCCCATCTCTCTCCCATTAGTATTCTAGGAAAATTCTAGTTTGATTCGAAGGACAAAGTTTAGGGGGAGAAAAAAGCCTTTGCCATTACTGATTTTAAAAATAGTAAGCACAATAACCTAAAATCTCTGTTCTTGGAATGAGAAGGCATGATGTTATCTAAATAGTTTTCCTACTGAGATTTTTGACCCATGAGAAGCAGGTGATGTATCTGGATGAGTGCGAAATGCAGCTTTGCCCCGTATCCTGGCCTGATTTTCTTCAA
Organism: Bos indicus x Bos taurus; assembly: GCF_003369695.1. Classification (NCBI taxonomy): domain Eukaryota; kingdom Metazoa; phylum Chordata; class Mammalia; order Artiodactyla; family Bovidae; genus Bos; species Bos indicus x Bos taurus. The sequence continues at coordinate 63,400,933 of NC_040079.1, read as the reverse complement.
TGCTGTTAACAACCTGAATGGGAGTCAATGCCAGATCTTTAGGTGGGAAACAGAGGCCTTTGCCATGTGCCCTGCAGAAACTTAACACCGTGTCATAGTACCTGTCAGCTTCTGGGTTACTACTTCCACATGCCTTCCTTACTTCTTGCAGTAACTCTGGAAGTCCCATTAGGATGGCTCCTTAGAAAAGGCTTCCCTGAGATTAGAAGCTGTACTTTATTTCTGGGACAATTTATGGACCTTTAACTTAGTGTGCTTATTTTTAATAGAAAATTATAGCCAGTAAATCACAGGTGGGAAATGAAGGATGTACTGGAAGTATTTTATCAAGGAAACATTCCTTGGTGTTACTGCTAGCCAGGTGATGGTAGTCATGGTGGTAGAAGGGTAGCAGTGGTCACAGCTCACAGGTACTGACTGCACATGTATACTGGTCACTGTGCTGAGTGCCTTCCCTGTTCTCCACGGACATATGACCCTGTGAGGCAGATACTGTTATCACCTCACTTTTTGAGGAAACCAAGGCACAATAAGAATGATAGCTTGATGAGGGTATTTGGGGAATAAGTAGCAGAAATGGGATTTGAGCTCATCTATCAGTTCAGTTCAATAGCTGAGTTGTGTCCAACTGTTTGCGACCCCGTGGACTGCAGCACGCTAGGCTTCCCTGTCCATTACCAGCTCCCGGAGCCTACTTAAACTCATGTCCATCACATTGGTGGTTCCATCCAACCATCTCATCCTCTGTTGTCTCCTTCTCCCACCTTCAATCTTTCCCAGCATCAGGGTCTTTTCCAATGAGTTGGTTCTTCACATCAGGTGGCCAAAGTACTGGAGTGTCAGCTTTAGCATCAGTACTTCCAATGAATATATTCAGGACTGATTTCCTTTACGACTGACTGGTTCTATTTCCTTCCAGGCCAAGGGACTCTCAAGTCGTCTCCAACACCATGGTTCAAAAGCAGCAATTCTTCAGTGCTGAGCTTTCTTTATGGTCCAACTCTCACATCCATACATGACTACTAGAAAAACCATAGCTTTGACTAGATGGACCTTTGCTGGCAAAGTGATGTCTCTGCTTTTTAATATGCTGTCTAGGTTGGTCATAGCTTTTCTTCCAAGGAGTAAGTGTCTATTAATTTCATGTCTGTAGTCACAATCTGCAGTGATTTTGGAGCCCAAACAAATAAAGTCTCTCACTGTTTCCATTGTTTCCCCATCTATTTGCTATGAAGTGATGGGACCAGATGCCATGATCTTAGTTTTCTGAATGTTGAGTTTTAAGCTAACTTTTTGACTCTCCTCTTTCACTTTCATCAAGAGCCTCTTTAGTTCTTCTTTGCTTTCTGCCATAAAGGTGGTGTCATCTGCATATCTGAGGTTATTGATATTTCTCCCGGCAATCTTGATTCCAGCTTGTGCTTCATCCAGCCCAGTGTTTCTCATGGTGTACTCTGCGTATAAGTTAAATAAGCAGGGTGACAATATACAGCCTCATCTATGCAGAAGTCCAATGGTGTTCTTCACCGTGGCTGTGATACCTGTTCTCCACTCAAGCAACAGTAATTGCAGCTGGGACATCCATCAGCCAACTGAGGTTTGAACTCTCCTACATACCACTTTCGAGCTTTGTGACCTTAAACAAATGACTTCCCTTGTCTAACCCCAGCCTTCCTCCTCTATGAGGAAGAGATAAAAGTAGCTATTGCAGAGAATTGCTGAGACGAGTCATTACAGTGCATTTGTGGATGCTGCAGGCTCAGTAGAGGGAAGGGCTACCCTTGCGGCTCAGCTGGTAAAGAATCTTCTTGCAGTGTGGAAGACTTGGGTTGGGAAGATCCCATGGAGAAGGGAAAGGCTACCCACTCCAGTATTCTGGAGAATTCCGTGGACTGTATAGTCCATAGGGTCGCAAAGAGTCAGACACAACTGAGTGACTTTCACTTTTTCCTGGTTTGGTACGGAGAGCAGTGCTCAGTCTATGGTAGATCTTTAATAAACATTTACTGATTCTAAGCTCATACCATAGCTTCCTCTGGGGGAAACCCAGGTGGGGATAAAGGAGATTGCATGTGGAGAGGGAAGGGTAAAACTTTCCATTCTAGGTGTTTCTCACATCATCATGATACAGACTAGCACCAAGGAAATTGCATTCCTGCTGTTAACATGTGGTCTTTCTCAGTTTACCTTTTTGATATTAATTAGCTTAAATAATCAAGTGAATATTTTATAAAAACCACATTTTATATGCCCTGAACATGATGTTAGGCTTTCTGAAGACTGTTCCAGATGCCCGCCCTGTAGTCTGTGGGTGGTGGGGACCAACTGGCTTATTTAAACTAGGAAATCAGGGAGAAGGTGCTTGGCAGTACACCTGTGAAGAGCTATGGTCCATTTTTGCATAGCTGTGTTTGGCAGATAGGAACAGTTCTAGAATTGTTCAAGGAAGTTTTAGACCAGAGCAGTCTGTGCAGTAAGTCAGTGAAAAGACACAGATTTTAAAGAAGCTGTGAAAAGATGCAGGGGAAGTAGCTTACTGAGTAGATGTGGGTGAATTTATGGAAATGATGATGAGATCCTTTGCAGATGATAAAAATGCTTAAGCTGCCACTCAGACTCACAGAGTTGGATCAGTGTAACTTGCCTGATGGAAGATGTTACACTTCCTCCTGAACTGCCAAGAAGCCTAGGGAGTTTTTTTTAAAATTCAGTTTATACCAGAGAACCATGTATGATATTCACACACTCCTTCTTTCTTTTTCTAATAAGCTGGTCAAAGGATTGACAGGATTGCTTTTTAACCTATTTTTCATTTGTATCTGCCCTTTTTCTTTACTGAGGTATAGGCACTTTGAAGACAGGTGTCTTGTCTTAGGTGTCTGTAAGATCCCATGTTTCTGGGGCTTACTACACCTTTATACCACATGGCCAAGAACTAACAAGTGATATTCTGAACTAACAGGATAGGTTTGCTGAAGTCCATACTCGGAAGCTCATGATACTCATTCTAGCAGCTGATTGATTTTCTTTCATGCTAAATCAAAAGGGCTGATTTCTGGGCCAAAATAATTTAGAGGAGAAAAATTACAGTGACTTTGGGTATTGGCCCTTGCCCTCTGTGTACTATCCATGTTTGGGACATGGTGATGGGTCAGGGCTGGGCCAGGGGTGGGACATGGTGATGGGCCATTTCCCATCCTCACTAAGCCTCCACCTTAGGTCTAGCAGATGCTGTGGACCCTTCAGGCCTCAGTTTGCAGACTTCATTCAATGCAGACTCTGGGTTGTTGACTCTGGATTCCTGGCAGGAATGTGATTTTGTGTTCTCAGTTGCCTGCTACTGTCCTCTGAACTGGGAGAGATCGTCTTGAGGGGAGGGAGGGAGGTTACCGTATTTAGATCCAACTCATAGCAGCTATCATTTCTGCTATACTTTGGTTAGTGTTCTTATTGTGGTACCTTTGCAAAGTACCACACAGCAGGGAACACAGACCACTTTGCTTTGCAATTTCCAGATTTCATCAGGGAATCTATTCAACCTTTTTCCCCATTCCTGGGTCCTGGATACCAAGCAGGAGCTATGCTTGTGTACAACACCCCAAATACCTTTTTCTTCCCTCTCCCCCTTCTCTGCCTTCCTAGATTGGTAGAGATTTTCTCCTTCCATATTGGGAAACCATCCTGCATCTTTCATGCTCTGTGGTTTATAGCAGAACTCTGAGATCTCTAGATTCTAATTTAGATATTTAAAGGACAGCCTTAGGAATTTAGAGTACACTTCTCCCAGTAAAGCCAGGCCCTTGTTAATGAAAGCCTTGGCAAACGGAAGCCTTGACTTTCACAACTATTGACTGGGAAATGAGCCATGTCTGTTTGGGAAGTGGAAGACCGAGCATGTCTCCTTTGTTTTGTTGTCCCCAAGAAACAATTCAGCTGCCTCGGTGGGAGGAGGGCTAAGGAGCACAGGAAATTACTGGGAAGGAAAAAAAGGAAATTACTGGGAAAGAAAAATACAAATGATAATATGTAAACATGTTGTTCGGCTAGGGAATCCAGTGTGGGCTGGTAAATCCAGGAACCACCCTCCCAGATTCCTGGATGTTGAAACTTATCAATGACAGTATTCTGTTTGAGTAGCAGGAGTGGAGAGTAGAGAGAGCAGAAATACAGAGTGAGGAAAGTTCTCTTTTTGATTATATGAGTCGATGGCAAGTTTTATTTTTTTACTTTCAATTTTATTATTTTAAAATATTTATTTATTTATATGGCTGCATTGGGTGTTAGTTGCACCTCACAGGATTTTTTTTTTTTTTTGTAGTTTCACTATGTAAACTCTTTTCATAGTTTTCCCTTTTAGCTGCCCAGCATGACATGTGGAATTTTAATTCCCCAGCCAGGGATTGAACCTGGATGCTCGATAGTTAGAGTGTGGAGGAGTCCTAACCACTGGGAAACCAGCGAATTCCCTAAGAATTTTAAACTACACTATTGTGTAGATCCTGAAAGTCTTTAGGAACTGATCTCCAGAGAGAATGTTCACCTTGAGCCAGGCTGTTGTGATTAGAAGCTACCACACCCTGTCGTTATTTCTAGCTCCCTAACCCTCCTGCCCAGCTTTTGCCCGTTCATTACATTTTTAAAGTTTTTACTTGTGGGCTACCAGTGTTTCTTTGGCATAGAAAACAAAACCCATTTCTATGCCATATGATCTTATAAGGCCCTCGGATTTGGGATACTGCAGGTTTGATCATTTAAGCCAGACTCGTTTTCCAGAAATGATTGATATGTATTCATTTTCCAAGAAACAAATGTAAATCAGACGTTTGTTTTTCATAAGGCCAGTAGGTGCAAGCTGCAGACTAAATGAAGGGCATCAGAGATGGTTTTTTGTTTCTTAACAAACAGGAGGACCTGCTGTATCTGGGGAATTGTATGAAGCTGAACTTTTTCACCTTGGGGCTTTGAGATGCATGCACATTAAGTAGCTTGACATATGTTACTTCTAGCAGGACCTCACTAGTCTTTGGGAAACTGACAGGATGATTTATTTTTTCTGCACGTGTCACGAACTAAAAAAGTTTCAATCTTATGGCAAAGAATGAAAATATTAGCTTGATGGAGGTAAGAAAAGATCCACTTTACCTATTTTGATGAGATTTTGGTTAATATGTTCTATTTGCTTACTATAAGTGTCTGTCAGAATTGGGGCAGGTGGCAGGGAGGAGATGATTGAGAAAACCTAAGACATCTGTCACACAGCTTCAAATACAGTGTAGGGAAGTTTTTCCCTGTAAGGTTTATTATTTTTAACTGTGTAGTTCTAATTGTAAATTGAAATTTCGTGGCATGAAATAATTTAGAACTACAAATTTCTCCTATATATACAAATAAACAAAAAAAGTTGACCTTGTTGTGAATGTTTTTAGGAAGAACTCACAGAAAAATGTAGAATTTCTTAAACTGGGTTTTCTTTTAGGTAGACATACTACTCTGGATTCACTGAAAATGTTTAAATGCACAAATATTTGGAACACAAAGACCTTAAAACTCAATGACTGAAAAATCTTTGAAAAAGTATCTTTTGCTAATATTTCACTCAGCTGTCAGAACTAGAGTTAAGAGAGATGGCAGGAACATTTATTTATTCATTTATACTTTTGTATTTGAATTTTATAAGAAGTTGATAGATTCAAGATTTTTAAGCATATTATTATGGGGGTCTTGATAGCCTATGAGGGTCCTGATCAGCTTTAGATCAATGTATTTATATTAGAAATAGCTAAATTATTCATTTATATAAATGAAAATGCAATATGTAGCTTTTTAACTTTAAGAATCATTACACTCACCTACATTTATTAGTAATAGTGAAACTTTCAGTAAATTGTCAGTGCTTTATAAAACATAACATATGACTATTCCCAGAAGTTCTAAAATAAGATACTTTTAATTATAGTCATGAATAAAAGAAGAAATAGCCATACTTTCTAATATGTATATTTCATGTAGATATACTTCTCTAGTAAGCTTAGGAATTTGACCTCCTCATTTTTCTTTGTTAAATGGAATTATCCTCAATTTCCCACATACCTGTGGAAGAATCCATCACATTTTCAATTTAATTTTTTTATATTGAGATTATTTTGGGGAATTAGAGTTATCTTTCAAAAAATAGAAATTTCTATGTTGTTTGAAATGTTTTTCTCTTTTTAATCTTATCATCTTTGGGCATTTGTTATTTCAGTCTGTGTTGGCTGGAATATTAAAGTCACTCACTTTGTACATAACCTCAAGGGCATTCACATTGTCAGATTTAGTTCACGAGCAGACTGAGTCACCTCCAGGGGTGCTCAGAAAAATAAAAACAAATGCAGAATTATCCTTCAAACCAAAGAATTGCAATAGATGAATTGTTCCTAATTAACATATTGTGAAACAAATGTCTGGGTTTGGCCCTAACACCAGACCTGTTGTCTGTTTTTGAAGATAGTTTGGAAAACGTATCAGATTTTCTTGGCAACTTTCATTGTAGAGGGGAGAAAGGACAAATAATTACAAAGATTTTAACCAAGCACAGGGATTTTTAATCTCTATTAAAAAAAAAAAAAAGAAGTCTGTTTAAGGGGGTAGGTAGTTTTTAAAAGTTTCTTTTCAATAGCGCATCAATTTGCTAACAAAGAGTGCAGCTTTCAATTACTGTAGACAACACTTGGGACCAATAGTTAGCTGAAATTTACAGTGAGAAGAAAGACGTGGGAAGCAACTCTTCATTAGTTCATAAAATTGGAAGAGTCAAAGATCAGAGGGCATGATCCCCAGAGAACATGACACCCTCTAAAAACCCCAAGGAAGGATTTAAAAGTTCATTTATAATTGATAAGTGCTGAGTCGGTAATGTTCAGTTTTTATCCTGGTTCCCTGATTTGGCTATTACAGTTTCATGAGTTTTGGCTTAACTTATCATTAAAATCTCAATGATAAATGGGCAGCATTTCTTTTCTTAATATCTTTTAATTTTAAAAATAGTCATTGAGGGGAAGCAGAAAGATTTCATGGAGAATTTATAAAGTAGAAATAGCAGGGTTCAGTGAATTTCCTGGATAATATAAGCCACATGAGTACCAGGTTTACAAATACCACATATATAATGATGTCATTACTCCTGTAAAGTCCTTTCAGTTCTAATACTCTGAGTCTAAAGAATGATTGGGCTGGGCTCTTGCCAGATTCCAGAGGACTTGGATGTTCACTCCTTCCTGTTTCACTGGTCAGATGGCTACTGGGTCTGCCCTGTGGATAGGGGTGGGAGAGAGGTTGAGTGAGATATTCTAATACAGCTGTGTTTCCCTGGAGAAAAGGAAATAATGAAGGAAGGCCAAGATGGATTCATAATTATAGTCTGTATTGAGGGAGCTGAGGGGTGTAGATGGATCACCAGGTCACTGCAGAGTTGAAGTATGGTGGTGCTCCCCGTGCATGGGGTTTTATAAGAGTCCAGGATGAGAATTATGGTACTGGGAAGGAATTAAGAGTATACCCTCTCTCTCCACATTAACCAGTACCTCTCCACCTCTGCACATAGTGTGTCTCCCGGATTATAAACCCCTCGCATCCCTGAAGTTTCATTGCATGTGGAATGATTGTTTCAGTTGCTTCATCAGTCAAATAGACTATTACATGGTAGCTTGAGAATCCATTCATTTTAAACAATTTTATAAAATTTTCGAAACACAAATCACTTATAAGTTAGACATTCTGGTTTGTAGTCAATGTCTTAGTTTAAGTAAGATTTTTATCATCAGTTCTAATATAGTATGCCGGAATCAATAACTTAAGGAACTGTTGGGAACCTAAGACTTTAGTTTAAAATCAGTATTATTGTACACAGTCATTAGGAGGGTGTATTAGGTCAGGATTCTCCAGAGAATACATATGTGATATTGTTTAGTCGCTCAATTGTGTCTGACCCTGTTGCAAACCCATGAACCCTTCCAGGCTCCTCTGTCCATGGAATTTTCCAGGTAAGAATTCTGGAGTGGGTAGGCGTTCTCTTCTCTAGGGGATCTTCCCGATTCAGGGATCAAACCTGTGTCTCCTGCATTGCAGACAGATTCTTTACCATTTGAGCCACCAGGGAAGCCCCTATAAGATACATACATATATACAGATACATACATATACATGTGCATATGTATATGGATATATTTATGTATGTATATGACTTCCTATAAAGAATTATCTCATGATTATAGCAGCAGAGACCCAGGAAAGCCAGTGATGTCGTTGTGAGAACTGGAGGGCCAATGACTTAAGTCCTAGGCAGGATAAGAGAAGTTTGAGGTCCCAGCTCAAACAAGCAGAGAAATCAAATTCTTCCTCCTACCTTTTTGTTGTATGCAGGCCCTCTAGCAGGTTGGGTGATGTTTACCCATCTTGGGAAAGGCAGTCTACTTTACTCAGTCCACCTATTCAAATGCTCATCTCTTCCAGAAACACCCTCACAGGCACACCCAGAAATAATGATTTATCTGGGCACCCTATGTCCCAGTCAAGTTGACACATAAAATTAGCCATCACAGAAGACTAGATTCTCTCATTGAAATAAAAGAAATTGAAGATTTTCCCACAATTCCCTATCAGTGACCTATAAGTAAAGACTGAAAAGCTTAATTCAAACCTGTGAATGATTATAGTTAGTGACAAGCCCATTCAATCTTTCTTGAAAATATTGGCTGAAATAGTTCAAAAGCTATCTTTTACCAAATGCACATATCCATTCTTTGGTTAAGAAAGAAGTACTTAAGGAGACCAAGTAGTATACTGAAAATTAAGCAAAAATGTTAATTCTGTTCATTTTCTGAAATGAATGAAATGTTATGGTTGAGATTTTTTTGATATGATGAGTAGGTCATGTCAAGAATACCTGTGGTGATAGTGGTGTTAATTCTATGCTTTCTGCTTAGGAAATCAAGGCATCGTGGCTGAAGTCAGGATATTGTGCCAGCTTCAACAAGGACCCATTATAGGTTTTACTTGCAATTGAAATAAACCAGTTGTGTCTGTATAACCCTATGAAAAAACACCAGAGTTAAATTTGCTAGGGTTCCAGGCAAGAATCATCAATGGATGCTATAAAATACAGTGAAAAAAAAAATGGTGTATTTGCACAGTCTCAAGTATGTCCTCACAAGACACTATAGTTAAGTGCAAAGAAAAAAGTAGTAACTCTACAGTGGAGAAACCATCTTAACCAAGTGATCGAGGTTAACATCACCAGCAATGAGGCACATTGCCATTGTATTCTTCTGATAAGGTACACCGAGCAGGTACACAGCATCACTTCTGTGGTATTCTTGCCAAAATTGCATATCCTACACTTAATCAGGAGGAAACATCAGACAAAACTAAATTCAGAGACTTTCTGCAAAATAATTGGACAGTATTCTGGAAAGCATCAAGGTCATAAAAGACAAAGACTGAGAACCTGTCAAATGAGAGAAGGCTAAAGAAATAAAGCAACTGAATGTAATGTGGAATCCAAGATTGAACCCTTAACCAAAGGACATTGGTTGGACAGTTGGTAAAATCTGCATACGAGCTGTAGGATAGTTAAGAATATTATATCAACATTAATTTCTTGGTTTTGGCAAGTGAAAGAAGGTGAAAGTGAAAGTCACTCACTTGTGTTCGGCTCTTTGTGACCCCACGAACTATACAGCCCATGCAATTCTCCAGGCCAGAATACTGGAGTGGGTAGCCTTTTCCTTCTCCAGGGGATCTTCCCAACCCAGGGATCAAACCCAGGTCTCCTGCATTGCAGACAGATTCTTTTACCAGCTGAGCCACAAGGGAAGCCCAAGAATACTGGAGTGGGTAGCCTATGCCTTCTCCAGGGGATCTTCCCAACCCAGGAATCAAACTGGGGTCTCCTGCATTGCAGGCAGATTCTTTACCAACTGAGCTATGAGGGAAGCCCTGGTTTTGGCAAGTGTGCTTTATTTACTATCTTAACATTTTCTGAAACTAACTGAAGCCAGAATCAATTTTATACTATTTTCATAGGTTTTTTTTTTAATTTTATTTTATTTTTAAACTTTACAATATTGTATTGGTTTTGCCCAATATCGAAATGAATCCGCCACAGGTATACATGTGTTCCCCATCCTGAACCCTCTTCCCTCCTCCCTCCCCATACCATCCCTCTGGGTTGTCCCTTTTCATAGGTTTTTTTTTTTTTATATAAATCTGCAATTTAAAAATTGAAAGTTAAGAAAATGGACAATAGACTTAATTTTTTCTCCCACACAAGAATGATAGAATTATAAATGTGCTGGTTTTGTATAAAAACAATTTTACAATTAAAAAATCACTGGAAATATAAAATTCAGTGTTGAATTTTTTAGGAACAAAAAGATGTGGAAAACATTCTTTCTCGTAACTTGTGAACTAGGTGAAGTGAAGTGAAAGTCGCTCAGTCGTGTCTGACTCTTTGTGACCCCATGGGCTCTACAGTCCATGGAATTCTCCCAGGCCAGAATACTGGAGTGGGTAGCCTTTCCCTTCTCCAGTGGATCTTCGCAACCCAAGGATCGAAGCCAGCTCTCCCTCATTGCAGGCAGATTCTTTACCATCTGAACCACAAGGGAAGCCTGAAGCAGATGTAAAGTGTTTCCTTCACCATTGTCTTTCCAGTACCAGCCACAGTGCTGGCACATAGATGGTGAATGAAGGAGTAAACTGTACACGTGGTACTTTGATCAGTATTTATTGAGTAGCCATTTGGTGGTGTTGGGAACTTAAGGGGATCTCAAACCTGGAGATGCTGGATATAGTAAGTGTTTAGTCAGTTCAGTTCAGTCGCTCAGTCATGTCCGACTCTTTGCGACCTCATGAATTGCAGCACGCCAGGCCTCCCTGTCCATCACCAACTCCCGGAGTTCACTCAGACTCATGTGCATTGAGTCGGTGATGCCATCCAGCCATCTCATCCTCTGTCGTCCCCTTCTCCTCTTGCCCCCAATCCCTCCCAGCATCAGAGTCTTTCCCAATGACTCAACTCTTCGCATGAGGTGGCCAAAGTACTGGAGTTTCAGCTTTAGCATCAGTCCTTCCAAAGGACACCCAGGACTGATCTCCTTCAGAATGGACTGGTTGGATCTCCTTGCAGTCCAAGGGACTCTCAAGAGTCTTCTCCAACACCACAGTTCAAAAGCGTCAATTCTTCGGCGCTCAGCTTTCTTCACAGTCCAGCTCTCACATCCATACATGACTACTGGAAAAAACCATAGCCTTGACTAGACGGACCTTTGTTGGCAAAATAATGTCTCTGCTTTTTAATATGCTATCTAGGTTGGTCATAACTTGTCTTCCAAGGAGTAAGCGTCTTTTAATTTCATGGCTGCACTCACCATCTGCAGTGATTTTGGAGCCCAAAAAGATAAAGTCTGACACTGTTTCCACTGTTTCCCCATCTATTTCCCATAAACTGATGGGACCAGATGCCATGATCTTCATTTTCTGAATGTTGAGCTTTAAGCCAGCTTTTTCACTCTTCTCTTTCACTTTCATCAAGAGGCTTTTTAGTTCCTCTTCACTTTCTGCCATAAGGGTGGTGTCATCTGCATATCTGAGGTTATTGATATTTCTCCCGGCAATCTTGATTCCAGCTTGTGTTTCTTCCAGTCCAGAATTTCTCATGATGTACTCTGCATAGAAGTTAAATAAGCAGGGTGACAATATACAGCCTTGACGTACTCCTTTTCCTATTTTGAACCAGTGTGTTGTTCCATGTCCAGTTCTAACTGTTGCTTCCTGACCTGCTTAGAGGTTTCTCAAGTGTTAGAGAGATGTAAATGGGAGGGGTACCATGGAGTCAAGGAGGCTGGAGGTGATTTGAAGAAAATCTGTTGGAAACAGGCAAAAGGGGATCCTGACTATAGTGAAAAGCATTTACAGCACTTGCTAAGACCCAGCTAGGAGGTTCAGTGTGACTGTTGACTCTGGTTTGTAAAGGCTGAGATTATAAAAGTATGGAGGCACCAGATTCTTAGAGAACTGTGAACTTTGTTCCTTTTCTCCATTGACCTGTTCACTGGCTTCCCATTTTCTAGAGAAATTGCTTTTGACTTGTTTTCAGTGGTCAAAACAAGTCAGAACTAGTGTTTGTTCAAAACTGGAAATTGGATTATTCATCAAAGGAGAAGAGGGAGTAATAAAGTATAAGAACATGGGATTGGTTCTCTTCTGGTGGAAGTTACATGGTTTGCAGGTAATATCCCAGTGGACCTCTTGAGAGGTGAGTATTGGGAATGGAAGTCAAATTCAAGTTGAAAAAAGAAAACCCTGTGGAAGAAAACAATGGCACCCCACTCCAGCACTCCTTCCTGGAAAATCCCATGGGCGGAGGAGCCTTATGGGCTGCAGTCCATGGGGTTGCGAAGAGTTGGACACGACTGAGCGACTTCACTTTCACTTTTCACTTTCATGCATTGGTGAAGAAAATGACAGCCCACTCCAGTGTTCTTGCCTGGAGAATCCCAGGGACGGGGGAGCCTGGTGGGCTGCCGTCTATGGGGTTGCACAGAGTCGGACATGACTGAAGCGACTTAGCAGCAGCAGCAGCAGTGGAAGAAAAAATTAGAGTGCTTTATTGTGTGAGCCAGACAAATAACCAAATGAGACAGAACTGACTGTTAAGTTGGAGAGAACATTAGAAGAGGCTGTGAGAACATATTGACCTCTCCCCATTTGGAGGTAGCTCAGCTGGTAAAGAATTCAGCTGCAATGCGGGAGACCTGGGTTCAATCCCTGGTTGGGAAAATTGCCTGGAGGAGGGCATGGCAACTTACTCCAGTATTCTTGCCTGGAGAATTGCCCTACAGTCCATGGGGTCACAAAGAGTTGGCCACAAACTGAGCGTCTAAGCACACACATTTGGGGGTGACCTGTGAGTCCCTCTGGTGCAGGGGGAGAGAGTGAGATGGCTAGATGGCTAGGCCCAGATGTACCACTTGAGTTCTTATGTGCCATTTTGTGACTTTGAGTAGCACTTGGAAAGAGAAACCAGAACAGAGCACAGAAAGATGTAACAGGGTTTTGGTTTTTTTTTCTTCCCTTATAGCAAAATATTAAGTATAAAAAAAAGTGTTGAAACTTTAGTGTATGTTTCAAAAATTCTCTTAAAGGATATAATTTTAGCATTAACTATCTCACATTGGGAAAGGAAATATATTTTATGTAACTATTTATATACATGTCTATACATTTTATATATATATATATATATATTTTAAACCAAATATTTGGTGATAGATTTAATATGTCGGCTTGGGAAATGGTATTTTACTTCTTAGTGAAAATTTTTCCCTTGGAGTGTGGGGAAAGCGGTTATTATTTTCTGTGGCATGAAGTCTGCATTGTAATTTTTACTCCTGATGCTGTCTGGTATTCCTAGGACAAATAATGCACTGTTTGGCAGAGTGTGTATTAAAAGCTGAATCTTCTTCCCTTCCTATCTCTGCTTCAGCACTTTAGGAAAATCTTTCTTAACTCTGTTACTTATTATTTTTTTTTAATCTGTCTCATTTGCCAAAGATGCTTTCCTGTTTTATCAGAAAAAGCAATAGTACCAGCCCTCTTTCCCCTCTGGAGCAGTTGAACCTGAATCTTTCTAAGTTTAACTTGTTAATAGTGGTTTCTGAGAATCTGTAATCACAAAATAAAGCAAGGGTTTTTGATTTAGTGATTGTGAATGGAAACGTTATTTTTGTCTGTTACAGATTCAGAACTAGTCTCCAAGCTTCCAGTTAACAGTGACTATGAAAAAAAGAATAGCCTGTATTTACTTACATTTATAGGATTACAAATCCAGTTCTCATACATTTGTTTGATCCTCATGACATTTCTAGGAGCTAGTCCGGGCAGGTGATATCACTCTGCCTGCAAATAGTAGGACTCAAGACTGCATGGTTCGTAAGTAGTGGAGCTAAACCCAGGTCCTTCATCTCCCTATTCAGTATTGTCCCCTTAGGGGACCTCCCTGGTGATCCAGGGGTCATGACTCTGCACTTCCAGTGCAAGGGGAACAGATTCAATCCCTGGTCAGCTCCTAAGATTACCCATGTTGTGCTCCCCTGACCCCCTCCCCCCAAAAAAAGCAGTACTGTGAGCTTTCAATATTGTCTCCTTTTCCTTGGTGCTAAGATACTTCTGAGATAATAGTTTAAACTCTGTGTTTTCCAAGATGCTCCTTTTGACTGGCAGCTGACCAAAACCATAACCTTTTCTATCATCTGAAAGTTGTTTTTAGAAGTACTGATGGGCGGATGCAGTCATCAGTTCAGAATTTTACTGTTTGACCTTCAGTTGTTCTTGTAGCCACTTAGGAAAGTGCCTTTGCAACATTAAAACCAAGGGGAAGAGTATGTTGATGACTCTTTGGGGAATAAAAACGGGTTCCTTTCCTGCCACAGTGACAGTGTCTTCAAATAAATCTTCGTGTGGAGCAGTGCCTCCTGATGTTCATTCGTTCCCTTCTTGGCCTCTTTCCTCTTCTCTATCTCTAAAATGGGAATAGAAACACCCCTATCATAGAAGATCAGAAATAATAAACAAAGAACTTAGCAAAACCACCAGATAGTATTTCAACAAGGCTGCTTTCCTTCTCCCTTGAAAATGGATCTGGCAAGAAGTCGGTTCTGAACACAGGACACTGTAAGCTTGGAGCAGGTTGGCCTCCTCAGAAAGCAGACTCTGAGATGCAGAGATGAGCTTGCAGGGTGTGTATCAGAGAGTGTTCTTGGGTGTCACACCAGTGGAAGGAACAGGGGAGAAGTAGAACTGGGCAGAGAGAGCACATGACCCGTGATGCTGGCCCAGGGACAGCCTTTGTCAGCTTCAGCTGGAGTGGCCCTTCCGAGTTGCAGCAGGAGGGCCTGGCCCTCATAGTCACTGGGCTCAGGCCACCTGGGAAGAGGACACGTCCTCGGGCAAGTCACTCTCTTCAGCTGAGGCAACCCTAGAAGGCTGCCCCTTGACTGCCCGCATGCTCTCTGCAGCTGGGAGAAAATTCCGTCCATCTCTGAAGAGGAGTCTTGGTGTGGCCGAACCCACGACCTTTATGTTTGCCTGGAGTCCAGAGGGCAGTGGTTCAAACAGAATGGAGTTCTGCAGTTGGTAGAAATGTCCTCTTAACAGTCAAGGACAGCAGTATATTTTCAAGTTGCACTTGTCAAATGTCAGAAATGAATACATTTTATTCCATGTGCTTCTGATTTTTCAAAGTCGGGCCTGAGAGAGTCCTGTGACCTGTCTGAAGGCCTGACCATGGTACCTGTGGCATAAGAATGAAGTCCTTTTGGTCGATGTGCATATGTCTGCCCCACAGGCCTGCCTGCATAGACAGAATGAAACTGATCTCAAATGCATGGCAATTATGAGGACGAGAAGATGGAGCATAGTGAGGCTTCCTTTGATTTTCCTATGGAGTTCATTTTCAGCATCAAAGCCATATTCAGGAGCAGGCATCCCAATTCCCCCTCCCACATTTCCTTTGAAATTTTTTTTCCAGTCTTTCTAGACTGCCTGCTCCCATGGCCCTGCTGTCATACTGATGGCCAGCTGGGAGTCCCTTGAAGGTAGAAATGACCCCTTTGCTCTTAACTTCATCTCATGGAGGGGGAAGATGTTAAGGGGCTACAGGACAAAGACAGTTCTGTCCTGGACTTGTGATCATACCAATGGAAATCTCCAGATGACTTCTATTTCATCTTCCCTCAAGGCCTATCCAGACAGCTCTTTAAAAAATAAGGTGGTGTCTTTGATAAGACTATTAACTTGGATTTCCCCATCATATTTTATCTTTCCCTACAGGAGAATTTTGTGCATGTGCAGAGGAGATGACCCCTTGTCCTCTTCTTCCTCTGTTTCCTATATTATGAAGTAAAATCCCTGAAAAAGAATTTAGTTCTGCTTAATCCTCTTTCCCTTTTCACTGTGTCCTCCAGCTCTTATCCAAAAAAAAAATCTTCTGACCCTTCAGAAATTCTACCTTTTCCTCCCCGCTTTTTTCCATTTGTGCGTGCCCCCAACACACACAATGATACTCATAAAGCTGATAAACCTGAATGTAGATATACATTGGTGACAAACCAGAGTGAAATATAGTATGAAATGCACGTGAACATGGAAAGAACCGGTTGTAAATGTCCTCCGAGTTCCTTTACAAAGCCCTGCTTTTGTCACTGCCTTCTCTCTGTTGCTGACATGCTTCAAGTACCAGCATTCAGAATTTTACAGCTACTCCCATAAAAATGTTTATTTAATTTCTGGTGCAGTCATAGCTCATTTCTGTTGTGAAAAACAGGAGTTTCATTTACTTTGTGTTAAATGGGATTCCATGGGATACTCTCAGAACTCGAGAACAATAGCATCCATCGTGTTCTGTGTTGTAAATAACTTCCAAGTGACCTTTCAGACCACAACCTGTTTCTGAGTTGGAAATCCTTTTATCAGAAAGATGAAGCCAAAACTTTGACTTTGAGGGATGAGTTTACTTCCTTTGTGTCACAAAGAACAAAATATTTCATTATTTTTTTTTCCCACATAATGTTCCATTCGTCTTAGATTGTCAACCCATAAAGGGCAAGGGCAGCGTTTGCTAGGCTTGACTTGAATTGTGGTGTGTAGCATCATCATCAATATTATTTTGATCATGATGATGAATATGGTATCATCTGTGATGTAGAGCTTCATGATTGTCTTCTAGTAGTTTTTATAATTTGTTTCTGTTTTTGCTTTTAAAAGTCACAACTCTGTGATTGAATTGCTCCATACTAAGTTTAAAAGTTTTAAAGTATGAATTTGTTCTTTACAAGAGCAAGCAATGTCACTGAAACTGAGAAATAAGTTCCTGCTTCACAGCACGATTTTGCTTTTCTTCACTGTCTTCATAGAAAACACTGGTGAGTTATAGATAGGATGCTTTTCAAAACCATTTAATTTTTAGTAAAGTCACAAGATACTAAACTGATATTATGTAAAGGAATAATATGTGGTAAGAGGCAACTGTTTCTGATTTTCAAGATGCGTAAGCTATACATTTAATTAACACTTTCAGCTTACACACATAATTTTAGCTAGTTTTTTTGGGGGGAGGGGCGTGGGTTGGCCATACTACGTGGCGTGCAGGATCTTAGTTCCCTGACCAAGAATCGAACCTGTGCCCCATGCATTAGAAGCATGGAGTGCTATTGGACTGCCAAGGAATTCCCCACATATAGTTTTAAAAGACTGGAACATAAGCTGTGTTTATATACATGTTTATTAATCCAAATAAATTTCTGCATAGTTGCAAATGGGCAGAGATGAAAACAATACCATACAGTAGTTTTTATGTCTGTTTAAAACTGTACTCTCAGGATCCTTAGGACTGAAACAATAGCATTGAACCTTTGTATTTCCAGCTCCATGAAGCATTCATTCTCTATGATCTTTTCTGTAGCTCTTTTTCAATTTATAAGAAAATAAACAAGGGAATCAAGACAGTATTTGGTCATGTTCAGTAAACCCAAATATTATTGGGATGCCCCTGGAAATACAGGATGAGAAGACTTTCATTTGAAGACAGAGCTACTTTATAACAACTGGGGGAAAGATGAATTTTCAACTATAGACTTGTTTCATGCAAAAATGCTTGGAGGATTTGGGGGCTTACTTGAAAAGTTATATCCAGAGTGGAATCTAAGCATTCCATATGTTTCAAGTGCATTTGATAGAAATGCAGATTGAGATTTCATGAATGCCTGAGTTTTCTTTGAATCTTTGCTTTGTGAAACCAGTTTTCATTCCTTTATGATACCCTATATGCTACCATTAGTAAACACGAGTCAATCATGTTTTCAGATCTTTTGCTCTTTGGCCTAGAACTGCCTTCCCCTTTCAATTGCATAACCTGAAGCATAAATAGAATAGCATTTATCCATCCATTCATGAGCTTAGTACATTGCAAAGTGGAATTACTTGTGTAATTCAAAGACTGGAAATGGCTAGCCATTTTAGAAGGTAAAGATCAAAGTCCTGCCTTGAACTATATCTTTAAAAAGTGTTACTCTCCAATATGATCTGTGGTTTAATATATTTTAGACGTTTTAAGTTATGAGTGGTGCCCTTGACATTCTCTGACTCTGTTAAAACTTGGGTACCATTTTTCAGTGGCTTCATTCATTCATTCTGTGTGTTTATTCATTCTCTGTTCATACACTAACATAATCCTATGCTGCTGTACGGAAGATGAATTAGAAACAATTCAAGTTTTCAAGTAGAAAGACAAAGATAAGTCAAGTGTATGTGATGCTGCTGCTGCTGCTAAGTCGCTTCAGTTGTGTCCGACTCTGTGCGACTCCATAGACGGCAGCCCACTAGGCTTCCCGTCCCTGGGATTCTCCAGGCAAGAACACTGGAGTAGGTTGCCATTTCCTTCTCCAATGCATGAAAGTGAAAAGTGAAAGGGAAGTCACTTAGTCATGTCCAACTCTTAGCGACCCCATGGACTGCAGCCTACCAGGCTCCTCCATCCATGGGATTTTCCAGGCAAGAGTACTGGAGTGGGGTGCCATTGCCTTCTCCGAGTGTATGTGATACCTTGTGCTATTTAAGATATGGTCATAGTACCCTTGGAGCATAGATAAAAGAATAATTGATTTCACTTGGGTCCAAGGATGGGGAAAGAGAAATGGTAGCATCAGGAAATTGAAAGAGTTAACCTTGGAGCTAGATCTTCAACTCAGGCTACTTCGTAGTTCCCTGTGTAGAAGAGGTGGGGAAGGCAACGGCCCCCAAGGGGGATAATATGTATAAAGGCACTGAGTTCTGCATGAAAGAGCTCGATGAGAATTTGGATATGGTAGTGTGGAGGGCATTGTGTGGAGAGGTGGTGGGATGGGAGCCTGGAAAGTAACGGGAGCGCAGGGGTAAAGGACTTTGTAGGAGATGCTGAGAGCAGACCTTCCCTTCTGCTTTATCAGACGGTGGGGACCAATGTCCATTCTTTCAGAACTCAGACAGTGACTAAAACCAAAGCAAGGCTGGTTTGGGGACAGAGTGCTTCAGTTATATATTATACCCTGTCAGTGCTGAGCCGAAAGACTTCTTCCAGACTCTCAGAATTGCAGGCTGGCAGGGACCTTTCAGTTCACCTTGTTCAACTCCTCCTTTTATAGAGGAGGCATCTGAAGCTCAGTGAGACTGAAGAACATAATAGCTCACCTTTAATAGTTATCAGATATTATATAGGTGAAGAGTGAAGTCAGAATTCACCCACATAGGCTCCTTGGGTAAGAAATGAGATGATGCACAGTTATGACCCAGACAACCTGTCATCCCAATTTTAAACATTTCCTGTGAAAGAATGAGTTTTCACAGGTAATATAGTTTGGTTCTTAGAATTTTGTGTGCCCTCTTAAAATAGAATTGCCCATAATAAAGGAACCTGACTGCCTAAAACCAGAACTCTTAACAGTAATGGCTCTGCCCTCATTCATTCCCTCAGTGATTATTTACCGAGCTCAATTTGTGTGCCAGGCTCTATAGTGAGTTATATAGACAACTGGGAACTGAAACCAACCTAGTCCTTATATGCATGGAATTTTCAGTCTGTTGCAGGAGACATCCTTCCAAAACTTGCACAAATCAGGGAGGCTGGTTAAATGGTATATGGTGCTATGAGCATTTGGAATTGGGGTGAGAGGATGTATATCAAGAAAGTCTGCTCTGAGAAGCCTTATTTAATCCTTTACTACCTTTTGCAGTTTCTTTATCATTGACCCCATTTTCCTGATGAGGTAATGGAGACTCTGAGAGATTAGTATATTGCACCGAATCACACAGCTAATAATCAAACCCACATCTCATGATACCAAGTTTGATATTCTTTTCCTACACCCAGCCTTTTTGTTTGTCTGTTTTTGGCCACTCAGCATGTGGGGTCTTAGTTCTCCAACCAGGGATGGAACTCGTGTTCCCTGCAGTTCAATCTTGAAGTCTTAACCACTGGACCGCCAGGGAAGTCCCTACACCCAGTCTGTTTGACGTCAACATTTAAGAAGAAAGTTAACTCGGATATTAATGCATATATACGAAGTATAGAAAGATGGTATTGATGGACCTATTAGCAGGGCTGCAGTAAAGATGCAGACACAGAGAAGAGACTTGTAGATGCTGTAGGGGAAGGACAGCGTGGGACGAACTGAGAGAGTAACATGGAAAATATACATTATCTTAGGTAAAATAGATAGTGAAAATTTGCTGTGTGACCGCATAGAGGGAAGGGATGGGGAGGAAGGTAGGAGGAAGTTTCAACAGGGAGGGCACATATATATACCTATGGCTGATTCATGCTGATGTATGGCGTAAACCAACACAATATTGTAAAGCAATTATCCTCCAATCGAAAATAAGTAAATTTTTAAAAAGAGGGCTAAGAAAGTTGACCTACAGTAGAAGGCTGGAAGGTATGAGAGAAGTAGTGGAAGAGAAGATGGCCTCCTGAAAGGTGATATGAAGGTAGTGACAGTGGGGAGAGAGCAGTTTCAGAGCAGTGAGGTGAAGGGCTGAGGCCTGAAGGGGCGGTGAAGAATGAAGCTAATGAGTGGTACCGCCATGTTCAAGAAGGTGATGGGGTAGGAGAGAGCCACCAGCAGCAGGGGAGGTATTTCTGGCTGCCTGGGAGTTAACATGGGCATTCGTGAGTGGTCAGAGCTATACCCAGAGCTGAGTTAGGGCACCCACACACTTAGACCTCTAAGAGAAGCATCAGTTGTGCAGGGTTGAATACTAGGGTTGTGAGAGGTTAAGGTGACTTCATGAGTGTAAAAAGGCAATTCTGAGGGTAAGTTTGCCTTGGAGTCTTATATTGTACTCAATCTACTGTCTATTTGGTTGTTGATTCCTTTTAAGAGGTCCCTGAAAGTTATTTGAAGTGCTCTGTCAGGATACAGACCTTTGATTATTTTTCAAGCAAACACTGTTGAGGCTATCAACATGAGGTCATAGGGTATTTATGGTTATAGTTAGAAAATGACATCATGGATTAGTGCTTATCTAAAATGTTTTAACTTGGTTACTGTGTAGTTATTTTTATCTGTCTCATGTACTTTGGGCTATGTTTTCTGTCCTGTGTTTTGATTGCTACTGCTAATTTTGTTTTAAGATCATAAAATGGCTTTAGACTTCTCTGAAAGCCCATTACTTATTGGCATGTTTTGATTTTTGACAGATTCATGTGTTCCTCCAGGCTTTTAAAATACATTCATAGCAGTAACAATAATTTATTTGGGGGATTGGTGTTGTTTCTAAATCTTACTGAAAGATTCAATCTGAAAGAGAGAAAATTATAAAATTCACTTCCAAAGTTGGGGGATTTTAAAAATCAGGCAGTCGAAGCATCTACTATCATTTTTTGGATGTGACTTGCAAGATGATTTCAGCATGTGAAATATTTAATAGGAAATGGGTCTTCTCTTTCTGTGTGTTGAGGTCCTTTATTTTCTAGCCTTGTCTCTCTTATGATTCAGGTGTTAATTTCTTGGGAAGAATCTCTGTCCTTCATTCTCTCTTAACCCCTCAAATTGCCTATCCAACTCTGTGCGACCCCATAGAAGGCAGCCCACCAGGCTCCCCCGTCCCTGGGATTCTCCAGGCAAGAACACTGGAGTGGGTTCCCATTTCCTTCTCCAGTACATGAAAGTGAAAAGTGAAAGTGAAGTCGCTCAGTCGTGTCCGACCCTCAGCGACCCCATGGACTGCAGCCTAGGGATGATTAATCTCTGGTATTATATCCTAGTCCTGCCCAGCCCCGCACCGTGTTTCAGAAACCAGTCAGTCTGTAAACATTAGGTAAGGCTAAACGGTGACTCCTCCCTGTGTGCCCCCTTTTCCCCCAGTTCAAATTATCTGAGAGCTAAGGCATGTGGGAATTGTCATTTTGTCCATGTGTTTAGACCCAGGGGAGAGAAGTAATCATTACCATTGATTACTACAGAGAAGAAGACTACTTTAACACCGTGTGCTGGGCTAGACCCTGAGGGCACAGTAGTGAGCAGTGAGGACATAGTCCCTTCTCTTGAGGCCCTTACAGTGTATGGAAAAGAAATATCCTGAAGACAGCATAGCAGAAAGGTCAACCAAGCTTATTAATGAGTAAGACATATAGTCCTCATTTATTATTGAACACATATTTATTGAGTCACTACCATGGGATGGGCTTCTGAATGGGGAGTGATTGTAGCAGTGAGGTAGAGGGACACTCCTGGTGCAGCTCTTCAGGCAGTATCTTTGTTTATGTATGTTATTGGTGATGTTGATATTTTGTCTACTATCGTAGTAACTATCACACCTTTGAAATTTGTATTAATAACACTTGTTTGACCAAACATTTCGCTTTGGTTTTCTTCCGAAACATGTCACATTAAAATATGACAGCCAGTTCCAACTATCAGGGTGTATTTCCTGTTCACGTTCGTTTTTCCTGGTCAATAACATGCAATAGTAAGCAGTATAACTGGCCATAACTGACATGATTATCTCTATATATTCTGTGTCGTTTCTTACAGTTATTGCCAGTTTTCGAGGAACTGTGCCATATGGTCTGTCGTTGGAAATTGGAGATACAGTTCAGATCCTGGAGAAGTGTGATGGTAAGTAGACTAGTATTGATTGTTTGCAGTTGGGTAAACGATCTCCTCTGCATTAGGCAGCTCATAAAATTTACAAATTCTTTTCATACTTCTATTAATCTCTAGGATTTTCCCCTTGGTCACAATGAACCATTTTTTACAAAACTACTTTCTTGCATGTTCAATGTTTGGCTTATGGGAAAACATTGTTTGGTATTTTTAAGCTGATTATATTTTTTCCTAATATTATTTATTTATATTCGCTAGATGCAATTGAGACTGTTGAATTTCTGAGAGTTCATGACTCAGGGCCAAACTAGAAGGCCCTTCTTGGAATGTCAAGAGTCTGGTGGGCTCCCCAGGACAGAAAGAAACAGAGAGCCAGAGCAGAAATGCTTTAACCAAGGTTGGGTAACCAGATTCCTTGGGGTGGGACTCCTGCCCTGGCCAACTCTGCTCTAGTTCTGTAACCGCTTCCTCCTCACCTCCCCCAAATTTGGACTGAAATTATTTACTCCATTTGAAATGTTAAGTGAACTTGTATGATTAATTTATATAAGAGGTACCTCATTAAATCAACCTAGTATGTTTTCAAATGCTTCTGTTCCTTGTAACAAAACATCCTTAAATGCTAGTCCTTAAAAAGATCCCAGATAAAATGACTACTCTTTTTTTTCTTAACAAAATGGCCGTATTGTAAAGTCCCATCAGCATATCCAAAGATATGGTTTTCCTCTCAATACGTTGTCCTTATTAGGAATTTATAATATGCTAAGACTCTATCATATTAAGGTTCATTATTGATAAAATTGTGTTTTCCCAAATAGAACTATTACTTTTATTTAAAGCCTGTCATTAAATGGTGGTGATACATGGACATTTATTTTGTCCAGTGTCACTGATATATTTAAAAATATAAGGTTTTTCTCTGTCATTGCCAGATATATTTTGTCTGTTTCCACTTCGTTTACAGATAAATATAAAATCTGTTATGAATGGATGAAAATATACTTCTCAGCTTATGGGAGCTGTTTTGTAATGTAAAAACCTTTCTGTATGGTGTAGTTGGACAGGGACCTCACTGTGACATTTCTGCAATTCTCAAGAAGTTTTGGTTACTGTTAAAATAATTGTTTAAGGATAGATATATTTCTTGGGTGGATGTCTTTGAGGAATCTAATAAATCCTGACATTATAGAGTTTGCAATTCTTAATTCATTCTACTCTTTCCAGGCTGATTATAAAATGATGTTTTATAAAATGTTTTTTTTAAGAAAACTTATGAGGAACAAAAATATTTAAATACAAAACTCAAATACTTCTTTCTAAAAATTCAATTAATCAAAAAGATTCAATTCAATAGAACATTGGTTTTATGATAAAATAATTTCTTCTAATAAGCAAAATGGTTACTATAGTTGAAGAAACAATAAGTTGAAAAGAATACATTTATAGGAGGCTGTATATTAGCTTCCTGGAGTGAAAAATGGTAACCCACTCAAGTATTCTTTCTTGGAAAATTCCATGGACAGAGGAGTCTGGAGGGCTACAGTCCATGGGGTCACAAAGAGTCAGACACAACTAACCAACTGAGCACACACACAGCACACGTATATTAGCTATATAAATTCATATAAATATGTATACCCTGTAATTGTTTTAAACTCTAAAAAGTTATGTTCCCCCTTAAGGACAGTGCTGTAAAACTGATTGAGTCACTTTGGAGGTTAAGTAATAGACATTCTGCAGAATAAAAATTATGGTGAGTCAGTTGGTGGGACATTGTCTGGATGAAAGCATGCCATTAATGCTCTAAGTGGATGAGACCTGGCTTCTTTCTTATGCTATCAGACTGATCCTTACCCAAGATGGTAGACAATGTGTGAGCTCAGTACAGAATTGCTGGCTAAGCACTGGTCTTTGGTGGTAGAGTCAGGGCTTTGTATTCAGGCAGAGACAGTTTGAAACTATATTAAATCTTGTGTAGATTCTTGAATTTCTTTGAGATATAGTGTGACATTTTATAAAATGGAATGAAACTAAGCTCAGAGAGGTCACTTAACTTGCCCAAGATTCAACAGCTAATACTTATTGATAGTAAAACCAGAATTTAAGCCCAGTACTCTGATTCCCAAACCTTTACTTCCATTATGCATGTTTGTATTTTTTATGTATATTTCCAATACAATTTTTAAATGATTTTATTGATAGAAGACTTAAACTTGTAGTCACTTAACTTTTATAGTCTAGCCTACTTCCAACTCCCACATGTTTATACCTAGAATATCTTCATGTAAGGTAAAATTCTGTCAGCAAAGGATACATTGATTTCTAATTATTTCTTCAAAGTCTTGTAATTATTTATTGAAATATGACCATGATTATTTCTCCACAGGCTGGTACAGAGGATTTGCCTTAAAAAACCCAAATATCAAGGTAAAAATAATTGCTTTTAACTGGAATTATGGGATTTTTAAGAAAGACAGTTATTTACTTTATTTCATTATACAATTGAAATTACAGTTGGGACTCTTAGTTGAAATACTAAACGGCAATACAGATTTTCATAATTTTGGAAATTCCTTTGAACTTGGATTATACTTAAGACACACTATTCAAATGATAATCCTGTGTAGCTCTTGAAATTTATACTGAGAGGACCTTAATAAGCTCATTATATATAAACAAAATCTTTTTGAAGTGTGAGTTTTGCAGAGAGCTAAATTAAAATTCAGGCAGCAGAAATATATATTCCAAAAGAAATAATGAATAGAGGTATTTAATCTTTGTTTTCTGTGATATCATTTGTGAAAGTTGATGTGGAGAGTGGTTTATTTTAGGTATGTTATGAGTCCCTTTAGGTGTGAGGAGGTGAAATGTGGGAGAATCAAATTATAAAGAGTCCGTCTTTCTTACCATTCCAGACAAAAACTAAGACTCATTATCAGTTATATATTTATATAAATCCTGAGGAATTATAGTAGGAAGTAATATGAGTTTTCTTTTACCTTTCCTTTGTGCAGTTTATGATGTTAACACTAATCCTTACTTCTATATTTTTCAACTTTGTTCCTATCTTCCCATCTTTACCCATGCTACCCACATTCACTAATATTTTCTTACATGCCATGTTCATTTTTTGGTTTAATTCTGGTTTTCTAAGGATTGTAGATAAGAAAGTGTGTCACTTCTCATTTCCAAAATATGTTATCTAATCTATTTTGCCTGCATTTCTGTTTAAGTATACCTTTTTTCCTGGATCATCCAACTGTGTTAATTACTTTATTTCATTTATTTTAGGTCATTCTAAAGGATAGTCTATACTTTAGCTCTCATTTAAAGTTATTTTTGGACATCTGCGGGCACATGCATATGTAACTTCAATATTTTTCATTTAGAACATACTTTAAAAAGTGTTAAGATTTTTTGCTTCTATTTCTCTTCTAAAGAACCTCAATTTCTGACTTCTTGTTAATTCCAATAATTACTCTAATTTGCTATTCCTACCATATTGAGGTAAATTTAAATTCCAAAGGAAAAAAATGGTGTTTTTTTTTTTTTAAAAACCTATGCCTATTTACTACTGTTGTATATACAGAGCTTGCTAGTTAAATTTTATGTTATCCTTGGACCCACAGTGGTGATAATGTATTCAAATGACATTTGTTTTTCCTAAATATTTAATTGAATTTTCCCTTTAATTGTACATAAAAAATCATTCAGAGAATATTGTCATTTAATGGATAATAAAATTGCTCTTTTTAAAATTTTTTTTTCAATTTCTCATTTAGAACAAAGGAACCATTTCCTTGCCCTAGCCTTTCCCTACAATAAAGAGCTTTAAGCTGGCTTGTCTTCTTTTGTTTAATTTTTGTTCCATCAGAATGGCAGCCCGGTGATGATTTGCTGCTATGTTTTCATTAAGGATCATTCTTAAACATGTAATATACGTACTGTTTCTAAATTCATAGTAGTGGTATTTTTTTAGTATGTATTTTCAAATAGACACATGAATAGTTTGAAGAGAAGAAAAAGAACTACAACCAAAATAAGCAAACTAAAACCCCTTTTTTCAAAACTGCAATATTAAAAAAATTTATTTAACATGCTTTCCATATAGAACTCTTGAAAATACAAAAAATTTCTGTTATATAGAATATATTTTTGAGTGGGATTTAATGTTTTGATTATCTCTAAAGTATCTCTAAATTTGTAAACTGATAAATATTCAAAATAAAATTACTGGTTCTAAGCTACAGTGGATTTCACCTAGAGAATGTGTTAGAGATTTCATCTTCCTGGTATTGTTATAGTTGTGTGGTGATATTTTATATATATGACTTCTGAAATTTATTCTGCTGTAATAGACATAACCTTCACATTTTCTCTTCCAGGGTATATTTCCTTCCAGCTACGTTCACTTGAAAAATGCCTGTGTAAAGAACAAAGGGTAAGAAATAAATTTTATTGATGGAGAGTTTTCACACAATCATTGCCTATTTTGGAATTTGAAAGACTTATTGTCTTGAAAAAATGAATCGATTCTTGCCATTGTTTGTGTTGTTAGATAAAAGACAGATGACATTAAGGCAGTTTGTGGAGAAAATGAAAGAACCACATCTGTATGTTGGACAGCAGTACAATCTAGGGCACTGGAGGTCTCTCATTGCCTGGAAATTGTGGAATCTACCTAATCTTAAACAAAAGGAGTTGGTTCTTCTTGGTTTCCTGTTGTGTAGGGAAGCAAGCAGTCATAGCCATCACATGCTGAGTCATATCTCAACCCAGGAATTTCCTAGATTCACTACTGATCATAAGTAGCTGAGTCTGCCATTATTTTCCTAATTGGGCTTAAAAACATATCCTTGTGTGTTATTGTTATTATTCAGTCGCTAAGTCCTGTCTGACTCTTTGAAACCCCATGAACTGCAGTGCGCCAGGCTCCTCTGTCTCCCATGATCTCCCAGAGTTTGCTCAAATTCATGTCCATTGAGTGGGTGATGTTATCCAACCATCTCATCCTCTGCCAACCCCTTCTCCTTTTGTCTTCAGTCTCTCCCAGAATCAGGGTCTTTTCCCATGAGTCGTCTCTTGACATCAGGTAGCCAAAGTATTGGAGCTTCAGCTGATGCTGAGCTTCAGCATCAGTCCTTCCAATGAATATTCAGGGTTGATTTCCCTTAAGATGGACTGGTCTGATCTCCTTGTAGTCCAAGGGACTCTCAAGAGCCTTCTCCATCACCACGATTCCAAAGCATCAGTTCTTCAGTGCTCAGTCTTCTTTATGGCCCAACTCTCACAACCATACATCACTACTGGAAAAACCACAGCTTTGACTTCTGTTGGCAAAGTGACATCTCTGCTTTTTAATATACTGTCTAAGTTTGTCACAACTTTCCTTCCAAGGATCAAGCATCTCTTAATGGGTCCAGTCACTGTCTGCAGTGATTTTGGAGCCCCCCAAAATATAATCTGTCACTGTTTCCAGTTTTTCTCCATCTATTTGCCATGAAGTGATGGGACCAGTGTTGAGTTTTAAGCCAGCATTTTCATTCTCCTCTTTCACTCTTATCAAGAAACTCTTTCGTTCCTCTTCACTTTCTTCCATTAGAATGGTATCATCTACATATCTGAGGTTGTTGATATTTCTCCTGGCAGGCTTGATTCCAGCTTGTGACTCATCCAGCCTGGCATTTTGCTTGATGTACTTTGCATATAAGTTAAACAAGCAGGGTGACAATATACATCCTTGAGGTACTCTTTTCCCCATTTTGAACCAGTCCATTGTTCTATGTCAGGTTCTAACTGTTGCTTCTTGACCTGCATATAGGTTTCTCAGGAGACAGGCACGGTGGTCGGGTATTCCCATCTCTTGAAGAATTTTCCACAGTTTGCTGTGATCCACACAGTCAAAGGCTTTAGTGTAGTCAGTGAGGCAGACAATGTTTTTCTGGAATTCTCTTGCTTTCTCTGTGATCCAGTGAATGTTGACAATTTGATCTCTGGTTCCTCTGCCTTTTCTAAACCCATCTTGTACATCTGGAAGTTCTCAATGCACATACTACTGAAGTCTAGCTTGAAGGATTTTGAATATAACCTTGCTAGCATGTAAAATAAGTGCAATTGTCTGGTAGTTTAAACATTCTTTGCCACTGCCCTTCTTTGGGTTTTGAATGAAAACTGACCATTTTTAGTCCTGTGGCCACTGCTGAGTTTTCCAAATTTGCTAACATATAAGTGCAGCACTCTAACAGCATCATCTTTTAGGATTTGAAATAGCTCAATTGGAATTCTATCATCTCTACTAGCTCTGCTTATAGTAATACTTCCTAAGGCCCACTTAACTTCACATTCCAGGATGTCTGGCTTTAGGTGAGTGACGATACCATCATGGTTATCCTAGTCATTAAGACCTTTTTTGATAGTAGTAGTAGTCAGTCAGTTCAGTTGCTCAGTCGTGTCCGACTCTTTGCGACCCCATGAACTTAAAGTATTAGATTGAAAATATATTTCTAATACTAATAATTGCCACTACTATTAACTCTTTTAATGAATGTGTGTCCTTCAGAAATGTTGTGCAGATATAACCCACCAGAAGTGAGTCAAGCAGAGTTATCAGTCCTTTTGGAGTTCTCCAACCAGTGTCTATCCAGCCCTCCTCAAGTAAACCAAGGGACCGTCCAGAAAACACATGCTTACTCTTTGTTCTGACCTTTCTGGCCTAGTGATCTGGGTCTTTCTACCCTGTCCCTTAAAGGAACCACCTGGGCCAACCCCTGCAGCCAGTCTCTTTGCTGCCTTTGCCCCAAACCCAACCCTGATCCTAAAAACCCTCCAGAGCAGAGAGCCACCCTGCCCCCATCCTACATGTAGACTGACGAAGAGAAAATAGACAGCATGCTAGCAAAGATGATGTCAAGCATCCCTCGTGTAGTTTAAGTCCTCCCTCTCTGAAAATGTGTTGTGGTGGGACATAGTTTTAATTGAAATAAGTACCTTGTTTGTTTGTCCTGGTCAGTAACTGGCAGGCATGAATATCTGGCTCCCTTGATTCTGAAGAAGTTTAAAGATGGATAAAATTGTCTCAAAATTTGGTCCTGTTAGTTTAAGACTTGGTGTGGGTTCGACACCTGACACAGGGCATGATGAGCATTATACAGCAAGAGAACCTCAGGGTAGAACCAAAGTTTATTTTCTTAAATTAAAAAAAGTTAGAATTGATGGAGACTTGAGGTTCTAGGACCGTTAACTGGAAGAAAAACTTTAACCTGAAAACATTCAAGAACATGTATTGCCAGATGATTGCTTTCCCAGAGAGCAATCTCTTTAGGCTTTTGATGTTGCCTGTCTTATTTTAAGGGGATTAGCAGACTGATGGCCCACCAGGACAAAATAACTGCAATGTACATCTCAGAATAACTCAACAGAATATAATTTCAGGGGCAGCTACTTATGCCAGACCGTTTGAATGTTGATTTTGGTATAATTAAGAGGAAACAGCTGCCTCACCAAAAATGGCAATTTTGTGCTTCTTAAAAATGTACATTTTGGTTGAGCAAACCCCAGACCAACTTCCCACAGACTAAATTGCCTTTATATTCTTTCTTGGGTCTCAGAGCAGTGCAAAACTGATGGGGGTGCGAGGTGGGGGTCCTTTAATTATAGTTTGTGAATGGTGAGGTCACTTCTTTGTAGTTTAATTCTTGCTGTGGGCATGTCAGTTTTTAAATGTTAAGTAGGTTGTTGAGTTTTCTTGGGAATTCATTGTTCCTGCCCAGACTTTGTGTTCTATCATTTTATAATGTCTGTCTCTAAATACTCATCATTTAAATTGCAACAGCTGCTTGAAAAGCAAAATAAATGCACTACCATTTGAAAATGTCAATTATGTAGACTTGATAAAAGGTTCTGTATATGTCAAAGTTCATATATTACTGTTTACTTTTATTTCTGGTTTTACATCTTCAACTATGTTTAAGCTCTAGAAAGAAGTAAAATATTCACAGGGTATTTTAGCAGCAGTATGAAATGAGGCTTTGTTGGTGAAGAAATCAAGGCAAGATTTTAATTCCCATACTTGCCGAGAAAACTTTACAAAAGACAATTATGTACACTTTGGACTTAACATCAAGAAGGAACACATAACAGTTAATAGCCTCATGATAAGAAATAAAAATTTCCCTTGATCATCTGCTGAGCACTGAATATTGTCCTTAGAAAAAGATACTCAAATGAAGAAGATAATCCCCCTCAGTATAGTCAATTAGCATTCTTTTGGGAAGTAGAATTAAAGGCACTTACCCATTTTAACCTGCACAGAAATGAAGAATTTAGAAAAAAGAAATGAGAGATGAAAAAATAAAGGTTATTATATGTCAAACATAGGATGCAGAAGACAAATTCAATCTGGTTTTTTCTCTCCATCTCCTTATATATATTCTCAACATCAGGACCACCATAGATACCCTGCTAATATTGGTATGAATATTTTCCAAGTATAGTTTCTGACACACAGAAAAGAAATAGAAGGAATATATTGCCCTAATCATGGAGAGGAGCATTCTGCAATGGATATTCAAATACCTGTGATGTCTTCTGAGATGCGTGACAACATTACTGATACCAGTAATCGTTTTTCATGGTCCTGTTTGGAAGTAATAAAAATGAGGTGTTAATGAGATCAAGTGAGTATTCAGTCAGTACCTCAGTGTCTAGTTGTTTATAATACTGAGTGAGTTTGGCTGTTTGCGGCCATCATATCACGATCATTGAATGAGCCTTTCACTTTCTTTGAGCCCAATGGCCATAGCGCTTGGAAGGCAAGAGCCATCTCACAGTCTAGATGGCCTGGTAACCTCAGGTTACATACAAGGACTTTTGGGCTTGGAGAATTTGAGTGAGTTGCTGTTCAGAGATCAAACTGTGCCTGGAGCACAACCTCGCTGGTAGTGTTGCTTCACCACACTGCTTAAACTTTGATCTAGGTGAAGTGCTTGGTCATTCTGGTGTTGTCCTGCCATAACCCACATCACATTCCTCACACAAGTTCATATTCAGATCCTGGTTTCTGTTTGCAGAACCAAAAATAACTAGGCAGCTTCCTTTCCTAGTTGGTCTTTTAGAATATTTAAAAGATTACTGTCTATGTCATTTGCATATATACTTGTTGTTCAATTTCACAGACAATTTGAAATGGTTATTCCCACTGAAGACTCTGTGATCACAGAAATGACATCAACATTAAGAGACTGGGGAACTATGTGGAAACAACTCTATGTGGTACGTAACTTTTTAATGGTATCGTTTTTTCAGTAGAGAATTGTTTCAAGAAATATCTAAACAGGGGTGAGTGTCAACTAGTATTTGAGAACCTGCTGTAAGTCACTCCCACTCCTCCGGGAATCAGGGATAGAGAGCTTAATACAACATAGTCTGACTTTTATTCCTGTGTCCATCCAGCATGGATTTTCTAAGTTCTTTTTCAAGCTGTATGAAAGTAAAAAATTACTTTCCTGGCATCTAATCAAATAGGATCATTTACATGGAACCTAGATTTAGGCTTTCTGAATAATTTTAATTGTCACAGAGAAATAAGCTTTTTTTCAATATAATTTTCATAATGGTGACATTCAATTATATTCTAATTCTCTGTACATTGCTCAGGTATACTAAAAATGATAGGCTATTTAGAATCAATGAGAAGATTCTAGAACTACAAGAGAAAGGAATGTTTCTTGGGAAAAAAAGGAGTCAGTGTTTTGGGTATATACGTATATATATGGCTTTCCAGGTGGTGCTAGTGGTAAAGAACCTGCTTGCCAGTGCAGGAGACATGAAAGTTGCAGCTTCGATCCCTGTGTCAGAAAGATCCCCTGGAGGAGGGCGTGGCAATCCACTCCAGTGTTCTTGCCTAAAGAATGCCATGGACAGAGGAGCCTGGCAGGCTACAATTCACAGGGTCACAAACAGTCGAACACGACTGAAGCAACTTAGCACGCACACGAACACGTACCTATTTACATATTATACTTACTGAGAACCTTCTGTGTTGCAAACCCTGTAAGAACTACTCTATATGTAGTATCTTATTTAAGCCTTACAACCACTCAAGGAAATAAAGACTATGATCATCCCTAGCTTACAAATGAAGAAAATGAGAGTGAAGTACTTACTGGAGGCCAAGCAGTTGAAAAATGACTATGACTAAGCTGGGATTCACATGTAAATCTAGCGCCCTCACTGAACCACTGTCTGGGGAATTGGGGGTGATGTTTGGGGAAAGATGAGTTTATTTCTTCTTTGATTTTCAAAGGAATTTAGAGAACAGCTTAGTCATTTGAAGGGATGTGCTCAAAATACAAAGGTGTACTTATCCTGACAACTCGATTTGAAATAGCCTGTCAAAGAGAAGAATCCAAATTAGTGAGGGACATGGACAAAGAATGACCATTTTTATTTTCCGCTCCATAGAAAATGCAATAGAATATTTCATTGAGGCAAGAAAATCTTTAAAAGTCACTAATAAAAACCCATTTGATGTTGGATTTCTCTGACCATGCCCTCCCGGAGCTGGTGGCTTTAGGGCTCACTACTAAAATCCACAAGATGATCTTAGATGAAACGCGGCATCTAGACTTTGCTGGGGTGCAGTAAATGCGCTGTCAGGATAACTGAACTTGGGCTCTGGGCTGGGAGAGTACAAAGGAAATGCAGATCTCCTTAGATTTTAAACATTTGTCTTGGAAAGAATAAAATCCAAGTATTATTTCACTTAATATTGCACGACATTAAGATGAAAATTAAAACTGAAATGTGCAAATCGCTGCATCCTAAATACCCACCATAAAGATAATGACAATGTAAGTGTGAACCATTAATTGAGCTAAAGCATGAGCACTTTCCCTTTTATGTAGCTGCTAGTGAGAATCAAAGTTGAATTCCTCTTGATTC
This sequence comes from Bos indicus x Bos taurus, assembly GCF_003369695.1. Taxonomy (NCBI): domain Eukaryota; kingdom Metazoa; phylum Chordata; class Mammalia; order Artiodactyla; family Bovidae; genus Bos; species Bos indicus x Bos taurus. Next base: position 63,367,313 of record NC_040079.1, on the reverse strand, counting down.
TGCCTTATCTAGCTATTTTTACCTGCTTTTGAGGCTGCGAGCATCTATTTTGGGGACTACTTGATTGGCTTGAAAATCTATGTGTTGTAAGCTCTTAGAGTAACTTCCTCACCTCCTACCATCCTGAGTGATGGAGATAAATGATTATTTCAAAGTTTCTTTGAAGACTAGAATAATAGTTCTCTTAGGAACAAATACAAAATTTAACCTGGAGATACTAGATTTTTAACCTTGAGAATTTGGCTGACTTGGGTCTGTTGGACCTTTTGGTTTTTCTTTTCTTAATATAAATGTTTTTGTTAAATGTTTTGGTTCAAGTTCATGCATAAGTGTATCGGGATGCTGTCCATGGTCTTCCCTAATAGCTTTAAGGTGCCTAGCGTCTCCACTGGAAGGTGTTTGATGAGCTACTCATATGTTGTCAGTGGTAACCAGTATATGAGATATACTTTATTTTAATATAACGTAGAACATTTAGAATTAAAAAAAAAACACATGGTAGATGCTCAAGAAGTGCTATTTGCTTTTTTCAGTACATTGGTCATGGTCTAAATAATGTCCTTTAAAGTATCACTTAATAAAATAGCAGTAACAACTAAAACTGTAGGTGAAATACAGGTCATCTTCTCCCAAGTACCTTTGTGCAGGCCTTCAGCAGGGTATTGCACAGCTCTCTTCCCTGCATCTTTACCAGGTAGTTTTTATTCTCAAATCTCATCAGAGATAATCTATCTAGGGTCACAAGCTAAGTAGGAAAACCTGGCTGTAAATTGTCTGCTGCTCCAAAATTTATATTATTTCCATCTTGAGGCAAATCAAAACTTGCTCATTCTCTATAATGCTAAAATACTTATAGTTCATTTTTTGTAGATAAATGCTGCAGAAGTTTTCTGATATATTGTAAAAATGGTCATGTATTTTTCTATTTTAAGTGTTTAATATTGTACCCTGCCTCTTTCATTGAACATTAAATTAAAAGCATTTTTCATGTTTCCTGAAGAGTCTTCATAACTATCCATTTTTTTAACATCTAGTTTTTAAAGAGGCATCATTTTCTGACTAGCTATCAAAACAGTTATGTACTGTTTTCATGCATTACTGGGGAGGGTGCTGCAGTATGTCACTGTTCTGGCCACCCCTTTCTGAAAGGGAGAGCAGACCGACTGGTTTTTTTTTTTTGTGAATCCAACTTCTTCTCAGCTCAGTGTGCTCTTGAACTTAAGTGCTAGAGGTGACATTATTAGGAAATCAAGCCCATCCCTCTGGACAACATCAGAACAACTTCCCCAAAAGCAAGACAGGTGCCCTTCACATGGTGGTGGTCATGTTAAGCAGGAGTTGGCTGTCTCCCTGCCACATGAGATTTGGCTTGTATTATATCTTCCTTAGGTAAGTAATTTCTTTGACTACTTGAGTGGACTCTTCCTTCTGCCCATGGAGTTCCTCTAGTTTCTTTTGAGTTTCAATTTTTAAATTAATTTTAATTGAAGTATAGTTGATTTGCAATGTGTTAGTTTTAGGTGAAGATCAGAGTGGTTCAGTTATACATATACATATATATATATATATATATGTGTTTGTGTGTGTCTGTATATATGTATGTGTATATATGAAAGTGAAACTGTTAGTTGCTCAGTCATGTCCAACTCTTTGTAACCCCTTGGACTGTAGCCCACCAAGCTCCTCTGTCCATGGAATTCTCCAGGCAAGAATACTGGAATGGGTTGCCATCCCCTTCTCCAGGGGATCTTCCTGACCCAGGAATGGAACCCAGGTCTCCCACATTGCAGGCAGATTCTTTACCATTTGAGCCCATCAGGGAAGTTTGTGTGTATGTGTGTGTATTATTTTCAGATTATTTTTCACTATAGATTATTATAAGATACTAAACATAGTTTGTGCACTATACAGCTATAGTTCCCTATGCTGCACAGTTCCCTTATTGTTTATCTGTTTTATATATAGTAGTATGTGTCTGCTATCCCCAAACTCCTCATTTACCCACGCTTTCCCCTTTGATAACAGTGTTTGTTTTCTATGTCTGTGTCTTTCTGTTTTATAAATAAGTTCATTTGTATCATTTTTTTAGATTCAATGTATGATTGATATCATATGATATTTGTCTTCATCTGGCTTCCTTCCCTTAATATGATAATCCCTAGGTCCGTTCTCAAGTTTTTCTTGATCTCCCCTGCTTATTCTCTTATATGATCTAAACAGACTGCACCTCTCAAGATTCCCTAAAGTGAAAGTGAAAGTGAAGTCGCTCAGTCGTGTCCGACTCATCGCGACCCCGTGGACTGTAGCCCACCAGGCTCCTCTGTCCATGGGATTCTCCAGGCAAGAATACTGGAGTGGGTTGCCATTTCCTTCTCCAGGGGATCTTCCCAACCCAGGGATCAAACTTAGGTCTCCTGCATTGCAGGCAGACACTTTAACCTCTGAGCCACCAGGGAAGCCCAAAGCTCCTTGAAATCAAGGTGTTTCTTCCTTCATTCTCCAGCTGCTGGGACTACACAGGGCAGTCTCAGCCACTGTGGTTGGAACTCACATCAGGTGAAGAACACAGGCATTGACCAGTGACTTACAGTAGTATTGCATTACAGCACTCTTGTAATGACTTGTATGGGAGTGTATAACACGAGGAAAGAGTGAGAGGTCGTAGAAGAACAGGCTCAAGAGAGTGCTATAGGAGTTGAGAGCAAGATTACGTCTAGCTCAGAGAATAAGGGATGGTGTCATGGAGAATGTTTCTTGCTCAACTGGCACATTGTCTAACCTACTCAGTTCCCCAGAACACTTCTAGTCACCAAGCATCAATGAAGCAGAAGATCCATCTCCACTTTTTTTTTTTCCCTAAAGAATGTTATGACCCAGAGGGATGATATGGGGAGGGAGGTGGGACGGGGGTTCAGGATGGGGAACACGTGTACACCTGTGGCGGATGCATGTTGATGTATGGCAAAACCAATACAATATTGTAAAGTAAAAAAAAAAAAAAAAATGTTATGACTAGACAGAATTTGGTATTTTTGGCAGCTTATCTCTGTAGAGGACTTCTGGTAAATGATAATCTCAATACTTTCATACCATTATTCATATAGCCTATTAATAGTTTTCATAGAAAGTGAAAGCATAGCTTCTGCTTAAGAAAGATGAAGAGTTAATGAAAGGTGAAATACTTACCAAAGGCTTACCCTAAATATCTGTGGGTAAGAGACATACACCTAGATTTTGATAAAGATTCAGTATTTATTAAAGGATCTGGATTTAAGTTTATAAGTTTATTCTGGATCAAAAGTGTAATGATAACACCACTAGTAACACCTGATACTTACATGGTATTTATTGTGGGTCAAACATCGTTCTCAGAGTTTTAATATACAAAGTCATCAATCTTCATAACAAGCCTATGAGATAAGTCCTATGATAGCCACTCTGCAGATAGGAAAACAAGCTCCATGAGGTTGATACATTGCCACAGGTGTTTAGCCAGTGAAGGGCCAAATTAGAATGCAGAGTGAGGTAGTTCATGTTTCAAGTCTGTGCTCTTAATCACTGTCTTATCTGGCTCTCTTCACAAATGTTATCTCTAATAACCTTCCATGTGCGTGTTTCACAGATGACAAAAGCCATACTCAAAGCCTATAAAACTAGTTAAGTGGCAAAACCAAGATTTGAAGCCAGGAGTTGAACCAATCTTCTTTCCAACTAATCGTCCTCGCTTGATGAATTTCACAAGAGGTTAGCTTGAATTTACCCGAAAATTTAATAAGTTAGAAAGAAAACATTTTTTTAAAGTCTAAATACTGGCCAGATGCTAGCAGTGAAAATTTATCAATGAATGAGCGTTAGAGTCCTATATGTACCCAGCTTCTGATGGGAAACAGTAAAGCATCAAGACCAACACACAAGAAGTAATTCAAAAATAAGATTTTCCTTTGAATTGGCTTTCATTACATGCAGCCATACTTCAGAGAAGGGAGAAAAGCATGTGAGCAAGAGCTGTCAGGGACGATTTCCTGAGGCAGGTGGAAGTCAGCTGTAGCCTTGAAGGACAGTAGAATTGGAGGGAGCTAAAGAAAGAGACGGAGAAGGCGATGGCACCCCACTCCAGTACTCTTGCCTGGAAAATCCCATGGACGGGGGAGCCTGGTAGGCTGTAGTCCAGGGGGTCGCTAGGAGTCGGACACAACTGAGCGACTTCACTTTCACTTTTTACTTTCATGCATTGGAGAAGGAAATGGCAACCCGCTCCAGTGTTCTTGCTTGGAGAATCCCAGGGACAGGGGAGCCTGGTGGGCTGCCATCTATGGGGTCGCACAGAGTCGGACATGACTGAAGTGACTTAGCAGCAGCAAAGAAAGAGAGGATTTGAGGTGGAAAGGGAAGTAGAGAATGTGAAGTCAGAGATCAGGCCAAACTCAGGTGTGGAGATGTCATCAGGATCTTGTGATATGATGTGTGTTTTGGGGAGCCTGAGAAGCGAAGTTGGATTTGGATTCTTGAGCAGGAGAGCAGCATTGTGAAACAGGATGAAAGGGTGTAGGGAAGTGAGTACGTTTTAGGACCCGAGGAGAGAGTTAATGCAAAGTCTGTCTTCAGAGTGCCCAGCACATAGAGGGTAAATGGGACTCGCCCTCTGCTCTCTGTGGTTACCCCGTGTCCAGTGTCTGACTGCTGAATCTCCACATTTGCGTGTTTCCTAGAGAAATGAAGGTGATCTCTTCCACCGCCTGTGGCATATCATGAATGAAATCCTGGATCTGCGGCGGCAGGTGTTGGTGGGGCACCTCACCCATGACCGGATGAAAGACGTGAAGCGCCACATCACCGCCCGCCTGGACTGGGGCAACGAGTGAGTACCCGCCACCGCAGGGATGAGCTCTGGTGGGTGCACACGAGGGTGTGACTGCAACAGAGGTGTGAGCCACCGTGTGCTCATATCTCTGGAAAACACCAGAGGAAGCTTTTCCAGTTTTCTCCTTTGGGGGGCTTAGTGCAGACTGTCACTGATAGAGCTGACAACCGCATCTTCTAGGGCTGGTATGGGTCCCAGGATGTTGTCAGTTCTCAACTGCCCTGTGTGGTCTGACAGTGGGCACATGCTCAGGAAATACAAAATGTTCACTGGGGTCAGTCAGATATGTAACTTCCACTGAGAGTATTACTACTGTGTGCTCAGTCGTGTCTGACTCTTTGCAACCCCATGGACTGAAGCCCACCAGGCTTCCCTGTCCATGGACTTTTCCAGGCAAGAATACTGGAGTGGATTGCCATTTCCTTCTCCACATTGTTTCAAAAAGGCTTTAGGTTTGACATGCATTTTTCTTTCTAAATACATCCCTCTTTTCTGTTGTAGTAATAGATTGTTGATGTTATGTGGAGGGAGATAGCTTCTGTTAAAAGTCTTAGGGGCAGGTATCCTGGGTGGTGGTGGGGAAAGGGTGAGGGGTGGCTTTCCTTACTGCCCTGATTCTGCCTGTGCATATGTGTTAGTGTCTTTTGAGGAGCTGCTTGGGAAAACTTGATAAAAAACTGATCTTGACCAAGATTTGCTCTTAAAAAAAAAAGAAAAAAGACATAACTGACTAATCTAAAATACTAACCAAGTACTTTAAATACTAAATCTAGTAATTTAAAGCAGTGATTGAGGCTGATATTGTGCTAAATATGAATGTTAATGTATTGGTGAGAAATTAGAATAAGCCAACTTAGACTATGATGTTAGGCTTATGGGGGCTCAAGCGTAGGAAGATAAGTGGTCCCTTGGTATCCTATAAGGTCATAGCCTCCCTCTCTCCCCAAGTCCCCATTCACTGTTTGAACCTTCAGAGCATCTTCAGTTCAGTTGCTCAGTTGTGTCTGACTCTTTGCGACACCATGAACCACAGCAAGCCAGGCCTCCCTGTCCATCACCAACTCCTAGAGTTTACACAAACCCATATCCATCCAGTCGGTGATGCCATCCAGCCATCTCATCCTCTGTCGTCCCCTTCTCCTCCTGCACCCAATCCCTCCCAGCATCAGAGTCTTTTCCAATGAGTCAACTCTTCGCACGAGTTGGCCAAAGTACTGGAGTTTCAGCTTCAACATCAGTCCTTCCAATGAACTGATATCCTTTAGAATGGACTGGTTGGATCTCCCTGCAGCCCAAGAGACTCTCAAGAGTCTTCTCCAACACCAGAGTTCAAAAGCACCAATTCTTCAGCGCTCAGCTTTCTTTATAGTCCAGCTCTCACATTCATACATGACCACTGGAAAAACCATAGCCTTGACTAGATGGACCTTTATTGACAAAGTAACATCTAGTCTTTTTAATATGCTGTCTAGGTTGGTCAAAACTTTCCTTCCAAGGAGTAAGTGTTTTTTCATTTCATGGCTGCATTTACCATCTGTAGTGATTTTGGAGCCCCAAAAAATAAAGTCTGACACTCTTTCCACTGATTCCCCATCTATTTCCCATGAAGTGATGGGACCAGAATCATGATGCCATGATTCAGTTTTCCTAATGTTGAGCTTTAAGCCAACTTTTTCACTCTCCTCTTTCACTTTCATCAGCAGGCTCTTTAGTTCCTCTTCACTTTCTGCCATAAGGGTGGGGTCATCTGCGTTATCTGAGGTTATTGATGTTTCTCCCAGCAATCTTGATTCCGGCTTGTGTTTCTTCCAGTCCAGCGTTTCTCATGATGTACTCTGCATAGAAGTTAAATAAGCAGGGTGACAATATACAGCCTTGACATAGTCCTTTTCCTATTTGGAACCAGTTGTTGTTCAATGTCCAGTTCTAACTGTTGCTTTCTAACCTGCATACAGGTTTCTCAAGAGGCAGCTCAGGTGGTCTGGTATTCCTATCTGTTTCAGAATTTTCCACAATTTATTGTGATCCACACAGTTTATTGTGATCCTGTGTTGATCAGAGCATCTTAGAGCAACAGAAAAAAAGAAAAGCAGATAGGAAAGAAGAAGGCAGTAAAAGATACCACAGATGATTTTGCCTCTTACTGAATCTGGAAAAACCAATTTGAAATCAAGAGTAATGCTTCCTTTAAGTGTAGGATGTCACTTTATCAAAAGGCAGTTTTGATTCCTGCTAACATATATACTACAGGAGTGAAGTATATAACACATTTTAAACCTCTATCTTGTCCAGAGTCCTTCTGTTATTTCGCTGAGTGAGCTGTGCCATTCATCCTTTTATAGACAGTCAAGAGAGCAGCCCTAATTCATTAATCTTGGGGAGATTCATTCCTTGTGGGGAATCAAGGGCAGGGGTGGAATACAGCAAGACACTGAACTGGAAATTCTCCTCTTTTAAGATGTGAGGCAAATTCCTGAGCCCTCCTTGACTTCAGTTTCTTTGCTTGTCGCTTGTCAAAGGAATAAGTTGAGCCAGAAGAGATCTAAGGCCTCGTCCACTCCAGACCAATGTGATTCACAGCACGGAGCGCTTCCTGAGAGATGGGATATGCCAGCCATGTGCAGGGAGCCTCCAGTCTCACTGTGTGTAATGGTGTGGCCCTTTGAGGGGTAGATCTGAAGACTGTTTGACCATGACTTAGGCTGCCCATCTTTCATGTTTTGAATGTTTTTGAATGTTTTTCCTTTTTGTTTTGAAAAAAACTTGGTTGTCTGAATCATGTTGGGCCTTAGTCATCATGCCAGTCCTCCTTTAAAAGACTAGTTTGTAAATAGGAAGAAAGTTGGATGAAGTTAGCTTATCAAAAATAGCTTAGAAATACAGAGCAGGCAAGAAGATGATACTTTTTCAGTTTTAGGAAGGAAGATAATGACATAAGGAAGGGAAAAGAGGGAAAAACATTAATTATGACTGAATCATGGCTCAGTTTTGACTCATGTAAGTTCCAGCTTATGCTTTGGGCAATTCTATGGCTGATTTATGGTAAGTTGGTAAAACATGGATGTATGAAAATGAGCAATATAATTTATTTAGATCATCCTCAAATTCATGCATTTTCAGAGGTCTGATTTTGCTTTCTTTGAGTTTGACAACTTATTTAAAATGTCTTACAGTTTACAGATTGTGCATTTACTGTATTCCTTTAAATATAGTTTTCTTACTGAAAGGGAAAACAAAAGTGGAGGAAGCTTGGGAGAAGGAGGAGATAGTCATCTCATTCCCTATCAGGGCCATCAGAAGAAGTGTTCTTGCCTGAAAGCCTCAAACAGAGTTACAACAATGGCATTCTCCATTCTCCATAGAGCCCTGTGCTGTCCTCTGACTTTCCTGTGATGATGCTGGTGGAGGGAGAATCAATTCATTCTTCCTTCCTGATGCCCCAGAGCAGTTCAGTGACTGTGTTAGCATAAAACCAACCTCTGGTGCCAGGTCAAATCCTCAAGGTCAGGCTTCCCTCTCCTCAACTCTGTGTTCTAGAACAAAATGATGTCTATGTCTAGTTTCCAGGCCAGCACAACGAGGAAGTGTTTCTGTGGTAATAGTTTGCAGGGTGCTAAAGGCTCCCCACTCTGTAGAACCAAGGCCCCCAGTGGCAAAAGCACTACACCAAGAGGGCCGGCCCATCCCCACCCCATCCCTGTTTCCTCGCCTTTGTAATCTTCTGTTTCTCAAGTTATACCCAGTGTTCAGCCTCCTTACTTAGTCCGAGCACTGCAAAGGGTTAATATAAGGTAAAGAGTTTGGGTGAGAGAAGCACAAAGGGTGATGTATTGAATGTTTTTTAGAGTGATACAGTAAAGATAATTATTTTAAATATATTCTGTTGAGGTGACTTTTCTTCCAAACATTTGCAATTTGTTCTCTAGACAACTGGGACTGGACCTGGTGCCTAGGAAAGAGTATGCGATGGTGGATCCAGAGGACATCAGCATTACTGAGCTCTACCGATTGGTAGGTATAGCAATCTGTGGCTCACAGTCTCACTGCTGATTTTCTGGTTTCCATGACACTTTTCATACTTGCTTGATTTTGTAAGAACAGGATGTTCCAGGTTTAATTTGGAGCAAGTAAAGAGAATTGAGAGCTGAGGTGACCCTGCCCCAAGTACAAAACTGAGATAATTTACCTGTCTCAGAATTACCTGACATTCCTACTGAGTCCTCAACTCCCAGGTACTAGGAAGTAAAGCCAAAGAAGTTTTAGGTTCTTTTCCTAAATCTCTGTACTTTGCCTGGACTAGTGAAATGCTCACAAGTTGTATATTTATCTGTCATGTATCAAGACATTGTTGTGTTTCCAGTCAGTGCTCATCAGCGTGTTAACTCCCTTCCATCCCATCTTATCACTACATGCACAGACTCCTGAAAGGGTCTCCTCCTTGGTCTCCAAATGCTGGTCTTAGCCCCCATCTCTCCGAGACCATTTCTGAGTACTGAAGCTTATTAATAATCATAAGATATTTGGTCATATCGCCCACCACGACACCACCCATGACTTGAGTTTTTACCTAGTTACATGATAGGTTACAGTCTAGTTGTTTACTTGGCATCTAGGTTCCCTGAATGATCCATCTGTCTTGTATTTTGCCTCCTATTCTTAATATTTGTATACAGTTTACCTAATCTCTTGTTATTCCCTGGTGGGGTAATGTTTCAGTCGCTGTCATCTTTCACTCTTGCAACCCCAGGCTCTGTAGTCTGCCAGGGCTCCTCTGTCCATGGGATGTCCCAGATAAGAATACTGGAATGGGTTGCTATTTCCTCTCTATGGTCTTCCTGACCCAGGGATCAGACCTGGGTCTTATTCATTGCAGTGGGTTCTTTACCAACTGAGCCACCAGGGAAGTCCCTGTTATTCACTAAGCTCTTTTAAAACCTCAAATCAAAGAAAATTGTGGCTGGAAAGACATTCAGTCATCATCCCAGGTGTAATTTTGCTTTGCTTTAGTTACTGCTGTATCTTTCCATAATGTTCCAAGGAGGAATGACTGTGGTCAACAGTGGATTCCTTTTGGAATATCCTGCCTCTTTGGAGGTAGCTTCCCAAATTTATAACATTCTTCATAGAATCGCAGATTATTCTTGACCTGAGATTATCTGAAAAACATGAGAAAAAAATCATTCGTAAATCCAATATGCATATGTCTCATTTGATAAAGTGATTTTTAATACCACATTCAGTTTTTTTTCCTTTGTCATCAATCTGTTCAGATTATTTAATGCTCATTATGTCAGCTGGAATAAATTCTTTTTCTGTGAAGAATTTCCTTTACATTGAGCTTCTTGAGAGCGGTGTTTCATGCTGCACCCCTCTGTGATATTAGTGCTAAGTGGAGTGTCAAGTACAGAGCAAAAACACAGTTAAAGAGTGGTTGGAGGGAGGAGGGCAGAGATGATTAAAAGTAAAGTTTAAAGTCATCACTAAGTCTTAGCTTATGTGTGTGTGTGTGTGTGTATATATATATATATATATATATATATATATATGTATATATATAACAAAATCACTAGAATTTGTCAGACACATCCTCTAATGGGATATTTTTATTATAGTTTATTTAACTATTGGGCATCAAATTTTGTCTCTCACTTTTGTTTTAATTTCTCAATCAATCTGAAGTTTCTTCAGAGTGAGCACCATGTCTTACCTCCCTTTGTTACGTCTGAAATCATCTCGTACAGTGCTTTGCACTCAGTAAGCAATCACTTAATGGTTTTGAAGTCATTATGATATTATGAGAAGACCATGGCTATAGATCAAAAAAACTAGATTTGAATTTCATCTCTTCCTTCTACCAGCTCTCTGATCTTGGACTTATTGCTCAATGTTTCAGAGCTTCAGTTTCTTCATTTATTAAATGGAGAAATCATTCTTATCATGTTTGTTTGGGAGATTAAATAAGACATGCATGTGAACTGCCTTTCCTTGACAGATAACATTTGCAAAGCACCTAAGCATTCAGTCAGTCTTCATTCTTTTCTCATCTTTATTTCATCCTTGTTAGAAAGGCATGGTGGCAAGAATAATTATTACCTTACGTGCTGTGTCTTTGGGGCTTCCCTGGTAGCTCAGCTGGTAAAGAACCCACCTGCAGTGCAAGAGACCCCACTTCAATTCCTGGGTTGGGAAGATCCACTGGAGAAGGGATAGGCTACCCACTCCAGTATTCTTGGGCTTCCCTGGTGGCTCAGCTAGTAAAGAATCAGCCTGCAATGCATGAGGCTGGGATTGATCCCTGGACTGGGAAGATCTCCTGGAGAAGAGAATTCCATGGACTGTATAGGCCATGGGGTCACAGAGAGTCAGACATGACTGAGTGAATTTTACTGTGCTACTTCTTAAAATTAGATTTGACTGCGTTCAATGAAATAAATAATAGAAGCTTAGACATGATAGAAATTTATTTCTCTTTGACAGTATACAAGCCCAGGTAGCAGGTCTTGGGCTTGTTTGTGGATTCATGATGTCAGAAGCAAAAAAAGGATCCTTTATCCAGGATGCTTCATAGTACAACATGGCTGCAAGAACTCTAGCCATTACATTGCTCTCCAACAGCAGGAAGGAGAATGATTTCTTTCAGTTGACTCAGCTACTTTATGAGCCCTTTTGGAAACCCCACACAATACTTGCCATTATATTTCTTTGGCTAGGGCATGATCACATCCCCATATTTAGTTAGGGATGTCAGATATTTGATAACCAACTAACAGTATCTGACAAAAATATGTTTTATTTTCCCAAGTTTGATTTTGTATGTATGTAATTTTATCTATCTGCTTTTTACTTAATGTCATCTATAGGATGAGAAATTTATTTCGTCTCTTTGGACATTCCAATTTCTTAGTTGTGGCTGCTGGGAGTGTTATGTTGATAGGATTCTGGGGTCTCATCTGGGCTGTGATGACTGACAGATGATAAGGATTTTTTTTTTTTTTTTTGTATTTTATAGCTCAGAACTTAGTTCACAGTCTTCATTTGTCAGAAACATTGTGATTTTAAATGAAATTGGGACAGTACTCCAGGAAACCTCGAATAATTATAAACTTCAGAAGGACATGTTTTTTCTCTAAGGCAGCTTCAAGTTCCTGTTTATGTCCTGGTGCAGCAGTAATCAGGTTGTCTGTAGCACTGGCCCTTTTCTCTATGTAAACATGACTGACTGTGCTGACTTCATCTAGGAGAGTGGGCAGGCACCACCACCAAATCCCGTGTGGCTGGGGGTGGGGTAGTGATTTATTGTCACTCATGCATCAAGGATCCTGTCATGGAGGTAAAATGCGCCAACACAGGACATTGGATTAATTGTTGCTACTTCTCTTCTTTTGCTGTGTCTTTGCCATGTCATATTTGAAACACAGGTGTTTGCATCTTACTAATTCCATATTGCATCATTAGAAAAAAAAAGAAAGTCTTGTTTTCTGTTTTTTGATAGCCTTGTTAGCAGATCTTTCTCACCTAATTGTGTTCATCTAAGCAGCGAAATGTGCTAAGCCTCACAGTGTTAACATATGTCCACTTGGTTTACTGCCAATGACCAGAGCTTGATCCTTCGGTAAATAAAAGAAGACCTTATTGGCTGGATTCTCTAGTTAATTTGTGCATAAGGAGAATCTTTTTAGGAAACTTTCTTTGTTTTTGTAAGATCACGTTAGCAGCTTGCTGTGTGATCCTTAGTGGGTAGGCCAGTGGTTATCGAACATAGAGTCCATTTGGCAATGTCTGTAGACAAGTTTTGATTGTCACAATTGGGGATGGTGTGGAGCAGGGGGTCAGGAGAGGTGCTACTGGCATCTGGTGGGTACATGCCAGAAGATGGTAAGCATCCCACAAAGCTCTCACAACACAGAATACCAGCCCCAATTATCAGTAGTGCTGAAGGTGAGAACCCTGGTATATATAGACAGTTCACCCAGTAATTGATGCATTGGTGAGCATCAAAAATTTGTATCACTTTATTAAGTCTTTGAATACATCTCTTTCTTTCCCCAAAGGTCTAGTTAAAATGTAATTACATTTAGAGTAACTGCTAAGTGCCTTTATAACTGTAAATTATTTCAGAGATAGATTTGTCTATTTCAGAGACAGAGCTTTGTTTCTGTGTTTTAACTATCAAATCATAGCTCTTGAAGTATGGACTTGCCTTTTTCATTTTGCTGTTGTAATAATATCTTCACAGAGATATTTTTAGCACTTCCCCAAAGTAGTAAATTACCAAAAGATAAACAAGTCCTCATAACCTACTCAAGTTCAAATCCATCTTAGGCTTGGAAACATTATAGGTGAGGGAAGAGAGGTAATTTCAGAGACCAAATGTTTCAAGGCAGTAATTATACAAAAGATGTAACAATACATTTTTCAATCTGCTAGTATTTGCATCTCTCTTCGCGTGATCTCAATCAGTGATTCTCAGCCCTCACTGCACATTAGAATCACCTGGGGAGCTTTTAAAACTTCTCCTCTCTGGACCCCCACCCCCTGGAAATTCTAATTTAATTGTTCTGGGATAAGACCTGGACATAAGTATTTTTTAAAAGCTCTCTTGGTGATTCTAAAGTGCAGCCAAGGTTGAGAACCACTGATCTAGATATATTGGATTCTCTGCATGAGTAAGGGAGCTAATTCTTCCGTTCAGTGTTTAGTGAATGTCATGATGGATGCTGGGAACTTTGCACTGTTTGAAGTAAAGAACATACATCTCCTAGTTCTTATATCTGTTTTTCCAGCTCTAACCTTTAGTAGTCACTCATTTCTTCATAGAAGTTTGTGCTTTGTTACCCTGAACTTTTAAGTAAATCAGTAAATAAATTAGCAATTTCAGAAAATAAAAACTACTTGAGAAACTAAAGAGATGGAGTTTTATGAATGTATGATGCTTCCTTTGCCCTGTTATAAAGAATATTTAAAGTGAAAAATAGAGCAACCATCATAGAAAAAAGAATTGTGCTCTTTTTCTCTATAGGAAGCTTTTTCTGGTAATTATGGCCAACACATACCACAATGTTGACCTCCACTTTAAAAGAAAATGCACTTACTCCTCACTTTTACAGAGGCGTGTTCAGTGTACCTGTTGAGTATACAACAATTATAGATATATTAATTGCATTTTTTAAGCTACTTACTTTTCAAGTGGTTCAGATTAAATGATAAAAGCATGAAAAAAATTCTGGTGATTTTATGTTGTTGCATTTATAACTGTAAATGTAAATAGCATTTTTTGCATTCAAATCTTGGTTAGTTAATCATTAGTGTTTGAACTATACTTAGAAACATTAAAAGGTGGCTGAGGTAGACATAGAGTTTTGTACCTTAACTTCAAGCAAAGATATGACTCCTTTGGAGTTAAGCACCAAGCTTTTTCTTTCCTTCTTTCTTTTTCTCTTCCTTCCTTTCTTTCAACTGTCAAGTGATCCACAAGAAGTGCCCTCTTTAGTAGTCCGTTATGAAAGCAGTAATCGTCCCGGTCTTGGCACCTGTTCTGTTAGTACACCGCCTTTCTTTATGTCTGCCCTATGCTCTCACCCTGGGCCAGTTCTGCTCAGTGTGGTCCAAGAGCTGGCTGAATCATGAACTGTTTGTAACTGATCCAAGTAGAAAAATGGTGAGGAAATGTACAGAAGCCTTTATGACATTTTGACATTGCCATGGCATTTTGATTGTATTTTATGAAAATATCAACCTGCAGTAGATTAGAGGGGAAAACAGCCTGGTCCTTGACTGCAGGTAATTTGAGAAGCACTATCTAGATGGTTCATAATTCCTTCTCACCCTTTAGCTCTTAGTTAAAGTGTTGCTTTCCCAAGATGCCTTCTCTGACTGCTCAGACACAAGTCAGATCCTCCATTCATCATAGTTGCAGTTTTCTATCTGCGTGTGGGACAGTTTTGTTGATAGCTGTTGCCCCTAGTAGAAAAGCTCCACAAGGGCATAGGCTATTTCTGTGTTTACCCATCATCACATTCCCAGTGCTGGGCATGTTATAGACACATAACAAACATGCTAATAAATGATCATTTCCATGTTCTCACCCCTGGAACCCTGGGTGATTCCTTTCCTTCCTTAGCATGTGGGAACTCTTACTTCTGGTCCCACCTCTCATGTGTAGCCCAGGCTAGCTGTATTAAAAGAGAAACTAGAGATGGACACAGAGACTATTCCTGCCTTTAGACACTCACTGAGTTTTGTAGGTCTACCTCCCTGTATCTCCACATCAGGTTAGAAGCATTTTCATGTTCTCATGGTTGAATATCATTTGCCACTGCCTGTCTTGGAAAACTACCAAAACTTTAGTATAATTTAAAAGAACTTTTAATTATGAGAAAAGTGAAATCATAGCTACATTAACTCCCATCAGTGAAATGATCAGTTAGATTTTTAATTTAGTCTGATGTTTTAAAAGATGACCAATAATTTGTTCTCACTCTGGGAGTTGACAAGGGACCAGTAGAATCCTTTGCATTTCATGCTGTCTGTGAGTTGGTATCATGTTAATGTTAATAATTAAGAAACAAATCTTAAAGCAGGATTCTTGATGGTCTGCAGACTTCAGTAGAAGTTGAAAGAAAATTTGGAATTTAACATCCAACTGGATACCAAATCCACAGCCAAAAAAATAGCACAGGACATTATGATCACACCATAGCTAACTAGTTTGTGGGTTCTGTTGTTTCCCTCGGTCCACGCTGATCTTGTTTTTGGGTGGGTGTCATACAGATGGAGCATCGACATCGGAAGAAAGATACCCCAGTGCAGGCCAGCAGTCACCACCTCTTTGTGCAGATGAAGAGTCTCATGTGTTCCAACCTGGGAGAGGAGCTTGAGGTCATCTTTTCACTGTTTGACAGTAAAGAGAATCGGCCGATCAGGTAAATGCCTGTGGAGGTATGACTTGAATTTCTTAATGGTGGAGTGGTGGGTGTTTGCAACTGGCAAACTCTGGGATGTGTGACCTTGTACACTTTTACTCTATCAGTCTATTTTCTCATCTCTAGAACTTTATGAATTTCTAAGCTGCCTACCTTCTGGAGGTTTCCCTGAAAAGTAAATGAGATGAGGCATGAAAAGGTTTGTTTGGAAAAACTCAAAAAGGCCATAGAACCGTAATTATTATTAAATGAAAATATGTCATTGATAGCAGGTCTGTTATTTGTTTGAGTTGTTTTGTATTGATAATGCAAAAAAGACATAATATCTCTAAACCCTGAAGTTCATTTGCATCTCAAGGTTAATACATTGTATTTTTCAAATTTTCAGTAAACAGTTAAATTATTCTTACCCTGTTCACATCAAATGATATTGAGGAAAAACTAAATACTTGGAAACCTTTCCATTAGAGTTTCAGAGGTAGGAAATAATAAACAGTTTTCACATACACTTTTTTCTTTCTCTGTCTTACCTGTTGTAGTTCTCTTATGGCAAGTTTTCAGTATTTAAGAAAAACTTACAATGGATGTTTTGGTGGTTATCCAGAAGTCTTAACCTTTTTTGAGACTTCTTTATGTGTAAAAACTTTTTAATCTTAAAGTTGAGCACAATCCACACCATCTTTTACATGAAAAAAATTTAATTTGAAATTAGAATTAAAATTATACCACAAATCACACATAATGATCCAACTGTACCCCACTTTAAAAAATATTAATAAAATAAGTGTTGAAAATTTTAGGCAACAATGAGCTGCATATTATTTTATAAACACAAACTAATCCTGGAGTATTTCTTTTCTGGTAAAAAGAAAATCTTTTTTTAAGGAAATCTATGTGAAGTTTATTTTTAATGCAATTATAGCCATAAAATCTTTGAATTAGGTTATATGTTATTCATTGCCTGCTAGAAAGTATACTTTCTACTTCCTAACAGTGAACTGTGTCCATAGAGTTTAAAGGTGTTGGTTTATACAGCAAGTGCAAGATTTATGAGATGTGGAAGTAATGATGGGAATACAGTTTCAAATCTACTTTATACACTGTTGCAGGAAATGAGTCAGTGAGTTAAAAGACCCTTTCCCCTTCCCAAATCAACAACACTAAAAAGGGAAGATAAAGGCCTGAAAAAAGGATCCATGTTACAGGTTAGCACTGACTTTAGAGGTGTGAAAGATTCCTTAGAGATAATACCTGCTTACACATTGAAGTGTATTAGAAAGTTTGGTTTCCAGGTAGTGTAATTTAACCAATGGCTTTGTAACATTGTCTGTGTCATGTATGGTCTCTAAAAATATTTAATGAACCGTATGGAATGTAAAATGGAGAAAGGAGGTCATGCTTTTGCTCATTCCCGTTCAGCTAAAGTTTTTGAGGAATATACATTCCCCTTTGCCAGTAATTTCCAAATGGCACTGACCTAAGATTAATATTTTCATGTGAAGTCAAGTGGGCCTTAGAAAGCATCACTACGAACAAAGCTAGTGGAGGTGACAGAATTCCAGTTGAGCTATTTCAAATCCTGAAAGATGATGCTGTGAAAGTGCTGCACTCATTATGCCAGCAAATTTGGAAAACTCAGCAGTGGTCACAGGACTGGAAAAGGTCAGTTTTCATTCCAATCCCAAAGAAAGGCAATGCCAAAGAATGCTCAAACTACCGCACAATTGTACTCATCTCACCCGCTAGTAAAGTAATGCTTAAAATTCTCCAAGCCAGGCTTCAGCAATATGTGAACCGTGAACTACCTGATGTTCAAGCTGGTTTTAGAAAAGGCAGAGGAACCAAATTGCCAACATCTGCTGGATCATGGAAAAAGCAAGAGAATTCCAGAAAAACATCTATTTCTGCTTTATTGACTATGCCAAAGCCTTTGACTGTGTGGATCACAATAACCTGTGGACAATTCTGAAAGAGATGGGAATACCAGACCACCTGATCTGCCTCTTGAGAAATTTGCATGCAGATCAGGAAGCATCAGTTAGAACTGGACATAGAACAACAGACTGGTTCCAAATAGGAAAAGGAGTTCGTCAAGGCTGTATATTGTCACCCTGCTTATTTAACTTCTATGCAGAGTACATCATGAGAAACGCTGGGCTGGAAGAAGCACAAGCTGGAATCAAGATTGCCGGGAGAAATATCAATAACCTCAGATATACAGATGACACCACCTTATGGCAGAAAGTGAAGAGGAACTCAAAAGCCTCTTGATGAAGGTGAAAGTGGAGAGTGAAAAAGTTGGCTTAAAGCTCAACATTCAGAAAACGAAGATCATGGCATCTGGTCCCATCATTTCGTGGGAAATAGATGGGGAAAGAGTGGAAACAGTGTCAGACTTTATTTTGGGGGGCTCCCAAATCACTGCAGATGGTGATTGCAGCCATGAAATTAAAAGACACTTACTCCTTGGAAGGAAAATTATGACCAACCTAGATAGCATATTCAAAAGCAGAGACATTACTTTGCCAACAAAGGTCCATCTAGTCAAGGCTATGGTTTTTCCTGTGGTCATGTATGGATGTGAGAGTTGGACTGTGTAGAAGGCTGAGCACCGAAGAATTGGTGCTTTTGAACTGTGGTGTTGGAGAAGACTCTTGAGAGTCCCTTGGACTGCAAGGAGATCCAACCAGTCCATTCTGAAGGAGATCAGCCCTGGGATTTCTTTGGAAGGAATGATGCTAAAGCTGAAACTCCAGTACTTTGGCCACCTCATGCGAAGAGTTGACTCATTGGAAAAGACTCTGATGCTGGGAGGGATTGGGGGCAGGAGGAGAAGGGGACGACAGAGGATGAGATGGCTGGATGGCGTCACTGACTCTATGGACATGAGTCTGAGTGAACCCTGGGAGTTGGTGATGGACAGGGAGGCCTGGCGTGCTGTGATTCATGGGGTCGCAAAGAGTCGGACGCGACTGATCTGATCTGAAGATTAATATTAGCTTGTCTTTCAGTTTTGTCTTGTTATAAACATTTTGAGATTTTCTGAAATGTTCCTTCAGGCTTTGATTGATAGAGTTCCTCCTCTTTTATTCCTGTTTACTTGGTGAAAGCAAGAAAAAAACCTGGATGCAGAATTTCCAAAATACTCTTTCAGTAGTTCATAGGTTCCACCCAGCAGCTGGGCCTGTGATGTGATTGGGCTATATCTGTGCCTGACTCCCTCCTCCACCCTCCAGGCTTCCCCTCTCTCCATCTTACCCCTTCCTCCCTCTACCACTCCCATCCGGCTTCCTCTCTCTCTCTAGTCTCCATTTCCCTCTGTGACACACAGGATATAGAATGTCCCTAGGAGAAATCAAGCCTGAATCTCTCTCTCCTGCTTCCACTTGATGAATTTGGCAATGGGCTCTCAGCTGTCAAACTCTTCATCTCTATGAAGCTGATTGACAAAAGAATGAGGAAGAATGAAAATACATAATTACTAGGTGTTTGGAAGGATCTCAGATTTCTTTTCTTAACTTTCTGAGGTTTCACACGGTGGTGATTATTCTTTTAGGGAGTGTTCCAAACCTTGCTATGAGTAGCTTGGATTCATACTTACCTTTTGAAGAGACCTTGGGATGCACAGATCTGAGGACAGGCTTGATTCTTGTCTCTGCAGTTGAAAGCTGCTGCCCTGACCCTTTAACTTAACCGCTGTCTTGTTCTTCATCTTGAAACTGGTGACAAGTCTTGTTTCCTTCATTGCTCCTGGCAGAGCTGAGCATTGCAAAATAGTTGCATCTTCTCAGAAAAAGGTAGTGTAAAGCCAAAATAAGGTATTTGAGGCATTGTTGTATTTCTTCTTACGCCCAACAGTGAATACAGTGTGAGATGTGTGGGTTATTTTTTTCTCGTTAGCAGTTTTTCTCCTTTAAGTATAACAGTATATTTTTTTCATTTCTTGATTTGCATACATACAGAGATTATAACTGCTTCTCACTTCCTTGAGTTACATTTGCAGGTTTACCACGTGGCAGGCCGTAAGATAAACCCTCCAGTGTGCTCTGGCATGTAATCTTAGAAACAATGAGGTAAATAACATCACTATCACCTATAACAGATGAGGTTTAGAGAAAGCAATGGATGTGTGAGTATTTTAAGGTCAACTCATACTTTTTTTTTTAAACTTCTTACGTTCAAAAATTTCAGATGTAGTAAAAAGTAGAATAGTGTCATAAAGCTTCACAGACAGACCCACCACCAGTGACAACAGTGATCGACTCAGCACATACCTTTCCAGTCCTCCTCTTTGCTCCCAGCTTATACAGAGGCAAATCCCTGAGGTCAAATTTTCATATGTAAATATTTCAGGGTACACCTATCTGAAAAAAAAAAAAGAAAAAAACTCTAAAAAAATTCTTGTCGTTCAGTCACTAAGTCATGTCCAGGCCTTTGCAACCTCACTGACTGCAGCACAACCTCACTGACTGCAGCACAACCTCACTGACTGCAGCGCACCAGGCTTCACTGTCTTTCCCTGCCGCGGCCCCAATAAATATTCCCTTAACATCATCAAATATCTGTTTTTGGTCAGTATTTTGTTCTGCTATTGACCGATGATTATTGTTTTACTGATTCTAAATAAGGAATTTGTGATTCATGAGACCCACATAAAGTCCACCCATTGCATGGTTGATAAGTTTCACGGGTCACCTTTCATATGTAGTTTCCTTTCCCTCTCTCTCTTTTAAATTCCTTGTAATTTATTTGCTGAAGAGATCATGATTTTTCTTTCTTTTTCAGCATTTGAAGTCCAATCCAAACAATGAAATTTAGTAGGCAAAAGATGGTATAATTCAGGGAATGCTGCTGCTGCTGCTATGTCACTTAAGTCGTGTCCAACTCTGTGTGGCCCCATAGACAGCAGCCCACCAGGCTCCCCCATCCCTGGGATTCTCCTGGCAAGAACACTGGAGTGGGTTGCCATTTCCTTCTCCAATGCATGAAAGGGAAAAGTGAAAGTGAAGTCGCTCAGTTGTGTCCAACATGTACAAAGCCCGTAGAGGTTTGATTAGCAAAGAAATACGTTTATTGCTTTCATAAGGCAGACAACTGGCTAGAATTTATTCATTTAACTTCTTTCCTCTAAGAATCAAACAGCCAGCATTTTATTAAGCATGTCTGCCAGAATTTGTTTTAAATACTTGAAATATATTGTATGCACTCACTGTATAGGTGAGGAAGTCAGGCACAGAAAGGTCAGGAAACTTGCCTGAGTTTACCAAACTGGTAAGAGGTGAAGCAGAGTGGCAGGCCAGCCATGTGGCCCCAAAGTCTGCCCTCTGAACACCACGCCATCAGCCTCATCAAGGGCTTCTGGACATTTCCATCACTGAGCAAGATTTCATTAGCCAGAGTGAAAGCTCCAGAGACTGGTAGCCCTGATAATAAATTGTTACAAGTTATTGGTAATGATAACACTGAAACTAATATAAAGCCTCAGAAATATTCTATACTATAGAAATTGTTTTAGAAATTGAGTCCTTCTCAAGATACTTGAAGAATAGCAAAATAGCACTGACTCTTGCCCTGTGCCCGTGATGAAAACCTTGAGTCAGTACTTGGAGATGTCAAATGCAAAAGGAGTCAGCACGTGAAAATTACTCCCTTCTAGTTCACCATGTAGATCAGTGAAGCACATGGTATTTCCACAGCACCAGGAGGGGTATGTTCTCTGACAGAAACTTAGAACAGTTTGTCATTGATGTTGGATGATATTTAGAAAGCCCATTCGTATTTCCAAACAGTTTCTGCGTGAAGATGGCCTCCAACATTAAGCCTCTAATACATGTTGCAGACGCCTTTTACTGTACGGGAAAAGATTCAGACTTATTCTAACAGCATCTTGCTAAAGTACACCTAGCCCGTGCTTATTTTCCAGTTTTTCCTCCTCATTTGTTTAACAACATCTGCATGGTGGGTACAGCTATACACTGGACTCAGTTATAAGGAGAAATAACATACTTTTCTTGAGTGAGTTTTTCCCAGTCTTTGACATAATTTCTCACCATAGAAGATAATTTCTTAGTTTAAAAAATATTTACTAAATTAAGTTTTATATGAGTAAAATATTTTTAGAGCACATCTGTCTGGTTGAAAGTTTGTAATTTCTCAAGGCTGTAAGGGTATAGCTAGAAA
This sequence comes from Bos indicus x Bos taurus, assembly GCF_003369695.1. Classification (NCBI taxonomy): domain Eukaryota; kingdom Metazoa; phylum Chordata; class Mammalia; order Artiodactyla; family Bovidae; genus Bos; species Bos indicus x Bos taurus. Next base: position 63,345,350 of record NC_040079.1, on the reverse strand, counting down.
AGTCGGGAATCAATTCCCTAGATAGCATCTGTAATTGTACTTTATTCAGTTCTATTCATTTCATTTAACTAACACTTACATATTGCTTACCATGTGCCAGACACTGTTCTAAGCTGTTTAAAAAATATTAACTTACGTATCCCTTGTAACAACCCCAGGAGGCAGGCACTATTAATATAGTCTTTCCTTGGTATCTGTGGGGAATTGGTTCCAGGACACCCCTCAGGTACCAAAATCCACAGATACTCAAGTCCGTTTTATATAATGGCATAGTATTTGCATATAACCTATGCACATCCTCCCATATACTCTTACTCATCTCTAGACTACTTAGAATACCTAATAAAATATAAATCCTGTTTAAATAGTTGCTTTTTTGGAAAACTTTCTGGAATTTTTTTTTCCCGAATATTTTCTGTCTACAGTTGGTTGAATCTGCAGATGTATTGCCTACAGATACAGAAAACTAACTATGTCCTCATTATTACAGATGAGGAAACTTATTAATCAAAGAGATTAATAACTTGCCAAAAGCCACACAGCTGGTATATACAGTGAGACCGTATTTTAACATGCTGTCTCATCAGGCATCATATCCCTAATCACTTTTCTATACCCATTCTCATGAACTTCAATATTAGTAGTATTCTGTTTGTTTCCAATTTTTTAATCACCGGTATGTAGCAAGGTGTCTGTTGAAGTTTTTTTGTTTTTATTTTTTTAAGGAACTGAAGTAGAAGAAGCTTGAGCTTACTAAGAATTGACAGGAAGGATCCAGTAACATAGGAAAGGGTATACTCAGAGAAGAAGGGAGGTCTGGATCAAGGTCCCTTAGGAGGTATCAGGAAACAAGCTTGAAATTGCAGGTGGGAAGACCAGTCAAGGACCACAGAAGGGGAGAAAGGGCAGAGTGTGGATGTGTATAAACTGGGGTACAGGACTGGGAATATCAGGGAGAGGGGATTTGTGTAAAGATATCAAACCTGTGGTTTGATATCACAGACAACTAAAATACCACAGACAACTAAAATAAAGTCAGTATCACAATAAAGGAAGTCACCCGGATTTTTTGGCTTCCTAGTGCATATAAAAGTTATGTTTACACTATACTATAGTTTTTTTAAGTGTACAGGATTGTTATGTCTGGAAAAAAAAGAATGTGCATATCTTAATCCAAAAATACTTTATTGCTAAAAAATGCTGACCGTTATCTGAGCCCTCATCTTTTTTGCTGGTGGACTATATTGCAAAAAAATAGAGGAAAACAACAGAATGGGAAAGACTAAAGATCTCTTCAAGAAAATTAGAGATACCAAGGGAACATTTCATGCAAAGATGGGATTGATAAAGGACAGAAATGGTATGGACCCAACAGAAGCAGAAGATATTAAGAAGAGGTGGCAAGAATACACAGAAGAACTGTACAAAAAAGATCTTCATGACCAAGATAATCACGATGGTGTGATCACTCACCTAGAGCGAGACATCCTGAAATGTGAAGTCAAGTGGGCCTTGGAAAGCATCACTATGAACAAAGCTAGTGGAGGTGATGGAATTCCAGTTGAGCTATTTCAGATCCTGAAAGATGATGCCGTGAAAGTGCTGCACTCAATATGCCAGCAAATTTGGAAAACTCAGCAGTGGCCACAGGACTGGAAAAGGTCAGTTTTCATTCCAATCCCAAAGAAAGACAATGCCAAAGAATGCTCAAACTACCACACAATTGCACTCATCTCACCTGCTAGTAAAGTAATGCTTAAAATTCTCCAAGCCAGGCTTCAGCAATACATGAACCATGAACTTCCAGATGTTCAAGCTGGTTTTAGAAAAGGCAGAGGAACCAGAGATCAAATTGCCAACATCTGCTGGATCATGGAAAAAGCAAGAGAATTCCAGAAAAACATCTATTTCTGCTTTATTGACTATGCCAAAGCCTTTGACTGTGTGGATCACAATAAACTGTGGAAAATTCTTCAAGAGATGGGAATACCAGACCACCTGACCTGCCTCTTGAGAAATCTGTATGCAGGTCAGGAAGCAACAGTTAGAACTGGACATGGACCAACACACTGGTTCCAAATAGGAATAGGAGTACGTCAAGGCTGTATATTGTCACCCTGCTTATTTAACTTCTATGCAGAGTACATCATGAGAAACGCTGGGCTGGAAGAAGCACAAGCTGGAATCAAGATTGCCGGAAGAAATATCAATAACCTCAGATAGGCAGATGACACCACCCTTATGGCAGAAAGTGAAGAGGAACTCAAAAGCCTCTTGATGAAAGTAAAGAGGAGAGTGAAAAAGTTGGCTTAAAGCTCAACATTCAGAAAACGAAGATCATGGCATCTGGTCCCATCACTTCGTGGGAAATAGATGGGGAAACAGTGGAAAGAGTGTCAGACTTTATTTTGGGGGGCTCCCAAATCACTGCAGATGGTGATTGCAGCCATGAAATTAAAAAACTTTCCTTGGAAGGAAAGTTATGACGAACCTAGTTAGCATATTAAGAAGCAAAGACATTACTTTGCCAACAAAGGTCCATCTAATCAAGGCTATGGTTTTTCCTGTGCTCATGTATGGATGTGAGAGTTGGACTGTGAAGAAAGCTGAGTGCTGAAGAATTGGTGCTTTTGAACTGTGGTGTTGGAGAAGACTCTTGCGAGTCCCTTGGACTGCAAGGAGATCCAACCAGTCCATTCTGAAAGAGATCAGCCCTGGGATTTCTTTGGAAGGAATGATGCTAAAGCTGGAGCTCCAGTACTTTGACCACCTCATGCGAAGAGTTGACTCATTGGAAAAGACTCTGATGCTGGGAGGGATTGGGAGCAGGAGGAGAAGGGGACGACAGAGGATGAGATGGCTGGATGGCATCACTGACTCGATGGACGTGAGTCTGAGTGAACTCCGGGAGTTGGTGATGGACAGGGAGGCCTGGCGTGCTGTGATTCATGGGGTCACAAAAGAGTTGGACACGACTGACCGACTGAACTGAACTATCTTGCTTTGATATTGATGGCTACTGATTGATCTGGATGGTGGTTAGTGAAGGCTTAGGTGGCTGTGGCAGTTTCTTCAGCTAAGACAGCAGTGAAATTTGCTCTATTCGTTGACTTTTTTTTACATGATTGATCTCTCTATAGCATGCAATGCTGTTTTATAGCCTTTTACCCACAGCAGAGCTTCTTTCCAAAGTGGGAGTCAACCCTTTCAAACTCCTCCTTACCAGCTACATTTATATCATACTCTAGATCCTTTGTTATCATTTCAACCAACTTCACAGCATCTTCACCAGAAGTAGATTTCATCTCAAGAAACCACTTTTGCTCATCCTTAAGAATCAACTTCTCATCCATTCAAGGTTTAAATGTGAGATTGTAAAAATAAATAAATAAATAAATGTGAGATTGTGGCAATTTAGTCACATCTTCAGGCTCCACTTCTAATTCCAGTTCTCTTGCTATTGCTACCACATGTACAATTACTGTGTCCACTGAGGTTCTGAATTCCTCAAACTCACCCATAAGGATTGGATCAACTTCTTCCAAGCTCCTGTTAATGTTATTTGGACATCTTCCCATGAAGCACAAGTGTTCTTAATGGCCTCTTGAATGATGAATCCTTTCAGAAGGCTTTCAGTTGACTTTGCCCATCTGAGCCACCAGGGAAGCCCTATTTACATATTAATATGTCAGTTAATCTACAAGAGAGTGTAAGTTACATGGGCCAGTGAAAATGACATAGTCCTTTTGTTGACTATTTCCCATATAAGTTTTGCTACTTTGGTTACTACTGTATTCTAAGTTTTAAGGCTAATCTGTTAATGTATTTCATTCTTATCAGAGAATATATTTAATATGACCTAAGTGCCACCAGGGCTTCCCTGGTGGCTCAGATGTTGAAGAATCCACCCTCAATGTAGGAGACCCAGGTTTGATCCCTGGGTTGGGAAGATCCCCTAGAGAAGGGCAATCCACTCTATTAATCTTGCCTGCAGACTCCCATGGACAGAGGAGCCTAGCAGGCTACAGTCCATGGGATTGCAGAGAGTTGGGCACAACTGAGCAACTAACATTCCTACTACTAAGTGCTGCCAATGGGTTCTCAGCTTATTATAGGTCTGCTTGTGTGTGCAAACTGCTGGCGTGGGCTTTTTTTTGAGAAAATAGCAGCAGAGTAGTGCTTCTAAAAAAGCCTTATCCTGGTGATTAAATACAAAAAGTCTTTTCATAGTAATTAAGTTCAAATAAAGTTGACTTTCTTGCTGGTGCCTTACTCACTTACTTGACTGAAGTTTTATGTTTTTTTCTACCATCACACAGTTAAACTCTCCATTTTCATTAAATGCTTCATTTCTGTATAAATTTTATATTGCCTAAACTACCTTCTTTTTCGGTATACTCAAGTCTGTCATTTAAGAAAAAGTGGTGAATATTATTGGTGAGGCACAGATTTCTTTTATTTTTAATTGGAGGATAATTGCTTTACACTATGGTATTGGTTTCTGCCATATATCAACAGCCTAGATGTAGATATGTCCCCATCTTCTTGAGCCTCCCTCCTACCTCCCACCCCACCCCTCTAGGTTGACACAGAGCACTGGTTTGAGATCCCTGAGTCATACAGCAAATTCCGCACTTGCTGTCTGTTTTACATATGGTAATATATATGTTTCCATGCTACTCTCTCAATTAGTCCCACCCCTCTCCTTCCCCAGCTATGTCCACAGGTCTTCTCTATGTCTGCGTCTGCATTGCTGCCCTGCAAATAGGTTCATCAGTACCATCTTTCTAGATTCCATATATATGTGTTGCTGCTGCTGCTGCTAAGTCTCGTCAGTCGTGTCTGACTCTGTGCAACCCCATAGATGGCAGCCCACCAGGCTCCCCCGTCCCTGGGATTCTCCAGGCAAGAACACTGGAGTGGGTTGCCATTTCCTTCTCCAATGCATGAAAGGGGAAAGTGAAAGTGAAGTCCCTCAGTCGTGTCCGACTCTTAGCGACCCCATGGTCTACAGCCCACTAGGGTCCTCCATCCATGGGATTTGCCAGGCAAGAGTACTGGAGTGGGGTGCCATTGCCTTCTCTGATATATATATATATGTGTTAATGTATGATATTTGTTTTTCTCTTTCTGACTAATTTCATTCTGCTTAATAGGCTCTAGTTTCATCCACCTCACTAGAACTGACTCAAATGCTTTCCTTTTAATGGCTGAGTAATATTCCATTATACATATATATACATACACACACACACACACACACAGCCCATAACTCTATCCATTCATCTATCTATGAACATCTAGGTTGCTTCCATGTCCTAGCTCGCAGATTTTTTTTTTTTTTTTACATGACCCAATTCTGGTCCATGAAATATATCTGAAATTCTCTCCATACTCAAGATGTATATCTTGTCTTATAGGTACCATTCTATAGTACATAAATGGTCAGACTATAGTCAGAGGACCCACCACTGTCATTCAGTAGCTCCATCAGCCTCAGCAAATGAGTTCACATCTCTTATGGCTGTTATTTGTCTGCTAAGTGAGGATAAGAATAGTACTTATCATAAAAAAATAAGAATAGTACTTATCTCATGGAATTGTTTTAGGATTACATGAGATAATGCATATACTTCTCTTAGTCTAATGCTTGACACTGGGTCATTGGTTAGTAATTATAAGCTATGATGATGACGATTTAAAACAAAACAAAAAGCTAGGAAATGCACTTTAACATAACCAGAAATGTTATGTGGTGTTTGGTCTTGAATTCTTAAAGAAGTCATATATTAATTTTTAAGGTGTATGTTATTATAGTTGCGTAAGATTTAGAGAGACTAGTAAACATGTGGAATGGCATCCAGGGATATGATTTGCTTTTAAATACTTTAGCAACAGAAAAAACAGAAAGAAAGAAAAAAGGGAGAAGGAAGAAAGGGAGAAAGAAAAAGGAGAAGAAAGAAAGAAGAACAGAGAGAAATAGGTGGAGCAGTGTGGCAGAATTGAATGGTGTAAATTTCCTGTGATGTAAGATCTGTGGGTGCTTGGTCTACCTTTTAGCATCTAGTGTGTATGATTAGTGAATTACCTCCTTAAATTATCAATTTTTTATGCATACAAACAGTAAAGCATTGAAGGCAGTCCTTTTTTTCAGTTTCTTTGAAAGATGATAGATTTATTAATCTGATCTAGTCGTTAGCCCTATACATGGTTTGGATTCCATTCTGCTTGGAATAATATTCCTGGGTTCCTATGAACTGACAATAATATTTTTGATATTGTATTTGGCAGAACTTAACAGGATGTTTTCTGAAGGTCTAGGACATTCAGTATTATAGTAACAAATATAGTAATATTGTCTTTAAAGTGTAAAGTCTGACTCATATATACAAGAAAATAGGCAACTTTTAGAAGATGAATGTTCTGTGAGAGGAAATACCTTATATGCTTAAGCAAAATCCTATGTCTATATAAGGACCAGGTTCCCAGAAACTCTGAATTAATAGAGGTTTGTCCAAAACAAGGTCCTCCTGTATAGCACAGGGAACTAAATTCAGTATACTGTGATAAAGCATAATGGAAAAGAATATGAAAATGAATGTATGTATATATATACATATATATATACATATATATATACATATATATATATAACCTAGTCACCTTGCTTGGAGAAGGCAGTGGCACTCCACTCCAGTACTCTTGCCTGGAAAATCCCATGGATGGAGGTGCCTGGTAAGCTGCAGTCCATGGGGTCGCTAAGAGTCGGACACAACTGAGTGACTTCACTTTCACTTTTCACTTTCATGCATTGGAGAAGGAAATGGCAACCCACTCCAGTGTTCTTGCCTGGAGAATCCCAGGGACGGGGGAGCCTGGTGGGCTGCTGTCTATGGGGTCACACACAGTCGGACACGACTGAGGTGACTTAGCAGCAGCAGCAGTCACTTTACTTATACAGCAGAAATTAACACATCATAAATCAATTGTATTTTAATAAAATAAATTAAAAAAATAATAATAATAGAGGTTTGTCCTCCCAAAGGTGAGGACTTTCTACAGGTACATGAATAGCGGGTTACCTCTCGCCATGTCCTTGTTCATTCATTCACTTGTCTTACAGTCATAGAAGTAGCAGTGGGATGCCAGTAGCATGAGACCCTGCTGGAGACTTACGGGTGACTTCTGGAGCAGATGGCAGAAGGGATGCAGGACACACGTGAAGAAATTTATTTTGAGAAAGAGGAAGGTTGCTGCTTCTACTAGTGTGGGAGGAAAGGAGGGCAGCGGAATGGGTTTCAGATGTTGAAATGGAAAAGAGGGCATGGGTCTGTGGCCTTGACCTTTTATAAGAAAAGTGGAGGAACAAAATGAGCAGCTGTTGGAGAGCAGAAAAGAGAAGGAAAGGGAGTTCAGGGCTGAAAGTGAATTGCACAAACAAGGTCAGTGGCCTTTGAGCAAAAATGTAATAGGAAGTGAGTTACTGATGAATACTCGCCGAGTTTAGGAAGGCCCCTGCAAGAGAGATGTCTGAAATTGGTGGTGACTCCTGGCTCCCAAGTTAGCTACTTTTTGCCAGGTGTGCTCAGGAAAGAGCTATCAGGTGGTAGAGCTGGAGCCTGACACATCACATTTGGATAAAACAGAATGGGAGTCTAGCATAATGAGGAGAGAATTAAAGAAATTACAACCATAACTTCCAGTTGGTCTCTTCAGAGGCTGACACGATCTAAAAGTCTTTCATTTTTGAGAGAAAATTAAAGAACTCAGGCTTCTTTTGAAAAGACTTAGGTACTGGGAAATTTTTTCAAGGCCTTACAGCTGTTGGAGAGAATAGTTATTTAGTCCACTCTTAGAAAAAATGCTAATATTTTTGTGTCTGTATTATAGTACATAACACAGTTAAGAGAGCACATGTGATTTTTTAATTCTTCGAGCACTGTGCTAGAATTTCTCATTTCATACCTCATTTACAACTTATTATAGTGTGATCACACAAATTCAGCATCTATGTTTTTACATAAATTAGGAGCATTTGTTGTTTGGAATGTAGAAAGAGGGTTGGTGTAGATCTCTTTTTATAGTTTTGTGTTACAAAATTAACTGGAAATTGTAACCTCTCCAAAGTAAAGCAGTAATGGAGGGGAAATTTTCTGACTGGCCATGCATGCAGGGAGCATGACTGAGAACAGAAATAGAAGAAGGCGTTCAGAGGTCCTCTTTGGATTGTGGCAACATCAACCATTCCATACGGCCCAGCGTGCTTCCTGCTGTGTCTAGACGAGCTGGCACAGATTTCTCTGTGGGTGTCTGTACATCACTGACCCCACAGTGACCTTCCCTCGGGCCTCCTGTTTAAAGGCATGAGTGCTTTCCACTCTCCCACATCTTTTCCATCATTTGATTCTTCCAGCAGGTGCATAAAAATTGAGATTGTTGTCACTTCGAAGTTAATCAGATTCTTTGGTTACATTATGTTGCATACAAAAAAATATTGCTCTAGAGGTGTAGTGATGTTAATAGGAGAGATTTTCAGAAATGGACCAGGAGGAGGATGTAAATTAAAAGAAACAAATAACTGTGTTCATGCTGCAAGAACACCCAGCATAGAAGTGATGCACTGTTTTTCTCTGTAGCATTTTAAGAGCCACACAATTCCAGTTATTTCTGAAATTGTAAATTATTATGTTATTATAAGAAAAAGTGACTGGAATTTTAAGGGGTAGAAAACTGAAAACCCATAGACTAAGTGGGTTTAGACTGACTTTCTCATCCCCTTTAGCTCCAGACACTGTGCGGCCTATTTGACTCATGGTACTTTGTGCAATGTTTTAGAAATTGATCAGATTTAACCCACATTCCTGTGTTTTAAAGGATGACCAGATTGGTATTCTTTTCACCAGGATTCTGATCAGCTGTGTCTTTCCTCCTCTGCCCTGTGTCTGCTGCCTAGAGGGAATTCAGATTAATTTAGTTTCCCTAGATTTCAACTACATCATGCTTACACAGAGCAACCCACCTTGCCAGGACTTCTTTGCTTTTCACTGACATTTGTTTCGTAAGTGATTCCACACCAACAATAGAATTGTTCATGATATGGCCCTAGTTAGTTCCTTTTTTGAGGGTAAGGATACCCTCTTGTTATCTTTCTGTTCCCGGAACCTTGCAGAATGCCCTACACAGGCTGGGCATTAATGCAGTTAATGTGTTAGTCACTCAGTCGTGCCCGACTCTTTGTGACCCAATGGACTGCAGCCCACCAGGCTCCTCCGTCCTCAGTCCATGAGATTTTCCAGGCAAGGATACTGGAGTGGGTTGCCATTGAAAGTAATTTACAAATCTCTCACTATTGTTGAGGCAAAGTATGAAAAGATCATGTCATTATTGCTTAATTTTTGCTGTTTTCCTTCCACTCCAGTGAGGATGTGCTTCTTGATAAGAGAGAGAACACAAGGTTGAGTGCATCAGAAAAGTCGATAGTTTTCTTTCATGCTCGCTTGTGTTAATCAGAACTTTGCTCTTAGATATGTCTCTATGGGAGCATCATTTGCAAAATCTGTTCTAAAAAAAAAAAGTAAATAAAAGCTGGCAGATAGTTTATAGACTGTCCTCGACTTACAGTGTTTCAATAGGGTTTTTTTGACTTTACAGTGATGAACATTAAAGCAATGAACATTCACTGGAAACTGTACTTGGGATTTTGATCTTTCCCTGGGCTAGCCATGTGAGCTATAGTACTCTGTTGAAGCTGAGTGGGTTTATCAGGACATAACCCTATAAACTGAGGAAAATCTGTGTAGCATCTTCTCCTAAGTACTTCCATTTGGAGATCTTTGACAAAAAAGCTAAACAGAGACTGCATCTTTTTATTTCTGTTGAGCATCAGAGATTACGTGCTATTGTTGAATCACTGATCTTCATTCATTCAGCAAACAACTACTGGTCTCCTTCTCAGAGCCAGGCACTGATCTGGACACTGGGGACACGTCAATGAATAAAAAATTTAAAAATTCTTGCCTTCCCAAAACTTACATTCTGTTGTTCTTTGAAAGACTATTAAGCTTGAAGTCAAGAATTATTTTTAAACGCTAGAGTTTCTCTGTGCATGGTAATCAATATGCTATTTTCATTTTACAAAAAATACTTGTGGTGTCTAGAGCAGTGCTTCCTAAACTTCCCAGTGCATTTTCCAACTTATGAACACTGAAGAGCTCTTCAGAAAATAATGTGCTTATTCTCATACACATGAATATTTGCACATCATTGTAGAGGCCTTGTAGCTCCCTGGTTAAAAAGAAAAAGCCTTTGACCTTTAGAAAGTCCTATTGCAGGCATCATCTAGTTAATAAATAGTATTTAATGATGAAGTATAGTTGATAATTTTTTTGATTGTAGTTGATGTACAACATTGTATTAGTTTCAGATGTACAGCAAATAGATTCCGTTATAGACATACATATATTTTTCTCAGATTCTTTTCCATTAAAGATTATTATAGTTCCCTGTGCTTTGTAGCAGATCTTTATTATTTATCTATTTTTATATATAGTGGTATACATCTGTTAATCCTATACTCCTAATTTATCCCTCCCCTCCCCTATTCCTTTCCCCTTTGGTGACCACCATACGTTTTCATTTTTTAAAGTTGTAATGAATATAAAGAATCTGTCAGTATCAGTGAGCTCTTGAAAGGGACATTTGATTTTGGCTTATTTCATTTTAAAACTTAGGACATATTTTTGAGATGATAGATGTATGAAAGACATTTTACTTACTGTTTTTGCAGGGCTTGAATTACTTGGATTTTCATTATTTATTCTGTTTTATAAAGGTTTCCTTTACCTTTGCAAAGAACTGCATGCTTCAACCCAGAGTAGTTATAAAGAGCTCAGGTTTGCTTTACTTTCAAGATTCCTTATTATAGATACTTTGCCTAACAAAGAACCATTGTTAGAAAGGTCAAAATAATTACTGTATATAAATCAGAGCGATTCCTCTCTCACGAAATGTCACAGTGTTTACCATAATCAAATTAATGAAAATTCCAAGAATAAGCATAAGACATTCTGCCTATAAACAGGCTTTCTTATTTCACAGTCCCTGGTTCTGTTGACCAGATCGTCTCATCACCTACTTTTAGTTACCTCTCTGAGGAACTTTTTTCTAGTGGAATTCTTAATGAGTTCTCTAGAGATAGACACAAGCAAGTATTTTCCTGAGTTGCTCAATCGCACAGTTAAGCTGTTTCTAAGGATTTAACTTGAATTCAACAATGGGATTTTTAGAACATCAACGTTTTAGAACTTATTGCCATTATGGGTTTTGTCCAATCAACAGTTGATCCAAATCTTTTCTTTCATTCATTGGTCTGTACACTGGTCTGCAGGTGGTCTGTACATCACTTATTTGTAACTTTAAACTGCATTTCTTTTTGAGTTTTACCTTCCTAAAAAGAGTTCTGATTCAACTAGCTTTATACTCTGGAAACAAAAACAAAAACAAAAACATGAAATGGTTTTAAGTCATTCTAAGTAGTAAGAAAGAATCAGCTTGGTGTTCAGCATTGGCTGTAGTTTAAAAAATTATCTTCCCTTTCATTGTTCAACTAAAGCAAAATCCTTTATTGTCCTTATAAAGCATCCCTTTAGTTGATTGCTTAGTCCTTCAACTTCAAATATTTGTCAAGTGAATCTGGGTTTGGACAGTAATATTAAAAAAGAAAACTCAGAATCTGTCTGCTCTTTACGTAAACTACTGTGGAAAACCTGGTATCAGTGATCCTTCTTGTTTCATTTCCCTTTAGTCAGTCAGAAGAGCTCATGACCCTTGTGTTGCTTTACTTTTAAAATTAGAAAGCATATTAATAGCTTTTTCTAGGAAGACTTGCTTGAGGAGTTGGTTTTATTTATTGACAAGGAAACACTTTGTTTGCATCCGTCATATGTTGGGAGACGAAAGGGGAGAAGTCATTGACCTGAACATATCAGGCATGTGTTGCCTGTTTCCTGGTGTATGTGATGGTCATAAAGGACAGTCAGCAATTCTGACTCATTAGGGCTTAAGCATTTGGGTCAAAACTGTGGCTGTTAACTGTGACTGTGCTTTTAAATATTCAAGGAGCTTTTACATCCATAGTACAGTAAGTCAAGATCCCCAGGCTGGGACCTGGGCTTTCTACAGCTCCCCAGGGGAATGTTGTGCACACCCACATTACCAGATGGCCTGGACAAGAGTCCCTTCTTCTGTGCCATGGTGAACACTGAAACTTTTGGTCCAGTGGCCACCCCAGGGCAGCTAGCGCACTTTCCCCTCACTTTGCTAGGGTATCTTGCCTGGTCAGTGGCAGGACCAGCTCCTGGTATTGTGACTATTTAGAATGCTCCTTGGGTTGTCCTTTGCCACTTGTCCTAGGAAAGAAGATAGTAACAGTTCCCTGCGCAGGTTATTGGAAGCAGCTTACAATGTTAGTCAATCAGAAAGCGTTTGAGAAAATGCAGGAGAAACAGTGAAATAGAAGCACGGAGATCAACATCTATCATATAGTATGGCCTTTTGGGGAGAGGCCCTAGAGTCAACTCAGCAGAGCCTTTCCCCTTCCTCTCCTCCTTCCATCTTCTTGCTCCGAATGTTTCCTCCTTGGTTCTTGGCGCATCTCCCTGCATGACTACTCAGTGTACAATAAATAGTAATTTTCCTCACACATAGCATAGTTACATTTAAGACAAGGAACTTGGTTCTTTCAAAGATGCTACATGGGGTATTTTTTTGGTACAGCTGTTTTATAAAATATGCATGCCTGTGTGCTAAGTTGCTTCAGTTGTATCTGACTCTGTGCAACCCCACGGACTGTAGCCTGGCAGGCACCTCTGTCCATGGGATTCTCCAGGCAAGAATACTGGAGTACGCTGCTGTGACCTCCTCCAGGGCTCTTCCCGACCCAGGGATGACACCTGTGTCTCCTGCATCGCAGGTGGATTCTTTACTGCTGAGCCACCAGGGAAGCCCTCTATAAAGTATAAGCACAACAGAACCAGATAGTTCTTTTTCCAGTTTGTGTACCAGAACACGACCATCCAAGTGTTTTCTCTCTTTTGTTACTGTTGCTTTTGGAGAACATAAATTTATTTCAGTGTTTTAACTGTCCAAAATGATTTTGAAAGTATTCTTTGCAATTTTTGTGGATTAATCAGACTTCAACCTCAATATATTATCATCATAAATTATTGTATAAAGTATATGTTGTATAACTTTCACAAACATTAAAGCACTAGGTAGCTATACATTATGTAACTTTCACAAACATTAAACCACTAGGCATTCCTAACTATAGGTACATTGCTTCTTATAAGAGGGGAGCTATAGAGTTATAAACAAAAATCCATATAGAGAAATACAAAAATGTCCTTGATGCTGGTCATCCCTAACTATGGGTACATTGCTCTATGAAATCAAATGATTGTCCTAGGAATGCTGTATTGGAGAGCCACTTGATATGATGACTCAGAAAGCTGGGAGGACCCTCCCACATCTGTCCAGAAGGCCTCCAAGACACTAGGTAGGGCCATTAGAAGGACAGCTGCTTCTGTGTGTTAGAAGGAGGCATGGGAAGATAGGAGCATCTTATCCTGCTGAGAAGAGAAGCCATTAGGGTCTTCAGATCTCTACTGTGCCGCCCACATTATTTGCATCATTGGTAAGAACTTTTCTACCAACTATGCTGTTGAAATAGACATAAACTCCCTAAACACAGATAATTTTGTGGCTTTATTTATTTTTGTCTGGCTTCATGCGTTTTTTAATAATTATTTTTTTATTTTATTGTACATATTCACAATAAAAACCCTGGGTTCACATGGTATGGTTAGACTTGCTCTTTTTGTGTCTGTTATGAGATGTGCTGTTCTTATGAAGATAGCTTTGTGGTTAAGACCTGAGACTTTGGAATCAGACCCTGGAAATTAATTTCCTGGCTCCACCCTTGACTGACCATGCAACTTTGGCCAACTTACCCATTATCTCCAAACTCCAGCTTTCTCATTTGTAAAACGGGGATGGGAGGGGCTCTTCCCTTATAGGGTGATTATGAAACTTAGAGAAAAATCTGTGTAAAGTGTATGTACACCAGGATGGGGTGTATTTTGAGTTGTACTATTTTTCCCCAGGATATCTGGGGATGAATGTGCCCACTGTTACTTCACTGTCTTGGTTTTCTCAAATCCTTTTTTAGAAGAAGGCACGTTATAAATAATAAATAATTGTGATTTTTCATTCTTTATTTCCAAAGACACAATTGAGTCTTGTTGATTTATCACACAATGATTCATAATGGCTCACACAAGGAATTCAGGTGGACACTAAATTTCTCTGGCAGTGAAATTTCCTCTGGGAGCACACAGCATTGTAAGGGGAAGTCAAATGATGATTTTTCTCTGCTAGTAATAATATCAAATCCCATTTCTTCAGTGTTGCTGAAAGTGTTCTATGTGCTAATTCATTGTTTGATGATGAAGAAGGAGGCATTCCCATTTGAAAATATGTCACCATAGATACTTCCATTACAATATAGTTGTTATAATAAAGACCTAGAATGTGCATGGTGGACAGAGTTACATGGCATGGACTAGAATCTAGAGTGGTCTTGAAGTTAATTAGGTGACTCTCACATCTGATGGTAAGGTCCCATTGATTGATATGTCCCTGGAGAATTTCATGTATTTCGCTGCCATGACGTGTAAAAGATGTTATATGGAAGACAGCGAACGTTGCTACCCAATAATTTGTATTTTTTTCCTAAAAGATTGTATTTGTTCAGTCTTTAAATACCAAGAAGGTACAAAATCATTAGCTGATATCTGGGAATGGAAATAGTAAGTATGCATATCTTATAATAGAACACTTTTTTTGCTTTGTTTTTAAACTTTTTATTTTCTTGGAGTATAGCCAATTAACAATATTGTGGTAGTTGCAGGTAGATAGCAAAGGGACTCAGCCATACATATACATGTATCCATTCTCTCCCAACCTCCCCTTCTCTTCCAGGCTGGTAATAGGACACTTTTTAAATTGACAAAAACTAATTTTGTTTTCTGATCAGAGTTGCCACTCTTTGACTCAACTGTAGAAAGTTGAAAATATCTTTGTAGGTGGCCACAAAAGTTTTTGAGAGAATTTTAGAAGATGTGCCATGGTGGAATGTCATTGACTTATTTAGTTTCTTCCCTGGCCTTAAAGGCAACATATTGGCATTCTCCAAATGTGTGTGAGTGTGTGAAAGCGTGAAAGTGTTTATCGCTCAGTCCTGTCTGACTCTTTGTGACCTCCTGTGTCAATGGGGAAACAGTGGAAACAGTGTCAGACTTTATTTTTTTGGGCTCCAAAATCACTGCAGATGGTGATTGCAGCCATGAAATTAAAAGACGCTTACTCCTTGGAAGAAAAGTTATGACCAACCTAGATAGCATATTCAAAAACAGAGACATTACTTTGCCAACAAAGGTCCATCCAGCCAAGGCTATGGTTTTTCCTGTGGTCATGTATGGATATGAGAGTTGGACTGTGAAGAAGGCTGAGTGCCGAAGAATTGATGCTTTTGAACTGTGGTGTTGGAGAAGACTCTTGAGAGTCCCTTGGACTGCAAGGAGATCCACCCAGTCCATTCTGAAGGAGATCAGCCCTGGGATTTCTTTGGAAGGAATGATGCTAAAGCTGAAACTCCAGTACTTTGGCCACCTCATACGAAGAGTTGACTCATTGGAAAAGACTCTGATGCTGGGAGGGATTAGGGGCAGGAGGAGAAGGGGACGACAGAGGATGAGATGGCTGGATGGCATCACTGACTCGATGGACGTGAGTCTGAGTGAACTCCTGGAGTTGGTGATGGACAGGGAGGCCTGGCATGCTGCGATTCATGGGGTCGCAAAGAGTCGGACACGACTGAGCAACTGAACTGAACTGAACTGTGTCCATGGGATTCTCCAGGCAAGAAAACTGGAGAGAGTTACTATGCCCTCCTCCAGGGGATATTCCCGACCCAAAAACTGAACCCACGTCTCTTGCAGATGGGTGACAGGTTCTTTAACACTAATACCACCTGGTGAGCATGTGGGTGGGTATTTATTTGTAATTCAAAGATTCTGAAATGTGTTGCTATAGTTCTTTTTTTTTTCTTCTGAAACCATTTGCCAATTAAGTGGTTGCTCTATCACCAAAGCTGAAAGAAATTGAATTTGTATACCAACAACTTGTCACCGGATGAATAAAAAAGATTTTGTTTAATTGACCATAAGAGAGTTTTTCCCCCTCTTAGAAGTCTGTGTTTTAAGAAAATTGCACATGACTTTTTTCTCCGTATTACCCATCTTCAGTCTATTTTTAGACTGAAGGCATGCTTAAGTTAAGGGATATGGCTTAGTAAATATTGATATTCTTTCTGAAACAGGATATGATATAATACTTGCATAATCAGGATTCTGTCTAGACTAGTGAAATTAAAATAGTGACCGGGCAAAAGGAATCCCTGAAATGGAATGCTTTAGAAAACGTTTCACCAAAATATTGATACAATTTGTGAATATAAAATAGTATTTTATATCAACATTAAAGTCAAGGTCTCAATATCTGGAATGCTGTATTGACTTTTGTAATTAATATTATTCTTATTTATCATTTTGACTGATCTTTCAGAAGATAAAGTGGCATTTGTTTCAAATGTTTTCGTCTGGATAAAGAGGAGTCTCGAACATAAATGCACCTCAAAAATATAGAATAGAGCATGCTGCCTATAATCAGAAAAGGGGAAAATGATCACACTGCTTTCATTTTGGGCTAAAATATAATCAATAAATACGTCAGTAGATGCTGCCCAAGAAGCAAAAACCAAATATTGGTCTTAAACTTTAAGAGTTTTGACCAACTAAAACCAAATACTTAAAATCTTTCTGAAGCTTCACATTTGTTTAGTAAAATGTATTTCCAAAATCATTTTTCTAAGAATACTTCATTAAAAAAATTACGAAGGAACACTTTCAAACCAGGGATGGCTTTGAAACCTACTAAATCAAGTTTAGCCCAGAAAGAGTATGGAGAGAGTTAGGACCAGGCTTCACTGAGTCAGTGGGTGTCCCTTACAGATGAATTTCTTCTGTATATCAATGTTCTGTAAATATGCCCAGTTATTCTATGAAGCAGAGAAAGAATTTATTTTATAGCATTCAAATGAGGGTAGGTATTATGTGGCATAGAATTCCTACTCAGTCACACATCAGCTCTGTGATCTTGGACAAAACTATTTACTATTTCTTAGTTTTCCCAACTATAAAATGACATAATAAGAGTACCAACTTCCCAAGGGCATTGTGAGAATAAAAGGGGTTAATCCATGTAAAGTCCTTAGCAGAGTGCCCATTCTCAAATAAACAATAGTATTTTCTTAAAGAAATAGTATTACCTAGTGCTATGATTATTTTAAAGTGTAATTCATGTTTCCCCAAGATGAATTTTTGTACATTTCCTTTTAGTACATCTTAAATTTGAAATAATAGTGAATATTCTTCCACTCTGAGGTGAGCTTG
Organism: Bos indicus x Bos taurus; assembly: GCF_003369695.1. Classification (NCBI taxonomy): domain Eukaryota; kingdom Metazoa; phylum Chordata; class Mammalia; order Artiodactyla; family Bovidae; genus Bos; species Bos indicus x Bos taurus. The sequence goes on along the minus strand of NC_040079.1, from coordinate 63,327,780 downwards.
TAGTCCTTTGCTATGAATTATAGTAAATGACAATTGAATAAGATTAATTTAACTCTGCAGTCTTGGTAGAATCTGTCATTTCCAGCCTCTGCCTCAGAATTATATGGGAACTTTGTATGCTTCATTTGAGAATCCTTGCAGCAAGTTATATTTTCCTCATCGGATCTCATCAGCCACTGCTCTGTGGGATAACACATAGGTAATAGGTGCAGGAAGTGACCCCATAGACATGTGTATTGCTTGCCCTTTGTTGTGTGGAAGATCAGGGATAGGCATTAAAAAAGGACAGAGTGAGCCAGGTAGTTGAATCTGTTAAATATATCTGTCTTGCTTTAGATGGCAAAAGAGAATAAAAATGTTCCAAAACAGCCATAAATTTAAAACCATATGCTTCCTTAGAGATCTGATTATGGTTCTCATTTCTCCTCCTATGGGGAGAAGGGAGAGTTTGGAAGACAGTGCCATTATTTATGGCAAGAACCAAGTGATGAATATGCATGGAGACTTGGAAAGGTCTGAGCCTTCCTAATGCCTTACTCTCCCTTTCTCTGCTTGATCCCTAGACTGAAGGAAGCTACTGACCAAGGCTAGCCATTTGCTAATTTCACATTTTGGAGATTTTAGCTGTATGTTCTCTGCCTGAGGCAGCCAGCCATTTGATTCTATACTGGGCACCAGGATATTAAAATTCAGAAGCTTGTGGTAGCTGGTACATTAATGTGGGGGGCAGAGGTGATACTCATTTTATTTTTTTTTTAATATAAATATTGTAACACATTACCTTGAAATGAATTAGTGGCTGATCAACAGCATTATTTGTATTTAAATCCAGGTGTTCCTGCAATTTGAATTGCAAGTTCTGCAGGCATTGTGAGGTCTTCTATTCCTTTGTGGACCAAAGAATATTTAGGTTTCACTACCTGGTCTCTCTTTTTGTGTTTTGGATTAGGTTTATAAGAGCATAAAATACTAAGCCTTCTAATGGATTGTTAGCATTCGGAATAATGTTCATGTATGATGTGAAGTAAGTACTGTGACGCAAAGCATGAAAAATAATCTTAGGTACAAATACACAGAACATGTTAAGTCAGATTTTTTCCTTTTAGTGTCCTTGTTTCTACTTTTTAAAGTAATAGTGATGATTTCATGGATATGGAAGCTTTCTAAAAGTTAATTTTTTTGTTTGTTTGCATATGTATGTTTTCTGCTTTTGCACATTCTGCTTTGCCAGCTTTGTCAGAAGTGAAGCAAATGTTTACTGTCTTGGGTACTCTTCTAATTTATATACACAGTTTTGATATCAGTGAAAAGCCTAAAAAATTTTGAGTTTAACCTTTAGGACAAAGAGCAGCTAGAAAGGTGACGAGTCCTTAAATATTAATTAATTCTAAAAATATTCAACTTCTTTTCTCTTGTAGCGAGAGATTTTTCTTGAGGCTAAATAGAAACGGGCTTCCCAAAGCCCCAGATAAACCAGAACGACACTGCTCTCTCTTCGTGGTAAGTGGATCTTGTTTTATCAAGGAGGCAGATTCTTTCTTAAGTACTTTATCTTATTTAAGAGACGTAAGTTATTATGAGAGAACATAGTAGATTTGCTGAAACTTTGTAAATAACACATAAATTACAGTGAAAGTGGTATGAAAGTGTTAGTTGCTCAGTGGTGTCTGACTCTTTGCCCGTCAGGCTCCACTGTCCATGGGATTTCCTAGGCAAGAATACTGGAGTAGGTTGCCATTTGCTCCTCCAGGGGATCCTCCTGACACAAGGATCAAACCCGGATCTCCTGCATTGCAGGAGATTGTTTGCTGTCTGAGCCACCAGGGAAGAGTGTAAATTACAATGATGCCCTGAAATCTGAATGCCAGCTTTCACAATCACACCTTTGTCCCATCAGTGTGTATGAGAGCCTGTTCTTTATGGCTGAAGCCCAGTGTGACAGGGCTCAGAGTGGCACGTGGTATTTAGTATGTATTTAAGAAATATTTAAAGAATGAGTGAACTAGAGACTGAAAAAAGAATGGGCTTTTCTTTTTTAAGTCTTATTTGACATCTGTAGGCTTACAGTAAAGTTGATCACAGTGGTATTTTTAGAACAGGATTTGAATTATGTGCTTCTGCTCCAAAAAATCCAAGAATGCTCATATTTGTCTTTCTTCTGTTATTTGTTAAAATAATGTGCTATCCCTTCAAGTGTTTCTGCCTAAAGGATGAGTTCTACAATGACCAGACTTTGTTTTTCGGTAGGATTTGGGGAGCAGCGAGCTCAGAAAGGACATCTACATCACTGTGCACATCATCCGAATCGGTAGGTGTGACACTTGGCGTGATAGGAGCATGACGGGGAGAACTGCCCAGAGGCTTCTGTGTACTTGTGATTTATGTGCTGTCTGGGTCAAAAAGAAGTCCAAGCAAGATCTGAATCCCATATTCGCAGAATTTGGGATTCTGGTCTCCCCAGACTCTCACACCGCCATAAATAGAGTTTGTTCTCTCTCCATATAAGTCATTAGTTAGTTTGCTGCATTTCATTTAGTTTTATTGGACTTTCTAAAAATATTGGATTCATACACTTGGTATTTGTCTACTCAAATTCTAATTTCTGTTAACAGCATACATTAAACTTTTAGGAGCTGGATTTTCTACACATTTATGAAAACTGTACACCAACTGGCATTTCCCAAAGTGTGGAAGGCTGCAGAACATTATTACACAAGGTGCTATAAGAAAAAGGCTACGGAAAATTGAATGCTGTATATATATTTTTCACTTGTATAATTTTGTCAGCTTATTAAAGAGTCTTGAGAAATCCTACTGGGAAGAATAAAATTGCTTCTCTAACTTTGTTGACCCTAGCTCTCTCCAGATTTGATTTGACTGTGGAAACACTTATATAATGTTACACTTACTAACCTCTTGCAGAACACGCTTTCAGTGTTCTATGATGCCCTTGCACATCAAAACCAAAATATGGTCACTAGGTTTACGCATGTAAGACCTCTAAAAGCAGGCATTTTATGCCAGAGGAAATACATGGTGGAACCTAAGTCATTTCTCTAGGAAAGCTAACCAACTGATACTGAGAACTGGCTTCTCCTTCCTCACTAACTGTTACATGACTTGCTGAGGAAAACTTCTGCAGAATAGTGATATCTCACCATGCAGGACTGCATGGTGATTTTTTTTTTTTAATGGTTTTTTATTTTATACACACGATGACCCCATTTTGCATTGAGAGAGACTATAAAACGTTGTTTCAACAAAGATTTTCTAAGCATTTTTTTCCTCATAAAAGTCTGTTTTGAAAAACCCATTTAATTTTATCTTCTTTTCATATTTGAGGGGCAGTAGAAATAAATAAATAAGTGAACTGTCTTTGGTTTTGTTTTAATTTTCTTTTTATACATGAGTATGGGGTGTAGAAATTGGAAAGAGTCTTTTAAAACTGGCAAAGTTGTAATGCGTGTTTCTGTTTGTTTATGAGATAGAGCCTCTGTCTGTGCCCAGGATGGCAGGGGTGCAGTTTATGGAATTCTTTGTGGTTTTTAAAAAATTTATTCAAATTTGTCACAGCAATTGTTAATGTAAAATGTGATTTTGGATATCTTCATGTAAACATGGATACAATTTGAACATAATCTTCTACAAATTTGAGATAAAAAGTAAACCACTCTAGCTTTCAGAACTTTTAGAAAAGTATCTACAGGCTTTTGGTGGTAGAAAATGATCACATGTCTTGCTTGCCCATGGGCTGGGTATCTCTGTCCTTCACTCCCAGGATACAGCTGAGGAAACGACTGCATAGTATTACCCAGCACAGGGCTGCCTTTCAAATACCTGGCATTTGATTAGTGGCTGTATATTTTACTAAGCTATTTATGATCATTAAGTCATCAGAATGAATGTTGAATCCTAAATTACCTACCTTCCTTCCCTAAGCTTTGATCGAATTAATTCTATATTGACATTACTGCAAAAACTTGCCTGATGATCAGTCCAATAATAATGAAGGTAAGAAACTCAGAAAAGTTAAGATTTAATCTGCTTCAGTGAAATAAAGGAGTGGAAGATCCTTGTCTATCAGGGGCAAGTAGAAGAATTATTCTAGAAAGAGTAAGAACTTTTTCTAGACTATTCCTTGTATAGACTTAATAAGAAAAGGGCACACTGACCTGCACTGGCTGCCGAGAGCTGGAGTAACAGTACCTGGCCTGGAATTTGAGGCCTCGTCTTTGATCGGAAAAAAGGGGAGGAAATAAAGATAAATAGTTTCCCCACACTAGATTCATAAATAACTGCATGATTTCTATTTAGCAGTGATTGATTCAACTTGCAACAAAACAGATAATGGCCGTTCATAATTATAAAGGGCAGGCCTGAACAGAAATACTTATATTGCTTATTTATCAGTCCAACAAACTTAGTTGGTCTTTTACCACATTTGTTTATACCCACTACACAAGTTTTCATAATTTTAGGTATATTTATCCCTTTTTTATCATGAGCAATCATTATAGGCTTTCACCATGAAACAAAAGCATCTCATGTATTTTCTACCATAGGGAATACCCATTCCTCTTACCAGTATATTTGTAATTATTGAAACTATTTGCGTATTACTCAACCAGTAGCCCTAGCTATATAGCTAACAGCTAATATTACATCTGGACACCTCCTAATTCATGTAATTGGAGGAACAACCTTTGCCCTAATAATTGTTAGTCCTACCACAGCCTTCATTACATTTATTGTCCTTGTTTTGCTTACTATTCTTGAATTCCCAGTAGTCAGGTTTACGTATTCACCCTGCTAATAAGCCTGTACCTACATGAGCCCCTGTGCTGCCTGCATGTGCTCTCAGTTGTAGCTGACTCTGCAACCCCATGGACTGCAGCCCGCCAGGCTCCTCTGCCCATGGGAGTCTCCAGGCAAGAATACCGGACTGGGTTGCCATTTCCTCCTCCTGGGGATCTTTCCGACCCAGGGATCGTACCCACACTTCTTGCATCTCCTACATGAGCAGGTGAATTCTTTACCACTGTACCACCTGGGAAACCCTGTACCTATATGGTAATACCTAATGACTCTCCAAACCCATGCATGTCACATAGTAAACACCGGTCCCTGATCTCAGAGGAGTCCTCTCAACTCTTTTTATAGTGTTGAGTCTAGTACATGATTTCATTGTAAATCAGCATTCTTATTATCCTTAGGCCTGTTAATCAATATATTAGTAATATACCAATGAAAATGAAACATCATCCAAGAAAGTACATTTCAAGGCTGTCACACATTAATTATTCAAAAGGGACTTCAAAAGGGAAAAATCCTTTTCATTATGTCGGAAGTCCTCTTCTTTTTTTTGTTTTTTTCCTGTGGTTTTTACCACCATTAAGTGGTATTCCAGCTTCTATTTATAAATATTACTCTGAAGTTGATATATCAGAGGGGCAGTTTTCCTTTATTACAGAAGAATGAAAGCCAAATTGAATACTGCCATCCCTCTCTTTTTTTCTATTTAGCGTTGGATTTGGAAAGTACTAGAGCCATGCAGACATGCTGTAGCAGGACTTCAGTCAGATGGAAACAACGTGCAGATCTGTTCCCTAGCATCTGGAAACAGACTGGCAGACTTTTTTCATTATTTCTCCTCACGTTAGCTTGTTATGTTACAACTCCAGTGTGCTTTTTGCTTTCAGTTTTCAAAATAACCCGTTGGTAATTAAATGCAACAATAAATTAAAACAGTATCTCAACCACAGATTTTGAAATGTCTAACAATTTAAACAAGTAGAAACCATGTCAGAGTTAAAAAAGGATCCCTGGAGATCTCAGCCTGAGTACTGAGCTGGGAAAGAACATGCTCATTTGCTCACCTGTGCTTACTTGTTATACCGTCAGGTAATCTCAAATCACTTCTTTTCAGAGGTGAAATGTTTGAAATCATTTTTTGAAATATGGAGAATCTTACAAGTAGAGAATGAAATAGGCACCCCTACTGCCTTTTTGGATGTGATTCTCCTGGGGTGCCTTCATGAATGCTTCGGGAAGGGTACCCACACCTGGGCTCAGCTTCAGTCTTCATGTTTTATAGGTAACAGCCAATGGCCAGAGTTTGCACTGCGTGCCCAAGGTCACACAACTATGTGGTCTGAGGGGAGAGTTCAGAATGGAGGCGACAGTTGCTCCAAATCTGTGTCTTTACCATCACCCATTACATTTCATATGGCTTATGTTAGAGCTGTATGTGTCTCGTCTTAAGCTGGATTAATCAAATGGCTCCTTGAACTAGGTGTGCTTTTTAATTGAACAGGTCGAATGGGGGCAGGAGAAAAAAAGAATGCCTGCAGTGTCCAGTACCGGCGACCCTTTGGCTGTGCAGTTCTTAGCATTGCTGACCTGCTGACTGGAGAGACAAAAGATGACCTCATCCTGAAAGTGTATATGTAAGGAGCTTGCACATGATGTGGGCTGGGGTGGGCATGGGGGTACATGGGGATCTTATGTGGTGAATCCTGCTTTCTGTGGGTAATGGAAGAGCCAGGGATGCACAGAGTTTAAGTCATTCCTCAAAAACTTAATCATCTCTAGGCCTACTACAATTGAGCCTACAAATCGTCATTTGCCTTTCAGAGGATTATGAAATTGAGAACCAAAAAGAATAGATAGCTTACCCACTGGGTGGACCATCCCCTGCATAGAATACCTCCCAAGAATTTAAAACCTGTTATATCTTTACCCTCAGAAAGTTCATTTGTTCTTGGAAAATGGAAATAGTTTTTAACATAAACTGATTATAATTAAGAAAAAGGAAGTTCAGATTGGGTGATTCCCCTCTTACTTTATGTATTATTAGTTTATTATGTGGTGGTTTCGTCGCTAAGTCGTATCTGATGCTTTGCAACCCCATGGACTATATTCCGCCAGGGTCCTCTGTCCATGAGATTTCCCAGGCAAGAATACTGGAGTGGGTTGCCATTTCCTCCTGCAGGGGATCTTCTTAAAGATGGAACCCAGGTCTCCTGCATAGCAGGAGGATTCTTTACTGACTGAGTCACCGGGGAAGCCCATTTGTGGGCTTCCCTAACAAAGCACCATAAACAAGGAGGCTTAAGCCACAGACATTTATGGTCTCACTGTAATGGAAGCCACAGTTCCCAGATCACAGTGTTGGCTATGCTGATTCTTTCTGAGGGCTGTGAGGGGGATTCTGTTCCCTGCTTCTCTCTCCTGGTTTCTGGTGTCCTGTAGATGCATGACCTGATGTATGCCTTCATCATACATGACTTTCTCCAGGTGTGTGTATCTGTTTCTGTAACCACATTTCCCCTTTTTATATGGGCCTAGTTAGTTATACTGGGTTAGGACCCACCCTAAACAGCCTAATTTTAACTTGATTATCTGTGTAAAAACCCTATTCCCAAATAAGATCCTCAGAACGTGGTTTATGCATCTTTTGAGGGTCAGTGGCAGCAGATACAGTTCAGTTTGAACATTCCACGAAGAAAATCCACTTAATGTACTCCACACCCTAAGTTTTTAAAAAGGCACATGGTTTTCGCTTGCCCTTCCCTGAGCACCTGCCCGCAGGTCTGACAATGGAGAGATGACACGCGGTGCCATCCTCAGAGCAGATGCACTGGGAATGGGGGATCTGGGATCCGCATTCCTGATTTGAGGACCACACTGCTGAACTCCTCTGTGAGTGAGCTTGCTTTTGTTATCTGTTCCGGCTGTTGCAGTGTGTACCAATGTGGAGGGGACCCACGTGGCCCGCTACCTGTGGGATATATACCTCAGGTTGCTTTTTGATAACACCTGCAGGATTTCTTGGATTTATCCATCTTCTACCCAGAGGCCCTGGGACCTGCACCACATGTTTGCTAATCAATTGACAAAGGTTCACTTATAGCCTGTGGTTTAGGACTAGAAACTCTCTTTGTCTCTTTTAAGAGTGATAAAATCTATGACCTTGATATTAAACTTGAAAACTTTTGGTGATACTACTGGGTAGTAAAGCATGCTACTCTTTTATCCCATCAGTTCAGTCGCTCAGCCGTGTCCGACTCTTTGCGACCCCATGAATCGCAGCACACCAGGCCTCCCTGTCCATTACCAACCCCCGGAGTTCACTCAAACTCATGTCCATCGAGTCAGGGATGCCTGCCAGCCCATGGTGGAGCGTAAATCCAGTATAATCCCCTTTCTAAATTTTACTGGTGATTGTGAAACATAGTTTAATTGCAACAATACTAATGATAATAACCACCATTTACTTTGTGCTTACTGTGTGCAAGGAACCATGTTAATAAGCACTTTGCATGTGTCATGTCACTTTATTTTCATGACAAACTCATGAAGCAGATGCTGTTGGCTTTGTTTTCCACATAAGGGGACAGAGAGGCTAAATAGCACCCCAAATCACCTAACTAATCAGAACAGGAACCAGCTGTGAAGTCAGGACTGCCTAACTCAGAACCTGAGCTCTCATGTTACCAGGTCGTATGTTTCAGGGTGTTATTTCACACCACCGTCTAGTGATGTGACAATGATGCTGTTAGGTGACCTTGCTTTTTAAGAAAAACTAAAATTTCTCACAAATGCAATCTCTTTGTTTCTTTGAGTGATCTTTCTAGGTATGCATAGGAAATGTTAGATTTATCTTGTCAGTGGGAAAACTGGGGGACCTGGAGTTCCTTGCATCCCTCTTGATTATGCAACCAGCCAAGGAAGACCCATGAATTCCAGTTCTGTGGGAGATACTCATTCTCCTGAAATTAAGTTGTACTGCTCTTTGTAGTTATTGTCTGTTTTTTTCATAAATATCAAATAAGGTTTGGGTTATTCTTGATGCAAGAGAGATCCCTTAAAAATTACAGATCAGCAATTTATGAATCCATTCCAGGATGAAAGCTAGGCAGTCAAAACAGTTATTGTAGATGAAAAAGAAGCTAGAGTTTATTAAAACATTTTAGAGGAGTGACTGTTAGAAACAATTTGGAAGAAATTTCTATTTGTTAAGGGGACCAAATCCTTAGACCAAACTGGAACTGAAACAGAGAATAGCAAGAAATACCTTGTCTGAGCCTGGAAGATACTTCAGTCACATACTTTAGGAGCTTTTATTTTATTTGGAGTTTTGTAGATTAAAAGCATGAATTCTAGAGTCCCTTAACTATTTAATAGGAAGCAAGCTATCTTTCTTCCTTCCCCACTGAGCTGAACTAAGAAAACTAGGAGCAGGGGCTACTAAGTGGTAATTTGGTATCTTACAGCTGGACAAGTGGAATGGTTTTATTTCACCTTAATTTTCCAGCCTTCTCAGTGTCAGTGTGGAGAAGGCAATGGCACCCCACTCCAGTACTCCTGCCTGGAAAATCCCATGGACGGAGGAGCCTGGTAGGCTGCAGTCCATGGGGTTGCTAAGAGTCGGACATGACTGAGCGACTTCACTTTCACTTTTTACTTTCATGCATTGGAGAAGGAAATGGCAACCCACTCCAGTGTTCTTGCCTGGAGAATCCCAGAGACAGGTGGGCTGCCGTCTGTGGGGTCGCACAGAGTCGGACACGACTGAAGCGACTTAGCAGCAGTAGCAGCAGCAGCAGTGTCAGAGCTCTTATTTGCTATCCTACCATTAACTGGTTCAAAAATAACCTCCATCCAGTTCATCCTGGAAAAGCTTATGGCAGTGAAATAAATAAATATGTAAGCGCATTGTGAATTATTGGCTACAGATGAGATCACAAGGAGGAAGTCACTATAGGGTGGAATATTTTGATTGATAGTTATAGAATCTTTGATTGTCAGGACCCTTGGGAGGGAGCCTTTGTTGCTAGTGAAAGATAGTAGTGAATTTACAAACGCATTCAGATGAGGGAGGGTCTCCCCAGCCTAACTGGGGCAGTCTCAGCAGTAAGAATAGAGCAGACCCAGATATTAACAAATCATCAGGAGTAACAGTCAGAGGGATATCCATTCAGTCATTCATGTAGCCAGTATTTTCTTTAAGCACCTACAGTGTTCAAAGTACTGAGGGGAACACAGGTATCTACCAGTCCCAGATCCAGTTCTCAAGAATCTTCAGAGTCTCCTAGGTGAACTCTAGCATGAGCTGGTGAAAGACAAGAGCTGAAAGACTAAGGTACAGACGGCTGTCAGAGTGAGAGATGAAGAAACGCCTTTTGGCCTAGAAGTAGAAAGTCTGGAAGAGTTACCTTAATTACCCTTCAGTAAATCCCACCAGGTTTTTGCCAGTGCAAGTTGTGTTAACCTCAGTTGCATTTTGATGCTAGCCAACTTGGTCATGATATAATAGGTGGAGATTCAATAACGAGAAATAACATTTACTGAGCATTTACTTTATGCAGGGATTATCCTAAACCCAAGCTTGTTCAGTGTTCTAGTATATTACCCCCATTTCACAAATGAACAGATCAAGGCACAGTATAAGTAACTCACCCAAAGAACGTAGCTCAGTTAATAGTGAGGATCCAAATCCAGGGAGTCAGGATCTTAGCCTGTACTTCCTTCCACTGCATGCATTGTTCTCTGAGCTTCTCATAACCTGAATTGTTCATCTCAGCCACTTCATGAAGTAGTTGGTCATGCATTACCAGATACGGTCATTCCTGCCTATCTTGGGGCAGCTAAGCCAAGCCATGTTCTCTGTGTTGAGAACTGCAGGGAGGTTTAAGGAAGTACATTATAGTGGTTATATGAAAAGGGGCAGGTGTGTAGGAAAGTCATCTCATGCGTCATCAAAGCTTAACAGAGTGGCCATGATTTCACAGGTGTAATACAGAGAGTGAGTGGTACCAAATCCACGAGAATATCATCAAGAAGTTGAATGCGCGTTATAATTTGACTGGCTCCAATGCAGGTGAGTATATGGGTCTGTCTGACTCCCTACACTTTTCATTTCGGTTGCTTTGTTTTATTTGTCTGTAAAGAAGAAAATTTTCAGCCCTTTGTTTTTCTCTCTACTCACTCCCTAAAAGTGCTTGGTCAAAATGCTGGTATGTTTCCTTATTCTATGATAGGTTTATAGCTATAACTCTAAAAGATATATTCTTTTCTGGTTTGAGTCAAGGTAGAGTATCTGAGTTTTTTCTCTAGTCTTGGGATCTCCAGGTTGTTGCTGATTGCTGAAAACCAAATGACAAATATGCCTCGGTTCATGACAGTTGTGTGGAATGGGTTTGATGAACAGAAATTTTTGTCAATAAGGTCCAAGAAAAACATGCTTCTCTGCCTATAGCTGTAGTATTATATAGAGAAAAGCATATACATGCCATCTGGCAGGAACTGTAATATAATATAGCATTATAAAGTATACATAATACAAGTAGTTTAAATCACTGAGTGGTTTAAATCACTCAGTTGTGTCCGACTCTTTGAGACCCCATGGACTGTACAGTTCATGGAATTCTCCAGCCCAGAATACTGAAGTGGGTAACGTTTACTTTCTCCAGGGGATCTTCCCAATCCAGGAGTCGAACCAGGGTCTCCTGCATCGCAGGCAGGTTCTTTACCAGCTGAGCTACCAGAGAAGCACATATCAGGTGGTGCATACTCTTACACTAGTAATATACTAGACTTACACTATAGCATATGTAGGTTGTATAATATATTGAATGACATCTTTAAGTTTGATCAGTTATACAAAAACATGGTGAATATTATTCCTGTCCCACCTTCAAACCCACGTTGAAGCAGCATAAGCTATGAAGTTGTGTGCTTTAATTAAAGAAACTTCTAAATCAACTGGTATTTGAACTGAATGCATTGCTTTTTATGGCTGATCTTTAAAGTACCCTGAATATAGATGGTTGTGTTATAGTCCAACTTGCCTGGCAATTAAAACAATCTGAATTTAAATTTAGACCACCTTTTCTTCAGACCTGTGTACATTTCACCAGGCCAAGTGAAAATGTTAGTCACTCAGTCGTGTCCAATTCTTTGTGATCCCATGGACTGTAGCCCACCAGGCTCCTGTGTCCATGAAATTGTCCAGGCAAGATTACTAGAGTGGGTTGCCATTCCCTTCTCCAAGGGATCATCCTGATCCCGGGATCAAACATAGGTCTCTCGCACTGCAGGCAGATTCTACTGTTGCTCAGACAATAAAGAATCTGTCTACAGTGCAGGAGACCCTGCAGGGCTTGATCCCTGGGTCGGGAAGATCCCTTGGGGAAGGGAACGGTTACCCACTGCAGTATTCTTGCCTGGAGAATCCCATGAACAGAGGACCCTTTGCATATGACGATCCCACATCACCAGCCCAAAACAACCCACAAAGTAACTGCAGACAGAATCTCTGTGGTTTGGTCACTTGAGAGCCATAAATATTCGCAGCTCATTCATGTGGCAGCACTTCAGGCTGTAATGAATGGTGAGGTCAGTTTTCTCTTCAGTTTCTCAAGAGCAAAGGAGGGAACTTGGCTTCCTTTGATCCACACAAAATCCTCCATCTACCACTGAATAAAGAAAATACTTGCACTTGCTATTAAAGGTAGAGTCTCTGAAGGACCAGGAGATTTTAGTAGTGAATATAACTTGAAATAAGAAGAATACCTCAGAAACTGCTGTGTACACTTGTCTTCAATTTTTCTGTGAAAGAATTGAAATAGCATTTATTGTATAAAGACCAAGCGATTTATTTTAAATATACTTTCAGTAAGATGGTAGGCCTAGTGTTTTTTTAAAACTTTTCTTGCCAAATTCATTGACAAACTTCTAACCAAATTCATTACTTGTGACATACTTTTTGGTATTTCTTGATGCCATGGGTTATTTTTTATCATTAAATATATTTTGTACCTGTGCTGTCCACCTTGATAGGTACCAGCCACCTGTGGCTATTGAGCCTTAGACATGAGGTTGGTATAGCACTGGGATTGAAGTATGAGCATGCATGCTCAGTCGATCAGTTGTGTCCGACTCTTTGCGACCCTATGGACTGTAGCCCTCCAGGCTCCTGTGTCCATGAGATTTTTGTAGCAAGAATACTGGATTGGGTTGCCGTTTCCTTCTCCAGGGGATCTTCCTGACCCAGGGATTGAACCCGTGTCTCCTGGGTCTCCTGCACTGCAGGCGATTTCTTTACTGCTGAGCCACTGGGGATGTCATTAAAGTGTATAGTGCTTGTAAAATACATACTTGATTTTGAAGACTTGATACATATATAATGAATATGAAACAGCCCTTTAATAATTTTTATATTGATTATATGTTCAAAGGTAACATTGTGGATATATTGGTCTAAACATAATATATTACAAAAGTTAATTTTGTTTCTATTTTTTAAGTGGTTACTAGCCCCATAGGTGGCTCATATCATAGTTCTATTAGGCAGTGCTGCTCTAGACTGGATTTAAAGAATTTCCTTTTTGAGCTCTTTTGACGCCTCACATTCATTATGCCTTACTCCTTTGCTTCTGCCCACTAACTTTGGGTGGAGAAGTTTGTAGCCGTTGTGTATCTTTTTCTTTCTCTCCCAGAGTCCCATTACTTTTAATTTGCTTGCATTTGCCTCCTATGTGAATAAATAAATATAAAACTAACCCTGACCTGATTTTTCCCATGTAGTCCCTTCCCTCCTTACCATCACAGATGCAGTGTTGACTAAGCAAAGTGTGTTCATCTGTTCCAATATACTTGTTTCCAAACTCCTTGTCAACTCCCAGGTCTTTGCTCTTTGCAGTGTGCCTTACAATTCTTCTGTTGTTGGATCCTTTGAATTTATCATTGTCCTGACTGAAGTGATGCTCAGTGGGTGTTACCTGTGTGTTTACATCCATTGCACTGAAATGTAAAACTACTTGTTGCATCTTTGGAAAGAGTAAAAGAAACCATTTTACCATACAACCCTGCCTAGCAGGGTTTCTCTGCTTTGGCAGAATCAATCCTGCATTTTGCTGCCTGTCTTGATGCTGAGATTCCTAGATAGCTGAAAATATACTCTTTAGGCTTGGCTTTTGCTGCAAAGCCCTGCCTGCTCCCCTATCCTTACAGCCCACTCCTCTCCTTCCCCCTCCTTTCAAGCCTGAGTCCCAGCCAGCTGCACCAGCCAGCATCAACTCGCCTTCTATTCCTTTGGTCTCCTTCTGGTCCCTTCTAGCTCTCTCACAGCAAAGGCAAACCCAGCCCTAAGCCTTGTCACGCCAAAAGACTGCTGCAGAGAGAAAAAGCTCAGACAGACACTTTTAAAAATCAGTAAATGAACTCTTTACTCTTTCTTTCCATTTAAGATTCCACTCTTCTTGGAGAGTGGAACATTGGTCTATTGTCACTTGTCTTGAGGGAAGGCAATTATAAAAATAATGGATAAAGTTTTAGGAGCTGTTTGGCTTTATTATTGAAAGGGAGGCATCTGATAGCATACTTAAGGGGGAAACAAGAGTATAGGAAATTAAAGTTGGAAATTGGGATGCCTCATGATTAAATTATCACAGTGAAATGTTGACTTTTTCTCCTTGGACCATGGAGTAGTTGATTAAATGGAAGCAGTGCAGTCAAATGTTTTCAAGAGAATTAAATTCACTCAACAAAATGTTGTTTTAGTCCCTGCTTTCCTCCTGCTGTTCCTTGGTCATTATACTAAAAAGAGAAAAAAAGAATAACTTTGAAATTAGTTTTAGAATCAAATTCTACCACCTAATTTTCAGGCCTTTTATGCTTCATTGATGTGCTTCTATCTTTTGGAGTTGTAATCTTGTCTATTTAATAGGTAAAAGGAGTTGTCTCGATAACTGGGTTTTTTCTCCCCCTCTAACCTAAGACCTGTGTTGCTAAGGTACATTAACCACTATCTTTATTGGGTTTAGAAACTGGAAGAAAATTTCAGGTGATCCATTTAACTTTTAAAGGTAAAAATATAATTGAATTAACCTGTCTGTATGGTTAGATTTAGTTCATTGCAGCAATTCAAATTTTCCAAAGTTGTATTCTGTGAGAATTTTTAAATCCAAAAATCACATTGTGAGAATTTGAACTTCTAAAAATAGTCATTAGAATTAGCCTGGTTGAAGTGTGTTGAGCAAATGGTTATTATTAACGTCACCTCTGATAGACATTAGCAGTTGAATTCTAGGAATGTGAAATAAGACTGAGCCAATATGATTTCCTGAGACACATTCAGTTCTATTATTTGAAATAACTTGTGTAAAAATCCTTGGCTCCTGTTCAGTATGTCCTAAGAGAAAATTCAGAATACTTTAATATTATCTATGTGTTTATGAAATCCTATTTCCTGTAGTTTGTACATGTAACTTACAACTAGAAGAAATCATATTTGCTAATCAGGTCAGTTTTACAATCTGCTTTTTGCCTTAGCCAGATGAGCACTGTGATTGCGTTCCTGCCAGTTATACATTTTAACCCCCACAGAAAGTGAGACTCCTTCAGAATTACCTAGATTAGAAGTCCATTTACTTGTACAAGGAGGGCACTTTAATTCTGTGCAGGAAGTAAATGGTGTTCTTCATTTAACTGAGGTGAAAGGAGGCTTTTGAGAGAGTTAGACTGTATCTGGGGGAGTTGAGCATCCTGTCCTCACATAGACAGGTAGTTGTTTAATTCAATAGTATTGAACTGGTGTAATTCTTAAAGATTGTGTCAGTACTCCTGACTTTTGAACACTGCACTTAGAAACTTTGCTTTCTAATATTGTTTAAAGAAAACTGGTACTCATTGGCACCACCTATTGGCTAGACATATAGTATATGGCCTTTTGGCTCACTTTTAGAATTTCCTAATTATTAAACGAAGGCACCCCTGGTGGCTCCGGGGTAAAAGAATTTGCCTGTAATGCAGGAGATTTGAGAGACCTAGGTTCTATCCCTGGGTCTAAAAGATCCCTTGGAGGAGGAAATGGCAACCCACTCCACTATTCTTTCTGGGAATATTCCATGGGTAGAGGAGCCTGGCAGGATACAGTCCCTAAGTTCACAGAGAGTCAGACATTACTGAGCTCACACACACAATTATTAAATCATGCTTTATTTTTATTCTTTTTGAGTTTTTAGCTTTGAAATAATTTTACTTTCAGAAAAGTTTTAAGAATAGTGCAACAAATATGTAACTTCTCAAAGTTTAACATTTCGCGATATTTGCATTATCCTTCTCTCGCTTTACTTCTCGCCACACATGCACACACACACACAGGCACTTTATTCATATATATATATATATATATTTGTGTGTTATATATATATATATATTTGTGTGTCTCTTATATAGACTCTCTCTATAGATAGTAATTTACTATTACTGAATTGGTGTAATTCTTAAGGATTGAATTAATGCCCCTGATGTTTATACATACACACATATACATGTATATGTACATGTATATATATCACACTTACATATGTTTTTTCCCACCTGAACTGTTTCAGAACAAATTATAGGAATTGTTCCTCTTTATCTCTACTTACGCAGAACATGGCAACATAACCACAGTACAGTAATCAAAATCAGAAAGTGAACATTGATACAATAGTCTTACCTAATCTGTAGATCTTATTCAGATTTTGACAATTTTCTCAATGTCCTTTATAACAAAAGGAACTCAGGCTGTATTGCATGCAGTTGTCATATCTTTTTAGTTTCCTTTAAGCCATTTTCTTTTCATGACAGTGAAGAAAAAAGATAGAGTTCAAAATATATTAAAATATGCTTCTCTGGTGGCTTAGTTGGTAAAGAGTCTGCCTGCAGTGCAGGATGCCTGTCAGGAAGATCCCCTGGAGAAGGGTATGGCAACCCACTCCAGTATTCTTGCCTGGAGAATCCCATGGACAGAGGAGCCTGGCGGACTACAGTCCATGGGGTCACAGGAGTAGGACATGACTTAGTGACCAAACCTACCTACTGAAGGTATTTGTAAAACTTCATGTAGTACTTAGAAAAAACACAAACACAAACTCAAATTATAAGGTAATGGAAGTAGTGATTAGAGCCTTGTTTTATTCTCTAAATTATTTATATTTTGCCAATTTAGATATTTCTGTTCAGTCACTCAGTCATGTCCAAATTTGCAACCGCATGAACTGCAGCATGCCAGGCTTCCCTGTCCTTCTCTATTTTCTAGAGTTTGCTTAAACTCATGTTCATTGAATCAATGATGCCATCCAACCATCTTACCTTCTATACTGCATAGGAAAAAATACACAACATAGAAAAAAATGTAGTTTATAACAAGTATTTCAATAAATTAAATACATCAGATATTACATACACTCATTTATGCCATGCTGTATATATACTTTTAAAAAGTTGTTTTTAGCCAGTGGCTTACTGTGTGCTTTGAAAAAATTATTACAAATAAGTAGTAATAATTACAATAGAAAGCAGATAAACAACCTTTTATCCATTAACCTAATCCTGAGTGTTTGCCTTTAAAAATAAGTATGGAAGCTTTAAGGTGAAAGTTCTTGGTTAAATGTTAATTCCCCCTGAATAGTCTCATCCACTCCTACAATTATAGCTTCCACTATATGCCAATGGTCTTTGTCTTTCATTTCTGGTCAATAAATTTCTTTTCTGGTTAAGACTTGATGAAACTGAACAATTCCAGATGTTGCTTATATGCCTTAGTTTGACATTCCATGACTTATTATGTGTTACTTCAATCATATTTTCTCAATAACTGTTAGCCATGGGCTAACCACTTCTTTAAGAAAAACATAAAAGCCTGCCCAATACTTGGAAATAGCAGATCTGTGGGCTAGCAGTTAAAATCATGAGGTTTTGTACCCTTACTTCTCATACCTTTTACCTGTTAGGAAGTCAGCATCCCAATGGATAGTGTTACTATGCAGATATATCAGGGTGATGATTTTCTGAAGGTCAGCCTGTTGTTCCTCCTCCTTTAGAGTTGCATCCTTTACAACTTAAATCCTGGAGAAGGAAATGGCTACCCACTCCAGTATTCTTGCCTGGAGAATCCAATGGACAGAGGAGCCTGGTAGGCTACAGTCCACGGGTTCACAAAGAGTCAGACACGACTGAGTGACTAACACACACACACCAGACTTAAAATATGTCAACAAAAAATTAATTCATAGTAATCTAAAAGAGAAATGATGATGTTGTATGGCAGAAACAAGCACAATATTATAAAATAATGATCTTCTAATTAATAATAAATTAAAGAAACAGACTATGTCATACTACCAAAAAAATGGAAAATTTTCTTTGGGCAACCTGAGAATTGTAACCCAGGAGACCATCTCTCATAGAACTCTGAGACCTGTCTGAAGAAGTAAAGGTTGGGGGATGGAGGGAACAGTGTACATGTGATCTAGACAAAGGGGTATATGCAATCAAACATCTTGGTAGAAGGTTACTGCCACTCTTGAGGTACAGATACCTTAGTTATTGGTGCTTTTCTAAGTATGGGAAGATGCAGGAAACTGGGTTCATAAAATTTTCTCCTGAAAATAATCTGTGAGGACCAGTTCTGCCAGTCTTCCCCGAGCACAAGTACCTCATCCTGATCTTTGCCCTGTACTGTAAGTCAAGAGTTGCAGTGACTTGATTCTTATGTAACTGGATGATGGGCACCATGCTTTATTTTTTCCCTTTCAGTCTTAATTTTGAGCAAGGTTTTGGAGGCATTTTATGACCAATTTGTCCTATTGAGCTAGGAATGCTCATTCCCCGGACAGGCAAGGCCTTTGTTATTGGGCCACTCAGTGTGCTATCTCTGGACTAAGTCCTGTTCACAGTAACCAAAACTTCTCAGCCACCTGCCTTACTACTCTCTTATGGTCTAGGGAATGGTTCCTTCTTGTTGCTTGTTCTGGTATCTAGATTATACTCTTAAAATCATTGGTCTTAATGGGACTATATATTTGGTCAGTTGTTTCAAGTCTCCTAATTATTAGCTCAGTCATCCACTTGGTGATCAAGAAATAATAATCTTGTAAAATAGGGAAAATACAAGTTGTATGTGTGCTCAGTCACTTCAGTCACGTCTGACTTTGCAACCCTATGGACTGTAGTCCGCCGGGCTCCTCTGTCCATGGGATTCTCCAGGCAAGAATACAGGAGTGGGTTGCCATGCCCTCCTCCAGGGGTTCTTCCCAACTCAGGGATCGAGCCCTAGTCTCCTGTGTCTCCTGCATTGCAGGCAGATTCTTTACCCACTGAGCTACCTGGGAGGCCCAACAAATAGTATAGCTAGTAACATTAATCAGGTCATAAGTGAGTATTTACACTAAGAATTTCAATTAGGTTCAGCCCAGATTATCTGAGTGGTCTGCTCTGCACCAGTTGCTGTTTTTAAAAGAAATGGTATATTGGCACTGTACATAAAGTTGACATATAAGGTGAGTGGTTGGTACCTTACAGGATTAAGAAGGATTACAGGATTAAGAATGTTATCTTCCAAGGAGTTACATGACTGGCACCGCAAGAAGAAAAACTGATCCAATTTATGGTTGATCAGGTGCTTCTGCCATTGGGGAGGTCTGATTAATACATTATAATGCAGATGCACAAGGCACGCAGGAGGGGAGAAAGGCCCAAAAGGCAGAGAAAAATTTTATGTTTAAAATTTTCTTGTCTTGCCTTGAAATATGAATTTTTATTTCATCAGACAGTTTATACCTATTGCTGTTAGCTCCCTTATTCACAAATTGAATAATACAAGCTGAAAGTCAGAAATCAAGATATGACCCTTTAGAAAGTGGAGTGATTTTTTTTTTTTTATTGTTTACTTTATATGGCTTTGAAAGTGCATCTGAAAGAGGAGATTTGAGCTTTGCAGCATTAAAGACATAAGTGTCCAGTTTTCAGTATGGAAACATTAAAGAATATGTGTCCTTCGGGTAATGTGGCCTTGCTGGTGGGAGGCTTTTAGCAGCTCAGCATCCTCAATCATGCAGTGAACACACATTTCAGAGGGCCTGCAGTGCTGTCATGCCTCCCATTTTAATTCTTCATCTAACCTTGTCCAAGCTATGGTTTATCCAGTAGTCCTGTATGGATGTGAGAGTTGGACTATAAAGAAAGCTGAATGCCAAAGAATTGATGCTTTTG
Source organism: Bos indicus x Bos taurus (assembly GCF_003369695.1). Lineage (NCBI taxonomy): Eukaryota > Metazoa > Chordata > Mammalia > Artiodactyla > Bovidae > Bos > Bos indicus x Bos taurus. The sequence goes on along the minus strand of NC_040079.1, from coordinate 63,307,734 downwards.
AACTGTGGTGTTGGAGAAGACTCTTGAGAGTCCCTTGGACTGCAAGGAGATACAACCAATCCATCCTAAAGGAAATCAGTCCTGAATATTCATTGGAAGGACTGATGCTGAGGCTGAAACTCCAATACTTTGGCCACCTCATGCGAAGAACTGACTCATTTGAAAAGACCCTGATGCTGGGAAAGATTGAAGGCAGGAGGAGAAGGGGGCAACAGAGGACGCGATGGTTGGATGGCATCACCGACTCAATGGACATGAGTTTGAGTTAACTTCAGGAGTTGGTGATGGACAGGGAGGCCTGGCGTGCTGCAGTCCACGGGGTCACAAAGTCAGACATGACTGAGCGACTGAACTGAACTGAGCTGAACCTGGTCCATTTCTACACTCTAATCTCCTCCTAATGCTTCTTGGTTTTCCTCAGCTGACTCACTTTCCAACAGTGTTGTCTCACTGGACACGACTCCTAGCAGACATTTGGCTTCCTTTCTTCCCTATGTTCCAGAGGCCCTGAGATTCTGTGGCTGACTTTGCTGTGTGAACACCTCGCCGGATCCTGTCAGGGTTTTACTGCTTGATGCAACCAGGATGTATCCCTGAAAGTTATGCTGCTGGTGTTTTATTTTAAAAGTTACTAACTTATAGACACAACATAGAATACTGTAGGATCCAAAGCAAAACTCAGATGATGGATTTTGTAAATCAAGCACAAAGAAGGGAATAGAAGTGAAAATTCTTGCTCTGATAATAATGAGGTCTTAGGATTTCAGAAATTAATAGATTTTACTGAAGGTGAATTTATGGAAGGATCTAATGATAATCACCTTCAGGAAGTTTTTCTGACACCAGATGATGTTAGTAATTATCATTCATGTTGAGAAATCCTGACAATTAGGTTTTACCCTTTGGCCCCTGCCTACCAAACACAAAGTATGCAAGTACTGTCAAGAAATAATGTTTTCAGAGTCTTGCCCCAGAATGGCAGCATAAGGCGCTGCATGGACTCACTCCAAACTATAACTAGTAATAATCATATTTTTAAAAAAGCATTAAAGTCTGAAAATTTTCTTGAGCACATACAGCAAATGAAGAAATACTTACTGAAGAATAAAATTTAATACTTAATTTTAAAAAGTAAAACAAAAGTAAACAAATGGGACATAATTAAACTTAAAAGCTTTTACAAACAAAGGAAACTATAAATAAGATGAAAACCCTCAGAATATGAGAAAATACTTTTAAATGAAGCAACTAACAAGAAATTAATTTTTAAAATACACAACTCATGCAGCTCAATATCAAAAAAAATAAACCCAGTTAAAAGTGAATGGAAGACCTAAGTAGACACTTCTCCAAAGGAAACATGCAGATGGCCAAAAAGCATATGAAAAGATGCTCAACATCACTAATTATTAGATAAATGCAAATCAAAATGCCAGTAAGAATGGCCATTAACAAAAAAAATCTACAAACAAAAATTGCTGGAGAGGGTATGGATTTTGAAAGGTAACCCTGTTACACTGTTGATAGGAATATAAATTGATAACATCCACTATGGAGAACAGTTGGGAGTTTCCTTAAAAAACTAAAAATAGAGTTACCATATGACCCAGCAATCCCACCCCTGGGCATATACCGGGAGAAAGCCATCATTCAAAATGATACATGCACCCCAGTGTTCACTGCAGCACTATTTACAATAGCCAGGACAAGGAAGCAACCTAAATGTCCATCAACAGAGAAATAGATAAAGAAGATGTGGTACATATACACAACAGAATATTACTCATCCATAAAAAGGAGCAAAACTGTGCCATTTGCAGAGACATGGCTGAACCTAGAGACTCTGATACAGAGTGAAGTAAATCAGAAATAGAAAAATTAATATCCTATAACATCACTTAAAAGTGGAATCCAGAAATGATACAGATGAACTTATTTGCAAAGCTAAAATAGAGATACAGATGTAGAGAACAAATGTATGAATACCAAGGAAAGAAGGGGGTGTGGGATGAATTAGGAGATTGGAATTGACATGTATACACTATTGATACTATGTATAAAATACTGGAAATACTGGAACTTACTGTAGAGCTCAGGGAACTACTCAGTGCTCTGTGGTGACCTAAATGGTAAGGAAATCCAGAAAAGCGGAGATGTAGATATACGTATAGTTTATCTATGATAAAAAGCTGATGTTCACATCCAGGAAGCTCAATGACTCATCAGTTTTACTCTGATAGATATACTATATGTATATCTCTTGGTTCAATTTGCTGTACAGCAAAAACTAATACAACATTGTAAAGCAACTATACTCCAATATGCTATGCTAAGTCACTTCAGTCGTGTCCGACTCTGTGCGACCCCATAGATGGCAGCCCACCAGGCTCCCCCATCCCTGGGATTCTCCAGGCAAGAACACTGGAGTGGGCTGCCATTTCCTTTTCCAATGCAGGAAAGTGAAAAGTGAAAGTGAAGTCACTCAGTCGTGTCCGACTCTTAGCAACCCCATGGATTGCAGCCTAACAGGCTCCTCCGTCCATGGGATTTTCCAATAAGAATTGCTTAAAAAAAAAGAATAATATTAAATCTTAGTGAGAACAGAGAGAGTTTGTGCTGCTTGTGTTACAGTCAACTTCTTCCCTTCCACCTGGCCTTACTCATCATGATGGAAGTTCTGCTCTGGGTGCTTTATGGCCAAGAGGGTAGGACTGCTTCTCCTTTCAGCTCTCAGTCAAGGGATACTGTATCTTATCAAGAAGTGAAGGCCTCCAGTGTCTCTCACCTCCATTAATTGTGGGTTGCACAGGCTACATTCCTGGCAGAAGTGGCTCAGAGGTTGGGGTCTCCCTTCTACCATCTGGCTGCCACTCTAAGGCAGAGGCTCTGTCCCAGACAGAGAGTTGAGAATAGTGAGGCATCAATTGCCCTTGCTCCAACTCACTCATTGGCTGGAGATTCCACACGAAGAGACCACAGGTTACTGCTCCAGCCTAGCTTTCGCCACATAAAGCAAGGGTGTCACTCTAAAGAATGGACTGCTGTACCCACCTCCAGTTCTGGAGCAGTGGATCAGAGATTTGGCCCAGGGAAGAGGCAGTTTATACAAAGAAGCTCTCCTGAAAGAAAATGGCTTTTATTTGAAACACTACAGAAATTTAAACCTATAGGAACTCTTGAAAACTGTAGACATTGGGTGGAAATTTTTTTTTCTCAGAGAAGACTGAAAGAAAAGGAACAGGACCTCATAAAAATTCCACCAAGCTCACTGACATATAAAACGAGAGTACCAAAAGGAAAGGAGAGAGAGAAAGGAGCAGAAAACATATTAAAAATAAATATTGACAAAAAACTTTACAGATTTGATAAAAAGCTGATGTTCACGTCCAGGAAGCTCAATGAATCCTCAGTTTTACTCTTCCTCTTTCTGATCCCGTTTTCCAGACAACACTAAGAACACTTTCTTAAAACACAAATTGAATCATGTTTCCTTTATTTAAAATTCTCCAATGACTTCTTGTTGCATTTGTGTTAAGTGTTAGTCACTCAGTCATGTCTGACTCTGAGCCCACCAGGCTCTTCTGTCCATGGGATTTCCCAGGCAAAAAGACTGGAGTGAGTAGCCATTTCCTTCTCCAGAGGATCTTCTGGACCCAGGGACTGAACCCCAGTCTCCTGCATTGCAGGTAGACTGCCATCTCAGCCACCAGGAGGCATCCCCTTGTTGCATTTAGAATAAAAGTAATTAATCATGGCTTCCATGACTGCTGCTTATCTTCTGGTCTCCCCTGCAGCCTCATTTGACTCTGCTCAGACACAGGGGCCTTCTTCCATCTTCTCCATCACCCCAAGCTCTTTTCTGTTGCAGGATCTTTACACATGCTCTTTCCTCTGTCTGAAGCACTGTCTTCCCATTTTTTGTATTGCCATTTGTTTCTCTTTCCAAGCTTGAATGTTACTCTTTCAGAAATGACTTCTAAAACCATTTATCTTTTATTATTTTTATCTCAACTTCTGGTTTGATTTCTTTATGACAGTTATCACAGTTAAAAAAGAAAAATTATGGTAGGATACTCAAGAAGTTGTTAAAAATGGATTAATTCTGGTAAACAGAACTCAGTAATTGAGGTAAGGAAGTACATTTCCTTCCATAACAGAACCTTTAGTACAGTTTGACATATGCATGTACTACGTAAAATTTTTTTAATCTAGTTAAATTTTAAAATGCCCAATTCTTTAATGACTAACAGACAGCATCTATTTCATGAATGAATCAAAGACACAGTTATCAGATGTTTGCCTTAAGTTTGTTTCTTTGGTTTCCTAGTACCAAATAGGAAAACATTAAAAATAAAAAATAATTTACTGAACTCTAAGGAGGTTGTATTATCTTCTCTAGCTTTGAGGTTTAAGGCCCTAATTTCTGTATCCAACCCTGCTTATTGGACTCAAATGGTTTCAAGTTTTTTCACATTTGTAAGTAATAATGTGAAGAACATCTCCTGTATTTCAGAATATGACTTTAAAATAAAGCTTTAGAAATGGGATTATTAAGGAAGAATATGAGATTTTTTTATGAATTTTGCCACATTAACAAGATAAACAGCAGCTTGGATGGTCATTTTGGAATAAAACCTGGGACAGGTTATTGAAGACATTAAAGACAGATGTCAGAGATTTTTGAAAAGTTTGAAACCTGTAGATTCAGGATTGCAGTATTAATTCATAAGAGTGGAAAAAAGAAGAAATTGGAGACTGAGTGGAAGAGACTGGTTTCAGATGTAGGTTTACTTTCACAGTCTCTGTGTGCTCAAAACAATCATTGAAGTTCATGCCTATCCTCTATGATAACCAATGATATTAATTTTAATCCCTCCTTAGTTCTCACCTAGACTGTTAAATTTAGCCATAATTTGTATCCTGCCAAGTCTTCTTCTGTTGTACTGCCAGAATCCTCTTTGTCATATAAAAACTTGTTCTGTATCTCATTTCCCATTTCAAGTTTTATCAGTTCATCACTTGTGATGCCAACTTGACTCCTTCCTGTGCAGTTTGTAAGGCAGGCTTTCAGTCTCTGGCCCAGCCTCTCTTTCATGTCTCCCCCTACATTCTACCTTCAACCCAATATACCCTTCTTTGGATTTTGGAATTAGTAGCCACATAGTGTTATGGTACTATAAATGTTCATACCCCAGAAATGTATGCCTTTATGACAGTATTAGAAATTGAACTAGTGATATAGCCTTCAATAATTTTACTAGGAACCAGAAGACCTCAGTGATTTCAAAACAAAACCAGGCAAAGACATTTCTTTTACCCATTCTATGTTTTTCTGTCTTTGCTCACAACTCCCTGCTGTATTTTATGTGTCTTCTCTTTACTCCATTCTAAAAAAAAAAATAAATAAAACACCTCCTTTGATAAATTATTCCCTGCCTTTTTTCATTTAGATTTTTCTATGTTATATATGATGATTTTTTTCTCAAATCTTTTAAGCTTGTTCAATTAGTCTTATCTTTCAAAATGAGTTTCTTTTAATTTTACAGTATTCTGGCTGTATTGAGATAAAAACCTAATTCATGGTTTTGTCTTTGCCACACTTTATTTTGAGAAAAAGTAAATGAAGCAAGTTTTTTGGCCTTCTCTTAGCATGTGGATGTTTTTAAATGCTGAAAATGAAAAGAAAAGACCGTTTCAGTTTGGTCATAAAACTTCATGAGATTTCTAATTGAGAAAATTAAATGACTCAGGATTAGTAGACATATGCCAACTATGTTCTTCGTTTCCTCCCCTATAGGTCACTTCAGAAATTTGTTTGTTATTAGTTTGGGTTTGTAATGTGATCTTTGGATACCCCACTTGTGATGATGTTTTTGCACTATTATCATATCTATTCTTAGCTCAGATGTTTTTAGCATATGTATTTGCAGAAGATATACTTTAATATGCTACCATTTTTCTTCTGTACTTGTATAGAAACTCAGGAGAATTAAAAAGAAAAATGTAATTGTGTGGTATCACTTACTTGTTGCATTTTTTAAGTCAGTTACTTAATCTATTATGATTTTATTTCATACTTTAATTTGGCAGATTTGTAAATTTTTTGAAGCAAAGGGCAGTCATTGAATTAAATATTTTTGAGATTGATAGTTCTTAAATACTATATAGAGTAAATTTTTGCTCATTTAATTAACTTACCCATTTACAATTTAATTGTGCATTGAAGGCACACTAGTCTATGTTCTTCACAGACTACTTGTGTTATTGGGAGACAATAGGGATTGCAAAGATTTTTAAATAAATTGGCTTTTGAAACATGGTAGACTGCCTTTTGTAACTTTCTCTTCAACTACAAACACATAAAAATGCTGAATAAATTGTAACCAAAATGTGGTAAGAAATATAAAACAAAGCTTCAAAGAAAGGAAGGGACATCTTGCTGACTTGTGTGGTGGTACTGGTGGTTCAGTTGCTAAGTTGTATCGGACTCGTGCGATCCCATGGACTGTAGCCTGCCAGGCTCCTCTGTCCATGGGATTCTCCAGGTGAGGGTTCTGGAGTGGGTTGCCATTTCCTTCTCCAGAGGATCTCCTGGACTCAGGAATCGAACCCTGGTCTCCTGCATTGCAGGCAGATTCTTTACCAACTGAGCTATAAGGGAAGCCCTGATGACTTGTATGCTGCTGCTGCTGCTAAGTTGCTTCAGTCGTGTCCGACTCTGTGCAACCCCATAGACGATGGCCCACCAGGCTCCCCTGTCCCTCAGATTCTCCAGGCAAGAACACTGGAGTGGGTTGCCATTTCCTCCTCCATGCATGAAAGTGAAAAGTGAAAGTGAAGCCGCTCAGTCGTGTCTGACCCTTAGCGACCCCATGGACTGCAGCCTACCAGGCTCCTCCGTCCATGGGATTCTCCAGGCAAGAGGACTGGAGTGGGGTGCCAGGGAGGTCCAAACTGGAGGGGTAAACACTCCAGTCGGTGCTCCCACAGGGAGGAAGGGTAGGAACATAGGTCCTGACATTTGGAAGTTTAAGTTTTAAATATTCCATGGAAGTCAAGACATGATTTGTTATATCTGCTCCCTTTCCCTCTTTGCTGATTATTTTATGATGGATGGTTGCTGTTGTCATTTTACTGTGGCCCATTTTCAGTGGGTATTGCTTTATTCACAGGAATCCCAGGAACCGTGGGAGTGAACATGATAGTGTGGAACGATTATACATTTCCTTTTTTCAGGCTCCTCCCCTGGGACTAGGTACTTACCCTAGATTTCATTGCTATGGATTTTTCCAAACTGCTGAGTTAATTTAAATTCAGTGGCTTAAGCTTAGATTTTTCTGTCTCATTGGGGAATCATCTCCTCTCATCACCTTTTTAAAACAGAGAACAGTTCTTTCAAGCCCAGTATTAGAGGACTCATTTCTAAGCATCACTTGTGTATTCCCTAAACCATGTCTCCTAGAAGTTTAGATCATAAACTATCAGGAAAAGACTAAATAAAAGGTAGAAAAATGGGTTCATAATGAAAAAGAAAATAGGAAGCAATGAACAGGGAGAGTTTTTTAATCCATTCATCAAAAAATATTAAGCATCTCTAATCTAATCTATGGAGAAGGCAATGGCACCCCACTCCAGTACTCTTGCCTGGAAAATCCCATGGACGGAGGAGCCTGGTAGGCTGCAGACTATGAGGTCTCGAAGAGTCGGACACGACTGAGCGACTTCACTTTCATTTTCCCCTTTCATGCATTGGAGAAGGAAATGGCAACCCACTCCAGTGTTCTTGCCTGGAGAATCCCAGGGACGGGGGAGCCTGGTGGGCCACCGTCTATGGGGTCGCACAGAGTAGACACGACTGAAGCGACTTAGCAGCAGCAGTAGCAATCTAATCTAAGCATCTCTAATCTAATCAAGAGGAACTAAAGAGCCTCTTGATGAAAGTGAAAAAGATAGTGAAAAAGCTGGCTTAAAACCTAACATGCAAAAAACTAAGATTACGGCATCCCTTCCCATCACTCCATGGCAAATAGATGGAGAAACAATGGAAACAGTGACAGATTTTATTTTCTTGGGCTCCAAAATCATTGTATTGTAGATGGTGACTGCAGCCATGAAATTAAAAGGCACTTGTTCCTTGGAAGAAAAGCTGTGACCAAAATAGACAGCATATTAAAAAGCAGAGACATTACTTTGCCGACAAAGGTCCGTCTAGTCAAAGCTACGGTTTTTCCACTAGTCATGTATGGATGTGAGAGTTGGACTATCAAGAAAGCTGAGCACTGAAGAACTGATGCTTTTGAACTGTGGTGTTGGAGAAGACTCTTGAGAGTCCCTTGGACTGCAAGGAGATCCAACCAGTCCATCCTAAAGGAAATCAGTCCTTAATATTCATTGGAAGAACTGATGCTGAAGCTGAGGCTCCAATACTTTGGCCACCTGATGTAAAGAATGACTCACTGGAAAAGACCCTGGTACTGGGAAAGATTGAAGACAGAAGGAGCAGGGAATGATAGAGGATGAGATGGTTGGATGGCATCACCGACTCCATGGACATGAGTTTGAGCAAGCTCTGGGAGTTGGTAATGGACAGGGAAGCTTGGCCTGCTGTAGTCCCTGGCGTCACAAAGAGTCGGACATGACTGAGCAACTGAATTGAACTGTCTTCTTGGTGCTTAGCTTTATTGGTGAGAAAGAACTAAATAGAATTTCTTAAATTATTTTAAAGACATCATTGAAAAAAAATTAGTGTACTGCTTAAATACCAAATGAGCACAACTGAAAGAGAAACAATCATGTGATTATAACAGCAGTGGTAGTTGTAGTAGCAGCTGCTAACATTTTTAAGCACTTCCTTTATAGCAGGCATTGCCCAAAGTATTTTATGGAGTTATTTTACAAATGTGAAAACCAAAGAAAGCACAGAGAAGTTAACATTGAGGCAGGGTCATGATGCTGTGTGACAGGCTTCTTAAACTGCACACTTAATCACAATGTGTATTTATCAAATATATTTGCCACAAATTTCCATGTTTGCATTATTATACATTTGCTATGTGTTATTTGGTTCATTGGTGGCAAAATGGCTGATCTAGTTTAAAATCAATTTTGCCTGCCACTTAATAAATCTTGCTGTGTTTGCCACTTTTTATGTAAAAGTGCAGAATTTCATGCATTTAAAAGAAATCGTCTCACAGAGTGAGTTAGCTTCAATTCCTAAGAAATTAGAGTTCCCAAAGAATCAAGCACATTTGGTTTAACAGATACCTCATGCAAAGAGTTGACTCATTGGAAAAGACTGATGCTGAGAGGGATTGGGGGCAGGAGAAGAAGGGGATGACAGAGGATGAGATGGCTGGATGGCATCACTGACTCGATGGACGTGAGTCTCAGTGAACTCCGGGAGTTGGTGATGGACAGGGAGGCCTGGCGTGCTGCGATTCATGGGGTCGTAAAGAGTTGGACACAACTGAGCGACTGAACTGAACTGACTAAAGCCTTTCTCTTCTGTAGTTCTGTTCCATAAGCTATTTAATCTTGAAAAAACGTTGCTTTGTGATTCTAGATTAATTATTAATTAATGACTAAGTCTTTGTTTAAAATTAGTTAAAAAATCTTTATAATTGGGTCATAAATATCTAGAGTGATTTTTTAAAGTTTAGCTTAATGCTTATTTCTTCTATTAAGAGTAACATTTTTTCCTTAGCAATTTCATTTTTGGTATTTATGTTAAGTGCCAGAAGAAAACTGATTGTGGGACATTATTGATCTACTTGTAAAATTAAAAATTTAACCGAATTTTATTTGTTGTCATAAAAATTTTCCCTGAAATTTCAAATTCCATCAGTCATAATTTTTCTTTACTGTAATATTCCTATCATGCATTTAACCCATACTGCTTCATATTCTACTTACATGTGTGTGTCTTTCCTTATTGGATAATCAGCTTCTATGGAGCAGGAACCCTATCATATATTAATACATCCTTATATCTTGCCTTTCATCTTCCTCTCAAGCTGGAAGTTATTGCCTTGCCCAAGGTGGACAGTTTAAATTGTGATAGCAATAAGTTAAAGTGTGCAATAGAATTTTAGAAGTTGCTTAAACCAACCTAGATAGCATATTCAAAAGCAGAGACATTACTTTGCCAACAAAGGTTCGTCTAGTCAAGGCTATGGTTTTTCCTGTGGTCATGTATGGATGTGAGAGTTGGACTGTGAAGAAGGCTGAGTGCCGAAGAATTGATGCTTTTGAACTGTGGTGTTGGAGAAGACTCTTGAGAGTCCCTTGGACTGCAAGGAGATCCAACCAGTCCATTCTGAAGGAGATCAGCCCTGGGATTTCTTTGGAAGGAATGATGCTAAAGCTGAAACTCCAGTACTTTGGCCACCTCATGTGAAGAGTTGACTCATTGGAAAAGACTCTGATGCTGGGAGGGATTGGGGGCAGGAGAAGGGGACGACAGAGGATGAGATGGCTGGATGGCATCACTGACTCAATGGACGTGAGTCTAAGTGAACTCCGGGAGTTGGTGATGGACAGGGAGGCCTGGCGTGCTGCGATTCACGGGGTCGCAAAGAGTCGGACATGACTGAGTGACTGATCTGATCTGATCTGAAGCCCTAGAGAGAGGGGTAAGGTGAGGATAGTAAAGTGATCTAATAAGAAAGAGAATAGGAAGAAAATACTGCTCTGTGAATATGCCTTACATCTTGAGCTACTCTTCTGAAAGGGGAGGATGAATCTTCAGGTCATCAGAATGGGTGAATATTTGATGTCTCCCCTTTATAGTAAAGAATAATTTCTTTATGTTAATACAGTATTTCTTATTATCTAGTGAGTCATTTGTCCAACCTGTTCATTGTAGTCAGCATAATTAAGAACCACTAGAAGAACAGGATCAGGAGTTTCCCTGATTGAAAAATAAATAATATTGCTATGGCTCTTGGTGGGCTGGTCCTTGTGGATTCACTATTATATCATGTTTCTTTGACTTCCCACTCTTTGAAGTTTATTTGTTATGCATTGTGATTTTTTATGGAAATCGAATAGATGATTTGGGAAGAGCCAAGTACACTGTGGTCAAGCTCTTGGCCCACGTGACCTTCCTAGTTCTTAATTCTTTGTGAGTTCTTCATACTGAAGAAATTGGGTCACTTCAACAATACCTTGCCCTCCCTGCAAATTGATATCAATTGGCCAAACAAATGAAATCATTATCCTGGGCTTTCATCTTTGTCTTTGTAAACTTTCAGACTGCTATATCTTCTAACCAAATGTTAGAATGCATCCAACTCTAGAATGTCTGGTTTTCTTTTCTCCTCCATACTATTTTGTACTATTTTTCCTCCATACAATTTATTTTCCCTCATCACTTCCTCGTTGCCTCATTGGCTCCTTTCTGTTCATTGTCTCCTACGTGGATCCTCTCTATCCTCTTGCATGCTCTCATCTCTATGACTCTGGCTGTCTGGAGAACATTGAGGCATTTTTTTGGTTCATGCTTACATCTGTGTCTTCCGTGAAAACATATTTTTTCTCTATTTCCTATGTTCAATTGTCTTTAACATTCACATTGATTGAATGCCTTTATTTTCTCATTGTCTTATCGTTTCAGCACACACACACACACACACACTCTCACACACACATAGGAGTGCTAAGTCTCGTCAGTTATGTCCAACTCTTTGCAACCCTTGAACTGTAGCCCACCAGACTCCTCTGTCCATGGGATTCTCCAGGCAGGGATAGTGGAGTGGGTTGCCATGTCCTCCTCCAGAGGATCTTCCCAGCCCAGGGATAGAACCTGCATCTCCTGTGGCTCCTGCATTGCAGGCAGATTCTTTACCACTGAGCCACCTGGGAACTATATATATATGTATAAATTCACTGATGGTTAAATGAATTCTGGCTCCAGTAGAGCCAAACAAGAATCCTGGTCACTTTCCCTTCCTCCAACCTCTATCCTGAATAGCAGGATCTGTTTTGGTTTTTTTTTCATTATTGTTTAGTTCTTTTCTCTTCTTACTTTATACATACCATATAAGGTTGCTAGTATCTCTGATCAAGTCCTTTGATGAGAATTTCTAATAAAATGAACTGCTCTTGCAAAACATCACAGGACCTCAGGGATTTAGTGCATGTAATTCTCTATTTGAAAGCATTGCTGATAGTACCCCAGAACTGCAACAGTGTTCTACCCAGCAGGAGGGACTTTTATTACATACCCTATCTGGCACACACTGCTATTGTACAAATACCAGACCCTGATGATGTTCGTGATGATGGTGACAGTGTGGGTGAATGTTTTGAAGGCAAAAGGACAGAAGTAGGAGGAGAACAGAGACACCAGTAATGAGGTGGGGGTAGTGGAGAGCATGAGTCAAGAAGAAATAGCTGCTGAGACAGATGGATTATAACATGTGTTAGTTTATCTTCGTTCGCCTGCCTCTGGGTTTTAAAAGGAGCCAACAGTACCACATCAAAGTTGTCACCATTAAACCATCCAGACTGCTCATTCTCCCCTGCTTCAGTCCATGTGGCTTTCAGAGGGCTGATGTGCCTCCATTTTATCGCCTCAGTCACCCAACTCATGTGGGGTGAGGGTGGGGAGTGAGCTAAAAGATAGTTAGGTAAAAATAAGATGAAGATTTAATTAAAGTTCCTGAGTGCCTGCCAGATTTAATGTAATTCTCAAAGCAACTTTCCAACACCAACATTCTATTAGATCCACACACCAGAGGACACGGTGATGCAGCCACATCCTGGCCTTCTTTGCTTACGTCACTGCCCCTTCGGTATGCCTCATCCTGGTTTGGTTTGCACCCCAGGAAAGGCTTCATCTTCTCTCTGGGCATAATGCTTTTCCAACAGAGCACTGCTTTTGTTGTTGCTTCTTATTGCTGAAGGGGAGTGAAAGGAAGATACTAATCTAGATGCATGGCAAATATCTTACATTTGTTTCATCCCAGCCTGATTGTTGCCAGGCTTATGGTGTATGTTGGCAATTAGCTTTGTAGTGCTGTGTGTTAGGAACTGGGAATGACAAGTGGCACAATAGTAAGGGTGTTATTGAGTGAAAAAGGTGATCAGAATGTAGATGGAGGATTTTTAGAGTACGGTTTGATCATCCTCTTGATTCCATCATCCACATTCATTTTGAGTTCAGGTTAATGATGCTTGAAAGTTTTTTTTTAAATATAAGTCACCTTTGACTGGTTTCATTTTCTATCACTAATGTAAGTGATGGACTTTTTTTTCTTTGTTTTAAAATAATAGATGGAAGAAGGAATAGGGAACTAAAAGAGAAGCAGCATGTTGAAAATAGGGAAACATTAAAAAAGATAAGACATTAATTTTTTTTTCTCTAGCTCTTGCCTGAGGTTTGGAAAAATGAGGTATGAAAAATGTGTCATTCAGTGTCTTGAATATATTCTACTGTGGTCATGTCACTATAATTGGGGTAACAAAAAAAAATAATTTTTACCGTTTTACTGACTAAATTTCCTTTTGTTTATCTAAATGGCCTGCATTTTGTTATATATGCTTGGTGGAAAATAATGTGATTATTAGTTTGTACCATATATAATATTAAGAATACAATGTTGGTTTCATTTTAATGACCTTTCTTACTTAAAAAAGAAACAGCTCTATGGATATCCTTAAAATCCTTGAATTTTAATGTCTTTAGATTTGTGCTCATCTTTATGATATTTGATAAGTAATTATTTACAGACTTTATGGAGTTTTTAAGAAATTAGAACTCCCATTTTAAGTTCAGTGTCTTCCAGGGCTGAAATGCCCCTGCCATTTGCAAGGATGAGTTTGGTGCAGGGCTGTTTCTGTCAGGCAGGGAATGGAGAAGTGGGTGTTGGGACTAGCAACCAAACTTCCTCTTCTTAGTGTTCTGTTCAAGTTTTTTCCAGCTTCTAGGGACCTTCTTTATAAGTGGATAAACTAAGGTGGTCAAGTTGGAAAAGTGTTCTCTAGATATTTGTCTTATAGACTCTGTTAATTTTGTCTGAATGTTAATCTTTAGTTTAAAACAATGATACCATAGATTTGGACTTGTTGAAACAATTTCAGTTTCTGTTCATGCTATTTCTATCCTTCTGTTTTTAATTCTGGTCTCATTTAATTTAGGTTTAGCTGTTTCTTTACAACTCTTACATGGAGACATTGAACAAATCAGAAGGGAATACTCATCAGTATTTTCTCATGGAGTATCCATCACCAGGAAGTTGGGTTTTTCTAATATTATTATGCCTGGTAAGTGACTCAGAATGAACCACATGATGAAATATGGCTATTTTGTCTCCTTTTGGCACTTGAGAAAGTTTTCAAACTGTCAGCTTCAAAGAGTTCAAATGGGCTGTGCTGAAGAATAAATTGAAATACTTAATTCTTTTTTTTTTTTAATCTTTACATTTTTTTCACATCAGGATGGATAACTTGTAGGGGCCATGCCTGCTTTTCATTATGACCATAATAAGAAGGAAAACTGAAGTTGAATTCAGAAAATATTTTACCCTTTGGTGGGAAGTATTATTGAAGTCACTTAGGGGAAATCCTTACAAGTTTTGATAAGAACATTTATTAAGCAATGGTTAGCCTTTCTTGGAGGATTTTCCACCAGAGGTATATATGTATGTACTAAGCAGCCATATGCAAATACCATATGTATTTTTAGTTCTATTTGTATATGTACATCAGATCTATATTAGCAACCAAAGGAGACTCCAAAGGAAAATCCCAAAAAGTGTTTCTGAGTGAAAATGGTAGAGATTAAGGAGATTCACACTATCAAAGTAAATGCCAAGTAATAGTCTTTCGTAGGGATCTGCATCCTACCCTACACAACCGAGCAAAAAAATAGAAAAACCAAACAGTCTCAAATTGTTGACAGTATTTTTAGAAACAAGATCCTTTAAGTCGCTGTTTAAATCCCATGTGTAAAAAGCGAACCATGAATATTGCTTCAGACGAGGCCCCTGTTACAGCTGTAAGACTTAGTGGTGGGCTTGTTATCCATAAAGACCTAACATGTTGCAGAAACTGACCGGCATTGATCGCTATGACATTTGATCTCCTGATGGAAGTCACTTACGCAGGGAGGGCTAAGAGAACGGCCTGGGAAGTTTCCTGACATGACCTGACCCAGCTTAAAGACCCACTCTGCCTGAGCATCTCCTGTTTCTATTGTCAAAAATGACTGTTTATAGCACTGTTTACTTGATGGCATGTTATC
Source organism: Bos indicus x Bos taurus (assembly GCF_003369695.1). Taxonomy (NCBI): domain Eukaryota; kingdom Metazoa; phylum Chordata; class Mammalia; order Artiodactyla; family Bovidae; genus Bos; species Bos indicus x Bos taurus. The sequence goes on along the minus strand of NC_040079.1, from coordinate 63,292,490 downwards.
CATTGGCTCTTGGAACCATTCATTATTTCCTTCAGTTGCTATAAATAGCTAGTATTTCCTCTTCAGCAGAAAAGAAAAAAATTTCATCCCACTGGGAAGCAAATTGATGGGTAAATCTAATATAAAAAACATATTTTAGAACAGAATGCAGCCAGCTGCTGGAAGAATTCCTCAGCTTGGTCTCCGAGCAGTATCATTGAGAAATGGAAAAAATATCAAGCAACATGACACTTCACTGGCTGAATAATTGTCTGGGATGTGCTGTGCTCACGCAGCTCTTGTCTGGCTTTAATGATGGAAATGAACTTACTGTGGAATCAGGCTTGCTTCTGTCCCTTCCCTGCACCACGTGATAATGGCAGGGTTGTGCTGACCAGGGACTCAATCTTCCCAGACACATGTCTGTAGTGCCTGAGACTGCAAGAGATTTTTTTTAAAGCACTTTCTTTTTCTTCCATTTTTTTCTTCTTCTTTGGCTTCTGAGTCTTACAAATTGGATGAAGAAAGGAGAGATGTGTGTATAAACTTAAACAGCTGAAAAGAAAGCAACTTTACAACTCAATGGAATGTTTTACATTGGCAAACATAACAGTCGTTGTTTTGTTTTTCTTTATTTTCAGAATTATGACTTGCCAATTAATTTTCATTCTCTCACTCGTGGCTTTGATGAAAATTTGAGCTGAGTTTTCAATGAGAAAAACGTATATGAACAGCATTTCTGATCCCAGTGTTGTACTGACAGTCTGCTAATGTGATGGTTTTTTTTTTTTTTTCTCTAGACTTGTCCTCCAGGGTTAATTTTGTGTTCTGATAGAGGTCAGGATGGGTGAGGCATGTGTTTATACCTACAGGACCTTCATTAACTTAGTCACTGCCTTTCTGCAGAATGAATTATCTGTGGTCCGGACACTAATGGGAACATACACACAACTTTTCTTGAGGGTCACAGAATGTCATCAATGCCAAACTCTTTTTGGAATGGGAAAAACATGGAAATAGAGATTCATCTCTTGGTCTGTCTTTTACACGGGTTGATCTCTGGAATATCATCTGGTATAAAGAGGCAACCTGCCCCTCTGTTTCTGCCTTGTCACGAAGTCCTCTGTTACTAAGGGTCGGTCATTCAGCACTTTATTTCTTAGCCTTACCGAATTTCCAAAGAAGAAAATTTTCCCTCTGTGAAGCTCCATTACTGCCACCTACAAACCAAATAACCCTGCAGAAAGTTCCATGGTCTGGTCTCTGAGCTTATGAGAGGGAGGGCGCTGAAAATGTTTCAATCAGTGCTCTCCAGTAGAAATACAATACAAGCCACAAATGTACCTTTAACTTTTCCAGTAACCACTTGGAAAAAAGGTAGGAAGAAAGAGATGAAATTAATTTTAACAGTATATTTTATTTAACCCAATGCATCCAAAATATCCTTTTAATACATAGTCCATATAAAAATTTTGTAATGAGTTGTTTTACACTATTTCACCTTAAGTCTTTGAAGGCTGGTAACTGTTATACTTTACAGCACATCTCTTTTCAGCCAAGTCCCATTTCAAGGACTCAGTTGCCACGTGTAGCAGTGGTTACAGGATTGAATAGCCAAGCTCTAATGTCTTAACAGACTGTACAAGCAGAGCTTGAACCTTTGCTGAATATCAGGAAGGAGTAATTTTCCACCCCCCAGACGTTTTGGAACAAAGTCGGCTGATGTGTCAGGCATGTCATGGGCGATCAGGCCATGCCCTCCTCCCACTGTAAGGGTCCACTCTTATTCTGAGTTTATGGAGTCATCCTGGTCTCCATACTTTATCTTCCCTACCTGTACGCACTCTCCTGGAGACTCATTCTCGTGTGTGTGTGTGTGTGTGTGTGTGTGTGTGTGTGTGTGTGTGTGTTTTAGTCACTTAGTCATGTCCGACTCTTTGCGACCCCATGGACTGTGGCCCACCAGGCTCCTCTGTCCATGGATTCTCACATATCAACCAGTAAAACTATCCCTGTTTGTTGTGTGTGTGTGCTCAGTGGCTCAGTTGCATCCAACTCTTTGCGACCCCATGGACTGTAGCCCACCTGGCTCTTCTGTCCATGAGATTCTCCAGGCAAGAATACTGGAGTGGGTTGCCATTTCCTCCTCCAGGGGATCTTCCTGACCTAGGGATCAAACCCACATCTCCTGTGTCTCTTGCATTGCTAGGTGGATTCTTTACCACTGAGCCACTCTAATTAATACCTTCCAGTGCATTCAATTTTAGTACATCTTTAAAGTTCTTAATCCTACAAGGAATTATGGGGAAGTCGTAGAATGATGGGGCCATGAAGGGTTGAGATTTGGAGACTAAAAGACCTTGCTAAAAATTATTAATAGAGCCTATGTTTCAAATGGTTGCCAGCAATAGTAGCTGTGATAGTGACTTCAAGATTTACGTTTATTTTCCAAGTGTCTTCAAGAGTAAGCCTCCTTTTTGTTTTTAGGCAATAGTTCAGGTAAGTCAAACTTCTATTTGGTCAAAGTTGACTAGATAATGATTTATAAGACTTGGGAATGAAAAATGTTGTAGGTATGTTTGCCTCCCATTTAAAAAGATATATAGTTTTATTCTTTTAAATATATATATATATATATATATATATATTATTAGTATTATTTACCACTTACTGGAAGAGATATGTACATCACCAGATGGAATTGCCTCAAATAATCATTCTTTTAGAGAAAGAGGTGGGAACCTACTTGACTTGGTCTTCTCTAAAAAATATATCCTAAATCTAACTAAAATTCACCACCTCCCAGGCAAAGTCATGGACCTCTGCATCACACAGTTGCAACTGGCCTGTTTAAATCTGAACCCCCTGATCATGCCCTTACCAAGGGGACGGTGGTCTCTTAACCAATGAATGCCACAGTGACCAAGGAGAGAGAGAGGCTAAGAGTCTATAGTGTCACCCTAAGGGTGGATCCCCACCCAAGTTCACAGTGGGGGAGAGGCTGGTGCCCCCAGATTAGGAAGCTGACATGCCTCACTGCCCGTGGGTGTAGGACTTTCCCCAACTGCTACTATCAGAGATGCGTGTGTTGTCCTAGAGTGTAAAGGGCACCCTGTTCCTGCTCCTTTTTCTCTGCACTGCTGCCTGGAAAGCCCCTCATGACTGCTGTTGCTCATTTGCCAGTGTTTGTTTGATAGTCATAAAAAAAAAAATTAATTTCCTCCAATATTGTAAAATAATTAGCTTCCAATTAAAATAAATAAATTTAAATTAAAAAAATTAAAAATCTACCCCCTCAAAATTTCAACACCTCAGAGTACTCTTTTAAAATAAAACAGAAACAAGAACACCAGCTATGTTTTACTCAAGCATACTGCATGAGAGAAATCCAAAGTTAATTTTTCATCTCATGCATAAATTTTCCATGTATGTGGTTTGCTTTGATTTCAATTACCTGGGAAGCTTACCCTTGCCCCTTGCTCTGTCCCCTCCTTGAAGATGTCCTGAGGTGACGGAAGTTTAAGTGTGCATGGCATATTGTATTCATTTCCTATGACTGCTGTAACAGATCAGCACAAATGGAGTGGCTTAAAACAATGCAAATGGACTACAGTTCTGGGCGTGAGAAATTTGCACGGGTCTTTCTGGGCTAATATCCCAGTATTAGCAGGGCTGTATTTCTTCTGATGATTCTGAAGGAGAATCCATTTCCTTGCCGTTTCTAGCTCCTGGAGGTGGCCTGTACTCCTTGGCTCATGGCCCCACATCATTCAACCTCTGATTCTCTCATCGTATCTCCTTCTCTGACTCTGACTTTTTGCCTCCCTCTTATAAGGATCTTTGAAATTAAATTGAGCCCATTCTCATAATCAAAGAAAATTTTCCCATCATAAGAGTCTCAACTTAATCATGTCTGTAAAACCCCTTTTGTCATGTAAGGTAACCTATTCACAGGTTCATGGGATTAGGACCTGGACATCTTTGGGGAGGTAAGGAAGTGCCTGCTACACACACAAAGGGCCATCCGGCTCAGCTACATGTCCAGTGCATGAATTTCTTCCTCGGGTCCCGGGGGATGGTTTCCTGGCTGTACTTGAGTACTTAAATGGCCAAGATCACATCATCACATCTCATGTCATCTCTCAAAATGACTTCCTTCATGTTGAACTCGTTTCCTTTTACCTTCTATCCACTGGGTTGAGTTTTTCTGCTTGTAACCTCAACATTTCAAAGCTCAGTTAACTTCTTGTCACCCTCATCTCTCCACTGATGAGTGCCTTCTCTGTATTGTTTATGGTCTGAAGCATACATGTTCTGTCTCGTTCCTAGAAATGAAATCATTGCTTAACAACAGGTCTGGCCAATTAGGGTGGGACTAATATCTCCCTTGTTTAGGGCATTGGTTTTTTGGAGGCAAAGGCTGAATTGCGCTAGTTTATTTGATGAATGTTCTTACCTGTTGAATTACATTTTCATGGGTAAACAGAGATACTGGTAATACATTGGACATGTTTCTTAACATGTTTCTTAATCTCTGTACTTCAGTTTCCTTATCTGTAAAATGGAAATAATAGGACCTTGTTATAAGGTTTATGTGAGGATTTAATGAGATATTCTACTTACAGCACTTGGCAAAGTACCTGACTACTGTGTAACTATCTACTACTAAGCACCATCATCATAATCTAAGTTCACAAAAATCCTATAGTCATTTACATATAGTCTTTTGTTTTTAAGAAGTATGGAAGCTTTTATTTTCCAGCTTCAAAAGTGACAGTAATTGTCTAGCACAGAAGAGGCACTGGATAGTCCCTATGGCTGGGGACAGTGTTTTACTTGGTGTGATGAGCTCGTCCTCTGTGACTTTATCCAAGGCATTCATAGGACAGAATCAAGGTTTACAGAACTGATAAAAGCCTGTTGCCCATTGAGGATAAGCCACAAATCAACCCCATTGATTGTAGTTACTGAACTCTTTTTGAATTTGTTCCTACTGCTGTGGCCTTATCTTTATCTTGTCTACAGTGATATTTTGAAGGCTTCCCAGCGAAACAGGGCCTGTGAAACAGAGGAAAGTGTCAAGCACATCAAACTTACAGAGTAATAAATTTAAGAGGTGCAAGGTGTTAATAAACATTGTCAGGCAAGTAGCTTTTCATGATTGGTGCTATGACTCCATTTCATACTCACCTTATGATTTCTCTCTTAATTACCCAGGATTTGCTTTCTCAACATCATTTGGGCTTATTAGTTTCCTTTAGGTTGGCTTTCTCTAGAGTCAACCTCAAGTGTATTGACTTTAATTAACACTTGTTTCAACTTTATCCTTCGACATATTTTGGCAAAACATGGCACCTTGCAGTATTAGAACACAGCAAGCTATGGATTCCTGAGGGGGGTGGACGCATGTAGAATGTCATCCAGGAGAAATGTTCTTGTCATGTTTTCTCTTTTCAGAGAAATCTTACTTCAGTCTAAAAACTTTGCAAAATAAAAATTTTAAAAGAAGTTTGGGGGAAGATAAAGAGGGTTTCAGGGACAGTTGCAGTTAAAGAACAGAAAAGTACAATGTGTGTATAAGGTGTTTTTATTTATGAATGTGTTGTATTCTAGAAATTCTACAGAAAAGGAAACAACAAAGCAGCCTTGTCCCTGCTACTGGCTCTCCCACCCCTACCCCTGCCTTTACCACCTTCCACTTGAGTGACACAGACACGTGAGGCCCAAGGTTTATCTTGCCCTGTCTAGACTAATGTCACAGACAGGAGACAGTGGCAGGGAAAGTTGGTATCCAGATCTCCTTATTCCAGTCTTCCCGAGACCCTACATTCTTTAGGCTTATTTGAACTCAGAAGAGAGAGAAGAATCCAGCTCAGTTATAAGCTAACCCAGCTGCAGGGGTCCATTTGGGAAGCAAAGGCTTTGGAAAGACAGCCTCGCTTCCACAGATGTCTCATCCTCTTAGTGAGGGCTTCTCTCATGGGACAGCCCCTCTGCCTCAGTCAGCACCCTGTCCCCTTCTCTGTCTCACTTTGATCCATAGCTCTTAGCATTATTCAGGGTGCTCTGTGTTTTACTTCTTTGTTCAAAATCTTTTCCTACTAGACTCTAAGCTCTGCTGCAAAGGCATTTTTGCTTTGTCCTTTGCTGAGTCTGCTGGACTTAAGATAACATCTGACACATAGTAGGTGCTCACAGTCTATTTGCTAAATGAATACATGGAGAAAGAATTTCGTGGCCCTGGTGGTATTTTACTCTCCCTCCATCCCTGTTCCTCTGCAGGGCCCAGCCTGCACACAGCAAGAAACAGGTTGTCTTGCAGACCTTCCTCTCTCCACTTTGCTTAAGCCAGAATTACTGGCCCTGCCAATAGATGAATATTGGAAGTCCCCCTCCCAAGAAATACTTACTCTTCATATCCAGGACAGTTAATCCCCATGTGGTTTGGACAGGCTGATCACTCATTATGAGAAATTTCTAAGGTAAAAGCCCCTGTAGCTGCACTTCCCATTAATCAGTGTGTGTTTTATAGGCTGTGTGTCACCTCAACCACTCATCACATGTCACCTACTCCAGAAGCAAAGGAATTTTCCTACTGTTGTGTGTGGGGGGGGTGTGTTCTAAAGTACCTTGATTTTTGTATTGTTTTTTTACCTGGCAAATCTGTTCATGCGAACAGTATTGTCAAGAATTTCCCCTCAGACAGTTGTTGAAATAGCACATGTGCAGACCATTAGCACTGCAGGCCTGTTTTGAGTTGAAACTGGTGAATTTGGAAGACATAGTTTGTGAGCTTATTTATTCTGCATTGGAATTGTTAAAATAAATAGTGTTGAGAATGTATGTGTGTATGTATGAATATATATATATATATATAAATATATAGAAACTTAATGATAACTATATAGTAATTAAATGAATCAGGTTATAAAACTGTAGAGAATTTGTGAACTTTGTGGGGTAATATTTTCCTAATTTTTTAAAAAATTGAGATGGTTAAACAAGGAAACTTTCAGAGCATGCAAATGTGTGTGTTGAAATATGTTGCTTTTCTCCTGGAGTTCCAAGTTCATTGCCTTCTCAAGTTGGTTGTAGGAGCTACATGAGAGAACTAAGAAATTCATAAGACAGAGACCACTGTATCAGTTGTTTCCATTAATGTATTCCTTACATACACTTTCTAAAGAGGGTGTGAGATTTCATCTTTTTTAGAACTTATTCAGTGTCTCCCTTTTGTGGCCCATCTGTTTCCTGGTCAGGCAAGGTCATTTGCAAATGATGCTCTATTAAAAGTCCCCTTTGTGGAGGAAGGTGGCCACGCACACTGGTATTCCCCCATAGTTTTGAAAGCGAGGGTACTTTCTTATATACATTTCGGTCAGGAAGTTTGATAAATTTCCCAAATGTGGGTACATTTGTGTGGTTATTGTTCCTTCTGGTGATTTGCTTTCTTAAGGAGAGGTTTTTTTTGTTTTTTGTATTTTTTAATTAGAACAAAGCAGTATTGCTTTTGAGTGTTCAAATGTTTGGAAGCAGTGTTAAGTAAAAGTACATTCAACCTTGCTGACCTCGCCAGTATTTACCTTCAAAAACTTTCTAGTCACACGTTGTTGACTTACTTCTCATGTCCGTATCCACTTATTGCCTACCCTTAATTTAATTCTTACAGGAGAAATAAAAGCAGGTTGTCAAGCATGTTTGCCTCTCTTTGCTAGTTGGCATACAATTTCTATTTTTTTTTTCTTGCAGTAGTAAGAAAGGGGCAAAATGAAAAAGCATTCAAGTTTCATAAATAGCCAATGGAGAAAAAACAATAGATGATATATGTGTACATAGACTAGGTCAGTTTGAATCCAGGACCTTTCTCATTTGTTTTATAGCTTGGTGGCAAGAAATATTAAGCCAAATGTCTCTGTATGACTGAATTATTCTACATCTGTGTTTGTAAAGCACTAATCTGGATTCTTCCAGGGGTGAGATCATTTCGTCCATGAAATTTAGAAGATTGAAATTGTAACTGTACCCTTTGCAGTCCTATCATTTTCTTCCACTTAAGTATTTCTTCTTCTCTAAGTGCCTTGACTATAAAGTATTGAGACTAGTTGCTTTGAACCACCCCTGCTCAGCTGTCATTCTGTAATCACACCTCATAAATGAAATGAAGGAAATATTGAAAAATGGTGAAACTTAACAGCACCTTTCTACCCAGGTCCTTTATTTCCCTCCTAAATGTAAGTTTTCAGTATTGCTAATTTCAAGCTAGCAGAGGCTGGCCTTTGCTTTCCTTGGATGTTGGCAGTAAGGGTGAGGATCTTATTATAGAAGTATAAATATTGTATGTTGTATGCTCTAACACTATTTTTTATGAACTAAACTTTTCCTTGATAGAGCACTCTATTATACTTCCTACTATATATGTAATGCTGTTTCAATTTTCTCCTCCTGCTAGGTGAAATGCGGAATGATTTATATATCACTATAGAAAGGGGAGAATTTGAGAAAGGAGGAAAGAGTGTGGCCAGAAACGTGGAAGTTACGATGTTCATTGTAGAGAGTAGTGGCCAGACCCTGAAGGTACGTTAATGCTGAATTCTTTTTGGTAAAACAATTTCACATCCTTGCCTTGGGTTCATCTTTAGTGCGATCAGTTAACTTATGATTTGCAGTATTTTCAATCTTATTTTTCTTCTCCACCCCTGTGTAGTTTGTTTGTTTGTTTGTTTTTAATCATGAAAAGAGGGGAAATAAGCTTTCAGTTTGTTTAATTAATTGTGTCAAAAACATCCTCATAGCAGTTACTCCTTAAATGTAGCATTTTTATCCCATTTCATTTTTTTCCCTTTCATCTTTTATAGTTTTGGAGAGGTATACTTTTTCTTTGTGGAGCTGGGTATTTTTTTTAGTTGCTCAGTCATGTCTGACTCTTTGCGACCCCATGGACTGTAGCTCTCCAGGCTCTTCTGTCCATGGGATTCTCCAGGCAAGAATACTGGAATGGGTGGCCATCTCCTTCTCCAGGAGATCTTCCCTAGCCAGGGATTGAACCCAGGTTTCCCACATTGCAGGCATTCTTTAGTGTCTGAGCCCATATTTAATCCTACATATTTTCATTATGACCAAAATAGGACGTGGAGATTAGAGTATTGCTAATCGGGGTGATCATATCAGATTCCTTTGTGGAAGAAGTATTTCATGGGAGCCCCGGGGCTTACTGAGTTTTATAGGAAGGCACAGAAGGCTTTTGGCTGTGGCTGGTTGAGAATTTTGCTTTGTAGTTGACTCCAAGTTGGGCACGCAGTTGCTCAGCTAGCATGCGTCACCGAGGTCCACCTTTGAGCAATTAGGCCTGGGAGACCAGCCTCAGGATGAACCAAACACAGCCTGCCCGCAGAAGCAGGTGCAGAACAGCCCCGAAGAGGACTGAGGAAGTAATTTCACATTAAGTGCTGTTTTGGGAGCACACAGACACAGCAAAGCAATTGTTCTGCTCCTTCCAAAATCATCTTGAAATGAAGCTGTCTTTAACCTGCATGTTTCCTTTGTCAGGATTTTATATCCTTCGGCTCTGGAGAGCCACCGGCTAGCGAGTACCACTCCTTTGTGCTTTATCATAACAACAGCCCCAGGTGGTCTGAGCTGCTGAAACTTCCTATCCCTGTGGATAAATTCAGGGGTGCACACATCCGCTTCGAGTTTCGGCATTGTTCCAGTAAGTGGATGGAGTGTCTCCGTGGCCTTGTTATGTTGGGTACTGCTTACTAAGCTGAAACAACAGTGTGGCATAGTCTGTAGAAAGTGTGTCACAAACCAGAGACCTCCATGAGAAAGAAATGGAGGTGAATGGAATCCTGGGACGTAAATGGTGCCATTCTCAAAAAACCCATAACCTCTATGGAAAGAGATGAAAAAGAAGGAGGAAAAAAAGTAGCTGTAGAAATCTACAAGGTTTTTCTTAAGGTGATCACTTTCATAAAAATCAGTTCATCACTTTCACAGCCTAGGAAGACTATACAGAAAGAGGAGATGCGTTATTAAAGGCCTGACGGGCTTGTGTGGTCTTAGGCACCCCTGACCCATGTGCTATCTTTTCAGCCAGGAGCGGATCCAGCCCTTAGACAGCTCAAGGGAACCCTCGGGAACTTTCCTAGGCATGTGAAGTTACCAGGAAAGCCTCTGATTGGCTCAGATTCATATTTGATTTGTATATATCTATATCACTGTGCATTCTCAAACATGATTGGCACTTTACAGGAATAGCAAGGAGGCCAGAATGAGCAAGTGAGAGAGTTGGAGGTGAGAACCAGAGAGGGAGCAGCAGAACCAGATCCTCTGTTGTGTTTTAGGGCATGGGAAGGAGGACTTTGGACTTTATTTGGAGTGATAAAGAAGCATTAGAGGTTTTAGATTGACGTTAAGTCTGCCCACTGTATGGATGATAGATTGTAGGTGGGCCAGATGAGAACAGAAAAGCCATTCAGGAGTCTTTTGTAGAATTCCAAGTACGAGATTTAAGTGGTTTGATTCTTTTATACAGATTTATTGACAGATTGGATGTGAAGCGAGGAGAAAATTCAAGGTTGATCTCAAGATTTTGGCCTCAGAGTGAAGGGGTCATTTAATGAAGTGGGGAAGACAACAGGAAGAATCTGTTTGGAGAGAAAAAATCAAACATTCCATTTTAAATATGCTAAGTCTGAGAAGTCTATTAGATATTCAAGACATCAAGTAGACAGTTGAATGAGATCCAAGCTGGAGACTTAAACTTGATAATGAGAACATGTAGTTCATTGGTGTGCTGTAAATATTTAACCAGCACTCAGAGTGATGGAGAGGGGAGGAGAAGCCCTAAATTATAGCATTTGCTGATTTCCATGGGGTAAATACTCCCACCATGGTCAGTTTCAAGCTGCCAACATGACATCACTGATCTTGTAGTTGAGGGAAGATACATGTTGTCAGTTCTTATGAACCAGTACAGGTTAGCTCCAGCATATCACAGATATCTGTGGTTTTCAAAGCCATGAGACTGGATGAGATGTCTACGTAAAAAGTTTAGATAGCAAAGGGAAGTCCAAGGATGGATCCTTGGGTCATTGACACATTTAGATTTGGGGAGAGTGAGAAGTAGTCATTAAGTAGATTAAAAAGGAATAGCCAGTGAGGTTGAAGGAGAATCAAGGAAAAATGGAACCTAGGAGACTAAATGAAGAAAGCTTTTCATAAGGGGATTGATCATGTGTCAGGTGCCAGTGATAAATAAAATAAGGACCAAGAAATGATCTCCTGATTTGGCATCATGGAAGTCATTGAACCTGACAGGTGGTTCTCTTGGATTTGTGGAGTTGAAAGCTGACTGGAGTCAGAGTAAGATGGAGAGAAGGAAGGACAGGCAGTGAGTACAGACAGATCTTTTAAGAAGCTTTGCTATAAGGAATACTGGTAAGCAGAGATGTGAGATAGTTGCTATAGAACAAGTAGGTCATAGGAAGTTTTTGCTGTTGTTTGTTTTTTTAAATGGAACTTTTAAAGTATGTTTGTTTGGGAGAAATCATTCAGTAGAGAGGAAAACCTGATGATGTAGAGAGTGGGGACACCTGTAGGAGCAGTGTCCTTGAGTTGGGGAAGGAGCACAGGACCTAGGACTCAAGGATAAAAATTAGCCTTGGGTGGGAGCGTGGGCAGTTCCGGGCTAGGAGGGCAGATGCAGGTGAGTGATAGGTGGATGCGAGGGTGTGAGGGAGTTCTCTCTCCATGAGCTGAAAGTGAAAGTATCAAGGTATTGGAGGCTTCAGAGACAAGGAGAATGGATGAAATTATTGTCTAGAAAAGTAGAGGAGTGTGCTGATTAGGTAAACGAAAGTTTGCCTATCCCAGGATACTTTTGTAGTTCAGTTCATTTCAGTTCAGTCACTTAGTCGTGTCCGACTCTTTGCGACCCCATGAATCGCAGCACGCCAGGCCTCCCTGTCCATCACCATCTCCCGGAGTTCACTCAAATTCATGTCCATCGAGTCGGTGATGCCATCCAGCCATCTCATCCTCTGCCGTCCCCTTTTCCTCCTGCCCCCAATCCCTCCCAGCATCAGAGTCTTTTCCAATGAGTCAACTCTTTGCATGAGGTGGCCAAAGTACTATTAGTGTGCGTTAATTAAGCTTAGGTTAGGCATAGAATAAGCCACAAATTGGATTCTGCCAAGGTATAGTGTTATGAGTGGACATGTGGAAGGGGGAGTGTTGAGGGTATTTTCACTGAGGTGATTAGAATGATGGGCCATAGAAATGGGAGGTGGGAGTGAAGGGGTAAGTAGTGGTTAGTCGATATATTGGAGGTCCCAGGGGGCAGAATTGTTCAAGTTGAGCTACAAGAAGAAACATATTGGAAAGTCAAGAGGTGGAATCCATAGATTCATGGGTTTTATTAATAAAAGGGGATTGTACTATACATATTATACGTAATAGTCTATTTAGTTCATTAATCCTGATCTAATAGCTTAGGAAAAAAGGCTATGTACTTTAAACTTTACTTGGTATTTATTTTTATTTTATAACCAAGGGCAAATTTAGGGAAGCTATTGCTTTGTTCCTTACCTTTGCTAATTTTATGCATCTTGGAATTTTTTTTTTATCTTTCCAAATTGAATACCGAAAACCACACCAAAAAGACAGTCAAAGCAACTTAAGAAATTATTTCTAAATAAGACTTGCCCTCTAAATCACAAGTTCCATACCCAGCACACTCACTGACTTATAAATCTCTTTCCAGAGATCTTTGCTCTGACTTTTGTTTGAAGAGTGTTGGTATTTCCCCATTTTCTCTCTAGGCTTGAAATGAATGATTTAAAAAGAAAATCCTTCACTGTAATCACAATTCAGGGCTGCCCTCATGCTAGGAACCTAAGCCAGCCAGCTAGAATTACTCTGTGCACAGGGTTCCACATCCCTGTGGTTAAATGCCAGAAACAATTGGAAGGGGATAATGTATTTATTATTAGAGTCTCTTTTCCGATCCTCAGGATCTCCGTATCTGACTCCTCTAGCATGGGGCTTACTGTATCCCAAAGCTGGACTTTTCTGTCAAGTAAAACCGCCACTTCCGCAGTTGTGTGGGCAAGAATAACAGGCCAGCCCATGACGGCTGCCAGCCTGCAGCTCCTCTGCACGTCTGAATACAAGGGCAGAGTCCAGTTGAGCAAACCAGATTCTCTTTCTTACGGTCTTCATTTTTGGAGAAGCTGAAGCTGGGTGGAAAGTACTAGAATGGCACACAAGAGGTCTGGAGCAGGTAACATTGTGATAGACCTCTCAGTTTCCTTATCTGTAAACAGTTGCCAATGACCCTTGTTCTAGCCATTGTAATTCAGTTGGGTTTTCATTGGAAAACCTCATTGCCTCATTTCTGGCATACAAATACTACTGCAGTAAGCTCTTATCAACTATTGATTGCAGTTTGTGTTTGTCTGCGTGCCTGATTCCAAGGAGGTGGCTTTCAGAGGTCTCTGTTTATACATGTGGCTGTAGGGAGAGTTCATTCATTCACTCATTCATTTATGTTCCATACATTTGTTGGGAACCTACTATGTTCTTGGCATTCTTTGAGATACCAAGCATAGAGTAAAATAAAGCAGACAAGTATCTTGCCCTCTGTGGTGCTTATGAGAAGGGGTGGAGGTTGGGTTGTGAGGAGAAGAAACAGGAAATCTACAACTTCAAAAAACAAACAAACAAAACACATAATTTCAAATAGTGAATCCCTTGAAGAAAATTAGTCAAGGAATATAACTTATGGTTATGAGGCAGGACTATGGGGTTAGAGGGTGGCCACTGTAGACAGAAGTCCCATCATAAGAGCTGCTTTTCATTGTATAAAGGGTGCGGATGTGTGTGGGGGGTGGGGGGTGGGGAGTGTTCTATTTCTTCATGATCACTCATGTCCCCAATCCGTGTGTCTGAACACAGTGTGTAAGCATACACTGAAATAACTGATTCTTTTTTTTTTTTCCCCCTTCTACAGCAAAGGAGAAAGGAGAGAAGAAATTGTTTGGCTTCTCCTTTGTTCCCCTGATGCAGGAAGATGGTAGGACACTTCCAGATGGCACGCATGAGCTCATTGTGCATAAGGTAACATCAGTCAGAGGTTGGGGGCAGTTGTGAAAAACAGGGCAGAAGTACTAACTCACAGTCTTATCCTCACTCTGGAAAAGAGAAAAAACGGACTGCAAAGATACTCTTTTGGCTGATTGCTGGCAGAGAGAGTGCATTTTTGAGAGTAGTATCTCTAGATTCTGTCATATTCTGACACGTATTTTAAAGATTTTTTTTAAACTTAATTGAAATAATGGTATTTGGCTAAGTCTATAGGGTGACCTTGAAATCCTATCCATGGCTGTGATAGGATTAGATAAACCTTACAAATAAGGTTTTTAATATTTTAATATATTAATATTTTTAAAATATTCCCAGTACTTGCTTTCTTATCTGTGGACCCCAGAAGCAGATTTTGCAAGGTCACCTTTCTGTTTGTCTCATTTGCTGCTCTCACGAAGCAAGGGAGAAGTAAGTAGCTGTTCCTTGTTATGACAACTTCAGTGGTTGTTACTCTATTTTTTGCCACAAGAATTGGCATGCAAACATTTGGGGGAAAAAATATAGTGTAGTAGGCAATAAAAAGAAAATTCACCTAACAAGAGATCCTTAGGAATTATCAGAGAATACTAGTAATAATGAAATATAGAACAGAAGCAGTTGCAACTATGAAATCAAGCACTAAAGTATATGATTTTCTCTAAAATCTTTCTCCTTTGCATTTCTCCATTTCTGTAACCACACACTCTTCCAGGCTCTTGTCAGCTCTCATCTGGGCTCACTAGTCCTGCCCACCTGGGCCTTCTCTCCCTTTAGTCCATTTTCTAGTCAGCCATTGGGGTGACCTGTCTAAGGTGCAAATCTTACCAGACCCCTGCCTGACTTCAACCCATGGAAAAGCTTCCCATTGCCAACAGTGGAAATGGCAGGCTTTCAGGTATGTCGGGCTGCCTCCTCCCTTATGCCTCTGCTGCTACTGCTAAGTCGCTTCAGTTGTGTCCAACTCTGTGCGACCCCAGAGAAGGCAGCCCACCAGGCTCCCCCGTCCCTGGGATTCTCCAGGCAAGAACAACTGGAGTGGGTTGCCATTTCCTTCTCCAATGCGTGAAAGTGAAGTCTCTCAGTTGTGTCCACCCCTTAGCGACTCCATGGACTGCAGCCTACCAGGCTCCTCCATCCATGGGATTTTCCAGGCAAGAGTACTGGAGTGGATTGCCATTGCCTTCTCCGCCCTTGTGCCTCACATCATCCCATTTCCAGTCCTCTACCTAATGCCCCAGTCACTTCCTGCCTGCTGGTTCCCCCAGCTCCACTTGACATTCCTGCCGTCATGCTTCCCCTGTCTCCCAACATTTGGCTCCTCCTCATCTGCAGAGGCTCACCTGGGCCAGAACCTTGGGAAAACAGTCCCCACACCCTAGTTCCTACTCTCTGTGTTCCCAGCTGACTATGTGCCTGTCCATGAGTTCTCCAGGTATCTGCACAAATCTCTTACCATTGTCCTCATTACATTGTCAGATGGTTGTCTGATGACCCCTCACCTCACCATGGTAGGTTTAGGAGCCCTTCAGGAACAACAGCTGAGTCAGAGGGGTTCTGGCATGTGGCAGATGTGCAGTGAAGATACACTGAGTGAAGGAAGGATATGACAGAGACTTTCTTTACATTTGGATTATTGCTGGTAAAATGAGTGTTCATGCACAAGACACCGGGTAATTTTTGTTTGTGCTTTGGTATGTATGTGCATATTTCTTGAATCATTTATTTTCTGGTTGTTTGTTCAGCACATTGACTACCACAGACCATGGGGCAGACATTCTTCTAGCAACTGGGAATATAGTGGTGAATAAGACCATTAAAGTGCCTCCATTTCTGACACATACATTCTGTAGACTTCAAAAGTGACTTAAAGGAATTCGTGATGTTAAAATACAGAGAAAAAATATTTTCAAGTAGAGTAACACTGAAGCACACAGAGGAGCTAAATGGACTAGACACGTGAGATGATCTATTTATATAAATAAAGGTCGGCCCCTTTATGTGAAATGGGTAATGTAACAGGCTGTGTCTTCAGCTACAGTTTTCCAAAAGATGTAAGTGGCACTTGATGTGAATGTTTGTGATCTTGACTCTGTGTACCATTAAATCTTCACACAGAAAAGGCAGGGCTAAGGTAATTATTAACTTCCTAATAATATTTAGAAGAATAAATCACTTCTTTATGACATTTCACAAGGCTTCCCAAGTGGCACAGTGGTAAAGGATCCACCCACCAATATAGGAGACGCAAGAAACGTGGGTTTGATCCCTAGGTCGGGAAAATCCCCTGGAGGAGGAAATGGCAACCCACTCTAGTATTCTTGCCTGGAAAATCCCATGGACAGAGGAGCCTGGTGAGCTACAGTCCACGGGATTGAAGAGAGTCAGACACAACTGAGTGTACATGACATTTCACAATGTAGGCTATCTCACCTGTGGATTGGAGGGTGTTTTTGGGTGGTAGGTACTAACTTTCTAGGCAAGTCTGGGTTGACTTCCTCTAAAGAAGTATAAATAATATTAAAACTCTTAGTTGCTGATTAGAGATACCAATGTGCTTAAAATGCCAGGAGGACAGGTAGCAAGGCTTACTTCTCCGTGTGAGCATTTAGCATCCAACTGGTATTGGTTCCCAGGCATAGGCTCATTCTACTCCATTACCTGGGGTCTGTCAGGATGCCTTGGATAGAACCACCATTTTTCTCAAAAGTGGAGCTTTGAATCATCTCAAGCCCTTAAACAAATTTTCAATGAATACATAGAATTCTGATCCAGAAAGCGTAAGAAAATTTATTTAAGCATCAACAGTGTAAAGAGCAGCTCTTCCCAGTGATCTTCCTCCATCACAAAGGAGGCTCAGGATGGTATCTGTAGATCATCTCATGCGGGGCAGGCCTACGTTTCGTAGACCCATGAGGAAGCATTAGTTCCGCAGAACAACCCTAAGTAGCTGAGTCTTATGATTAGGATTATTCAGTGTTGCTTAAAGAGAACTGGAATACCTGCCAAGCATAACATCTTTTGTTTTTCATCTAGTTGATACATGGTTTTCTTTTTCATAGTACTGAGCCAAGAAGTTCAATTTCTACTTAAGGGCACTTGCGGGTTATGATTATAAAATGATATTATGAGCATAATGTTATTCTTCCTCTGCCATGATGGGCAGTCTCACAGCCTGCTGACAATTACAGGCTTGAATTTATTAATTTAAAAATTTGAATAAAAAAGGAAGCTAAGAAGAGGAATGGATTTCAAATTACTGGGTAAAAAAATAGCCCATTTAATAAGTGATGTTGAGATAATTGAGATGGCCACAATAGGTGCTGCAGGGAAAAGTTAAGCTCTGGATTCCTACCTTGCTTCTTATACCAAAGCAGATTCCAATTAAATGTAAAAAATAAAACTGTAAGAGCCTTTATAATATGAATGAACATTTTTAGAAAGTTAAGGGAAGGAGGGCCTTTCTAATGATGCCTCTTCAATGTTAGAAATTAGGTACCCCCAAAATGTATAAATTTAGCTACATAAAGTTTAAAACTGATTTATTTATAAGATCATATGGACTGTAGCCTGCTAGGCTTCTCTGTCCATGGGATTTTCCCAGAGTGGATTGCTATTTCCTTCTCCAGGGGATCTTCCCAACCCAGGGATCAAACCCAGTCTCCCACATTGCAGGCAGACTCTTTACCATCTGAGCCACCAGAGAATCCCTCATAGTAGGATATATAAAATCTACTTTCTTCCTCATGTAAGGTTCTGGTTTAGAAGATTCATTTCTGCAGTGAACTAAGAAAAAAAAAGTGGTATATTGAAAACTGTTTAATAGCCTAATTTGGGCCTAAAATTTATGAGAGAGATAATAATTTCCCTTGTGACAGTGACTGGACTTCTAAGTGTGTTTTAAGGAAATCATTGTGACAAGGTTGTTATCGGTCAGTGGTCTGACAAGAACCTGGACTCATCCTTTAGGGCAGGAGCTAAAGAATTCTGAGGGCAAAGCTCCCTTTCAGAGTCATTTTCACCTTTACATAATTGATAGTATGTTTGCAGTGGTACTCCATGGAGATAACCTCTGAAATCTACAAAAATCCAAATATTATAGCTTTAGAAAGGGAAGTGAAAGAACTTGATTAATCATCATTAAAGATTTTGTGCTTCCAGGGTCCCTTTTCACCTCTGAGGACATCAGTCATATCTCCAAGTAGTTGATGGCTAAGTCCAAAACTTGTCTTTGGAATTCCTAAGTTGATTGTAACAGCATTTAGTCTTGCTAAGTTTTGTTATTTTGCTGCATTCTGCTAGGTTTGTTGTCTTCCTTAAATTTGTAGAGATATTTTTGGCTACTCATTGCCAGCTACCTGCTGGAAAGCAAAGTTAAGAAAAGAGATTGAAATAATAAGCTTAAGAAAATTCATTTTCCAAGAGTCAAGTCTGTTACGGATAATAATATGAAGGTCCAAAAAAGGATAGGAAGTTTATTAACTGTGTACTCAAGTTTCCATTCTTAACTATTCTAGTGAGGATTTTTATTTCTTTGAAGTACATGCTGAAATACTCTTGGGTCTAGTTTGTATGTATAGATAAACAAGTAATAATATAGTCTACTTTTAAAGAAATCGGGATTTTGCAAATTCATTATGTTGATTAACACCACTATGACTCAAGTGACCCAACTCAGCCAGACTGGGGATTTACTTAGTAGAGAATCTGATTCCTTAGGGTGGGATTTATTGCTTCTGAGCAAGAGAAGGGCCAGATAGGAAATCAGCTAAATAGAGCATGATCATGTATCCTGGTTGGAAAGGGATTAGTTTAATGTATGGCCTAGATTGCAAGAGTCTTTGATGAATTCATCACTTTTGCTCCCTAGAAATTTGTTCATAAATGCTTTGTGTCTCGTTTTTTCCCTGCAATGTTTCAGTTTCCTGTTTTATACTCCAGTTCCCCACCTGGTCCCTAGAAGTCCTGCACAGCCTCTCTGCACTAGTTACCATCCTTGAGGTGAATTTCTCAGATTGAGTTACTTTCCACTTATCCTTTCCTATATGATGTTTGTATTTATAAGTAAAATGAAAAAATGACAGGAGGCTGAAAAATTTAATAGACTGATAGGTTTGCCACCCATCTTGCTGTGCAGAAAACTCTACATACTTCTCCAACAATTCTGAAAGAGACACCCCTGTAAGTGAAAGTCACTCAGTCGTGTCCAACTCTTTGCAACCCCCTGGACATCACAGTCCAAGAAATTCTCCAGGCCAGAATACTGGAGTGAGTAGCTGCCGGGGCCCAGCCCCGGTTGGATCCAGGGATTCCCTCAGGATGATGGCGTCAGCGATTAGAATAGCGATAGCTTAATTAAGTATTAATTAGAGATATAATGAGTGGTTAAATAGGGATAGCTCAGTGAGAAAATTCAGTGGAGAAAAGAGGCTGAATAACTTGGTTTACGTGGAAAACCAATAAAACTCCAAGACAAGGAGTTTGTGTCACCTACGTAGGCCGCAGGCGTCCTCCTGTTCTCCCGAAGGAGAGGAGACACTAAGGCCTCCCCGGTCAGATCTTAGAAGCCCAGGCAAAATTAGTAGGCTTGACAAGCCTCCATGCTCCAGATGGGAATTCAGCCAGGAGGTGAGGGAAAGAACGATATGGGGAGACCAAGCTTCAGTGAGCAAGGCCCATAGCTTTATTCTCTGTTATTTTCAACAGGGGCTTTTATACCCTAAGTGGCACGTAGAGGATAATAGGGGGTGTGAAATCATGCAAAGTCAGCAGTCTTTGATCCTTATGGAAATCAGGGTTTCTTTTCTGCAAACTTACAATATACAAATGGCTTAGGTGATTTACATCATCTTCTGGCCAGAAGGCCTGTTAACATTTTATGACTCTAACAAAGGTTTGTCAACCATAAGACTTATTTTCTCTAAGAGTAATTATTTTAAAGTTTGGCGCCATCCTCCGAAGGTGTTAAAGTTGCATTCCTATAGGGCAGAGGTGCAGTGGGTTTACAACAAAGGAAAGAATTTATTACCTTAAGGGTCTAAAGTTGTTAACACCAAGGCCACTACTTATTTTTTCTACATACCAACTATATTAATTAATACACTTCCAAGGATACAATACAGGGGATGTGGAAACTTGGCAGCAAGCATAGGCTCAACAATGAAATCTTCTACTAGTTCTATTCTGACAATTTCTAACTCTCCAAGAGGCTCTATACTATTTGAATATCTTAAGCTTCCTGTGCCGCTCATGTTTACAATTGTAAACAATTGTATGCATAGCTGTAGGAGTCCGGGTAAACCTGTCAGGCAAGTTAGAGAGCCATCTGAGGGGTTTGTGAACTAAAACACTCTTGTCATGCCCAGGAACTTTATTAACTGGAGCTGTAAGTTAACTCTTTTTCAGAGAGGGAGATGGTGGTGGGGGACAGCCCCCCGTAAAGTCAGAGGTGTAGGTGAGAGCACAAAGCAGTAAGGCAGGCAGACTCTGGTTTTGGGGTAGAGCTCAGGCAGGCCCAGAGGGGCACCCCTCGAGTTTTGGCTCACCTTGCCCACCAGAACTCTCCCACATAACCCTGTTATGGGTGGGGACTCCCGTGCTGGCTCCCGGCAAGTAGCCTTTCCCTTCTCCATGGGATCTTTCCAACCCAGGGATTGAACCCAGGTCTCCTGCATTGCAGGCAGATTCTTTACCAGCTGAGTCACAAGGGAACCCCACAAGGACACCCCTATAATCATGAGAAATAAATCTTAGACAAGCACAAAACATTTCTGTCCACCCTGGGCTTAGGCATAGGAGCATTGGTCACATAACCCTTGTTTTATTACAGACTATAAGAGAAATTAGGTAGCATACACCTGCAAAATTAAATAAAAATGTAAATAGCCTGGTAAATTTAGCATAAAAGTAAGCCAAACCAGACTTCCCTGTAGCTCAAATGGTAAAGAATCTGCCTGCAAGGCAGGAGACCAGGGTTTGATCCCTGGGTTGGGAAGTTCCTCTGGAGAAGGGAATGGCAATCCACTCCAGTATTCTTGCCTGGAGAATTCCATGGACAGAGAAGCCTGGCAGGCTACAGTCCGTGGAGTGGCAAAGAGTCGGACATGACTGAGCGACTAACACAGTCCAGCACAAACTAAGTCAAGCAAAGAAAAAGAAAGGAAAAAAAGCTAAGATAACTTAATAAGTGGACTTGGTCTCAGCCCTGAAGGCTACTAATGTGATGGGCAGAAAGTGCTTTCATTCTCAGTAATTAATACTATTACACAATCTTTTAAAATCTCTGCCTCTGCTGATCTCTGGCTCTCCTGCTGAGAGAGCTTCCTGTGTGGCCTCTGGAGTAGAGAAAGCTCTTCTTCTGAAGCCTCATGTTCAGTGTCCTGACTCTAGATCTCTTTAAATGGCCCAGTGCATGTAAAGATACCATTCTCCATCCTTTTGTAGAGTTTCCATGCCCTCTCTCTATAAGGCTTGTTCCATACAACATGGCAACTTTCTACCTGTCCTGGTTACTGTCTCTGTTGTTCAGTCACTAAATCATGTCCAAATCTTTGTGACCACATAGATTGAGCACACCAGGCTCCTCTGTCCTCCACTATCTCCCAGAGTTTGCTCAAATTCCATTGAGTCTGTGATGCTATCTAACCATCTCATCCTCTGTCGCCCTCTTCTCCTTTTGCCTTCAGTCTTTTCCCAGCCTCAGGGTGTTTTCCAGTGAGTTGGCTCTTCGCATCAGGTGGCCAAAGTAATGGAACTTCAGCTTTAGCAACAGTCCTTCCAGTGATTATTCAGGGTTGATTTCCTTTAGGATTGACTGGTTTGATCTCCTTGCTGTCTAAGGGACTCTCAAGAGTCTGCTCCAATACCATATTTTGAAGGCATCAATTCTTCAGCACTGAGCCTTCTTTATGGTCCACCTCTTTATGTCAGCAAAGAGATGTCTGTGCTTTTTTAATATGCTCTCTAGGTTTGTCATAGCTTTCCTTTCAGGGAGCAAGTGTCTTAATTTCATGGCTGCAGTCACTGTCCAAAGTGATTTGGAGCCCAGGAAAACCAAATCTGTCACTGCTTCCACTTTTTCCCTTTCGGTTTGCCATGAAGTGATGGCACCAGATGCCATAATCTTAGTTTTTTGAATGTTGAGTTTCAAGTCAGCTTTTTCACTCTCCTTTACCTGCATTGAGAGGATCTTTAGTTCCTCTTCACTTTCTGCCAGTGAAGTGATATCATCTGCATATCTGAGGTTATTGATATTTCTCCCAGCAGTCTTGATTGCACCTTATGATTTATCCAACTTGGCATTTCATATGATGTACTCTGCATGGAAGTTAAATAAGCAGGGTGACAATACACAGCCTCGATGTACTCCTTTCCCAGTTTTGAACCAGTCTTTTGTTCTACATCTAGTTCTAACAGTTGTGTCTTGACCTGCATACAGATTTCTCAGGAGACAGGTAAGGTGGTCTGGTATTCCCATCTCTTTAAGAATTTTTCTGCAGTTTGTTGTGATCCACACAGTCAAAGGCTTTAGCATAGTCAGTGAAGCAGAAGTAGATGTTTTTCTGCAATTACGTTGCTTTTTCTGTGATCCAACTAATGTTGGCAATTTGATCTCTGCTTCCTCTGCCTTTTCTAAATCCAGCTTGTATACCTGGAAGTTCTCAGTGCACATACTGTTGAAGCCTAGCTTGAAAGATTTTGAGCATTACTTTGCTAGTGTATGAAATGAGTGCAGTTGTACAGTAGTTTGAACATTCTTCAGCACTGCCCTTCTTTGGAACTGGAATGAAAACTGACCTTTTCCAGTCCTGTGGCCACTGCTGGGTTTTCCAAATTTGCTGATATATTGAGTGCAACACTTTAATGGCATCATCTTTTAGGATGTGAAATAGCTCAGCTGGAAATCTATCACCTCCACTAACTTGTTCAGAGTAATGCTTCCTAAGGCCTACTTGACTTCACACTCCAGGATGTCTGGCTCTAGGTGAGTGACCATACCATCAAAATTATCTGGGTCATTAAGACTTTTTTGTATAGTTCTTCTGTGTATTCTTGCCACCTCTTCTTAATTGCTTCTGCTTCTGTTAGGTCCTTGCTGTTTCTGTCCTTTATCATGCTCATCCTTGCATGACATGTTCCCTTGTTGTCTCCAATTTTCTTGAAGAGATCTCTAGTCTTTCCCATTCTATTGTTTTCTTCTATTTCTTTGCATTGTTCATTTAAGAAGTCTTTCTTATCTCTCCTTGCTATTCTCTGGAACTCTGCATTCATTTGGGCATATCTTTCCCTCTGTCCCTTGACTTTTGTTTCTCTTTTTTCCTTAGCTATTTGTAGAGCTTCCTTAGACAACCACTTTGTCTTCTTGCATGTCTTTTCCTTGGGGATGGTTTGGTCACCCACTCCTGTATGGGGTTACAAACCTCTGTCCATAGTTCCCTTCTTAATCCTCATAACAACTACTGACAAGACTTTACCACTCTGCCTGCCTCACCACTTCCCCTGTCCTTAACAGAGAAAACAGAAGCCATCAGACAGGAACTTCCTTAAATCCATGTGTTCTCTCCTTTGCCACCTGCACACTTATCTGCCTCCTTCCTTTCCTTCTTGCTTCCTGTCTCAGTGGTGGGGCAAGACTCCTTCCCTTCAAGGCTAATGCTTCCACCTGCTTCTCTCAGGATCTTCCTCTTCTCCTGGCTCCCCTTAGCTTGCTTCTCTTAGCATTCCCTCTTGTTTCCTCTCTTCTGGCAGTGTTATCAGATTTTTAACACTCTAAAGCATTTTTCTTTTATTTATTTTAATTGGAGGCTAATAACTTTACAATATTGTAGTGGGTTTTGCCATATTTTTACATGAATCAGCCATGGTTGTACACATGTCCCCCATCCTGAACCCCGCTCCCACCTCCCTCTCCATCCCATCCCTCAGGGTGATCCCAGTGCACCAGCCCTGAGCACCTTGTCTCATGCATCGAACCTGGACTGGTGATCTGTTTCACATATGATAACATACATGTTTCAATGCTATTCTCTCAAATCATCCCACCCTCGTCTTCTCCCACAGAGTCCAAAAGACTGTTCTATATATCTGTGTCTCTTTTGCTGTCTCACATATAAGGTCATTGTTACCATCTTCTAAATTCCATATATATGCATTAGTATACTGTATTGGTGTTTTTCATTCTGACTTACTTCACTCTGTATAAAGCCTCCAGTTTCATCTACCTCGTTAGAACTGATTCAGATGTATTCTTTTTAATGTGTGAGTAATATTCCATTGTGTATATGTACCAGAGCTTTCTTATCCATTCGTCTGCCGATGGACATCTAGGTTGCTTCCATGTCCTGGCTATTATCAACAGTGCTGCAATGAACATTGGGGTACACATGTCTCTTTCAATTCTGGTTTCCTCAGTGTGTATGCCCAGCAATGGGATTGCTGGGTCATATGGCAGTTCTATTTCCAGTTTTTTCCATCTGTATGTCTTCTTTGGAGAAATGTCTGTTTAGGTCTTTGTCCCATTTTTTGATTTGGTCATTTATTTTTCTGGAATTGAGCTGTAGGAGTTGCTTCTATATTTTTGAGATTAATTCTTTTTCAGTTGCTTTGTTTGCTATTATTTTCTCCCATTCTGAAGGCTGTCTTTTCACCTTGCTTATATTTTCTTTCATTGTGCAAAAGCTTTTAGGTTTAATTAGGTCCCATTTGTTTATTTTTGCTTTTATTTCCATTACTCTGGGAGGTGGGTCATAGAGGATCCTGCTGTGATTTATGTCAGAGTGTTTTGCCTATGTTTTCCTCTAGGAGTTTTATAGTTTTTGGTCTTACATTTAGATCTTTAGTCCATTTCGAGTTTATTTTTGTGAATGGTGTTAGAAAGTGTTCTAGTTTCATTCTTTTACAAGTGGTTGACTAGTTTTCCCAGCCTTTTTTCCAGTGTATATTCTTCCCTCCTTTGTCAAAGATAAGGTGTCCATATGTGCGTGATTTATCTCTGGGCTTTCTGTTTTGTTCCATTGATCTATATTTCTGTCTTTGTGCCAGTACCATGCTGTCTTGATGACTGTGGCTTTGTAGTAGAGCCTGAAGTCAGGCAGGTTGATTCCTCCAGTTCCATTCTTCTTTCTCAAGATTACTTTGGCTATTCGAGGTTTTTTTATATTTCCTTACAAATTGTGAAATTATTTGTTCTAGTTCTCTGAAAAATACTGTTGGTAGCTTGATAGGGATTGCATTGAATCTATAGATTGCTTTAGGTAGTATACTCATTTTCACTATATTGATTCTTCAAATTCATGAACATGGTATATTTCCCCATCTATTTGTGTCCTCTTTGATTTCTTTCATCAGTGTTTTATAGTTTTCTATATATAGGTCTTGTGTTTCTTTAGGTAGATTTACTCCTAAGTATTTTATTCTTCTCGTTGCAATGGTGAATGGGATTGTTTCCTTAATTTCTCTTTCTGTTTTCTCATTGTTAGTGTATAGGTATGCAAGGGATTACTGTGTGTTAATTTTATATCCTGCAACTTTACTATATTCATTGATTAGCTCTAGTAATTTTCTGGTGCAGTCTTTAGGGTTTTCTATGTAAAGGATCATGTCATCTGCAAACAGTGAGAGTTTTACTACTTCTTTTCAAATCTGGATTCCTTTTATTTATTTTTCTTCTCTGATTGCTGTGGCTAAAGCTTCCAAAACTATGTTGAATAGTAGTGGTGGGAGTGGGCACCCTTTTCTTGTTCCTGACTTTAGGGGAAATGTTTCAATTTTTCACCATTGAGAATAATGTTTGCTGTGGGTTTGTCATATATAGCTTTTATTATGTTGAGGTATGTTCTTTCTATTCCTGCTTCTGGAGGGTTTTTATCATAAATGGATGTTGAATTTTGTCAAAGACCTTTTCTGCATCTATTGAGATAATCATGTTTTTTATCTTTCAATTTGTTAATGTGCGTGGTGTATTATATTGATTGATTTGCAGATATTGAAGAATCTTTGCATCCCTGGGATAAAGCCCACTTGATCATGGTGTGTGATCTTTTTAATGTGTTGTTGGATTCTGATTGCTAGAATGTTGTTAAGGAGTTTTGCACCTCTGTTCATCAGTGATATTGGCCTGTAGTTTTCTTTTTTTGTGGCATCTTTGTCAGGTTTAGGTATTAGGGTGATGGTGGCCTCACAGAATGAGTTTGGCAGTTTACCTTCCTCTGCAATTTTCTGGAAGAGCTTGAGTAGGATAGGTGTTTACACTTCTCTAAATTTTGGGTAGAATTCAGCTGTGAAGCCATCTGGTCCTGGGCTTTTGCTTGCTGAAAGATTTCTGATTACAGTTTCGATTTCCATGCTTGTGATGCATCCGTTAAGATATTCTGTTTCTTCCTGGTTCAGTTTTGAAAAGTTATACTTTTCTAAAAATTTGTCCGTTTCTTCTAAGTTGTCCATTTTATTGGCATATAGTTGCTGATAGTAGTCTCTTATCCTTTGTATTTCTGTGTTGTCTGTTGTAATTTCTCCATTTTCATTTCTAATTTTGTTGATTTTATTCTTTTCCCTTTGTTTATTGATTAGTCTGGCTAGTGGTTTGTCAATTTTATTTATCTTTTCAAAGAACCAGCTTTTAGCTCTATTGATTTTTGCTATGGTCTCTTTTGTTTCTTTTGCATTTATTTCTACCCTAATTTTTATAATTTCTTTCCTTCTACTAGCCCTTTTTCTTTAAAGACAAACTACGTTGTAATAGCTACCACACTGTTTCTTCCTGTCCCTCATGAGCCACCTGCAGGAAAGGCTGGTCTTCACTCACTGTCTCTACTTCCCTCCATCCCATTTGTCCCTTGGGCTACTTTCTGTCCTCGAAGCTCAAATGAAGTTTTCCCCTCAAGGTCACCTACACTGGCCAACCTTCTAGACACTTCCTAAATCTTCCCTTACTTGACTTCCCTATAACGTGTAATACTATTGATTACCCTTCTTGAAAATCCCACATTTTGTGGTCTGACAGTGTTCTCCTGAGTCTGATCCTTCTACTCCTTTGAGTACTCTTCTCTCTTATCTGTATTAAAAAAAAAAATTATTTAGTAAAGTATGTTTTTGTTGCATGTGCTCAGTCACTCAGTCATGTCCAACTCTTTGTGGCCCCATTAACTATAGCCTGCCAGGCTCTTTGCATGAAATTTCCCATGCAAGAATAATGCAGTGTGTTGCCATTCCCTGCTGCAGAAGATCTTGCCACCCCAGGGATCGAACCTGCATCTCTTGTATCCCAGGGATGAACCTGTGTCTTTTGTCTCCTGCATTGGTAGATGGATTCTTACCACTAGTGCCACCTGGGAATCCCCTAGTGAAGTATAGTTAACTTAGAAACATTGTGTTGATTACTGCTGTACTGCAAAATGACTCAGCTATACACATATATCTTCTTTTTCATATTCTTTTCCCTTATGGCTTATCACAGTATGTTGAATATAGTTCCCTGTGCCATACAGTAGGACTTTGTTGTTTATCCTTCCTGTATATACTAGTGTGCATCTTATCTGCATCTTAAATGTTGGTGTTATCATGGATTTAATCTTTGGACTCTATCTGTGTCTTCTACACTCTGGAACCATCTCACCCACTTCTGTGGGTTAATTTGCTACATCTCTGCTGATGATGTCCAGATCTGGGTTTGTAGTTCAGGGCTTTTACCAGCCTACTGAGCATCTTCAGTGGGATCTGCCAGAGATACCTCTTAACTCAGCTTGTCCAAAACTGAATTTTTTTTATTCCATCTCCATCCTCTCCTGTGGTGAATTGAAACCTTCAGTTTCTCTTGACTGCTCACACTTTACCTCACCATCTAAACACTTGGTTTCATGACCAGTCACTGCCTCCTCCTTGGTGGTTCTTTAAGAAATTTAAACCAGAGACAGATATCAGAATCAGCCCGAGTTTTCCTCCTTTAAGAAGTTCAGAGTAGTCCCAAGGCTTTTTTGGTCCTAAAAAGAAAAAAAATCACATCATTTAGCCACACTCAACTACATATAGTTGTCTGACTACACCTGTATTTTTTAAAACAGTTGTTTTTTCAGTTAGATAAGCGTTTCAAAAATAGTACAGAAAATTCCCATATACCCTTCACCCAACTTCTCCTTATGTTAGCATCTTACGTAACCACAGAACATTTATTGAAACTAAATTAACCTCAGTGGAATACTGTTAACACACAACTTATTTGGATGTTGCACATTTTTCCAGTACTTTTCTTTTTCTCTTCTGGGATCTAGTCTAGAACCCACATTGCGTTTAGTTGCCGTATCGTCATTGTCTCATATATGTGTTTTTCTCCCCCAGTGTCTTTATATGTTTTGTTTCTTCTGTATAACCTGTCTTTCTGTCCCTTGCCTGGCAAGCCTCTTAGTCTTTATGACTGAAGTCAAATAGCCTTTCCCCCCACAGAGTTTTCTCTACTTCCCTGGCGGAGCTAAAATCCAGGGGTCTTTACTGCTGCTTTGTCATCAGTCTTAACAAATGAGTGCAGAGGTCAGACATGTAATGCCCTCACGTACAGGTACAGTTTTTATTTCCTTGTTACATTCTTTATACTGAATTAAAAGACTCAAATAGTAGAATTTTAATACATGTTTAATACTGACATTAAGAATGATGAGTCATGTTGAAAGGATCCCCAGAAGAAGATGTTTTTCTGCCACAGCTGTTGATAAATCTGGTTCATTTAACTGGCAGTAGTTTTAAATGGATTGTCTAACTTACTATAGTTTTTAATTTAATTCTCTACATCCTGAAACTTATGGGCCCCTTAATTTTATTAATATACTATGAATCTCTGTACCAGTTAATATCTGAAGAAATTTTTTCTTGTTTATTTCTCTCAATTATATAGCTTACATTTTTGCACCTATCACTTTTCTGGATGACTGTCTGTGGCTGACCACTGCATCTCTTTCTTGTGCTCAAGACTGGGCAAAAAGTGGCCTGGGGTGTGATGTACAATTCATTGCTCCACCAACTGATTTTAATTCTGGGCAAAGAAATAGATTGTGAGCCAGGCTATATCATCTCAAAGAAGAGGCTACTACTGTTGCCACAGAGCCTTTGTTATAACTCTTCTTTAATAATCTAGGGAGTCCATCCCTCCTGTCAGATCTGATTTCAGTCTCAAGTAAAGCAGCAGGCTGGCTTTCATCTCCCTCTTCTCTAATTTGTAATAAATTAACTTCATGCCATTTTAAAATGACTTGCACAGATCCCACCCTATCGAAGCAAACACAGAATTGTCCTTTTCTGTGACAGTGACATTGTTTTGTTCCCATTATCCAGGTGCAACCTCAGGGGGTTGTAGTCATGTGGCCTGGTCTCTCCTAGGAAGAATGGCTCAGTTAATCGTTCCCACATCTCTCTGTCTGTCTCCCCCATCTGACATAATACCAGCAAGACTTTTGCTTGTCTGTGTCTGCTGCAAGAGGAGGGGAGGATATTTCTTCTTATTCTAATATCCATGTTGCCTTTTTCCGTGCCCACACTGGATTTAATGGAAAAAAAAATCATCCCTGTGCTAAAACAAAAATAGTTGCATTATGGGTATTCCCTAGAATGCAAGTGATCCGTATTTAACTACTCATTGGTTTAGGGATGTAACTGCATTTTACTGTGGTGACAAAACCATCCATCAAAAAACACAGTGATGTAGTTTTGTGCAAAGCTGCAGTGTTTTAATATTCAGATTCACAGGCATTCAGACATCCAGCCACAACTTTTTTGCACTGATATTTCCATGCTGTACTTTACCAGCTTCATTTCTGTGACTTCCTTGATTTTTAGCCCTTCACCTGGGGGAAGATTGCTCCTACCCATTTATTCTCTCCCATCCGTACCCTTGTTCAGACTCCTCCTCACAGTCCAGACTCTTCTCCCACCTGGCAGAAGAACGCTCGAGAAATTCATGGCTGACTCTTTCTCACTCCCTGGCTTCTGCTGGTGAGCTGAGCATTTCCTCTGAAGAACTGGACAACCTTTCTGGCTTAACCCTTTGCAACATCTGCTGTGCACTACAGGCCTATCTTCTGGAACCTGTTTCTAGTCTTCACTGCTCTTCAGTCTCATTTTTTTTTCTGTTTCATCCAGTGAATGAACAAATTATCTCTGACTCATCTGTTGTGTTCCTAGGCTCCCATGGCATGCCTTCTGTGCTCCTATGTGCTTCTCCTCCCCACTGCATCCAGATCACATGATCCCTTTTGCTCCCTGGGTGGTTTCAGAACACAGACCAGCCATTTCACTGTAGGACTCATAGGCTTGTTAGGTATGAAACTATTTTAGCTCCAAAGACCACTCTAAGCTCTCTCCCAGGGTGTTTCCCACAAACATAATTTGTGTGTGTGAAAAATGAAATCTTGGGGGTGATCTTTCTTAACCATACCTACCATTCAATATGTTATCTGTTAATTTTAAATTTGTTACAGCAAAACTCAAAACCTGGTTAAAACAACAGTGGAAGAGTCATTGTAGTCACGATTGCTATTTTGTATAGTAGTTGAGAGCATGAACTTTGGTTCACATCTTGGCTCTGATTCTTACTAACATTGTAATATTGAGCAAATCACATAAGCTTCTCAGGTTATGATGTTCTGCCTCACAGGATTATTATCAGAGTAAAAAAACACATGCAGAGTGCTTAGCCTGACATTTAGTAAGCCTTTGTAAATGATGGCAAATGCATGTAAATAAATGTAAATGCAGACCATGGGGTTGCAGAGTCAGACACAACTTAGCACATGACTTAGCAACTGAACAACATCAACAGAATGATCGTTGCTTGGATTGCCTTTAAAATCTCTAGTGCTGTGTGATTTGTTGAGGATGCAAGCTGAAAACCTCAGAGGACAAGAAAAGGCAGGCTGTGAGATTTTCTCTGCAGGCCACTTAAGTTCTTTGGAAATAGATTTAAACTCTAACCCCATACCTAACATATGATTTTGACTCCTAATGGACCAAAAAAAAAAAATCTATTTTGAACACCTAGTATTAGTAAATATTATAATACAGTAAATATTAAAGCAAAAAGTTCACAGAGACCAAAGAGTTTTTATGTACTTTTCTTTACTAAATTAATAGGTAGAATTCCTGCCCATCCTCTCCACTTCCTCTCCACACCAGCACCAACATACACACAACACATAACAAAAAACACAGTGGTATTATTGGTGGAAGGAAGGTCTTAACTTCTGTGTCCAAAGTAATGTTTGTATTAACGACTGTATTTTGTGTTGAGTAAGGGTGATAGAGTTCAGCTGTAAGAAGGTATCAAGATGTAACAGCTCGAAATCAGAGAGACTCCAATGCTGAGGTCTTGCCCCTAGGCTGGGGGAGAAGTGCAGTGAACTATAATAGGTGGCACTCACCTGGCCACAGTGACTGCCCCCTGTAAAGGCAGCCACGGTGTCTATTCACAGTGCCCCCTATGGGCAGAACACGACCATCGCATCTTCAATCACAGAAGTGGTTGATCCTTGACTGCAGGTTGAGCTACAGGGGTTCAGCAAGCAGACATTCTAAGAGGTTTCCAGAAGTATTCAAGAACCAGGCAGTCATTTGTGGGGATGGGGATAAGAAAGCAATCTATAGCTTCAGGATTTCTGTACACAGATGAAGCATACCAGACCAAGGCATGCTCCAGCTTCTGGGGAAGAAACCTGGAAATAACTGGATGGTGTCTGGACTGGGGTTGTATGAAGCTTCAGTTTTAATAGGAAGGAGTGGTTCAACATACCGAATACAGGTCACGCTGGAGATGGGACCAGAGCATGTTACTGACCCTACAAACAATATCCAGGCAGAAAAAAATAGGACCAGTGTAGGGTGCTGTGCTCCAAGCCCTGATACCAGAACAAGACTGAGAAGAGGGGATGGTGACCCCAGGTTCCATAACTTTACATTGCTAAGCACTTTTTATTCAGGAAAGCATCTGAAGTGTTCACGTTATAATTATTTTTAAACTATATATGCACTCTTCTGTCTAATGAAATATCTTACCGAAGCATTTGGAGCCATAACTTGAGAAGAGAGTTTCTTGTGTTTATTGGTTCTCCTGTTACTGGGCAGATGTGCCGGGAAGAACATCTTGTAATATTCTGATTTTGTTTCTCTAAGCTTATTAGAGTTGTCTTTCTTAAAGATTTAGTATTAAAAAATGTTTGTAAATCACACAGATTAGCCTAGAATACCAAAGGGGTTCTGCGCTTAATTTCCTACCTGTTCCCAAGACACTAGCCTTAAAAATAAATATATACATTAAAAACAATAAAGTTCCTAAATTTAGTTATTTAGTTAAACTAAATACTAAGTTTAGCATAACTAAATTTATTTAGCTCAAAATAAGGTAAGCTATACTGATTCTATATCTGTTACAATATATTTTTCTCAAAATTTTAATTTAAAGTCACCTTCATTACAGAAACAGTATATAGATAAACAAAAATAAAAACACCATATTCTGATTGCTCAGATGATGTTAACTATTAGGGTATATGATGATGTTACCCCTTAGGGTATATCTTTCTGGAGGTTCTTCTGTATGAACTTTTTTTTACCCAGATGATGTTATTTATTTTAGTAGACTTTTAAAAGAGTAGCTTAGTATACAATAAAGTTGAGAGTAAAGGATAGAGACTTCCCTTCCACCCTCTGCCCTGGCATATGTGTAGCTTCCTCCATTGTCAGCATCATTCACCAGAAAGGTACATATTTATTTTAGCCAAGGTTGAATCTGCATTGACACATCATCATTACCCAAAGCCCTTAGTTTACTAGGGTTCACTCTTTTTTTATGCATAATTTTATTTTTCTTGATTTTTGGCTGTGCTGGGTCTTTGTTGCTATGCCGGCTTTTCTCTACTCACAGAGAGTGAGGGACGTTCTCTAATTGTGCTCAGGCTTCCCATCGTGGTGGCTTCTCTTGTTGCCGAGCGCAGGCTCTAGGGCGCACAGGCTTCAGTAGCTGAGGCACGTGGGCTCAGTAGTTGTGGCTCCCGGGCGCTAGAACACAGGCTCAGTTGTTGTGGCACACGGGCTTAATTGCTCCACAACATGTGGGATCTTCCCAGATCAGGGATCGAACCCATGTCTCCTGCTTTGGCAGATGGATTCTATACCACTGAGCTACCAGGGAAACCCTAGGTTTCACTCTTGTTTTTGTGTATTCTGTGGATTTGGACAAATGTATAGTGACATGTATCTATCATCATAATATCATACTGCCCTAGAAAAATCTTCCGTGGTCTGTCTGTTCATCCTTTCTCCTACTCCCAACCTCTGGAAACCACTAATTTTTTTTTTAACTGTCTTCATAGTTCTGCACTTTCTAGAATATTACATAGTTAGAATCATGGAGTTTGTAGACTTTTCAGATTGGCTTCTTTCACTTAGTGATATGCATTGTTTCCTCCATGTCTTTTCATGGCTTGGTAGCTCATTTATTTTTAGCACTGAAATGGTATTCTGGTTTCTGGATGTACCACATTTATCTATTCATGTACTGAAGAATATCTCGGTTGCTTCATTATATGTATTTTTTATTTTTTTATTGAAGTATAGTTTATTTACAATGTTGTGCCAATCTCTGCTATACAGCAAAGTAACTCAGTGATACACATGTAATAGACATGCTTTTTTTAATATTCTTTTCCATTATCGTTTATTGCAAGATATTGAATATAGTTTCCTGTGCTATACAATAGGACCTTATTATTTTTTTATTTACTTTTTCCAGTTAATGACTTTTCCAATCATTAATTTTTTTTATCTCATCTAGAACTTAGTCAATGTATCAATTCCAAAAGAAAATCCTTTTCAGCAAGTTTGTCCAAATCCAGGGCCATTATATTGTATCTGGCTCTTACATATCTCTTAAGTATTATTTAATCTAGAGTAATCCTTTTTTTTTCCCCCACAAAACTTGACTTGTGGAGTCAAAGACAGGCATCCTGCAGAAAGTGCCGCCTTCTGAGTTTGTCTGGTTGCTTCCCCATAGCATTCAGCATGTTGCTCTGTCCTTTGTATTATCTGTGAAGTGGAAGGTGAATCTGTTGGTGTCACCCATTCAGGCTCCACAGCTTTGGGAGGAATGCATTGCGAGGATGATGTGTTGTTTTTGTTGCCCTGCATCAGAGGGCCGACAGCCCAATCCCCCGACGTGCAGTTACATTTGTCCCCTTGCCGGTAGGAGGGAATCTGTGTGGTAGCGTAGAATGTTCATTTGCTCATCAACAATTTTCCTACTGATTTTAGCATTTAGTGACAACCCTTGACTAAAGAAAGAATTACACTAGGAATATGAAACTGTAGTTTTAAAACCTATAATTTCTTTTACATTTGTTGACTGACATTTTCTGTAGGGATTTCTCACCATAGTGGGATTATTATATTATCATGAAATACAGAGTCCTTTAATTGCCTGTTTTCAAAGTAAGGAGTTGTTTAATATCTACCTCAGAGGAGATGTGGGAAGAATTTAAGCACTTTTTTAAAATGCTATGGTTGTGGGATGAGGGGTGGTGGTGGGAGGGAGGCTCAAGATGGAGGGGATATATGTGTGTGTAGATATATATGTATATATATATATATATATATAGTTATGGTTGATTCGCGTTGTATGACAGAAACCAACACAACATTGTAAAGCAATTATCCTCCAGTTAAAAGATTTTTAAAATGCTATGGTCACTGCAATATGATTTCTTGAGCACTTCCAATGTATCGGGCTCTATGTAAAGGCCTCACGTAATCTAATTTGTTTGGCAGCATAGTGAGGTCATAGAGATAGAAAACGGAAATCATAAGAGGCTGAATAACTTGATACAGTTACTTGTGTGGGAAGTAAGAGAGCTAGAATTCAAACCCAAATGGGTCTGCGTCCAAAATAAGTGAGTTATTCCTCTTAGACATTTTTGTTGCATTTTACTTAAAAGCCAAATTCTGTTTGTAATGATATTTGGAATATTTCCCAGTTCTTAAAAACTAGAAATGAATATTATGCTTAATAATTCTCAAGAGGTCTCTTAACTCTCCCCCTTCCATTTTTTAAAATATTTTTTTACAGTGTGAAGAAAACACAAATCTTCAGGATACTACCCGCTACCTCAAACTTCCTTTTTCCAAGGGCATTCTCCTTGGGAATAATAATCAAGCCATGAAGGCCACAAAGGAGTCTTTTTGGATAACATCTTTTCTCTGTTCCACAAAACTCACACAAAACGGTAATGTATAATACTGCTTTATTTGAAAGCCCCTGTATTTAAGTACTCATGCGAATTTTAGTTGGATATTCTGTAAACATCAGTTTTATATTTAAGAACTTTGCACTAGAAAAATTGTTGTTGATCCTTCTGTTTGTGGTTTTTAATAAAATAAAAGTAATTGTGACCCAACAAACAGCTAAATGTGTATAGTTTAAGGACTACAGAATTATCCTGGTATTGGAACCCAATACTCAAGTCCTCAAATAAACCATCAAAACCCAGCTGCTTAAAAAAAAAAAAAAAAAAGGCAAAGTTTACCACCAACTTAATCTCTCTTGCTTCATAAACTGTGCTAATTGCAGGCTTCAGAGTAAATGCTGTTTTCTGTTTAATTAGATGGATATTACTTTTCTATTCTAGCATTACTTTTTATGTCAGTGATGGTTTAGAAAGTTATGATTAAGAAAGCAAGCTCTTCTCCTTGGCAAATTGTTCTGAAAGCATTGTCTGTAATGAAGGAAGTAAATTAAATATTTTTGAATTCTTCATGGTCACCATGTAAGGCTTCTGGAAAGCATCCTGAATGCCATATAATAAAATTAGTCTCATTCTGTTGAAGACAATCACTTTATAATAAGGTATGTCTCTTCCTTGACTTTAGGATTGGGTTACATTCTTTTGATAAGCCCGTGGTAACTTGAATAAGATAAGTAGAATATGCATTTATTACACCTAACCTACAAAGCATCATGGGGCTTCCCAGGTGGCTCAGACGGCAAAGAATCTGCCTGCAATGCTGGAGATGCAGGTTCGATCCCTGAATCAGGAAGATCCCTTGTAGCAGGAACTGACAACTCACTCCAGTATTCTTGCCTGGAGAATTCCATGGACAGAGGAACTTGGTGGGCTACAGTCCATAGGGTTGCAAAGAGTCAGACATGACTGAGCATGCACATACCACCACGACCACAAAACATCTAAGAAAAGTTCTTTCTTCTGTGTCATACAGCTTGGCCCAGCCTACACTAAACAAGCTCAGAACACTTACAGTAGCTTCCACCTGGGCAAAATTCTCTAACACAGAGCCTATTTTATAATATAATGTTGAATGTCTCGCATAACTTATTGGATACTGTACTAAGAGTGAAAAACAGAATGGTTGTATTAATAACCATATTGCTTCTTTACCTTTATGATCACTTGGCTGTCTGGCATCTGAGGCTCAATGCTCAACATTATAGGAGGCTGTTGTACTGCATGTAGCTAACCCAGGAAAATACCTGAACTCCAAAATTGAAGTATAGTTTCTAAATGATTTCATATCACTTTTGCACCCATGTAAAGTCAAAAATCTGAAGCCAAATCATAGTAAATCAGGGCTCTGTATTGTTAGGCAAAAAAAATGCTCCTGTGCTTAAACTTTTTAAAGTGTTATTGGTTCTTTCTTCTGTGTCATGTAGTAAGAAATACGTATCTTTTCTCAGAACATGGAATGAGAAAAGAAGCAAATTTTGGCGTTATTATAATGACCACTTTTAATGATACCATCCAATTTGTCAAACAGTGCTACTGTATTTATATAGGACCTTGGCAAATTATTTTTTTTACATTTATATTGGGTTTCATTTATCCCCTTCCAGAGGTATTTTTGGAGACATATTTCTAAAAATAAACTATGTAGTTTATTTTTAGTAAGTTTGATTGAAGGTAGCTATTGCCAAATTAGGTTATTACATCAGACTATCAGTATTCAATGGTTAATAATCTTACTTAAATAAAACCTTCATTGACAGAATTCCGTTATGACTAAATGGCATTTACCAAATCTCAGACATTTTTTTTTTTTTTTGTGAGAAGAGTCTAACCCCATAGAGGTTGTGAAAATAATAAAATCAACGTTTTTGACTCCCTTAGGTGTTATTTTCATTCATCCTATATGGATGAGTTGTGTGTCTCTAAAGAATCTGGTTCGTATTTAACTCTCTGCCTCCATTAGATTATTTTCAGCCAGTATTAGTTGTCAGTTACTGCTGTAGTAATTATTATAAACTTATTGGCTTAAAACAACAATAATTTATTATCTTATAATTTTGGAGGTAGAAAGTCTGCAGTCTTATTCCCTGGGCTAAAATCAAGGTGTCAGCAGGGCCACGTTCCCTCTTGAAATCTCTAGGAGGGAATCCCTTTATTTACCTTTTCTAGCTCCTAGGAAGCACCTGTAGTCCCTGGCTACAGGCCCCTTTCTCCATCTTCCAAGACAGCAACAAAGCATATTCGATCTCTCTGACTCTGATCATCTTCCATCTTTTAAGGACCCCTGTGATGAGAGTGCTCCCACCAAATCATCCAGGATAATACCCCATTTAAAAAATCTTTAACTTAATCACACCTGTAAAACTCTTTTGTCAGTTAAGATAAATCCATGGGTTAGAATATGGACATCTTTGGGGGCCATTATTCTTCCAAAGATATAAACCTAACAATACATTCTCTGCCATGAAAACATTTGGCCCTGCCTGCTTAATTATTTCTAGTTCTAGGGTTTAGGCTATTAGACAGAACTGTGAACATAAGACAGGAAAACAAATCCTGATAACTAGAAGCTGCTGCTCTGTAAAAGCAGAGAACATTTTTCAAGTAAATAAACTATTCACGAAGTCATTAAACATCTCACTATATAGAAAGCAACGCTTGACACATTATTGAAGACTAATAAGTGCTTAATTACCATTGTGACTTTGATTAACCTTGTCAATGTTGGACAGCTCAAAATGAGGCAGGAAATGAATAGTGTGTTTAAAGACACGGGACAGAGGGAGGAAGGAAGTTCTTTTTTCTGAAATTTACATGCTAGACACATGTCTCTGTGTAGAAGTAATCCACTTCCAAATTGGAATTAAATTTTTTTTGTATTCATTTTACTCGACTTGGAAAATATACAAATCCCATTTCCATTACAATTGGGCATTTAGTAAGTGATGTGGCCTCTAGGACAGTTTCCTAGAGCAGATTTGCATTTCAGGATTTCTAAAGTGTGTCTGTCTACACACATTCTGTGTCTTCCAGTGTCATTCTTAGATAGCGTAGTGAGGCTAGTGCACTGGCTGGACTGGACATCTGTGATTGCCAGATCAAGGAAATATTTTAAGTTTCTTAAAAGTAGGGATCAGAAAAGGAATCACTTTACTTGTTTGTTAGCTTCCTTGGACTGTTAAAGACAACTTTTTAAAACGTTAAGAAAAAATGAAAACAGTGCTTAAATTCAGTCTAACATTTGTGCCAATACCGACTGTTCCATATCCCCTTCTCCCTCCAGTAATGGGTGGTTTATTCAGTCTCTTCCTGAGATGGTGGTTTAAAAAAAAAAAAAAAAGTAGGGATCAGGTCATCCACCTATTTTATAGCTCTTGGCAGATCAGACATACAGTCAGTACACACTTAAATGATAGTTGAATGGAATGTATAAAATTCTCATTTTCAGTAATAGGTCCTAGCTGCAAATTGGCAACTGAGGTATCTTCAAATGGCTAAAATAAAGACCTAAGAGATGATAATTTTGACTTGATTCTGAGTACATGGCATACATGATTAATTGTGTCCAGATGGACAAAGTATAATACATTATTCTCCTTTTGGCTTCATTGGGAGCAGTCTAACGATTCCTCAGACTTCTTGCAGGAAAGATGAATAGCCCCATCCCGGACCGCTGTCATCTGCTATCCAGCTCTGCTGATGACAGTCCTATTCCTTGTCCTCTACTGATGCCACTTTGCAGCCTGTAGAGCCTCCTTCTTCCTCTGCACAGGGTCCACCCCTCACGTTGAACGCTCCTGCAAAGGCCTCATTCTAAAGGGCAGGGAGAGAGAAGGAGGGGGCAGAGCTGGATAGGAGGGGGAGTGGGAAGTAAATGGTAGCGCAAATTATAAAAGAGGGGCTGCCAGGGAAGGCGG
Organism: Bos indicus x Bos taurus; assembly: GCF_003369695.1. NCBI lineage: Eukaryota > Metazoa > Chordata > Mammalia > Artiodactyla > Bovidae > Bos > Bos indicus x Bos taurus. Next base: position 63,253,207 of record NC_040079.1, on the reverse strand, counting down.
CAGGCACCCTGAAGCTAGATGTGGGAAGTCCGAGCAGGCCAGCAAGCAGACCAGGAGAATCCTGGAGAACTTTCTTTGGTCAGCTGGTCTCACCCTGTAGAATCTCTCATCTAAATATAACCAATCATATTTTAAAATGTTTCAATCATACCTCCAGGGTGTCTGAGTTAGACGTGAATGTTCAACATTTTCAGGGTTTTCTGCTATGAAAATAATCATAAATTCCTTTTTCAATGTCAGTTTTTGAAAAATTCCCTCATTTTTCTAAGTCTAAGTCCTCCTCCTCCTCTTACCCCTATTTGTTATAGAAAAATGTTCCTATTTAGTGCTAAGTTTCCTACTTTTGGTTCCTTTGTGGTTTTTCCCTTGAAATTGGCTTTGGTGGAAGTTGCTTCTATTTCCTCTTGAGATTCTTATGTTTTTTCTCTTTATTTACTGTGTGTGTTAGATGCTCCACTGTTTCCAACTCTTTGCGACTCTATGGACTGTAGCCCACCAGGCTCCTCTGTCCATAGGATTCTACAGGCAAGGATACTGGAGTGGGTAGCCATTTCCTTCTCCAGGGGATCTTCCTGACCTAGGGATCTTTGTTTACTATGTCATGTTTTCTTTCTCATCATAACTATCTCCTTGATTATTTGTTATTGTGTTTGGTGTTTGCTTTTTTTTTTTTTTTTGGTCTTTCTTGCCTCTTGGCAAGTCCCATTCAAGTTTCTCCTGAAACAAGTGCTTTGAAGCAGAAAACCCCTCCTGGCTTCCCTCATGGCTTCTCTAGTGTCTCAGTCCCACTGGCACCAGGAGAATAGCCCTGCCAGGTTCCCCTGCCCTGGGCACGTCCTGCTTCCATGAGCCTTGTCAGTTGTTACTGCTGTCATTGGCGTCCGATGCCACTGACTCCTTGTTCCCTTTGGAGACCAGTGAAGATGGGCACCATGTGCAGGAGCTTCTGCCCAGGAAGGAGGAGGAAAGGATTTATTCCCTCACCAGTGAAGAGGTTCCCTGAGGACTCTGCTGGACACAGGGCTCACATGTCAGGTCAGAAAGAAAAGGGAATTGAAGAGCTGGGACCTGCTTTTGCCCAGAGTCTAGGGTGGAAGATGGTCACAGAGTCCAGGAATTGGCCCTGTCAGGTCCAAGGGCTCATTTGCTGGTCTGACAGTTGACTGGACTTGTCATCATTGTATGGTTTCCCAGGTGTCTCAGTGGTTAAAACCCATCTGCCAATGCAGGAGACACAGGTTTGATCCCTCGGTCAGGAAGATCTTCTGGAAGAGGGCATGACAACCCAATCCAGTATTCTTGCCTAGAGAATTCCATGGCCAGAGGAGCCTGGTGGGCTACAGTCCATAGTGTTGCAAAGAGTCGGACCCGACTGAAGCAACTTGACATGGCATGGTATGGCATCATTGCGCAGGAACCTTCTAGTCATGCCAGGTTTGGGTCACATTGTCAAGAAGACCTTCATTGCCAAATGGAATTGGTTACTTGGCAGAGTGCTATGTCTTGGGAGCAGAAAAGAGAATCAAGTGGGTTTCCAGCCCTCAAGAATCTCCCAGTTTAATTGGAGGAGGCAGAAAATTCTCCAGCCAGTACTTACCAACTGCCTGCTGTGTGCCTGCTCTGTTCCAGTGCTAGCACTAAGTTGGGGCCGAGCTCAATGAGGTTTTTTTCTCTTGGAGTTTACAGTCTTTGGGCAAATACAAGTAGCCTGAGAACTGAAGGATAAGCAAGAGTTTGTCAGTCAAGAGCACTGGGAAGGGAGAAAGAGAACACACTGTAATGAATGCCATCTTAGAGGGTTAGTTGGAGTCTGGGGGAGCCTGCAGTTTGGGTGACCAGGTGGCAACATATTTAAGAATTCACTGTTTACCAGTTAGAACACTTTCCTGTGAGAGACTGTTCTCTATCAAGGCAACTAATCTTCCTTTTCTGTTTGGACAGGTGATATGCTTGATCTTTTGAAATGGAGAACCCACCCAGACAAGATCACAGGCTGTCTCTCTAAATTAAAAGAAATTGATGGCTCCGAGATAGTAAAGGTAAATGCATCCTGTTATCCTTCTCTTAGAAATTTGTGGGATAAAGAATACTTAGAGGGGAAAGACAGAGGATATTTTATTTATGCTTTTACTTCTTTATCTAACAGTTTCTGCAAGATACACTGGATACCTTATTTGGAATTTTAGATGAAAATTCCCAAAAATATGGGTCTAAAGTGTTTGATTCATTGGTGAGTTTAAATTAACTTTATACCTTAATTTTGTCTTTAAATCTTGACTTTGATAAGACTGGTTTAGGAATGTGCACTTAATAGAATGAGCTCACTTGAAAGGAAACCTTCCCAAATCAAAAACAAACAAACAAACAAAAGAAACCTTCCCACTCCCCCTGCCAAAAAAGTCTTGGTTTGCATTCAGTTTTGTAAAACTCTGTTTTGTTTTGTTTTAGGTTCACATAATCAATTTGCTGCAAGATAGCAAATTTCATCATTTTAAACCTGTAATGGACACTTACATTGAGAGTCATTTTGCTGGGGCACTTGCATACAGGTAAGGTCCTTTATCTTATAATTGGTTTAGAAACAGTTCCTTTTGAACTTTTTAAAGCAGAACCAGCTATGTAGGAAAATTTAAAAGAGAATGTAGGAAGAAATGAAGCACAGCTACTCAAGTATCTCTTGAGACAGTATCTTCCTTTTTCACACATCTTTTTGATGGCTGAAACTTATTTTGATTTTAAAAGGTTGGGTAAGGGGGAGAACTTCCTGAGTTCTAGTCCTGAAACCTAAAATATAATGTTTTCTTTTTGCCTCTGTTTCACTTGATCTTCTGTAGTCTAAAATACCTGGTTATTTCATTTTGACAGTCAAGAGCCCCATTTAATCATCACACTCCTTGGTAATTCTAGATGTCTTTAAGAAAGAAATATAATGGGAAAACAGCCTTTGCCATCATACCATTTTAAAGTCCTTTGTTCATTCATTTGTTAATATTTATTGAGTGCCTCCTGCATGTCAGACACTAAGCTTTGTGCTGATTGTATGAAGAGCTGGCCCATGAATGCAAGGGGTTCAGTTATTAGACTCTATCCTCTGTTACCAGCTGCCATTTTAACCGCTGCTCCTTTCTTATCCACTCAGATAAGATAAGCAAGACTAAAAGTGAATGAATAATGACATGCTGTAGCTGGTACCTGCCTACATGTAGCCTAGAAGATAATAACTCCTCTCTTTCTGTCCTATGGGTGACATCTTCCTGGTCATGGGCCTGCTTAAATACAGCCCTGAAATGTACCCCAAAGTTCCATCTCCCCATTCCACTGCTGTCATTGCTATTCTGCCAGTTTTTTTTAGTTTATAATTGTTTTTTTTAAATTAGGGGATAATTGCTTTTCAATGTTGTATTAGTTTCTGCTGTACAAAGTGAATCAGCTGTATGTATACATAAATCCTCTCCCTAGCCTCCTACCACCACCCCCCATCCCACCCCAGGTCATCACAGAGCACCGAGCTGAGCTCCCTATGTTATACAGCAGCTGCCAATGCTTTTATCTTATACACTAAATACCTATGGGCATGTGCACGCAGTCGTCTATTCCCAGAAGTGCGTTAAAGGGGCATGGAATCAGGGCTTTGCCCTTTCCCCCCATCTGTGTGCTGTATAAAAGATAGTAGGTAACCAGGTAAGCATTTCATCCAGTTCCTTTGGTTGTTTGCTTCCATAGCCTGGTAAGATTTACACCTCTGATGTTTAAGTGAATGGAGTCATTTTTGCAAGACTTGACCTTCTACCGACGTGAGTTTTTCAGAGGGTGAAATGTTTGAGCAAGGATAGTTTTGCCCTTGACCTAACAGTTTGGGCTCTGGTGTGAGGGGTCACTGTTCCAAGTGATACTGTCTCTGGAAACTAGAAAACAGTGGTGTAATGTCTAAACTTCAGATTAGCCAGGAATGCAGCTAATCAGTTCTAATAAGACAAATAAGGCCCGTGGAATCTTCTTGGGCCAGAATCATGACCACTCATCCTCAAAAGTAGTGTTCCCATCAGCATATACTGACTGGAATAACCATGAATTCTCCTCGGACAGAGAAAATTTTAAAAAATTGCTGTTTTCTAGACACCAAGAACTGGCCAGTGTTAAAGGTCACGTGACTGCAATCTTGATAATTTGAGGTGTGGAGGTTAATTCCATTTTTATTTCTTAAAACAATAAAACTTCTAGAAATTACCTGGAAAAAATAAAACTTGGCTTTTCTGGAAATTACTAGGCCATGCTCTGATGGTAAGCCTCATTCTTCCCACAGGTCAGAGAATTGGCTTGTTAAGTCCATGGGGTGTGATTTGAAATGAGGAGGTGGTATCTTCATCCTTCCCCACACCTTCTTTTGCCTCCAGCTAAATATTTTATCCAAATTAGGATTTCACTGGGGAGGAAATCCTAATTAGCAGTTGTCCGAGATTGACCATGGCAGTCAGATTCAGACACTCCCCTGGCCTTTCTTCTGATATTTGTGTTCACCCGTTGGAAGCACGGCCAGAAGCAGCAGGGCTCGTGGAATATGTCCAGATTAAAAGGAATCTCGCTGGGAGGAAATGTTGTTTCTCTCTTCAGCTTCAAAAAAGGGGTAATGATGGTGATATGCAGACTTTGTAAAATTATCATAACAGTTTGACAGAAACGTGAGAACTGATGGAAAATGATGCCTCCTTGTGATAAAAATAAGCATTTGATTTGTTGGCTTCTAATTGAGAATGAGACCAACTGTACCTTCTGCACATTTCCCCTGTATTTTAGAGATCTCATCAAAGTACTCAAGTGGTATGTGGACCGAATCACAGAAGCGGAGAGACAAGAGCACATCCAGGAGGTGTTGAAGGTAATGACACGCTGTGGATAGCACATCGTAGCCCAGCAGTGCTGCTGCGTGGTGATGCCTAAGCAAATTGGTTTCCTCAACACAGGCAGTAATCACTGATGATGTATCACTGACATTCCCATTCAGTGATCTTAATCAGTTTGTGGCTGCTCCAGAGATGATGAGATTTGAAAAGAACTTTGCCAGACTCACTGGAACCTCCCTAGCATTAAATCTTTAGTCCTCCAGGCTCTGAACACTTGAAATCTAGAAGGAAGGGTGGAGAAGACAAGACTGCAGATGAGCAGTTAAGCTTAGAAGTTCCCTGTTCTTGCTTCTACCACTGACAGAGACCATCTGAGAACCATTTGTCTTACATTTTAAGGGCTTCCCTGGTAGGTCTGCTGGTAAAGAATCCATCTGCAATGGAGGAGACCCCAGTTCAATTCCTGGGTTGGGAAGATCCTCTGAAGAAGGGATAGGTTACCCACTCCAGTATTCTTGGTCTTCCCTGGTGGCTCAGACGGCAAAGAATCCACCTGCAATGTGGGAGACCTGGCTTCAATCCCTTGGTTGGGAAGATCCCCTGGAGGAGGGCATGGCAACCTAAACCAGTATTCTTGCCTGGAGGATGGTTAGCAGGAATCATAATGAGGAAACCTGAGATTTTACAGTGTCTCGTGGTTTAACACTGCCCATATCTCTGGGCCCTACAAGCTCTCTATATATGAAGATGTTGATACCTTTCTTGCAACATGTTTGTAAAGAATCTACCAATAGATTCTTTTTTAAATTAATTAATTTTAATTGGAGGGCAATTACTTTGCAATATTGTGATGGTTTTTGCCATACATCATCATGAATCGGCCACAGATATGCATGTGTCCCCCACATCCTGAGCCCCTCTCCTACCTCCTTCCCATCTGTCAATAGATTCTTAAGAGGATTGTGCAGTAACAGCCTTGGCAGCCTTTTGATTTCGTAATTGAGTACATAGTATTTGATGTCAGTAGATAAAAGTAAATAGGTGTACATTCTAAAAAACAAGCATTTTACTCATTATAAATTTGTCGTTTGGGGCTGATTGAAGGTAAAATGCAAGTGGCAAGAGAACCTACCAGCATAGCAGAATTATTTTTGAAAAACAGACCACCATATCTTTGTTAATTATATTAAAAAAAAAAAAATCATCTGAGGATCAAAAACATTTAACCTCTATAAGAATTATCTCTTTAAGAATTACATAGAATTTAAAAATTATCTATACTTTTCCTCTCATTAGGTGTTAGAGAAAAACAGCTCTTTTGCTATGAGTAAATACTATTCAAAAATCACACTGGGCCTTAGTACTTCAATCAATAATTTAAAAGTCTAATGGTGTACTATAGTTTTGTGTTGTGTCATTGTTAAATAAATACCTTTGATTTTCTTTGAAACTAACATTTTAAAAATTTTGTTTTAAGGCCCAAGAATATATTTTTAAGTATATTGTTCAGTCTCGAAGGCTGTTTTCCCTTGCCACCGGAGGACAGAATGAGGAGGAATTTCGCTGCTGTATTCAGGAACTGCTCATGTCAGTTCGTTTTTTTCTTTCACAAGAAAGCAAAGGATCTGGAGCATTATCTCAATCACAGGTAATTGTCTTTTCATCTCTGCTGAATAGAGGAAAAAATGAGTCCAATTTATTTATTTTTACCTAGCCGCCTAAGTGAATATTTTCTCCATCAGCATTTCATAGCTCCAGGTTATATTTGTAGCTTAACTGACTTGGAATAGCCTTTTAAAAAGTCCTCCAGCTTCTAGTACCAGCAGAGCAAAAGTTGGTAATGTCTTTCTTTGGACTGTTATCACCCTGAATGGGGAGCCTGTTGGTTTGCATCGGCCTCCATTCCAGTTTCTAGAACTCACGCTGATGATTGGAGACACCCTGTCAATGTCACCTGTGGGGAGGAATTTTTCTCTAGCTAGTCTGCTACTGGAAGGACTGATGCTGAAGCTCCAGTCTTTTGGCCACCTGATGTGAAGAGCTGACTCATTGGAAGAGACCCTGATTTGGGCAAGACTGAGGGCAGGAGGTGGAGAAGGAAATGGCAACCCACTCCAGTGCTCTTGCCTGGAGAATCCCAAGGGCAGGGGAGCCTAGTTGGCTGCCGTCTATGGGGTCGCACAGAGTCGGACACGACTGAAGCGACTTAGCAGCAGCAGAGGGCAGGAGGAGAAGGGGGAGACAGAGGATGAGATGGTTGGATGGCATCACTGGCTCAATGGACATGAGTTTGAGCAAACTCCAGAAGATAGTGGAGGACAGAGAAGCCTGATGTGCTGCAGTCCGTGGGGTCACAGAGAGTGTTGTTTTGAGCAACAAAAACAACAATCTGCTGCAGTTGTTTTCCCCAAGCCTTCCTTTTTTTTTTTTTTTGGTACACTGTGTGAGCAGTTCCCCAACCAGGGATGGAACCCAATCCCAGGAATGAGACTGGTGAGTCCTAACCACTGGACCGCCAGAGAATTCCCACGTGCTGTATTTTAATCCATGCACTTGAGGCTCATTGTACTGGTCTCGGCTAAACTGCATGTTGTTTTGTTTTCAGTTGGCCCTAATCATCCTGGGAGTTATTTTCTATCACCAGTGCTCAGCGGTTGCTGCCAAAGTATATTACCAGGAGTAGCTCTCATGTTTTGTTTAAGAACAGGATCTATCTACTTTTCAAATAGTGTGCTGAGAGGTCATTGTGCTGAGAGATCATTCTGAATATCTTTCTCTACACTTTCTTAATACTTCTTGTACCTGTTTAATTTTAATAACTTGATTTAAAAACCTGTCAGATGGAGAAGCAACTTCCTTATTACTCTCCCCCGGAGACTTGAGACTTACAATCACTGTGAATTTGGATACAAAATGGGATATTGGGAGATTAGATCCCTAGGAGTATTGTTGTAACTTGGTGTCTTTTGCCATTTGGAAGGCATTATATATAAAGGCAAAATACTAGAAACGTACAAGCCCCCTCCAATAACAATGCCGTGTTTTTCTGACTATTTGGGAGCTGTTCTTGTTACTTTCTTCTTTGCAGAGGTGGACTTACCTTCCATCTGGGTAAGGATGTTGTCGTTTAGTCACTAAATCATGTCCGACTCTTCTGCGACCCCACAGACTATAGCCTACTAGGCTGCTCTGTCCATGGGATTTTCCAGGCAAAAATACTGGAGTGGGTTACCATTTCCTTCTCCAGGGGATCTTCTCAACTCAGGGATCAAACCTGCGTCTCCTGAATTACAGGTGGATTCTTTTACCACTGACCCACCGGGGAAGCCCCTGGATAAGGATACAGGCTCTTTTAATATTATTTTGGCTTCTCTTGTCAATGGTATAATCACTGAACTTTAGGAGAGTTGCCATAGATCTCAATGTTAAGTTGCCAACTAATCAAACCTTACTTATCAGCTGGTGATATTTGAAAAGGATATTCCAACAGGCTAACCATATTTTCCTTTAGATCAAAATTCTCAGAAGTTCACTACTGTTATAAAAACTGTTGAAAATTTCAGTTTTCATTTTGAGATTTTTCTTTAAAAAAAAAAGAAAAACCTCTATCAAGGATACAACATACCTAATTCACAATTGAAAAGTATTCTCCTACTCTCAAGAGTAACCTTAAGTCATGGTTTCTCAAATGAGAATGTCTTGCTATGGACTCCTGAGATTTTTTTCTTCTTTAAAGTTAGAGAAACATTCTTTTACCTTCATTACGTTACACTGAATCCTAGCCGTCTCTCTGAGAGATTTGGGCTCTGAGGTACAGCCGTGATATAGAGCAGCTTCCTTTTCTATATTTAACCTCCAACTGCTCTTGATTCTCTAAATTCTACCCCTCCATCAGAATAGTGAAGCAATTGGGACTTCCCTGGACGTGAAGTGGTTAAGACTTCACCTTCCAATGCAGGGGGGTGTGGGCTGTATCCCTGGTTGGGGAAGTAAGATCCCAAAGCCTTGCGGCATGGCCAAAGAAAAATTAAAATATTAAAATATATTTTTTTAAATAGTGAAACTTTCGCACCTTCAAAGAATCATATTTGATTCTTCTTTTTTGACTGTTAGCTTTTTTTCAGGAGATAATATATAAAATGCGTACATAGTTTTTTAGTTTGATGCTAAGAGAAAATTTATATAAAGAAGTGGTTAGTTTTCTTCATTAAGCAAAGAGGAATTCTCCTTCCTCCCTCTATATTTTGGGAGGAAGGAGAATTTTAAACACTTCTTCCCATTCCAAGTCCCCCTTTGATCCCACACTTTCATAGCTGTCTCTTCTAAGATGGAAGGTGTCACTAATCTGATTGATCCAATATGTTAGGTTACTGTCACTGCACAACAAATGACCATGATGGTGTTAGATGACACCCATTTATCAGGTCAGATTCTGTAGATCAAAAGACGTGGTCGGATTTTTGGCTTAGGGTCTCCTGTAGCCAAAAGCAGGGGGTTGGCTTTGACAGCTTATCTGGAGGCTCTTGAAAGGAATTCACCTTCTAGATCTTTCAGACTTTGGACAGGAATCAGTTTCCTTATGGGTGAGAGTCCCATTTTCTTGCTGGCTGTCGACCAGAGGTGGGGAAGGAGCTGGGTGCTCTTAGCTCCTGGAGACCACTCACATTCCTTGGTGTATGGCCCCTCTGATCCTCAAAACCAGGCACAGTTTATCAAATCTTTCTCATGCTTCAGATCTCTGAGTTCCCCCACGTGTCAGAGAACACTTCTGCGTGGGAACAGCATCAGGGGACAAATTTCTTGGAGATCATCTTGGAACTCTGACTACTGTGTCCAGAGCCAAGGATAGCCATTGGTCCGGATTCTTGCTTTAAACACAAAAATCCCAGTTTCCTTGCTCCATTTTGGATTTTTTCCATGTGAGTTACAACTCAGCAAATTCTGTCTCCTGGAGGCAGAATAGGCCATCCCAGCAATCCTTCCAGTTGGATCAGTAGACAGCTGCTCTGTAGAGCTGATACTGCTGCTGCTGCTAAGTCGCTTCACTGCTAGGAGGTTCATTTGGTCATCCTGGCCTAAGCCCAGCCTGCTAATAATTCTGTCCTTGGGAGCAGGACAGAAGGCTAACTCAGGTGTCTATAGTCCATTCCAAGGACAGCTCTCTACCCTGGGAACCCCAAGAAAAGAAGAATGGTGGAAGGCATTGAGCCCTGAGACCCTGCCCCAAATTCCTATTAATTATCTTTTCTCTTTTTGTCTTGGATACCAGGAAGATCAAAACAATATCATGTTTTTATTTGCAGTAAAAATCTTTAGCTTAGATACCTGTGCAAATATCTTTCTGCCCTCATCACAAGGTCCTTTTTTATTTATCCTTTTTAATAATTGCATCTTACACTTCAGGTACAAATATCTTTTTGAAATAAAGAGGTATAAATAAAGAATTGATGCATACATTAAGGGATTTATGAGGAACATCAAGTTAGGTGACTTTTTAGTGATCAGAAAGCTGGCCTCATTTAATTTTTTTAAACTTCATCTTATGACTCAGTTCTTTGCAGAGTAAAATGAAGGTTATATAAATATAGTCTTTACCAAAAAATATCAGGTTATTAATTTTAAAAGCATTCAAGTAGATGTATAATTTTTAAAGGTCAAAGGGAGAACATAGCTGTTGACCCTAGTACCTTGAGCATTCTGATGGTTCTGACATCAGAAACAGGTCTCGGCTCTTCAACATATTTCTGCTGCTGTTATATAGGTAGATACCAAAGTCCACAAATTTGAATTTGATTCTGTGCTTGAATCATCAGCATATGTAGACTTGACCCACTTTCTGCTGGTGTCAGATCTCATTGGTAAATCCGACAGCCATTGAATCTCAGCATATTAGAAACATGTGCCTCTTCCTCCACCAGGTGGTTGATCGATTTTTCTTTCCACTGCCCTCCTTTTGTGGAATTTCAAAAGGCTGAGTTTGTTTTGATGTACAGTCTTAGCCCAATTTTTAAAGTATGCCCTTCAGGGTTTGAAGTTAGCATCTATTTTTTTTTTTCTTTAAAAAAATAATGATCAGGTTTCTTCATTTATATAAACAATATTGTTCTTAATACACACAGTTTTGGATTTTCATTAGATCTTGAAGTAACCCGAGGGATTATTCCAATGATCTTGTCATTTTACAAGTGATGAAGCTGAAACCTAGGGGATTAAAATGACTTGCCCAAGGTCACAGAATTGATTAGAAGTCAAGCCAGTCCTACATATAATCTAGGTCTTCGGATGCTTTCTGATGTCCTATGTTTTTTCTTTAATCATAAATTGAGTGTTTTAGGAAATTAATGTGTTTGGCTTCTTAAAGGTAAATGAGATTTAAATGAGCACTTCAGAAACCTTCTCCAAAAAGAATGAAACATAAATAATTACAATCCAGGTCTTGGCTGAGTATTCCTTCCATTTGATCACGCTGCCTTCTGCTGAATCTGTGGGGGTTTTGTCCATCACTTTGCTAATGTCAGTTGTTTTACAGGATTTCCCAGTTTTTACTATGTTGTACCTTTGCATGTTTTGAAAAATTGCTCTGTTTTGGTATACCTTTTTCCCCTAAATTTTGCCCTTTTAGTCTTTTTAGATTTAGGTAGAAGAAGCATTTGACATTCTATTTCCTACCATTTAAAAATATTTGTCACAGTCTTAAACTCACTGACATTTTTATAGCTGATTTTTCAGGGCATATCTGGGAATTGACTTAAATTTCTTCTTTTAAAGGCTGTGTTTCTGAGCTCCTTCCCAGCTGTGTATTCGGAGCTGTTGAAGCTCTTTGACGTCCGGGAGGTGGCCAACTTGGTCCAGGACACCCTGGGCAGTCTGCCGACCATCGTGCACGTGGATGACGCCCTGCAGGCCGTTAAACTGCAGTGCATTGGCAAGACTGTGGAGAGCCAGCTCTATACCAACCCGGGTAAGGTGTCGGGTCTCTCAGATGAAACAGTGTCTCTAGAAAGCCATGACTTACATTTTCTAGTCATAGGTCAGCAGAAGCAATTTAAAAAGGAAACTAAAGACTTCTTTCTCAGAAGCATTGTGTATTTGGATGGGAGAGTAAGTTTATCAAACAGACACAAAAGTATGGCTCTTAAAACTTTATTTCTGGAAAGAATGAAAATCCTAGTAATTAAATTGTTAATTCAGATCACAACAAGTTTTAGTGTAGGGCATGCTTTTTTCCTTGCTGTAGATTTTTTTTTCTTTTAACGTTCAACAAAATTGAAAATTTTTCTTTTCAGAGATGCTTACAGGAACCTGCTATAATCCTTGTTTGTTTATCTCATTTGTCCTTAAAAGTTTTCCATCAATTTGTTCTGAAAGTGGGCGAAAGTTTCAGTGTGTTGTCATTTTTTATATATTTTATCCTAATAGCAAGTGACTACTTGCTAAGTTGATTTTGTCATAATCTTTTTTTGGTTTAGTCGCTAAGTCGTGTCTGACTCTTGCAACCCCATGGATGGTAGCCCACCAGGCTCCTCTGTCCACGGAATTTTCCAGGCAAGAATACTGGAGTGGGTTGCCATTTCTTTCTCCAGGGGATCTTCCCAACCCAGGAATCAAACCCAGGTCTCCTGCATTGCAGGCAGATTCTTTACCGACTGAGCTATGAGGGAAGCACATTTTGTTTTCCTCTAGTTTTTTTTTTTTAATAATAAAATGCTAGTCTCATTTTCAATTTTATTTTTAAAAGTTTCTATCATTATCACTGAATCAAAAACTTTAAAAAATTATATTTTGAGAAATCTCTTTTCACATGAATACATATATGTGTGTGTTGTATTTTTGAAATAGGACTAAAATATAGTTAAGAAACCTTTTTTACATTATTTTATTGTGAAATGCTTTAAACATAGAAACAGACTATAGCATAATAAATCTCAACAATGGGAGATATTTACCTTAGATCTTTTAAGAGATTTGTCTTAAATAGAAATAGGCCCTCTTGTATATACTCATTTCCTTCATATATGTTTCCACTATCAGATTCGGTTCTATTTTCTGTGTCTTTATTCTGTAGCTATAAAAACATATCATTCTTTACCTTTTCAAAATTTTTTAATCTTCTAGTCTTTATATAATATTATATTTAATGTCATTCTGTAGAGTGCTTCTTTTTGATTAATATTGCACTTTTTAATTCTTCCATGCTATTAGATATAGCTCTTGTTCTTTTTTACTGTTATATAGTAGTCCAATGAATCTTTGTATATTGTGGTTAATTTATCTTTTCTCCTGTTGATAGACTGTTAGTATGTTTCTGATTTTTTTCTGAGATAACAATGTTTCAATGGGAAAGAGGCTTCAGCCTTCTGATTTCTCCCCATGAAAACACATCTCATCCTGGAAAGAAAGATGCTTCTTGTAGTGGTTTTCAGACTGTACCCCTCAGATCCCTAGGGTTCTGCTGCAATGATTAGGGCTTCCTTGAGGGTGAAGAATAGGCGATATGAAGTAGAAAGGATGACGGTCCCAACTAGACATCCAAATTTGACTAGAATATCAATTCTGTCAATATCAATTACCAAACTAAGAAGAGTTTATTCTCCTAACAGAGGAATTGGTGATTTTTTACCATATTTCTCTCTTACTGGCTAGATAATTCTTTGTTAGGTTAAAGTCTGACACAAAAAGAGCAACATAGATAATGAAAACCATTTCTAAATGTAAGGAAATTATTTTTGTTCGTTATTGCCCCTGGGAGATGTGTTCTGTCTGTGGACTCAGTTCCCTGTTGATTACTGATGCTCAGGAGATGGTAGAGAAATCATACTGGGTCTCTGTCAGAGGTGATGAGATTATTTATTGGGGCCAGAATAGAAGGACTAAAGAGACCCAGGGAACGTGGACCCTGAAAGGCCTGTGCTCGTGACCTAGAGGAGAGACTCGGAGCCAGTGCTGGGGATTAGTGATGTGGAAGAGGGGGAGGGGAAGCCTGCTTCACTTATTCTGTGGGACACTCCTCGTGGAGGGTAATTATGGGGAAACATCAGAGAAGGCAATGGCACCCCACTCCAGTACTCTTGCCTGGAAAATCCCATGGATGGAGGAGCCTGGTGGGCTGCAGTCCATGGGGTCGCTGAGGGTCGGACACAACTGAGCAACTTCCCTTTCACTTTTCACTTGCATGCATTGGAGAAGGAAATGGCAGCCCACTCCAGTGTTCTTGCCTGGAGAATCCCAGGGACGAGGGAGCCTGGTGGGCTGCCGTCTATGGGGTCGCACAGAGTCGGACACACTGAAATGACTTAGCAGTATAAACTTCTGAGAAACAAAGTGACTCCTGATCAATGGATCACATTGAGGCACACGCACAGATGCTAGTAAGAGGCCTGACTTCCATCAGTGCCCCCAGGAAGATGGGATTAGCTTGCTATTTAGTGACTCGCTGAGCTTCCCAGGTGGCACTAGTGGTAAAAAAAAAATTACCCAGGAATCATAACAACAACAATAAGGAAAAACCATGAATAGCATCACCAAACTATGGTGAAATCAGATTCATGTTTTAGATAAACTTTGACCTGTTAGTTTCCTGCTGGTACCACAGTGACTACCACAAACTTAGTAGATTAATGTAACTCAAATTTCTTATGTTACATTTCTATAGGGCAGAAGTCCAAAAGGCTTCTCACTGGCCTAAAATCAGGGTGTGGATGGAGCAACATTCCTTTGTATAGTGTCTGGGAAATAATTTGTTTTCTTGCCTCTGACAGCTTCTAGAGGCTACCTACATTCCTGCCTCCTTCATCTTTAAGGCCAGCAGTCTAGCATCTTCACATCTCTGACTCTGTCTAGCTGCTTTCACTTGTAAGGACCTCTATGTTTACATGGGTCCCACCTAGATAATTCAGGATAATCTCCCCAGCTCAGCATCCTTATTTTAATCATTTCTGAAAAATCTCTTTAACATAATCTATTCACATAACATATTCACAGGTTCTGAGAATTAAGATGTAGATGTCTTTGAGGGGAACAATTTATTCTGCCTACTACATAGGGGTAAAATGAACAGTTTAAAAGCAGTGTGATGGTAGCTCCATATATGAAAGGCAAAAACACTCAGGAGTCTGAATTTTATTTACTTGTTGGAAGTAAAATAAATGGAACATGAAATCCTACAGTTATATGAGTACACACATCTTGGCCAGATGGAAGTTACAAATGACACTTTGCTGATTAAAATTATAAATCTGAACAGGGGAAAATAAAATAGGGATAAGTACATTACAGGGTATCAACTGGCTATGTATTCAGCTGAAGACAAAGTATTTAATTCTTGATGGCCTTAATGACAGTTCCATTTCTCAGAACACTGAGTATGGCAGAGATAATTGCTACTCTGAGCTGAATTCTGATCAACAAAGATGAACTGGTTAGTGATAGAGAAGTGAGAAGGATCTGAGAAAGTGATTTCATTTTCTGGGGCATTCATTTTAGCCAGAAAGGCATACAGAGTACAGTCAGCCCATGCTTTAAGAAAATAGATTTCAAAATATTTTGGAGAACAAGACTGTAGATGTTACAAGCTCCTTAGGAGAGATAGAAAGTTCTGAAAGTTTTCTTTGTACTAGAATCCTATATTAGGCTTCTCCAGAGAAGTAGACCCAATAGTGTATGTGTGTGTGTGTGTGTGTGTGTGTGTGTGTAGCTTTATTGTAAGGAATTGTCTTATGTGTTTGTCGAGGCTGAGAAGTCCCAAAATCTGCAGTTAGCAAGCTGGAGATTCAAAGTTGGTGACATAGTTCCAGTCTGAGTTCCAAGGCCTAAAAACCAGGAGAGGTGTTTGTATAAACTGCAGTCTAAATCTGAAGGCAGGAGAAGGTGGATATCTCAGCTGAATGACAGGCAGAGAGAGTAAACTCTTCTTTACTCCACCTTTTCTTGTATTCAGAGCTTCAATGGATTAGGTGAGGCCCACCCATGTTGGGGAGGACAGTCTGCTTTACTTAGCCTACCAAATCACACATAATTCTCATCCAGAAATACACTGTAACACCAAAGATAGCATTTAACCAAATACCACTTAACCAATACCTCCCATGGCACAAATTGACATATAAAATTAACCAGTGCAAACCTCAAAGAGAAAAAAAGTGGAGGAGATATGCAAAGGAAGCAATATGGCTGCAGAATACTTCCAGTTGAGCTTACCTTAGAAATTAACACTCACAGAAGGCAAAGAGGGGCATACAAGGTCAACACCACAGAAGGGAACAACAAAAACGTGGTAGGAAGGTTCAGGCCATCTTGAGTTAAGGGGCAGGGGCAGCCTCAGGGCTGGAGACATTCTACAGCCAGGCAGAGTCCCGCAAAGTGAGAGTCTAGGGCAGCTGACCAGACCTGAAAGACTTCGCTCAGATTTGAAATTTAAGCAGCTTGTTGTTCCACGTCTGAATCATCCGGGGTCCAGGCAGGCTTATTTAAGGTATAAAAGTTGAGCTGCTCACTTTTCCTTTTCTCCCCACAATTCTATTCTTCCTGTTTTTTGAAGGCCAGGAAAAGGTTTCAGTGATGTTGGAGAAGACAGCTTGCCATGAGTAAAGAGCAGATTTGAAGGATGAAGGTTGAGGCAGGGGGAGGCAGAAGCATGGAGAATGGGGGCTGAGTGGCAGTTGAAGTTGTGGGAGTGAGAAGGTGGGTGTTGAGTCTTCTCAGACCACAGGGCAGGCTCTGGGGGACTGTGGTTTTGCCTCCGTTTTCACTGGGCCCCATCGCTTGGTGCTTGACTTGTTCAGCAGAGGTCTGTGGTCATTCCCGAGCTATTTGCTTGCTAAGATAAGGTCATACATGTTTTTACTTTGGGGTAATTGAGCAGTTTCTCAGGCAAACCACAGTGTAGATAATAGAGGTGAGCATAAATGCACGGAGTGTGTAGTGATGAGAAACGTGCTGGTGCCACCTCCTATTCCCACAGACTGAAAAGCCAGGCATCTCAGGGATTTCGTAAGAAAGTACCCAGAAGTCATTTTTTTTCCCTTTTGCCAGAAACTCCCCAGTTCCCTATTAGCTCGTTTGTGGACTTGATGGCCGCAATGAAAAAGTAAAGGAGAAAGGGAGGAAGGTGGACTATAAGACAGTTTTTTAAGGACATCTTTGTTGTTATTTTTAATATTTGGCTGCACTGAGTCTGTGGCATGCAAGATCTAGTTCCCTGAGCAGGGATCAAACTTGGGCCTCCTGCACTGAGACCATGGAGTCTTAGCCACTGGACCACCACAGGAGAGTCCCCATAAGACTGTTTTTAAAGTTTATTCTGGGAATGAATGCCTCTACCTGTCCATCCCACCCCCCACTTTAGGCCACAATATTAAAAAAGGATGTGTGATGGTGTATCTATTAATTTGACGACTTGAAGAATAAAATCTTACTACAGTTGATGAGTGCCTGTAGCTTTTCTTTGAACTTTAGGTAAAGCCTAGTTGAGTATTGACTTTTCTTGCACTGTAATTAAATTTCTTTCACATTAGAAAATGCCACTTGCTCACAACTTTTCTATTAACCACAGCTGACACTGTAGCAGACAGGCCTTGTAAAGATGCACGGAGTTGCAGGAACGAAGAATGCTCTTTTTCCCCTCAAAGTACAATGATAATGCCCTGCCCACCTGCCTGGTCCCCTCTCAGTGTTACTTCACTCTGCTTGGAACCGACTTTCTCCTGTTCCTTTCTGAATCAAGTTGACCCATCTTTACCCTTCAGAATTCAGTTGAACTCTCATTTTCTCAAGAAATCTCTTATCTGCCTCACCCATCCCATCATCAGTCTCATTCTTTGGCTTTTTACTTCTTGGATAACCTAACACATCTGTAATAACTGAAGAACTGGTGATTTAGTTGTTTCCAGTCTGTCTCTCCCCTCTCATCCCAGAATAAGAGCCTAAAATAACATGGGTTGTATTTATCCTGAAGACAGTTTTATCTCTAGCTTCCATAACAGTGCCTGCTGCATAATAGACACTTGATAGATGCTTCATGAATGCTATGTACTAGGTCATGACCAGGATCAGGATGGAGCAGGAATTGTTGTTCAGTCGTTCAGTCGTGTCCGACTCTTTGTAACCCCATGGACTGCAGCACACCAGGCCTCCCTGTCCATTACCAACTCCTGGAGCTTATTCAAACTCATATCCATTGAGTCAGTGATGCAATCCAACTGTCTCATCCTCTGTCATCCCCTTCTCATCCTTCCTTCAATCTTTCCCAGCATCAGGATCTTTTCAAATGAGGCAGTTCTTTGCATCAGGTGGCCAAATTATTACAGTTTCAGCTTCAGCATCAGTCCTTCCAATGAATATTCAGGACTGATTTCCTTTAGGATTCACTGGTTTAATCTCCTTGCTGTCCAAGGGACTCTCAAGAGTCTTCTCCAACACCACAGTTCAAAAGTATCAATTCTTCGGTGCTCACACATCCATATGAGTTAAATAAGCAGGGTGACAATATGCAGCCTTGTCATATACCTTTCAGAATTTTGAACCAGTCAATTGTTCTATGCCAGGTTCTAACTTGCTTCTTGACTTGTATACCCGTTTCTCAGGAGACAGATAAGGTGGTCTGGTACTCCCGTCTCTTTAAGAATTTTCCATAGTTGGTTGTGATCCACACACTCAAAGGCTTTAGCATAGTCATGAAGCAGAAGTAGATGTTTTTCTGGAACTCCCTTGCTTTCTCCATGATCTAGCGTATGCTGGTGTTTGATCTCTGGTTCCTCTGCATTCCTTAGTATTTTGCTTTAAGGGTGGGAGATTGAAACCACTCTCTAAGAAACCTGGGCCACACAGAGATCCCTAGCCCTGGGCTGTTGTCTACCTGTGTGGTACTGACTGTGTGTGCATGGCAGGAAGCCCCTAAATCATCATCAGTCCTGTCCATTTTGAGCGTTTTCTGTCCACAGTGTCTGAAGGGCTTGTTTGCAGGTTCTGTTGCTGTCTGTGACATTAACCGTTCATTTCCTGGTATCTTGGATCACAAAGGCCTAAACCAGCTCTGATTGCAGGGCTTTTTGTCCAGCGGCTCTGCTCCATTCAGAGCTGTGCCACAGCCGGACCCCTTGCCCACCTGGGGTACCATCTCCGCATCCTGAGGCTGCCATGGAGCAGCTGCTTGGGAGTCGTGCTGGCGTCCAGCCTATACTGGGACAGTTGGTGGAAAGTGGCTGGTAACCCTGCATGCCCCTACAGGACTCACAGCCCTCACTCACTGGGAGACAGAAGACTACAAAGATGATTAAAACTTTGTTGCTAGAGGAACAAAGATGAGAACTTTCCTTGAAATTAACATCGAGAAGGAAGTTTATCAGCATTTCTTAGCTGCTGTTTCCTCTTCCTAGCCCCACACCTATTGGAATTGCTAATGGGAGCTGGCTTTATCTCTTCAAGTGTGTACAGACAAAATAAAAAGTAAGACACACCATACACACCATACAGTGAGCTTTATCTGAGAATCTGAATCTGAGTATTTGACCCTTTCAAGGACAGAACCTGCATAACAGATTCTATTGTTTAGAAACTTACTGTATGTTCAAGTCTGGGTTTTGTTTTTTCTTTGAGCCTTTCTCTGTTTTCTTTTGAGCCTTCTTGATGACTCCAGGTGTTTTGTTTTAAAGGTAAGAATTAGCATTTTAACCAGTCAGCTCGTTTGGCATTTACCCCTCGATTCTATCATGTGCATTGGCTAATATTGCCCTAGTAATGGAGAAGCAGCAAATCTTCAGGCAACTCATATATTTCTTTTTACACGCACCACACACCAATTATTTGTCTGCCTTACATTTTGGCAGTAGAGATTTCCTTAACAGTTGGTTGCAAATTGAATTTTTAGAAATCAAATCCCACTGGCTGCAGGAACATATCAGACAAGCTTTATCTTCCTTTCTAATTAAGCATCACTAGGCAGTGACTCCTGTCATTTAAGCTTTCAGTTTCCTTTTCTTGGTTCTTTTTGTCAAGTAATTGTTTTATAAATAAGTATCGGGCTTCCCTGGTAGCTCAGCTGGTAAAGAATCCACCTGCAATGCAGGAGACCTTGGTTTGATTCCTGGGTTGAGAAGATCCCCAGGAGAAGGAATAGGCTACCCACTCCAGTATTCTTGGGCTTCCATGGTGACTCAGCTGGTAAAGAATCCACCTGCAATGCAGGAGACCCCGGTTCCATTCCTGGATTGGGAAGATCAGCTGGAGAAGGGAAAGGCTACCCACTCCAGTATTTCGGCTTGGAGTACAGTCCATGGGATCGCAAAGAGTCTGACAGAACAGAGTGACTTTCACTTTCAGTTTCAATGAAGTTCCCTGGTAAGGCTTCCTGTTGCAAGGAAGCCTGCAATGAGTTCTACTGAATTTTAACACTTTGTGTTCATTTTCTGAAAGTGAAGCATGACTGTGACTTATGTGGTTTGTTTTGATGGTAAACCTCAGGCCACACCTCATTGTGTTGGTAGCCCGGTGGCAGGCATTAAAAGAAATATAACTGCCAAACTCACTACTGAAAGAAATCAAGAAGACAACAAGAGAAGTCAGGCAAACACCAATAAAGGCGCTTTCCGAATTGTGAATACTTAAAATTTTTATTAGGATACAGGATCATACATTTTTTCCCTATGGATATACCTTATTATACTGGCTAGGAATCCAGTGCAGTGTTGAATTGGTGAAATTGGCCTTCCTTGCTTTATTTTTGATCTTAAAGACAAAGCATTCAATCTTTTACTATTATGTTAGCTAACAGTAGGTATTTCATCAAGGCCCTTTATCAATTTGAGAAAACTATCTATTATTCTTTAATTATCACCTTTTATCATTAATGGATGCTGAATTTTTCACATGTTTCATACATCTGCTAATATAGTGAATCACATTGATTGATTGACTTTCAAATGTTAAAACGATCGTTCATTCCCAGGATAAACCTATTTAATTACTGTATGTGTGTTATGCTAAAATTTTATAAGAATTTTTGCATCTATATTGATGAGAGATAGCAAATCTGTAGTTTTGTCTTAAAATGTCTTTGACTGATTTTGGCATAGATAATGCTGGCCTCATAAAATGAGTTAATTGTATTCCCTGTTCTATTTTCTGGGAGGATTTATGTAGACTTGATATGCTTTCTTCTACGTATTGCTTCATAGAACTCATAGAAGCCACCTGGGTCTGGAATTTTCCTTGTATGCTCCTAATAGCAAGTTGAGTTTCTTTAATAGGTATAGAGTTATTTAGCTTATCCATTTTCCCTTGAATGAGTGAGGTGGGATTATAGCTTATACAAGCTGTCTATAAGACACATGGATTTTTATAAACCAAAATTAATTCATTTGAATTGTTTCACAGATGACATCTTTTAGAAAACCAAGCAAGGTAGGCTAGGGTATTTGCAAGTGGGCACATCCTATAAATAAAATTCCCATTATGGGCCCAAGATAGGCAATAATTTTGTGTTCATGACATCACATTGAAAAATAAACCTTAAGGACAATAGGCATATTCACTGTTATGTTTTCAAAATATTGGGATATATACTGCATATAAGTCAATTTTTAGATTACTTATCACCTTACTATTTCAAATACTTATGACAAATTAGAGATCAAAAATATGAAAAAATATTCAAGAAAAGTAGAAGATAGTTTAAGATATTCATGACATGAATGTAGTCAAAGTTCCAGACAGAGTAGAGAAGAACTAGCAGTAGCAGGAAGGAAATAATACTAGAAATAATTCAAGGCAAGTTCCCAGAACTAAAGGGCATAAGTTTATAGATTTTAAGAGCCACGACAAAGTATATGATCATAAAGTTTTGAATTTCAAGGAATTCCTGAAAACTTTCAGAAAGAAAAACAAAAATAAAACAAAAATCTGATCATGGAGAAAGGGTTGGAAATCAGAATAGCAGGAAATGAAAAGTGTTAATTTAGCCAGAAATTGTGATATAACTCTTTTAAGAGGCTGAAGAGAAGAAAAAGAGAAACAAAACAAAACACTAAAAACTAAAAAACAAAACAAAAAACTAAATTCTCATCTACCATAACAGAAGTGAGTCGATGATCCATCTCAATGAAAAGTCTGGAGATAGCAAGAAAAGCATGCTATTTAGGTATTTGGTAGTAAAAACAAACAAACAAACAAAAAAAACCTGTTTCAATAAAAGAGTGAAAGGCCAGTAGTCATGGGTTGGAGAAGCGACTACTGTTTTTCAGTATTAACTTTGTAGAACGAGTACTTTTCTAACTATATGTGTTAATAATTTAGCAATTAAAATTAAAGAGTAGATAAGGATTTGCACGAGGTTTGCGTGGGCCTGTTAAATGTGACACTAATACTTCTCCTCCCTCCAGATTCCCGGTACATTCTCTTACCTGTCGTGTTACATCACCTCCACATGCACTTGCAAGAGCAGAAGGACCTGATCATGTGTGCACGGATCCTTAGCAACGTATTTTGTCTCATCAAGAAAAATAGCTCAGTAAGTAAACACAGGTCATAGGATATAGTACCCATCAGATGGCTTCTGGAAAGAAAATGTTAAGTCTTCTGAGAAAGCACACCAAAGAATCATCCTTTGAGACTCTCACTTTCATGTCCATCTATATTGGACTTTTTACTTTTCTTCTAAAGGAATTTTTTTTTAACCTTGTTGGATGGCTGTAGCCCCAAATAACCTGCGTGTCTTAAACTTGTATTTCAAGAAAGAACTGAATACCCAATGAGAAAAATTAGAAATCTCAAAGCCTCCCACATGTGTCTTTAATCTTGATAAATCCTCTGTGGCAAGAATAAATTATTGCTTGCAAAGACAGTCTGTTTCGGCCCATTCAGTGAAAGACTGGATGATGATGGTCAGAGCTTGGCCACAGGCCTTGGGCCAAGCCCTGTGCAGATAGTGAAAGCTAAAGAGAGGCCCAGGGGCCTGGTGGTATCTTGCACCAAAACCATTACTAATCACTCCATTGTCGTGGCTCTAGGAATTCCTGTCAATGTTCCTAACTCTTGAGGAATTGCAGTTTGTATTAGACGATGCAGTGTCAACAGAGAAAAATTGCATGCTTGCTTATAAATGGGGGTAACCCCCTGCATGCTCATGGTTCAGAGGTCTGGTGTGAAGTCCATGTGCGAAGGATGTCCTAGTTTAGTTCCATCAGTTTGCACCTGTTTACTATGCAGCCTCATCCGTAACAACGTTTACAAAGCAGGATTGGCAGTGAATGTTGGGATGCCTGTTTCTCTGCCTCCCACTTACTAGCATGCTATCGTTTCCCCATTTTCCTTCCCTTGGAGTTATGATCACCTTCTGAAGAGCTCTGCAGTCAGCTGGCATGTGCTCCCAGTAGAAGTCTTGGACATAGGACTCCAGTACTGTGGGAACAGTTGTTGTTATTTAGTTGCTAAATCAAGTCTTTGTGACCCCATGGACTGCAGCACACCAGGCTCCTCTGTCCTTCACCATCGACCGGAGTTTGCTCAGACTCATGTCTATTGAGTCAGTGATGCTTATCTAACAGTCTCATCCTCTGTCACCCCCTTCTCCTCCTGCCTTCGATCTTTCCCAGCATCAGGGTCTTTTCCAGTGAGTCAGCTCTTTGCATCAGGTGGCCAAAGTATTGGAGCTTCAGCTTCAACTTTAGTCCTTCCAATGAGTATTCAGGGTTGATTTCCTTTAGGTTGACTAGTTTGATCTCCTTGCTGTCCAAAGGACTCTCAAGAGTCTTCTTCAGCACCACATTTCAAAATCATTGGTTCTTTGGTGGGAACAGAGTTGGCCCTTGAGAGAAAAAGGCCAGAAACTCTGTGTCTGAAAGTATGGTGTGAGATACCTGCATAGGAGGGACCATTGGTTTTTACACACCCAGTTCATTAAAGTACAGCTATACCGTGCCTAGTGAGAATGCTTTTGCTAACTCTCATTGCTGAGAGTGAGAAGTAAGTTTAAAAGGTTACTGCAGAAAACCAAAAATGTCAGGTGTTAGTAGAGATGATTTTTTTCCCCTCCTATTTCATTGTTGAAGTTTTGGTCAATTTTTGCACTTATCTGATAAGGAAGTCAGAGCAGAAACTCTGTTCTGGGGGGAAATCTTTAGTAGTTTTCTTTCCAGTATAAGAAAGTTGATCATAAAATCCCAGCCAAAAGGGTCCTTCAAACTCATATTTTCTAAAAGTTTTCTTTGCAAAAGTAATCTTGCTACACAAGGCATTTGTCATCATGGTCCTTTGTCTGGTGCAGGTGTAATAAGAACTCAAATCCAGTACCTTTAGTCAGTGCAGAAAATTTTGCTCTCTCTCAAGTTCTGGGGCTTAGATAGTATTCATTTTGCTTTGGGAGAGCAGTCCCACCACAGCCCCTGACATTAAGTCCAGTCTGTAACTAGCATCATTCATTTAGACTGAATGCTGTTTGCTAATCTTTACATTCATGGGAAATAGATGTGGAAACAGTGTCAGACTTTATTTTTGGGGGCTCCCAAATCACTGCAGATGGTGATTGCAGCCATGAAATTAAAAGACACTTAATCCTTGAAAGGAAAGTTATGACCAACCTAGATAGCATATTCAAAAGCACAGACATTACTTTGCCAACAAAGGTCCATCTAGTCAAGGCTATGGTTTTTCCAGTGGTCATGTATGGATGTGAGAGTTGGACTGTGAAGAAAGCTGAGCACCAAAGAATTGATGCTTTTGAACTGTGGTGTTGGAGAAGACTCTTGAGAGTCCCTTGGACTGCAAGGAGATCCAACCAGTCCATTCTAAAGATCAGTCCTGGGTGTTCTTTGGAAGGAATGATGCTAAAGCTGAAACTCCAGTACTTTGGCCACCTCATGCGAACAGTTGACTTATTGGAAAAGACTGATGCTGGGAGGGATTGGGGGCAGGAGGAGAAGGGGACAACAGAGGATGAAATGGCTGGATGGCATCACCGACCTGATGGACGTGAGTTTGAGTGAACTCCGGGAGTTGGTGATGGACAGGGAGGCCTGGCGTGCTGCAATTAATGGGGTTGCAGAGTCGGACACGACTGAGCGACTGAACTGAACTGAAAAATCACTTTATAGGAATAGTCATTTACACTTAGGAGTTTTGGAAAATGACCCATGCAGCTCCGGTGATGAGAAGAGTAAATGTAAACACAATCTGAAATCAAAAGATTACAAACTCTTAAAACCAAAAGGGATGTTTAGTGAACTGTCAGGCCCAGAGAGGCAAACTTAACTCACAGAGAGACACACACCATGTTAGTGGCATAGCTGGTGTTCTGAATTAGTTTGGGGTATGTTCCAGACCATCACCCCATCTTTTTACTTGCATCCCAGGTTCCCACTGCACTGCGAAGTCACATACTCTTGGGTAAAGTGTTAACATCTCCGTGCATTTTGTTTTCTATGAAAGGTCATTCACTTAGATAAATTAGGAGAGGTCCAGGACTGACGAGCTCCAGTCCTTTGTTAGGACTCTTATTTTAGGCCACAATTTCCTGAGCACATTATTTCTTTTTCCTTTAGGAAAAATCTGTGCTGGAGGAAATAGATGTGATAGTGGCCAGCCTGCTGGACATCCTGCTGAGAACCATCTTGGAGATCACCAGTCGTCCGCAGCCATCTGGCTCCACCATGAGGCTTCAGTTCCAGGATGTCACGGTGAGGCCATGGCGCAAAACTGCAGAGTTGTGCTTGTTAAAACCTCAGTTGCTTTGAGGGTGGGTTGCTGTAAGAATCTGGGGAATCTGAACTTGGGAGATGATCTGTGTTCATTTCAAATGTATGTAAGTTTACCTTCGTTTTACCAGGGGATGGGAATAAGATGCATATTTGTTAAAAGATCTTGGATTAAGATATTTGTAATTGCAGAAAGCCCAAATTGGCCCAGTTTCCCCCCCCCACCCATTTTGCCAAATTCAAGTTAATCTGTGGCTCTATATACTCAGTCTCATTGATAACTATCCATTCTCTTTTCATTCATCAAATTGCTTGAGAAAGTTAGAACATTGAAACAGGCCAATAGCAGTCAAGGGTCCTAAGTTTTGATTGTGAATTTTTCTGTATGGCTAGTAAGGATCTTTGGAGAACGCAATGGCACCCCATTCCAGTACTCCTGCCTGTAAAATCACATGGACGGAGGAGCCTGGTAGGCTGCAGTCCATGGGGTTGCTAAGAGTCGGACATGACTAAGCGACTTCACTTTCACTTTTCACTTTCATGCATTGGAGAAGGAAATGGCAACCCACTCCAGTGTTCTTGCCTGGAGAACCCCAGGGACGGGTGGGCTGCCGTCTCTGGAGTCGCACAGAGTCGGACATGACTGAAGGGACTTAGCAGCAGTAGCAGTAAGGATCTTAATTTGGTGGCAGGTTGGTGGGGGAGGTCAGTTTCCTCAGCTATAAATTGTGGAAGTTTGACTTGGTGATTTTGAGATATCTTCAAGCTCCACTATTTTATGAATTTAATGTAGCATGAGTTATAAATATTAAGCCATAATTTATGTGATAGTTTATTTGTATATATATTTATATATGTGTGTGTAGAGAGAGAGAGATATAGATGGATGGATGGGTACATAAATTTTCACATTTGAAACTCACATTCAGTTGACCAGTGTGGGCTTTTTTTTTTTTAAGGTCTGATTCAGAACATTCTTCTAAATACCACTTGCAGAAATGGCAGTAGATGTTATAGTTTTCATGGTTATTAACCAAAATGTCAGCCTTTTGCTATTATTTTTACAAATTGTGCACTATAGAACCACTACCATAAGAATGTTTGCCTAGCTCCTGATGAAGATAATATTTTTTTTCTTTTACTTAAAGAAATAAAGGATTTCCCAGGTGTCTCAGTAGTAAAAATCCCACCTGCCAATCCAGGAGGTGCAGGTTCGATTCCTGGGTCAGGAAGATCCCCTGGAGGAGGAAACGGCAACCCATTGCAGTATTCTTGTCTGGGAAGTCCCATGGACAGAGTTGGGTACAGACCATGGTGTCACAAAAGAGTTGGGCAGGACTTAGGGACTAAACAACAAACAACAACAAAAAAGAAAGCCCACGCTGGCTGTCCTGCCAGGGTTGAATGCCTTAAGGATGGCCATTTTGTATTGCATCTTATTTTCTCTGCTTTCAGAGCTGAGATTTACCTGGTTCTTCCTGCCAAGCTCTGGGTTTGGGAAGTAAAGTTACTCAACTTCTTTTAACAAACAAAGGTTAAAGATTATATGAAAAAACTTCCTAATATATATAATAGTTGTACTGCCTTATTAAAGAAAAGAAGAATAAGCTATTAATTTCATGTGTAAAATGCCACCTACCTCATAGGGTTAGCTTTGTGTATTTGGCAACTCTTTTGTCTATAGTAAATGCTCAAAGCATGTTTTTTCTTAAAACCACTGGAGATCATTATGGGTTTGAAAGTTTGCGGGAGTTTGTTTTGAATCTTTTTGTTCTGTCTTCTCATGTTTTTCTGAAATTTTTATTTTGTGATAATTTGAGTCACATGCAGTTGTGAAAAATAATACAGATATTCCATGTTCCTTTTATCCAGTTTCCCTAATGGTAACGTCTTTCAGAACTATAGCACAGTATCACAACTAGGATATCGACAGTAATGCAGTCAAGATGCAGAATATTCCACCACCCCAAGAATCCCCTATCTTGCCCTTTTATAGCCAAACTCAATTCTCTCCCATCTTCACCTCCTTCTTAAGCCTGTCAACCGCAAAATTTGTTCTCCTTTTCTTGTTATTTTGTCATTTTAAGAATGCTGTACTTGAGTCACTTTGCTGTACAACAGAGAATTGGTACAACATTGTAAATTGACTATGATTTTTAAAAAAATTTTAAAAAGAATGTTATACAAGTAGAACCATACAGTACATAACTTTTGTGATTGGCTTTTTTTCTTTTAACTCAGCTTAATCCTCTAGAAATTCATCCAGGTCAATGTGTATGTGTATATATACATATATATAAATATATATATATCTGTTCCTTTTTCTTACTCAGTAGTTTTCATGGTGTGGATGTGCTATAGATATGCTATACCGAAAGCCATCTTGGTTGTTTCCAGAATTTGGCTGTTACTAACAAAGCTACTATAGACATTTGCATGCAAGTTTTTATATAAGCATATTTCTTCATTTCTCTAGGATAAATACTCCCAGGAGTATGGTTCCTGGATTGTATGGTAGTAACCTATTTTGGTTTTTAATAAATGGCCTTACCTATTTCCATAATGGGTGTATAACTTTACATTCTCATATATGCTGTGTATAATGAATGACCCAATTTCTCAGAACCTCATAAGCATTTAGTGTTGTCACTTTGGGGAATGGGGAAGGATGGGGACACTCTGATAGGTGGGTAGTGGTATCTTATCATGGTTTTGACTTGCATTTCCCTAATGATTAATGAGGCCAAACATCTTTTCACATACTTTTTTGCCATCTATATATTGCTTTCAGTGGAATGTCTTTTTATGTCTTTTCTCCTTTTTCTAATTGGATTGCTGTCCTTGGTTGAATATGTCATTTAAAATTTTTTATCCCACTCTGTAGCTTGTTTTTTCATCGTTTTAACAGGGTCTTTTTGTTGTAGAGCAAAAGTTTTTAATTTTGATGAAGTCCAGTTTATCAGTTTTTCCTTTGATGGATCATGCTTTTGATGTCAAGTTTAAGAACTCTTTTTGTCTAGCCCTGTATTCTGAAGGTTATCTCCTAGGTTTTTTTCTCTTTTGCTAAAAGTATTATAGTTTTATATGTCACATTAAACTCTGTGAACCATTTTGAGTTGATTTTTATATTCATTGTGTCAGATAATTTTAACATCTCTATTATCTCAGTGTTGACATCTCTTGTCGTTTTTCATTCAGTTTGAGATCTTCTTGGATTTTTGTATGATGAGTGATCTTCAGTTGAAATCTGGACATTTTTGTATTATAAGACTCTGGATCTTATTTAAACCTTCTGTTTCACATGGCTTTATGTGACACTACTTAGCAAGGAAAGGGTTAGGATGCCAACTCATGATGGGCAGTTGGAGGCAGAAATCCAGGCTCCTTACCTTGGCTTCACTGACACAGAAGAGTCACCATGAAAATACCTGCCCCCTGTTTGACTCTCCATTCTGGAGACAGATGTTGGGGTATCCCATCACAGCCTTGAAAACAGGGAAATCTGGACTCCCCATTTGACTCTTGCAGGTTTGAAAACAGCCAGATTTTTGTGATGTTGAGCTACAGGAGAAGTGACTGCTAAAAGTTTTGTCTTGTTAAACTTACCCTTTCCTGGTGCTTTGGCTTAAGAGAGCAGGCTTTCTGGGAGATGCCGAGCAGAGGCGAGGGTAGCGGGGGTAGTTAGGTAGATTGTTACAATTACTGTTATTTCAAGGAGGCCAGCTTCTTCAACTCCAGGAGCAGGATATAGGAGGCAAAAAGAAAACCCAGAGAACACAGCACCCTGTCCTTTCTTGGGTCTGAGGTCTCTAGCAGGCCTGTTCTCTTTCCACTTTCCAGAGTCATCTTGTTTGTTTTATATATAATGGAGGGGTTTTTGTTGTACTTGGCAGATGGAATTGGGAAAAGCATATATACTCCAGCTTCCCCAAAGCAGAAGAAAGTCTCCTTCATTTTGGTTTTGCTGGTGACATTTCAACTGCTTCCTGGCAATACAGCTCCAACACAGTCCTAAAATTATAATAGCCGAGCAAACAAAATCACAGGAAATGCTCCATGTGGTCAAAGACTGCCCAAGATCAAAAGCTAAAACTCTTTGTCAAACTGCTTTGTATCTATCAACAGGATTGAAGCTGTCAAATTTTTCTGGGCCATACATGACCTGTAGGTCTTCACAGCGTAATGCTGTAGTTTAGTTGCTCAGTTGTTTCCGACTCTTTGCAACCCCTTGGACTGTAGCCCTCTAGGCTCCTCTGTGCATAGGATTTCCCCAGCAAGAATACTGGAGTGGGTTGCCACTTCCTCCTCCAGGGGATCTTCCCCACCCAGGGATCGAACCTGTGTCTCCTCCTTGGCGGGTGCATTATTTACCAGTGGAAGTCCTCACAGTATAATAATCAGTGCACATTAAGAGACTTGAGAAAGCAGTGAGTGATGCTCATGGGTGGGTTTGGGCAGACAAGGGGTTTGTCCGGTTTGCTACAATTTTAGGAAAATCACATAAAGTGAAACCCTTCCCACACGTAGCTGTTTTGTGGCCCTTGCCATGTACCAAACCAAACTCTGGGTATGTGGGATGAAGTTTGCAAGAAATATGCACTTAAATAGTTTGGTATCTTGGATTTTATAGATTTTATGCTTCAAGATAGTTTTTTTTTTTTTTTTTTTTCCCGAATCCCCAAGCAGACCTGGTCTGAATCCTACTCTGCCCTGTGATTAGCTGTGCATGCTCTGGGCAAACTTCTGTTTAATTGCCTTTAAAATAGAGAAAGTAATTGTACGTATCTCAACGTGAGTTTGAGGGTTTCATCAAATCTATAGAAGTGTTTAAGCACTATCAGTACATGTTAGCCATTAGTAACTGTGGTAGCAACACCAGTCCATAATATTATTATTATTGTAGAAGTAATACCTATGTTGTTGTTGTTATTGAATGAATCAAGTTCGGCTGCTTCCCGTTTACAAGATCAATTACACATTCACAAATGGTAGAAAAGAAAGATGCCTTTAATCAAAATGCCAGCCATCTGGGGAGATGGTGAACTCAGCATTCCCCAAAACCACCTCCAAAGATTCTGCTCAGCAACAAAAGCTTTTAAAAGAAACAAGGAAGTAACCTCAGTTCATCATGGAGATAGGGTGTCAGAATCACTGCCATTCTTCAACTGTGCGCAGACTTGTCCAACCCTTGTGATCGTCCTCTAGATGTTATCTTGTTCATACAGTTCGATCACACATTTTGTTCAGATTACTGAAGGGAAAGCTAGAGAAGAGATCTGGTCATTTGTTCATTACTTATTCTTCATTTCTACTTCTTTGATCTACAGAAAGAATGGACAAGTTAGGCAAAGTATTGTGTGATTAAAAGATTTGAAAGCTGTGTTGGGCTGGGGATGAGTAGAACATGAGGGTGCCTGGTTTAAAAGTTAGTTATAGTGTATCTCTGCTAAAGTGACAAGGAAAAGGGGCTTCCTGCTGAAGGCAGTTTTCTATAAGAGCTGCTTTATTGTTGTTTATTATTGCTGTTTAGTTGCTAAGTCGTGTCCAACTCTTGACCCAACGGACTGTAGCCCTCCAGGTCCTCTGTCCTTGGGATTTCCCAGGCAAGAATACCGTAATGGGTTGCTGTTTTCTTCTCCAGGGGATTTTCCTGGCCCAGGGATTGAACCTGCATCTACTGCACTGGCAGGCAGATTTTTACTGCTGAGCCACCAGGAAAGCCCCTAAAAGAGCTACTTACTTTTTAACTAATTCTAAGGTGAGAAATAGGTCCTGATCATTGGCAAGGTTATTTCTCTGGGCGCTGAAGACCTAATTTCTTCCTCTTTCTGAATTAGAGAACAGGCTCTGTGAATAGGGAGTTTTTCCATGGCAGTCCTACCCTGAGCACCTTTCTGTCTTTACAGAAAAAGTGCCCACTATAAGTGGACATGCTGTGGGTAAAAGCCGGGCCCACCGTGTGTCATGGTGACGTGTTTCAGCTCTCTGTAAGTGCCACATCTGTCACCCTGTCTCCTGGTAACACCAACAGGGTGACTGGCTTCCACTCCTGTCACAATTCCAGATAACAGTAGCCTTATTTTTACCATCTAAATGGGTTGTACTTCTTGTTCTTCTACCAACTGCTGTTTAAGCTTTAAAATACTCTCACTAGTTGAGGGGAGTTGGGGGAGGGTAGAGCACCATTGTAATCAGTTCCTTTCAAACGTCTCGTTGTACATGGAAGCAGACTTTATAAAGAGGCATATATGGCCATTTGTTCACCCCCGCAACTATTGGACTCCAGAGTTCCTTCCAGTTGGTAAATGCATCTGTGTACATAGTTCTGTTCAGCACCATTTATAGTGAGGGTGACTCAGTTCAGCAGGAGCCATGTCTAAGACATAGCTCTACATTTGTCTAAAGTTTTTGTGTGCTATGGACTGTGTTTGAGGGAAGAAGAAGACAGAATTCTATAAGGGGAAATTCTGGGGGAAATTTGGGTATATATAACGGAAGGTTTCTTGAAGACCTTATAGCCATCTATTAACCTTATTCTCAGGTATTGGTGGAAATGGCCATTATACTCAATCTAGTTGTAATATGCATGCAACCACTGTGGCATGGAGTTCTTGCTAAAGGTGATTTGTACTTAAATTCCAACATTAATATGAATTGAACCTTGGCCGACAGTAATTTTTTATTTTTAACAAATTATGAGTCTACAGCTTTCATGCAGACACTTAAAGTCTCTTAAAATTACAGGTGAAAAATATGTCAGTGAAATATTGGACATCTCGGCCTTTTAACAGGGTTAAATGTTCCTAAACTGATGAAGTGAATAAGTAAAATGACATTGTAAGGTAGATATTGGAATTGACAACATGTCTTAAATATGCCAGGATGAGAGATTAGCATGACAAGTTGTTTGCACTGGGCCTAAACCAGATATGACAGAGATAAATAGTCAATAATATGGATTCAGAGAGAGATTCTCTTAGTACAGTGACTGTAAAGATTTAATGAAAATCTTCTCATTTTTGAGTAATTTTTATGATTTACTAAAATCATTAAAAATAATGTCACTTAAGATATATCACTATTCATAGACAGAATATATGTTGAAATAAATAGTCTAAGAATGTTAATCTCGTAGATTACATTGGAGATACATTGGAGATAGTGTGGTTAAGATGTAGAAAAACCGAAGATGAAAAATTGAATGCATTTCAACTAACTAGATTTGTGTTTTCAGGTTGAGACATAAGAGCAGCTAAAAAGTGCAGAGTATATAACAAAGTAATATATTGAGCTTAGAGGGTATTTCTGCTAGCCCATACTGGTGAGCTCTTAAATATTTGTCCTAAAAAGTGTGAAGAAATATTAATTTGTCATATCTGTGTGTTGCAAATTATTATACACATGCAAGGAGTCAACTTGCATCTCTTGGTACTGTGTGTGTGTGTGTGCACGCACGTGTGTGTGTGTGTGTGCACGTACTCAGTCTCTCAGTCATGTCTGACTCTTGCAAGCCAGTGGTCTATAGTCCACTAGGCTCCTCCATCCATGGAATTTTCCATTTAAGAATACTGGAGTGGGTTGCCATATCCTCCTCCAGGGGATCTTCCCAACCCAGGGATTAAACTGCATCTCTTGCATCACCTGCATTGGCAGGTGGATTCTTTACCACTAACATGGCCATAAAGTAGCATCCTTGGGCCTCCCATAGCCTGGTGGCTTTGACTGTCTTGACTTAGCTACTGCTATTGGTAAATGCCACTTCTCTGAGCTTTTAGTCTCAAGTTGTACATATGAGTCTATAATATTTTGCCATGAAAACTCGAAGAATCCAATTCCCAATTAAACTGCATTTCTCTTAATCCACATTCACTTACCACTGGTTACCTCTCTTATTGTGCTTATACTGTTTTAAATGTACTTCAGTTCAGTTCAGTTCAGTTGCGCAGTCGTGTCCGACTCTTTGAGACCCCATGAATTGCAGCATGCCAGGCCTCCCTGTCCATCACCAACTCCCGGAGTTTACTCAAACTCATGTCCATCGAGTCGGTGATGCCATCCAGCCATTTCATCCTCTGTCATCCCCTTCTCTTCCCACCTTCAATTTTTCCCAGCTTCAGGGTCTTTTCTAATGAGTCAGTTCTTCGTATCAGGTGGACAAAACATTGGAGTTTCAGCTTTAGCATCAGTCCTTCCAAAGAACACCCAGGACTGATCTCCTTTAGGATGGACTGGTTGTATCTTCTTGCAGTCCAAGGGACTCTCAAGAGTCTTCTCCAACACTACAGTTCAAAAGCATCAATTCTTTGGTGCTCAGCTTTCTTCACAGTCCAACTCTCACATCCATACATGACCACTGGAAAAACCATAGCCTTGACTAGACGGACCTTTGTTGGCAAAGTAATGTCTCTGCTTTTGAATATTCTATCTAGGTTGGTCATAACTTTCCTTCCAAGGAGTAAGCGTCTTTTAATTTCATGGCTGCAATCACCATCTGCAGTGATTTGGGAGCCCAAAAAAAGAAAGTCTGACACTGTTTCCACTCTTTCCCCATCTATTTGCCATGAAGTGATGGGACCAGATGCCATGATCTTCAGTTTCTGAATGTTGAGCTTTAAGCCAACTTTTTCACTCTCCTCTTTCACTTTCATCAAGAGGCTTTTTAGTTCCTCTTCACTTTCTGCCATAAGAGTGGTGTCATCTGCATATCTGAGGTTATTGATATTTCTCCGGGCAGTCTTGATTCCAGCTTGTGCTTCTTCCAGCCCTGTGTTTCTCATGATGGACTCTGCATATAAGTTAAATAAGCAGGGTGACAATATACAGCCTTGACTTACTCCTTTTCCTATTGTACTTAAAAGTAGGTAAATTCTTTGCTGAGCAAAAGTTTCATTGAAAACAAATATTTTAAGTTAGAAATGTGTCAGGAAATGCAGCAATAATGATTTTGTGTGTGTATGTGTGCTCAGTCACTCAGTTGTGTCTGACTGTTTGTGACCCCATGGACTGAAGCCCTCTGATCTCCTCTGCCCATTGGATTTTCCAGGCAAGAGTGCTGGAGTGTGTTGCCATTTCCTTCTCCAGTGGATCTTCCTAACCAAGGGATCTAACCCACCCACATCTCCTGTGTCTCCTGCTTTGGTGGGCAGATTCTTTTCCCTCTGAGTCACCAGGAAAGCCTGATAACAATTTTATAACTCCTCAAATCTGTGGATGCTATACATTTTTTTTCCTTTTCATTATTAATTTTTAAGATTTTGATTTTATAGGAGTCAGTTGCATAGCACCCAAGCACAAAAGAATCACAATTAACTTTAACTGTTCTTAGACTTGTGGTTGCTGAGGGAAGGGGGGGTAAAAGGGGAGGGATGGATTGGGAATTTGGGGTTAGTGGGTACAAACTAGTATATACAGCATGGATAAACAAATTGTCCTCCTGTATAGCACAGTGGTCTATCTTCAATATCCTGTGATAAGCCATAATGGAAAATAATATGAAAAAGGACATATATAACAATCACTTTGCTGTACAACAGAAATTGATACATTGTAAATCAACTATATTTCAATAAAATTTTAAAAAATTAACTGGTCTTAAAAGGAGATTGAAACCAACATTATGCAGTGTATGGCTTTCTCTACACCCAGCAAGTTAGCTGATAGGCCCTCTAAAGAGCTGGAGAAGATCATAGGAATTCAAATATTGAGCAGGAAGTTATAGGAAGAGCTTGGAGTATAAAAAGCTGGAAATAACTCCAATTCTGCCAATTTCTTTTTAGCCCACCAAACCTATATTTTACTTTCTTTCAATTAGTATTCCCTGTGCTGTACAGCAGAAATTAACACAACATTGTAATCAACTATACTTCAATTAAAAAAGAGAAAGAAAAATTAGCATTATATTCCCTAACCTTATAGCACTGATAAGAGGTTTAAATGATACAATGAACCAAGGCACAGTAAATGCTTAATAGTCAGAAGCCTCATTGCCTCACCTTCTTTAAGTGTATGTAGTTACTACCCTACTGACAAGCTTCCACCTAAGTTAAACACACACACACACACACACACACACTCTAAATTATAAAATGCATGTGTACCAAGTAAATGATCATCATCACAGGGAGAAATTTTGACTGTAATATCATGGTTAATTTAGATTAAGACAGTATCATGGGGTAAATTTGGATCTTAGTGGGTTTTTTCCTTCAGGTGTTCTATTTGAGAGTTGAAAGTAAGTTGTTGATGTTGTTTTATGTACTTGCTAAAAAAATATGCTTGATCTTTTTTTTCATTAGGGGGAGTTTGTTGCTTGTCTCCTGTCCCTATTACGGCAAATGACAGATAGACATTATCAGCAGCTTCTTGATAGTTTCAACACAAAAGAAGAACTAAGGGTAAGTGACATTATACGGTGTTCTTTAGTATGTCTTTTTAGTTTCTCTTTTTCTTATTTATCATCATTCAGATAAATTTTTGACCATTGCTTTATCTGATTCCATTAAATTCTATTTATCAGATTTATCCACAGATTTGCTCTTCTGTAAATTGACTCTTTAAAATTTCTGTACCCAAGCCAAGAAATTAACTCTTATTTTGGATAAGCATATAAGGTTTGAAACACCTATCATCAAAGTCCAATAAAGTAACTTAGAAATAGAGTAACAAAACTAATGAGACAAAATCAAATAGACTAAGTCTAGTAGTGGTAATGATGCCTTAATAGAAAATAAGGGAGAATATATTTTAGCTGATTTCATCCTGCTAAAGCCACAGTGAGAAGTTCTGGCTACAACATTCTGACTAGGGAGGCAGAGTTTATATTTGATATTCTCTATAGGCTGTAGTCTAATCACTATGCTATGCTACTCTGACAGTCTAACATTAAATAGGAAATATTGATGTCTGGTTTGTAAAAGTCTGATCTTTGCTAAAATTTAGGGAACATTAATGCTTCCTTCCTTTAAGGCTTCCTGGTGTGCTGCCGTCCATGGGGTCGCAAAGAGTTGTATACAGATGGCAACTAAATAACAACAATGCTTCCTTTGTTCACTAAAATCTTAGAAGTTGATTGTCCTCAGTCATAGGAATGATATGTCATTAATTATGTTTATTTCTCTACCATTGCTTCAGTTTCCAGACAGCTTTATACATACACCATCAAAATGGAAGGGTTTCTCTAGTGCTGGTGAAACCACCGTCCTTCTCAGATGGGACTTGAACCCACAATCTTTGACTTAGGAGGGGGCTCAAAACCTGTCTTTCCTATTGAATCTGCTCACCTTCTCACCTGAATTTACTGAAGCTCAGGTTCTTTTGTTTTGTCACAGAAAGAATTCAGCAAGAGGCGAAGTGATAGGCAAACAGTGAGTTCATTAGCATAAGACGCTTGTGAAAGATACAAGTGGGCCAGCAAGAGTGCAACCCCGAGAACAAAGAGGGCTCCATTTTTTGTAATCAAAGAAAAAGTGGGGAAAAGACTACCTTCTTCCTCGTTAGGGGGTAGATATAAAGGTTTTACATCATCAGTTCTGCCTTTGAACCCCGTGTGGTCTGAGACTGTCATGGCACTATTTAAGTCACATGTAGATTAGCAAAAGGGTGTTGCTGCTGCTGCTGCTAAGTCTTTTCAGTCGTGTCCGACTCTGTGTGACCCCATAGATGGCAGCCCACCAGGCTCCACTGTCCCTGGGATTCTCCAGGCAAGAACACTGGAGTGGGTTGCCATTTCCTTCTCCAATGCAGGAAAGTGAAAAGTGAAAGCGAAGCCACTCATTCGTGTCCGACTCACAGCAACCCCAGGGACTGCAGCCTATCAGGCTCCTCAGTCCATGGTATTTTCCAGGCAAGAGTACTGGAGTGGGTTGCCATTGCCTTCTCCGGCAAAAGGGTGTTAACATATACTAAAATAGAGTAATTCATCTCAGATTTTGGTATAATATCCTCTTTCAAGTAGTTTCTTTCCCCTTTCACCTGTATTCCTGTCTTGACTACATACAGAAATGCTGCTCTTCAAAGACCATTAACTTCCTGACTTCATGTAACGTATCTATTGTTTTGTGTTTTAACTATCACGACTTGTTCACAAGTCGAATGTGTCTTTCACTTGAATGCACCTGATCTTCCTTAAAGGTGGTATAGATTGTTGCTAGGTTACTGTCTTTTTTTGAGTGATTAGCCTATAACAGTCTCACAAACCCTCTTAAAATTCTGTTTGTCTTTAATCCTCTAGTGAGATTCCCAAACTATTTAATTTCCCTCCTCTGTCTCTATCACTGAGGGATGAAAAATTATAAGACAATGGATATAGTTACACTGTAAGAATTCCATGATTAAAAGCCTTCATGGTGTCAGTGGATAGGGAAAAAGTGGAAGCAGTGTCAGATTTCATTTTGGGGGGCACCAGAATCACTGCAGATAGGGACTGCAGCCATGAAATTAAAAGATGCTTGGAAGAAAAACTATGGCAAACCTAGACAGTGTATTAAAGAATAGAGAGATCACTGCTGACAAAGGTCCATATAGTCAAAGGTATGGTTTTTCCAATAGTCATGTATAGATGTGAAAGTTGGACCATAAAGAAGACTGAGCACTGAAGAATTGATGCTTCTGAACTGTGGTGCTGGAGAAGACTCTTGAGAGTCCCTTGGACAGCAGGGAGATCAAACCAGTGAATCCTAAAGGAAATCAGTCCTGAATACTCATTGGAAGGACTGGTGCTGAAGTTGAAGCTCCAAAACTTTGGCCACCTGATGTGAAGAGCCGACTCATTGGAAAAGACCCCGATGCTAGGAAAGATTGAGGGCAAGAGGAGAAGGATGCAATAGAGGATGAGATGAATGGATAGTATCACTGACTCATTGAACATGAGTTTGAGCAAACTCAGTGAAGAACAGGGAAGCGTGACGTGCTGCAGTCCATGGGGTCACAGATAGTTGGACATGACTTAGTGACCGAACAATGGTGTCTTAGAGCAGTATTTATGGTTTCAATACAGACAGTGCATAAGGATCACTTCTGTTTGACTTTTAAAAGTTGTATGATCTCAGATGAATTTTTCAGTTACCTTGGATCAGTTTACAAGCTGAGTCATATGAAACAAAGAATAGATTTGGGCAGGTGTAATCTATTTGACAGTTGATTAGCATATGTCCAAGCCTGAAAATATCATGTTTTTCATGCTTGTATTAATATTTAATCTTGAGGTTAGAATTTAAAATGGATAGATGGATCTTAGAGCTTATCTACTCTACATACAGAAATCCATGTGATTAAAAAGGAAAATAATTGTGCAGTTATGAACTATCATTACAAGTTGAATATTTAACACAGCTGAGGAATCATTAGGTTTTACGAAGTTTATAACTTTGTATTTCAAAATTCACATAGGAAAAGATTACGTATTTTCACAGAGCCTAGGAATTAAAAAAAAAAAAAAAAGTGGAAAAGCATAAGCCAAAAATGAATTGTTTAATCTAGGTATTGAGTTTTCTGCTTTAATATTCATGTTAACAATAATAAAGCAAATGAAAATAACGAGTGGAATGTTTCATGTGACTTTTCCTTCGGTCAGCCAAATACTTTTTCAGAAGACAAATGTCCCTCTTCAAAATAGTGGGCCCTAAAAACAAAACAAAACTGGACTTTAAGGTCAGGAAAATTAATTACTGATATTACTTCATCTATCCTTTAGGAAATATAGATTGAGCAGTTCAGGCATACCAAGTGCTATGAGTGTTGTTATGTAACCAGCAACAAAAAGGCCAGTTCCTGCTGGGGGTGGAATCAAACAGGTAATGGCAGTGACATAGGCAAATGAGAGTGGTGAAGACACGGAGTTAACACGCAGTGCTTCGGAGCATCTAGGAACTGCAGCCAGCCCAAACTCAAGGCTAGAGGAAAACTTGCCAAAGGAAGTCTTGGCTGAAAACTGAGTAGCAGTGTGCTGGCCATGTTTGGCTAAGACATTCAGCTCTCTCAACTATGTTGTTGCTCAGTGGCGAAGCTGTGTCTGACTCTTCGTGACCCAATGGGCTGCAGCACACCAGGCTCCTCTGTCCTTCACTCTCTCCTGGAGTTTGCTCAGATTCATGTCCATTGAGTTGGTGATGCCTATCTAAGCATCTCATCCTCTGCCGCCCCCTTCTTTCAGCTGTAATGTCACCCAGATATCCTGATATACCACATCTGCCATTCTACCATTATAATAGTTACTAGAATCTGGAATATCTTTGTTTATATATATCCCAACTCCTAGCTACTAGGTTATATAAGCTTCTTAACATCTGAAACTATTGCTGGTTTGCTGTATCCTCAAGCTCAGAGCTTGCCTAACACATTGTCGGTATTCAGGCAGCATCTGTGAATTGATGGACTGACTGTGGAGTTTAGAAGAGAGTTGTAAAACATAAGCCTCTCTGAATACATGTAGACTTTATTATGAAGACATTGGAAAACTATGGAGGGTTTTAATAAGGGACAGACGTGGTCACATTTGTATTCAGAAAGACCAATCTGGATGCACTATGGAATTATTGGATATTTGGTAAACTTGATGAGCATTTTCAATGCACTGGTGAGAGTGGAAAGCCAAGGTGTCATAGACTGAGGGATTAAAAAAAAAAAGATGTAGTGGATGTAAACTGTATTTCAAGAGGAATATAAGGTGTCTACTTAAGGAGAACTTGGGCTATTAGAGGAATATTTATCATGGAGAAAGCTTAAACATGTTGAAATATTAATAATCAGAGCTGGTAGAAAGGGAGACATAAAAACAAAAAGGTGCTAATTCACCAGGGAAAGTCCCTAAGAAAGCAGCAGGAGGGACCTAATTAATCTTGCGCCTTGCCCAATGTAAGACTGGAAGGGAAATAACTAGAGTGAAGGCAGGCTGGAGGCATTTATCTTATGAAAGGCTAATTAGTCATCTGGTTTTCATCTGTATTTTAAAAATTCAGATGCCACCTTTTAGCATATAAGTTTTTCATGTTCTCAATTTTCTTCAAAGTCAGATATCTATATTCATGCTACTGAAACCTGTTACAAGACTTTCCAAAGATGATTGCAGTGGTCCACAGTCCCTTAACTAGAGTCCTCATACCACATGTGTTGCAGAAATCAGAATGTTTGCTACTCCATAAAGCTAATGTGGCACGTGTACTGTGAGTATCACCTCTAGCATCTCCAGGAGTACTAGCAGTAGCAACTACAGTTTGACCCTTGAACAATGTGCAATTGAAAATCCACATGGAACCTATGGTCAGTCCTCTGTGTATGTGGTTCCTACCTGTGTTTCCTCTGTATCTGTAGCTCCACATACACTGATTCAACCAGCTACGATTGTGCAGTATTGGGGTATTTACTACTGAAAAGCTGAAACTCCAATCCTTTGGCCACCTGATGCAAAGAACTGACTCATTTGAAGAGACCCTGATGCTGGGAAAGACTGAAGGTGGGAGGAGAAGGGGACAACAGAGGATGAGATGGTTGGATGGCATCACCGACTCAATGGACATGAGTTTGAGCAAGTTCTGGGAGTTGGTGATGGACAGGGAAGCCTGGCGTGCTGGAATCTGTGGGCTCGCAAAGAGTCGGACCTGACTGAGTGGCTGAACAGAACTGAATTGAACTGAACTATTGAAAAAAATCTGTATAAGTGAATCTGCACAGCCCAAACCCATATTGTCAAGGGTCCACTGAATAATCAAACACCTCAGTGTTTCTGCAGCTAAACAAAATATTCACTTTAGGTGGGATACATAAAGACCTTCTAAGTAGTTTGGTTTTGCTGCCAAATGGATCCTCAAACCAAAAGTCTTAAGAGGACGGTGGGCTTTGTATTCTCATAAAGGAACTGAGGACCTCAAAAAGCAAACATTTAGTCTCATGGAACTGAATCTTATGGAAACCTGAGCAAACTTTTTGGCCAACTCAATACATACGCAGCACTCTTCTAAGAGGTTGATTAGCACTGACTCATTTAATCCTGAAAAGAACCCCATGAGGTACGCACTGCTGCTGCTGCTAAGTCGCTTCACTCGTGTGCGACTCTGTGCAACCCCATGGACTGTAGCCCAGCAGACTCTCCATCCATGGGGTTTTCCAGGCAAGAGTACTGGAGTGGGGTGCCATTGCCTTCTCCAATGCATGAAAGTGAAAAGTGAAAGGGAAGTGGCTCAGTCGTGTCCGACTCTTAGCGACCCCGTAGACTGCAGCCCACCAGGCTCCTCCATCCATGGGATTTTCCAGGCAAGAGTACTGGAGTGGGGTGCCATTGCCTTCTCCGAGGCAGGTACTATTATCACTTTATTGTATCAGTCGCTTGACTCAATAAATGTTCGTTGAGCACCTTGACTAGATGTCTGGGATATCAAGGCTAATAAAACAATCTCTATTAATGCCTTTTTGTTATTAGGGCATCTAAATCACTGTTATAAATGTGTGTGATATGTATTAATATAAACAACAGTGATGATGGCTAATAGTTACGGAGTCCCTCCTTACCTCACCCTCACCCTCACCGCCATGAGCCAGATAGAGTGCTAAACTCTTTTCTTACAGAGTCTCATTTCGTCAACCCCTGCAGTGAAGATTGATACTATTTCATTCCCAAGTAACTGGGAGGGTTAGGAATTCTATTAATGTCCCAGCTCTTGGCTTAGTCAGCAAAACTCAACTTTCCCCCATACTTTCATAACTCAAAATCTTTGATCTAAAATTATATAACCTTTTCCTTTATCACCTCTTTAAAAGAAATGAGCTAGTTCTAGTCGTGAATTGCAGGTGTCTGAAAACACCAAAGTAGCAGAGGGAGAGTTTGGGGAGATTTTTTTTTTGTTAGGTTAGAAATTGAATAAATAAGGAGTATCAGTAAGGAAAGATAAAGCCTCATTGTTGTTGTTCGGTCTCTAAGTCATGTCCAACTCTTTGCGACCCCATAAACTGTGGCATGCGAGGCTTCTCTATCACTATCTCCCTGAGTTTCCTAAAACTCATATCTATTGAGTCAATGATGCCATCCCACCATCTTATCTTCTGTTGCCCCTTTCTCCTCTTGCCCTCAATTTTTCCCAGCATCAGGGTCTTTTCCAGTGAGTCTGCTTTTTACATCAAGTGGCCAAAGTATTAGAGCTTCAGCATCAGTCCTTCCAATGAATCTTCAGGACTGATTTCCTTTAGGATTCACTGGTTTGATCTCCTTTCAGTGCAAGGGACTTTCAAGAGTCTTCTCCAACACCATAGTCCAAAACCATCAATTCTTTAGCACTCAGCTTTCTTTATGGTCCAACTCTCACATCCATACATGACTAATGGAAAACCATAGTTTTGACTATACGGACCTTTGTCAACAAAGTGATCTCTCTGCTAACTTTCTAGAGTGATTAATGAAAAATCATAGCTGATACTGGAATTAGACACTGAAAATCCCAATAACCCTACCAGTTTAAAGTAATAAAGCATATATCCTCTTTTCCTTCACACATATGTATTCTAATCCCCAGAGGTAACTACTGTTAACACAGATCAGATCAGATCAGATCAGTCGCTCAGTCGTGTCCGACTCTTTGAGACCCCATGAATCGCAGCACGCCAGGCTTCCCTGTCCATCACCAACTCCCGGAGTTTACTCAAACTCATGTCCATCGAGTTGGTGATGCCATCCAGCCATTTCATCCTCTGTCATCCCCTTCTCCTCCCACCTTCAATCTTTCCCAGCTTCAGGGTCTTTTCTAATGAGTCAGTTCTTCATATCAGGTGGACAAAGCACTGGAGTTTCAGCTTTAGTATCAGTCCTTCCAAAGAACACCCAGGACTGATCTCCTTTAGGATGGACTGGTTGTATCTTCTTGCAGTCCAAGGGACTCTCAAGAGTCTTCTCCAACACTACAGTTCAAAAGCATCAATTCTTTGGTGCTCAGCTTTCTTCACAGTCCAACTCTCACATCCATACATGACCACTGGAAAAACCATAGCCTTGACTAGACGGACCTTTGTTGGCAAAGTAATGTCTCTGCTTTTGAATATTCTATCTAGGTTGGTCATAACTTTCCTTCCAAGGAGTAAGCGTCTTTTAATTTCCTGGCTGCAGTCACCATCTGCAGTGATTTGGGAGCCCCAAAAAATAAAGTCTGACACTGTTTCCATTGTTTCCCCATCTATTTGCCATGAAGTGATGGGACCAGATGCCATGATCTTCGGTTTCTGAATGTTGAGCTTTAAGCCAACTTTTTCACTCTCCACTTTCACCTTCATCAAGAGGCTTTTTAGTTCCTCTTCACTTTCTGCCATAAGGGTGGTGTCATCTGCATATCTAAGGTTATTGATATTTCTCCCGGCAATCTTGATTCCAGCTTGTGTTTCTTCCAGTCCAGCGTTTCTCATGATGTACTCTGCATATAAGTTAAATAAACAGGGTGACAATATACAGCCTTGACGAACTCCTTTTCCTATTTGGAACCAGTCTGTTGTTTCATGTCCAGTTCTAACTGTTGCTTCCTGACCTGCATACAAATTTCTCAAGAGGCAGATCAGGTGGTCTGGTATTCCCATCTCTTTCAGAATTTTCTACAGTTTATTGTGATCCACACAGTCAAAGGCTTTGGCATAGTCAATAAAGCAGAAATAGATGCTTTTCTGGAACTCTCTTGCTTTTTCCATGATCCAACGGATGTTGGCAATTTGAACTCTGGTTCCTTTGCCTTTTCTAAAACCAGCTTGAACATCTGGAAGTCCACGGTTCACATATTGCTGAAGCCTGGCTTGGAGAATTTTGAGCATTACTTTAGTAGCGTGTGAGATGAGTGCAATCGTGCAGTAGTTTGAGCATTCTTTGGCATTGCCTTTCTTTGGGATTGGAATGAAAACTGACCTTTTCCAGTCCTGTGGCCACTGCTGAGTTTTCCAAATTTGCTGGCATAT
This sequence comes from Bos indicus x Bos taurus, assembly GCF_003369695.1. Lineage (NCBI taxonomy): Eukaryota > Metazoa > Chordata > Mammalia > Artiodactyla > Bovidae > Bos > Bos indicus x Bos taurus. The sequence goes on along the minus strand of NC_040079.1, from coordinate 63,208,770 downwards.
TGCATGCAGCACTTTCACAGCATCATCTTTCAGGATTTGGAATAGCTCAACTGGAATTCCATCACTTCCACTAGCTTTGTTTGTAGTGATGCTTTCTAAGGCCCACTTGACTTCACATTCCAGGATGTCTGGCTCTAGATCAGTGATCACACCATCATGATTATCTGAGTTGTGAAGATCTTTTTTGTACAGTTCTTCTGTGTATTCTTGCCACATCTTCTTAATATCTTCTGCTTCTGTTAGGTCCATACCATTTCTCTCCTTTATCGACATCCTCAGGGTGTATCTTCGTAGACTGTTTTCTTTGCTGCATCCACATGCCTATGGATCATATTATTCATATGGGTTGCACTTCTCTTCACACAATAATGTATCATGGACATTATATAGCCCACTGCATCATTCATTTTTCTGAATATCATTACATAATGTTCCACAGTTAATTATTCCCCTTTTGGTGAGCATTCAGTATGTTTATGACTTTTTCCATTAGAAAGAATCCTTCATGGGAATGTATATTGGAATGCAATTATGGAGAACAGTATAGATTCCTTACAAAACTAAAAATAGAGCTACCATATTGTCCTGTAATCTTAATCCTGGCCATGTATCTAGACAAAATTCTAATTTGAAAAGCTACATGCACTCCAATTTCATAGCCGCACTGTTTATAATAGTCAAGTTATGGAAGCAACCTAAATGTCTATCAATGGAGGAATACATAAAGTTGTGGTACGTATATACAATGCACACCTGAAAGTAACACGACATTGTAAATTACAATAAAAAGATTTAAAAAATGAAATAACTACCTTCTATCAAAAATATACATATGTATATATTAGTATAAAGAAGGGATCCTGCCATGTATATCTTAATGTCAATACATAGATCTCCATTGACTTGCACCCTTATTGCTGTAGAATGAATTTCTGGAATTTGAACTGTTGGATCATGGGATATACACATTCTAAATCTTATTTGGTGCTGAAAAATTATATACTGAGATTTTCAAATTACTGTTTTGGTTGTTTATTATTTTTTTTTCTTCTTCTTATCAGTTCAAAGAGAGATTTGGCCTAGCCATTCCCCGTTAGTCTGTAAATCAAAATGATTGTTGAAAGTATGTAGTTCTCAAATATCTGCTAAACCTCACGTGTTTGAACTCCATTCTTGCTTGGAGAGCTTGGGTGTTGGCAGAGTGACTATCGGAGTCGCTTCTAGCATCATGAACAGTAGGCTGTTTCTTCTCCCTGGTCTTCGGGCGCTTGTGTGTGAGTCATGGTCAGCTGCAGTGTGCAGGAGCGTGGCCCTTGGTGCTGCGCCTCTGTATTGTTTCTTTCCTTCTCTGGAACCTGTCATTATTTTAGAAATGAATAATAAGCAAAAACTAAGCAGTGATCAGAGTTTTTTCCTTCTGTAGTCAGTAATGTTTTATTATAACCCACCCTTTGTAATACACCCACCTTCTACCGGGGCTAAAGTTTTGTCCATATCCCTGACATTTTATGTATATAGAGAGCAGTAAAACTCCTGTTTTTTGCTGATTATGACTTTTCATATAGAGCTGTGAGGATCTTGCCCTAAGCTTGAGAGTATACATGTTCTGAAAGTTAGATACAGTACTATTATTACCTTTCAGTGTCTCCCTTATATTAGCCCAATAGCTTCCAACATTGGAGAAGGCAATGGCACCCCACTCCAGTACTCTTGCCTGGAAAGTTCCATGGACGGAGGAGCCTGGTGGGCTGCAGTCCATGGGGACGCGAAGAGTTGGACACGACTGAGCGACTTCACTTTCACTTTTCACTTTCCTGCATTGGAGAAGGAAATGGCAACCCACTCCAGTGTTCTTGCCTGGAGAATCCCAGGGACAGGGGAGCCTGGTGGGCTGCTGTCTATGGGGTTGCACAGAGTCGGACACGACTGAAGTGACTTAGCAGCAGCAGCAGCTTCCAACAGTCATATCTGATCAAGTCTCAAGCCATCTATAAAACTCTGAGGCCTTAACATTATCTGCAGGACAAAACCCAGTCTCCTGATCATCTTCCTTATTTTCAATCTTCCTTCTACCCTCACTGTCCTCCATCCCTTCCCAAACACCTTTCATTGCTGTCACTTAAGATTACTGTGATTACTTGTGTATTCATCACAAACTGTATAGATAATTTTAAATTCCTCTTTCACCTCCTGCTTTAAATCTGGCTCAGGAGTCATTTTAAAAAAAAATTTAGTTTACAGTGTGCTGGGTCTTCATTGTTATGTGGGCTTTTTCTCTACTTGCAGTGGGCGGGGCCTCCTCTCCAGCTGCGGTGTGTGGGCTACTCACTGCAGTGGCGTCTCTTGCGGAGCACGGGCTCTAGGGCATTGTGGGCTCAGTAGTTGTAGTTCCCGGGTTCTAGAGCATAGGCTGAATAGTTGCAGTTGTGGTGCATGGGCTTAGTTGCTCTGTAGCATGTGAGATCTTCCCGAATCAGAGATCAAATCCACGTCTCCTGCATTGGCAGGTGATTCTTTACCACTGAGCCACCAGGGAAGCCCCCGATGTCACTTTTTAAAAATGAAGGCTTCACAGACCACAGTCCCTCTCTGTGAGAACATGTACATTTGTTTTCTTGTATTCTTGATGACTATGAGCTCTCTGAGCATAAGGACTCTGTGTCCTAAGCATTAAATCTTTATTGAGTGAATCAACCCTCATAATAAATGTCTGATTGCTTCAGAAGCCATCTTTTTCCATGAAGTTATTTCAACTTATAGTCTTTATTTTATTACAAAAAAAATTGTATAGTTCTTGAAGATTGAGGACCATTTGGAAGTTATTTTTGCATAATCTACTTAGTAAATTTTAAGGATATAAATTTCAATGTGATAATTTTGATGAACACTCTTTAATTGAGTTCAGACCCTGAATCAACGGTGTCACATGTTTGAAATCTGTGGCATATTTTAAAAATAACATTTGACTATAGTCGAATCATGTTGTTATTGTTCAGGCACTGAGTTGTGTCTAACTCTGTTAGCCCACGGACAGCAGTGCACCAGACTCCCACGTCCTTCACTGTCTTCTGGAGAGAAATTACTCAAATTCATTTCCATTGAGTCAGTGATGCTATCTAACCATCTTATCCTCTGCCACCCTTTTCTCCTTTTGCCTTCAGTCTTTTCCAGCATCAGGGCTCTTTGCAAGAGGTGGCCAAAGCATTGGAGCTTCAGCCTCAGTCCTTCCAATGAATATTCAGGGTTGATTTCCTTTAGGATTGACTGGTTTGATCTCCCTGCTGTCCAAGGGACTCTCAAGAGTCTTCTCCAGAACCACATTTCGAAAGCATCAGTTCTTCAGTGCTCAGCCTTTTTTATGGTCCAGCTCTCACATCCGTACGTGACTACTGGAAAAGCCATAGCTTTCACTATATGGACCTTTGTCAGCAATGTGTACATAGAAGGCACTGTCCCATTTACATGAGGAGACAGTGTCCCCGGCTGTCCAGTACCTCATGAGGCCTTTTCCCCCAGATTTCTTAACTGAGGTTTCATGATCTCCAAAGGCCTGCTTCTGTGCCTCACCAATTCTGTTTCATATACAACTGATTTCTATCTTGTGTTGTTCTGATACCATCGTATATTTAAACACAAAACATTGTGTTGTATATTGTAGTCAGAAAATCTTTGTAAAACAGGAGTGTGATCTTCTTACATGTATGTATAAAGTCCCTCAGTGTCTCTACATTGTCCTCAGGGTGAATTTCCAAACTGCTTACCAGGGAAAAGGTAGGAGATTCATTTGTCTTTTTATTTGCTTATTTATCTTTGGTCCATAGTTATTGTTAGTATCCTGTTTATCCATCTTTTATGTATCCCTACCCACCTACCATTATATCTACAACTGTGGGCAAGAATCCGTTAGAAGAAATGGAGTAGCCATCATAGTCAACAAGAGAGTCCAAAATGCAGTACTTGGATGCAATCTCAGAAACGACAGAATGATCTCTGTTTGTTTCCAAGACAAACCATTCAGTAACACAGTAATCCAAGTCTATGCCCTGACCAATAATGCTGAAGAAGCTAAAGTTGAAGGCTTCTGTGAAGACCTACAAGACCTTCTAGAACTAACACCAAAAAAGATGTCCTTTTCATTATAGGGGACTGGTATGCAAAAGTAGGAAGTCAGGAAATATCTGGAGTAACAGAGTAATTTGGTCTTGGAGTACAGAATGAAGCAGGGCAAAGGCTAACAGAGTTTTGCCAAGAGAATACACTGGATATAGCAAACACCCTCTTCCAACAACACAAGAGAAGACTCTACACATGGACATCATCAGATGATCAATACTGAAATCAGATTAATTATATTCTTTGCAGCCAAAGATGGAGAAGCTCTATATAGTCAGCAAAAACAAGGCTGGGAGCTGACTGTGGCTCAGATCATGAACTCCTTATTGCCAAATTCAGACTTACATTGAAGAAAGTAGGGAAAACCACCAGACCATTGAGATCTAATGAGAGATCTAAGTCAAATCTCTTACGACTATACAGTGGAAGTGACAAGTAGATTCATTCGAGGGATTAGATCTGATAGAGTGCCTAAATAACTATGGATGGAGGAGGTTTGGAACCTTCAGCAGGAGGTAGGGATCAAGATAATCCCCAAGAAAAAGAAATGCAAAAAAGGCAAAACGATTATCTGAGGAGGGCTTACAAACAGCTATGAAAAGAAGAGAAGCAAAAGGCAAAGGAGAAAAGGAAAGATATACCCATTTGATTGCAGAGTTCCAAAGAACAGCAAGGAGATAAGAAAGCCTTCCTCAGTGATCAATGCAAAGAAATAGAGGAAAACAATAGAATGGGAAAGACTAGAGATCTCAGAAAATTAGAGATATCAAGGGAACTTTTAATGCAAAGATGGACTCAATAAAGGATGGAAATGGTATGGACCTAACAGAAGCAGAAGATACTATTAAGAGGTGGCAAGAATACACAGAAGAACTATACAAAAAAGGTCTTCAGGACCCAGATAATCATGATGGTGTGATCACTTACCTATAGCCAGACATCCTGGAATGCAAAGTCAGGTGGGCCTTAGGAAGCATCACTGCGAAAAAAGCTGTACAACGTTTTTCTTATTCCAGTTGAGCCATTTCAAATCCTAAAAGATGATGCTGTAAAAGTGCTGCACTCAATATGCCAGCAAATTTGGAAAACTCAGCAGTGGCCACAGGACTGGAAAAGGTCAGTTTTCATTCCAATCCCAAAGGTAATGCCAAAGAATGTTCAAATTACCACACAGTTGCACTTATCTGACACTCTAGTAAAGTAAGGCTCAAAATTCTCCAGGCCAGGCTTCAACAGTATGTGAACTGTGAACTTCCAGATGTTCAAGCTGGATTTAAAAAAGGCAAAGGAAGCAGAGATCAAATTGCCAACATCCACTGGATCATTGAAAAAGCACAAGAGTTCCAGAAAACCATCTACTTCTGCTTTATTGACTATGCCGAAGTCTTTGACTGCGTGGATCACATCAAACTGTGGAAAATTCTTCGAAAGATGGGAATATCAGACCACCTGACCTGCCTCCTGAGAAATCTGTATGCAGGTGAAGAAGCAACAGTTAGAATTGGACATGGAACAGCAGACTGGTTCCAAATCGGGAAAGGAGTATGTCAAGGCTGTATATTGTCACCCTGCTTATTTAACTTATATGCAGAGTACATCATGAGAAATGCTGGACTGGATGAAGCACAAGCTGAAATCAAGATTGCTGGGAGAAATGTCAATAATCTCAGATATGCAGATGACACCACCCTTATGGCAGAAAGAGAACTATAGAGCCTCCTGATGAAAGTAAAAGAGGAGAGTGAAAAAGTTGGCTTAAAACTCAGCATTCAAAAAACAAAGATCATGGCACCTGGCCCCATCACTTCATGGCAAATAGATGGGGAAACAGTGGAAACAGTGACAGATTTTATTTTTGGGGGCTCCAGTATCACTGCAGATGGTGACTGCAGCCATGAAATAAAAGATGCTTGCTCCTTGGAAGAAAAGTTATGACCAACCTAGACAGCATATTAAAAAGCAAAGGCATTCCTTCGCCAGCAAAGGTCCATCTAGCCAAAGCTATGGTTTTTCCAGTGGTCATGTATGGATGTGATAGTTGGACTATAAAGAAAGCTGAGCACCGAAGAATTGATGCTTTTGAACTGTAGTGTTGGAGAAGACTCTTGAGAGTCCCTTGGACAGGAGTGAGATCCAACCCATCTATCCTAAAGGAGATCAGTCCTGAATATTCATTGGAAGGACTGATACTGCAGCTGAAACTCCAATACTTTGTCCACCTGATACGAAGAACTGACTCATTAGAAAAGACCTTGATGCTGGGAAAGATTGAAGGCGGGAGGAGAAGGGAGCGACAGAGGATGAGATGGTTGGATGGCATTACCAACTCAATGGACATGAGTTTGAGTCAACTCTGGGAGTTGGTGATTGACAGGGAGGCCTGGCGTGCTGCAGTCCATGGGGTCGCAAAGAGTCGGACATGACTGAGCAACTGAACTGAACTGATTCACCTACCCGCCCCATTTCTGAGCACTCCCTTTTGCAGCCTGGGTGAGCTTGTGTTCTGTCTTGCCTCTGGGGCTGGGAGGTGCCCTTCCCTTGGCGTGAAATACCTGTGAAAGTGTTAGTCCCTAAGTCCTGTTAGACTCTTTGGGACCCCATGGACTGTAGCCTGCCAAGCTCCTCCGTCCATGGTATTTTCCAGGCAAGAATACTGGAGTGGGTTGCCATTTCCTTCTCTAGGGGATCTTCCTGACCCAGGGATCGAACCCAGTTCTTCTCATTGCAGGTCTGTAATGCAGGTCAATTGTAGTGACTTGCAATATGGTCACTGCAATAAATGACCATATTAATTATTTTTAGTCTCTTCTAACTACAAGAGACTTTAAATTGTTAGTCACTCAGACATGTCTAACTCTTTGAGACTCCATGGACTGTCGTCTACCATCTGAGCTATCAGGGAAGCAGTGAAATAGCTGGCCCACAGATTTATCCTAGTTTGTAGCACATCCTTAAATAGATGAGCACTCATCTCTCCCACAAAACTGAGTTTGAGGAAGGCAGAGGTCATGTTCAGCTAACTCACTATGGTGTGGCCTGTTGCAGGTACTGTGTACATATTCTTGCATGAATAAATGAAAGAATATATTTTATCCCACTAGGTGTCCCCAGCCTCTTTTACAGTGCCTAGCACATATCAAAGCACCCAATATTTATGAATGAATAAATGTTAATGATTATCTAACACCATAGCAATTACTTCTGCTTTCTTTTCTATTTGAATTTGAGACTTTTTATTGTTTGTGAAGGTTTTCACCTGAACCTTCCTCTTTGAACCTCTTGCACTGCAAAAAAGAAAAAAAAAAAAAAAACAACTATTGCTGTGAAATAACACCTCCCTATTTTTTTTTTTAATTTTGATCCCATGTTTGAATAATAACCAGCAATGCAATTAAAAAACTATGTTGTGCTATTTGAAGTTAACAAACAAAAAAGAAACTGCTGCCAGGCTGCCAATTTTAAAATAATGGCATATGAAACACTTATTTCTGTGTGCTATCCAAACCAGAGTATGATTGCAACAGTGTTCTTTTTTTAAATTTTAAAAAGAATCTGTTACTTATTGTTCATATGTGCAAAATAATTTCACTTATCTGTGCAGACATTCTTGTTTAGTGAAAAGTCCTTAGAACAGACAAGGAAATACCCTTGCATTTGGGGAGGGATGGGATGTTAAGCCTCATATTCAGGTCTTGGTGCTTTAAAATATTGGAACTGAGTTTGAAATGTAACCTGTCACAAGGCAATTGACAAGAATACTTGCTGAACCCTTGTAAGTACCACAGTGGAATGTGCTTGTGTTACCATCTACTGAAACATTAACCTACAGTTTAGAAATATAAAAAGTTTTGCATACTGCATGAATAGATGAGTGACCGTGTTAATTATTTTTAGTCTCTTCTAACTACAAGAGACTTTAAAGTGTTAGTCACTCAGTCATGTCTGACTCTTTGAGACTCCATGGACTGTCGTCTACTAGGCTCCTCTGTCCATGGAATTCTCCAGACAATAATACTAGAGTGGGTAGCCATTCCCTTCTCCAGAGGATCTTCCCAATCCAGGGATTGAACCTGGGTCATGCATTGCAGGCAGATTTTTTTTTACCCTCTGCTGCTGCTGGTAAGTTGCTTCAGTCGTGTCCAACTCTGTGCAACCCCATAGACAGCAGCCCACCAGGCTCCGCAGTCCCTGGGATTCTCCAAGCAAAAACACTGGAGTGGGCTGCCATTTCCTTCTCCAATGCATGCATGCATGCTAAGTTGCTTCAGTCATTTCCAACCCTGTGCAGCCCCATGTACAACAGCCCACCAGGCTCCCCTGTCCACCAGATTACCTAGGCAAGAATACTGAAGTGGGTTGCCATTTCCTTCTCCATTTTACCATCTGAGTCACCAGGAAAGCCCAACTCCTTGCATTATAAAGCCTCAGAGCTCAGCTCCAGAGAGGTTAAATAAATTATCTAGGTCATTGAGTTTGTTAATGGCAGAGGCAGGATTAAAATCTAGATTTTCTGATCTCAGTATAATGTTCTTTTATTTTTCATTATAAGATTTCTACAAATGAATGTGTTTGGTTCCACAAAGGTAGATGAAGCTTAGAAAGCTACTTGAGACAGTGAGAGGTTTTCTTCAGGGAAATAAAGGTTGATGTCAGTTTGTAGGCTCTGGCCCAAGGCCCCATGCTGCCACGCCTTTTATTTTATGAGATAAATGGGAATAGGAAAATAAGATGGTACAGAAACAGGTTGTATGTCGCCAATCCTACACCTGGAATAACTTAGCCTTTGTCCCCTGCACTACAAAACAGCAGTCAAAGTTGCTAGCCCTGAAGATAGATATCTTGCCTCCTGTAGCCAATTTTTCAGCCATTTTTTTTTTCCCTCTGTGCAACAGACATCCCTCTCTCCTGTTCCCTACTGTGAGGGGTGCTGCCTCCAATTTCCAGTTCTGTTTAATGATTAGAGTAGAAAAGATGAAACGTCAGCATTTTAGAACCTACAGTGGTAAAGATTTCATCTGCCAATACAGGAGATGCAACAAGAGATGTAGATTCAATCCCTGGATCAGGAAGATCCACTAGAGAAGGAAATGGTAATCCACTCCAGTTTTTTTTGCCTGGAAAAGTCCATGGAGGGAGGAGCCTTTTGGACTACAGTTCATGGGGTCACAGTCAGTCACGACTTGGCAACTGAGGGCGTGTGCACACACACACACACACACACACACACACACACAAGTGCATGTGTGCTAAGTTGCTTCAGTAGTATCTGACTCCTTGCGACCCTGTGGACTATAGTCCACCTGAATCCTCAGTCCATGGGATTCTCCAGGCAAGAATACTGGAGTGGGCTGTCATTTCATTCTCCCAACAAAAGTACTTGTAAACTATGAAAAACAAGTGACTCCCCACCTTCAGGATTTTTCTTAAATATCTATCTAAGCAAATACATCAAGACAGAAAAGTAAAGTGAGGTATAACACTTCGAAAGGTAAATGCAAACAGTTTTTGCAAGGGTTATATGTGTTCGTGTCTGCAAAACGCAGAAGAATCAACAGGAAAACTGAAAAAAGTTTTAGAAATGCATTAAAAAGAGCTTCTCACAGTTTTGGTGTGCTAATGACCCCCTATTGCAACGGAGGGCTAGAATGGAAGTTGCCCAAAATTATCTGACCTGAAGGAGAATATGTTTGGGAAACTGTGGTAATTCTGCCAACACAGGAAGGGTCTGTCTCACCATTTAAAGACAGATGACCTAGTGGGCATGTTTCCATATGGCATGGACTACACATCACTGTATGTGTGCTGATGCCAAAGAAGCTAAATTAAATCCTTGTCAAAATATTTATGGGTTTGATGAAAGCTGTTAGAATATGTAAACACACACACACAGCTCCCACGTGTTTCTAGCTTTTTAGGATCTTTCTGTCTACTGATGGTATGGGTGACAATGATAATCTTAATTTCAAGTGGCTTACATGTTTAACCTAATGTGTTGTTAGGTTTGATAAATAAAACTCATATTTGAGGTGTTTTTCTGAGCAACACCATACTGTTACCTTCAGTGAAATTGTGAAATATATTTTCCTAGCAGTAATTAAGTTCCAAAACTATCTCTAAGTTTTCTAGCTAACAAATCTAAATCATAATTAGATTGAGCCTGTCTCTTTTTGAGTAGGGCAAGCTCCATTACATTCATTACCTGCAGTGTGTTAGCTTCTTGAGTTCTTATCAAGTACAATGTACTCCAGCACTTTGGGTCTGTTTCTTACAACGTTTTAAGAAATGATGTTTCTATGTCTGACAATAGCTTTTTGTCAAGAGTGTTTCCAGGTGCTTGGCTTAAAGATACCATCTCCATAAATACCAGTGCCCCCTAGTATGGCATCTTTGTGAAGAATACCTTGACATACTCTTAGTTTCTAAGGACTTGTCACTGGGCTCAGCTTCATACACATCCCTCTCTATTTATTCTGCCTAGGACCTTCAGATTCTATAAACCTGCATGCGTCCCATTAATCCTGCATTTTTAGAATGCCCTTTAAGAAACATGGGTTTTTTCCTAAGATGCTTTTCAATGAGTATAGCTTTCTAAATTCTAACACCCACTTAAAGGAAAGCATAATTGAACTAAGACCCTTTGCAGTTCTCTTGAACTGAAAAGTTCTGAAGTTTAGGACACTATAATAGAAGAAAGAAAATACATTTCCCTGCTAATCTGTTAGTAGTTTTCTGTTTTCTTTTTCAAACCTAAATGTTTAGAGCTTGTGGAGAAAAACAAAGCGTCATTTCCACTATGCATGAGAAAGAGAAAGGAGGAACGTTTGGGAAGGGTAGCAAATCAAGTGGGCACTGAGAATGGGAAAGATGATTTTTTCTCCTGGGTAAAGTATTGAGTATGGCTCCTTTCTGTAAGTGCTTTAGAAATGGTAACAGTAGCTGTGTGTGTGTGTGAACAATTACAGTAACTCAGTAAAATGGTCTCTCTCCTCCTTACCCAAGGATTTCCTGCTGCAGATATTTACTGTGTTCCGAATATTGATACGCCCAGAGATGTTTCCAAAGGACTGGACTGTCATGCGCTTGGTGGCTAACAAGTAAGACATTTACATTGATGATAATTGCAACTCACTGATTATGGGAAGAGGAGAATATGAAATGATACATTCACTTTTATCTCAAATTTGAAACCTCCAAATCCTGGAGTTCTTTTTCTTTGTTTCTGAGTGAACTTGTTTTGTTTCTTTGCTTGCTTGCTTTTCCTAATCATTACTATTTGTTTTAAATAGGTAGTATGTTAACATAGCTCAAAAATCAAACTGTATAACAGAGTATGCCTTGAGAAGTCCCTCTCCCACCTACTTTATTTACCCCTACTCCCAGCCTGCAATAACCACTTTTATTTGTTTCTTGCATGTCCTTCCACTGTTCTTTTATGCAGAGCTTAGCAGGTAGCAGAATAAATGAACTGTCCTGCAAATCTTTCTTTTACATAAAAATCCTGGCACTCTTTCCAAATCAATATGTAGAAAGTCCCTCATTCATTTATGGTTTCTTTTTCTTTTGTAGCTGTATGATATTCCATTGACTAGATGTACCATAGGTTATTTAATACCAGCTTTGTTTCTGGGCCCTTGAGTCATTTCTGATCTTTCTTAACTCATTTGAACTCAGAGAATACACTCAGCATCTCCCGTGTGCTGAGCACTGGGAATAAGATAGGATCCCTGAGTTATGCAGGTGAAGATTGAAGTTCCTTTTACACACCTGAGTGATGTGACCAACAGAAGGCTGAAAATAGTGCTCTGAAGGAAGTTCAGGAAGAGATAGAGACATTTGGGGAGTTACTAATGTTGACAAAATTAGCTTATATTAAGCATATTGGGGGGAAAAAGTAAAATGATCTGAGGTCAATAGTTGAATGAGTAGGAACCAGGAAAGGAGAGTAAGGGATGGTCAGAATGGCCTTCTATTCCAGGAGCTATTCCTAGAGGGCACAGCGTCATGGGTTTATCTGCTTTTACACTTTTGGCCTCTATTATCTCAGAATTTGAAATAAAGGTGAAGTGGGGTTTTTTTTGTTTGTTTGTTTTTAGGAAAGTGGCTTGATCTTTATCTCCACACTTATAATTTACCCTATTTCATAAGCATCCTTTCCTCCAGTCCACATTTGCCTGCCTCTCCTTCCTCCTCTTCTCCTATCCCCTAAACCCTCATGCTCAGGGTGAAGGTTGGCTTCTTCAGGTATCTGTTCATGGGTCAAAAACACCATCTGTCCTCCCCAGGTACCCAAATAGGATGAAGGTAAGAACCCCAGGAAGATAGGATTTGATGTTGATTAGAGATGCCTAATGTGACTTCTGCTGCAGTACACATTTAGAGATGAGGAGGTGTTAAAATGCTGTGTTAAAAACTTTGTGAAGTAACAAATTGTATAATATGGCATATTATACTTTACATAAGTACAGAAACAGCTCTTCCATTTTGAAGACTAATTGAGAATCCTGAAATAGCTCTCTTTAGAATTTAACATATTTAGTTTGATATCTGTGAGTAGAATCAAATATCTCTTCATCTGGATGTCCAGATGCTACAGGTTTAAGTGGGAACCATTGGTCATGTTTCTGGCCTCATTACCAAACAGCAAATATTCTGGGTACCTGGAGAGGGTGTTGAGTGGTCCAGGGAGCCAGCACAGGAAGGGGTCTGTGCTGTTGACATCGTCATCATACAGCATCATTGTTTGGTCATCCTGCCTGCCCTGTGTACAGAGGGATATTTTGACTTGAATTAGAATTTCCAGTGGCAGACATTCAAACTGAAAGTGAATTTAACATTTTGTTCCTTTTGTATAAAGGTGGTGGTTGAGCTTCTGAAAACCATGACAGTCATGTGGCTTATGATAGGAAATGCCATCTCACTCTGCCGCCACCTAAAAATCTCAACTACATTTGGCAAGACTTTATGGTCATGTGAGTGGGGAGCAGACTTAGAAGTCAGATTCTGGAGAAGGCAATGGCACCCCACTCCAGTACTCCTGCCTGGAAAATCCCACGGACGGAGGAGCTTGGTAGGCTGCAGTCCACGGGGTCGCTAGGAATCGGGCACAACTGAGCGACTTCGCTTTCACTTTTCACTTTCATGCATTGGAGAAAGAAATGGCAACCCACTCCAGTGTTCTTGCCTGGAGAATCCCAGGGATGGGGGAGCCTGGTGGGCTGCCGTCTCTGGGGTCGCACAGAGTCGGACATGACTGAAGTGATTTAGTAGCAGCAGCAGCAGCATAATGTTCAAGATTTCCATCCCTAATGTTAGCTAAATAGGAGCATGGTTCTGTTAGAGGTGAGCTCTGTGTAATGTGTTTAAACCAAAGATTAGTCCCATAGCAAACCTAAGAAAAAGGTCATAAGACTTTGCTGAATGCAGTACCATCATTCCATTGACACCCAAGTCAGTGCTGATAGGAATCTGGCACTACTTTTCCCCTGGTGATGTCTGGCTGTGGTATATCCAACCGAATTCATAGACAGGACTCCACAGCCTGTGAACCACCTGCCAAGTTGGAATAGACCCCCTGATTTCTGCTGTTCAGTTTCCTTTCCTCTCCTCATTTAACTGTCATAGTCATTTCCCATTCAAACCATGAAAGCATGTGGGCTCTTTCTTGTGTGATAATGGTTTTTCCAGTAGTAATGTATGGATGTGAGAGTTGGACTATAAAGCTGAGCACTGAAGAATTGATGCTTTTGAACTGCGGTGTTGGTGAAGACTCTTGAGAGTCCTTGGACTGCAAGGAGATTCAACCAGTCCATCCTAAAGGAAATCAGTCCTGAATATTCATTTGAAAGACTGATGCTGAGGCTGAAACTCCAATACTTTGGCCACCTGATATGAAGAACTGACTCATTAGAAAAGATCTTGATGCTGGGAAAGATTAAAGGCGGGAGGAGAAGGGAACAACAGAGGATGAGATGGTTGGATGGCATCACCAACTCAAGGGACATGAGTCTGAGTGAACTCCAGGAGACGGCGATGGACAGGGAGGCCTGGCATACTGCGGTCCATGGGCTCGCAAAGAGTTGGACATGACTGAGCGACTGAACTGAACATTCAGAAATAAACCTTCAGCTATTTGTGTCTTATCTGTTAAAAAATATAAACATCAATAGTACTGATAGAGAAATAAATCTCTGAAAGATATTTTAAACATCTTAAAAAGATAAAGAGCCCACATCAGAAATTAAAAGGTTTTACTTTGTTAAATTATATAGAAGCAAGTTTCAGAAGCTAGATCTAGGTCCCTGAAGTTGACCACCTTTTCTTCCATGACACTAACTTTCTTAGAGAAATATTTGAGAAGTGCCCCTCAAAGAGGCATTTTCACCTAAACTTCCACTTTTACTACCCACTTGCATGCTTGATACATGTCAAATTGCTGGTAACTGGCCCAGAAGTCACCATCGCCTAGGCTTGAACTCAATTGAGTAGCTCATCCCACAAAGTATGTGTTCTTTTATATGTTGGTCCTTTCTTCCAGTGTTTTCAAGGCAGTTAAATGCTATCTTTAAACTGTGCTGTCCCAAATCCTGTAGCTTCTCTGCATTATGTGAGGTCCTACCAAAAGCCATGACTTATAAATACCTGGCTGTTAGTATGGTCTTCTGTTTTTTTCTACCTGAATGTCTCATGTTGTGTGTTCAGGCTGAATTTCCCAAGGATAAGAAAGCTGACTTCTGCTTGCCTGCAAAGCTTAATTGTGCCTGGCCACTGTAAGTTCTTGGTAGATGTTTCACATGAGGACAACTGCTCAATCTGAGAAAGAAGGAACATAAGGAAGATGAAAATTGAGTACCAAAAATACAGGACACTTTGAGACAGGCTTCTCTCCACCCTCTTCCATACACATTGCAAAATACAGTACAAAAATAAAGTCACAGCTTTATACATATTTTCAAGATTTGCTTAGTGAGGAAAGTAAAAATTCCCTAGCCCTGCAGTTAAAATTTCAGACCCTTGTTTTGTTTATCTTCTCTGCATGTTGGCTTCAAACATTTACTTTTGTGTGTGTGTGTGTGTGTGTGTGTGTATATATGTTTTCCCACCAAACACTGAATTGTTTAGCTGATTTACCTTCACCAGTTTATGTTCAAATGAGACATATATAGCAAATAAGTGATTTATGGAATCAGAGTCTTAGGGAAGGTCATCCATTCTTTCATTGACTCCTTCATTCAGTAAATATTTTCTAGTGCCTAATCTGTAAAATAAGTGTCATCATGATAAAAAGCACAGTTCTGAGAGCGGGGTTGTGAAAGGAACTTTGTTCTGGACTGGAATAGGAGGAGTTTTTATGAAGGAGTGAAACTTGAGCTGAAATCTGTAGCAGGAGTTAATAGGTAGACAGCAAAGGAAGGCTTCTTATCAGCAGGAATAGCATGCACACAGGCCCTGTGGTCAGAGTGAAGATGGCACATTCAAGGATCTGGAAGATTGTGTGGAGGAAATGTGAGGAGGGAAGGAACCAGTAAAAATGAGGTTGGAAGAAGACAAGGTCCAGATATTAGGCGGTAAAGAGACAAGGGAGAAACCAGGAAAGACCAGTTAGGAGCTTAATACAGCAATCTGGGTAAGAGACCATGATGACTTGAACAGGTGGATTGCAATGAAGGTAGTGAGAAGGTCAGTTTTTTGTTTGTTTGTTTGTTTGTTTTTTGTTTGTTGAAGGATAATTGCTTTACAGAATTTTGTTGTTTTCTGTCAAACCTCAACATGAATCAGCCATAGTTACACATATATCCCCTCCCTTTTGAAATTCCCCCCCATCTCCCTCCCCACCCCACCTCCCTGGGTTGATACAGAGCTCCTGTTTGAAAACAGAGATGACAAGACTTGCAGATGGCTGGATGTGAGCAGGAAAGAAAAAAGTTTGAAGATGGCTCTTAGAATTGTGGCCTCAACAGAAGGACAAATGGTGGTAACATTCACTTAAATGGAAAATACTGAGAGAGGAGTGGAGAGGTGAAGGATCCTTTATTGAGCAGAAATTTGAGATGCTGTTAGATACCCAAGTGGAGATGTAAGAGAAGAGGCTGGACATGCTTGTATGGAGCTCAGAGAAGTTAAGACTAGCGACATGCTAGTACGTTTGAGGTCCTTGGCATTGGGTAGTATTTGAAGTCATCAAACTGAATCAGAGCACTCTAGAGGAAACTACAGATTGAAAAGAGAAGCCTACTTAAGACTGGGCCCTGCGACATGCCCACCTTCCAAGGTCAAGATATTTGGAAGCCACCAGCAACAGAGATGGAAAAGGAGTAGCCTATGATGTAAGATGAGAACCAGAAGGACATAATATCGACCATATGAGAAAAATATTTCATAAAGCAAGGCGGTAAAGAGCTTCTGGGAGGTTGGAGGATGAAGACTTGACAATTATCCCTGGGTTTTGACAGTGGGATGCAGATACTGGTGACCTTGACAAGTGCTGTTTCAGTGGAGTGGTAGAGATGAAAGTCATTAGAGTGAATTCGAGAGCAGATGGGAATTGAAAAAATGAAAGCAATAATTATCAGCTCTTTAGAAGATTTTGCTGTAAGAAGGAGCAGAGAAATGTGGCTATATCTGGAAGGAGATATGAACGCTAAGATTCATTTCTGAATATGGAATATTATGCATGTTGGTTTACAGATATGAAGGGCACAGAAAAAAGAAATATTGATAGTGCTAAAGAAAACAGGCCTAAGTGAAGAAACAGTGTCCTTGGGTAAGCCAGTAGGGGTGAGATCAAGTACAGGATTTCTCATCGTGCCTGTCTGAGAACACCTTTCCTGAAGGTAGCGCTGTCCGCTGTCAACTTGCACTGGAAATTAGGTCAGCTGCCTAAGCATACAGTTTAGTTCTGTTGACATTGTTTTTTGTGGTGAGACGTTCTCAATGAAGGAAGCTCACCACACTTAGGATAGCACTGATAAAGTACCCACCAAGAAGCTTGGCTTTAGCTAGGAGCATTGATCCGTTGTAACAGGAAGGAAGACAAAGTATGTGACACTGACTATGAAAGGTTTTATGTTAGAGTAGATGATCTGTTGAAAGTGAAAACTTGGAAGTGTTAGTCCCTCAGTCATGTCCAACTCTTTTCAACCCTGTGGACTGCAGCCTTTCAGCCTCCTCTGTTCATGGAATTTTCCAAGCAAGAATACTGGAGAAGGTAACCATTCCCTTCTCCAGATGTTCTTCCCAACCCAGGGATTGAGCCAGGGTCTCCTGCATTGCAGGCAAATTCTTTACCATCTGAGCCACCAGGGAAGCCTGAGGTCTGCCAGGCTCCTCTGTCCATGGAATTTTCCAGGCAAGAATACTGGAGAAGGTAACCATTCCTTTCTCCAGATGTTCTTCCTAACCCAGGGATTGAGCCAGAGTCTCCTGCCTTGCAGGCAGATTCTTTATCATCTGAGCCACCAGGGAAGCCCATAGTCTGTTGAAGACCCATTGAAAAATAATTACTATTGCTTTTTGTTGACGGTGGGGTTTTTCTATTAGGGTCATTATCTTTAAAAACTTTACTGTGGCGGGGCGTGGGGAAGATAGTGATTTTTATCAAAAACTATATTGCTAAGAGAAATGTGCCATACTTCCAGAGTTAAAGCAAATATTTACAAAAGAATTGCCTGCATCTCCTGGTGAGGTGTGAGGAGTTGGTAGAATGAATACATGAGGAAAGGGAAGAATTCATTAGGATTTAAGTCTAATAGGACAAACAAACAAACAAACAAAAACTGAGGCTGTTGCCACATGAGTGATTTTGTACCAACACTGCCCAGAGGAGAAGGTCATGGGATTTCTAAAAATCCTTCCATTTCAAGAATCTTTGTTGATTCTTTTGACCTCACCCGCACTGCATACCTCCCTGACTAAAAGCAGAATCACTTCTTTTCCTGCCTTCCTGTTTTGGCTTATTCTGTGACCTCCACTTGGAGTGGCTTTCTCCATCAGCTTTGCCTGTCTTAATCTCAGTCTCGTCTTCAAAATATGCATAGAAACAGTATTGGTTCCTTTACAGTGATAAATGTACCATACCAATAATAGATGTTAATAATAAGGGAAACTGGGTATGACGTATACAGAAACTCTCTGTATTATCTTTGCAATAATCCTGTAAGCCTAAAACTGTTCTTATAAAAAGTTTATTTAAAAAAAAAAAAAGCTATAGAAAAGTATAAAAAGTTCTACAAGGCTTACACTTTAGAAATACCTAGTACAGCAAATAATTATCACAAACCATAGATTTAAATACTGGTTTGAAACTACAGTCATTCAGCAAACACTTACTGGGCTAGGCCCTTGGTGATGCAATGTTAACCATAGACAAATTTCCCAAATATCATTGCTCACCGAGTTCCAACTCTCATCCTCTTCTTTTCCATCTCTAACACCAGACCTCAAAATGAGTGATCACGTGCATCAGAATCACATGGCTGAGCCCTGGCGTGATCTTGCCAAGCCATAGCCTTTGGTGAGACCCTAAAGCCTCATGTATCTTTCAGGTACTACTCATGTACTGACATTTGAGGACCACTAGCTTAGGCCATGGATAAGGCAATGGCAATCAACTCCAGTACTCTTGCCTGGAGAATCCCAGGGACAAAGGAGCCTGGTGGGCTGCCATCTCTGGGGTCGCACAGAGTCGGACATGACTGAAGCGACTTAGCAGCAGCAGCAGCAGCAGCAGCAGCTTAGGTCAGTTTCCCTGATGGCCATCCAGGATTTTGATCTGCCCTCTTAACCCTCCAGCTTATAGGGAATTTGTCATCCTCCAAGTTTAGATCTCCTTAGTTTTTCAGTGCACAAACATTAACCTTGTTGATGCCCAATTTATCCAAAAACTGGATATTGGAATCCAAAATATTCAGTCCATTTATAATTTATGGAGATGGGCTTTTGCTTGAGCAGATTATCAGGTTAAAGTAGTTTTCAAAAGGACAGTTTATAGGATGAGGTTTCTCTAGGGGGAATGACATTGCATAAAAATACTTTCTAAATGCCAGAAATGAGGTGGCAGCTGGAAAACTTGAAGAAAGAGCTTTGCTTTCCTGTCTGCTAGTTTCTCTTTTATGTATACATTTATCATGCTGTGCCATAGATTAGGGTTGTCAAAAGTGATCCTTATGGTTGCATTACTATGGCAGACACCAGTATTTTGACCATTTGTAGTAACAGATTGCAAACCTTTCTTGGCTATTGAATTGGAGCCCTGAAATTTGAAAAGTCCACATATTCAGAAACTGACTCATGAGTAAAAGAATAAAACCAAAGGAGCCACATGGTTTTGGGTAAATTAGAACAAGTAAAGAAAAATCCTTAAACACTACAGGTTTCCACCACAGTGAAGGAGCCATAATATATATGTGCCTTTTTAGCTGATTGAGGGCCTGTATGCCAGGAAACTGTCTTAGTGCTGAGGCATAAAAAGCTCTGGGAGCTGCCTCTGTGACTTGGGCTGAATATTATAAGCATAAATGAAAAGCAATTGAAATAGTCATTTTAAGATCTTTTTAGCCCTGGGAAGTCATATTTTTGAAGGTCTTATCCCTCATCATACCACCTGCCGCATGCCAAAATGTAAAGCAGTTTTTACATTTTGTTTTTTAAAGTATTGGCCTATGTAATAAATTGCCAGGCTTCCCTGGTGACTGAGACTGTAAAGAATCTTCCTGCAATGCAAGAGACCCAGGTTCGATCCCTGGGTTGGGAAGATCCCCTGGAGAAGGAATGGCAACCCACTCCAGTATTCTTACCTGGAAAATCTCATGGACAGAGAAGTCTGGCAGGCTACAATACATGTGGTTGCACAGAGTCGAACATGACTGAGCGACTAACAAACATATGCAGTACTTTCCAAAACCCCTGAAAAGGCCTGTGCCCTGTAGTATTTATGCCTGATGATAAAGCACCCTTGGTAAGAGGATGAGATGTTCAGTGTAGAGCAAGGATGCATGTCCTGTTAAAGAGCCACGGCAGTCATTGGCCTAAAATTCTCGAAGGCAGGAGAATGTGAAGCAGTGTTGTTTGGAATGTGTTTCTGACGTGGACCTCTCCAGAGCCTTGCTCTTCAAAAGTTGGATTGTGAATCAACAGCGTGAACGTTTCCAGGAGCTTGTAAGAAATACAGAACTTTAGCCCTATCCCAAACCTGCTGAATCATGATATACATCTTAACTGATCACCAGGTACCCATGGAAGTTTGTCTAACTCTTAAAAAGGTTTGTCTAGAGCAGTGGTTCTCAGCTCTGGTGTACATAGGAATCACCTGGGAGCTTTACTGATCCTGAGGTCCACATTGCACCCCAGTCCAATTATTAAATCTCTGGGGTGTGATCCAGACATCTGTGTTTTTTAAAGCTCCCCAGTGATTCCAGTAAGCAGTCAGCTTGAGGCTCACAGGTCCTTTATAAAGCCAGAGAGACTCCTTGTTTACCAGCAAGTGCTGTTCAAGAAGCTGTGGATTTTGTTCATGTGTTTGGGATCTGGCATATAAATTACAAATGAGTAGTCTTTGCCAAGGAATCATCACACTTGGAAGATTGAGTTTGTTGGCTCCTTTCCACAGCATTGGGCCCAATAATCCAAATCTCAGATATGTCATGTTTTACTAACACTAGAGGTTACTGTTTCTGAACAACAGTCCAAGCTAGAGTTGCGGGCCAGAAGGTCGTTTTGATGTGAAACTCAAAACGTATCGTGGTTCTGTGTATGTTTCTTCATTGACTATTGAAGGAAAACATTTGTTAAGGATGCAAAATTTTCTTCTTTCAACTTAGAAGCCCAACAATGCAATAGGTGCTGGACAAGGAGCCCGTTTCTTGCCTGATAGCGTTCCATTTTCTGATAATTAAGCTTTAGTTTTATATAGCAAGATTTGAATGAAGTACTTTAGAAACTTAATCAGTTACCAGCATGGATTCCATCAGTGTCTATGGACAGTTGTCACTTTATACTGTTCTGATATATGTGATTTGTCTCTTTGATGTGGAATTCACTGTTGATATCTGCCATTTGGGCGATAGAAGAAACCATAGGACTTCTCAATCTCATAGGCTTTACTTATGCTTGACTTTCATAGGATGGGTCATTGGAAGGGGTAAATGACATATTAAAAGGCATGTGAATGTAACACAGTGCTGGCTCGTGGTAGAGCAAGTACCCAAGAAAATGGTGGCTTTCTTCTCTTTCTTCTTCTTAACACATTATTGACTGGGGGTTTTGGCAGAAACTAATGCCTGTGGCCAGCAATTTGTTATGTAAGTGAATGCTGAAACATCTCCAGTCAATAACAGGTGACAGAAGATGTATTAATATCTCTGTCAATAAGTTGTTAACTTGAGCTTCCATATTCAACTATCCATTCCTTAGCCTCATTATTCGTCTCCTGCCCCACAGGGAGACTATAATAGTGACTTTTCCAACAGATTGCAATAATGAACATTTATGTTCTTCAAAAACTATAAATATTCTTCTAATGAGTAAATATTCTTTTAATCCCTGTTTTACCAGTAGGATAACCAAGGTGTGAGGTTGATGAGGTGTTTTGTTTTGTTTCATGTTATTTTACCTAGGGTCATACAATTACATCCTTCAATTACAAGTCCTGTAATGAGAACTAGGGCCTCATCACATCACAAGCACTTCCTTATGCATGCATCTTAGGAAAGGCCAAAGAGATTTTAAATATCAATCATTTATAAATTGGTGCTTCGTTTCTGGTGGTTTGGGGAGTGACCTATCTTGTTTCAATAAATGCTGTTATCTGATGTTAAATGAGCCAATTGGAATTGCATTCAGTTTTGAACATATGTTCTTGTAGCCGTAAAAAGGAGCAGATTTTGAACAAATTGCTTAACTCAAGAGTTGACCAAGGAAGCTTACTAAATCCTTTTTTAATCTCCCTAGCAGGATACAGATGACTGTATGTGGCCTCTCTGACAGGCTTTCCCTAATTCTCCAGCCCAGAGATGCCCCTTTCTCTAAAGTGCTGTAACACTCAGTTTCACACAGCTTAGTACTAGGATATAGACAATTTCACAGTCTGTAATGGTTTCTTTAGTGGCAATCTTGTCACCATGGAGAGGGAATCTGACTCCCATAGCTCTTACATGCCCACTAACACCTAAAATAGGGGAGAGCAGAGAGAAGATGGTCAAATAAATACTCAATATAATCCATTGCTTTAGCCTGCCCATTTCGTCTTTGGGCTCTCTCTCTTTTGCTGTATTTTGTAAGTTTTTATACTTTCTTCCGTGTTAATAAAATATAGACTACTGTAAATTTATTTAAAAGTTTTTGCTTTGTTTACAAATTTAAATATTGTAAAACATCAAGACAATATAATTCTGAGTCATATGAATTTATAGATTTTTCTGCATATCATTTCAGTGATAGATTCTTTTACTTTTTTTTCTAAGTGTTCTCTTTTTATTTCTAATATGAATTATCTAATATTGTTCCACAGGCTTACTGAAGAGGTTTTCTTTTGTCTTAATTACTTTATTCTTGCCTAATAAATGGTTTTCACTAATGTGAAGTTTTCAACTTAAAATGTATTCTTTTTTATCACTAGCGTCATTATTACAACAGTTCTGTACCTGTCAGATGCACTTCGGAAGAACTTCTTAAATGAAAACTTTGATTATAAGGTCAGTATCCATTTAGATGACTATCTTGCTTGAGCTAAAAGGTTTTACATTGTCCCTCAAGAAATTTCCTCATGAATTTTCTTTCTCTTAGTAATAAGAAAATAAAGTTATTCTGGCTACCTCAAATTAATCTTGGAGCATATTAGTTTCAATTATGAATAATGTTAAGAGTTCTTCATTCTATTTGTGAATAAGTCAGGTCTATAACTATGTTCATCAACCTGGTCGAAATCATAGTGCTTAAGAGGAAAGAATGTGCTTTACTGTTACTGTAAATTTTGATTTTTTTTCTTTTTGATCCCCTGCAAGACAAAAAGAACTTAGTGCATAATGTTTTAAAGCATCTTTTAAAATAGAGTTTATGTAAAGAGCATATTTACAAAGTAAACTGGTTAGTTCCTTTAGATCTCTATCTTCTTATATTTTAGAATGAACTAGTGAAAAGGAAAAAAAATGAACAATTAGTAAGATTCTTTAGGGCAGATCTCTCTGTAAGTTTGTAATGTAATATGATATGCCTGGGTCTCTAAGAATTCTCAGTATACCATTTTTTAAATAGAGAATGAAAAATGGTAAATAAAGATGGGCAGTGCCTATCCTGGTTTCCCTTCTTAGTGGTGTTTTATGTTTTCGACATCTTAATTTCCCATTCTTTTAAAAATAACATCTTTTATACTAAACATTCAATAAAATTTCCTTATCAGAGAACTAGAAAATACAAAAAGCATAGTAGAAACCAGTGGAATTTTAATGGTTGCATAATAAATGTCTTTATACTTTATAATAAAATATCAAAATTTCATAATCACCACATTACTTTTTAATATTCAGTTTGTTTCTACTGTTTTATTCTCATAAATTGCTCTTTTTATGTATTTCTTACAAAATAAAATTTGACTTATATTCCTAGTTGTTTCTTTGGATAAATATTTATAAATGAAAATGTTGAGTTAAAGGTTGTAACAATTATATTTGATTGCCTAGGTATACACCAGTACTAGAGGAGACCATTTTGGGGGGCAATTTGATAAGGGGAGCAATTTTTTGCTTTATTTACATTTCTCACTGAGATGAAGTAAAGTCGCTCAGTCATGTCTGACTCTTTGCCACCCCATGGACTGTAGCCTGCCAGGTTCCTCTGTCCATGGGATTTTCCAGGGAAGGATACTGGAGTGGGTTGCCATTTCCTTCTCCAGGGGACCTTCCCAACCCAGGGATAGAACCCTGGTCTCTTGTATTGCAGGCAGATTCTTTACCATCTGAGCCAAGGGGAAGCCCACATTTCTCACTAGTTATGTTATTAATTATTCATTGGTTATTAATCATTAACTATATTAGTTATTGACTAATTATTGACTAAAATTCATGTTTTGTGAGGTATCTGTTCTTTTGTTCATCATAATACTTAGAGTTTTATATTCTTTTTAGTTTGTGAACACTCTTTATAAAATATATTAATTCTTTATAATGTTTCTCATATTAATCTTTAATTTTACACGATGTCAATAGAAAAGTCGTTTCTTTCCCTATGTCCTCCATGTTTTTGGTTACATTTATTTCTGGAAATTTTATTTTGATCTCTTTCTAATGCATTTTTGGTGTAAGAGAACTTAGAAGATTTGTCTGGGTGGGGAATTTTTATGTACTCTCTGAATTTAAATCAATTAGCATATCCAAAAGAGTGTATGTATCTTTCTTTCTTTCTTTTTTTTTTTTTTTTTTGAGTCCTACATTAAAAGGGGTTCCAAAATGAAATCACACTGAAATAAAGTTATCCAGCTTATGCCTCAGCCTCCTTGGAGACACACAGACATGTTATGAGAGAAATGAAGTATCTACCACTTAGCATATACCAGAGAGCCCATGAAACTTGGGATACAGCAATATAAAAATAGTATCTAGTTAGTTTGCTTCTTTGTTATAGGAAATTTCACAGATGTATAAAAGTAAAGAGAATAGTATGATGAATCCCTCATGTACCCATACCCAGATACAGCTACTATCAACTCATGGCCCATCTTCTTGCAACTCTCCCCCCATCCACTTAGCACTTTTGAAGCAAATCCAAGATATCTTGTCACTTCGCCTGTAAATATTTTTGTAACCCCATAGTATTTAAATATGTCATTCTCATTGTAGATCTGGGATTCCTACTTTTACCTTGCGGTCATTTTTATAAACCAGTTGTGTCTGCAGTTAGAGATGTTTACACCTTCCAAAAAGAAAAAGGTATTAGAAAAGTAAGTACCAGTGTATAATTGGGTAAGAATATGAGGCAAATCAAATGTTGTGCCTTTTAAAAAGTATTTCAGTTTGAGTGATTCATAAATCTGATCTCCATAACTAGAAATCAAAGTGGAGGGGCAATGACCAAGAGGACAACCAAGCAACTTTTCTGGGAATTTCACTATTTTGAGCTTATTTAGAAATCTTTGTCCTCAGTCTTTCAGGATTCAAAAATACTATAGGAGCCAAAAATTATGAGACAAATATGTTTCACTCAAGGGTTAATATGTGAATTTGAATTAGAGGCATCAAGACATGTATTAATACATTGTAAAAATTTCCAGTTATAAAATGAATGGATGTAATGTACATACAACACTGTGATTCTAGTTAATAATACTGCATTGCATATTGAAAGTGCATCTTGAAAGCTTTCATCAAAAGAAAAAACATTGTAACTAGTTATGGTATGGATATTAACTGGACTTACTGTGGTGACAATTTTGCAATATATACAAATATTCAAATTGTTATGTTGTATACCTAAAGGCAATATGATATTATGTCAGTTATACCTCAGTAAAAGATGTGTACATTAAACATTTTCAATTAAGAACATGTTGTCTTTTAATTCAGAATGACAGATTGTGTCCTAAAAAGACACAGATAACTTCTTTTTTCTGGAGCCTTTGTATCAGGTTTGATTTTTGTTCCATTTCAGATATGGTGACATGCGGGTAACAATGGGTTGTGAAATTTTCAGCATGTGGCAAAACCTAGGTAAGTGATGAAAACAGAAGCCCCCTCCTGTTTTATAGCTCATCACTGTTCTTGTAAGGAAACAAATGAAGATGGACAGTTTACCACTGACAGCATTTGAAACCAAATGTCTGAATCAATAAAGAAGTCTAGAGAGACTAAGTGACACTTTGGCATTGAATAAGGCTACAACTGATTTTTTAAATTGGTATCTATCTGAAAAATTACCTTTCTTTTGTGTGTTTCATTGAATGACAAATTTTATAATCTAGCATTATTCCAGTACGACCTGCAATGAGCTAACCTTTCAGAATTTGGAATTATAGCAACTCAGAATTTCTAGAACCCTGAATTGAGGCTGTGAATCATAACGAATTTAAAATAAGCTTCATGAAACATTGACTTGAGCATCTGTACTCTTAAAATCTTGAAACCAATGACCTATATCATAAAAACTATAGCCAAAGGATTTTAAAGCATCTGTAGTTGCTAAGAAACGATTAGATCCAGTTTTGTTAATCTGCCACAGCAGATAGAGCATATTATCCAGCAAATTGATGACACAGATCTGGTTGCATAAAAAAGAATAATATTTAGAAGAAACATTGTTTTAAAATCTCATTGGCATTGGGTTTCTTTGTAGAAAGTCATAACTTACTTAATTTGACATGTTAATATGCATGCTTATAGCTCTGCTCTGTTTAGTTGCTCAGTTGTGTCCCATTCTTTTCCACCCTTTGGACTGTAGCCCACCAGGCCCCTCTGTCCCTGAGATTTTTCAGGCAGGAATACTGGAGTGGATTGCCGTTTCCTACTCCAGGGGATCTTCCCCACCCAGGGATTGAACCCACATCTCCTGCATTGCAGGCATTCTTTACCGCTGAGCCATCCAGGAAGCCCTAAGTTCATAGCATTCATTTACTATTGTCATTCTTCCTTGTGATTTATTAAAGTGATGGACCTATTTGAATTGAATATATAATGACCTGAAAGTGTATTTTCTCTTGGACTTATCCAAACACGACTTGAAAATGGCAAAATTTGTTTTCTGTAACTGGAAATAGAACCCTTATCATTTTACTTCAATTCATGTTACAAAAGTGATTTTTGACCAAGATGCCCCTCAAATGTAGAATACATACAGGGCAATTTGAAGAAACCTTGTTATATATAATTGAGCCCAGTGTTTGATGCTAACTGATAATTTCAGGGGGAAAAAAAAAGCAAGTTACCACTTGAAAGCAACCTCCAACTATCTAAAACCAGCCAGAGAAGCCCATGAAATATGTTTGGATTCAACTGAAAAATAACCTCAAATTGTCTTATATGAAGAACACCTCCTCTCAGTCTTCATGTTCCATTGATTCTTTGTGTCTTTGCTTTTCAAAAACAGATCAAGACCCTTGGAATGTCCCTATTGCTTTTGGCATTAATTTAGCAAAGAGTTTTCCAAAGAAGGCTACACTGAAGTGCGTTTGTGGCTTAAGCT
Source organism: Bos indicus x Bos taurus (assembly GCF_003369695.1). Classification (NCBI taxonomy): domain Eukaryota; kingdom Metazoa; phylum Chordata; class Mammalia; order Artiodactyla; family Bovidae; genus Bos; species Bos indicus x Bos taurus. The sequence continues at coordinate 63,181,497 of NC_040079.1, read as the reverse complement.
CTTGCCAGAGCTCAAATGATAAGACCTGTACAGGTTCGCTTGAGTTAACAGAATGTGAGAGAATGGCAGGCTAACATCTTCTAGATAAATCTTAGCACAGCCATGTGTGGTATTTCCACACAAAGCTTTCTCTAAGCCAGCATACCTGTGTCCTTAGGCCCATGACCTACTAAATAAAACTGGCACCTTTTGTTGCATTAAAGATGTCATTGTTTGCTTCCTAAACTTTTCTCCTCTATTTTGTCTTTAACAAAAGTATGTCTACCTCTCTGGGTTTTGTTCTCCTCAGAAACCTGAACAATGTAAAAAAAATCTCTAAAGCATGCTGATCCCCATGCATTCTGATGTCAGTGCTCTTTAGAACAGTGATCCCAGGTGGCTCAGTGATAAAGAATCCCCACTGCCAAACAGGAAATGTGGGTTCGATCCCTGGGTTGGGAAGATACCCAGGGGAAGGAAATGGCAGTCCACTCCAGTATTCTTGTCTGGAGAATCTCATGGGCAGTGGAGCCTGGTAGGCTGCAGTGCATGGGATTGCAAAGAGTCACAACTTAGCAACTAAACAACCACAAGGGCACTCAGTAAACAGCATCACCTGGAAGCTTGTAAGAAATGCAGATCCTTTGGCTCCTCTCAAGACCACTGAAACAGAGTCTCTGAGAACCCCTGAGAGGAGGCACAACAGTCTTGAGTTTTTCCAAGTTCTGCAGGAGATTCTTAGGCACTTGGCTAAAGATTGAAAAGCGCTGCTGTAGACAGCACTCTAGCCTTTCTTTGTTTTTCCAACCCTGAAGTCTGGCTCTAGCGCTCTGTTATAATCAAGTGCAAATTCCCAGCATGACGTAGTTCAAGTATGAGGTGTGTGTACACTCTCACTTCATTCCTTAGTTTCTGCATTATTTCCCTGGAGTTGTGGTCAGCCTTCCAAAACATGAGGTGAATTTTACAGGTCATTGCTGCCATACAACCACTGGAATTGGAGACTGTTTAGAAATGTGAAAACCTCTTTTCCAACGTATATTTTTACAAAAATGTTAAGAAAAATTAAGTATTCAGGGTATTATTTTAACACCCCTCATAGGGCTTAAGTCAGCATGTTACTTAAGAATATCAATATACATTAGAATTTGGAGTGCCTAAAAATGTGTAATATTGAGTGTTTTTCTTGCTAAAGGAGAATTTATTCAGATAATTAAAGGTTTTCATTTTATACCATACACAAAAATTTAAAATGGATTAAAGACTTGAATGTAAGATCTGAAACTATAAAACTCTAAAAAGAAAACATAGTCAGTACAGTCTTTTATATCAGTCTTAGCAATATCGTCCTGAGTATGTCTACTTAGGCAAGGGAAACAAAAGCAAATATAAACAAATGGGATTAAATAGAACTTAGAAATGTCTGCACAGCAAAGGAAACAATCAACAAAACAACAAACTGCATACTGAATAGGAGAAGATATTTGCAAATCATATATCCAATGCTGCTGCTGCTGCTAAGTCGCTTCAGTTGTGTCCGACTCTGTGCGACCCCAGAGACAGCAGCCCACCAGGCTCCCCCGTCCCTGGGATTCTCCAGGCAAGAACACTGGAGTGGGTTGCCATTTCCTTCTCCAATGTATGAAAGTGAAAAAATAAAGTGAAGTCGCTCAGTCGTGTCTGATTCCTAGTGACCCCATGGATTGCAGCCCACCAGGCCCCTCCATCCATGGGATTTTCCAGGCGAGCATACTGGAGTAGGGTGCCATAAGAGGTTATTATCCAAATATATGGGGCATCCCAGGTGGCACAGTGGTAAAGAATCTGCTCTGCCAATGCAGGAGACACAGGTTTGATCCCTGGGTCGGGAAGATCCCTTGGGAAAGGGGATGGCTACCCCACTGTAGTTAGTATTCTTCCTGGAGAATTCCAGGGACAGAGGAGCCTGGTGGGCTACAATCCATGGGGTCACAAAGAGTTGGAAACGACTGAGCAACTTAGCACTCATACAACTCAACCACAACAAATGATTAAAAAATGAGCAGAGAATCTGAACAGACATATTTTCAAAGGAGACGTGCAGATGGCCAGCAGGCACATGGAAAGATGTTTAACATCACTAATTATTAGGGAAATGTCAATCAAAACCACAATGAGATATCATCTCATGCCTATTAGAATGGCTGTTATCAAAAAGATAAGAAGTAATAGTACTGAACAGGATGTGAAAGAAGTGGAACCATCATATACTGTTGGTGGTAATTTTCTGTAGTGGCTGCACCAATTTACATTGATAAATTGATAAATTTGGTAAACTGTTGCAGCCACTATGGAAAAAAGTATGGAGAGTCCTCCAAAAATTAAGATTAGATCTACCATGTGACCAAGCTATTCCACTTCTGGATATCCAAAGAGTACCAGAAAATTAATTTGTACAGATATATGCACCCCTATATTCATTGCAGCATTTTTTATTGTAGCCAAGATATGGAAACAACCTAACTCTCCATTAACAGATGAATGGGTCAAGAGATTGGATATACATACAACAGAATACTACTCTGTCATAGGAAAGGTGAAATATTGTCATTTTTGACAACCCAGAGGGTATTATGGGTGTCCCTGATGGCTCAGATGGTAAAGAATACGCCTGCAATGCAGGAGACCTGGGTTCAATCTCTGCTTTGGAAAGAACCCCTCAAGAAGGGAATGGCTATCCACTCCAGTGTTCTAGCATGGAAAATTGCATGGACTGTATAGTCCATGGTGTCAACAAAGAGTCGGTCACAACTGAGTGACTTTCACTGAAACTGAAACTGAGAGGGTATTATGCTAAGTGAAATAAATCAGGCAATGACACTTACCATATGATTTCACTCATGAAGAATATTAAAAGTAAATAAATGAACAAACAAAGTGAAACAAAATAAGCATGTAGAGAATGGATTAGTGGCTACCAGATGGGAAGGGAAGTTGCTATTGTTGTTCCGTCCCTAAGTCATGTACAACTCTTTGAGACCCCATGGACTGCAGCACACCAGGCTGCCTTATCTTTCACATTCTCCTGGAGTTTGCTCAAACCCATGTCCATTGAGTCAGTGATGCCATCCAGCCATCTCATCCTCTGTCACCACCTTCTCTTCCTTCCATCAATCTTTCCCAGCATCATGGTCTTTTTCAATGAGTCAGCTCTTTGCATCAGGTGGCCAGAGTATTGGAGCTTCAGCTTCAGTGAATATTCCAATAAATATTCAGGGTTGATTTCCTTTAGGACTGAATGGTTTAATCCCCTTGCTGTCCAAGGGACCCTCAAGAGTCTTCTCCAGCATCACAGTTTGAAAGCATCAAATTCTTCGACTCTCAGCCTTCTTTATGGTCCAACTCTCACATCCGTACATAACAATTGGAAAAATTATAGCTTTGACTATATGGACCTTTGTCGGCAAAGTGATATCTCTGCTTTTTAATATGCTGTCTAGTTTTATCATTGCTTTTCTTCCACAGAGCGTCTTTTAATTTCATGGCTTCAGTCACCATCTGCAGTGATTCTGGAGCCCAAAAAAATAAAGTCTGTTACCGCTTCCACTTTTCCCCCTTTTATTAATATTTGCCATGAAGCAATGGGCCTGGATGCCATGATCTTAGTTTTTTGAATGTTGAGTTGCAAGCCAGCATTTCACTCTCCTCTTTCAACCTCATCAAGAGGCTCTTTAGTTCCTCTTCACTTTCTGCCATTTAAGTGCTATCATCTGCATATGTGAGGTTGTTGATATTTTTCTTGGCAATCTTGATTCCAGCTCATGCTTTACCTGGCCTGGCAACTTTCATGTCTGTAAGTTAAATAAGCACAGTAACAATATATAGCCTTGATGTACTCCTTTCCCAGTTTTGAACCAATTCATTGTTCCATGTTCGATTCTAAACTGTTGCTTCTTGACCTGCATACAGATTTCTCAGGAGGCAAGTAAGGTGGTCTGGTATTCCCATCTCTTTAAGAATTTTCCACAGTTTGTTGTAATCTACACAGTCAAAGGCTTTACCATAGTCAATGAAGCAGAAGTAGATATTTTCCTAGAATTTTCTGCGATGTTTATGATCCAGTGGGTGCTGGCAATTTGATCTCTAGTTCCTTTGCCTTTTCTAAATCCAGCTTGTACATCTGGAAGTTCTTGGTTCATGTACTGCTGAAGTCTAGCAGGATTTTGAACATTACCTTACTAGCATGTGAAAGGAGTGCAATTGTATAGTAGTTTGAATATTCTTTGGCATTGCCCTTTGGGATTGGAATGAAAACTGACTTTTTCCAGTCCTGTGGCCACTGCTGAGTTTTCCAAATTTGCTGATATATTGACTATAGCACTTTCACAGCATCATCATCTTTGGGGATTTTGAAATAGCTCAGCTGGAATTTCATCACCTCCACTAGCTCATTTCTTAGTAATGCTTCCTAAGGTCCACTTGACTTCACAACTCCAGGATGTCTGGCTCAAGGTGACTGACCACAACATCATGGTTATCCAGATCATTAAGACCTTTATGTACAGTTCTTCTGTGTATTCTTGCCACTTCTTAATTTCTTCTGCTTCTGTTAGATCCTTGCCATTTCTGTCCTTTATTGTGCCTATCCTTGCATGAAATGTTCCCTTGATATCTCCAATTTTCTTGAACAATTCTCTAATCTTTTCCATTCTATTGTTTTCCTCTACTTCTTGCATTGTTCACTTAGGAAGGCTTTCTTATCTCTCCTTGCTATTCTCTGGAACTCTGCATTCAGTTGTGTATATCTTTCCCTTTCTCCTTTGCCTTTCACTTCTCTTCTTTTCTCAGCTATTTAGAAGATCTCTTCAAACAACTATTTTGCCTTCTTGCAATTCTTTTCCTTTGGGATGCTTTTGGGTCACTGCCTCCTATACAGTGTTACTAACCTCTTTCTATAGTTCTTCAGGCACTTTGTCTACTAGATCTAATCTCTTGAATCTGGTTTTCAACTGCACTGTAAAATCATAAGGGATTTGATTTAGGTCATACCTGAATGGCCTCGTCGGTTTCCCTACTTCAATTTAAGCCTGAATTTGGCAATAAGGAGCTCATGACCTGAGCCACAGTCAGCTTCAGGTCTTGTTTTTGACTGTAGAGAGCTTCTCCATCTTCAGCTGCAAAGAATGTAATCAATCTCATTTCCATATTGACCATCTCGTGATGTCCACGTGTAGAGTCATCTCTTGTGTTGTTGAAAAAGGGTATTTGCTATGACCAGTGTGTTATCTTGGCAACCTCTGTTAACCTTTACCCTGCTTCATTTTGTACTCCAAGGTGAAACTTGCCTGTTACTCCAGACATCTCTTTACTTCCTACTTTTGCATTTGAGTCCCCTGTGATTAAAAGAACATCTCTTTTTTGTGTTATAGAAGATCTTAGTTCTTCATAGAACTAAGAAAAAGAACTACGGCCTCAGCTTCTTCGGCATTGGTAGTTGGGGCATAGACTTGGGTTGCTGTGATGTTTGCCTTGGAAATGAACTAAGATTATTCTGTCTTTTTTGTGATTGCTCCCAAGTACTGAATTTTCTACTCTTATGTTGACTATGAGGGCTACTCCTTTTCTAAGGGATTCTTGCCCACTAGAAGATATTATGGTCATCTGAATTAAATTCACTCATTCCCATCCATTTTAGTTTACTGATTCCTAAAATGCCATCTCCTGCTTGAATGCCATCTCACGTCCAGTTTACCTTGATTCATGGGCCTAACATTTCAGGTTCCTATCCAATACTGTTCTTTACAGCATTGGACTTTACTTTCACCACCAGACACATCCACAGCTGAGCATCATTTCCACTTTGGGCCAGGCTTTTCATTCTTTCTGAAGCTATTTCTCCACTCTTCTCCACTAGCATATTGGACATCTACTGACCTGGTGGGCTCATCTTCTAGTATCATATCATTTTGCCTTTTCATACTGTTCATGGGATTCTTGAAACAAGAATACTTGAGTGATTTGCCATTCCCTTCTCCAGTGGACCACGTTTTGTCAGAACTCTCCACCATGACATGTCTGTCTTGGGTGGACCTGCATGGCTCATAGCTTCATTAAGTTACACAAAGCTGTGATCCATATGATCATTTTGGTTAGCTTTCTGTGATTGTGGTTTTCATTCTGGAGGGTGTGGGGCTGTAGGTCTTGCTTCTTCCATCTGGCCTCTGAAGGGAGCTAGAAGAGGGTGAAATAAGTAAAGTGGTCAACCGTTCGATGATGGATGGAAACTAAATTTTTGGTAATGAGCATGCTGTAGTGTATACAGAAGTCAAAATATAGTGTTGTACACATGAAATTTATAAAATTTATAAGCCAGTGTTACCTCCATAAAAAGTGAAAGTGAGCAAAGCAGCAAATCCCCTCAAATTTATTTATTTGTACCTATACTTGCAAGAGTAGTCTACAAAGAAAGAGGTTATTCTCTGCTGCTGTGTCCCACCTTTGCCATTCATCATGCTGCAAGGTTAAGTTTTTTCTTTCTATTTTTAGTTGAACTAACATCCTTACTAAATATAAAGTGGGCTCCTCTTCCACATTTGCAAACACAGCGTCTTGTAACTGCTGTAGAAAAATCAATACTTCCCTAACAGGCTGCTATGTGTGCATAAATATACAACTCCAGCAGCCCAACTAGCAGGTGCCCTAAATACTTCAAAACAAGACCATGTGGCTGACAATTAGAGATGGGAAAAGTATACTAAATCTGTGATTTAAAAAGAAATAATCTAAGTGAAGTTTATTTTCCTGCTGCTATACATAGCTCAAGATTTTGCATGGTGGATTGGGTAAGAGTAAAATTTTCTGTGGTGGAAAACTTGTACAGTTGCACAGATTCTTTGTTTCCGAAGTGTGTTCTCAGTAAAGAAGGCTAGCCTCATACAGTCTGCACAATAATTTAAATGTGGGTATGGCTTCCCTGGTTGCTCAGTGGTAAAGAACCTGCCTGCCAATGCAGACGACACAGGGTCAGTCCCTGGGTCAGGAAGAACCCCCTGGAGAAAGTGAACATGAAAGCCACTCAGTCATGTCCACTCTGTGACTCCATGGACTATAGTCCATGGAATTCCAGGCCAGAATACTGGAATGAGTAGCCTTTCACTTCCAGGGATCGAACTAAGGTCTCCCGCATTGCATACAGATTCTTTACCAGCTGAGCCACAAGGGAAGACCAAGAATACTGGAGTGGGTAGCCTATCCCTTCTCCAGCGGATCTTCCCAAACCAGAAATTGAACCAGTGTCTCCTGCATTGCAGGCAGATTCTCTACCAACTGAGCTATCAGGAAGTCCTAGGAAATGACTCCAGTATTCTTGCTGAGAAATCCCATGGACAAAGGAGCCTAGCAGGCTACAGTTCATAGGGTCACAAAAGAGATGGACACAACTTAGCAACTAAACAACAACATGGTTTCTCTACTGTCATAGAAAATCAGGCTAGAAAATACTATATGTTTGGATTGTGATTGAAAGAAGCCAACTGTAAATTACATGTTTTAAGACAATCTGGAAATTTTTAATATAGACTGGTTTTACATTAATTTGAAGAATTACTGTCTGCCTTTTTTAAAGATGTAATAAAGGTATTGTGGTCCTGTATTTATAAAATGACCTGCCTGTGAAAGATGCTAACTGATGTTTATACAAGTAGAATGTTATGATGTCTCTGACTTGGTTTAAAATTTCCCAGTGAAAAAATAGTTGGGTTGATAAGTGAAACAAAATTAGCAAAAAAATATTGATAATTATTGAAGCTAGGTGATGGGGATGTGGGGATTTATCTTACTGTTCTTTATAATTCCTGTACATTTGATATTTTTCATAGTGAGAAAATTTTAAAAGAGAAAATCATGTTGTAAAATGTCTATAAATGGAAGAGAGGTTTTTAAAAAGATTCATGGATGCTCAAAGAAATAGTGGTAAATAAACTAAGCGCATGCTAATGATGTTCTTTGCTAGGAGGCCAAAGGATGGCAGGCTCAGGGAAGAGTAAAAATAAAAATTCTGTAATGGAGCAGTTCTGAATATCATTCCACCATAGCAGCTGTGGGAGGACTATCTGGCTGGCAGGAGTTTTCATTTTATTCTGTATTTGCTGCTTCACTCACCCCCTCACCCCATGCACACCCCAAAACTGTGCAAAGGATTGGTGTCTTACACAGTGTCAAGGAAGCAGAAAGGTCCTCTTGGTTATTAGTCACATGCCAGGATGGCCCTTGTCCTGTGTACAGAGTCCCTTCAGTCCGTGGCTCTGCAGAAGCAGAGCACCTGTGGCTAGACTCTGAAGCCCTGCAGCCATCTCCTGGGGCAGGGGCAGAGATAAGAGTAAGGCTGGCTGATCTCCAGACTTGCCAGCATTCATCTCTGCAGAAATCTCCTTTCCTCTTTTTTCTTTCTTCCCCTCGCTTGCCAGAACATCTTGAAGAAGCAGTGAGTGGGTTTAGACTTTTGCAAATGACAGGATGAGTGATTGAGTTCAGGTTGCTCTGCATTCTGCCCTGACAAAAATAACTACAGAAAGGAATTGCAAATGCTGGCTGCTAGTTACCTGCTCTAAATGTGTATGTTGGGAGGATGGGGAAAATGTGGGGAGAACACCATGAATTGATGTTTTTGGATATTCTGCCACACTGAGTTTGTTGGTCTTGGAGGTATTCATTCTTTTGGAGGAAAATATGCAAGCGCAGATTAATAAGGACATTTCTTTTGATGAATAAGGGGGAAGTGTTCTTGCTCTGAAGAGGAAAACTTAGTCCCTTGGAAAAGATAAAATATTACCCAGGTCAAGAATAAAGTTAGGAAAGCAAAAAGAATTACAAGCCACGCTTCCTCCTCACATGTAATGGATGCCTTGATATATGAGTAATTTAGAGATGATAAGAAACTGCGAAGTTACTTTCAGTGAAACATGAGAAAAAGAGGAAAGGACCATGTGGCATCACTGATGTACAGGGACTTTCAGATACAGAGGGGCCTGACAGTTGTGTCCTGTTATCATCCCATGTTGAGTAAAAAGGATGAGAGCCACTTTCTGAAGACGTCAGAAATACCCCACGGCGTTTGCAGTCACAAAAAACAGTGACTTCACAACACCTACTTGGGTTTGCCCATCCATCATTCTTTTCTTTCCAAATACTCTTCATGTTCTCCTTCCTTTAAAAATCCCTCTAACGTCAATACAAGTTTAAATTGTATGTTTGCATCCTGGATTTATGTCTGTCCAAGTCTGTGTTCACCTTCATGCCTTCTGCTACAGAAACAAAATAGAGAAAATGATAATTAATGTGAAGATATTTAACTCCAAAATTGGCAAGTAAGTCTGAACAGCAAGACTTTGTGTGTATTCAACACTTACAAAAAAAAAAAAAGATCAAAGAGGGAAAAGTTAATAAGAGGGAAATGATCCTTTTTCATGAAGCCAGCTCTCTTCTGCTCAGCCTCCCAGTATCGTATACTTTCATCCATGATGCAAAAGGCTGTGCATGTAATGTGCATACATGAAATGTACATTGTACATTTTCCATACTGTGCAGTTTATTATAAAAATAGAAACTCTCTGAGATTTAACATGGATGACTAGGGTAATAGACTGAACTCAACACATATCTGCTAGACAAAATCATCTGTGTCCACCCCACCCTCCACTTTCCTTTGCTCTGAATTATCCACAGTATACTTTTTTTTTTTTAAACTTTACAATATTGTATTGGTTTTGCCATATATAAACATGAATCTGCCACAGGTATACACGTGTTCCCCATCCTGAACCCTCCTCCCTCCTCCCTCCCTGTACCATCCTTCTGGGTCGTCCCAGTGCACCAGCCCCAAGCATCCAGTACCGTGCATCGAACCTGGACTGGCGACTCGTTTCATATATGATATTATACATGTCTCAATGCCATTGTCCCAAATCATCCCACCCTCTCCCTCTCCCACAGAGTCCACAGTATACTTTTCAGGACTTGCTAAATACCATTTTGAATTCACTATTATTACACTGTAGTCTTTTCAGAAAATTGTTCTGTTTGTTGTTGTTTGGGCCAATGTTTATGTTTTACTTAGGCTGTTATGTTTATTATGTAAAGAAGGAAGACAAATTACATAATGCAGATAGGAACTACCTTTTTCATATATAAAAGTCACCAGTAATATTATCACCCAGAGATAACCAATGTGCTTACTCTTAGGGGATATAACCTTGTAGACTATCATATATATATTCTTTTTAAATGTGTACTGTGTGGTACTTTGCTTTTACAGTTAATTATATTGAAAAACTTCATCTGTGTTTTTCTTCAACCTTATTTTTAATAATTGCATAAGAATTTTAATGTGTGAATGTGCAGTAGTATAAACAACCAATTCCTGATGATTTATATAATATTTAATTGTATCTTACGGCTTTTTGTAAACTGTGAAAAGGTAAATCCCTAGGTTTTTTTTTTTAATTAAAAATGATGCAGAAATACTAACACATGGAAATCTGTTTGTATAGCTGCTTAGAGAAATATTTTCTTGCTTGAGACAACTATAATCGATCGTGTTCTTGTGACAGAAGTTTTAAATAAGTCGTATAATAATGATTTTCTGAAATCTTATTAAAACTAAGTCTGCTGCTGCTGCTAAGTCACTTCAGTCGTGTCCGACTCTGTGTGACCCCATAGATGGCAGCCCACCAGGCTCCCCCATCCCTGGGATTCTCCAGGCAAGAACACTGGAGTGGGTTGCCATTTCCTTCTCCAAAACTAAATCTACAGAAAGGTAAATATTTCATTCATTTTAGGAGAGCACAAGCTTCATTTCATTCCTGCCCTGATTGGCCCCTTCCTGGAAGTAACCTTGATACCCCAGCCAGATCTCCGCAATGTTATGATTCCTATTTTCCATGATATGATGGACTGGGAGCAGAGGCGGAGCGGCAATTTTAAACAGGTAGGTGGATGTGCTCTCAGAGCAGTCAGAAGAGTCTCAGTTCCCTCAGAGGTGAGTGTGGTGGCTCAGAGATGCTCCGAGTTGAGGAATGAGCTCTGAACCAGATTTCAACCTAGGCTGCCTACTTCCAAGCTGAATACATAGCCTCGGACACCCTTCTGGGACTGTGTCTCCCTAAATCTCTGAGAAGCCCTGGAAAAAACATTTCATTCCCTTTCAGCTAAAAAAAAAAAAAAAAAAAAATCCTGTGATTTTCTAGGTCTGTGTTTAAGAGCTAGCAGAAACTTTATTTGCTCCCAGCTGGACACAACACAGAGGAATCAGAAGGTTAATGATTCCTAAAATCGCTGACCTCTCAATGGTCTGCACATTGTATTTGGTGAATGGCTTAGCTTTGAACATTTGATGCACAGTATGTTTTATTGCTCTTTGCTTGAAGTGCTGAGAATTAATTTAAAGGGAAAAGCAGTCAAAATTGTTGTAAAGGAAATTCCAAGAATATGAGCATAAGCCTATCATTTCTCTTTGACACAGGATCTCTTTGACACAGGCTCCAGTTTTGGAAAGACACTTGTTCTTATTCCAAAACCAGATCTCATAGCAGAAATCAACTGCCTTTGCCAGCGCAAGTCACTCCTATTGGAGACAGCAGGCCAACTGTTCACACAGTCATGGCACTCACCTGTGTGCATTCTGCTGCATTAAGCAAGCTTCTTGCTTCTCCCTATGAGCCCTTCTCGAGTCTTAGAAATGATTGTCAACTGTACGAACAAGCTGGATGCTTACACAGAACAAGCATGGCATTTCATCTGTATCAAGACCTTCATTTATTTTCAGGAGTGTCAATACGTGAATGAAAGCCTATTTAAAAATTATATTGGGGAAAACCCACTTCTCTTACCTTATCTCTTTACCCATTTATTGAAATTTGATTCAAAGGAAATAATTGTGCTCAGTCCTTTGACAAAGTCAGATATCCCTCCATACCGCTAGTTGTTAACTCTCTGGCCTTGCAGAAATTCTTCCTTTTCTGTCCCCTCTGCTGTCTCCAAAAGATGATGGGATATTTATTTCTGCCTTCCTGATACTGAAGTCCTAAAGGATATATGTTCTTAAAAATATAAATGTTTTGACTACAGTTTTCAGGAAATATGTCCTTTCTGTCTCATGCTGCTGATTGCTGACTTAGAATACCATCTGTACATGGTTAGGACAAATTCTCAACTTCAGCAAAGATTTAGTGCAACCTCAAACTGTTTTGAGAAAGAAAATAGATACAAAACACATCAAAGATTTAACTGAATGTTTGTGGATATAGTAGTTTGCTGATGTTCTTATATGTATGTATGTGTATGTGTGTGTGTGTGTGTATATATATATCATGATTTGCAAAAAACAAAAAAGACTTGCCAGTTTTTACAGCTCCTAAAAAAAGAATTCAAACATTTAAGCTGGGCTGCAGGCATTTGTGTTTGAATCAACAAATAGAAGTCTTTCGCGGCAGCACACACTACCCCACCGGGAGTTTGAAGCCATGTTCCTGCATCTAAATTGGCCCCCTAGAATTCCAAAGGGGTGTCTTCGGTTAACCACAGCTGATAAATTCACAAAATTTACTGTGGCTTTTTCCCTTGCAGAAATAAATATGTTTCCATGTGCCTAGAAAATCCTTCTTGTGAGAAGGAAAGAAAGGGAGTAACATTTGGGTCTGTTTCAGGTGGAAGCCAAGCTCATTGACAAACTGGACAGCCTGATGTCCGAAGGCAAAGGCGATGAAACCTACCGTGAGCTCTTCAACAGTATGTGAGTAACATGTGTATCTCCAGTTGATTCTTTTTGGGGAATTTGGGTGTCAGTGCTAAGCAGCTGAGAGCTGCAAAGACAGCTTGGGTCTCCCCAGAGTGCTTTGTCTTTGTGGAGTGTGAAATAAAGGATCATTGCTTAACTCTGGTGAATGGATCTTATTATGTTGATGATTAGACATATCTCCTTGTGTTAATCTCTGATTAGGACAGGTTACAAGTGTTACATAACAAATCTCACTCTTTTCATGACTAATTATTTTAAAATTGGGGCTGCAAGATAATTATTTTCAATTGGGTAGATAGTGGGAGAGGAAAACAGAATAGAGGTGTGATTGTTGTGTTTGTGTGCAATGCTTTCCAAGATGTCCTTGGCTGATTCGCTGGTAGGAAAATTAACCTAGTTTGCATCTGTTGTTCAGCGCTTGATTTAATTCAGCAATACTTATTGCTCATTCAGCATTATTAATTGCTTCCTAAATGTTTCTTACTAGAATATCACAGAAGCAAATAATTTCTAGTAGATTCTGTGATTAGGATTTGTAAGGAGGATAAAGAAGTAATGGAGTGTTATAAGGAGACTTGAGGTTTCCTTACTAAGGTAAGACTGTGATCACTGTGCCAGGATGAAGTGCCTGTACTGAGTAGTCATTCACTGTGTAAAATGGCCACAGACAACACTTAAGAAGGTTCCAGTGCTTTAGGATTTTAATTCTAGCACTTGTCTTCTCTACAGCTTTCTAAGGCTCTTAGTCATTGTCTAACCTTTTTACTTATGAAGTGTTTTTTTTTGAAGGAAGAACCAGCTCATTGTGCTTGGGAAATGTTTGCAGGTCTTTCAGAAGTGCAGAAACAATTTAGCAATATATTTTTCTATTACAAAATATGCTTTTCCTTGTATTTACAACCAAGTAAATCTAAAACTAAATACTACTGCTTTTGCACTGATAGCCAGATAGAAAACTCTGTAATTCGTTTATGATCATAAATTTAGAGCAGTAGATATATTAATATATAGGGTTGAAAAGTATTATTAATGGTTGATAGATTTAAACGTGGCTGATTTAAAATCATTCTTGATGCTTTTAAGAAAATTATATTGAAGGGAAAAACCAAGAAGGGGTATACAGATCTCTTGTGGTGGTAGTACCTGATAAAATACATTCTTTGTACTGAATCCTGAACAATGGCATTTTCTTCTGATACTGTAATTAAACTGGAACTTTTAATAATTATTCATCAAGCCCTCGTTCATTCTAGTGTACAAAGCATCTGTCTTTCATGACAGCTGGAGTTTAGCAAGAATTCTGATTAAAACCTCATCCAGTATAATAAATTACTTTTGAAAACCACTCTCAATTCCGTTACTAGTCTTTGGTTTGAACAAAGAACTAAAATGAGAAAGCACTCGGTGAAATGAATCTCTTGAGATTTGTGATTAATTATTTATAATAAATCCACAAGATTAATAAGCACTCACATAGCTCTGTAGTGCCTCTTATCTACTTTAATAAAGGCCTGATAGCATGCAATTTGGACTGCTTGTGTGTAAATATGGCCTTGAAATAGAAGATGTACCTTGACATTAAAATCAAACCAATAATTAAAATATTAAGCCTCTATAATTAGGACTATTTTAAGGTCCCTGATTCATTCACTGGAGATTTTTATTCTTTTCTTGATTGTTTAGCATATCACTAGAAATCTTACTATAAATGTTTCTCTTTAATACTTTTATGATCAGCATATTGAGAATAAATAAAATCTAAAGTGATAATTAAATGTCATTACTACCTGGGCTCAGAAAAGAAAGGGAAAATCCAACTATATTTCAGGAAACAATCAAATGCTTTTTTGGCAATAGAAATCACAAAGAATTAGGGTAATCACACTGTGTCATTGCACACATTATGAATTGGGAACACATGCCATTGTGGTACAGATTTTCATTTTTTCTCTGTAATTCATGTCTAAAACTTCTTAAAATTTGTTCAGAAGCTGAAAGTAGCTCACCGCTTCCTGAAAATGCAGTATATGCTTGCCAAAATAGCCTCCTAGAATGAAACTGTAAATTTATATAGTACAGTCCTTCCTAAGAACTCATCTTTCCCTGACCCTCATGTTATCCTCATTTTCCCATACTACATCTTTTTGAAATAAATGAGGGTCAGGGTTTATTGGTTTTGATAATGCTGAAATTGTGGATCATCGCTTCCCATGAGATACGCAGAATAAGGCATCAGAATGAAGTTCTGCTTCCCTGCATCCACTTCATTGACTCATTCAGCTTCATTTATTGAGCCTCTCCCTGTGCTTGGTGGTCTTCTGAGGCTGAGGGTGCATCAGCGACTGTGCTGCTGGAGCACACAGTCAGAGTACTGACAGCCTCGGGGGTTATAAAGGGGATTTCCGGAAGATGTAACCTCCACCTCAGTCCTCCACTGTGCTTTATTGTATGTTGCTCTAATAATTCAGTAAGGCTCCAAATCATTTCATAGAGCTTTGTACACACACACACACACACACACACACACATATATTTGAAGTGAAGAAGTGAAGTGAAAGTTGCTCAGTCGTGTCCGACTCTTTGCGACCCTGTAGACTGTAGCCCGCCAGGCTCCTCTGTCCTTGGCATTCTCCATGCAAGAATACTGGAGTAGGTTGCCATTCTCTTCTCCAGGGAATCTTCCTGACCCAGAGATCAAACCCAGGTCTCCTACATTGCAGGCAGATGCTTTACCATCTGAGCTACCTATGTATATAAAGCGTTGGCCTCCACACAATCCTATTAAGACAGAGAGAAAGGTAGACTGAGGGTCAAATTCTGCACCCTTCATTCTGTCAGAGGGGAAAAGCCTAACGAGCAAGTATATAGTCCTGCAGGATGTTATTTATGTTGCTCCTCATTGTCATGGAGTCCAATTGCCTATCATTAGCAATAAAAAGTCACCTTGGAGCCAGGAAGTGAGTAGTGGGGAGATAAATTAGGAGTTTGGGATTAACATAGACGAACTTCTATATATAAACAGCAAGGACCTATTGTATAGCACAGAGAGCTATATTCAATATCTTGTAATAATCTATAATAGAAAAGAAAAAAAGGGAGATATATATGTATATATATATATGTATCTGAATCGTTTTTCTGTACCCTTGAAACTAACAACATTGTAAGTTAACTATGTCAGTTTTTTTTAATGGTTTAAAAAAGTTATAAAGAAATGATGCATCATTTATGCTCTTGTGACATGTATGTAAAGTTAGTGCATTAGTTTATGTAGCAACCATTCATCATCTTATTGCCTTAAAAAAAAAAAAAGTAGGAAACTTTCACTGTTACTAGATGAGTTCCCTGTGTACTCAGCATGGACACACTGGCATGGTTATAGACCAAATTATAGACCAGTGTCACCCAAGTTATCTAGAAAGACTCTTCTTATCTGATAGCCTCTCCTTGTCCAGGTGTATCAAGTAAGCTTGGAAGGCCAGCTTCCCCACAGAAGGAATAATCCTGGGCAAGAAAGCAGATGAATTGGGTTCTAGGCTTGGCCCTGATAATTTGAGTCTCAGGTTAGTCAAGGCAGCAGGCTCTGCAGAGCTGTGCTTCTTTTCACAAGAGGATTCTGTAGCTCTGATTTCTGACTGCATCCAGAGGCTGTGCAAGTTAGTGAAGCTCATGCCTATAAAAGAAGTCTCCCATTTATTTTTAGAATTATTACTTAACTTGAGTTCTGTGTTTTTCAGCCTCTAAAGTATATGAGGTGTGGGCTGTCACTTGGGAAGATTTCTCCATCATCCTGCCTTGCTTTGGCAGGCAGAGTTTCATTTGCGTACTTGGTTCAATACCAATTTGGCATTTAAGCTTGAAACAGGTGCTTTTCAGAGGTTTTTTTTTTTTTTTTTTAAAGAAAACACATTTAGAACAAACTAGGGGACTTTTCCCTGGGGGATTAGTCAGGGCAGGCTCCATCCCTTCATGTGTTCCCTCTCCCTTCCTCCCCCTCCTTAGTTTAGGAAGCAGTTCAGAATAAGCCAGAAAAACAAATGATCAGGGATGCCTAGGCACCAGATGACAAGCCAAGACAGAAGACTGGGCACTGGAATGGCAATGGCAAAAAGAAGGTGGGGGGAGCAGGAAGGACAGTTGAGAGAGAACATAGCCAAAGACCAAAAAAAAAAAAAGAAAACTTTGACAAAATAGCTTCTTTTCCTACTAAGCACAGTACAGGCTAGTCTGAGATGGTACTTGTGAAAAAAAATGTCTTCTCTCTCTGTTATTCGTGAAACTAGGATAAGAGGGAAACAAGATTTTAGAAATAATCATCATTAAATTTAGGAGGACAGAGTATCCTCATGTTGTTATGCCTATGTTCTTTCTTTTTTTCTTTTGGGGAAAGTTCAATCTTAAACGGCTTTTGTCAAGTAGATGGTTAATTTGCCTAGAGGTGGGAGTGAAAGTAAAAAGAGATCCTAATGATTATGATTGTTATTGTTTTGTGTTTACATAGCAGTGCCTCTGCTCCAAGGTGCTTAAGATTAGGGGGAAAATGTAGGAGGAGAGATGCGGTTCAGTACTTGTCATCCATCTGCTGTAACAACCACATAGAAAATCCTTGGTGATTAATGACAAAATGAATGAAACTGTTGAGTGAGTGCACAGATAGTACAATATGTATTGAGTGGGCAAATGTTAAGTGAAAGGAAAAAAACGCAAAACGTCATACCGTCTGTACAAGGATTTTCCTGTAGCAGTTGCATTGCAGTAAAATTGCTTGGATGAAGATGCATTCCACTGAGAGGTAGGAAAACATTTTTGTGTGACTAAAGCAAGATCTTACTTAAAAGTAAACTTTGAGGCACTCCTGTTTTTGCTTTTCTCAGTGTTGTTTGTTGTGGGGAGGCACAAGCCTCTAATATTAGTGGAAGAGAGAAGCTAAGAAACAATGTCTTTGAGCTGTGAGGTGCTTGCATATTTTGAAAGTATGATTTATATGCATGTGTTCGTATTTGATGACTTGGATAATCTGAAAATCAATTTGCTTTGTCAATGCTTCCTGGATTAGAATTCCACTCTTTGGTCCCTATCCTAGGTAAGACATTGTTTGCATTGTGCTACTTGTGAGATGTTGCGGTGGTTGCTAAGGCATTTAAGGTACTGATGAAAGTAAAACGGTTGTCATGGTGACTGATAAAAATAAATGTTGAAAATGCCCTGGATTCTTTCTTTTCCAGTCTACTAAAGAAAATTGAGCGGGAAACATGGAGAGAAAGTGGCGTTTCCTTAATCGCCACTGTAACTCGGCTGATGGAGAGGTTGTTAGATTACAGGTAAGCCCCTGTTTCTCAGATACACAGCGCTCCAGTTAGGAAGTTGAAGAGTCAGAATACAGTTGCACTTGAGTTAATCACTCAAAGAACTGATAATCAGACCATGGAACCTTGTGCAGTAAAATAGCGGACTTTTAACTAGCTAGCTCAGTTTCTTCCTTGTTTTTTTTTTTTGTTTGTTTGTTTTTTAATGTTTTGTTCTGGGTTCTTCAGCAGTTCTTTTAAAGTTTTAATAAATTGAGAGAGTCCTGTTATTAAAGAAATCTTTTGTTCCTGTTTTTGAAACTCACCCATTAGAACCAACAGACCTATTCATCTTAGTGTGACGGTAGTGTAACAGAATTGTATAACCATGCTGCTTTCTTATAGAAGGAGAGAGGGAATGAAACTCGCACCGTTACCTTTCAGAGACATGATTTTTTAATTTTGAAGTGATCTAAGCTGTTGAAGCAGGTCATCCCACTTAAATGCATGGTATTTTAAGAAAAAAAAGCCTCATTGTTACTGCTGATGGCCAGGCTTACCAGCTCCTTTTCAGCCCAGTAAAAGGTGTGTTATGATACACCTTTTACTGTTACTTTTACTGTTTACTTTTACACCATAACTCCTCTTCCTTACCCCCTCTCTATTGAGAGAGGGCACAGCCCACCTGGAAGTGAAATCTACAGCCACGTTGGTGCTCAGGGAGGGTCTGACCAGCCCCCTCAACCCAAGCCTGTTGGGGCTCTGGCCTCGTTGATCCAAAGCAACTTGCAAATAGCCTCTAGTCTCTGACAGTTTCTTTTTTTCCCCTAAAAGAACAAACTGTGTTTGCCCTTAGGAAGGAAGTTCTGAGTTCTGACTCTTTCTTCTTGTTTTTAGGGACTGCATGAAAATGGGCGAGGTAGATGGCAAAAAGATTGGGTGCACCGTGAGCCTCCTGGTTAGTCAATGATTTCCCTTTTCCTCCTTGCATTCTAATGTTTGCTTTTTCTCAGAAATACTATGTTTTGTTTGTTTTTCTGCTGCAGTGTGTCTGTATCTGAGTGTTTCTTAGAAGAGTTTAGAAGTGTTCTTTGCTTTAGTTTGAATTAAATGCTAGAGAATTCTCAGCTCCCGAGTGTTGCAGAAAGTACCCACTGTAAGATCCCATGGTGATGCCAGCTTCTCCCTGTTGTATTGTTTTTCTGCCCTGAAGTTCTTTGTTGCTCTCCTAGGAAAAAAAGATGATGTCCCTGGAAAAAGGTCTTTTCAATTCTGTGTAAACAGTTCCTTTCTACCCTGCTTATATTTATTCTAGATTTTAATAAATATTAATGTTCCTTTCTGAACAAATGACAGTTTCCTGTTTAACGCACATATTTTCACTCTGTAGCTTCTTTGCAAATTAAAGCCATCTGTGGTTAAGATTTGGACTATAACTGGGATAACCATATAGTTTCTCATCCAAACAAGAAATTTTGGAAAACAAAAATCAATATCGTAAGGATAATAGGCTATAGCAGAACAGTTCTGGGAACACAAAGTTTACCCTGAAAGTTCTCATAACTAATTATCAAATAGAATGGTATTCTCACTACAGAGCAAAAGAAGGACTATACATTTACATTCCTTTTTCAAATTTTGGTGTAGGATAAATTGATGCTTTTAATAATTTACATTGATCACATTTAAAATACAAGAATACTCTGTGACTGCTTCTGGTTCTAAATTTGTGTATATCATGGTTCCTTTTTCTTATTTTGCAGAATAGATAACACCTCATCATCTATCCTAAGTATTTGCACAATCAATTCTAATTCTTACTCTGATCCACAAGTCTCTTATATCCATGCCTTTTTGTTCTCTATTTGCCTGCACCTTAAAATTTTGTTTTTTCCCCAACCTGATTCTGTCTTGTCTTAGCTCATTGATAACAGATTTGGTTTGTTTGTTTTGTTTATTCCCCCTCACAGTCCCTCTTCAGAGCTCAGAATTTTTACTTTCTTAGGACTATCTTTTTCCTTAATTTCTTTTCTCGCTATACTGTTCATCTCTGAGTATATGACTTTATCCTTTTTTTTAACCATACCTACCACTTCCTCCTCATTTTTGCATTTAATTGTTACATTCCACCTCTGATACCAGTTGCTAAAAATAGTGAGACCTGAGCATCTTTTGTCAGGCCACCTCTTGTTATGCAGTTTCTCTTATAATTTTTAAAATTATAAAAAATTATAATTTTTATCATCAGACCCAATAGTAACCTGCAGGCTGTCAGGCTAAGCTCATGGGGTCAGCCCATTACCTCTCCCCTTAGCACTTAATGTCTAGCCTTGAGCACAGTCATTCCCACTTCTAAATTTGCTTTCTGTGCTTTCCCCACTGTTTGCCAGCCTTTGGCCATGGTCAAGGTCCTCAGCCTGATCTTCCATGTCTCTGCTTGTACGTCAATATTTGAGGAAAAAAGCCAAGTGCTCTATCGTCTTCAGGTTTTCTCAGTCTGTCTCCTTAATCCTGGCTCTCCCCCAGCTCCAAGCCTGAAATCTCATAAATAACCTTAAAGGAAAGCCTTTACCTTTTCCTGAAGGACTCATCTTCCATTGTCTCCATCTGCTTTCACAGCGCCCTCTGTGACCTTGAGAGGTACACTCTTAAATGTAGACTCTGGGTCCATTTCCTCAACTGGTATAAACAGAAGATATCATTTCCTCAGATGAAAGACTGAATACTCTGACCTAAATGTGTTTACTCTAGTTTCCCAGTAGGAGTAAGCCAGAGACAATAAAATCAGTGGCCCCCATCAGTGTTCACATGAGACAAAGAATCTAGCTTGTTAGTTTTGCCCTGACCAAGAATAGTCCTTATAGGAAATGCTAACACTTTGAACACTGCTTTCATTTCAACTAGCACAGGAATACTTATTATTAAAGGACCGAATATATAACTCTGAAGCTAATCTTTTTAGCTTATACTCCATATGGAAAGTTTTTTGATGTTTTCTAGCTGCAATATGCTTCTCTTTAATCACTCACTTCCTCCTGGAGATTTTTCTTAACTCTTTGGAAAGATCAATTCCAGAATGTCTTCAGAGGAACTCTGACTTTCTCTACAAGCTCTGAGTTAAACGGTAGTATTAGACTGGTAAAATGTGTAATCTTTGACATGACTAAAACTAGGAAATTAATTATTGTTTTGTTCTCTCTGTCACTAGTTTTGCCAGACATACATGAAAGCGACTCATCTGCTCACTGAGAGATTTTTTCTTTCTTTCTTTTTTTTTTTAAAGACCTATTATTCATTTACAGAATGATCACTTATTTTGTTCCCAAAGAAATTTGCTTCTTACCAGAAAGCTATTGGAAAAAAAACATTGCTTAATAATGTAAAGGTCTGCTATTGAGTGGTTAGATTTATGTTTATGGTACAATAATTCTTGCTGATTAAAATTATTTTGATTATAATAAGAGAGATGTGAAGAGCATTGTTTACTAGCTTTTTAAAGAATGCTAAGATCTATAGGACACTGTAGCCTACCAACTCCTCTGTCCATGGGATTCTCCAGGCAAGAATACTGGAGTAGGGTGCTGTGCCCTCTTCTTGGAGATCTTTCCAACCCAAGAACTGAACCCAGGTCTATTATGTCTCCTGCATTGGCAGGTGGGTTCTTTACCGTTAGTGCCACCTGGGAAGCCACTCAAGATTAGTGCCACCCAAGGTATATAGGACACAAGAGGAAAGGGGAAGGATAATGGTATAAATTGGAGGAAATATTTTTTTATAATGCGTTCAACTACATGTCAGCTTCTTGAAGTTAGATGAGTCCTCATATTGAAGAATGGATACTATTAGGTAGTGGCCACAAAGTGCATTGACAGGAGACCCTCAGGCTTCATGCCCAAGTACAGTTAAGCAGCCACACTGGCTAGTTTGGTCCGTAACCGAAGCCCTCTCTAGCTAATCAACTTTAAAAATGTTTAAAATTCCTGGCCTTTCCCTGTTACTCCTTCAAGTCAACAGATTTGTCTCCCCATCACTATTCATTTTTCATTCTACACACCAAGTAGCATCTGTCAAAATAATAGCAATAGTAATGATAGTAGTTCAGATGGCTGTAAGCAGAGATTTCATAGTATCTGCAGTGATCTGCTCGCTCAAAGAGCCTTATACAGAGCCTCACAGCATCACGCTTTTGCTGGATTCCAACTTCTTACACTTTTACTCCTATGTTTACTAAGTTCAGTGAGGACTAACATACTTTCTAATATGACAAAGAAATAGATGTGGAGGCCTGTAAATAAACATTTAAAATGACAACATAATGTGTTCAGTTAAGTCAAAGTTGAGTTTTTGATGATGAATGTTCAAACATTTTAGAGAAGTTTAAATAAGATCCAGATACTTTGTTTTCATAAACCAAATATTTTCAGTAAGCATACCCTTGTAACAATAATTTGAAATAAAACCTCTTACAAATCCCTTTATGTTGTAGTCGTAAACTGGAAACCTTTAATTCACCATAAAATAATTTTAAGATGAAAGAAACTATCCTTTGACTATCAGTGATCAAATGTAATAAATAGGTTAATATCTTACATCTTTTCAATATTTTAGTTGAATTTTTAGACTAGTTCATTGGCAGTTAAACTTAACCAAAAAACGATAGACAGTAACAAAAGAAATGTGAATCAGGGGTAATAACATACCCCCAGGAGTTACCAGCCTATCTAGTTGTTGATGGGTAATTTTTAATACAGACAGTGTTGAATTAAAGATATATCACTGTGTTTTGCCCTTGACTGGCAGTCCAAAGGTTGAGACTGCCCTAACAATGCAGGGAGTGTGGGTTCTATCCTTAGTCAGGGGACTAAGATTCCACATGCCATGTGGCACAGCCAAAATAAAAGGAAAGAAATGTCAAAAAAAAATGTATATATATATGACTGTGTCCCTTACTTAATTTTGTGAGACATTTATATAGAAAAATTTGTCTATTTTCTTGGTTCAAGACATGAAACTTCAAGCCGAGTAAAGGGTACATACCTGCCAGCCTAACCGTTGAGAAGTTATCCATAGTTGTACTCTTTTTTGTCTTTTAGAACTTCTATAAGACTGAACTGAACAAGGAAGAGATGTATATACGCTACATCCACAAACTCTATGATCTGCACGTCAAAGCACAGAATTTCACAGGTAATTGTGTCTTTTGACTTGGGTTGGGGGAAGTGGGCTGGTCACTGTTATATTAAACATAATAATTCCTCTGTTTTTTAAACTAGAGCCGAAGACTCAACCATTTCTCCTTTTAAAATTGGAATTTAGAACTGGAATATATATGTTGTTTTTTCTTTACTATATCTCTGCATAGTTTTTTAGGGGTTGGTTTTGGGATTGGTTTTTGAATGGTTTATAAAATACACACCTAGATTTTCACAGTCTATTTAGAGTTAGTATTTCACCACTTCAAGTTAAATATAGGAACTTTACAACCTCCCCACTGTACATTGTAATAGTCATAAGCATATATGTATGTACATTGAAAAATTCCATCAGGTAATGTCATAATTTTTAAGTCATACCTATTTTGAAGAATTTAAGAGGATAAAAATTATCTATTATATTTACTCAGATATTTACCATTCCTGTTGCTCTTTGTTCACTCATGAAATTCTCAGTTTTCCTCTGTTAACATTTTCATTCAACCTCCAGAACTTGTTACAGTATTTCTTTTAGAACAGATCTAGTAGTGAAGAACTCTTAGTTGTCCTTCATCTTTATTTTACCTTCATCCCTGAAGGAAATGTTTGCTGGGTACAGTTGGACAGTGTCTTCGCATCAGTACTTTAAAACTTTTATTTTCTTCTGGCCTCCATTGTTTTTGGTGAGAGCTGTAGTCATTTAAATTGTTCCCTGTATGTAATGTGTAATTTTCTCTGGTTGCCTTTAAGACTTTGTCTTTGGTTTTCAGCACTTCAACTATGGTATATATATCGGCATGGTTTTTTTTTTTTTTTTTTTTTTAATCTATCCTGGTTGGGTTTGCTGAGCCTCTTGGATCTCTCAACATTTCTTTCACCAAATTTGGGAAACTTTCAGGCATTATTTATTCAAATATATTTTCTGCACTGATTCTCTGTTTTGGGACTCCAGTTTTATGGATGTTAGACCATTTGGTATTGTTCTATAATTTCCTGGGGTGCTGTTTTGGGGGTTTTTGTTTCAATTTTTTTATTCTTTCTGTTTTTCAGATTGGATAATTTCCATTTATCCATTTTCAAGTCCATTGGCTCTTTATTATTTCCATTCAACTACTGAGGCCTTCCAGTGAAGTTTTAATTTTTTTAAGTTTTTATTATTTGTCTAAGTTTATTTAGCTATTTTTAAAAGCTTCAGTAGTTTTGCAAAAATTTGTATTTTCTCCTCATTTCACGAGTGTTCACTTTTACTTCAAGTAACACGGTTATAATAGCTGTTTCATAGTATTTGCCTATAATTTCAAAAACTGAATCATCTTAGAGTTGGCATCTGTTAATTGCTTTTTCCCTTTGAGATTTATTTAGTGTTCCTGGTTCTCTGAATGTCAAGTAATTTTGGATTGTATCCCAGACATTTTGAATATTGTGAGATTCTGGGTTTTCTTAAAATACTCAAAAAATCAATCCAGCTAAGTTCAGACCTAAAGTCCTGAGTTACCTTTTGAAGGTCAGTTTAGTTTTCAAAGCCTTTGCTGCATTTTTGTGGTCTTTCCTGCTTGTGTGCCACCTGGGGAGAGCCTGGGACATGGACAGTTATCTATACTGTAGTTCATTTATCAGAATCTTTGTTATGTTGATTCTGATTCACTCTATACATGTACAGCTTAAGGGTGAGCCCAGGAAGACATACACATAATTTAAAAATTCCTTTCTCCATCTCCTTGTTCTCTCTGATCTTTCTCAGTCTTACCATCTCCCAAGGGCTCGTTTTCCTGATACTCTTGCTTAATCAGAGCCCGAGTACTCAGAGCCAAGACTTGATCCTCCACACTATGATCTACTATGTATAGTCAGCCTCCCTGGTAGAGGGAAAGCAGTGAAAGGAAATAGAGAAGTGGAAGCCACTACTGCTGCCGCCGTGAGTGCCCCTGATGCCACAGTGTGGGTTTGCAGCTTTGTTCCTGGGACTCAGAGTGGACCAGAAGAATAGAAAGGACTCCCAGAGGGTCCTTCTCCCAGTTCTCTGACTAAAGGAGCTTTTTCTGTCTGTTTTCCATTCGAAGTTACAGGAAACAGGGAAGGCTAAGCCTGGAGATACAAAAGGCAAAAAAGTAAAAACAAGGAGCTCACCACTCTGTCATCCTCCTTTAAGTACTGATTCTCCTGTTCTGTCTGCCTTCTCATTTACTTTTCAGAATTCTCCAATAGTTGCTTTATATATTCTGTCTTGGGTTTTTAGGTGAATCAGTGAGAAAAATACACTAAAATGTGCATACTACATCTTAACCAGAATGAGAACCCTTTAATTGGATTTAGAAATTACAAATCTTAGTCTTTTGGCACACTGTTCTTCCAAGGAACTCCTGAATCTTGGTTCCTCCCCCAGCTTTGAAAGAGTAAAGGAACACTTTCTGAAGTGATGCTCATGTTCCCAGGATTTAAGCATGCCTCTAGCTACGGTTCCACTATATCAGCTAAGAGCACCGCTTAAAAGTTAAAAGTTCCCAGTTCTTGACTCAGACTGGAGACCTTTATGATATCTTTGATACCTCTCATTCATGAGGTGCTGTTGGTTCTGCTTCCTAAAAATGAAAGCCATATTTTCTCTTATTGTTTCCAGTTTCACTGCCTCAATCAGGCCTTCATTATCTCTCTCTTGGACTGCTTCTTAACTATCCCGTTATTCACTAGAGCAGGGATCAGTAAACTTCAACCTGCAGCCCTGTCATTTGATTTTTTAAAGAATGTTTTATTAAAACTCCAGCCACACCCACTTAATTACATATTGTATATGGTTGCTATAGCACTCAAATGGCATAGTTGAGTAGTTGCAACAAAGACTGTATGTCCTATAAGCCTAAATTATTGACTGTCTGATCCTTTGAGAAAACTTTGTCACCCCCTTCTCTAGATGTAACTTTGTCAATTCATGTCTTCTGCAAAGTAAAGCTCAAAGTCTTTATTCAAGGCCCATCATAATTGAAACAACACCTGTCCATTCAGCCTAATGTATTCTTGTTTACCTCTAATACTGTGTTCCTTCTTCTTATCCTTCAGAGCCAGCTCCTATATCATCTTTTCCATGAAGTCTTTATCTTCCTTCTCTCTCCCTCACCAACTCGCACCCCCAGCTTTGGGCTGAATTAATGTTTTCTACTCTTTTCCCATTGCAGTTGTTTCAGATTTCCATTCAAGTACTTATCATATCATTTTATTCATAGTTATATAACAAATGTGTGTGTGTGTGTGTGTGTGTGTTGATAAGTAGGGAGGTAGGTAGGTTGAGAGATCTTTAGTTGAAGGTAAATTCCTTGAGGACAGAGATGATATTTTCTTCTTAGTCTTCTCAGTTCTTAGATTAGTGCCTAGTGAGATTTAAATAAATGCATTACTAAGAATGCATTCAGATTTTAACACCCCAAGAGCAGATTTTTCTCCTTTAATATTGTTAATTCCTTAATCACCAAGGAAGCCCCGGTATCTCTTCACACAGATGTCCTGATAGTTTTGATTAAATAAACTAAGATTTTTTTAGCTGACTTTGTTGTCTAGAAGTTTAAGTAGTCATTTGAAAGTAGTTTGTAGCTAATATTAGAAAAATGGTGAACCTGGTTTTTTTAATCTGTGAAAACAATCTAGTAGATGTGCTTTATTTTGAAGCCCATTAAAAAAAAAAAGAAGAAGAAATGAGAGAGGGAAGTGAGGACAAGCTCTTGCAGACATGTAACAGATATATTTTGGTTTTCTGAAACTCCAAATCTGTCACCTTATATTTTGAAAATGTGTAAATCTTGTTTTCTTGAATTTGTTTACTAAGCTTGAAGTTTTTATGTTCCCCAAAGTCATAAGAAATAAGTTCTTCTCCCATATAACATTTTACTCATTTCTCCTCTGTCCTCATTTTTGTGGGTCCTTGGAGAAAGTGGAATTGATGGAAAAACTTCTGTCTTTACAGGATTTGTTTCTTGTGGCTTAATCCTTTCCAGCCCTCTGTGACAATGCCCTCCATTGCACGATTCATCTCCACATTTATCCTGTGTTACTTCTTTCTGCATATTGATACCTTCCCTGTACAATTCTCAAAATGATGGAATGAGATGGCCCATATATTTAATTATGTGATGATGGCCTTTTGTTCAAAATTGTAAACACTTTTAAAAACATTGTTCGTAATTTTGGATGTGAGTCATCTTTCTCTTTTCAGTATGCAATACAGTCTTCTAAAGATACATAGGAATAAACATGCAACATATTGTAATAAAACATCTTCGATATGCTGATGTGTTCCAGAAACCTCAGTAGTCTGTTGCTGACGCCTCAGAGGCATACGTTTCCTTTAATGAAAATTTTCTGCAGTTTCCTTCACACACACCGTTTACCCCTGATATACATCTTTATCTTCCGGAATCAAATTCTGTTCCAGGTGTAACTTGTTTTCACGCCTCCCCACATCACCCTTCGGTCATCTGTCAGCTTGCTCTGCTGGCCTGCCAGTTGTTGTTCATTCACTAAGTCATGTCTGACTCTTTGTGACCCCATGGACTGAAGCACGCCAGGCTTCCCTATGTTTCATTGTCTCCTGGAGTTTGCTCAAAATTCATGTCCATTGAGTTGATGATGCCATCCAACTATCTCATCGTCTGTCCACCCCCTTCTCCTCTTGCCATCAATCTTTCCCAGCACCAGGTTCTTTCCCAGTGAGTCACCTCTTCACATCTGATGGCCAAAGTATTGAAGCTTCAGTTTCAGCATCAGTCCTTCCAGTGAATATTCAGGGCTGATTTCCTTTAGGATTGACTGGTTTGATCTCCTTGCTGTCCAAGGGACTCTCAAGAGTCTTCTCCAGCACCACAGTTTGAAAGCATTGGTTCTTTGATACTCAGCCTTCTGTATGGTCCAACTGTCACCTCCATACATGACTACTGGAAAAACCATAGCTTTGACTAAACGGACCCTTGTCAGCAAAGTGATGTCTCTGCTTTTTAACACACTGTCTAGGTTTTGGATGTCTTGGATGTCATAGCTTTTCATCCAAGGAGCAAGCATGTTTTAGTTTCATGGCTACAGTCTCCATCTGCAGTGATTTTGGAGCCCAAGAACATAAAATCTGCCACTGTTTCCACTTTTTCCCCATCTCTGTACCATGAAGTGATGGGACCAGATGCTTTGATCTTAGTTTTTTGAATGTTTAGTTTTAAGCCAGCCTTTTCCCTCTCTTTCACCTTCATCAACAGGCTCTTTAGTTTCTCTTTGCTTTCTGCCATGCAGAGATCCAGGGAATAGCAAGGAGAGATAAGAAAACCTTCTTAAGTGAACAATGCAAAGAAATAGAGGAAAACAATAAAATGGGAAAGACTAGAGATTTCCTGAAGAATATTGGAGATACCAAGGGAACATTTCATGCAAAGACGTATACAGTAAATGACAGAAACAGCAAGGACCTAACAGAAGCAGAAGAGATTAAGGTGGCAAGAATACACAGAAGAACTGAACAAAAAAGCCCGCCAGTGGTTACTACTTTTCCCGCCCTTCTCAGGGGCAGCTCACCCACACCCGACCTTCCCGCCATCCCTTGGACCTTCCCAGAGCAAACGTTACTTGAACAGCAGTTTACAGATTAGAAACACTTCATTAGTCCCCACTTTTTTCTTTTTATTTATTGTCGCAAAAGGTACATAACATAAAATTTGCCATCTTACCCATTTTTCAGTGTGCACTTCAGTGGCCATTAAGTGCATCCATGTTGTTGGGCCACCATCACCACCATCTGTCTCCAGAACCTTCTCATCCACCCAGTCTGAAACCCTGTACACATTAAACAGTAACTTCCCATTTTCCCCTCCCCTCATCTCTGGCACCACCACTCTACTTTCTCTCTGTGTAAATTTCACCTTCATCGCCTTTTCGGTCCCTCCCTGTGGGCAGCTGAGATGTGGGAAGGGGTTCCCTCTGGCCTCCCCACTCACTATTCCACCTTTACACTGTGTCATGGTTAGTCTCAAGGATATTTTTTGAAAGCTCAGGGAGATACAAGAGAAATCTGAGAGGCAAAGATGATCATTCTGGAGCTGTGTCATTAAAAGAAAATAGGAATTATTCAGCAGCTAAAGGCTTGAAGGAACAGGCTGTGAAGGACCCCAGGTGTCGGTTGGTGTGATAAGGGAGAGGAATCTTAGTTTGTTCAGGTGACAGGAGCAAGAGTGGACAGAAAAACAAAGATGCCCTTGGGGTTTTCTTAGATGCTTGGCATTAGAAGGGTATGTGGGTAATTAAAGATTAGGAAGTGATCTCAGGAGGCCTCAGGGAAAATGAGGACACTGTTCAAATACAGTACAGCTCTGATGATCTTGTTATCATCATCGTCTGTCTTGTCCCCTGCAAAGCAGTCTTCCATGGCAACCCACGTCGTGACAGATTTGGCTGCTTCTACATCCACCGATTAATCGACACCCTCCAGCAGACATTCACTCTGTCCATCTCACCCCAGGAAAGGGCCTGTCCCGTGTCCATGCAGTGGAAGGCGCCTGTGTCCCTGACAGGCAGCCGCCTCTGGATCAGGATGCATCATGTTTCATTCAGCAAAAGTGATGATGGGGTCGAGGGGCTGGAGGCTTTTTAGGGAGACAGTAGCAGGCTCACAGTAGCAGTCTCCTTACCCGTCATAAGTGGGGACATTGGGAAAATGTGAGTGGAGGGACCAGATCATGGGCAGGCTTCTGTGTCACTTTAGGAAGTCCAAATTCATTCTGTTGTTAATAGTTAGTGAGAATCATTAACTAGTTTTAATCATGGGAGTGATGTGATCACTTGCATTAAAGAAAACTTATGTTAATAACAGCTTGCACACTGAATGCTGGGGAATAAGAGACTGCTGGTGGGTGATGAAAAGTTTTGCTGCAATCATTGAAGTTACTGGGTTGAGCTCACCAAAGGTAATTAAAGAGGAAAACACAGCCAGAACCTAAGAGACAAGAGAATAGTGATGGTGACCCAGGCCCTTCTCATCACAACTATATTTTATACATTGAGATGGCCAGATCACAGTACTGGAACATGTGAGTTCCAGTACACATAGGCTCCAGTACACATAGGAGCCTTATGTGTAGTTATCCTTAAAGCAAATAAGTGAAGAAAAAGAATTACCATTTATGGATATTGTATTGAAAGTTACTACTGTGTCTTTTCAGACATGTGTGGGGATGGTAGGTAAATGGATACCTAACATAAGGGTTTTATCATTTTATTCAGTTTAGTAAGTAAGTTGGCTGTTAGAGTGTCAGGTGAAAAAAATTATAGTCTTTCATCAGGGACAGTGAATTCTGGTTCCCATTCTTGATGTATTTGGCCGTATTTATGGTTCAGGAAAAGAAGAGACCTGCAGAATGGCAAGTATCCTACTAAATACATTACCTGTCAACCATGCTTAAGCCTGTGGGTCACCATTTCTATACACATGTATAGAATGTCATCCCTTTACATGTTTCTCCAGGAAATCACCCCTACACCAAACATGTCATGACTTTAGTAACCATTACTGAAGATTTGTGGGGCCAGCCAGAGGGGGTGTCAGAGTACACAGCCCACACAGTTTGTTCTCTCTCACACACACACACACACACACACATGCACACTCCTCTTACCCAATACTTTTACCCTTTCTGGTCCTTTCTCTGTTGGCTATTAATAGATTTTAAAAGTTTTTCTTCTCTGAACTCTTCTCTAGCTTTTCCCCTTCCATATTCTGTCTGTACCCTGATACCCCCCCACACATAAACAATAAGTCCCCTACATACGAACTTTCAAAGATCTGAACGTGTGTTCCATCAATGTCAGCGTGAGTGAAATGGCAACTTGCCCTCTGTCTCCTATTGCTGATGATCCTTCAGCTCTGCCATCTCCCACCTCCTATACCTTCTTCAGTGAGTAACTCTTCTTGCCTGTTCACTCAATGCCAGCCCCCTGTGTGCCAGCTGTTGTACCATACTACTGTACTTTCAAGGTACTGCACTTTAAAGGGTTTTCTTTATTTTTTGTGTTTTTTTAATGTGTTATTTGTGTGAAAAGTATTATAAACCTATAACAGTACAGCACTATAAAGCTGATTGTGTTTGTTGGGTACCTAGGCTAACTTTGTGGACTTATGAACAAATTACACTTAAGAACACACTCGCAGAACAGAACTCATTTGTATATAGGGGACTTGCTGTATCACTTTCACATTTTTCAGCCTTTAATTAGCCAAGAGAAATGAGCTATCATTTTTTGTCTCTTAAGCATGCCCTTTTTTGCCAACAAAGATCCATATAGTCAAAGCTATGGTTTTTCCAGTAGTCATGTATGGAAGTAAGAGTTGGACCATGAAGAAGGCTGAGCATTGAAGAGCTGATGTATTTAAAGTGTGGAGTTGGAGAAGACTGTTGAGAGTCCCTTGGACAGCAAGGAGATCAAACCAGTCAATCCTAAAGGAAATCAATCCTGAATATTCATTGGAAGGACTGATGCTGAAGCTTCAGAACTTTGGCCACCTGATGTGAAGAGCTGACTCACTGGAAAATAATCTGATGCTGGGAAAAATTGATGGCAGGAGAAGGGGGTGACACAGAATGAGATGGTTGGATGGCATCACCGACTCAATGAACATGAGTGTGAGCAAACTCCAGGAGACGGTGAAGGACAGGGAAGCCTGGCGTGCTGCAGTCCATGTGGTCACAAAGGGTTGAAGAAGACTGAGTGACTGAACAACAACAAAGCATGCCCTATGGAAACTACCCATAGTCCCCTGCCAAAGGATTTACCAGTGAACCTATGTAGCAAACAAAAGCATGTCTCCCCTACATTTTGAACCAGCTACAGAGCTATCCTTAAACATTTTTATTATGCCAGTACCTATGAAAAGTAGTGGGAGAAATAGATGGGAAGGAGAGAAAGAGAAAGAGAAACAAAAGATCAAACACAAGTCTCCAGTAATTCCATCTCCCGGGGCGCTTCTCATTCATTCACCTTCCGTTGCATGTGTCCTGGACATGTGTTCTTCAGTATCGTGAAATTCAGAAAAAAAGTACTTAATCCAGCTTGTCCTGAACCAGCTGCATTGGGGTCCTGTCTCGATCATTACCTTCCCGCTTATCTTTCAGAGGCTGCCTATACGCTGTTGTTATATGATGAGCTGCTAGAATGGTCTGACCGGCCCCTCCGGGAGTTCCTGACCTACCCCATGCAAACGGAATGGCAGCGCAAGGAGCACCTGCACCTCGCCATCATCCAGAACTTTGACAGAGGCAAGGTAAGTGGCCCCAGTCACCTGTGTCCTTTCCCAAGGTGACTGTCACATCTCCTTTATTTCTAGTTCATTGATGGCCACCTCTTCAAGCAGGGGCCCTCAGATTTTCAGTGTGCATTAACTCCTGAGAGTTGACTGAAATTAAGATTCCCAGGCCCCACTCCTGCAAATTCTGATTAAGTAGGTCTGGCTTGCACCAGGGGGTTCTGCAATTTTAATAAGGACTCCAGAAAATTCCAGTGTGTATGAACTTGAACCCCATCTTGAGAGACCCTCATCTAGAGGTTTCAACATCCAGGCATTTTATTAACTGAAAAACCTCTATCACACCTCCCCTACCTCCCCAAATTGGCACATAGTAATCTGTCCCAGTCCACTTTTTCTAAGGTGAAATAAATGAAACTAAATTTATTTACAGAATTTTATGACATCCCGTCATATACTCAGAGTTGCCATGGGGTGTTGAAAACCTCCCTGAGCTAATAAAGCAATTCAGCATGTCACCTCCCTGCCACCTGCTCCCTCTTCAGGGGTTTGCAATGCTCTTGAAAAAAAACGTGAATCTGACCCCAGTTGATTTGAACACTTGGATGCTTTGGTGATACATGTCTTAGATTTAAATATATCTTTCAAAGTTCCAAGGTTAAACAGGAAATGAAAATACACCCAGTGGCTGTCATTCTTTTATAAAACATAATTGGGTACTCCTAAAAATTTGATGCAAAGGAATTGCTTCTTTCCTATCCTCTTCTATTATTTATCTAACTACACTGACATACCGTTCATTACGTTAATAGCAAAGAAATGCCTCTGTGTCCTCCTGCAGTAAACTTTCCACCTGTAAGATAAGCTGTTACAGAACCTCTCTTGGCCCATTCCCAGGAGTCTGTGCTTTATGAGGACTCGGAGACTATGGCCCATGGGTCAAACAGTTCACTGCCTGTTTCAGTTCAGCCCACAAACTAAGACTCACTTTTACATTTTTAAATGCTGAAAAGAACTAAAAAGAAGAATGGTATTTGGCCTGTGAAAATTATATGAAATTCATATTTCAGTTGTCAATAAAGTTTTATTGTAACACAGCCAAGCTCATGCGTGTCTGCGGATGTTTTCATAGTTTAATGGCAGTGGTGACAAAGGTTGTATGGCCCACAACACCTAAAGCATTTACTGTTTGGTGGGAAAATTTGCAGACACCTGAGCTAGATCAAAGAAGTTTTACATTTCTGCTGAGAGTAACCAGCTGGCTTAGACCCTTGGAGTTTACAAGTATGCTTGGGCCAACAAGGAATCCACTGAGCCAGCTGTGGATAATTGGACCTTAGGGGTCAGTGGCAGTTCCGCATATCCCAGCCCCGAGGGGCTGCTCATCCATCTCCTTGGCCATTGTGGAATTGCAGTTATTTCAGCATGATCGTTTTGTCTATTTTTTAACTATAAATTATTACTTTATTTTTTTTTCATTTTATTGAAGTGTAGTGATTTACAATGTTGTGTTAATTTCTTCTGTGCAGCGAAGTGACTCATCTATACATATATATGTTCTTTTTCATGTTCTTGTCCATTTCAGTTTGTCACAGGATATCAGATATAGTTCCCTGTGTCACACAATAGGACCTTGTTGTTTATTCATCCTATATGTACTAGTTTGCATCTGTTAATCCCAAACTCCCAATCCATCCATCCATTCCTTCCCCACCCCTGCTTGGCAACCACATGTTTTCCATGTCTGTGAGTATGTTTTTGTCTCATAGATGTGTTGATATGGGTTGTATTTTAGATTACATATAAAGTGATATCATATGGTGTTTGTCTTTCCTTGACTTACTTCACTTAGCGTGATAGTCTTTAGGTTCACCCATGTTGCTACAAATGGCATTATTTCATTCTTTTTGATGGTTGACTAATATTCTAATGTATATGTGTGTGTGTGTATACCACATCTTCAGGATAATAGTTTTGAGATGATACCAGGAAATGTTGTTTTTGCACCATATGTTAATGATTTGTAGGTTATCACTTTCAACTCTCTAAATATTTTAAATAATGAACTTGTTAATTACATGCTATTTTCATGCTTAAAATTGCAGTGGTACTATTAAGGGTAGGTTTTAAAGGTTAAGAAGTAAGGCTTGATTATCTGAGAATGGTCCCCTCTTGACCTCTGGGTGGAAATTAGTAAATGCCATGAGATTCTTAACATTTATGTTATTCATTTGTCCACAGTGTTGGGAGAATGGCATCATCTTGTGCCGGAAGATTGCAGAGCAGTACGAGAGTTACTATGATTACAGAAACCTGAGCAAGATGAGGGTAAGGTACCTGCATGCATCCTAATCAGGTTATGGAATCCTTTTTTAGATTAACTTCCCCACATGGTGCTAGGAAGTCAACTTTGTGATCGTCTTGATATGTCTTGTAGAAAGCTTTTGAAAGATACCTTTCCTCTGAAGCATACTCCTCTATTTATCCAGAGAAATAGCATGTTGACCTGTGTGATGCTTTTGATTAATATGCAAAACGTAAGCTGTTGATCTGTTCTAAACACTACATCTGAAATATAGCATTTAACCCAGGATTAATACTTTTTGTTGGAAGAGCTTGTCACTCACACACAAATCTCAGTAATATTCCATTCTTAGTCCCATAATCTGTGCAGTAAAATAGGAGAAATGGCTAGCTGACGCATTTTGAAAGATTTAGGGGCTAACTTCTGAAGGTATCAAATATTTTTAGCTTCAGAAATGTTTTTATTTGCTAAAACTGAAACCAAGGTCTTAGTACCCAAGAGCTCAAGGAGTTTAATATTCTGTGTCCCTAAACCAAATCTTTTATATTGAGGTAGCCAAAAAGTTCGCTTGGGTTTTTGTGAAGCATCATACAAAAACCCAAATGAACTTTCGCCAATTCAATACCTTTTCTTCTTGAAGGTTCAAGCAAGTCCCTCTGGTACTCCATGTCCTTATTCTTGTTAGGTCAAACATTTTGTATCATCTTGTTACATTTAAGCTCTTCAGGGCTTCTAAAACAGGATCATCAGATTATATATACACATGCACATACATATATATTTTTAAAAATTATGATATTGCCTTTTCATTCCAAGGTAGTAATATAAGAGATAATACTCATAAACCTTTAACAACCCAGTATCCCTTATACCACAAATAACTTCTTCCTCTAGCAGGAGCCAGCCCTGTACTTTGGGTGTACTATTTCATGTCAGGAGTTCATCGATATTTCTCCTAACAGGAAAACCAAGGAGGAAAAGCCTTGTTTTAACTTCAACCCATCACGCTGGCTTTGGCAGGCACTGCAGTTTCATATAAAAATGTCCCTGTGCTACTCTTTGCATCCTGTCCCTGGAACAGAAGCGAGGTTACAGTGTTTACCTGTGAGGGCCCTTGGGTGCCATAGTCACTAAGATTTTTATAAACTCAAAGCTTTGCACTTCATGCCAAGTGCTCTTTTGGGTGCTGTTACTGGGGGTGGAGAAAGGGGAGATATTTTCAATTGCAATATTAGTCTTTCTCTGGAAACCCTGGGGATGATAATACCATGAATGGGAAACCATAATCTTTATGTACTTCATGCTTCCAACCTCATCAAAGACACACTTAACAGCCTTCAGCCCCCACAACACTTGCACTATGGGCCCCGTTTGGTTTGTTGGTTTATCCCCGTTCAACCTGTACAAGGTTACATCTTCCAGATGTCCTGAATTACCATGACCTAGGAGAACTGAATGCTCAGGTGAGTACAAGAATTCTCCAGAAAGATTTTGCCTCTAAGAGTTCATGTTAATTTTTATTGTGAAGAAAATATTTTGATAGACTATGTGCATAGAAATCATTTCCTCTGGTGAGAACATGTAGTAATATACTCGATCCTTTAAAGCAGAGGTCAGGAAACTGAAGCCTATGGACCTCAAAGAATTGAGTAGTTATGACAGGGATTAGGTGACTTGTAAGGTCTGAAATATTTATTGTCTGGCCATTTACAGAGTAAGTTTGCTGATCTCTGCCTTAAAGCATAGAAAAGGAGTCAAATGTCTTTTCTGCAAAAGGAACTAAAGCGACGTTCTCTTTTTTTATAGAAGAAATATCCTCTTCTATAAAGTGGTGGAGCTAAAAGATGAGATAACATGATTAAAATGCCCCCTGTTCTTTGCTAGATGATGGAGGCCTCTTTGTATGACAAAATTATGGACCAGCAACGTCTTGAACCAGAGTTCTTCCGAGTTGGATTTTATGGGAAAAAGTTTCCATTTTTCTTAAGAGTAAGTAATATACTACTTGATTTGCTTTCATGCTTCCAATATAGATACCCCAATCAAGCAAACTAAGATACGAATGACATATTTTCCTTTTAAGGCAGGTAATAACATCATGAGATTCTCTTTTAACTTTAGTTTGCAAACATCATACTCATATAGAATGCCTTGTTTTGAATAATTTCCCAAGTTTTCAAACAATCAGTTGAATTTTTTCTTCCTACATTTCAAAGCTTATTATATTTGAGGAGCAATCTTTGACAATTACAGTTGTTTCCCTTGTATAATTGGTAGCATTACTTCTGTTCAGCCTGCAGTTTCCATAGAGTGAGTCTCAGAGAAAAATGGCGGGCGCTATAGGGCCTGGGAGTTGCAGACCGCAGAAAACACGACAGTTTCACATCTTGTGGAAACTCTGCCTCCAGGCTCCAGAGGACCATTGTTTGTCCTACCTGACTTTGAAAAGACAAATGCCACCCAGCAAAGACATTCAACTTATTGCTAGTAGAAACTATTTCTACAAAGGGAAATTTTCGAGAAAGGTACCTACCAGATAATAAAATATTTGACTCCATTCTTACCATTGTTCTCATTTGGCCAAGTCTCTTATGTGCTGAAATAACTTACATAACATTTCAGTTTGTAACATCTCATTTATACTCGCCTAAAAGCTCCGCCAGTATGCTGGCTCAGACGGTAAAGCGTCTGCCTACAATGCGGGAGACCTGGGTTCGATCCCTGGGTTGGGAAGACCCCTGGAGAAGGAAATGGCAGTCCGTTCCAGGACTATTGCCTGGAAAATCCCATGGACAGAGGGGCCTGGGAGGCTACAGTCCATGGGGTCGCAAAGAGTTGGACACACTGAGCGACTTCACTTTCACTTTCAAAAGCATTGCTAAGGACAAGAATGCACCTTTTCCAGCAACTAAAGAGGAGTGACAGGAATAATTTGTAACATTG
Organism: Bos indicus x Bos taurus; assembly: GCF_003369695.1. Taxonomy (NCBI): domain Eukaryota; kingdom Metazoa; phylum Chordata; class Mammalia; order Artiodactyla; family Bovidae; genus Bos; species Bos indicus x Bos taurus. Next base: position 63,143,759 of record NC_040079.1, on the reverse strand, counting down.
AGTGAATTCATTACAAACTTTCAATCTTAAATATCTTCCTTTAGCTGTTGGTCGGAGAAGGCAATGGCACCCCACTCCAGTACTCTTGCCTGGAAAATCCCATGGACAGAGGAGCCTAGAAGGCTGCAGTCCATGGGATTGCTGAGGGTTGGACACGACTGAGCGACTTCACTTTGACTTTTCACTTTCATGCATTGGAGAAGGAAATGGCAACCCACTCCAGTGTTCTTGCCTGGAGAATCCCAGGGACGGGGGAGCCTGGTGGGCTGCCATCTATGGGGTCACACAGAGTCAGATAGGACTGAAGTGATTTAGCAGCAGTAGCAGCTGTTGCTACCTATGAATAGATACAGGAAGGGGGTACTTGAAGGAGGACAGAGAGGAGAAACATTTGACTTCATTGCTTCTTTAATAATCGTTAATGTATCTGCCTTTCAGAATGAAGATATATGTGTGTGTATGTGTGTGTGTATGTATGTATGTCAAAGATTCACTTAGTATCGCATAAAACAAATGCTCAAATAACAAATCAGTCATCTAACTGATTGAAATAACCATGAATTTGGGTACTACAGACCTAGGTATAAAATCTCTTTGCTGGGTTAAGGAGGATCCACATACATTGTCGGCTCTGCAGATGGACCTGCCTGCAGACAGAGGAAAGCTTGATTCCAAATCAAAACTAGTGGCAAATTCAGAACACTTGCTGAATTTGAAAGACTGTGTCTTGAAAGTGGACACACTGGTCCTGGGCTGTAATCAGCCACCTCCTGCAGAGTGCAGGGTCTGGGTCCAAGTTCTGAGGGGAAGGAGGGACATTCTGGAGCTGTGAGCAGCGCAGAGAGCTGGAGACCCCACAGTAGGGCCCAGACATGATTCTCATGCTGCAGACCACCCCTTCCTCTCTTGGCTCAAAATAATGCAATGATTCTGTTTTATGGAGTGGGCTACCTGATCCATTATGCACAGTAGATACAGTGCTTAGGGACCATAATATTCTTAGATGGTTCATAAAACTGTTTTCTTTTAAAAATCAGAAGAAAACAGTGAACTTTCAGGTTAAAATACATATTTTAACATATGTTAAACATATTTTAACATATGTTAACATATTTTAAAATGTTAAAATACATATTATAGTGTATATTATGGGTGTGAGTGCACACTGTCATGCCCGATTGTTTGCGACCCCATGGACTGTAGCCTGCCAGTCTCCTCTGTCCATGGAATTTTTCAGACAAGAATACTGGAGTAGGTTGCCATATCCTCCTCCAGGAGATCTTCTCAACCCAGGGATTGAACCTGCATCTCCTGCATTGCAGACAGATTCTTTATCTGTTGAGCCATCAGGGAATCCCATAGTGTATACTCTACACTAGATTGTTATTTAATTGTGTATATTGTACATTAGGTTATTATTGATATTATTTGTCTTTATACCAAATGAGTCATACAGTATGATTTTTAATATTTTTAATAGAGAAAGCAGCCCATAAAAGTTGTATTGTAGCCCTGATCAAATTCTGAATTCAGCTAACAAGTGTATTATAAAGTACCCTAGAACTCTATCACGTATGTGTGATTAGTGGTAATTAAAAGTGTAAAGATTTTTAAAAGTCAGAAGTAGTTTAGGAGCCATATTTTTAAAGGAAATTTGGCAAATTAGGAGATGTATCAGCTAATAAAATGAATTTTGTTAATCTATCAATTGGAATAGACCAATAAATATATCATCTTTTGAAAACAGCTTTTCTAGAAATAAATGGCATTTCCTTCTAAATGAAAGAGAAGCGTCACCCTCTATTGGTTTCTAAATGGCACTGCACCCTTTGGAATCACAGGACTAGACTTTTTAAGAGATCAGGTTCTATCTAGTCTGTTCTTTGATTTAAAAACAAATATCAACTTTAAAAATTTCCTTTCACTGTGTGATCAATTTCCAGAGAATTTTTATTTTATTTATTTTTTTTTTATTTTTTATTTTTTTTTATAATTTTAAAATTAACCTCCTCCCTCCTCCCTCCCCATACCATCCCTCTGGGTCGTCCCAGTTCACCAGCCCCAAGCATAAAGCTCAAATAAATTGATATGTTTGTGTTATTGAGGTAGCTTTTTTTACCCTTATGGAAAATGAGTTCTTTATCGACAGTGTTTAAATGCATAAAATATCTTTGAATAGTGATTTGTCTGAGGAGGATGATTGAGGTCAAGAATGGGAAAGATATTTACTTTTTATTCTATGCTTATACTATTTGGGAATTTTTTATCCCATAGGTATATATTTCCTTTTTAAAGAAAGACAATTTTAAAAATTAACTATTAACAAATTGTTGTTCAGTCACTAAGTCCTGTCCAACTGTTTGTGACCCCATGGACTGCAGCATGCTATGCTTCCCTGTCCTTCACCAACTCCTGAAGTTTGTTCAAACCCATGTCTGTTGAGTCAGTGATGTCATACAACCATCTCATTGTCTGTTGCCCCCTTCTCCTCTTGACCTCAATCTTTCCCAGCATCCAGAGCTACACAAAGACATGTACATGAGTATGCACAGCAGCATTATGCACAATTGCCTAAAAGTCCAAATGCCCATCTACTGATGAATGGATACACAAAACATGGCATAGCTATACAATAGAATATTCAGCAATAAGAAGGGAATGAAGTACTGATAAGGCTACAAAATGAGTGAAGCTTGATAATATTATGTTAAGTGAAAGAAGCCAGTTACAAACAGCCACATGTTATGTAATTCCATTTATATGAAATGTCCAGAATAGGTAAATCCATGGAAACCGAAAGTAGATTAGCCAGGTGCCAAGGGGAGGGAGAGCTGGGGAGTGACTGCTAATGGGTACAAATTTCTTTTTGCAGTAATGAAAATAATCTGAAATTATATAATGCTGATAGTTGCACAACTCTGTGAATATACCAAAAACAACTGAATTGCATACTATAAAAGGGTAAATTTTATGGCTTGTGAACTATATCTCAAAACTATGGTTTTAAAAAATAATTGATGGAAAGAAAGCTTATCTCCTTTTTATTTCTCCATAACTCAAATATTAGTCCCCAAATTTGTGTTTATTCCAAAATTATTTCTTACTACCTTTGAATGACCTTACACTTAGAGGCATTCCCCTAATTTTACAAACTGTTGTGACATATGAGCATTGCTTTAGAACTGTTTCAGTTTTCAGATACTTATTTGGGGACTTCAGTAATATGCAAGAAGATATGTATTATTTTATCAAGGAAATTTATATTTAAATTTTTTAATTTTATATTGAGTATAGTTGATTTACAATGTTGTGTTAGTTTCAGGTATACAGCAAAGCAACTCAGTTACATGTATACATGTATCTGTGGCTCAGATCATGAACTCCTTATTGCCAAATTCAGACTTAAATTGAAGAAAGTAAGGAAAAACCACTAGACCATTCAGGTATGACCTAAATCAAATCCCTTATGGTTATACAATGGAAGTGAGAAATAGATTCAAGGGATTAGATCTGATAGACAGAGTGCTTGAAGAACTATGGACAGAGGTTCGTGACATTGTACAGGAGGCAGTGATCAAGACCATCCCCAAGAAAAAGAAATGCAAAAAGGCAAGATGGTTGTCTGAGGAGGCCTTACAAATAGCTGAGAAAAGAAGAGAAGTGAAAGGCAAAGGAGAAAAGGAAAGATATACCCATTTGAATGCAGAGTTTCAAAGAATAGCAAGGAGAGAGAAGAAAGCCTTCCTCAGTGATCAGTGCAAAGAAATAGAGGAAAACAATGGAATGTGAAAGACTAGAGATCTCTTTACACCACTCCAGTACTCTTGCCTGGAAAATCCCATGGACAGAGGAGCCTGGTAGGCTGTAGTCCATGGGGTCGCTAAGAGTCGGACACGACTGAGTGACTTCACTTTTACTTTTTACTTTCATGCATTAGAGAAGGAAATGGCAACCCACTCCAGTGTTCTTGCCTGGAGAATCCCAGGGACGGCAGAGCCTAGTGGGCTGCCCGTCTATGGGGTCGCACAGAGTCAGACATGACTGAAGTGACTTAGCAGCAGCAGCAGCAGAGATCTCTTCAAGAAAATTAGAGATACCAAGGGAATATTTCATGCAAAGATGGGCTAAATAAAGGAAAGAAATGGTATGGGCCTAACTGAAACAGAAGATATTAAGAAGAGGTGGCAAGAATACACAGAAGAACTATGCAAAAAAGATCTACACAAGCCAGATAATCACAATGATGTGATCACTCACCTATAGCCAGACATCCTGGAATGCAAAGTCAAGTGGGCATTAAGAAGCATCACTACAAACAAAACTAGTGGAGGTGATGGAATTCCAGTTGAGCTGTTTCAAATCCTGAAAGATGATGCTGTGAAAGTGTTGCACTCAATATGCCAGCAAATTTGGAAAACTCAGTGGTGGCCACAGGACTGGAAAAGGTCAGTTTTCATTCCAATCCCAAAGAAAGGCAATGCCAAAGAATGCTCAAACTACCGCACAATTGCACTCATTTCACATGCTAGTAAAGTAATGTTCAAAATTCTCCAAGCCAGGCTTCAACAGTATGTGAACCATGAACATCCAGATGTTCAAGCTGGATTTAGAAAAGGCAGAGGAAGCAGAGATCAAATTGCCAACATCTGCTGGATCATCAAAAAAGCACAAGAGTTCCAGAAAAACATCTGCTGCTAAGTCACTTCAGTCATGTCCGACTCTGTGTGACCCCATAAATGGCAGAAAAACATCTACTTCTGCTTTATTGACTATGCCAAAGCCTTTGACTGTGTGGATCACAACAAACTGTGGAAAATTCTGAAAGAGATAGGAATACCAGACAACCTGACCTGCCTCTTGAGAAATCTGCATGCAGGTCAGGAAGCAACAGTTAGAACTAGACATGGAAAAACAGACTGGTTCCAAATAGGAAAAGGCGTACATCAAGGCTGTATATTGTCACCCTGCTTATTTAACTTCTATGCAGAGTACATCATGAGAAACGCTGGGCTGGAGGAAGCACAACTAGGAATCAAGATTGCTGGGAGAAATATCAATAACCTCAGATATGCAGATGACACCACCCTTATGGCAGAAAGTAAAGAACTAAAGAACCTCTTGATGAAAGTAAAACAAGGGAATCAAAAAGTTGACTTAAAACTCAGCATTCAGAAAACAAAGATCATGGCATCTGGTCCCATCACTTCATGGCAAATAGATGGGGAAACAATGGAAACAGTGACAGACTTTATTTTGGGGAGCTCCAAAATCACTGCAGATGGTGATTGCAGCCATGAAATTAAAAGATGCTTGCTCCTTGGAAGAAAAGCTATGGCTAACCTAGACAGCATATTAAAAAGCAGAGACTTTACTTTGCCAACAATCTGTCTAGTCAAAGCTATGGTTTTCCAGTAGTCATGTATGGATGAGGCTGGCAATCACAAGGCCTCTTTGGCCAGTCTTTCTCCGAGTTGGACTATAAAGAAAGCTAAGCACCAAAGAATTGATGCTTTTGAACTGTGGTGTTGGAGAAGACTCTTGAGAGTCTCTTGGACTGCAAGGAGATCCAACCAGTCCATCCTAAAGGAGATCAGTCCTGGGTGTTCATTGGAAGGACTGATGCTGAAGCTAAAACTCTAATACTTTGGCCACCTGATGTAAAGAACTGACTGTTTTGAAAAGACCCTGAAATGGGTAAGATTGAAGGCGGGAGGAGAAGGAGACGACAGAGGATGAGATGTTGGATGGCATCACTGACTCAATGGACATGAGTTTGAGTAAACTCCGGGAGTTGGTGATGGACAGGGAGGCCTGGCGTGCTGCAGTCCATGGGGTCGCAAAGAGTCGGACATGACTGAGCAACTGAACTGAACTGATACATGTATCTATTCTTTTTTAGATTTTCTTCCCATATAGGTTATTACAGAATAGTGAGTAGAGTTCCCTTTGCTATACAGTAGGTCCTTGTTGAATATATTTTGAGCAAAATAAATAACAAAGCATCAGAAGGTATGACTTCAATCAAGAAATTTTAAATATAGGATTGTTTGTGGGGAGGGCAATCCTGATTCCTAAGGAGTCTGTCTTAGCTTGTGTTTCTCAGGGGTTTATTGGTTTATTGAGTGACTTGTGAGGCATTGTGGCAGGTTCTCAGAGCTCAGTTCTGCTGCTTGGTTCCTCTGCCTGCAGCTGCTTTTTCTCAGCTGCAACCCTGAGCCCCTTTCCCAGAGTGGTTTCTAACTTCCTCACTCTGGCCCAGAGTGCTTCCTCACTGCATTTGGTGCAATCACAGAAACCTCCCAGAGCTGAGAACTGCTGAGATCATTGGGCCTTAACTCCCCAGACCACGAAGCACTTTACTCCTTAAAGATCCTCAGGGCATCTTATCCCGCAATCTTTCTTGGTCTCTGTAGCTCTTAGGAGTTTTTCTACGTACCAGGCCATGTTCAGAACAGTGGGAGCTAAGGCCTTGGACTCAGACCTGAGCTTAAATCTCATACATGTGGACAATGTATGTAATGACCTTGATCCTCAGTTCCCAGCTACAAAATGGTGGTGGGGGACACCCTCTCAAGTGTCTTTGGGTTAAATAAGGTATGTGCTGGCTGTGCTTAACAATTATAATTTCATTATCATTAGACTATCATTAAACTTCCCTGGTGGCTCATGACAGTCAAGAATCCACCTGCACTGGATTTGGGTTCGATCCCTGGGCCAGGAATACCCCCTGGGAAGGGAATGGCTACCCATTTCTGTAGTCTCACCTAAAGAATTCCAGGTGAGAATACAGGAGGCTGGCGGGCTACAGTCCATGGGGTCACATAGAGTAGGACATGACTGAGTGACTAATACTTTCACTTTAAACTGTCAGGAACAGTTGTTCCATATCGATAACCAGATCGTGAAGGTACTTGTTGAGAAGGTCCCCATTCTGCCAGCTCTGTGGCCTCCATCAAGGATAACCTTCACCGTTTTTACCTGAATGAGAGAGTCCTAACTAACAGAATATTTACATGTATTGTAAAAACAAACCAGAAACAGACAAAAATTTGTCTAACATTTAGCAAGGCCTTAAAAGTCCCCAATGTTGGCTTTAGTCAGTTAACAGAGGTCCTGGCTACAGGACGCTGAGCAGAGTCAGGGGTGGCAGGGATGCTTGCAGCAGCAGCCCTGCTGAGAGCTGGCATGCAGGCGGCTTGGCCTTCCTCTCCATGGAAGGATCTAGGTGTGAAAGGGTTAAGACCGATCTCTGTGACCTTTATAGAAAGGATGCATAAAATGTATTTTTAGGGATTGTGCTTACTTTGCTTTCTTCCAAATTGAGAATTTGCCCACTTAACTTCGTTATACAGTTTTTAAAATACTCTGTAACATGTGTTCACTAACATTTGGAGGGAACACGGTTGCTTTGTTTTGTACTTTGGTGCTCTGAGAATCAGACACTCCTTTGCACCTCATGCAGGTGAACCTGGAAGAGTGAGGCATGCTGTGTAACTTACTAGAAGCAATAGAGAATGATGCTTCTGACCTTTGCCCTGTATTCTTAATATTCGTACAAATTCTCTAGACTGTTCCAGTGTGGGTTTTTTTGGTTATATTCTATTGATGTTGGGCCTATGCTTAGTTACTGCCAGTGTTGCATATTTTGGCTTCTCTCTGTAGTGATTGCACTCAATTACACAGTCCTAATGTTTCTTTTTCTGATTTTACCTCCAGAATAAAGAGTTTGTGTGTCGAGGGCATGACTACGAAAGACTGGAGGCCTTCCAGCAGAGAATGCTGAACGAGTTCCCCCACGCCATCGCCATGCAGCATGCCAACCAACCCGACGAGACCATCTTCCAGGCAGAAGCTCAGTGTATCCATACCTAGAAAGACCAGATTCTGACTAGGTCCTGCTGGCCTTTGGCTGCAGAGTGTTTCTGTGCAGGTGCTTCAGGCACTGGCCCCTTGTCAGTAGCCCTGTTCTCATTCTCCTTCTTTCTCATCATCTTAATTTTAGCTTCGCTCCTTCCAAACAGAATTATGCTAGATATTCTCATAATGTCAGTTGAAAAGAAACCCCTTAAGGATTCTGTTAAGAGAATTATTTTTTTCCTTTTAGTTGCAGCTTTTCTATATCTCAACGCTGCTTTAAAAGCTCCTTTTTAAGGATTTCCCCTAGAATAATTTTCCTCTGGCATCCCCTGTAGAAATGGGCTTCCCAGGTGGCTCAATGGTAAAGAATCCACCTGCCACTGCATGAGATGTGGGTTCAATCCCTGAATCGGGAAGATCCCCTGGAGAAAGAAATGACAACCCACTCAAGTATTCTTGCCCAGGGAATTCCATGGACCGAGGAGCCTATTGGGTTACAGTCCATGGGGTCTCAAAGAGTCAGATGCAACTGAGTATGCCCATGTGCGCACACGCACACACACACCCTGTAGAAACTACTTCAGTTCAAGGAAATGATAGCATTATGTTTACTGGCATATATCACTTACCCACTTTTCCCTTGATATTTTTATTCTGGATGAAAGGGAAGAGGAAGAGGTAGCCCTATATCTTTCAGGGACTCTTAACCATGGCATTCCGGATAGCATTTAACAATTGTCGTGTAATCGACACTCCCATTGTGCAAACATAAACAACTCAACTGAAATTACACAGGCATTAGAGACAAAGAAACTTCACTCCAGGACTCCTTTATGAATTGTTCTTTCTTCCTGAAATTGACAATCTTAAAGAAGATCAGAAATCCCCGCCTGAAAATTACGGATACTATTCCAAAGTAGAAACTTAAATGTACCAGAAGCAAGCAATTACTTAAGGGAAAAGATTTTGCTATCTTTCTTTGAATGAGAAGAAAAGATGGTAAATTTATAAGTAAATATAATACCTCTTTAATGTAGTTTTCAAAAATACCAACTATAACTAAACACTCTGCTTATGCAATACAAGGTTTGGGAGAGTGGATACCTCAAATGTGCGAAGGCTAGAGACAAGGAACATATGAGTTACTATCAGTACCAGTTGCTGTCTTTGATTGTATAGGTATTTATACATTATTTTACAAACACATTTTAAAAGGACCATACATGCACTAAAGATAAAAGATAAAAGCCTCATAAACAAGGGTTAAAATTAATACAATCCTTAGTACCTAGGATCCAAGCCATTCAAACCTACCCCCACTCCCCAAAAAAATCTATGATAAATGAATTCATAGGAAATAGAAATTTCAAACTGGTACTTTGTCAAAATGACCTATGTGAAGCTATTTTAAGGCTTGTAGTTTGAGAAGTGATTTGCTATGAACTGAGTTCTTGGTACCTTCTTGGCAGTTTTGACTTTACCCCAGTAGAAACACTCGCTTGTTCACCATCCCTTTCTTTCTGCCATAGCTCAGGTCAAGCCACATGCCCCAGGGAGTCTGCCAAATCAGGTTCCCTCCTTGACTCTTGAATTCTAGATTTGCAGATATACGCCGTGACTCCCATCCCAGAAAGCCAGGAGGTCCTTCAGAGAGAAGGTGTTCCAGACAACATCAAAAGTTTTTATAAAGTGAATCACATCTGGAAATTCCGCTACGACAGACCGTTTCACAAAGGCACAAAAGATAAAGAGAATGAATTCAAGGTACTGAGCAATTCTTATGATACATGGTTTCCTCAAATAGCTTTTTATATCAAGATGCTTGTTAAGTATTTACTCAAGACACAGGTGATAAAACCAAAAGGTGGTCTAATTATTCTTAAACTCTACCACTTATCAGGGTGACATGAGTTGTTTTCTAACCAAGCAGATTTCTTGGCCTGGGAATTCTGACTCATTGGGTCACAGAGGAGGCCCTGAAGTTTATGATGACTCTAATGGCAGTGGTCCTCTGTCCAGTTTTTGAGATCTCAGGGTTCAGCTCAGTCCTCCATTCATTCATGTTGAACCAACTGTGGGAACCTCAGGTATTTATTCTCAGATACGGGAGACTGGCATGAGTAAAGGATACTGAAGGAACAGGTGATTCTGAGATAGAACCACTGGGGAGGCTCCTGGCCCAGTGAGAGAGACCGTGCTATCTTCTGCTGCTTTTTCTCGATAGAATGATGTGTAACTCAGACATCTGAGAGGACCAACCATAGATTCTTTGCATGGGTTGAGTTTTCCATCCTCAGTTCTGATAAGCCTTGCTAGTTCTCTCTCAGCCAGAAAGAGCAAGGTTTCTCACAGCCTTACTGGGGGAAAGGGGTGAAATTGTTCCACAGATAAATTATAATCTGCCCTTTCCTTGATAACAGTGACAAAGTGAGACCATACAAACCCCCAGTATCTCCCTCCAAGCAAAAAAATGTAAAATGAATGTAGGATCCTGGGTGACTGGGCTTAGCTTCTTTCATCACAGTGAAGTGAAAGTCTCTCAGCATGTCTGACTCTTTGTGACCCCACGGAGTATACAGTCCATGGAATTCTCCAGGCCAGAATACTAGAGTGGGTAGTCTTTCCCTTCTCCAGGGGATCTTCCCAACCCAGGGATTGAACCCAGGTCTCCCACATTGCAGGTGGATTCTTTACCAGCTGAGCCACCAGGAAAACCCCAAAATACTGGAGTGGGTAGCCTATCCCTTCTCCAGGGGATCTTCCTGACCCCGGAATCGAACCGGGGTCTCCTGCATTGCAGGTGGATTCTTTACCAAGTGAGCTATCAGGGAAGCTGGGAAATGTTCTTCTAATGCTATCAGCTGTGATTGATGTGAACTCACTTGTCACTCCTGCCTAAGTTTCAGTCCCTGATGCTCCTCACAGTAACTCCGGAATCGCTCACAGCCAAGTGATCAGAGGGAAAGCTGGGTAGTTTTGCAGTGTTATGATGAGACCAAGCAAAGCACAGTCCTTTGGTCAAGGACATTGATGGGTTAAACATCAAGGCCAGGAAACCACTGGAAAATAACGCTATGATGTTACTGAAAAGGTCCATGACCATTTTCTAATCCCTCTGGATGATTTTTCTTTCTGCCTTCCAAAACTGATTAAAGATCATTAGTGTATAATATAGTTTTCATTGCAAGTTTCCAGTAGATAGAAAGTCCAAGGTCGCCCAGAATCAGGCAGGTGACTTGCTCAGAATGGCATTCTCAATGCCCCAGACCCTGCACTAGAATGCACATTTTCTGATGCCTTCTCCATTGCTTTTTCTGCAGCACCACATTTCCTTTTGGCCATCACTTTAAATATTTATCAATGGTGTAGCAACCCTCCTTAAAAAAAATAATAAATCTGGCTCCTTTTTCCTGTGCTCACAACCCTCAGCATCTGTCTCCAAACTGCCCTTCCAGAAGCCTCATCTCTGCTGCAGCCCACTCACCCACTCTATCAGCTCTGGCAGCACGGAGCCCTCCCTTCATCTCCTGCCATGCCCTTTCACAAGCCGCTTGCATCTCTGCTTCCTGCTGCCTGCACCGCCTCCCCCGCTCTCCGCCTGGCAAACTCCTACTCACTCTTCAAAATTCCGCTCACGTGTCACCTCCTCAGTGAAGCACAATCCTCCTCCCACAGGATGCCTTGTGTGCCTGCTTCCTCCTGTTTTCCCCCAGCACCTGGACTGTTCCTCTCTCTTCTCCCTGAGCCTTTCTTCTTTTTAAAACCTGTGCTGGGTCTTCATTGCCACTCAGGCTTTTCTCTAATTGCAGCAAGCTGGGCTACTCTCTAGTTGCGGTGCTCAGGCTTCTCATTGCGGTGGCTTCTCTTGTTGCAGAACACAGTCTAGAGCATGTGGGCTCAGTAGTTGGGGTTCCCCAGCTCTGGAACACAGGCTGAATCGTTGTCACACACGTGATAAGTTGCTCCTCAGCATGTGGCATCTTCCCGGATCAGGGATCGAACCTATGTCTCCTGCATTGGCAGGCAGATTCTTTTCCACTGAGACGCCAGGGAAGCCCCCTCAGCCCTTCTTGATCTGCTTCACCCCTCGTCACCAGCAGAGTGCTCTGGCGTCCTGTCACAGGGCTGCTGCCGTATTCATCTCATTAGATCTTGGCTGGCACAGAGAAATCCTTCGATTTGTTGTTGTTGTTGAATGGCAGAGTTTCAGGAACTTTGTCAGGTTTACTACACGTAGGAATACGCTTTGTTTAACCAGGAAACATGAGGCAGAAATGCAGAAGCCTGTTGACGAAAGAGAGACCCATTGTCAACAGCAGCTCTTACCAAAGGCACCTGTGATTTCACATGTCATGGAGGTGCTCATCCTGGCCAGAGGGAGGCCCAGCTCCAAGTACAGATCCTCCTGGATCACAGCAGTGCACATGGCACAGTAACTGTAGCCATGGGGGAGTCAGACATTCTAGTGCAGGGGTCCTGGGGCTGGCAGTACAGGTGATGAGAATGTAGCTTTGAGCAGGTCACATGCCCCTTGGGCTTCCCTGGTAGCTCAGCTGGTAAAGAATCTGCCTGTAATGCAGGAGACCCTGGTTCGATTTGTGGGTCAGGAAAATCCCCTGGAAAATAGGCTACCCACTTCAGTATTCTTGCCTGGAGAATCCCCGTGGACAGAGGTGCCTGATGGGCTACAGCCCATAGGGTCACAAGGAGTCAGACAAGACTAAGCACAGTACACATGCCTTTTGGAGGGCTAATGTCTTTCATCTTTAATACAGAAAGATTAGGCTATGAGATTCCTAAAGCCCTTTCCTTCTTGAGGATTCTGTCTAACCTCATGATGATTAGCTTGATACTATATTCCATTCCAAGGAAAAATGGCTAGACCCCCTTGAGGAGTGGAGAAACTTTAAATTAGAAATTTAGAGAAAAAGGAAAGAATGTGATGACTTGTTTTTACATTTTTAAGATTATTGTCTGAAGTATATCATGTATTCTGCACAGAAAAAAGTTTCAGATTATATACAATGAAATTAACGTAAGCTTCAGCATGTCTTACTGAGATAGCTTCCTGAGTGCAAGGAGATTGCTGAAGCACTGGAATGAATACTAAAGAAAAGCTGACAAAGACTGAAAACTTGGTAAAATTGAATGGCAAACATTAGTCATTGCTTAGTAACTGGAAAGAAGGTAACTTGGGAACTTGGTAACAAATTAATTTGTTTTGTATTTCATAGAGTCTCTGGGTGGAAAGAACATCACTATACTTGGTGCAGAGTTTACCTGGAATCTCCCGCTGGTTTGAAGTGGAGAAGCGTGAAGTGGTAAGGATCAGAGCTTACTCTCAAGTATTGATACTTGCTCAGCACAGTTGTTCACCTGGAGTCAGGCCATGTATTCACTGCTTCTGCTTTGGACTCCAAGTCCCTGGAAACACTCCTAGTAATTTAGTGAAGTTTGTGATGTTGACTGCTATGATGAAAGCTGGAAAGGGACCCATTGGCCTAGCCCAGCCAGCCCGAGTGATCCCTCCAAAATAGCTCTGAATGCAGCCTGTCAACGCCTCAGGCCCTTGAGTTAGAGAAACTGGAATTCCAGCTCCCCTAACCAATCTAGCTATGAGACCTTCACTGTTTATCTTCAGTGGAAGAAAGTTATCTACATTATCTTATTTGATCACCATGTCAAAGCTACAAGGTATGTATTCATTTTTGTTTTGTTATTTGCATTTCTTTATTTTTAGATTTCACATGTAAGTGATAACAAAGAGTGTTTATCTTTCTTTGACTTATTTCACTAAGTATAATACCCTCTAGGTTCATCTACACTGTTGCAAATAATACGACTTAATTCTTTTCTATGGCTGAGTAATATTCCATTGTGTGTATGTGTGCGTATATATACGCAATTATATACCTCACCTCTATCTTCTCTATCCATTTATCTGTGGATGGGCACTTGGGTTGTTTGCATATCTTGGCTATTGTACAGAATGCTGCTACGAACATTGAGGTGCGTGTATCTTTTTGAATTAGTATTTTCTTTTTTTTTCACCATATAGCCAGGAATAGGATTGCTGGATTACATGGTAATTCTGTTTTTAGTTTTTTGAGGCACTTCCATCCTATTTTCTAAGGTGACTGAACCAATTTACATTCCCACCAACAGTGTGCTGTGGTTTTCATTTCTCCATGTCCAAGGTACATATTCTTACCCTTCTTTTCACAAGTTTTGACAAGAGGTTAAAAGCCTTTGCCACAGATCCCGTAGCAAGATACTAAAAAAGGATAAACTCAAACCCAGATTTTTCTGACTCCAAAGCTAGGTATATTTTTTTCTTCTTGCCTTATAAGCAGTGTGAGGCCAGTGTCAAGCCAAGCACAGTATCTGAAACACAGTAGGTCCATGCTGTAACAGTTCACAGCAGAAGGATGCCACTGTGCTGTTCTCCCTGAGCACCAGTGGAGCGATCAGTGGGTGTCATTGAGAATGTGGAAATCACGGCAACCAAAGAGCAGTTCAGTTCAGCTCAGTCGCTCAGTCGTGTCTGGCTCCTTGTGACCCCGTGGACTGCAGCATGCCAGGCCTCCCTGTCCATCACCAATTCCCAGAATTTACTCAAACTCACATCCGTTGAGTCGGTGATGCATCCAAACATCTCATCCTCTGTGTCCCCTTCTTCTCCCACCTTCAATCTTTCTGAGCATCAGGGTCTTTTCTAATGAGTCACTTCTTCCCATCAGGTGGCCAAACTACTGGAATTTCAGCTTTAACATCAGTCCTTCCAATGAATATTCAGGACTGATTTCCTTTAGGAGGGACTGGTTGGATCTCCTTGCAGAACCGAAGAGCCTTCGATTGTAAAACATTCCCCCTGCTGTGGGAAGGGAGAGAGCATTTTTGGAAGGCAGCCATGTCTGGAGTGAGAACCCCTCCCCAACAGTTATCAAGGCCCCAGCCCCTTGCTGTCAGCCACAGACCTATGCCCCCAAGAATCCCCCCTCCCACCCCTGGCATATCCATTATGTCAGGGGCCAGCCCTTTGCCACAGTCCTGATGGAAAAATGTGCCAATTGTGAAGATGTAATGTAGCCCCTTCCTTTTTTAGGTAACAAGCCCAAGCTGTCAGTGAATCCGTAAGAGCAGATCCCACCCAAATTGTCTTCCAAGAATGGCTTGTCCTACCTGCAGTCTCTAAGCATTGAAATGACCCTCAGTTTATTCTGTTCAATCATGCTAGGGGTTTAATGGCATTTTCATTTTGCAAGGCTAAAAAATTCATACAGCTCTCTTAACAAACTGCACTCCATTCAGCAGATTACACCAGTGTGGGTATGTTCTTGTCAAGTCTGAATCAGAGGTCCACAGAGTTGGTCGCTTCCGTGATGGACCCTGTGGCCTCCTGTGGAAGAGGCTGCTGAGTTCATTGCTCAGAAAGTCTTAATGTTTTGCTTCCTGCTGAATGGCATGGGCCCAAACCACAGGAATGTTCTTAGTCATCCTTGCTGTATTAATGATTCAGAGAGCCTTGCCAGCTACTTACTACCCAGAGAGGTAAATTCTGTGAAGTCTTACCAGTGTTCCTAACCTTAGAAATATTATACACACACTCACACAGCCTGCTAATAAAAAGCAGCATGCTGATAGTGATTAAGGGAGAGTTACTAAACACAGCCTTTCAAACAGCAGCTGCCTACTTTATTAGAATATGCAATCTTAGACTCTGTCAAACAGAACAAATCCAACTGGGCTGTTTTGTTCCTGAACACAGCCCACTTCTGACAACCTCGTGTCTTTCTCTTATTCCCGCTGCCTGGCATATCCCCACCTTCTATTAGTGTTGTTGATTTCCTGCTTTAATTGCCAGTGAGAAGGTCCTGATGATGGGGGCACTCAAGACATATGTGCCACAGTGAGTTAAAATTCCTTTTGGACCTTACCAAACTCTAAAAGATTCTGAATACCAAAAGATGTGTTTATAAGTTTGGCTCCAAAATTCAGTTAATATACCTAACCCAATCTAAGACCATTTATGATCTTTATCTCACTTAGTATGACTACTCATATACTTTACTACAGAAATATTAACACATTTGATTAAAGGAAACGTCTTTAGACCCTGCCTGAGGATGGTGTAATATACTATATGTGCTATGTTACCTTTCTGAAGTCAGAAAAATTCTGAGTTCTGAAACATCTGGTAGCAAAGATTTCAGTTGAGATAATGGGCCTTTATTCTGTAAATCATAACCCCAGAACATTATTGAACATATTATCCCATTCTTTCAAAGATGATAAGCCTCTTTGAACTACTGTTTCCTCAATAATTGTTTTTAAAAGAAAATATTTTTGATTAAAAATAAGCTTATTTAAAACATTTTAAACATGGTGAAAAAGCTATAAAATAGAGTGTACAAATAATGGTATTTCTAAGCCTTAAAGATAATGACAGTATTCTTATGTGCTGTGTGCTACGCTAAGTCGCTTCAGTCGTATCTGACTCTTTGTGATCCTATGTACTATAGCCTGCCAGGCTCTTCTGTCCATGGGATTCTCCAGGCATGAATACTGAAATAGGTTGCCATGCTCTCCTCCAGGGGATCTTCCCCACCCAGGGATCAAACTTGCATCTCCTATGACTCCTGCATTGACAGGAGGGTTCTTTACCTCTAGTGCCACCTGGGAAGCCCCAATATTATCATGTGTGTGCATAGTCGCTCAGCTGTATCTGACTGTGACCTCAGGGACTGTGGCCCTCCAGGCTCCTCTGTCCTTGGGATTTTTCAAGAATACTGGAATGGGTTGTCATTTTCCTCCACCAGGGATCAAACCCACCTGTGTCTCCTGCACTGCAGGTGAATTCTTTACCCACTGAGAGAGAATGTTATCATACTTCACATCAGATCCATCAGAAAGTTGTGTGGCTCTAGGTACTTTCCAAATTACCCAGCATCTGAGCCCTGCTCATCTCCCTTCTGATAGCGCCATCTACTGCCTGATTTCTTTTTAAAATTTAATTTATTTTAATTGGAGGCTAATTACTTTAGGATATTATGGTGGGTTTTCCCATACATCCAGTGCCTGATTTCTCTTTTTATTTATTTTAATTGGAGGCTAATTACTTTAGGACATTGTGGTGGTTTTGCCATACAGCCAGTGCCTGATTTCTTTTTTTAATTTATTTATTTTAATTGGAGGCTAATTACTTTAGGATATTATGGTGGGTTTTCCCATACATCCAGTGCCTGATTTCTCTTTTTAATTTATTTATTTTAATTGGAGGCTAATTACTTTAGGACATTGTGGTGGTTTTTGCCGTATATCCAGTGCCTGATTTCTTTTTTAAATTTATTTGTTTTAATTGGAGGCTAATTACTTTTGGACATTGTGGTGGTTTTGCTATACATCCAGTTCCTGATTTCTGTTTAAAATTTATTTATTTTAATTGGAGGCTAATTACTTTTGGACATTGTGGTGGTTTTGCCATACATCCAGTGGTGCCTGATTTCTTTTTTAAATTTATTTAATTGGAGGCTAATTACTTTTGGACATTGTGGTGGTTTTTGCCATACATCCAGTGCCTGATTTCTTTTTTTAATTTATTTTAATTGGAGGCTAATTACTCTTGGACATTGTGGTGGTCTTTGCCATACATCCAGTGCCTGATTTCTTTTTTTAATTTATTTTTTATTTTTATTTTTTTTTTTCAATTTTTATTTATTTTAAATTTTTAAAAGAAAATCCATCCTGAACCCTCCTCCCTCCTCCCTCCCCATACCATCCCTCTGGGTCGTCCCAGTGCACCAGTCCCAAGCATCCAGCATCGTGCATTGAACCTGGACTGGCAAAAAAAAAAAAAATCTGTTTTTAATTTATTTTAATTGGAGGGTAATTACTCTTGGACATTGTGGTGGTCTTTGCCATACATCCAGTGCCTGATTTCTTTTTTTAATTTATTTTAATTGGAGGGTAATTACTCTTGGACATTGTGGTGGTCTTTGCCATACATCCAGTGCCTGATTTCTTTTTTTAATTTATTTTAATTGGAGGCTAATTACTCTTGGACATTGTGGTGGTCTTTGCCATACATCCAGTGCCTGATTTCTTTTTTTAATTTATTTTAATTGGAGGCTAATTACTCTTGGACATTGTGGTGGTCTTTGCCATACATCCAGTGCCTGATTTCTTTTTTTAATTTATTTTAATTGGAGGCTAATTACTCTTGGACATTGTGGTGGTCTTTGCCATACATCCAGTGCCTGATTTCTGAGTAGTTTCCTAAGAGGTTACCTGCTTCTGCCTTTCTGGCCTCCCCCTGCTGCAGCCACTCCTGTACACAGCAGCCAGTCTCCTTTTTAAAACTAAAGTTATGTCATGTAAAAATAGAGACAAGATATAATAAACCTAGTTACCCATTATTTTACTTCAACAGTTATCAAAAAGGCCGATTTTGTGTCTACACCTCCCTCCATTCCCTTTTACACTGGATTGTTTGGAAATCAGTCCTAGACACTATATAAGAATATTTCAGTCTGTGTATTTATCAGAAACATAAATACAGTACCATTATTGTCTTTACGTTTTCCATCTAAAAATTTTAACAGTAATTCCTTGACCATAAAATATCCAATTTATTCACAATTCTCTAATTCATTTTATAGGTTTTTGTTTGTTTTTGTCATCTATTTTTTGAACCTGGACCCAGATAAGGGCCACATATTCACATTGGTTGAAATACCTCCTAGATCTCATTTGATCTATAGGTTCCCCCAAATTATTTTTTTCCTTGCAGCTTTTTTGTTGAAGAAATCAGGTTGTTTATCCTGAAGTGTTTCCTTGAGTCTGGATTTTGCAGACTATGAATCAGTGAGATCACTTAATATGTTTCTTTGTTCCTATATTTTTTGGTAAATTGACAGCTAGATCTAAAAGCTTGATAAAATGTCTTTTTGTCTTTTATTTTTTGCAAGACTACTTCTCAGGTGTTATATGCTGTGGTTGGCAAGCAGCACTGATCATTGCCCCTGTCCAGGAATCTAGTAGAGGTTACAAAAGGGTGATATTTTATCACTGTCTTCATTTATTGATTAGAATACTTTTATAAAGAGAAACATCCCTTCATCGACAATCTGATTACCCTAAGGTATGGGAAAGGAAGTCTAATACTTTTTTCTTTCCTTTGATTTACCAATTTTCAAAATAATAATTTGGTTTCCTAACACCCTATAAGGGCTTCCCAGGTGGCACCAGTGGTTAAGAACCTGCTTGTCAATGCAGAGGACATAAGAGATGTGGATTCAATCCCTGGATCAGGAAGATCCCCTGGAGGAGGGCATGGCAACCCGCTCCAGTATTCTTGCTTGGAGAATCCCGTGGACAGAGGAGCCTGGTGGGCTACAGTCCTTAGGGTCATAGAGAGTTGGACATGACTGAAGCGACTTAGCACCCACTACTACTACTACTACTAAGTCACTTCAGTCGTGTCCGACTCTGTGCAAACCCATAGACAGCAGCCCACCAGGCTCCCCATCCCTGGGATTCTCTAGGCTAGAACACTGGAGTTGGAGGCCATTTCCTTCTCCAATGCAGGAAAGTGAAAAGTGAAAGTGAAGTCGCTCAGTTGTGTCCGACTCTTAGCGACCCCATGGACTGCAGCCCACCAGGCTCCTCCGTCCATGGGATTCTCCAGGCAAGAGTACTTACAACACCCTATAAATGTGACCAAAGAGGGTTTTATTTTGATAGTTTTGTTTAGCATCATGGATTTAAACATATTTGTTTTGTTTGAATCCACAGCAATTATTACTCATTACTTTTCACATGGTTCCATTTTGCCCATTGAAAGCATTTTCAGGTTGGCTCCTCAGTCCTTTTGACAGTATCCAAGTTGTCTTTGTCACTGAGCTAATACACAGGCCAGTTGTCAAATCAAGCATAGGAATCAGCGTCAAACTTTACTGACAACTTTTAGGCAGTCAAGAGGCTGGGGTGAAGCAGAGAGATATCTGAGACCTCAAGTTTTGTCCTCCATGTCCTTCCTTCCCGTATCACTAATAATTCAGATCTGGAGACAGAGTCTCTAAGGGAAGTTCACAGAGTTCCTCATACAGAAGGCACATTTGAATCATAAAATTTAAATTGTGAAACATTCCAATTTATACTACAGAGAGTTGTCAAACTGCTCTGGGACATTCTCTAGTGAAGCATGCCTGAGGGACTCTGGGTTTATTTACTGTAAGCAATCTTGTAACTGGGGACTTCTGCTAAGGGCATTCCATAGATACCATCTCTTTCTCTTAGCAGTTAGTCTATATTGAAGCTTTAATTGACAAGAAGACAAGACCTCAGTCACCTGCTTTCTTTCCTGTTCCCCAAGGACATCCCTCCAGTAAGGAGAGTGAATTGACAGCCGGCCAGCCCAGCTGCTTTAACAAGCCTTCCTTGCTCTCTGGGTAGTGCAGACTCACTTGTGCAATCTTGCCCCAGACCTGAAAGCGACCATTTCTCCTATGACTCCTGATTCTTTACAGTGGTGGATAGTAATTAAAGATCACAATCTGGGACCAATGGAAAATAATTTATTGATAAACATTTCTACACAGTATTCTTTATGCACTACTTTAACCGTCTCCTTAGAATAATTTCACCATCATATAATCAGTAATAGTGACTCATGGATCAGCAGTGGCATGTATCAATTTATGCCCTGTCTGGAGGAGATAACTGTTCTTGGGAATAACCATTTTCCCAGAATTCTCAACACAGAGTGCTGTATATTATTTTAAAATTTCCAGATATTAGGCCAAAAGTGGTCACAGTAGGGTTGGCTTTTTTTGGCATTTGTTGAGTGCTAGTGAAGATGGTATGTTTTCGTATATTAACTCACTTTTTGGTGAATGCACTGATTATATTCTTTGTATAGTTTTCATCAGTATTTGAGATATATTGATAATTCGTCTGAAATATATGTTGGAAGTATTTCCCTAGGTTATTATTTGTCTGTATTTACTGTGTTTTATTTTGCTTACTTGTAAAATGTCTTCATATTACTAACACTTACAGGGTAAGCATGAATTTTTTAAAAACTGTGATCAAAAATACACACAAGTCACCATCATAACCGGTTTTAAATGTATAGTACAGTGGTATTAGCTGTATGCACATTGTTGTCCAATATCCATTGAGCAGCAATTTCCCTTTTCCCCCATCCCCCAGCATCTGGCAACCACTGTTCTACTTTCTGTTTCCAAGAGGTTTTGTTGCCTTTTTAACTTTCAGTTCATCAGAACTCTCAGACTTCTTTGTGAGTTAACGTTTGTAATCTCAAAACAAAAGTTTAATGTCATAAATAATTGGAAAATAAAACCCTGTTTACCGCCGCTCAGAAACGGCATATTGGCAGTAGCACCCTGCTGGCCTCGTGTGCCGCTCCCTCCCGTGTCATAGCTTTTATGGTGGCCATTCTCTTGCTTTGTTTATTACCTATATATGTCTCTTTAAACAAGTCAGTTTAGTTTACGTGGCTTTAAACTTTACAAGGCATATCCTGGAGATGGTGCAAGTTCAGCTTCAGACTACCACAATAAAGCAAGTCACACGGATTAGTTGATGTCCCAGTGTATGTAAAAGTGATGTTCACATTATACTATAGTGTATTAAGTACGTAATAGCGTTGTCTTAAAGAAGTGTATGTGAACTTTATTCCTAAAAAAATGCCACATCAGTTATAATAGTAACATCAAAGACCACTGATCACAGATCACCATGACAAATACAGTAATGAAAAAGTGTAAAATATTGTGAGAATTAAAGTGTGCACAGAGCATGAAGTGAGCAAATGCTGTTGAAAAAAATGATCCCAATAGACTGACTCAATGGAGGGTTTCAATTTATGGAAAACACAGCATCTGTGAAGCACAGTACAGCAAAGTACAATAAAAAGAGGTACACCTGTGGAATAATGTAATTCTGTATATATTCTAGCATAACTGCATCTGTCAGTATTTACAAGATTAGTCCACGTTATAACATGTGACTTGTTTTCACTGTTGTGTACTATTCCATTGTATACCTCTATACGTTTATGCATTCTTTTTTTGATGGATGTACAGGTTTTGGAGATGAGTATGAATATTTTGTACATGTTTCCTAGTACACATGTATACAGATCTTCTACTCCACTTCTCCTCAGATATAGGCCTAGGAGCAGAATTACTGGCTCACAAAATATATAGATATCTTCATCTTTAATAAATAATCCCAAAGTGATGGAACCGATTTGAACATTCAACAGCAGGAGTTAAGAGATTCAGTTCCTCACATTCTCACTTCATTTGCTACTGTCATACTTATTTTGCCATTCTGCTGAGTGCTTAGTAGTATATCAGTGTGGTATTAGTTTTCACTTCTTAGATCAAAAATGCAGTTTGACACTTTTCTTATGTCTACTGGTCATTTGGGTTTCTTCCTTCATAAAATGGCTATGTTTTTTGTCCATATTTAAGTGGGCTGTTTGCCTTTCTCTAAATGGCTTATAAGAGTTCTTTATATATTCTGGACATAGACTGATGATTTTTACATGTTACAAATATCTTCTCCTACTTTCTGGTTTATCTGTCCTCTTACATAATGTCTTTTGATAAATGTACATTCTGAATTTTGACAGAGTCAAATCATTCTAGTACTTTTGAGTGTTGGTTTAAGATGATTCAGGTGACCTTTAGAAACTATTTCCTTAACCGATAATAATTTCCCTTCCTTAATAATCCTTAAGCTTAGCTTATTATACAGACGAGAGCTTGGCAGACCTTCTCTTCAAAGAGCATGTCAATGTCAGTGCCAGTCACAGTGCTGTACCTTTGAAGAGCAGCAGCAGCATTTTCACAATGAGTCTCCCATTAAAACTCAGAATGGAAAGGTCACTATGACTCTAGTTGGCTCTCCTGGAACAAATAGATCCTGCAGCATATCTGATTATCTTATTTTCTATAACTCAGAACTGTGTGCCATCCTGTGCCACCTTATGGTGCTGTTATGTATGCATGTGGGGTCCACATGGGTATATGTCCCATCTTCCCAACTGGGCTGAAATCTCCTTGACATCAGAGGATCTGTAAATGCATTTGTTATCTCCTGTGGTACTTTGCATTAAGTATCTAGAAAGATGCTAAGAATATGAAGGGTCCTTGAATATTTAACCTTCAAAAGAAAAGAAAAAATAAATTGTAAAATACATAGGCTTGAATTTTGTTTCAAGGATTAAATTAACTGTTTTAGTGCTAATGTATAATCGGTGATTGCTGATTATTTGAACCACATTTCAGACAGTGAATATAATCACCTTCTCTTCCCAGGGCTTACAAACAGCTAATTTGTCTTCTATATCCTTGTCTGTTCTATACTGATGGCCCCTGGTAGAGATATTGAGGGGAGCACAGATAATTCAGAATGTGGATAATCTACTTTGTCTTTCTTCTTCAGTGTCACAAAAGCCAATATATATTTATGCTCATTTGTTCTCAGGTAGAAATGAGTCCTCTGGAAAATGCCATTGAAGTGCTGGAGAATAAGAATCAGCAGCTGAAGACTCTGATTAGTCAGTGTCAGACAAGACAGATGCAGAATATTAATCCCCTAACCATGTGCCTGAATGGAGTTATAGATGCTGCGGTTAATGGTGGAGTTTCCAGGTATCAAGAGGTAAGAATTTGGTATTGTTGTGTGAAAGTTTACATTTGTGATTTCTTAAGTTTTCGGAAGTCTTTTATCAAGATATGCACATACATCAGCCTGCTGACATAGGGCTACAATCAATACAACCAGATTTCTTTGCTTAATAGAGCAAATGGGGATGCACACTGACTGTGTTTCCCAGAATGTGATATTTTGAGGTTAAAAGTGTGTGTGTGTGTGTTGTCTTGAATAAAAGTAGTGAAGATATCACAATTGTTTAATAAATGGCTACCTAAACCCATTTCCCTGAGTAAAGAGTGATTCTTGGACATAAAAGAATCTAATCTTATTTGATCATTCTGAGTCTTTAGGCAATTTATTTTAGGATAGCATGTCATAAGCAGATGTTTTTCTGGAATTCCCTTGCTTTCTCTATGATCCAACAAATGTTGACAATCTGATCTCTGGTTTCTCTTCCTTTCCTAAACCCAGCTTGTAAATCTGGAGGTTCTTGATTCAAGTACTGCTGAAACTTAGCTTGAAGGATTTTTAACATAACCTTACTAGCATGGGAAGTGAGCTCAATTGTCCGGTAGTTTGAACATTGTTTAGCACAACTTGGGCAAAGTCTGGGAGACAGTGAAGGACAGGGAGGCCTGGTGTGCTGCATTCCATGGAGTCACAGAGAGTCGGACACGACTGAGCGACTGAACAACAACATGATGTCATAAAAGCTTATGGATTTAGATTTGCTATCTGTTTTACCAAAGATACAAAGTTCATGCAATCTCTGATTTCCTGTTAACAATCAACTCCTTATATTCCCTCTGACCAGCTGCCATACTTTGAATCGTTCCATCCAACCCCCAAAAGTGGTGTATAATGGAGTCATTTCTTTAAAGAAGCCTTAGAAACAATAAGTGTGTCTTCTACTTCCTTTGTAACCCTCTTGAAGTAAACTTTCCTTCTTCTTACCAGGCATTCTTTGTCAAAGAATATATCTTAAGTCACCCTGAAGATGGAGAGAAAATTGCACGGTTAAGAGAGCTGATGCTTGAGCAGGTAAGGGGGGCAGAAGTCTTCTCCCTCTTCCATGCACACATGTGCTTGCCTGCCCAGGGTCCCATCTACATGGTTTTCTCTGGGTTGGCCAAAATGTTTGTCCGTATTGTTCCATAAGCTGTGTCAAAAAACCTTTTGTGGCCAGCCCCATATGTCAGTGATCTAGCAGTCACTGGTTACAGATTCAGTTGTGATATATCCTGACTTGCTAATTTCTACTTTTTATTCCCACCTAGATACGGGGTTGGGGTGGGGAGGGACAAAAAAATTAGTAGACTATGGCAGCCCCTTATAGCAAACATGTCACCCCTTGGAACATTCTTTGAATGCTCTGTCCCCAAAGACTTGATGCCAACTTTTCACTCAAGATTTTGGGATCATATAAGTTCAGGCCAACTTAACATGAATGATTCAGTAAATGAATGAATGAGATTCGTACTTAAATGTTAGACTAAGGAAGTGGGCAATCAATAATACCCTTTGCTTTAAAACAGTATCACGCTGTGTAGACAAAGCCTGTAGATCATATGACGTAGACAGAACTAGATACAATCTCATCATCTTCAATTCTACAGAGGCACGTTGGCTTTTATTTCTTTGGTTCCATCAAATACGAAGAACTAGGGTGAATAATCTGTTGCTTTCTCTTCCCCTGTTGATAGCTCCTGGCCTGAAAATGGTTTGAAAACCATTTTCAAATATGAGATACATTATGGGAGATATTATGGTGGAGAGGCTGGGTTCAATAGGAAATGAATAGGAAACATTTTATATCTATGAAAAATGGAATACATATGATAAAATGTGACAGAAGCATCTCTTTCCATTTGATAATGCCAAATTAATAAAGCATGGACTAGGAAATGATGAGGCTGTATCTGGTTTTAGTCCATATTTTATGCTCTGTAGGCTTAGTCCACAAAATTGATACTAAAGGGAGAGAAGTGGCCGTGGACCAGGACCGTGGGTGGAAGAGTCAGTTGGACAGCTTCTGGAAAAGAGGGATTACTTGAAGCTGACCTGCAAGGAAATAGAGGAAAAGTTAAATTCTCACTGTGGCCCTAGGGTTGATGTAGATGCTTGAAATGAAGTGAGCATCTTAGGTCATCAAGTACTTAGGATTATGGAATGCCTTTAGCCTTTGTTGATTTTTAATTCTCTTGTGAGTGGTTTGTCTCACCCCAGGATTCTTACCTGCTGTATTCAGTCTGACTGAACTCTTTCCCTCGAGTTAAAATCAAAAGGGTTAGAAAGCCTCTCAATATTCCAGCAAATTTGGAAAACTCAGCAGTGGCCACAGGACTGGAAAATATCAGTTTTCATTCCAATCCCTAAGAAAGGCAATGCCAAAGAATGCTCAAACTACCGCACAATTGCACTCATCTCACACGTTAGTAAAGTAATGCTCAAAATTCTCCAAGCCAGGCTTCAACAATACATGAATGTGAACTTCCAGATGTTCAAGCTGGATTTAGAAAAGGCAGAGGAACCAGAGATCAAATTGCCAACATCCGTTGGATTATCGAAGAAGCCAAAGAGTTCCAGAAAAAGCCGAAGAATTGATGCTTTTGAACTGTGGTGTTGGAGAAGACTCTTGAAAGTCCCTGGGACTGCAAGGAGATCCAACCAGTCCATTCTGAAGGAGATCAGCCCTGGGATGATGCTTTCTTTGGAAGGAATGATGCTAAAGCTGAAACTCCGGTACTTTGGCCACCTCATGCGAAGAGTTGACTCATTGGAAAAGACTCTGATACTTGGAGGGATTGGGGACAGGAGGAGAAGGGGATGACAGAGGATGAGATGGCTGGATGGCATCACTGACTCGATGGACGTGAATCTCAGTGAACTCCAGGAGTTGGTGATGGACAGGGAGGCCTGGCGTGCTGCAATTCATGGGGTCGCAAAGAGTCAGACACGACTGAGTGATCTGATCCAGAAAAACATCTACTTCTGCTTTATTGACCATGCCAAAGCCTTTGACTATGTGGATCACAACAAACTGTGGAAAAATTTTTGAACAGATCAGAATATCAGACCACCTGATCTGCCTCTTGAGAAATCTGTATGCAGGTGAAGAAGCAACAGTTAGAACTGGACATGGAACAGACTGGTTCCAAATAGGAAAAGTGGTAAGTCAAGGTTGTATATTGTCACCTTGCTTATTTAACTTATATGCAGAGTACATCATGAGAAATGCCAGGCTGGATGAAGCACAAGCTGGAATCAAGATTGCTGGGAGAAATATCAATAACCTCAGATATGCAGATGACACCACCCTTATGGCAGAAAGTGAAGAAGAATTAAAGAGCCTCTTGATGAAAGTGAAAGAGGAGAGTGAAAAAGTCAGCTTAAAGCTCAACATTCAAAAAACAAAGATCACGGCATCTGGTCCCATCACTTCATGGCAAATAGATGGGGAAACAATGGAAATAGTGGCAGACTTTATTTTCTTGGGCTCCAAAATCACTGCAGATGGTGACTCCAGCCATGAAATGAAAAGACGTTTACTCCTTGGAAGAAAAGCTATGACCGACCTAGACAGCATATTAAAAAGCAGAGACATTACTTTGCTGACATAGGTCCATCTAGTCAAAGCTATGGTTTTCCAGTAGTCATGTATGGATGTGAGAGTTGGATTATAAAGAAAGCTGAGCACCGAAGAATTGATGCTTTTGAACTGTGGTATTGAAGAAGACTCTTGAGAGTCCCTTGGACTGCAAGGAGATCCAACCAGTCCATCCTAAAGGAGATCAGTCCTGAGTGTTCATTGGAAGGACTGATGTTGAAGCTGAAACTCTAAAACTTTGGCCACCTAGTGCGAAGAGCTGACTCATTTGAAAAGACCCTGATGCTGGGAAAGATTAAAGGCAGGAGGAGAAGGGGACGACAAAGGATGAGATGATTGGATGGCATCACCAACTCAATGGACATGAGTTTGAGTAGGCTCCGGGAGTTGGTGATGGACAGGGAGGCCTGGCGTCCTGCAGTTCATGGGGTCACAAAGAGTCAGACACAACTGAGTGACTGAACTGACTGAAGAAGTCTCTCAAGAAAAAGATTGAGGAAGCTTTGTTTTGTCTGCATCATGGGACCCTGTGGAAAGAGCTGTGGCCTAGGAAGCATTAGATCCTATCAAGCCGTGCACGTTATAGCCTTGTGACCTTGGGCGAGTTACATGTCTTTGCAGGACTGTAGGAAGCTGGGAGGGCTGGAGAGGGATGGTCCTCTGGGAAGTGGTTCAGAGATCTGTCTAGTAGACTCGGAGGTACACAGCCCCAGGGCTCCTTCCAGAAAGGACCTGTAGCCCCACCTGCTGGAAGACACCTTGGCCTCTCAGATCCTCCAGCATTGCCTCTGCTGCAGAGTGTCACCTAGCCTAATATCCCTACCTTCCTGGATGACCTGCATCCAGTAACCGGGAAGGAGAGGCCCAGCCTGGCCAGTTGCACACACAGCGCAACTGTGACAGATCATTCAAGATCCAGAGCTGCCTTGGGGTCGGCAGAGGCTTTCAGGATGCCATGCAGGTTCAGTTTCCTTTTTGGTCAAGTCCCTCTCTGCCCCTCCCTCCTACAGGCAGTGATCCCAGGGATACTCCCCAACAAACATCCCAACGTCCATGCCGAAGCCTACCTCCAGGAGAATCCAACCTGCAGCGTTACCTGGACAAAAGGCCGGGCCCTTCGCAGCCAGTGTCCAAGAGGCAGAGGACCAAGGGCCCTGCCCTTAGACTCAAATCCATCCCTCCTCCCTCCCCACAGAGACCGGGCTTGCCCTTTGTGCCTCAGACATACTTCACTTGACATTTATTTCAAGGTGTTTTTATCTTTATGCAAATATTACAGTCAAAGTTGCCACAATTCTGACCCTTAGGAAGGTACTGGATGCTCTCACCCACACCGGGCCACTCATGTCTGCCCTGAAGCTTTCAAACTTGAACCATCATGGGCTGTAAAGATAAAAGACCATCTAGTAGTGATGTGTGATTTGTTTTCCTCTCAGCCTCTGAAATGTGTCCTTTTGACCACTATAGCATGGGGCATTTTTTTAAATGTGAAGGATGTCCGCTACTCCCATCAAAGGAATTAAGCACTTTTGACCTAGCTGTACAAAGGAAATGTGAATGTTTACATTCATCTCAGTTTAGGTTCTCAGAGCAGGAAACCTTTTTTGAAAATAGGAACTGTTCTTTTTTGCATTATAATAAGTGAACAAGAATAATATTTTTAACAAAAACAAGCAGCATAGCAACTGTTACAGAATACCCTCTCATTTGTTCCTTCCTCCCTGACAGGTTCTGAAAATCTGAGGGAGGGAGGGGTAGGGACAGAGGAACCCATGGGAGAGAGAAGGGGAACATGGCCGAGAGTGCCATCCAGAAAAGAGGTCCCTTGGGGAGTGCCACGTGGTGCGTGCTAAGTCACTTCAGTCATGTCTGACTGGCTCCTCTGTCCATAGGATTCTCCAGGCAAGAATACTGGAGTGGATTGCCGTGCCCTCCTCCGGGGGATCGTCCCGACCCAGGGATTGAACCTGTGTCTCTTACATCTCCTGCATTGGCAGGCGGGTTCTTTATCACCAGGGGGAGAGCCACCTGACCCTCCTAACAGGGAGCCCCCATCCCTTGTCCCCTCCTGAGAAGTGCAGGAAGGGGCCAAAGGGGCACTTAACTGTTTAATATGGTTGTTGTTATGGATTGAAAATACATGGGAAAGAAACTTGGGGTAGTAGGACAGTTAAGTCTTTGGAATCAGACTTAAATTCAGATTCCCATTTGTCCTTTAGTACATGAAAATTTTTCTTTTTTCTTTTTTAAAATTATGTATAATTGCTTTACAGTGTTGTTAGTTACAGCAGCGTGAATCTGCCATATGTGCACATATGTCCCCTCCCTCTTGATTCTCCCTCCCAGCCATCTAGGTCATTACAGAGCACTGAGCTGAGCTCCCTGTGTTATAGAGCACTCCCCACTAGCTAGCTGTTTACACAGGGCATTATAATGTATGTCAATGCTACCCTCTCAACTCATCCCATCCTTTCCTGCCCCAACTGTGTCCACAAGTCCATTTGCTACATCTGCGCATGCAGAATTTTCTGATCCTCAGTGTCCTCCGCAGTAAACTAAGGATTGCTCCTATCTTGTCAGATGGGGAGGTTAACAGTAATGTATGCAAAATGCAGGGCACCATGCTTCAATCCCCAGCAGGCACTTAAGGTGGTACTCACTGATGCGGATTTTTTTCCTTCTATTACTCTCAAGGCACAGATTTTGGAATTTGGCTTGGCTGTGCACGAGAAGTTTGTGCCTCAGGATATGAGACCCCTTCACAAGAAGCTGGTCGACCAGTTCTTTGTGATGAAGTCCAGCTTGGGGATCCAGGTGTGTACACAAAGGGTCCACCAGGGGGCAGTCTGACTTCTACCATCTGCTTTTTGTTAGAGGGACCATGAAGTATACAATAGTGACATCTTTTGGTGTGTCTGCCAAACTGCACCAAAATTTTACCAGAGAGCCCTCAAATATTAAAATTGCATTAACTTCGGTTTGCCACACTTAACTTTCATGAAAACAAAAAAGTAAATGAGGGAAGGCTTAATGACTTACATTCCTAAGCGCCTGTATAAAGGCTTTATGACCATCAGAATGCACTAGTATAGCACAGCACCTCTTGAGTGATTGTGCCCTTACCATTACAATTCTGAAATATTTTCTTTACTACCTGTTTAGGAATTCTCTGCTTGTATACAAGCCAGTCCAGTCCATTTTCCTAATGGAAGCCCTCGTGTGTGTAGAAACTCAGCACCTGCTTCCATGAGCCCAGATGGTACCAGGGTAATTCCTCGACGCAGGTAAGTCATATTCTGAATTATCTGACAATTTAGCATTCCCACAAGATGATCCGGAATGATTCTCTCGTTCTTTATGGCACAATTTGTCAAATACGCGGTTTCTTAATGAAATAAGTAACCCTAGAGGCAGCTGCAGACATCTGCCACTGGTGAAACAGCAACAGCATGAGAAATAAACTCAGACGTTTGATCACACTGAGGCAAATGGGAGGCGACAAAATGGGATGTATATATTTTTTTTCCCTTTGGTTTTTATACCATGCCAGCATGTGATAAAGTGCAATGTAGAGACTGAGTTAACGACCATTTCTTTTTCTCCCTGAAAACAGCCCATTAAGCTACCCAGCTGTCAACCGATACTCTTCCTCCTCACTGTCCTCACAAGCGTCTGCTGAAGTAAGCAATATTACAGGGCAATCAGAAAGCTCTGATGAAGTCTTTAACATGCAGGTACTTGATCAGCTGTTTTCTTTTTGTCTGGTCCTGTTTATTCCCTTTCTGTCTCAATCATGAGTGTTTCCATTCACTCTGCTGTGCTTAGGAACAGACCTACGAGCGAGAATTTGACCTAAGGACAAACCTTTACACACCTGTATTGCTTTATTGGTCCCTGGAGTCTGCAAAGCTGATTCTCTCAAAGCTGCCCCGGCCACTCTAGGAAGACCTGAGCCAGCGGTGGGCAAGCCCGGCCAGGCCCTACGAGGGGAACTTGGAGCTCTGCCTCTGAGTCAGGTCTTCAGTCGGGTGTCCTGGAGCTTGTCACCACCGACCAGCTTCCTCTTAGCGTTGCTAAGTGTTTTGTTCTTTTCCTTAAGAAGATATGGTTTAGGGGCCCATTCTAAGATTTCTCTACTTAGTTTTTTATCATGGGAAATTTTCAACATATACCTGTTTACTAAAGAAAAATAGAGGTTTTTAGGGATTTAAGTGTCAGTGTAACTCTTGCAACAAAAATTTGTGTTTAGATACAGCTAACAGGACATTGATAATCACTAGGTAAGACTCAGCTGAAATTTTCCTCACCTCTGTCTTTGGAAAGGGGGCATAATACATATTGCCAAATTCACACTTTGAACATACGACGTTGGAGAAAAGGCACAGGCGTGTTCTCTGCCGTTTAGAGGCACTCACCTGTTTACCTGCTGGAGGCTGGGAGCCTTTCTGCTCGTGCTGTAGTCAGGGAGCCGCTGCTGACTGGTCTTTAGTCGTAGGCTGTATGGAGCTGAATTGAACACAAAGGCATTCCTTTGGCAGGTGTCAAAAAATCTCAGTTTTTAAAATTAATTCAGACAGGCATCCTTATTGGTCTGAGTTAGTGAGACTTTTCCATAATTCTTAATGGGCTTTTTTTTTTTTTTGCTACTTTGGGAAAAAAAAAAAATGATTTTGTTTCAAATGTGTCAGTTTAGTCTGCAGCCTTTAAGCCCTGTCTGATAACAGCTCTTGTGTTTTCCAGCCAAGTCCATCTACCTCAAGCTTGAGTTCTACTCACTCCGCCTCACCTAATGTGACAAGTTCTGCTCCCTCGAGTGCCAGAGGTCAGTGCCAAGGTGTGGGGTGACTGAGGGTGCCCAGAGGACCTTCCAGCCTCCCGCAGGCTCAGGCTTTCTCCTCCAAATGGTCCCAGCTCACCACCACCCTGACAAGCCTCTCTTTCCATCTCTTCCCAGCTTCTCCTTTGTTGTCCGACAAACACAAACATTCCAGAGAAAACTCTTGCCTGTCCCCAAGAGAGCGGCCATGCAGTGCCATCTATCCGACACCTGTGGAACCTTCTCAGGTAGTGTTTGTGGGATGGAAATTCTAGGAAACAAGGAAAAGTCTGGATGTTACTTATAGGGCTGCAGAAAGTCATGGTAGCTGCCAGAGACCACCAGATGGGCCGTGTTGACAAGTCCAGCTGGGTGAAGTCCACCTCGGCCCCAGGCCTGTTGTTAGGAATTTCTGTGTGAACTGTCGAATCTGATGTGGATACCTGGAGGTTGCCTGAGCAGTAAAGCTGAGAGAGAATTGGGAAATGATTTTTCCCACTTTGATCTATTGTGTTGCTGCCACTTGAACATTAAGAGAGGTCATGGGTGAATGAGTTAGGGGCGGGGTGTCTGTTTGCATGTGTCTGTAGCAGAAATTTGGAGGAACTCCTTGTACTTCATGTTAGGTCGCTTCAGTCATGTCTGATTCTTTGTGATCCCATGGACAGGAGCCCACCAGGCTCCTCTGTCTGTGGGATTCTCTAGGCAAGAATACTGGAGTGGGTTACCATGCCCTCCTCCAGGGGATCTTCCCAACCCAGGGTTTGAACCCATATCTCTTATGCCTCCTGCATTGGCAGGCAGGTTCTTTACCACTGGCACCACCTGGGTCTGCTTGCATGTGTCTGTAGCAGAAATTTGAAGGAACTTCTTACATTAGCCAAAGATCCTTGAGGAGAAGCATGGCTGCCACGGATTGCTTACCGAGGTATCCAAGAGTGAAGAGGGTGTCTTTTTGCCTCTGCTATTCTTAAATGCACTGAGGAGGGAGTGGCTAAACCCTGGGGCCTCCCCACAGCCCTCTCCACCCCACTCAGACCTGCTCTGCAGTGATCCTCTCAGCCTCAGTGACTACAGGGCCAACGTTTTGACCCTCTCGGCCCTTTAAGCACTTTGAGGCGGGGTTTCAAAGGTAAAGATTCCTACGGAGCCCTGCATTTTATCGATTATTTGTGGATAACTCAGGAGCAGAGAATAATCGTTATTTATCCTCCAGCTCATTTTCTGTTTTTCCACACCATCCTGGCAGAAGGCTGCAGTTGCATCTGAAAATGGATGAGAATGAGGGGGATTTGTCTGGATTGGTTTCTCTCTGCTGATTGTGTGATCTTCCCAAAAGTTCCAGGATACCCCATCCACACAGCACTGACATGTTGCAGAAACTGTACCCGAGTGCATTTTCCTGAACCACCTGACTGGTTTAATCTCCCCTTGTCACGACTTTCAGTTTGTTTCCTCTGCTCCTGGAGAGCAGGTCACCAGCGTGGGGGACTCTGAAAGACCTCCTGATTAGCCTTTCAAATTTTCTGCTTTTGGTAAAATTTGAAGAAGTGTGTGTTGCCAAAATTTCCATAATACACATTCCTCTGGTGTATCTACTTTTGAGGACTTGGTGCCTTTTGTTTAATATATTAGGTAGAACTATGTAAAACTGGCATTTTTGTGGGTTAAAAATTGCAACATACTAACCATTTCATATGTTTTAACCTAATCTAGGATTTAAAATGTAAAGTTCATTGACTAGAGATTTTTTGAGCTAATATTTCTTCTTTCTTACTTACATTTTATATTGCCAGTCTAGCATTTGTATTTATAAAGAGCACTGTAGCTTAACTGCTACTTACTGTTTATTTTTTCCATATTTTGTTACAAAAATTTATTTGCCAGTTATATTGGGTTGGCCAAAAAGTTCATTTGAGGATGGTATGGAAAAACCCAAATGAACTTTTTGGCCAACCCAATATTTGAAATTCTGTATAGACTTTTAATGGAGAAGGCAATGGCATCCCACTCCAGTACTCTTGCCTGGAAAATCCCATGGATGGAGGAGCCTGGTAGGCTGCAGACCATGGGGTCGCTAAGAGTTGGACAAGACTGAGCGACTTCCCTTTCACTTTTCACTTTCATGCACTGGAGAAGGAAATGGCAACCCACTCCAGTGTTCTTGCCTGGAGAATCCCAGGGACGGGGGAGCCTGGTGGTCTGCCATCTATGGGGTCTCACAGAGTCGGACACGACTAAAGTGACTTAGCAGCATAGACTTTTATTTTTTTTTTTTTCAGCATAGACTTTTAAAGCACCATTTAGAAACACTGTTTAAAACCTAAGGGTCTTCTCCTTTTATTCCCTTAAATATAATTGAGTCATTATTGAACAATAATTCAGTAATGATAAGCCAATCATCAACAATGTTAAGCCAGTAATGTTTTATATGGCTTATTTTGGCATATGAAACATTTTTTAAAAACAAAAGGTTCAGTAAGGGCTTCCCAGGTGTCACTAGAAGTAAAGAACCCACCTGCCAATGCAGGAGACACAAGAGCTGTGGGTTAGATCCCTGGGTTGGGAAGACTCCCTGGAGTAGGGAATGGTAACACACTCCAGCATTCTTGCCTGGAAAATTCCATGAACAGAAGAGCCTGATGGGTCCAGAGGGTCGCAGAGAGTCGGACACAACTGAGCACTAGCATACACCATTCAGTTATAAAATAATCATCTCGTTTTCTAGATCTCACCTGTCAGTATCTTGCACCATAAAAATAGATTCTTGTACCTTTCCAGAGGCTCCTGTTTAATCACATTGGAGATGGAGCCTTGCCACGCAGTGACCCCAATCTTTCTGCTCCTGAGAAAGGTGGGTATGAAGCCAGCATCTTCGGCAGTCGTGGAAAGTGTAACAGTGTGTTCTGGCTTCATTTCCTCCAGCCGCCCGTGTGTCCCTGTGGAAGGCAGATGTGCAGACCTTTAATGATCAGGACTGATCTTGTCTTTAGGGGATAGATGGAAGATAGTTATTTCTAATACATTCTTCACAAACTGTTTTCTTGTAGGATTTAACAGCAGAATCTGAGCAAGGTAGGGACTCCTGTTTAATGACTTTTGGTGTCATTCAGTGAGTCAGGGAGGCAATCCCTGTGCTACCTGAAACAAAGTGGCCAATTAGGCTACTTGTTCAACACAAGGAAAGTAAGCACCTTCCCAGATGGATCCTCGGTCCCACTTTGTGTCTGCCTTACCAAGCTCATTCAGTCAGCTCATCTGTTGCTTGTGGGTGACTCAGATGCTATTGAAAATTTGCAATCCAGTGCATAATGGAGTGTGCCCTGCCTCAAGGTCACATGAAAAATGAGAAACCAACATATGCATCGCAGTTAATAGCCAATTAGCATGGGTCTGTGCAACACAGCCGAGGAAGAAGAGTGGATTAAATGTGACTTCCTCAGCTAGGGGGATGAGGGCTAACAGCAAGGCACTCGTTCACCTTCCAGAGTCAGCCTCAAAAATCAGAGCAGTCCCCAAGCCAGCAAATTAACAGTCACTAATGACATATCCCTGTAAAGTGCATTTTAATTGTCCCCATTAAGATCTCGACTGCACTGTCATTTGAGTACACCAATACATTAAAACTTTCCTCGGGAGATAGGAGTCAGCAAGACTGTAGCCTAAATTACTTTAAAACACACATTTTGCTTTACAGCTACAAGTAAAATATTGATCTTTGTCTGGATAACTTAGAATTGTGATCATTTTCTCACCTCTTCTACCAAAGAAAACCCACAAAGCACCTTTTAAAGGACGAGAAGAAATGTTTTTTACGAGTGGTGGTTCCATCCAATTAAAGTGGTAATATAATCATAAAATGTTGAAATTCTGGCTATGTCCACCAGGTGGCAGTGTCTGCTCAGTGAGCAAGAGACTGGCGCTCTAAAGGCTTGATTTTGTAAACCTCCCCTCAGAGCAGCTATTTATAACCTTGTATGTCTTGCCCTTGTTCCTGAGGGGGTTGTTCCATATTTCAGCATCTTACTGAAGTGTGGAGCAGGTAGATTACAAAAAAGGAATAATACTGTCAGCATTCCAAATTATTTTTTTAGGACGTTCTCCAC
This sequence comes from Bos indicus x Bos taurus, assembly GCF_003369695.1. Classification (NCBI taxonomy): domain Eukaryota; kingdom Metazoa; phylum Chordata; class Mammalia; order Artiodactyla; family Bovidae; genus Bos; species Bos indicus x Bos taurus. The sequence continues at coordinate 63,107,683 of NC_040079.1, read as the reverse complement.
TGTAGCCGTTTGACTTGAGCAACAAGGGCCAACAGGATGGTGTGGTGTGGCTATTCCTTGCCAGTAATTCTGCCAGGCATTGGAGATATTAGCATCCACTGCCTTCCCCCTTTTAGGGTGCTATTTGCCCAGAAAATTCCACTAAAAATCGTTTTAAAATAGTCAAGTGACTACATCTTCCATCTGTTATCCAGCATCTAAACACATTTGTAAATCTCAAGTTTCTACACTCTTTTGTCAAGATGTGTAGTTCTGACTGCTTGAGGGAAAAAGAGAGACACGCTATCACCCAATGAAATGTCAACTATAATTGTGAGATGGGCAATTAAATAAAGGGTTCACATTTAGGAAGTTTCTTTATTATTATTTGTAATCCAGCTGATGTTTTCATTCTGGATAATTCTGACTTCTAAGATTGAGTGCTTGCAGGGTGATGTAGACCATGTGATTTTAGCTGTGTTATTCCCTTCCAGCTGTGAACCCCACCCCTAGCAGCTGGAGCCTGGACAGTGGGAAGGAAGCCAAGAACATGGCAGATGGTGGGAAGCTTATCTCTCCCCCCGTCCCTCCACGACCCACACAGACTGGTGGGTATTTGAAGCATTTAACAGTAATTTTTATAAAAATAACTTTTATTGACTACTCCGACCTGAATTCCTCAGAAAGGTAGGCATTTGGTGTGTCCAAGGTAAAAACCTTAGTAGTAGCTACAGAATTCATCTGCGGTGTCCCCTCTTTTTCCTCAACTCTTGTTACACTAAGTCGACGAGTGCACCATTCCTAAACTGTAGAACATTCTTCTCCTAGGTATCATCCTCAGAATTGGGGCGGGGCACCCTAACCTTGCTGAACCACTAGCATTTTCTCTATCCTTCATTTGAATCACCTCATTCTTATCAACCTCTGCTAACTCCAGCCACTTTCTGCAGGACTGATGCCCCAGCTTCAGGTTGTCCCTGAATAGGATTGACTAACTGTGATTTGGATAGGCTTGTGGAGAACAACTAACCAGTACCTTGCACCTACTGCTTAGACAAGACTGTATTCCAGGGTCGTCTTTCTCAAAGGCTTCATTCAAGGCTCTGCATCTACTAGGGAGGTGGTTTAAGCAGCAGACCGGCTGAATCAGAATTATCTGGGCCAAAGCTCTAGAATCTGTGTTTTACCAAACCTTTCTAAATTTTGAGAACCACTGAAAATTATTCTCAAGAAACTTCCTTTCTGAGTTTATAACAGTAATGGGCCCCCTTTCCTCTTGAACAAGCCGTTGCTAGATGACCTGCATATGAGGGCAGTTTTTAAGAGAGGCTGTTGCACTTTACTAACTGTATCCTGTTGATGGGGAGAGCTTTTTCAACACTTCGCCTATATTTAGAGTCGTTTTGAAGCTTTACAAATACAACTAGCCTAAAGGCATGAGAGAATATGACGCTGTGTTTTTCATGGATTTTTCTGGATGGATCATCCATGTTTCGTTTGCTGCATTTTAACATCTTTCTAGCTTCTTTTTTTTTTTAACCGAAGAAAGAAAAATGACTCTCTTTTTAAAATAAACTGTGCTACCCAGTTTGTTTTATACTTTACAAAGCTAGAAGTTGCCAGTAGATTTGGAAAGACATGTGAGATCTTCAAACAGAACAAGAAAAAACTGTAGCCTTACTTGATAATATGCATTGCTAGGTCAGTGTGACCATGGAAGTTTAAAACTCACCACCCAGTGCTTGGTGTTTTATTCATGATGTTTGTACATTGAAGCGACCTCCAGTTTAAACCTGGTTGTGTCCATAAAGTTGGAAGCTTGAAAAGTGTTTTCTAAGGGACAATAATATTCATGGTATTTAGGTTCCTAGGCTAATTCTACCTTGTAGGCAAGGACAGGGATAGAACTGTTTTGGGTCTTTTCTGGAGAAATATCACTCTAAACATGCAGTGGGTACAGGGGCTGCTGGGTAGTCCACAGTGATGGAGTCAGGGAATGCCTAAGTTGAGAGGAAGAGGGTCCCAGACAATAAAGATACCATTTTCCAATCAAGCTGTGCTTCTCTAGACGTCCATGCTCTTATGCTATACTTGACCCCCACAACTGATGGGGTAGGAGCACTAACTGGCAATGGAACATGGCATGTGCTGACAGCGTACCCTAGCACGCACGATGGATCTGCACAACCCTGAGGGCAGGCCCGGCCACTCTGCCTAGTCCCTTAGGCCCAGAGCACGCAGGTGGCCGTAGCGCTCCCCGATTACCCTGGCAGTGCTGCCTTCCCTTCTGCACTGATTGCTGTCATGGTCTGCCCTCGTGTCATCCTGTGTGGTCACTGCTGGCGGGATCTGTAACTGTCTCTCTTCCCTTTGGCCTTTCTGTAGTTTTCTTATGAGCTGCAAACCCCACTGTGACAGCTGGGAGGATGGCAGCTCATCACAAGGGTTGCTGCTGCAACCCCTGAGCCCACTGAAAACTCTGTAGGCAGACCTGGGAAATCTGGCTTACGCTCATGGGTTGACAGTGTCACGGTTGGCTGTAGTATATGTGGTTATGCTTTGGAGAGCTTGATTTGGTCCACAAGTGCACACACAGAGCAGTCATCACACTGGCCTTGTCCCAGATGTAGGGCTTGAAAATCTGGTGGGAGAAACAAAGAGAGGGTTCTTCTTACCTTAATGATGACGTCCATAGGGTATCACCTCCTAGAGATAAAGGAAGTCCCAAGTACAGACATTTGGGAGAAAAATGGAAAACTTCTTACCCTTTATATGGATGTGGCCAAGGGTTTTCTGTCAATTTCAGGAATATTGCGGGGGGTGGGGTGGTGAAAGGGGAGACTGATGTCAGTACATTCCCAGGGACCTATTCTGAGCTGCCTGGGTGACCTGGGTCTTTCCATTCTTGCTCAGCCCAAAGCCTGCTCCCTGGCACCTCATGTGTAAAAGCACCTTTTGAAATAGACCAAGGGGCAGAGAAGCATCTGGGCTTTGAGGAAGTGGAAAGGACGCTGGACCAGTCACCTGGTTAAACCATCATGTGTGCTCTGGTGACTTTTCCCTGATTACCCATGTCTTGGAGCTGCCATCCTTTGTGGGGAATCCATTTTGGGTGGGCACCATTTAGACTCTCCACCCACGCCCCTCCCCCTTGCCTCGATCCTTGTGCACTGGATCATCTGTACGGGTTTGTACACACAGAGGGCTTTTTCAGGTAGTCAGTTATCTGGTTTTCTGAACTGAAATGCTCTCTCTCTCTCTCTTCACAGCTTCACCAGCAAGACACACGGCGTCAGTATCCCCCTCGCCTGCTGGGCGATCTCCACTGAAGGTACAGGCTCTTGTTTAGATGGGAGCTAGAAATTGGCTCCTTGCTACTTTTTCCCGTTACATCAATGAGGTGCTTTCATCTACAAAGACCAGGCAGAGAACATAGAAGGGGGAGAGGAAGATGGGCAAGAAAACAACATTAGACTTTCCCTTTGGGGAGTCTGCCGTTTCATTTCAGATTAGCAGCCTTTTTCTCCAAATGGTGGCAATGAGAATGTACAAACTAGAGTGAGAATATACACTGAATGAGAAAGAAATGGTCCCTAGGTATCTTCTAGGACATTTTCAGCCTTATCTTTTAGTTTAAGGCACATCAAAAATAAACACTTAAATTGTAAAATAATCAAGATCTATTAAATATTCTCAAGTGCCTTTTTCATCAGTCTCACTCATTTTGAAAAGGCCAAACCAAACTTTTTCTCTTTTAAGATATTTTAGCAAGGCTTTCATTTACATTAGAGATACATACTTGATCATGAGAAACAAGACAGTAAAATGAATTTTAAAATCTCTGGGAAACAAACTGGAAAGCTTTAAAGGTCAGACATTTATTTTTATTTTATTTTTTTTAATTTTTATTTAATTTTTAAACTTAACATAATTGTATTAGTTTTGCCAAATATCAAAATGAATCCACCACAGGTATACATGTGTTCCCCATCCTGAACCCTCCTCCCTCCTCCCTCCCCATACCAAGGTCAGACATTTAATATGAAGACATAGGCTAGTTAACATCTCTTAAACATACAAAATTCCTCATGAAGGTAAAGAATAATATTTAGTCTCTATCCAAATTGAATCAGACTGGCTGCAAGGATTGTTGGTGCATTCAGAGGTAGGTGTTCAGAGCTGCTACACCAGAGGCTTAAAGATGAAGTGACTGCGACTGCGGAAAGAATGATTTGTACCTGAATGACTTAGGATTTGCATGCTGTGTTTCCTTTTTGTTGATGGACATTTCTAACTAATGTAAAAGAAAAAGAGAAATCAGCTTCTGCAAACACATAGGTGCAGATTGTGATCCTGTGCATCTGTGGTACTCAGGATTGTTGCTGGTAGAAATTGAGACTCTGGAAGGAACCCTCCCCTCCCCCGCCCCCCTTGCAGTGGAGAAAATTGCAAAAAAAAAAAATTTTTTTTAAGCGTGATTTGCATTGCTGACATTTCTGATGTCACAATTTGCTAGTGGGTGCAAATTATCTGCTGGTTTGGTTGTCATACTGCCATGCAGCTGTTAATCGTAAAGTGCAAGGGACTGTATTCACCCCGGGAGCCATAGACTGTTATCTTAATGTGATGGAAAGAAAGCAACATGGTGTTTCCGCATCGTTACATTTCCCCTTACTAGCAAAGAACCCCACATGTTGCTATGGGATTCACATATGCATTTTTAAACTTGATTTGCAAATTAGTAATCAGATAAAATTAGGAATTATTCTTTTTTAATAATAGAATCAAAGAGTTGAAAACATTCAAGTAGCCACCAAATAGTTAGCAAAGTGGTGTATACTCTTTTTTCCACAGACCTGCCTGTGTTCTTGCTGGCCGTAGGTAGCCTTGTAGCAGTGTCTACAAATCAGGCTTTGAAAAGATGAAACATTGTGTTGTAACTACAGGTGACATTAGAGGGCGTAGTGCTACCAAGTTACTGGCTTTTCTGTGCTTCAGTTCCGTTCACTCAGTTGGGTCTGACTCTGCAACCCCATGGACTACAGCACACCAGGCTTCCTTGTCCATCTACAACTCCCAAAGCTTGCTCAAACTCATGTCCATCAAGTCAGTGATGCCATCCAACCATCTCATCCTCCATCGTCCCCTTCTCTTGCTGTGCTTAGAATGCAGAAAACTCTTTTAAGAGTGTTTTTCAGCAATTAAATGAGGGAATTAACCCGTGGAGAAGACTCAGTTTACCTGCCCTATTTTGCACTTGAGGTCTAACTTTTAACAAAAAACACCAGTGAATTTGGATCTTTTAATTGGCCATTCTTGATCTGAGGCTCCTGATAAATGAAAGGATTTGTGTCTACCAGGATTCTCGTGTTTAAAAAGAGAGACCGAGGTAAAGTTAGTCTAGGATAACATTTCTTGGTTTTATAGGCCATTATGTGATAAATGAGGAGGGGGAAAACAAAAGGTCTGTGGTGAAATAAGTTTAGCAAACACTGGGCTGAACAAAGTCATTGAGGTTCCGTTATTGCCAGACTTTAATGAGCTAATAGGCTCTGAATGGACTCAAGGAGTACATAGGATGCAGTATCTCCCAGTAGAATCCTCTGTTCACAGAGCGCTGTTAGGGGAGAGGGAGAAAGAGTGGGGAGAGAGAATGTGCATGTGTCACTCAGCCGCGTCTGATTCTTTTGTCATTCCATGGACTGTAGCCTGCCAGGCTCCTCTGTCCATGGGATTTCCCAGGCAAGAGTACTGGAGTGGGTTGCCACTTCCTTCTCCAGGGGATCTTGCCCACCCGGAGATGGAACCCAGGTCTCCTGCATTGCAGGCAGATTCTTTACCCTCTGAGCCACCAGGGAAGCCCAAAGGGAAGTGCAGATTTTGCTGCCAGTGAGAAGAGACAGTTAACAAATGAGGCCTCTGTGTGATGTGGTGGTAACGGTGGGTAACGGGCGGATTCAGGCTCCATCTAAAGGGCCAGCTCCTGCTCAGCAACAAGAGATTCTCTACCGAAAGAGAAAGTGACCCCTGTTGCCAGAACTTCCAGTGCTTAAAGAAAGGCACATTTGGTGGGAAACCATCCTATTTTACAAAATTAACAACTGAGGCTTTTAAAAACACTGCAGATGAAACGTCTGGTCTCTCAGGCTACATAGCCTGAGGGCTGCCAACCCGCGGCTTAAGCTTTTGAGTCTGGCAGGAGCTCAGAAGTCTCCAGGGCAGGGCCTGCCATGCCTTCCCCAAGGGTGTAGGAGAGAGGCTTCAGACTCTGGGTTTTGATGGGGGACACAGCAGAGCTCATCACCCTTTCGCTGACACTCTGCCGTTTCCCCTCCGCACAGGGCTCTGTGCAGTCCTTCACCCCCTCTCCCGTGGAGTACCACTCCCCAGGACTCATCTCCAACTCCCCCGTGCTGTCGGGCAGCTACAGCAGTGGGATTTCGTCCCTCAGCCGGTGTAGCACGTCAGAGACCTCAGGCTTCGAAAATCAGGTGAATGAACCGTCTGCGGCGCCGCTGGGGTCGGGGCCGGGCTACGGCGGCGGGTCGGAGGAGCCGGTGCGCAAGGAGAGCAAGACGCCGCCGCCGTACAGCGTGTACGAGCGGACTCTGCGGCGCCCCGTGCCGCTACCTCACAGCCTCTCCATCCCCGTCACCGCCGAGCCGCCCGCCTTGCCCCCCAAGCCCCTGGCGGCGCGGTCGGGCCACCTGGAGAACGGGACCAGGAGGACGGACCCCGGCCCGCGGCCCAGGCCCCTGCCCCGGAAAGTCTCCCAGTTATAAGTCCCTTTTCTATTTCCCTGCCACGCATTCTTTGCCGTTTACAAGACATTAAGAGGTATGGTGAAAAGACATCTTTAGTGTAGGCACTTTAATAACTTAACTCAGATTTGTCTTTAGATGAATGGAATTTAAACTCGCTTAATAGAATGTTGCACAATATTAAAAGTTACTGATCCCCAACGCCAGATGTCCCAAGTATGGCTGAATTTCATTACACCGTTTCTCGTTTGAAAGTGATAAATAGTGATAAAGCCTTCTTTTGTATCTTTTTATGTTCACTTTTTTTTTTACATAGTTTAATCTCAACTAGTAAAATATTGTCGAACAATACGAAGCGTGATAATGTTGTATACTTTTTACTGAATACTTGATACTTCATGAAAGCTTATTAAGTCAGTGCACATCCTGAGGCAGTGGTCCTTACTTTAGAAGACTTCTGTAAATAAGGTGAGATTTCTGACTCCTTCTATCAACAGACAAATGAATGCACATCACCATAATTAAAAGTTAAAGCAGGCTAGTGAGATACACACTAAAGGAGTTGCAAGGATTGGGACTGGAAGCGGTTTTGTTCTTGAAACATACGTCTTTAAGGTTGCTTTTGACCTTGACTGCTGTCTACATTCTTTAGAAGCTACTTTACCAGTTGGTTGGTAAACCACCGTTTAGTACCCTGACACCATGATATCTACTGTATTTCTTTTCAAGGTGCAATTTACTTCCAGAGTTCCAATCAGGTTGATGAAGCAAAAGACCCCAGGAGAAATGTTTACTTGAATCTTGTGCTTCCTTAGATAATTTCCACTACCCAATTTGTCATTGAAGAAGAAATGTTCGTGTATTAAGTAGGCACAAATTAATGTGTCCCATTAACAAGAATTCAGGAATCAATACAGGACAGTATTAAATCGATAGAGTAAATGAAGAAAAAAAGTAGAGAAAATATATTAGCATGATTAAATGGCAAAAGGACTTTGAAAAGGCAAGGGCATTAACTTTCAGTCCTGCACAAAATAAATTCCTCACAACTCCATTGTTACCAGTGGGGCTTGTCTTCTGAACTAATCCTGTTATCCTTTTGTTGAAGGAGGATGGCTGTAGACTGCTCTAGCTTGAACATTATGACATAGCATCTTAGATCTAGATAGGGATGCTAATGCCACAGTCATAGGAGTGTGAAAAGAGAAAAGCACCTTGTATGTAGTAATGTATTTTGTATCTTGTTTTCTTTACTGACTGTTTATAACACTCAACTGACAATAGATATGAACTGTATTTTAAATCATACTGTTGAATATTTTCCCTCTTTTGTTGGGAAGCTCATTTTAGTTTAACTGTGTTTGTTTTTGTTGATAGCTTACCCAGAAGGCAGTGACCACTTTTTTATATTCCCTTCGAAACCATTCAGCAGGTATATGCTGTTGAGACTGGTTATAGAGGTTTTCTATAATAAATGTTCAAGTATTTTTGTACATAACTGGTTAATTTTAATAAGAGATACCATTACATGTAAAAAATTAAAAATAAAAGCAAACTGTTGTGGATGCAGTATGATTGTTATAATTATGCCAAATACTTTATGTATGGAAAAAGAATATTTGTACATATGTGCTTTTAACAATAATTCTGCCATATTGACTACAGTTTTGAATGTCAGAAAAATTAATATATGTTAAAATATTTATGTTTAGTGAAAGTATTCTTAATAGAGAAAAGGAACATGAATTTTAGCTTTGTATCTTTCAAGTTTTTCAGTTAAAAATGTCTTGAACTAGCTTTTGCTTTTGATGATAACACTTTGTGTTTGTAATCACATCCTTAAGTATATATATATATCTATATATATAGGAAGATACATATTTCTGTTGCTTTAAAGAAGTAAAGCCTTCCTTCCATTTAAATAAGGTGACATGCTTAAGATAACAAAGCTCTGATTTCCTTTTCTTCTGTAATTTAATAGATTTCTTGACTAGTGCTTGGGCACAGTGTAAATCAGTGTTATTTGCTCTTGAATCCATTTTTACAAAAAAAAAAAATTGGGGCAATGAGCAGTCGATCATGTGCGTGTATTTCTGAAGCAGCTATAGAGCAGAACATTTCAAGAGATTCTGTTAGCCCAGATGTTCATGTTGGTTGCTGCTGAACGGTAAATATTAAATAAAAGTACCTGATTAATCTTGGTATTTCTGTCTTTATTCCAGTCATAAGCATATCCTTACTTGAACAGAAGCTGTGTAAATAACTGCCAAATGTACAAAAGGAATAGTTGAGTGCTGCTTTTGCCAGCTGCACAGACTATCTGCATGCCTGCTTTCTCCCTGATGTTCGTGAAATGACAGGAAATACATTTAACACTGCAAAGTCCATGGACTACCAAATTTGCTAATAAAGCCTGGCTTTTAATTTTGTGAGCTGCATCTATGCTGTGTTAGGTTTACAACATTTATGTCACTCAGTGCTAAGCAAACCACTGGCTAAAGCCTCTGTTCCATTCAATACCAAAACTCACTTAAAGGTCATTGTCAATGTCTTCCTGATTATTTCTCAACATTAAGTGATTTTAGAGCATTTGGGGAACATTTTCATCACCACTGAATCCACAAGTGTTTCGATTCTACAAGCTTAATTACAATAAGAATAGCTTCTTTCTCTAGTAGTCTTCTCTCTGGATTGATATTGATTGTTCTACAAAATACAACAAAGAAAATAACAAGCTACACAGCTTTGCCCTTATTTGATCTTTACACATTAAAAGATAGCTCTACCAGAATGTCTTCTTAGTTATTAACTGAAATAAACCTTGTCCTCATTACATAATACCATTTTAAAAAACTTGAAAATTTGACAGTCCCCTAGTATAACTATTATTTTTACATATTCCTTTTGTCTTTTCTCTATGCACATATTGCACTTTCCCTACATTAAGTTCTGGTTCCCCAACATAATTATATAATTATGTATCCCAACATAAGTATCACAACCTGATTTATCGACAATACAGGGCTGAGTTCACTGCCCACTGAAATAACAGAGAACGTCACTTCAACAGAGCTTTGGCAGTATCTCAGAAGGGCAAGGGCAAGATCAGATTTTACTGAAATTCTGGAGTTTTGTTTAAGGTAGATCTTTGAAGGAGCAGGGCTTAAGACTAGGTACAGATCACGATATAATTATTGAGGATTGGTAAGAAACAGCAGTCTTAGGACATAACTGTTAGTTGATAATTTCTATTGACAACTTGATGAGTCTATTGACAAATTACATTGTAAAAATAAAGTTATTTACCCGGCAAAAAGACTCCTGGAAGAGTAAAGTTATACAAGCAAATGTTGGAATATGGAGGTCATGTTCGTGTAAACTGTATGGAATAGATGGTTTCAGTTTTCAACATGTATGTTTAACAGAGTCATAGTCACAGGGTGCTGGACAGACTACTCAGTTTGTTGTTGTTTAATGTTACCATACAGTAAGTATTTTCATATTTTACATGTACATAAAAAGCAAAGTATATATTCCCACCATTTACTTAGCCATTCCGCTATTACTGGACATGATATTATTTCCAGTTTTTCACCAATGCAAATAATACCATTGGCACATACAGCTTTTCCCATGTTTTAGATTAATTCCTTAACATGGAATCCAAGACTAAAATTGCAAAGGCAAGGGAAGGATGATTTTTGTTGTTATCTTGCATATTGGCAAATTATTTCTCAAAAGTATCGTAACAATTTTAATGCCACCAGCAATATTTTTCCAAGGTTGGATAGTGATGCCATTATTTTTTGCTATGTGGGAAGAAAATATTGCTGCTTTACCTAAAATTTGAGAAAATATTACTCCACTAATTAAGTATTTTACAGAATTGTGTATAAGGAAGTTGATATCTATAAAGAAAAGGAGAGAGAAGACAAAATTAGAGTAACAGGCACTAACACTTAAGTGTATCACCTACTGAAAATACTTCATCCCAGAGAAGGCACTTTAGATCCTCTATTTGTATGGAATACTAGAAAATCCCCAACATTCTGAACACAAGTACCATCTCACTTATCCAGTTTACCGCCCCGCCCCCCTGCATCATTCACAACCAGTGAAGAAGCCAAAAACCTAGAAGTGAGGATACTGAACAGCCATAATAAATGTCACCATCAGCTGAGTGAAATGTCCCAAGAAGATGAGGCTGATGAAATGCTGGATGTGTTTGAATGTGTCAGTAATGACAGGAGATGAAACTTTTGTAAGACGAGGGGTGGTTGAGAGAAGTACCTAGAAATCTATGCAAGTCAAAGGGAAAGGAAAAAACTCCAGAGAGGACAGAAAAATGTTTAAATAAGTAAATGTAATTATAGTATACCAAGGAGTCACCTCTGCATATTTACATAGTCTTGGAAATGTAAAATTGTAACTCCAAATTATATTGGAAAGATGAGGGTAAGGAAGATGTGTGTATGTGGTGAAAATGAGCAAAAGTCGTTCAGTCGTCTCCGACTCTTTGCAACCCCATGGACTATACAGTCCATGGAATTCTCCAAGCCAGAATACTGGAGTGGGTAGCCTTTCCCTTCTCCAGGGGATCTTCCCAACCCAGGGATCAAACCTAGGTCTCCCACATTGCAGGTGGATTCTTCCTGCATTGCAGGCAGATTCTTTACCAGCTGAGCCACAAAGGAAGCCCAAGAATACTGGAGTCGGTAGCCTATCCGTTCTTCAGCAGATCTTCCCAACCCAGGGATCAAACCAAGGTCTCCTGCATTGCAGACGGATTCTTTACCAACTGAGCTATCAGGGAAACCTAAATGTGTAACCACCTTGAGTGGTAAGGAGGAAAAGTTCCCCTGACCTGCAGGGGGATCAAACCCGCAACCTTGGCGTTATTAGCACCACGCTCTAACCAACTGAACTAATCGGCCATGACATGTATGTGGAGAATAACGAATTCTCTCATATAGGGATGTCAATCAGAAATGCCTAAAATTTAAAGACAATCAAAAAGTAGCAATTTAAGATGTTTTTTAAATCTAGATATAAAAGCAAAAATAAAGAAGTAACTTGAAAATAATGCCCTCTGTGGAGTGAAATAATGGCTGCAGGACATTCCTGTTTTTCACAGTGGTTTAAACAACTATATGCATATTTTAAGAGATTTTTTAAAAAATGGTTTCTACAATGTTCGCCACACTGGCTTCACTTCTCTTGTTTTTTTTTCCTTCCAAATTCAAAGCAGACCTGGATTTGGAACTCTTTGAGAAACACATATAGAGCTTGCCAGAAGATTTCTACTTCAAAAGCATGGGTGCGACAGGTTATAGGGAGTAAAGGGGAGGAGTTTGGACCCATATAAAACTCCTCTGGGAGAAGTGATTGGCAGTAATACAAACATTTTAGTTCCAATCATGACTTAAGCCTGTCCACTAAGTCATTTGCAATTATTTTTAAGGGGCTGACTCCTCCTTGTTTTTTAGTAGCAGCGTGAAGCAGCCAATAGATAAAATTTTTAGGCATGTCTGAAAAGAACACTGCACACATCAACAGTTCACAAGTTCCTTTCACATCAATAACATGAATTTTCTCATCCCGAAAAAATACTCAGGTCTTAGTGTGACTGACTTGGGAACAACAGTCAACAGTCCCATGTTATTTCCCTTCAAGAGGGAGAAAATTAGGTTATTAACAAATAATTTTTTTTTTAAGGTAAAAAATGGTGAGCATTAGAACTTCAAGCCTGGAATGAAATTTGGCAGAGGGTCTCTGGTACAGCCATTGTTCATTCCCTCACAATACCTCAACCTCTTGCTTCACCACCCACAACTTATCCAAATCTTTGTACCAAAACCAGAAAAGGAAGAAATCCCTTCATTGGGATTAAGTTTTCTACCCTTGAGTTGATCCCACTTCAGCTCCCTCTGAATCTTTCTTTATTGATGAGGAAGTGAGGGGAATCTGACCTTTGATCTACTTAAAGCAACTGATCTTGATGACTAGGTCTGAAGATAAGAACAAATATAAGTAAATGTTTACCAACTTCAGATAACTTCCCCCCCCCTTTTTTTTTTCTCCTTGGTCAGGCAACTGTCTGAGCTTAAGAATTTATAAGTTGGCATTAAATTTCAAAACTTATATAAGTCAAAAATATAGCCAAGATGTAAGAGTAAACAGACTAAAAAAATTTTTCTCCAAATATGACAGTATTAATATCCTTGTAAAGAATTCATCTAAACTGATTTTTAAAAGTATTAAGACTGTTAAGAGGTATTAGAAAGGAGAGGAGAAAATATGCCAACAGGCAAATAAATAGATAATTTACAAAAGATGAACCATAAACATATGGTAAGATAATTAACTGAACTACTAATCAAAGAAAAACAAATGGAAACAATGAAGTAACATTTGTTGCTTATGAAATTAGCTATATGTATAAAATAATAGCACCCAGTTCTGGGAAGACTATGGTGACAAGTTGTCCTCAATGATATGGCTAGTGGCACTAAATTAGGATAACTTTTTTTTGGTAATTTTATTTAAACTTTTTATTTTGTATTGGGATATAGCTGATTAAGAATGTTGTTATACTTTCAGGTGAACAGAGAAGAGACTCAGCCATACATATACATGTATCCATTCTCCCGCACAATAGTGGAGAAGGCAATGGCTTCCCACTCCAGTACTCTTGCCTGGAAAATCCCATGGACGGAGGAGCCTGGTGGGCTGCAGTCCATGGGGTTGCTAAGAGTTGGACACAACTGAGCGACTTCACTTCCACTTTTCACTTTGATGCACTGGAGAAGGAAATGTTAACCCACTCCAGTGTTCTTGCCTGGAGATTCCCAGGGATGGGGGAGCCTTGTGGGCTGCCATCTATGGGGTCGCACAGAGTCAGACACAACTGAAGCGACTTAGCAGTAGCAGCATTCTCCCCCAAGTCCTAAGCATAACCTTTTTGAAATGCAATTTGGCAGAATAGATCCAAAATCTAAAAAATGATCATGTCCTTTGAACCATAATTCATTACTGGAAATGTATGAGAAAATAATAATTCAAAATGCAATATGGTTATATGGAGAAGCAACAGGCAAAAAATTAAAGTCCTAGAAATGTCAGTTTCTAGGACATTAAAGGAGATGGTTACATAAAATATAACATCTAATCAAAAGAATGGTATATGCTATTTTAAAACATGTATTTGAGGTCAGGTAACAAGGAAGAAAGGCTTCCTAGGTGGCTCAGAAGATAAAAAATCTGCCTGCAATGCAGAAGACCTGGGTTCAATCCCTGAGTTGGGAAGATCCCCTGGAGTAAGAAATGGCAATCCGCTTAAGTATTCTTGCCTAGAAAATTCCACGGACAGAGGAGTGTTGTGGGCTACACACCACGAGGTCACAAAGAGTTGGACATAACTGAGCAAATAAGACACAAGCACAACAAGGAGGTAAAAACTAATAGTGTTTAAAGTGCAGGAAAAAAAGATTTAAAGTGTATGCACACTGGTGTTATAGCAGAGAAGACAAGATGGCAAAGTGAAAGAACGTGAGTGATTTCTTCTAATACAAACACCAAAATCACAACAAACTGCTGAATAACCACCAACCAACAACAACAACAAACATGCTGGAACCTTCAGAAAAAAAAAAAAAAAAGATACCTTACATCCAAAGCCAAAGAAGAAGCCACAAGAGAAGGCAGGAGGGGCACAATCACAGTAAGATAAAGTTCCATACATTCTAGGCGGCAACTATCAACTGGAAAACAGTTATACCGCAGAAGTTCTACCAGAGGAGTGAAAGTTCTGCCTCCCACATCAGGCTTCCCAGGCAACTAGATGAGGAGTCCCCAGAGAACCTAATTTTGAAGACCAGTGAGGTTTGATTGCAGGAATTCCACAGGACTAGGTGAAACAGAAACTCCACTCTTGGAGGACACACACAGAATCTTGTGCAGACCAGGACCCAAGGAAAAAAGCAAGTGACTGCACAAGAGATTGGGTCAAACATATCTGCTAATACTGCGAGGTCTCCTACAGAGGAAGGGGCAGTGGTGGCTCAATAAATGGACAAGTACACAGGCAGTGGCAGTTCTGGCAAGTACTGGCAAGTTCTGGCAAGTCCATTTGAAGGTGGCCTGAGCACTCCTGGAGGCTGCTGTTTTCTCACCAAACATGGCCCCACCCAACAGCCTGTCTCACCAAGATATGTCCCTGCTGCTGCAAAATTTCTAGGGCCCACAGCAGACTTCCCAACCTGGGGATCAGGCAAAGGGACTGAGAACCCCTAGGGAATTTGACTTGGAAAGCCAGTGGGATTTGATTACAGAACTTCCACAGGACTAGGGAAACAGACTCTTGAAGGGCGCAACAAAACCTTGTGCACACCAGATCCCAGGGGAAAGGAGCAGTGACCCCAAAAGAGACTGAGCCAGACTTGCCTGTGAGAGTCCTGGACTCTCTGGTGAAGGCGTGAGTTGACAGTGGCCTGCTTCAGGGTCAGGGGCACTGACTACAACAGTCCTCGGAGCCTTGACATGTTGGCATAAGCATTTGAAGGTGGTGGCCACTGTAGCCATTACCCCTACCATTGTTTGGCCTCAGGCCAAACTATAGGGAGGGAACACAGCCCAACCCATCAGCAGAAAATTGGATTAAAGATTTACTGAGCATGCCCTCACTCACCAGAGCAAGATCCAATTTTCCCCAAAATCAGTCCCTCCCATCAAGAAGCTTCTACAAGCTTCTTATTCTCATCCATCAGAGGGCAGACAGAATGAAAACAGCAATCACAGAAAACTAATCAACTGATCACATGGATCACAGCCTTGTCTAGCTCAATGAAACTATGAGCCATGCCATATGGGGACGCCCAAGATGGATGGGTCATGGTGGAGAGTTTTGACAAAATGTGGTCCACTGGAGAAGAGAATGTCAAACCACTTCAGTATTCTTGCCTTGAGAACCTCATGAACAGTATGAAAAGGCAAAAAGATATGACATTGAAAGATGAACTCCCCAGGTTGGTAGGTGCCCAATATGCTACTGGAGGAGAGAGTAGAAATAACTCCAGAAGGAATGAAGAGGCTGAGCCAAAGCTGAAACAACGCCCAGCTGTGGATGTGTCTGGTGGTGAAAGTAAAGTCTGATGCTATAAAGAACAGTATTGCATAGGAACCTGAAATGTTAGGTCCATGAATCAAGGTAAATTGGACATGGTCAAGCAGGAGATGGCAAGAGTGAACATCAACATCTTAGGAATCAGAGAACTAAAATGGACGTGGACAGGAATGGGGGAATTTAACTCAGATGACCATTATTTCTACTACTGTGGGCAAGAATCTCTTAGAAGAAATGGAGTGGCCCTCATAGTCAACCAGAGTCCAAAATGCAGTACCTGGATGCAATCTCAAAAACAACAGAATCATCTCTGTTCATTTCCAAGGCAAACCATTCAACATCACAGTAATCCAAGTCTATGCCCCAACCAGTAATGCTGAAGAAGCTGAAGTTGAACAGTTCTATGAAGATCTACAAGACCTTCTAGAACACCAAAAAAAGATGTCTTTTTCATCATAGGGGACTAGATGCAAAAGTAGGAAGCCAAGAGATACCTGGAGTAGCAGGCAAGTTTAACTGTGGTGTACAAAAATTAACCATGGCAAAGGCTAACAAAGTTTTGCCAAGAGAATGTACTGGAAATAGCAAACACCCTCTTCCAACAACACAAGAGATGACCCTACACGTGGACATCACCAGATGATCAATAATGAAATCAGACTGATTTTATTTTTGGCACCAAAGATGGCGAAGCTCTATACAGTCAGCAAAAACAAGACCTGGAGCTGACTGTGGCTCAGATCATGAACTTCTTATTGCCAAATTCAGACTTAAATTGAAGAAAGTAGGGAAAACCACCAGGCCATTCAGGAATGACCTAAATCAAATCCCAAATCACAAAGTGCTGCACCCAATATGCCAGCAAATTTGGAAAACTCAGCAGTGGTCACAGGACTGCAAAAGTTCAATTTTCATTCCAATCCCAAAGAAAGGCACTGCCAAAGAATGTTCAAACTACTGCACAATTGCACTCATTTCACATGCTAGCAAAATAATGCTCAAATTCTCCATGCTAGGCTTCAATAGTACATGATCCAAGAACTTCAAGATGATCAACATGGAATTAGAAAAGGCAGAAGAATCTGAGATCAAATTGCCAACATCTGTTGGATCATAGAAAAAACAAGGGAATTCCAAAAATACATCTATTTCTGCTTCATTGACTCTGCTAAAGACTTGTACTGTATCGATTACAACAAACTGTGGAAAATTCTTCAAGAGATGGGAACACCAGACCACCTTACCTGCCTCCTGTGAAACCTGTATACAGATCAAGAAGCAACAGTTAGGATCAGACATGAAACAACAGACTGGTTCCAAATTGGAAAAGGAGTGCGTCAAGGCTGTATATTGTCACCCGGCTTATTTAACTTGTATGCAGAGTACATCATGTGAAATGCTAGGCTGGATGAAGCACAAGCTGGAATCAAGATTGCTGGGAGAAATATCAATAACCTCAGATATGCAGATAATTCCATGCTATGGCAGAAAGTGAAGAGGAACTAAAGAGCCTCCTGATGAAGGTGAAAGAGGAGAGGGAAAACCTGGCTTAAAATTCAACATTCAAAAAACTAAGATCATGGCATCCGGTCCCATCACTTCATGGCAAATAGATGGGGAAACAATGGAAACAGTGACAGACTTTATATTCTTGGGCTCCATAATCACTGCAGATGGTGACTGCAGCTACAAAATTAAAAGATGTTTGCTCCTTAGAAGAAAAATCATTACTGACCTAGACAGCATATTAAAAAGCAGAGACAGTACTTTACTGACAAGGTTCATATAGTCAAAGCTATGGTTTTTCCAGTAGTCATGTATGGATCTGAGAGTTGGACCATAAAGAAGGCTGAGTGCCAAAGAACTGATGCTTTTGAACTGTGGTATTGGAGAAGATTCCTGAGAGTCCCTTGGACTGCAAGAGGATCAACCAATCAATCCTAAATGAAATCAACCCTGAATATCCATTGGAAGGACTGATGCTGTAGCTCCAATACTTGGTCCACCTGATGCAAAGAGCTGAATCATTAAAAAAGACCCTGATGCTGGGGAAGACGAAGACAGGAGGAGAGTTCAGTTCAGTTACTCAGTTATGCCCAACTCTTTGTGACCCATAGACTGCAGCATGCCAGGATTCCCTGTCCATCACTGACTGCTGGAGTTTGCTCAAACTCATGTCCATTGAGTTGGTGATGCCATCCAACCATCTCATCCTCTGTCATCCCCTTCTCCTTCTGCCTTCAATCTTTCCCAGTATCAGGGTCTTTTCCAAGAAGTCAGTTCTTCATATCAGGTGGCCAAAATATTGGAGTATCAGGTGGCCAAAGTACAGAAGGAGAAGGGGATGACAAAGGATGAGATGGCTGGATGGCATCACCAACTCAATGGACATGAGCAAGCTCCAAGAGATGGTAAAGGACAGGGAAACCTGGCATGCTACATTCTATGGGGTCACAAAGAGTCAGACATGACTGAGCGACTGGACAACAAAAACAGCCTGTAGGTTCCAGTGCTGGGATGCCTCAAGACAAACAACCAATAGGGTGGGAACACAGCCCCCACATCAGCAGACAGGCTTCAGTAAACAACTGCCTGATAAATGCACCTTCTGATGCAATCCTGCCCACCAGTGGAACAAGACCCAGCTCCACTCATGAATAGGCAGGTACCAGTCCCTCCCACCAGGAAACTTGCACAAGCCTCTTAGACAGCCTCATCCACTAAGGGGCAGACAGTGGGAGCACAAAGAACTATAATTGTGCAGCCTGCAGAACAGTAACCACAGTCACAGAAAGTCTGATAAAATGAGATGTTAGTGGAGTATATCCCAGATGAAGGGACTAGATAAAACTCGAGAAGAACAGCTAGGTTGAGATAGGTGATCTATCTCAAAAGGAATTTAGAATGATGATGATCCAAGATCTCAGAAAAAGAATGGAGGCACAGATTGAGAAGATACAAGAAATGTATAACAATGACCTAGAAAAACTAAAGAAGTTACTGAGATGAACAATACAATAACTGAAATGGAAAGTACACTATACAGAATCAATACCAGAATAACTGAGGCAGGAAAATGGATGAGTGAACTGAAGACAGAATAGTGGCATCATTTCTGTGGGGAAGAATAGAGAAAAAAGAATGAAAAGAAATGAGGACAGTCTAAGAGACCTTGGGACAACATTAAATGTACACCAACATTCACATTATAGGGGTCTCATAAGAAGAATAGAAAGAGGAAGGACTTGAGAAGATATTTGAAGAGAGAATAACTGAAAACTTTCCTAACATGGGAAAGGAAACAGTCATCCAAGTCCAAAACAGCACAGAGTCCCAGGCAGTATAAACCCAAGGAGAAAAATCACAAGACACAATGAAATTAAGAAAAATTAAAGATTAAATGTCATAAGCAATAAGGGAAAAGCAAGAAATGACATTCAAGGAAACTCCCGTAAGATTATCAGCTGATTTCTCAGCAGAAATTCTACAGGCCAGAAGGGAGTGGCAATGAAATAGTCAAAGTGATGAAAGGGGAAAAACTACAACCAAGAATATTCTACCCAGCAAGGCTCCCATTCAGATTCAAAGGAGAAAGCAAAAGATTTACAGATAAGTAAAGGCTAAGAGAATTCAGCACCACCAGACCAGCTTTACAACCAATGCTCAAGGAGCTTCTGTAAAGAGAAAGCCACAACTAAAAATAAGAAAATTATGAATGGAAAAGCTTACCAGTAAAGGCAAACATACAGTAAAAGTAGGAAATCATCTGCACACAAATACTATATCAAAGCCAGCAATTTTTGAGATGAGAAGAGCATAAATGCAGGATATTGGAAATGCATTTGAAATTAAAAGACCAGCAAGCAAAAACAGCCTTGTTTATATCTAGACTGCTATATTAAAACCTTGTGGCAAACCAAAAGTCTACGATAGATATACACACAAAAAAGAAAAAGGAATCCAAAGACAACACTAAAAGTAGTCATCAAATCATGAGAAAATAGATCAAAGGAGGAAGGGAAGAAAAAACACTTCAAAACCATTACAAAAATGGCAATAAAAATACATATCTATAACTACTTTAAATGTAAACAGATTAAATGCTCCAATTAAAAGATATAGACAGGCTGAATGGACACAAAAGCAAGACCCAGACATGTGCTATCTACACAAAACCAACTTCAGATCTAGGGGCACATATCAACTGAAAGTGAGGGGATGGGAAAATGTATTCTGTGTAAATGGAAATCAAAAGAAAGCTGGAATAGCAATACTCATAGCAGATAAAATAGATTTTAAAATAAAGATGAGATAAAGAACACTACATAATGATCAAGAGATCAATCCAAGAAGATGTAATCATATAATGGGACTTCCCTGGTGGTCCAGTGGCTAAGACTCTGCACTCAGTGCAGGGGGACTTGGTTCCATCCCTGGTTGGGAAACTAGATCCCACATGCTGCAACTGAAAGTCCAGTGTTGCAACTAAAAAACCCTGCATGCCTCAATGAAGATCGAAGACCCTGCATACTGCAACTAAGACCTGGTGCATCCAAATAAAAATAAGTTTTTAAAAAGAAGATAGAACAATTTTAAATGTATATGCATCGAACGTAGAACCACTTCAATATAAGGCAAATACTAATAGCCATAAAGGGAGAAATCAACAGTCACACAATAAAAGTGGAGAAATGTTAACACCCTATTTTCATCAGTAGAGAGATCATCCAGACAGAAAATCAATAAGGAAACACAAGCCTTAAATGACACATTAGACCAGATGAACTTAACTGCTATTTATAGGGCATTCTATCCAAAAGCAGCAGAATACACTATCTTCTCAAGTGCACATGTAACATTCTCCAGGGTCTTTGCTGGGCCACAAAGTGAGCCTCAGTAAATTAGAGAAAATTGAAATCATATCAAGCATCTTTTCCAACCACAACACTTAAGAGATATTAGAAACCAAATATCAGCACAAAAAAAAAACTGGAAAAAAAACAAAACACAAACACATGGAGGCTAAACAATATGCTAGTGAGAAACCAATCACTGAAGAAATCAAAGAATAAGTAAAAAATATCTACAAACAAATGAAAGCACTAAGATCCAAATCCTATGGCATGCAGCAAAAACAGTTCTGAGAGAAGTTTATAGCAATACAATCTTATTTCAGAAAGAAAAATCTCAAACAACCTAACCTTATACCTAAAGCAACTAGAGAAAGAAAGTAAAACCCAAGTTAGCAGAAGGAAAGAAATCATAAGGATCAGAACAGAAATAAATAGAAATGAAGAAAACAATAGAAAAGATCAATGAAACTAAAAGCTTGTTCTTTGAAAAAGTATTAACCACATCCAACTGTTACCCCATGGACTATAGCTCACTAGGCTCCTCTGTCCATAGAATTCTCCAGGTAGGAATAGTGTAGTGGGTAGCCATTCCCTTCTCCAGGGAATGTTCCTAACCTAGGAATCAAACCCAGTTCTCCCACATTGCAGGAAGATTCTTTAAAAGATTATCAAAATTGATAAGCCTTTAGCCAGACTCATCAAGAAAAAGAGGGAGAGGACTCAAGTCAATAAAATTAGAAATGAGAAAAAAGTTACAGAGGACACTACAGAATACAAAGGATCATAAGAGACTACTACAAGTAAGTATATGCCAATAAAATAGACAAACTAGAAGGAATGGACTAATTCTTAGAAAGGCACAATCTCCCAAAACTGAACCAGGAAGACTTAGAAAATATGAACAAACCAATCAGAAGCACTGAAAATGAAACTGATTTTAAAATTCACAATAAACAAAAGTTCAGATTCAAATGGCTTCCCAGGTGAATTCTATCAAACATTTAGAGAAGAGCTAATGTATATCCTTCTGAAACTATTCCAGAAAACTCCTGAGGGAGGAATATTCCCAGACTCATTCTATGAGGTCACCATCATTCTTGACACCAAAAACAAAGATATCACACAAAAAATAAAGAAATAAATAAAACTATAGGCCAATATCACTAAAGAACACAGATGTAAAAATCATCAACAAAATTCTAGGAAACTGAACCCAGCAATACATGAAAAGGATCATACTTCATGATCAAGTGGGGTTTATCCCAGGGAGGCAAATATTTTTTAATATCTGCAAATCAATCAGTGTGACACACCATATTAACAAATTCAAGAATAAAAACCATATGATCATCTCAATAAACACAGAAAAACTGTCTGACAAAGTTCCACACCCATTTATGATAAAAACTCTCCAGGAAGTGAGCATAAAGGGAACACACCTCAACATAATAAAGGACATATATGACAAACCCACAGTTAATATCATACTCAATGGTGGAAAAGCTGAAAGCATTTTCTCTAAGATCAGGAACAAGACACAGATTCCACTCTTGCCACTTTTATTCAGCATAGTTTTGGAAGTCCTAGCCATGACAATCAGAGAATAAAAATACAAGAAATCCAAATTGGAAAATAAGAAATAAAATTGTCACTGTTTGTAAATTACAGGAAACAGTGTCAGACTTTATTTTTTTGTGCTCCAAAATAACTGCAGATGCTGATTGCAGCCATTAAATTAAAAGACACTTACTCCCTGGAAGGAAAGTTATGACCAACCTAGACAGCATATTCAAAAGCAGAGACATTACTTTGCCAACAAAGGTCCATCTAGTCAAGGCTATGGTTTTTCCAGTAGTCATATATAGATGTGAGACTTGGACTGTGAAGAAAGCTGAGTGCTGAAGAATTGATGCTTTTGAACTGTGGTGTTGGAGAAGACTCTTGAGAGTCCCTTGGGCTGCAAGGAGATCCAACCAGTCCATTCTAAAGAAGATCAATCCTGGGTGTTTTTTGGAAGGACTGATGCTAAAGCTGAAACTCCAGTCCTTTGGCCACCTCATGTGAAGAGTTGACTCATTGGAAAAGACTCTGATGCTGGGAGGGATTGGGGGCAGGAGGAGAAGGGGATGACAGAGGATGAGATGGCTGGATGACATCACTGACTCAATGGCGTGAGTTTGAGTGAACTCCGGGAGTTGGTGCCAGAAGGGAGGTATGGGGTGCTGTGATTCATGGGGTTGCAAAGAGTCAGACATGAATGAGCGACTGAACTGAACTGATACATAGAAAGGGGCTTCCCAGGTGGTGCTAGTAGTAATGAACCCACTTGGCAGTGAAGGAGATGTAATAGATGTGGGTTTGATCCCTGCGTCAGGAAGATCTCCTGAAGAAGGGCATGGCAATCCACTCCAGTATCTTTGCCTGGAGAATCCCATAGACTGAGGAGCCTGGTGGGCTATAGTTCATAGGGTCGCAAAGAGTTGAACTAGACTGAAATGACTTGGCACGCACACATACACAGAAAATCCTAAGATGCTACCAGAAAACTACTAGACCTCATTAATGACTTTGGTAAAGTTGCAGGATACAAAATAAATACCCAGAAGTCTGTTGGATTTCTATAAACTACCAATGAAAGATCAGAAAGATAAATTAAAAAAACAACCCCATTTACCATTGCATCAAAAAGAGGAAAGTACTTAGGAATAAACTTACCTAATGAAGCAAAAGACCTATACTCCAAAAACTATGAGATGCTGATGAAAGAAATTGGAGATGACACAAACAGAAAGATATACTATGTTCTTGGGCTGAAGAATCAGTATTGTCAAAATGACTGTACTACCCAATGCAATCTACAGATTCAGTGCAATTCCTATCAAATTATCAATGGCATTTTTCAGAGAACAACAACAAAAAATTCTTAAAATCTGTATGAAGACACAAAAGACCTTGAATAATCAAAGTAATCTTAACAAAGAAAATAGAACTGGAGGAATCAGGTTCCATGACTTCACACTATACAGTAAAGCTACAATCATCAAAACAGTATGGTACTGGCACAAAAACAGAAATATAAATCAATTGGGAAAGGATAGAAAGCCTAGAAATAAACCCATTCACCTATGGCCCATTAAACTACAGCTAAGGAGGCAAGACTACATAATAGAGAAAAGACAGTCTCTTCAGTAAATGGTGCTGAGATAACTGGACAACTATATATAAAAGAAGAAAGTAGAACATACTTTAACACCATATGCAAAAATAAACTCAAAATAGATTAAAGACCTAAATGTACTACTGAATACTATGAAATTCTAGAGAACAATATAAGCAGAACACTCTGACATAAATCACAGCCTATCTTTTCCCATCCATCTCTTAGAGTAATGGAAATAGAAATAAAAATAAACAAACGGAACCTAATTAAAATCAACAGCTTTTGCACAACAAAGGAAACCATAAACAAAATGAAAAGACAACCCTCAGAATGTGAGAAAATATTTGCAATCAATGTGATTGACAAAATTTACAAATTGCTCATGTAGCTCAATATCAAAAAATAACCCCAAACAACCCAATCAAAAAAAAATGGGCAGAAGACCTATGGGACCTACATAGACATTTCTCCAGAGAAGTCATACAGATGGCCAACAATTATATGAAAAGATGCTCAATCTAATTATTACAGAGATGCAAATCAAAACTACAATGAGATACCACCTCATATCAGTCAGAGTGGATATCATCAAAAAGTCTACAAATAATAAAATCTGGAAAAAAGAGAATTCTTTTATGGAGAAGAGGGAACTCTTCTACACTGTTGCTGGGAATGTAAATTGGTACAGTCACTATGGAGAACAGTATGGAGACACCTTAGGAAACTAAAAATAGACTGCCAGATGACCCAGCAGTCCTAGTCCTGGGCATATATCCAGAGCAAACTCTAATTCATAATGACGCATAACTCCAGTGTTCATAGCAGCACTACTGTTTAAAATAGCCCAGACATGGAAACAACCTAAATGTCAACAGACAGAAGAATGGATAAAGAACATGCAGTACACATATACAGTGGAATATGTAATTTAAAAGAAGGAAATAATGCTATTTACAGAAATATGAATGGACCTAGGGATTATCATACTAAAAAAAAAAGTCAGACAGAGGAAGACAAATACCATATGGTATCACTTAAAAGCAGAATCTTAAAAAAAAAAAATGATACAAATGAACTTATTTACAAAATAGAAACAGACTCAGGCTTAGTGAATGAATTTAAGGTTACCAGCAGGGATTAGTTGTGGGGAAGGGATAGATTGAGAGTTTGGGATTGACATGTACACACTGCTATATTTAAAATAGAAAACCAATAAGGATCTACTGTATAGCACAGGGAACTCTGCTCAATACTCTCATAACCTAAATGGGAAGAGAATTTGATAAAGAATAGATACATGTATATGTATAACTGAATCACTCTACTGTACATGTAAGACTAACAACATTAACTATACTCCAATATAAAAGAAAAATATAATGTATATGCAAACTATGATTATACCAGTGTTTTTAAAGTTGCATACTTTAAAAAATATACCAAAGTGATAATAGTAATAGTTGTTTTAAGAAGTGAAATTATGGGTGACAACATGTATTTACTTTA
This sequence comes from Bos indicus x Bos taurus, assembly GCF_003369695.1. Classification (NCBI taxonomy): domain Eukaryota; kingdom Metazoa; phylum Chordata; class Mammalia; order Artiodactyla; family Bovidae; genus Bos; species Bos indicus x Bos taurus. The sequence goes on along the minus strand of NC_040079.1, from coordinate 63,082,303 downwards.
AATTTTTTAAATTTTTGAACACATGGTTTTACAAGATAGGCAGATAACACCACCCTTATGGCAGAAAGTGAAGAGGAATTAAAGAGTCTCTTGATGAAGGTAAAAGAGGAGAGTGAAAAAGCTGGCTTAAAACTCAGCATTCAAAAATGAATATCATGGCATCTGGTCCCATCTCTTCATGGCAAATAGATGGGGAAACAATGGAAACAGTGACAGACTTTATTTTCTTAGGCTCCAAAATCACGGTGGACGGTGACTGCAGCCATGAAATTAAAAGACACTTGCTCCTTGGAAGAAAAGCTACGACAAACCTACACAGCATATTAAAAAGCAGAGGCATTACTTTGCCTCATAGGTCCATCTAGTCAAAGTTATGGTTTTCCTAGTAGTCATGTACAGATGTGAGAGCTAGACAATTAAAAAAGCTGAGTGCTGAAGAATTGATGCTTTCCAACTATGATGCTGGAGAAGACTCACTAAGAGTCCCTTAAACAGACAGGAGATCAAACCAGGCAATCCTCAAGGAAATCAACCCTGAATATTCATATCCTGGATGCTGAAGCTCCAATACTTTGGCCACCTGAGGCGAAGAGCTGACTCATTGGAAAAGACCCTGATGTTGAGAAAGATTGAAGGCAGCAGAAGGGGATGGCAAAGGATGAGATGGTTGGATGGGATCATCGACTCAATGGACATGAGTCTGAGCAAACTCCAGGAGGTGGTGAAGGACAGGGAAGCCTGGCAAGCTGCCGTCCATGGGGTCGCAGATTTTCAGACACAATTGAGTGACTGAACAAAAAAATGTGTGTTTTTTGTTCAGTCATAAAGTTTCAAAGGAATTAGAAAAGAAGGCCAAGGAACAACTAACTTAGAGTATTATCTAGAAGTGGGAAAATCCACCAGGACCAGGAGAAGCAGGAGCAGCCCCAGGCCTGGATCTGGTCAAGTTCTTCAGTCTCCTGGAATTGAGTGGGGTAGACTGATTCCTCCTACTCAGTAATGCTGGGGACCCCTGGAAACGGAGTGTAATCAGGGCATCTGGAACGTAATTTAAAGGAGAGAATTGGTGAGAAACAGAGCTAAGAGGCAAGGGAAGGGGTACTGGCCCACAATGGAATCAGTGCTCCATGGGATTAAGAAAATGGCTAAGTGTAAGCAGAGGAGGCACAGTACCTGGGGAGGGGAGCAGGAGAGAACTGCAGACTGGAAACGGAAAGAGAGCATGTTGAGGATTATGGCTGGGAAAAGTGGCAGGCATGCAGGTGTGGGCTAACGGAGTTTCTCAAATTCTATTGTTTTTCCATGATAAAGCTTTCACAGTTTTTGTAAGATGAAAAAAATAAGAACAATATTATATCGATAACATATGTGCTCAGTCGACTCTTTGCAAGCCCATGGGCTGCAGCCCACCAGGCTCCTCTGTCCATGGAATTCTCCAGGTGAGAATACTGGAGTGGGCTGCCATGTCTTCCTCCAGGGGATCTTCCAGACCCAGGGACCGAACTGGTGTCTCCTGCATTTCCGGCATTGGCAGGTGCCTTCTTTGCCACTGCACCACCTGGGAAGCCCCATGATGTCAGTATTTTGGCTTAAATGTCCAATTGTTGTAACTTGGGGAAAACCTTCCTTTGTGTGACCTTTATCTAGGGTGTTCCAGTGTTCTGTTTTTGAACTGTTAGTGGTGGTAGATGAGGGGTTTTCCCCCAATATCTTTACTTGCACAACTAAAAGTTAAATACCCTTGTTCCTGTTCCCCATTTTCCCATTGTACTGCTTCATGAAACCTCAAAGTCTGGGGAGCAGGATAAGAGGAGTGGAGGTGGAAGTGATAGTTTATGATGAACAGTGTAGGATTCGTGATCTCCGAAGATGATGATTTAACCTGGGGGCCAAAGACCAGGCTTGATCACTCAAGAGATTTTGTATAGCGGAGTTTTATTAAAGTATAAAAAGGGACAGAGAAAGCTTCTGACATAGACATCAGAAGGGGGACAGAGAATGCCCCCCTTGCTAGTGTTAGCAAGGGAGTTATGTACTTTTTCAATTAGTTACTACAGTAAATTAAAAGACTGTCTCAAGGATCTTACTAGACCCACTCCCATAATTTGCATTTTAAAATAACAGGATTAGCCAGAAGGTTTTCAGGAAGGAGAAACTGTCCTCAAGTAGGATACATTGTTGTTATATAATCCTTAGTACAGAATTTAAAATGAGTTGCTTGTTGTGTAAACATCATATCCAGGCTTAAAGAGAGAAATGTTTTATGTGACTAAGACTAAGCAAAGTAGAGGGAAAAAAAGATGTTTGTCTTTTCCTCCTCCTTGACAATTCCAGACCCCTTTCTCCTCCTTGAGAATTCCAGACCCCTTTCTCCTCCTAAAGGACCCCAGACTTCTTAACAACCTGCCTAGGAACTGACTCTCTCAGAAGCCCAGCTCTCTGAATGGAGCATCACATGGGTGTAGGTAGGGGCCCAGGGCCTGGAGATTCCATTACTCTTGATGAAAAAAAGATGGGACAGATGCAGAAACTACCTTTAATTCTCCTAATCCAAGAGTCTAAAGGATGAACTAGAGATTATCATTCTAAGAGCAGTCAGAAAGAGAAAGATAAATACCATATGATAATCACTTTTATGTGGAATATAAAATAGGACACAAATGAACCTATCTATGAAACAGAAACAGAATCACAGACACAGAGAACAGGCTGAAAGTTGCCAAGGAGGGAGGGAGGGAATGGAGTGAGATGACGGGGTTAGCAGATGTAGGCTTTTATTATAGAATGGATAAACAAGGTACTACTGTATAGCATAGAAAACTATATTCAATATCTGAAGATAAATCAAAATGGAAAAGAATATTTAAAGAATGTATATATAACAGAATCACTTTACCATATAGCAGAGATAAACACAACATTGTAAATCAACTATACTTCAATTTTAAAAATTAAAAAATAGAGTCAAAATGTACAGAAATGAGCTGATTAGTTATCACTTTAGCCTCACATATTTGAGGAGATGTAGTTTCTTAATAGTAATTTTATGTCATGTAGTAAGTTTCAAACTGGTTTACTCCTTCCTCTCTATTTCATCATGTTTAGCTGTGATTTCAAAGCCTTTCTAGGCTAAGCCTGGGGTTCATTTTGAACCCTGAGTACTTGACTGCTACAGAATCCCAGTCAAAAGTAGTTGAGTAACCTGGTGAATGGAGAAGGCAATGGCAACCCACTCCAGTACTCTTGCCTGGAAAATCCCATGGATGGAGGAGCCTGGTGGGCTGAAGTCCATGGGGTCGCGACTGAGTGACTTCACTTTGACGCACTGGAGAAGGAAATGGCAACCCACTCCAGTGTTCTTGCCTGGAGAATCCCAGGGACAGCAGAGCCTGGTGCGCTGCCGTCTATGGGGTCGCACAGAGTCAGACACGACTGAAGCGACTTAGCAGCAGCGGCAGTAACCTGGTGAGTGGGTAATGGCTGCCAGAGACTGATTTAGTTTTTCTCCCATATTCCTGTTACTGCCTTTGAAAGAACATTCTTATATTCCTTAAACTGGTGGAAGACTGTTATTCGGAAAATTTGTTCAAGTCAGATGCATAAAATATTAAGAACATAGTGCTAAAAAAACTAATGGGCTGAAGGGTGGAGGCTGGGTGGCAACAGAAAGTATGCATTTATTTGAACGTTGAAATGGTCCTTGACCTCCTATATGACTCTTAGCAATGCCAACCAGCTATCTCAGGCAAGATCATCCACTCATTACCACCCATGAATGACACTGAGTAGGGAGCTGCTAAGTCACGTCAGTCGTGTCTGACTCTGTGCAACCCCATAGATGGCAGCCCACCAGGCTCACCCGTCCCTGGGATTTTCCAGGCAAGAACACTGGAGTGGGTTGCCATTTCCTTCTCCAATGCATGAAAGTGAAAAGTGAAAGTGAAGTCGCTCAGTCGTGTCCAACCCTCATGGACTGCAGCCTACCAGGCTCCTCCATCCATGAGAGTTTCCAGGCAAGAGTACTGGAGTGGGTTGCCAGTGCCTTCTCTGGAGTAGAGAGCACCTCCAGCTATATTTAATGAGTGTGGAAGGCAGTTAGGTCTTCCCAGGTGGTAAAGAACTCGCCTGCCAATGCAGGAGATGTAAGAGATTTAGTTGATCCTGAGGTCGGGAAGATGCCCTAGAGGAGAGCTTGGCAACCTGCTCCAGTATTCTTGCCTGGACAATCCCATAGACAGAGGAGTCTGGTGGGCTTTGGTCCATAGGGTCGCAGAGTCGGACATGACTGAAGCCACTTAATACGCAGCAGTTAATTATCTCACTTGGTCCTTTATGAGGGATGGAAAACATTAGCAGAATGGGGCCCATGTCCCTCCCTTCCCCCTAGCAGTTTCATGATCAAGATTAGATTTATTGGGGTGATTAAAAATATTTACTGAGGGCCTACTAAGAGCACAAACTTCTAGACATACAAGAAAATATAATCATACCCATTTTCTAGGAATTTACTAAGAAAAAAATGGAGGTATTTATATTAACTAGTAAAAAAAAAAAATCACAAGTGCCATGAAGAGCATGAACGAGTGATTAATCACCAAATGAGTGACACAGCCCATAAATGCAGACTTTACATGATACACATCCCATTCAAAACATAGCTTCAGAACTTACAGTTACCATCGGGGAGGGTTGAGGGGAAGAGATAGTTAGGGAGTTTGAGATCAATGTGTACACACTGCTATATTTAAAATGGATAACCAACAAGGACCTACTGTGTAGCACCTGGAACTCTGCTCAATGTTATGTGGCAGCCTGAATGGGAGAGGCATTTGGAGGAGAATGGATACCTGGATGTGTATGGCTGAATCACTTTGCTGTGCACCTGTAAGGTCACAGCATTGTTAATCAGCTATACTCCAATATAAAATACAAAATTAAGAACAAACAAAAAGCATAGGTTCAAATACCCTGTTTCTCCTGCTGTTGGGTTTGATTTATTTTCATGAAAACACTGGAATTAAGCTTGTCTGGGGCTGATGATCCTGATCTGTGTTGTGTTTCCTTATTCCTAGACAAAGGTAATCAGCCTGATGACATGAATCTGACATGTTCGATGTGAGGCAGTGATACATCCAAGTGTGGTCCTGGGGACAAAGAAAATAACAAAACTGTTTCTAGCTTGTAGGAGTCTCTACCCTGATGGGAAGGAAGAGAAATATACCAATACTTAAACACAGGGTGATCCTGCTATTGGACAAATAACTACCAACACACTCTAAAATTCTCCTTGATCCAGAAATTGAACTTCTAAAAGTTTAAGAAAATGCCCTTATCATAAATATACACAAATATTTATAGTATATAATTATACTATATTTATAATAATATTTATAATATATATTTATCAGTATAATCATACTGATCATAATAAAAAACTATCATCATAAACAACACTGATCATAAGAAAAAATACTGAGATATTCAATGAATAACACTGATCATAATAAAGAATCGGAGATATTCTAAATGGCTAACAGTACGGAATAGCTTTAATAAAATATGTATACACTAATTCTCTGCAGCTATTAAAATTATGTATGCATATTTTTGACATGGTAATATATTTGCAGCACTGCTAACTCAAAAACTTTATCATAGAAAAAAATTTAAGTATAATACTCTATATAAACCCATTATCAAATAATTATTTATATATAAAACACTTAGAAATGTAGTCTAGGTATATGCCCAAAAGTTAATATTGACTAAATCTTGGTAGAAGAATTTTAGGTTTGGGTTTTTCTTTTTTCTTATATGTATTTTCAATTTATCTATGGTTAATTTACTTCTATAAAACACAACTAGCTAAAATGATGAATAAAAAATAAGGGATGATAAGGATCATAAAAGAATCATGAGGAGGCTGTTATGGTAGTGTTCAGGCATTTATCTTAGAGTGAGGGGTTCTAGGGTAAAGTGGAACAGAAGAGAACACAGAGTTGGGCTCTCCCTTATTCAAAGACTTGAAAAACCACCAAGGCTGACATGGCAGGGAAAAGACATTCCAGGGAGAGAAACTTACACAAGCAGAGACCTGGGAGCAAGCAAGAGTGTTCAGGGGATGGTGAGTGGGCTCTGATTGTAGGAGCATCTGGAAACTGAGCGTAGAGAAATGGAGCTAAAGAGGTGGGCAAGGACAAAGTCACAAAAAGCATGGTTTGCCATGCCAGGCATCTAGGACTTTTTTCTAGAGGTTTAAAGGAGCCTCTAACAGATTTTAAGCAGGACAAAAGCATGTTCAGACCTATGTTTTAGAAAAATTGTTGTGCCAGTTTACAGGGTTGAGGAGAATAGACTGGGAGAAGCAAAGAATGGAGGAGGCAGAAAGACCAGCTAGGGGTTCCTATTGGGGTTTTCAGTAAGGACAATCTGACTAAAGCCAGAAAAGTGGAGAAACAGGAAGGACAAAAGTCTGTCTGTAACAGAAATAATAGGATGCATCTGGGAGAGAAATAGTTGGCCTATAGGGTAGGTAACCTGTAGGGAAGCTGACCTATAAGATAGGATTCCCAAGTGGCTCAGACAGTAAAGAATCTGCCTGCAATGTGGGAGACCCAGGTTCAATCCCTGGGTTAGGAAGATGCCCTGGAGAAGGGAAAGGCAATCCACTCCAATATTCTTGCCTGGAGAATTCCATGGACAGAGGAGCCTGGCGGGCCACAGTCTATGGGGTCACAAAGAGATGGACTTGACTGAGCCCCTGACACATACACACATAGGGTAGGTGAAGATGTTTTTGAAGATAGGAAGGGATTCAGAGGGTAGATAAAGAGGGGGATGTCTCTTCATTTCAGACTCTTGATGATGACTTGAACAGTTTTGTTTTTTTAAAGAGATGTAGTAAGAATTTATAGAACTCACTACTAGTGGTCCTGTTTTATCCATGTAGCAGAAGGAGAATTATTTGCTGAGAGAAAGGACATCACTAAACACTTATATGTGTGTTACTTAACACATGTAAGAATTATCAGGTAGTGGAGGGCCCACTGAGATTAGAAATCATGATTTTGTGATGGCATCAATTGGTGTAATTTTATAACTTTCTCCAGGAGTACTTAGTGCTCAAGGCCTAACTCCCAGGAGGGCAGATGAAAGTTGCCTTCATATTAGTTCATCATAGTTGAACTATGGGGTAAAGTGGGGCATGAAAGACCAAAGATACACAAAAAGCAATGGATCAACTAGGGTGGGTCAGACAGGGAAAGGAGTGAAACTTGTGAGGGTCTAACAGACTTGGAGGAATGTGACTAGAAGTTTGGATAAAGCCAAAGAAGAGATGTTGGAAGGAGTGAGAGCTGGAAGAAGTGTTGGGTCAAGAGTAGGGTATTGGGGATTATTTCAGAGAAGTTCTGGGGGATCAGCAGTCCATAGGGTACAGTGGAAGTGAGTGGTTGATGTTAAAGGAAAGTGAAAGTAAAAATACAGCACAGAATATAATCCTAATGTTTATGTAGATTGGTCTGATGGTCATTGATGCATTCTTCTTTGGAATATTTTAACTGTTCTATTATTTGTAGGTTAATATAAATTTCTACCCCCAATATACTATTGCTTATGTCTTTGTGTTGTAAAGTGTTAGTCACTCAGTCTTGTCTGACTCTTTGCAACTCATTGACTGTAGGCTCCTCTCTCCATGGAATTCTTCAGGCAAGAATACTGGAGTGAGTTGCCATTTACTATTCCAGCTCATGTCTTTAGAGATGTTTTATTTTCCATTAGTCAAAGCACTGAATTATTCCTCCTGTTCTATAGACTCAATTTCTGCAGGGTGGGGGTGAGGGGGGCCTCCCAGATGGCTCATGGTAAAGAATCCGCCTGCCAGTGCAGGAGATATAAGAGATGTGGGTTCCATTCCTGATTCAGAAAGATCCCCTGGAGGAGGAAATGGCAACCCACTCCAGTACTCTTGCTCAGAGAATCCAATGGGCAGAGAAGCCTGGTGGGCTACAATCCATAGGGTCACAAAGAGTTGGACATGACTAAAGAAACTTAGCAGGCAAGCTCAAGCAGGGGGTGACGAGGGGATGAGGTGGAGTCTCCTAGTTCACTCACTGACCCACACTGTAAAGTAGCCTTCTCCAGACTTTAACCTACATTTGGGAGGTTTCAGTGTTATACCTCGATTGATTCATCACAAGAAGCTTTGGACTCCAAGATCCCTGTTTGATATTACTCAAAAATTCTTCTTCAGTAGAAAGGAGCCAAGTTTTCCAACATTTCTATCTCCAAGGAACTGACAGTGAATTAAATGAACATTTATTGAATCAAACCCATGGAGATGCAACCTCAGAGATATTGTTCTTCATGAACTTGTCCTAAATGAGCCCCTTCATCCGTATTTTTAGCTTCTAGGTGGCAATTTGGATGTTCCCTGTACCATCTTTTCTTGAGCTATTCTTCATGCTCCAGCACTTTTTCACTGACTAGTCATCACTTCAAATATGACTCCCCCAAATGCTGATATTCTACTAGAAAGAGCAACAAAAAGATGAAAATGTTTGTTTCCTTATTTTAAAACAAATGAAAAAAAGAGACATCATTTTAGTGCCTTGGGAACACCATCAGATATATTGATTCCAACAACATCTGGTCAACCACACATATGCATTAAAACCAGGTGGTGGGGACTTCCCTGGTGGTTCAGTGGTTAAGAGTCCACCTGCCAATGAAGGAGACATGGGTTTGATCCCTGATTCGGGAAGATTCCACATGCCTCAAGGTAGTTAAGCCTGTGCATCACAACTACTGAGTCCATGCTTTAGGGCCTGTGCTATGCAACAAGAGAAGCCTCCAAAATGAGAAGCTCGTGTGCTGCAACTAAAGAGTAGCCCTGCTTGCCACAACTGGAGAAAGCCCGAGTGTAGCAATGAAGACCCAGCACAGTCAAAATTAAATAAAATGAATAAAATAAAATAAACTGCTTTTTTAAAAAAAACAAAACAGGTTGTGGGGCCCATCAGGCTTGAGTGGATCCTGAGTAGCAAAGATAGCCACAAAAGGCCTCAAAGACTGGACTTTACATTAAGCCACTTTCCTATTTTCTGCTATGAGTGGTGTCCAGGTCATCTGTGTCACATTTGGAATTACGAGCTTAAATGCTGAGATCATTTTTCCCCCCATGGAACTACAGTCATAAATCATGGTGTTAATCAGACAAAGCAGTGGCTGGAAAGAATTAAAGACTCCTATTTTCCTTATCAATTACAACCAGACCACACTCCCTGAGTCTGTTCAGAAGACAGACTCTGAAAAGAAAGCCCCGTCATTACTTTGACCTGTTTCCTGGCCTTAGTGACTTATTATCCATTCATTTACCAATTATTAGGAGCCTAATACATGTTCATAAATGTGCATATTAATACAAACAATTTCAGGATGTTTTAATAACAAAAAATGTTAGCTTAAAAGCAATTAATTACCCCTAGTGGCTGCTAAAATACAAACTAATATAAATTGAATGCTTTCTACAACCTGGACACTGTGCCAAGCATGTTTCATCACCATTATCCGTATGAGAAAATAAAGCACAGAAGAGCGAAATTATTTACTCAAAGTCTCAAAACCAATACACAACAAAGCTTCAGTTTTTAACCAAGATAGTTTCCATGCTCTCGACTCTAAAGTTTAATTGCTTTTTCCCTCTAAAGAACAGACAGGAAGAGGTTTCTTGTTCAACAAGACATTCCTCTCTGCGCTTTATTGCAACAGATTGAGCTGTGAAAAAAACTGGTAAACTCTCACACTTTAGCTGTCTCCTGATTTGGTGGACATTGCTGAACTAGTATCCATTTTTTCCTTCTTCCTTGAGGGCTAGAACTTGTTTGTCTTAGCTGAACTCATGGCAAAGACTTTTTCCAGCCTTCTTTTCAACCAGGAGTGGCCATGTGACTAAATTCAGGCCAATGGGATATGATCATAAATGATGTATGCAAATTCTGAGGCAACTCTAATGTAAAGACAAGCTGTTGAAACATGTATATTATCCTATGTGAAATAGATCATCAGTCCAGGTTTGATGCATGAGACAGGGCGCTCAGGGATGGTGCACTGGGACGACCCTGAGGGATGGGATGGGGAGGGAGGTGGGAGGGGGCTTCAGGATGGAGGACAAATATTCACCCAAGGCTGATTCATGTCAATGTATGGCAAAACCCACTACAATATTGTAAAGTAATTAGCCTCCAATTAAAATAAATAAATAAAATAAATAAATACAAGCTGTTTGCCCTGGTCCACAGCCTTTCCTCCTTACTGCCAGTTGGAAATGGGATGAACTACAGCAGGGGCCTTGGGCCTGGAGATGGAAACCACACACTGAGAGCAAAGATTACTAGCCATGGAGTAGAGCCATTTACCCATCCGTGAACATTTGGATTATTATGTGGGGAGAAAAGGGAAAAAAAATCAAACTTAATCCACAGAATTTAAGCAGCTTAGACTAAACCCTAACTAACACATGTAGAATTTAAATTAGAGAATCGATAAAAGTGTGTCAGTAAAATTAAATTGTGTTTGCCAAGGGCTTCTTGTTGGATTTTTATACTGCAGCAAGCAGCCATAGGTAGAATGGGATAAATCAAAGCAGATGCTTAGCATATTTTTACATATACAGGAAAGATTATTTTCAATGAGTCTCTTTAAGTGTGTGTGCATGGGCTGAAAATACTTTAGCTCCAGGAATATATGATGCCTTAAAAATACTTTTGAAGATTACATTCTCCCCTCAAAATCTAGGCTGATTTAATTCATACCTCAAACCATCTAGACCAAACATACAGTTAAAAGTGATGGCAAAGCAGATATTTCTATGTGAATTTGACTTGATATTGAATTTTTGTCACTTAGTCAAGAAGATGTTATCTAAAACATTCTTTTAAAGTAGACACAAAAAATTTAACAAGTTTATGTAGTGTATTTTCTGTTTGGAGAGAAATAACAAACTAGAAACCAATCTCCATTCCCAACTGGAGGATGCCTCCACTGTGGGTAGTATTGGTAGGAGGCAGTGCTCGATTTTCCATCATATAAGCCAACAGTGGTAGACCTTATTTCTTTATGCTCCCCAGCAGAAAGAGGCCTGGATAGATCACCTCAGGATTTTGAGTCTTGCTCTAGTGATGTAAAGACAAAGGATCAATTTAGAATTCAGTTCAGGCTTCCTCTCAAGTGGCCCAATCTACTAATCACATCCCAGGCCCCAACCCGTCCCTGTGTTCTCTAACTTCCCAGCACTGATAAACAATGTTTTAAATCTCTTTCCTGAACATTCCTTTAACTCCCTGTCTTAACTGAAAAATGACACCTCTGAGATCATCTCCCTTCTAAGTTGCAGCTCTCTCAAGCGGAGACTGTTTTCTCTTATACCCCATGGACTTCAAAACAATGAGTTGGCTTATGAGTTCTCCATAGTCCTTCACAATTTAGTTCAGGAGCCCAACCACAACCTTTTACAAACCCTCCAAGGTCACAAATCACTTCTTTGTTGCCAAACCTGTGGATATTTCTTTGTCTTCACTTTACCTGATCTCTCCCAGCAGGCAAAATACAGTTGACCATGACACTTAAAGCAGGAGCATCTAAATTAAAAATAAACTTGGACTTTATCAAAATTAAAAACTTTATGCTTCAAAGGGCATCACTAAGAAAGTGAAAAGACAGCCCACAGAATGAGAGAAAATATTTGCAAATCATATGTTTGGTAAGGGACTTGTATCCAGAATATATAAAGAATTCTTACAACTCAATTATAAGAGACAGATACTCCAATTAAAAATCTAGCAAGGGGGATGTCCCTGATGGTGCACTGGTTAAGACTTTGCCTTTCAGTACAAGGAGTGGTTCCAAATCGGGAAAGGAGTATGTCAAGGCTGTATATTGTCACCCTGCTTATTTAACTAATATGCAGAGTACATCATGAGAAATGCTGGACTGGAAGAACCACAAGCTGGAATCAAGATTGCTGGGAGAAATATCAATAACCTCAGATATGCAGATGACACCACCCTTATTGCAGAAAGCAAAGAAGAACTAAAGAGCCTCTTGATGAAAGTGAAAGAGGAGAGTGAAAAAGTTGGCTTAAAACTCAACATTCAGAAAACTAAGATCATGGCATCCGGTCCCATCACTTCATGGGAAATAGATGGGGAAACAGTGGCAGACTTTATTTTCTTGGGCTCCAAAATCACTGCAAATGGTGACTGCAGCCATGAAATTAAAAGATGCTTACTCTTTGCAAGGAAAGCTATGACCAACCTAGACAGCATATTAAAAAGCAGAGACATTACTTTGCCGACATAGGTCCATCTAGTCAAAGCTATGGTTTTCTCAGTAGTCATGTATGGATGTGAGAATTGGACTATAAAGAAAGCTGAGTGCCGAAGAATTGATGCTTTTGAACTGTGGTGTTGGAGAAGACTCTTGAGAGTCCCTTGGACAGCAAGGAGATCCAACCCATCCATCCTAAAGGAAATTAGCCCTGAATATTCATTGGAAGGACTGATGCTGAAGCTGAAACTGTAATACTCTGGCCATCTCATGTGAAGAACTGACTCATTGGAAAAGACCCTGATGCTGGTAAAGATTGAAGGTGGGAGGAGAAGGGGACGACAGAGGGTGAGATGGTTGGATGGTATCCCTGACTCAATGGACATGAGTTTGAGTAAGCTCCGGGAGTTGGTGATGGACAGGCAAGCTTGGCGTGCTGCAAAGAATCGGACACGACTGAGTGACTGAACTGAACTAAACGAGGAGTGTGGGTTCTATCCCTGATCAGGGAGGTAAGATCCCACATGCCTCTTGGCCAAAAAAAAAAAACAAAACATAAAAAGAAGCAGTATTGTAACAAATTCAATAAAGACTTAAAAAACTATCTAGCACAGGATTTCTCCAAAGAAAACTGACAAATGACCAATTAGCACATGAAAAGATACCCAACATACATAATCCTCAGAGAAATGCAAATCAAACCTTCACATAGACTAGAAAAGCCATAATCAAAATGATGGACAATAACAAATGCTGATGAGGATGTGGAGAAATTTGGGCCCTCATTCATTTCTGCTGGAGAGAGTAAAATACTATAAATATAAAATAGTGAAACCATTTTGGAAAACAATCTAGCCATTCCTCAAAGAGTTAAACTAGAGCTACTGTATGACTTAGCAATTCCACTTCCAAATATATGCAAGAGGTCTGAAGACATATATGCACACAAAAACTTCTATATTAATGATCCTAGCAGCATTATTCATAATAGCCAAAAAGTCAAACAACTCAAATGTTCATCAACTGATGAATAACAGATAAACAAAATGTGGTATATTTATATGATAAAATATTATTTGGCAATAAACAAGAATAAGGTATTGATAATGCTACACAACTTGATGAATCTTGAAAACATATGTGCATGAAGCTAATCACAAATGGTAACATATTTTATGATTCCACTGACATAGAATATCCAGATTAGGCCCATTCAGGTTTTAAGGGGACCAAAATATTCTGGAATTAGTGGTAATAGATGGTTAGGGTTTCCCAGGAGGCTCAGTGGCAAAGAATCTGCCCGCCTGTAGGAGACACGAGTTTGATCCTCAGGTTGGAAAGATCCCCTAGAGAAGGAAATGGCAACCCATTCCAGGATCCTTACCTGGGAAATCCCATGGACAGAGGAGTCTGGTGGGGTCCATGGGGTTGCAAATGAGTCGGACAGAACTTAGTGACTAAAACAACAAACAATAGATGCTTAAGTCACTGAGCTGTATACTTTAAAAGTGTAAACTTCATGGTATGTGAATTATTTCTCAATAAAGTTGTTGCTTAAAAGACCCTCAGTTGACCACACCAGCCCTCTTGAAGTACTCTGGCTCCCAGAATACCACACCGTCCTAGTTTTCTCTGTGAAGCTCCTTTTTCTCAGTCTCCTTTTCATTCCTTTCACCCTCTGCCAGGCCCTCTAGAATGAGTTTTCAAGCTTATCATAAGTTCTCTTCTCTCTCCTTCCTCTCCCCCTAGAAAATCCTCTCCCCATCCCCATGGTTTCATGCAGTGCCATTAGGCTAACATCATTCCTTCTCCAATTTCACAACTGCTTGATCAAATAGCTTACTTGAAATCTCTTCTTGAATATCTTAGAAGCATCTTAGGTTTAGTTTCACCCCAAAACTGAACCCTTAAGTACACAAAGTACACACACTATATTGGGAGCAAAACTATAGCTTAGGAGAGCTGCTAGGAGTTCGAGTGGATGATCATTTGAGGGAGGAAATAAAGGGATGCTCCATAGAAATGGGCAAGCTGTAGACAGGAGGCATTCCAAAGTCGATTTGTGCCCTTGAAATCCTTAACTTGTACCTGGGATGAGTGATGCATTGAGAGTATATGTGAATCCAGATAACATGCAGCCATCACCACTCTGTGTCCATAAAACATACAATAAAGACACAATCCCTCCTACCCACAGGAAAGAGACAAAGAAATGTGCAGAAAGTCTTATGGCAAACAAAATCAGAATGGTCCAAGTCCAGCATTTGTCTGCAAGCAAGGTCTCGTGACCTAACTGTGTGCTATAACTTGAGTGTCCAGGAAACAACCTCTGAGAAAGAGATTTTGGTACAGGATTTTATTGAGGAACTCAGGAACACAGTAATAAGGAGTAAGGAAAGCAAGATGAGACAGAGGGAGAAGTTGAACGAAGATGCTCCTGCCAAAGACCCTGACCTAATCCCACTGGGAACTCTGGAGCAGAGGTTATGTAACAGAGCGAGGCATTTCCCTTTGACCAAGTGCAGTTCCTGGGGAAAGAGAGAGGACACATCTGTGAGTCAACTCTCCCCAACTCCTAGGGCTGGGGAAAGGAACAGCTCGGTCCTGAAAAGGATTCAAATTGGGTACGACAGGACCACTACTCTGCCTGTTTACTTGTCTCACTGCCGTTAATATACCCTGTCATCAGCCACCACAACAAAGAAAGCCCTTCAAGCCTCAGAATTCTTTGATGTGCAGGATTTATTGACTGGATAGAAGAGAAAGGGGCTTCATTTACTCCCTTGGTTTTGGGCTAGAAGGGAATTGTTTAGATTTCCACCAACTGATTTTGGAAAATTGTTTTCTGGTTAGGCGGCCATAAACAGGTTGAGAGGTATGGAACCACAGACTATACAGAGAGATAAATTGTAAGGTCTGTGCAGGGCTGCTTGAAAGGGCCTCCACTGAAAAGGGTTAACATTTCATAGGCAATGGATGAAATGCTCTACCCAGGAAGAGAAATGACAGCAGATGGTGAGGTCAGCTTGTTAGCTATATTTATCTAATTAAAGGCTTTATACACATTGTCAGGTAAAAATCAGCTGTCAAAAAGTCCACCTGGTCATAATGGATCCTCATTAATAAGTCTGTTCTAGCCACTGCTGCCAAATCTTTGTTATGATCACATAATCTCAATTAATTAAGAAAACAACTCAAATAACAGAGCTTGGCATTACGTCCCCCCAACAGGAGTGAAGTGATGCCTGACAGCAGGGAGGGGGATGGGAATGGGATGGAAAATGCTTGTCAAATAGATATATTTTGATTCTACAGTCAGGTACCATTATAAATCAGAGCGCTATGGTCAAACTTCTCTGTTGGGACTGAATTTGATTTTGATATGCATTGTGGGTACAGCAAAATATTGATGAAAACAAATGAGTCTGGAATTTCTATTTGCCCTTTGAAACCAAATTCAGTTTGGGGCATTGTCTTGACCTTTATTTTAGATAACTTCACCTAAAATATCAATTTGCATTAAATCTATTGAGTAAAATTAGCCTTACTTGCTAAGAGAGAAAGCTTGATATCTGGTCTCTCTTCAGAGAAGCAAGGAAGACTGATTAAGAATTTTCATTTGAAAGGAATTCCAAGAGCCAAAGGAATGCATTTCATCAGTTCTGGTGAAATTCAACCCTTTGGTATGGCTTGTCTACCCTCTTACATGCATTTCAAAAGTAATTTATTAGTGCAATAGAGCAAAACCAGAACATATGCATTTTTTCCCTGTTCATTCTGCCAATGCTGTGGACTTTATAGTTGCTTATATAACACATACCCTAATATTTTAAATACATATTGGTATATTTTTTTAATTATGTCTATTACAATGTCCATTTTTTCAGGAGTACACCAACAAATTTTTTCTTAAAAACTAGGCAGTTGTGACAAAGTGGAGAGACATTAATACAAACTAACGTGGGAGTTGCACCTATCCATTAATCCATTAATACACCATCCACCAGAATTTTCAGACATCAGGAACTAAAAAGAAGAAAGAAACAGGAGATCATATAAGGGTAATATGCCTAGAAACATGATCCAGTTTCTAAGATGGGCAAAACTTCCTTTGAAGTCAAATACAGTTCTACTTACCTAAGAAGTAAAGTATTTAGTTCCCAAATAATATTATATGAAATAATGTTAGCTTAAATTATCTCTCAGCAAGCAGGAAGTAGATACGCCTATAATTGGCTTTGTCATATAAAAAGAAAATCACATCAACTCAGACCTTCGAGCTCTGTAGATTATATTTTCTTGTAAAGCAAATTTCTCAGCCTCTGGGCCTGTTTTAACCCCATTGGGATAGTTTGATATTCCCAATGAAAATTTCACTAAGAAGTGATGGATGACTTTAAGTAAAATATTGAAGTTTATCTAATACTTTCCAAAAATGACTTCAAAAATATAATATACTCAACAATTATTCTTCTTGCTTTTAAACTATATTTTTTTGGTCATTATGTGGGAACAAACTTGAAACATTCAAGGAAGTAGCTTAGCTCTATCATATTTAACCAAAAATTAATGTTGTATATTAGGAACTGCATATTGAACTGTTGACTTTTTCTTTTCTATAAGTGGGATATTTAGGAGAAAATTAAAATAGATCTCTGACATTACTGAGTTTAAAAATCACAAACTTGACTTGTTAATAGTGACCTTGGAAGCCTGTGATATTCTACATTGGAGCTTTGCTAGACAGTTTTTTTCCATTGAAGTGTAGTTGATTACAATGTTGTGCTAACTTCTGCTGTACAGCAAAGTGATTCAATTATATATATATACACATTCTTTTTCATATTCTTTTCCATTATAGTTTATCACAGGATATTGAATATGGTTTTCTATGCTATACAGTAGGAACTTGTTTATCCAACCTATATATATACTTCCCCCAGTGACTCAGTGATAAAGAATCTGCCTGCAATGCAGGAGCCACAGGTGATGTGGGTTCAATCCTTAGATCTGGAAAATCCCCTGGAGAAGGGTATGGTAACCCACTCCAGTATTATTACCTGGAGAATCCCATGGACAGAGAGCAGGCTATAGTCCATAGGGCTGCAAAGAGCTGGACATGACTGAAGTGACTTAGCACATACACACCAACACACACATGTATATACTAGTTTGTATCTGCTAACTCCAAGCTCCTAATCCAACCCTCCCCACCTTGGCAACCATAAGTCTTCTCTATGACTGAGACACAAATTTGAATTCCATAAATTTCCAGTTACGTAGTTAATATATGAGCCTAGTTCACTCCATACAGAATCCCTATCTCAGATCAACTTTTTTGTTGTCTATAAAATTGTAATTATATCCTATATAGTTAATCTAAATTTAACATTTATTTAGCAGTTACTATGTATCAAGTACTGTGATAAAACCTATCATTTAGGTATCTGCTCTGTTCATTAACTGCTGTATTCTCTGAGATATAACTTCTATCTATAGAGACAAACCCCAGACCACATATATACCACACACTGATGAGCATCCAGAGCAGGTATGGACACCTGACCAAGCTCAGCCAATCAAAACCCTTTGTCAAGGAAGCAACAATATACAATGGATTAAAGACAATCTCTTCAACAAGTGGTGCTGGGAAATCTGGTCAACCACTTGTAAAAGAATGAAACTAGAACACTTTCTAACACCATACACAAAAATAAACTCAAAATGGATTAAAGATCTAAACATAAGACCAGAAACTATAAAACTCCTGGAGGAGAACATAGGCAAAACACTCTCTGACATACATCACAGCAGGATCCTCTATGACCCACCTCCCAGAATATTGGAAATAAAAGCAAAAATAAACAAATGGGACCTAATTAACCTTAAAAGTTTCTGCACATCAAAGGAAACTATTAGCAAGGTGAAAAGACAGCCTTCAGAATGGGAGAAAATAATAGCAAATGAAGCAACTGACAAAAAACTAATCTCAAAAATATACAAGCAACTCCTACAGCTCAATTCCAGAAAAATAAATGACCCAATCAAAAAATGGGCCAAAGAACTAAACAGACATTTCTCCAAAAAAGACATACAGATGGCTAACACACACATGAAAAGATGCTCAACATCACTCATTATCAGAGAAATGCAAATCAAAACCACTATGAGGTACCATTTCACACCAGTCAGAATGGCTGTGATCCAAAAGTCTACAAATAATAAATGCTGGAGAGGGTGTGGAGAAAAGGGAACCCTCTTACACTGTTGGTGGGAATGCAAACTAGTTCAGGCACTATGGAGAACAGTGTGGAGATGCCTTAAAACACTGGAAATAGAACTGCCTTATGATCCAGCAATCCCACTGCTGGGCATACACACTGAGGAAACCAGAAGGGAAAGAAACACGTGTACCCCAATGTTCATTGTAGCACTGTTTATAATAGCCAGGACATGGAAGCAACCTAGATGTCCATCAGCAGATGAATGGATAAGAAAGCAGTGGTACATATACACAATGGAGTATTACTCAGCCATTAAAAAGAATACATTTGAATCAGTTCTAATGAGGTGGATGAAACTGGAGCCTATTATACAGAGTGAAGTAAGCCAGAAAGAAAAACACCAATACAGTATACTAACGCATATATATGGAATTTAGAAAGATGGTAACAATAACCCTGTGTACGAGACAGCAAAAGTGACGCTGATGTATGGAACAGTCTTATGGACTCTGTGGGAGAGGGAGAGGGTGGGAAGATTTGGGAGAATGGCATTGAAACATGTAAAATATCATGTATGAAACGAGATGCCAGTCCAGGTTCGATGCACAATACTGGATGCTTGGGGCTGGTGCACTGGGACGACCCAGAGGGATGGTATGGGGAGGGAGGAGGGAGGAGAGTTCAGGATGGGGAACACATGTATGCCTATGGCAGATTCATTTTGATGTTTGGCAAAACTAATACAATTATGTAAAGTTTAAAAATAAAATAAAATTTAAAAAAAAAAAGAAAAAAAAAAAGCCCTTTGTCAGAAGTTTAGAAATCTGGGCATGGCTTTAAGCCTGCATATAGACCTTTGAGGCAGCACTGTATGTGGAAAGGCCAAGATAACTCATCTGCAGACAGAAGCATGAAGCTGGTGGGCTGATTACAGGTATAAAAGGATCATGTGGCCACAGAGATTGAGATATACAGCGAGACATACAAAGCCGTGGAGAGAAAGAGAATGGCTGCTGATGGCTGTCCCAGTCTGGATTCCCTCAGACTTGACTACACTCCCTGCCTTGGATTTTGTGAGACAGCTCTGCTATAATTTAAGAGAAATTCTACATGGTTCCTATGCTGGTTTGCAATGATTTTTATTTTTTTGATTCACAGACACAAGAGCCCAGTTCTCTAAGCAGGAGGTTACATGGCCCCAACTGCAGAGGCCAGAAAGCCAGAGTGTCAGAGCACCGTGTCAATGTGCACAGAGGTCTCTAAAGAAGGTTTCGACATTCTTTCCAAAGTTCTGAGTCACAGCTAATATTCATGACATAGTAGAGAATGAATAGAGGGAGTCCTTGTTGAAACTTCAGTGCTTAACACAGAATAATTTGTTAATGTAATTGATAAGTGTTGTCACTGAGCCAATGAGTTTCAGACCAGGAAGGGACTTTCCTATGATTTTCCTAGCAGATGGCCACACAGCTGCTACTTGGCTCATCTCACCCCCTCATGAAACATTGTATTCTCTTATTGAGAAGTTTTGGGGCACTTCTCTGGATGGAATGATGCTAAAGATGAAACTCCAGTACTTTGGCCACCTCATGTGAAGAGTTGACTCATTGGAAAAGACCCTGATGCTGGGAGGGATTGGGGGCAGGAGGAAAAGGGGACGACAGAGGATAAGATGGCTGGATGGCATCACCGACTCGACGGACATGAGTCTGAGTGAACTCCGGGAGTTGGTGATGGACAGGGAGGCCTGGTGTGCTGCGATTCATGGGGTTGCAAAGAGTGGGACACGACTGAGCAACTGAACTGAAGGCTTTCTTGCTGAATCTTAGCCCACTGATTCTTTAGGAAACAAGTGTCTCTGTGCCCAAAGACAACTCTTCATGTGTTTAAATACATCTTAGTCTGGTTGGTGCCAGATTATACATTCCTCCAAACATTCTGTGGGCGATGGATCCAGGACCCCTTAATACTCTGAGATAAGCTCTAGCAGTTATCTCCTCCACAGTGTGCTCAGAACCAAAGTGAGGTTCCTGTAAGCTCTGTGAGGGTTATACATATACAGTTGGGCACGTTTTAAGAGAGACCATTATCTACAAAAAACTGGACTCCAGACATATATACATCTTAGAGTGTCTTAACGATTTTTTAATGTACTGATATGATTTAATAATGTGTTTATTTTTATTGTGGTAAAAATACATGAGATCTACTCTTAAAAATGTTATGAGTACAGAATATTAACTATAAGCTCAATGTTGCACAACAGACCTGTAGAACTTTATCATCTTCAGTTCATTCACTTTAGTTGTTCAGTCGTGTCCGACTCTTTGTGACCCCATGAATCGCAGCACGCCAGGCCTCCCTGTCCATCACCAACTCCCGGAGTTCACTCAAACTCATGTCCATCGAGTCGGTGATGCCATCCAGCCATCTCATCCTCTGTCATCCCCTTCTCCTCCTGCCCCCAATCCTTCCCATCATCAAGGTCTTTTCCAATGAGTCAACTTTTCGCATCAGGTCGCCAAAGTATTGGAGTTTCAGCTTCAACATCAGTCCTTCCAATGAACACCCAGGACTGATCTCCTTTAGGATGGACTGGTTGGATCTCCTTGCAGTTCAAGGGACTCTCAAGAGTCTTCTCCAACACCACAGTTCAAAAGCATCAATTCTTTGGCACTCAGCTTTCTTCACAGTCCAACTCTCACATCCATACATGACCACAGGAAAAACCATAGCCTTGACTAGACGGACCTTTGTTGGCAAGGTAATGTCTCTGCTTTTCAATATGCTATCTAGGTTGGTCATAACTTTTCTTCCAAGGAGTAAGTGTCTTTTAATTTCATGGCTGTGATCACCATCTGCAGTGATTTTGGAGCCCAAAAAAATGAAGTCTGACACTGTTTTCACTCTTTCCCCATCTATTTCCCATGAAGTGATGGGACCAGATGCCATGATCTTTGTTTTCTGAATGCTGAGCTTTAAGCCAACTTTTGCACTCTCCACTTTCCCTTTCATCAAGAGGCTCTTTAGTTCCTCTTCACTTCCAGCCATAAGGGTGGTGTCATCTACATATCTGAAGTTATTGACATTTTTCCTGGCAATCTTGATTCCAGCTTGTGCTTCTTCCAGCCCAGCATTTCGCATGATGTACTCTGCATAGAAGTTAAATAAGCAGGGTGACAATATACAGCCTTGACGTACTCCTTTTCCTATTTGGAACCAGTCTGTTGTTCCATGTCCAGTTCTAACTGTTGCTTCCTGACCTGCGTATAGGTTTCTCAAGAGGCAGACCACGTGGTCTGGTATTCCCATCTGTTTCAGAATTTTCCACAGTTTATTGTGATCCACACAGTCAAAAGCTCTAGCATAGTCAATAAAGCAGAAATAGATGTTTTTCTGGAACTCTCTTGCTTTTTCCATGATCCAGCAGATGTTGGCAATTTGATCTCTGGTTCCTCTGCCTTTTCTAAAACCAGCTTGAACATCTGGAAGTTCACGGTTCACATATTGCTGAAGCTTGGCTTGGAGAATTTGAAGCATTACTTTACTAGCATGTGAGATGAGTGCAATTGTGTGGTAGTTTGAGCATTCTTTGGCATTGCCTTTCTTTGGGGTTGGAGTGAAAATTGACATTTTCCAGTCCTTTGGCCACTGCTGAGTTTTCCAAATTTGCTGGCATATTGAGTGCAGCACTTTCACAACATCATCTTTTAGAAATTGAAATAGCTCCACTGGAATTCCATCACCTCCACTAGCTTTGTTCGTAGTGATGCTTTCTAAGGCCCACTTGACTTCACATTCCAGGATGTCTGGCTCTAGGTGAGTGATCACACCATCGTGATTATCTGGGTCATGAAGCTCTTTTTTGTACAGTTTTTCTGTGTATTCTTGCCACCTCTTCTTAATATCTTCTGCTTCTGTTAGGTCCATACCGTTTCTGTCCAATAATATAATAATAAATAATGAGCCCATCTTTGCATGAAATGTTCCCTTGGTATCTCTAATTTTCTTGAGGAGATCTCTAGTGTTTCCCATTCTGTTGTTTTCCTCTATTTCTTTGTATTGATCGCTGAGGAAGGCTTTCTTATCTCTCTTTGCTATTCTTTGGAACTCTACATTCAGATGCTTATATCTTTCCTTTTCACTTCTCTTCTTTTCACAGCTATTTGTAAGCCTCCTCAGACAGTCATTTTGCTTTTTTGCATTTCTTTTCCATGGGGATGGTCTTGATCCCTGTCTTCTGTACAATGTCATGAACCTCATTCCATAGTTCATCAGGAACTCTGTCTATCAGATCTAGTCCCTTAAATCTATTTCTCACTTCCACTGTATAATCATAAAGGATTTGATTTAGGTCATACCTGAATGGTCTAGTGGTTTTCCCCACTTTCTTCAATTTAAGTCTGAATTTGGCAATAAGGAGTTCATGATCTGAGCCACAGTCAGCTCCTTGTCTTGTTTTTGCTGACTGTATAGAGCTTCTCCATCTTTGGCTGCAAAGAATATAATCAATCTGATTTTGGTGTTGACCATCTGGTGATGTCCATGTGTAGAGTCTTCTCTTGTGTTGTTGGAAGAGGGTGTTTGCTATGACCAGTGCATTTTCTTGGCAAAACCCTATTAGCCTTTGCCCTGCTTCATTCCATACTCCAAGGCCAAATTTTCATCTTATGTGACTGAAAATCTAAACTCACTGAACAGCAACTTCCCATATCCTCCTTCCCTCAGCCCCTTGCAATCACAATTCTATTTTCTGTTTCTCCAATTTCAACTGTTTTAGATACCTCATGTAAGTGGAATCATGTGGTTTTTACATAAAATGGAAATTATATGTAATTACATAAAAAAAGGAAATATTGTCATATGCTATGATTTGAATCAAACTGAGGATATCATGCTAAATGAAATAAACTAGTCATAAAAGGACACCCAGGACAAATTTTTTCATTGGTGAACTATATACAACAATTTTAGAAGAATTAAATCCAATTTCTTCCAAATCACACCAGAAGAAAAAGAAAAAAAAATGCAAGAGGAGGGAACACTCCCAAACTCATTTTATGCGGCTGGCATTACCCTGATAACTAAAGCCAGATAAGAACACTGCAAGAAAAGAAAACTATAGGCCAATATTTCTGATCAATATAGACCAAAAAAGTTCTTGTCAGAATACTAGTAAACCAAAATCAACAGCACATTAAAATAATCATATACTGTGATCAACTGCGATTCACCCGTGGGATACAAGGATGGTTCAACATGTGCAAATCAATCAGCGTGGTATATCACTTAACAGAAAAATAAAAATCACAATCACCTCAATAGATTAAGAAAAGGCATTTAACAAAATTAAACATCCATTCATGATAAAAACTCTCAAATTGGGTCTACAAAGAACATGTTTCAACAGGAGTGGGTAGTTATTCCCTTCTCCAGGGATCTTCCCAACCCAGGAACTGAATCCAGGTCTCCTGCATTGTAGGCAGATTCTTTATTTCTGAGCCACCAGGAAGCCCACTTCAACATAACAAAGGCTATATGTGAGAAGCCTACATTATACCAGATGCTCTATGGTTAAAACACTATGCTCAATAGCAAAATTTTAAAAGCTTTCAGAATAGTGCTGGAAGTTCCAGCCAGAACAATCAACCCCTGCCACCAAAAAACAGAAAGAAAAGGCATGCAAGTAATCAGGAAGAAGTAAAATTTCTCTATTTGCATATGAAATAATCTTTTATAGAAAATCCTAAAACTTCCACCAAAAAAACTGTTAGAACTAATAATCAAGTTCAGTAAACTTGAAGATTTCAAAATCAATATACAGGGATTCCCTGGTGGTTCAATGGTTAAGAATCCACCTGCCAATGCAGAGGACATGGGTTTAATCCCTGGTCTAGAAGATCCCACATGCCTCACAGCAACTAAGCCCACATAGCCAAAAACACATAAATTGTTTTTAAAAAATCAGTATACAAAAATAAGTTATATTTCTTTAATTAACAATAAATTATCCAAAGGAAAAAAAAATAAAACAAAGCAACTCCCCTTACAACTGCATCAAAAATAGCAAAATACTTAGGGATAAATTTAACCAACTAGGTGAAAGATCTATACGCCAAAAATGTTAAGACATTAATGAAAGAAACTGAAGAAGACACGAGAAATGGAAAGATAATGGTGCTCATGGATTGGGGGAGTCTACAGCACCTCACCATTTAAAGAGAACAGTGTCAAAGAATTTGTGTCCAAGCTTTTCAACCTCTACAATTGACCCAGTGGCCATAAATATGTAAATATTTACATATGTAAATATACTTTCATTCTTATGACATACAAAACATACTCACTCTCTATCAAGAACTCCCAAAAGTCCCATGATTTTACAAGTTTAGGTTTGAGGTCTAGCTATCAAAATCAGGTCTGGATGTAGATGAGACTCCCGGGGTGTAGTTCCTAGGATATGACTTCTCCTGATTTAAAAACCTGTGAACTAAACAGACATGCTAACTGCCCCCTATATAGCAAACATATCAAGGTATGACAAGTCTAGAATTACTGTGATACTCTTGATCAAAAAGAGGGGAACTAATAAATAAGCCACTTAATGGATCACAACCTTGTGGCACCGGGGCTTGCATAACTCAACGAAGCTATGAGTCATGCCGTGCAGGACCACCCAAGATGGACAGGTCATAGTGGAGAGTTCTAACAAAACATGGTCTACTGGAGGAGGGAATGGGAAAACCACTATAGTATTCTTGCCGAGAGAACCCCATGAACAATATGAAAAGATAAAAAGATATGACACCAGAAGATGAGCCCCCCAGGTTGGAAGGTGTCCAATATGCTACTGGGGAAGACCAGAGGGCAATGACTAATAGCTCCAGAAGTAATGAAGCAACTGGACCAAAGCAGAAATGACGCTAAGCTGTGGATATGTCTGATGGCGAAAGTAACATCCAATGCTATAAAGAGTAATTAATATTGCATAGGAACTTGAAAGTTAGCTCCATGAATCAAGGTAAATTGGACATAGTCAAGCAGGAGATGGCAAGGGGAACATCAACATCTTAGGAATCAGTGAACTTAAATAGTCATGGATGGGAATGGGGGAATTTAATTCAATGATAATTATATCTACTACTGTGGGCAAGAATCCCTTAGAAGAAATGGAGTAGCCCTCATAAACAGCAAGAGTCCGAAATGCAGTACTTGGGTACAATCTCAGAAATGACAGAATGATCTCTCTTCCTTTCCAAGGCAAACCATTCAACATCACAGTAACCCAAGTCTATGCTCCAACCACTAATGCCAAAGAAGCTGAAGTTGAACAGTTCTAAGACCTGCAAGATCTCCTAAAACAGACACCAAAAAAAGACATCCTTTTATCATAGGGGATTGGAATATAGAAGTAGGAAGTCAAGAGATACCTGGAATAATAGGCAAGTTTGGCCTTGGAGGACAGAATGGAGCAGGACAAAGGCTAATAGTTTTGTCAAGAGGATACGTTGGTCACAGCAAACACCCTTTTCCAATAACACAAGAGGTGACTCTACACATAGACATCTCCAAATGGTTAATACCAAAATTAGATTGATTATATTCTTTGCAGCCAAAGATCAAGAAGCTCTATACAGACAGCAAAAACAAGACTGGGAGTTGACTGTGGCTCAGATCATGAACTTATTACAAAATTTAGACTAAAATTGAAGAAAGTAGGGAAAACCACTAGGCCATTCAGGTATGATCTAAATCAAATCCCTTATGATTATACGTTGGAGGTGACGAATAGATTCAAGGGACTAGATCTGGTAGACAGAGTGCCTGAAGAACTATGGACAGAGGTTTGTAACATTGTATGGGAAACAGCAACCAAAACCATCTCGAAGAGAAAGAAATGCAAGAAGGAAAAGTGTTTGTCTGAAGAGGCTTTACAAATAGCTGAGGAAAGAAGAGAAGCAAAAAGCAGGGGAGAAAGGGAAAATATACCCAACAGAATTCAGAGTCCCAATGAACAATTCAAAGAAGTAGAGGAAAATAAGAGAATGGGAAAGACTAAAGATCTCTTCAAGAAAACTAGAGATATCAAGGGAATATTTCATGTAAGGATGGGCACAATAAAGGACATAACAGAGGCAGAAGAGACTAAGAAGAGGTGTTGAGAATGGAGAGAATTGCATAAAAAAGTTCTTAATGAACAGGATAACCAGGATGGTGTAATCACTCACCTAGAGCCAGACATCCTGGAGTGTAAAGTCAAGTGAGCCTTAGGAAGCATTAATATAAACAAAGCTAGTGGAGGTGATGGAATTCTAGGTGAGCTATTTAAAATTCTAAAAGATGATGCTGTTAAAAGGCTGCACTCAATATGTTGGCAAATTTGGAAAATCCAGCAGTTGCCACAGGACTGGAAAAAGTCAGTTTCCATGCCAATCCCCAAAAAAGGCAGTGCCAAAGAATGTTCAAACTACCAGACAATTGTGCTTCTTTCACGTGCTCGCAAGATAATGTTCAAAATCCTTCAAGCTAGGCTTCAGCAGTGTGTGAACTGAGAACTTCCAGATGTACAATCTGAGTTTAGAAAAGGCAGAGCAAGCAGAGACCAAATTGCCAACATCCAGTGGATCACAGAAAAATCGAGAGTTCCAGAAAAAACATCTGCTTCATTGACTACTCTAAAGCCTTTGACTGTGTGGATCACAGCAAGCTGTGGAAAATTCTTTTTTTTATATATATATAAATTTATTTAATTGGAGGCTAATTACTTTACAATATTGTATTGGTTTTGCCATACATCAACATGAATCTGCCACAGGTGTACACGTGTTCCCCATCCTGAACTTCCCTCCCTCCTCCCTCCCCATACCATCCCTCTGGGTCATCCCAGTGCACCAGCCCCGAGCATCCGGTATCATGCATCGAACCTGGACTGGCGATTCGTTTCACATATGATATTATACACATTTCAATGCCATACTCCCAAATCATCCCACCCTCACTCTCTCCCACAGAGTCCAAAAGACTGTTCTATACATCTGTGTCTCTTTTGCTGTCTCGCATACAGGGTTATCGTTATCATCTTTCTAAATTCTATATATATGCGTTAGTATACTGTACTGGTGTTTTTCTTTCTGGCTTACTTCACTCTGTATAATAGGCTCCAGTTTTATCCACCTCATTAGAACTGATTCAAATGTATTCTTTTTAATGGCTGAGTAATACTCCATTGTGTATATGTAGCACAGCTTTTTTATCCATTCGTCTGCTGATGGACATCTAGGTTGCATCCATGTCCTGGCTATTATAAACAGTGCTGTGATGAATATTGGGGTACACGTGTCTCTTTCAATTCTGGTTTCCTCGATGTGTATGCCAAGTGGTGGGATGCTGGGTCGTATGGCCGTTCTATTTCCAGTTTTTTAAGGAATCTCTGTGGAAAAATTCTGAAAGAGATGGAAATACCAGACCACCTTACCTGCATGCTGAGAAACCTGTATGCAGGTCAAGAAGCAACATTAGAACTGGACATGGAATGACAGACTGGTTCAAAATTAGGAAAGGAGTATGCCAAGGCTGTATACTGTCACCCTACTTATTTAACTTATATACAGAGTACATCATGTGAAATGCTGGGCTGGATGAAGATCAAGCTGGAATCAACACTGCTGCTGGGAGAAATATCAATAACCTCAGATATGCAGATACCACCCTAATGGCAGAAACCTAAGAGGAGCTAAAGAGCCTCTTGATGAAGATGAGAGTGAAAAAGCTGGCTTAAAATTCAACATTTAAAAAACTAAGATCATGGCATCCAGTCCCATCACTTCATAGCAAATAGATGGGAAAATGAAAATGGTGACACTTTATTTTCTTGGGCTCCAAAATCACTGTGGATGGTGACTGTAGCCATGAAATTAAAAGACACTTCCTCCTTGGAAGAAAAGCTATGACAAACCTAGACAGCATATTAAAAAACAGAGACATCACTTGGCTGACAAAGGTCTGTATAGTCAAAGCTATGGTTTTTCCAGTAGTCATGTACAGATGTGAGAGTTGGACCATAAAGAAGGCTAAGCGTCAATGAATTAATGTTTTTTAATTGTGATGCTGGCGAAGACTGTTGAGAGTCCCTTGGACAGCAAGGAGATCAAACCAGTCAATCCTCAAGGAAATCAGCACTGAATATACCTTGGAAAAACTGATACTGAACCTGAAACTCCAATACTTTGACCACCTGATGTGAAGACCTGGCTCACTGGAAAAGACCCTGATGCTGGGGAAGACTGAGGGCAGGAAAAGGGGGTGACAGATGAGATGGTTGGATGGCATCGTCAACTCAATGGACACGGATCTGAGTAAATTCTGGGAGACAGTGAAAGACAGGGAAGCCTGGTGTACTGTAATCCATGGGATAGTAGAGTTGGACATGATTGAGGGAATGAACAACCACCACAACCAGTTTGCCAGCAAACAAGTTTTGTAGTTTTCATCGAGCATTCAGTGTTACTTCTGCTGAACTCTGTTGTTGAAATCTTCAAAACCTACCCAAATTCCATGAGAGGGGTATAGACTTCCCCTCTTAATGGGAGGAGTGTCAAACAACCTGAGGCCAGATTGTAAAAGCTTTCTAAACCACCACAAACTTATTTTATGTTATCAATTTGACCATAGTTCAGAAATTGAAGTCCTCTTCAGTTTCTTTGCTTGACTAGCACATACTCTTATTTTGAAACACAAAAGCGTATCCAACTACACATGAATGGAATAAGATGTCGTCAATTGGAATTTCAAATGAACAATAAGTATCATCATGTAGCTGGAGGAAACAGTTCAAATAACTTTAAGGAGCTGCTGAAATTAGATCTTGACTCAACATTAACCTCAATAAAAATGATATATAACTTGGGGAACAATTGTATTTAACCTTATGAAGTAAGATCAATGCAATTAAAATGAATTTTCTCTTGAGACTGCCATATGACTCTGCTTGCTCTTATTTCATCTGCCTTTGGTTGGGGGAACAGAGAGGCAAAACTGTCCCAGAAAATACTCTAATTCAGAGCAGGTAATTTTAGTTTTCAGGACCTTTTTTTTTTTTTTTCTTCTTACTAAGAATCAGTATGCAAATTCTAAGCTTAGAATATTCTAATTATGAATAACTCAAAGATGAAATACTTCTTAGAACTTCATTCTCTTAAATTATGAGTAAGAGTTTTTATAAGGAAAAATCACCTATGTCTTCCCCACTCTAGAACACAAGCTAACAGCTTTAAATTTAGCCATAATAATATGTTTTCACTCCCTTTCTGCCATACATAATCCTTGTTTATATCAACAATTTTATCAGGGAAAAGAATTTTGTCTGAATATTAGAAAATATGACCTTGTCAGATACTCATTGGAAATCTATTTGCCAGTTAGTTATCTGAGGTCTCCTTAAGTATATAAAGAAAGAAAAATGATAGTTTGGTACCTTAAAAACCATAAATTTTCAAAATCACTTTTATTGAATCCAAGTTAACAATTTAAATGGTAAAACTCTTATTAAACAACCAAAGTTGTTTTTGAACATTTAAACTGCTCTTCAAATGGAAAAAATTTGATCTATGAAATCAGAAATGAATTATGTAATCCATTTTATTTTCAGTTCAGTTGCTCAGTCGTGTCCGACTCTTTGTGACCCCACGAATTGCAGCATGCCAGGCCTGTCCATCACCAAGTCCCGGAGTTCACTCAGACTCAGGCCCATCAAGTCAGTGATGCCATCCAGCCATCTCATCCTCTGTCGTCCCCTTCTCCTCCTGCCCCCAATCCCTCCCAGCATCAGAGTCTTTTCCAATGAGTCAACGTTTCGCATGAGGTGGCCACAGTACTGGAGTTTCAGCTTTAGTATCATTCCTTCCAAAGAACACCCAGGACTGATCTCCTTTAGAATGGACTGGTTGGATCTCCTTGTACTCCAAGGGACTCTCAAGAGTCTTCTCCAACACCACAGTTCAAAAGCATCAAGTCTTCGGCACTCAGTCTTCTTCACAGTCCAACTCTCACATCCATACATGACCACTGGAAAAATCATAGCCTTGACTAGACAGACCTTTGTTGGCAAGGTAATGTCTCTGCTTTTGAATATGCTATCTAGGTTAGTCATAACTTTCCTTCCAAGGAGTAAGCGTCTTTTAATTTCATGGCTGTGATCACCATCTGCAGTGATTTTGGAGCCCAAAAAAATGAAGTCTGACACTGTTTTCACTCTTTCCCCATCTATTTCCCATGAAGTGATGGGACCAGATGCCATGATCTTTGTTTTCTGAATGTTGAGCTTTAAGCCAACTTTTTCACTCTCCTCTTTCACTTTCATCCAGAGGCTTTTTAGTTCCTCTTCACTTTCTGCCATAAGAGTGGTGTCATCTGCATATCTGAGGGTATTGCTATTTCTCCCGGCAATCTTGATTCCAGCTTGTGCTTCTTCCAGCCCAGCATTTCTCATGATGTATTCTGCATATAAGCTAAATAAGCAGGGTGACAATATACAGCCTTGACGTACTCCTTTTCCTATTTGGAACCAGTCTGTAGTCCCATGTCCAGTTCTAACTGTTGCTTCCTGACATGCATATAGGTTTCAGACTTGTTTAATAGAGAGGTAAACAATTTTGGATTTAGGAATCACAATTACAAAAATTGACAAAGCCTAATATATACTTTGTGAAATTTATTTTTAGCAGATTATAAAATCTCATGGAGGCAGACAATTCTAGTGGCTGTTTCCATGATGCATGTAAAGCAGGAAAACCTTCCCTTTTTCCATTCATAGGGGAGCAAAATTTGCCATTCCAAAATATTTCTTTGGCATATTTTAAGCTGGTTATTTTCTAAGAATTAAGCAGACATAGGAGTTACTGTTTTATAAGAAACAATTACACTTAAATGAGAAATCTCCATTTGTAAGGGTGTCTCATTAGGAGCTTAAAGATGGAGAAGGCCAGGACTTAAAACTGCATAACAAATTTACCCTTATTAACTGAGCTTTTCCTGGTAACTTCCCTGACTGACTACCCGTGTTCAACATCCCTTGTCCAGAGCTGTGTGTGCTTAGTTGCTCAGCTGTGTCTGACTCTTTGAGGCACCATGGACTGTAGCCTGTCAGATTTCTCTGTGAAATTTTCTAGGCAAGAATACCCGAGTGGGTTGCCATTTCCTACTCCAAGGGATCTTCCTGACTCAGGGATCAAACCCACATCTCTTGTGTCTCCTGCATTGGCAGGCGGGTTCTTTAACACTCCACTGCTTGGGAAGCCCTTTGTCTGTAGCTAAGGATGATATTCAAAGTGAGAGCTTTAGCGGTTTTGCTGAATTACTCAGTTATCTTGAGTCTCTCCCATGTAAACATGTTATTAAGCTTCAGTTTGTTTTTTTCCTGTTAATTTGTCTCACATCTATTTAATTCATATCAGCAAGAAGAACCTTACAGGGCAGAGGAAAATTTCTTCCTTCCAACACCCTTTATATTCTTTGGCTGGCTTAATTATTAAACCGACATAAGATGGATTCACAGAAGAAAAATAAAATTTGAACATCCTGGAGTCCTATCAAAACATCAGATTCAAAGTAGGCCAGGCAACTGATGCTCATGTTCATCTGAGCTAAAGGATGGGAGAGGAGCCTGGGACTTCAAAGGAAAGGAAGACAAATCACAGGCAGATGTCCAGAGCAGATGTGAGGGAAACAGCTGTATGACATGACACACAGGTGAGGCTTTCTGTTTAAAAATAAATAAATAAATAAATCTTTATTTTTCTGTTGTATTCGGGATCTTAGTTCCCTGACCAGGGACCAGACCATGCAGTGGAAGCTCAGAATCTTAACCACTGGACAACCAGGGAAGTCTGCAGAGGGGTCCTTCTGACATAAAAAGTTACCTTTGGTACTAGCTTGTCCTGGTCCAGGCCCTCTATACAAATTCTTTTAGGGAGTTGAGAGAGACTTTTCTTGAGTTTGCTGGGTGTGGTGTTGGAGAAGACTCTTGAGAGTCCCTTGGACTGCAAGGAGATCCAACCAGTCCATTCTGAAGGAGATCAGTCTTGGGGTTTCTTTGGAAGGAATGATGCTAAAGCTGAAACTCCAGTACTTTGGCCACCTCATGTGAAGAGTTGACTCATTGGAAAAGACTCTGATGCTGGGAGGGATTGGGGGCAGGAGGAGAAGGGGATGACAGAGGGTGAGATGGCTGGATGGCATCACTGACTCGATGGACATGAGTCTGAGTGAATTCCAGGAGTTGGTGATGGACAGGGAGGCCTGGCGTGCTGCGATTCATGGGGTCACAAAGAGTCAGACACGACTGAGCGACTGAACTGAATTGCCTTTAGCTCAAAGCAGTCCATATGTCAAAAGTGGCACACTTTGGGGTGGCATATTGCTGCTCCCTCTTAGGTACTTGTATTAGTTTATGTTATATCACCTTAGGTAGGTAGATAATACTGGGTTATGTAAAGAAGAGAAATAATAAGTTTTGCCAGCACTTTCACAAAACTGAATTTAAATTTTAAAACTTGTGTGGCCCAAGAAATAATATGAAACCAAAAAGCAACTTTATATTCTAAATAAACTGTGGAAATAGAAAGCATGCAAATGCTAACTGGGAACAACCGAGCCCAGAAGTATTTCCAGAAAAGATTACAGCAAGCATCACAAATGCATGGTACTCGTGCTGCCACGCCCTGCTCCAGAACCCATGGGAGATATTTCTAATTAATTATCTTTTCCTGAGAAACCTTGAAACTGTGTCCCAGTGCAGAGCTTCTGCTTGCGTTTTGACATTGACATTCAGATGAAACCTATCTGCCATCTCTGAATGAAATGGTCATAGTGATCCCAAAGTGAAAATGAGTTAGGGACATACTGATTTGACTTTATCACTTGGAATATAGCAAGCAAACCTCAAGGCAGTGGTACTGTGATCCTCAGCCATGAGGTGACTACTGAAAAAATTCCAACTCATTCTCAGAGGCAGCATCAGTAGGGGTGAACCAATGGGCCAGTTAAATCCTTAGCTCTATAATGGACAGCAGAATTTTCACAGCATCTCTAGAACAGGGATGAGGCTTATTTCTCAAGTTTGTTATGAAGATTAATAGAGATAGACCACGTAAATTACCTTAAAATAGGTGCTTGTTCATCAACACGACTTAGCGACTCAACAACAACAAATGTCAGCTCCAAACTCTAACAGCATGACTTACATGAAGAAGGGCCCACTTCCTAGGTGGTGCTAGTGGTAACAAATGCACCTGCCAGTACAGGAGACGCAGGAGATGTGAGTTTGATCTCTGGGTTGGGAAGATCCCCTGGAGGAGGGCATGGCAACCTGCTCCAGTATTCTTGCCTGGAGTATCTTATGGACAGAGGAGTCCATGGGATCACACAGAATCAGAAAGGGCTGAAGTTACTGAGCATGCACACACGAGGAGGGGCCAGAGCAACACAGATGAAGTAGTTAAAAGTGTTAAATAAAATAGTAAAATATTTGAAGATATTAATCAAAATTGTTCCAGGCACAAAAATGAAAAACAATCAGGAATTCCTACTTGACACAGATAGCAACAAGGTTTTCATCTGTTTTGATGCTAAAAACTCCAGAGATGTATTCCAAAGTGTGGTACATGTATCAGCAGTGGTGCATGACCAATGGTGTCAATAAAAATTAATAGTTGATATAAAGAAAAAAATGGGCGTTTTTATTCAAGCAAAACTAAGGGTTATAACCTGGGAGACAGTCTCTCAGAGTTCTGAGAACTGAACTGAAAAGGCAAAAGGGGAAGTCAGTATATATGTGATTTTGGCAAAGGAGGACAGTCAATGAAGCACACGTTTCAGTAGAAGGTTGCTGCAAGCTGTTAGAAATAGATACCCTAACGGTTTAGTGGTTTCTAAGATACAAGAGGGCAGGCACCCCACTCCAGTACTCTTGCCTGGAAAATCCCATGGACAGAGGAGCCTGGTGGGCTGCAGTCCATGCGGTCGCTGAGGGTCGGACACGATTGAGTGACTTCACTTTCACTTTTCGCTTTCGTGCATTGGAGAAGGAAATGGCAACCCACTCCAGTGTTCTTGCCTGGAGAATCCCAGGGAAGGTGGAGCCTGGTGGGCTGCCGTCTATGGGGTCGCACAGAGTCGGACACGACTGAAGCGACTTAGCAGCAGCAGCAGCAAGATACAAGAATTCAAATTCATAAAAAGTAGCTTCTGAAAACATCTATCTGAAGCCCCATTCTTCCAATTTTCCTAGAGCACAGAGTGCTTCATCCTGATCTTTGCCCTGAATTCCTTGCAGGATGTGATGTAGGTCAATGACTACAGTGACTAAGTGGCTAATGGCTTGGTTCTTGTAGAACTGAATTGTGGGCAACGTTATGCCAAAACCCCTTCCCTTTTTATCCAACCAAAATTTGGGAGGCATTTCATGACTAATTTGTCCCACAGTGCTGGGAATGCTCATTCCCACATCAGACAAGGATTTCACTGATGGGCCCCTCAATTAGCTATTACTGTACTAGACTCTGTTAAGAGTAGCCAAAAGCCTTTTGACCACTTGTCTTACTAGTCTTTATGGTCCAAGAAGTGGTTCCCTTTAGCTGCTTCTTCCATATCTAGAGTTGCACTATTACAATCATTGCTCTTATAGAACTACATAGTTGGTCAATTGTTTCAAGTCACCTAGTCATTAATTTGATCTGAGTTTCAGTCACATGTTTAGTAATTCAAGAAATGATCTAGGGCTTCCCTGGTGGCTCAGTGGTAAAGAATATGCCTGCCAATGCAGGGAGATACCGGTTTGATCCCTGATCTGGGAGGATTCCACATGCTGCAGAGCAGCTAAGCCCATCTCCACAACTATTGAGCCTGCGCTCTGGAGCTCGGGAGCGATAAGTGCCACAACTACTGGAGCTTGCATGCTCTAGAGCCTGTGTTCTGCAATGGGAGAAGCCACTTCAAGGAGAAGCTCGTGCACTGCAACTAGACAGTAGCCCCCACTCGATGGAACTAGAGAAAAGCATACGCAGCAATGAAGACCCAGCACAGACAAAAATCTAAAAGAAAGAAAGAATCTAGTAAAATAGAAAGAATACAGGTAATGAAGTTAGTAACACAAGTAAGTCATAATCAAGTATTTAAGCTAAGAACTTCCATTAGGTGAGACTCAGTCTCCTCCCCCCCATGCCACGCCCGCCCTAAGTCATCTGACCAGTCTGTTCTAAATCAGAACTGCCATCTCGCTGGGTCATCAAAAAGCAAGAGAGTTCCCCAGAAAACATCTATTTCTGCTTTTTTGACTATGCCAAAGACTTTGACTGTGTGGATCACAATAAACTGTGGAAAATTCTGAAAGAGATGGGAATACCAGACCACCCGACCTGCCTCTTGAGAAACCTATATGCAGGTCAGGAAGCAACAGTTAGAACTGTACATGGAACAACAGACTGGTTCCAAATAGGAAAAGGAGGACATCAAGGCTGTATATTGTCACCCTATTTATTTAACTTATATGCAGAGTACATCATGAGAAACGCTGGGCTAGAAGAAACACAAGCTGGAATCAAGATTAAAGCTCAACATTCAGAAAACTAAGATCATGGGATCCGGTCCCATCACTTCATGGGCAATAGATGGGGAAACAGTGGCTGACTTTATTTTTCTGGGCTTCAAAATCACTGTGGATGGTGACTGCAGCCATGAAATTAAAAGACGCTTACTCCTTGGAAGGAAAGTTATGACCAACCTAGATAGCATATTCAAAAGCTGAGACATTATTTTGCCAACAAAGGTCCGTCTAGTCAAGGCTATGGTTTTTCCAGTGGTCATGTATAGATGTAAGAGTTGGACGATAAAGAAAGCTGAGTGCTGAAGAATTGATGCTTTTGAACTGTGGTGTTGGAGAAGACTCTTGAGAGTCCCTTGGGGGGAGGAGCCAAGATGGCGGAGGAATAGGACAGGGAGAACACTTTCTCCCCCACAAATTCATCAAAAGAACATTTAAACACCGAGTAAATTCCACAACTTCTGAATGCCGGCAGAGGACATCAGGCACCCAGAAAAGCAACCCATGTCTTCCAAAGGAGGTAGGAAAAAATATAAAAGACAAAAAAAGAGACAAAAGAGGGAGGGACAGAGCTCCATCCCGGGAAGGGAGTCTTAAAAAGAGAGAAGTTTCCAAACACCAGGAAACCTTCTTACTGCCGAATCTGTGACGAGCCTTGGAAGCACAGAGGGCAACATAACAGGGAGGAAAAATAAACAAACAATTAAAACCTGCAGATTACCAGCCCTACGGTAACTCCCCCAGTGGAGAAGCAGTGCACACACCTGCATATGCCACAAGCAAGCGGGGTCTGGGCAGGGAGGCGCGGCGCGGCACGGGCTGCATCGCTTAGAGTAAGAATCTGGCCTGAATACCCCGAGCGCTATCTGAGTGAAATAATTTGGGCTAGCAAACCAGACTCTGGGATATCTACCACGCGAAAAGCCAGCCCTAACCGAAGACACCACCAGGCCCGCGCATGGAACAAAGGACTGAACAGAGATAGCCAGCTGCAGACCATCCCCCTCTGGTGACAGGCAGCCAGAGCTGGAAGGGGGCAATCGCAGCCCCAGAGAGACATTATCTACAAAATGGTAAGCAGGCTTCTTTGCTAACTAAAACTTCTTGGGGGTCTGGACGGTCAACATCCTCCTGAGAAGATGCACCAGTTGTACACCTAGATAACTGAGCCATGGGGAGGTGATAAGTCGCAGCAACCATGCTCGCAAAATGCAGGCCCAACCGAGTCTGCACCTCTGAGGAGTACCCGAGTGCCTGAACCTGAGTGGCTTAGACCTGGGAGCTGCAAGAAGTCCAGGGCCGGCCACAGATGGTTCCTGGTGGAGCAACCTAGAACCTGAGCAGTGTGGGCAGGGAGGCTACACGCACCGTGAGTTGGGGCAGACCCAGTGTGGCTGAGGCATTGCGAGCACACGCCAGTGTTATTTGTTTGCAGCATCCCTCCCTTCCCACAGCGCGACTGAACAAATAAGCCTAAAAAAAAAAAAAAAAAAGTGTTCACCACCGTCCCCTTTGTGTCAGGGTGGAAATCAGACACTGAAGAGACCAGCAAACAGAAGAAGCTATAACAGAGGGAACAGCCTTGGAAGCTACAGGCAATAGATTAAAACCCTGTGGTTAGTACCAACTACATAGGAAGGGGTCTATAGATCTTGAGAAATATAAGTCGGACCAAGGAACTAGCCGAAAATGAACTGACCCCACAATACCCACAACAAAACCAGAGAAAGTCCTAGATATATTTTTACTATTTTTATGATCATTCTTTTTTTTTTTAATTTTTAAAAAAATTTTAAGTCCTCTATTACTCCTTTAATTTTCACTTTTATAACCTATTACTTTGCAAAAAAAAAATCCTATTTTTTTTAAAACACAAACTTCATATATATATTTTTTATAATTTTTGTGACCTTGTTTTTTTTTTTTTCCTTCTTTTCTTTAACATTGTATTTTTGAAATTCCAAACTCTACTCTAAATTTTTAATTTTAGCTTTTTGGTATTTGTTATCAATTTTGTACCTATATTTTTTAAATAATTTTTGTGACTTTTTCTTTCTCTCTTTCTTTCTCTTTTTTTTTCTCTTCTTCTTTTATATAACATTGTATATCTGAAATTCCAAACTCTACTCTAGATTTTTAATTTATGCTTTTTGGTATTTATCAATTTTGTACCTATATTTTCTTTATAATTTTTGTGACTTTTTTTTCTTTTTCTTTCTTTTCCTTCTTCTTTAACATTGTATTTTTGAAATTCCAAACTCTACTCTAGATTTTTAATTTTTGCCTTTATGTATTTGTTACCAATTTTGTACCTTTAAGAACCCAATCTTCAGTACGCATTTTTTACTAGGGAGTGAGATTACTGGCTTGACTGCTATCTCCCGCTTTGGACTGTCCTTTTTCTCCACCAGGTCGCCTGTGTCTCCTCCCTAACCCCTCTCTACTCTACCCAACTCTGTGAATTTCTGTGTGTTCCAGACGGTGGAGAACACGTAGGGAACTGATTACTGGCTGGATCTGTCTCCCTCCTTTTCATTCCTCCCTTTTATCCTCCTGGTCACCTCTGTCTCCTTCCTCCTCCTTCTCTTCTCTGTATAACTCCATGAACATCTCTGAGCAGTCCAGTTGTGGAGTGCACATAAGGAAGTGATTACTGGCTAGCTCACTCTCTCCTCTATTGATTCCACCTCATCTCATTTGGGTCACCTCTAACTCCCTCCTCCCTTTTCTCTTCTCCATGTAACACTGTGAACCTCTCTGGGTGACCCTCACGGTGGAGAAAGTTTTCATCTTTAACCTAGATGTTTTATCAATGGTGCTTCTATCAATAGAAGGAGAAGTTTTGAAACTACTGTAAAAATAACTACTGTAAAAAAAAATAAGACCGATAACTGGAAGCAGGAGGCTTAAGTCCAAACCCTGACTCCAGGGAACTCCTGACTCCAGGGAACATTAATTGACAGGAGCTCATCAAACACTTTCATACCTACACTAAAACCAAGCACCACACAAGGGCCAACGAGTTCCAGGGAAAGACATACCAAGCAAATTCTCCAGCAACACAGGAACACAGCCCTGAGCTCCAAGATACAGGCTGCCCAAAGTCACCCCAAAACCACAGACATCTCATAACTCCTTACTGGACACTTCATTGCACTCCAGAGAGAAGAAATACAGCTCCACCCACCGGAACACCGACACAAGCTTCCCTAACCAAGAAACCTTGACAAGCCACCTGTACAAACCCACACACAGTGAGGAAATGCCACAATAAAGAGAACTCCACAAACTGCCAGGATACAGAAAGGACACCCCAAACTCAGCAATATAAACAAGATGAAGAGACAGAGGAATACCCAGCATGTAAAGGAACAGGATAAATGCCCACCAAAACAAACAAAAGAGGAAGAGATAGGGAATCTACCTGATAAAGAATTCCAAATAATGATAGTGAAATTGATCCAAAATCTTGAAATCAAAATGGAATCACAGATAAATAGCCTGGAGACAAGGATTGAGAAGATACAAGAAAGGTTTAACAAGGACCTAGAAGAAATAAAAAAGAATCAATATATAATGAATAATGCAATAAATGAGATCAAAAACACTCTGGAGGCAATAAATAGTAGAATAACAGAGGCAAAAGATAGGATTAGTGAATTAGAAGATAGAATGGTAGAAATAAATGAATCAGAGAGGAAAAAAGAAAAACGAATTAAAAGAAATGAGGACAATCTCAGAGACCTCCAGGACAATATTAAACGCTACAACATTCGAATCATAGGGGTCCCAGAAGATGAAGACAAAAAGAAAGACCATGAAAAAATACTTGAGGAGATAATAGTTGAAAACTTCCCTAAAATGGGGAAGGAAATAATCACTCAACTCCAAGAAACCCAGAGAGTCCCAAACAGGATAAACCCAAGGCGAAACACCCCAAGACACATATTAATCAAATTAACAAAGATCAAACACAAAGAACAAATATTAAAAGCAGCAAGGGGAAAACAACAAATAACACACAAGGGAATTCCCATAAGGATAACAGCTGATCTTTCAATAGAAACTCTTCAAGCCAGGAGGGAATGGCAAGACATACTTAAAGTGATGAAAGAAAATAACCTACAGCCCAGATTATTGTACCCAGCAAGGATCTCTTTCAAATATGAAGGAGAAATCCTTCATATTCATTTTGCTTTACAG
Organism: Bos indicus x Bos taurus; assembly: GCF_003369695.1. NCBI lineage: Eukaryota > Metazoa > Chordata > Mammalia > Artiodactyla > Bovidae > Bos > Bos indicus x Bos taurus. The sequence continues at coordinate 63,041,956 of NC_040079.1, read as the reverse complement.
ACAAGCAAAAGCTCAGAGAATTCAGCACCACCAAACCAGCTCTCCAACAAATACTAAAGGATATTCTCTAGACAGGAAACACAAAAATGGTGTATAAATTCAAACCCAAAACAATAAAGTAAATGGCAACAGGATCAAACTTATCAATAATTACCTTAAACGTAAATGGGTTGAATGCCCCAACCAAAAGACAAAGACTGGCTGAATGGATACAAAAACAAGACCCCTACATATGTTGTCCACAAGAGACCCACCTCAAAACAGGGGACACATACAGACTGAAAGTGAAGGGCTGGAAAAAGATTTTCCATGCAAATAGGGACCAAAAGAAAGCAGGAGTAGCAATACTCATCAGATAAAATAGACTTTAAAACAAAGGCTGTGAAAAGAGACAAAGATGGTCACTACATAATGATCAAAGGATCAATCCAAGAAGAAGATATAACAATTATAAATATATATGCACCCAACACGGGAGCACCGCAGTATGTAAGACAAATGCTAACAAGTATGAAAGGAGAAATTAACAATAACACAATAATAGTGGGAGACTTTAATACCCCACTCACACCTATGGAAAGATCAACTAAACAGAAAATTAACAAGGAAACACAAACTTTAAATGATACAATAGACCAGTTAGACCTAATTGATATCTATAGGACATTTCATCCCAAAACAATGAATTTCACCTTTATCTCAAGCGCACATGGAACCTTCTCCAGGATAGATCACATCCTGGGCCATAAATGGTAAATTCAAAAAAATAGAAATCATTCCAAGCATCTTTTCTGACCACAATGCAGTAAGATTAGATCTCAATTACAGGAGAAAAACTATTAAAAATTCCAACATATGGAGGCTGAACAACACGCTGCTGAATAACCAACAAATCACAGAAGAAATCAAAAAAGAAATCAAAATTTGCATAGAAACGAATGAAAATGAAAACACAACAACCCAAAACCTGTGGGACACTGCAAAAGCAGTCCTAAGGGGAAAGTTCATAGCAATACAGGCATACCTCAAGAAACAAGAAAAAAGTCAAATAAATAACCTAACTCTACACCTAAAGCAACTAGAAAAGGAAGAAATGAAGAACCCCAGGGTTAGTAGAAGGAAAGAAATCTTAAAAATTAGGACAGAAATAAATGCAAAAGAAACAAAAGAGACCATAGCAAAAATCAACAAAGCCAAAAGCTGGTTCTTTGAAAGGATAAATAAAATTGACACACCATCAGCCAGACTCATCAAGAAACAAAGGGAGAAAAGTCAAATCAATAAAATTAGAAATGAAAATGGAGAGATCACAACAGACAACACAGAAATACAAAGGATCGTAAGAGACTACTATCAGCAATTATATGCCAATAAAATGGACAACGTGGAAGAAATGGACAAATTCTTAGAAAAGTACAACTTTCCAAAACTCGACCAGGGAGAAATAGAAAATCTTAACAGACCCATCACAAGCACAGAAATTGAAACTGTAATCAAAAATCTTCCAGCAAACAAAAGCCCAGGTGCAGACGGCTTCACAGCTGAATTCTACCAAAAATTTAGAGAAGAGCTAATGCCTATCCTACTCAAACTCTTCCAGAAAATTGCAGAGGAAGGCAAACTTCCAAACTCATTCTATGAGGCCACCATCACCCTAATACCAAAACCTGACAAAGATCCCACAAAAAAAGAAAACTACAGGCCAATATCACTGATGAACATAGATGCAAAAATCCTTAACAAAATTCTAGCAATCAGAATCCAACAACACATTAAAAAGATCATACACTATGACCAAGTGGGCTTTATCCCAGGGATGCAAGGATTCTTCAGTATCCTCAAATCAATGTAATACACCACATTAACAAATTGAAAAATAAAAACCATATGATTATCTCAATGGATGCAGAGAAAGCCTTTGACAAAATTCAACATCCATTTATGATAAAAACTCTCCAGAAAGCAGGAATATAAGGAACATACCTCAACATAATAAAAGCTATATATGACAAACCCACAGCAAACATTATCCTCAATGGTGAAAAATTGAAAGCATTTCCTCTAAAGTCAGGAATAAGACAAGGGTGTCCACTTTCACCATTAGTATTCAACATAGTTTTGGAAGTTTTGGCCACAGCAATCAGAGCAGAAAAAGAAATAAAAGGAATCCAAATTGGAAAAGAAGAAGTAAAACTCTCACTGTTTGCAGATGACATGATCCTCTACATAGAAAATCCTAAAGACTCCACCAGAAAATTACTAGAACTTATCAATGATTATAGTAAAGTTGCAGGGTATAAAATAAACACACAGAAATCCCTTGCATTCCTATACACTAATAATGAGAAAACTGAAAGAGAAATTAAGGAAACAATTCCATTCACCATTGCAACGAAAAGAATAAAATACTTAGGAATATATCTACCTAAAGAAACTAAAGATCTATATAGAAAGGTCTTTAGTTTCTTTAGATAGATATATTCCTATATATAGAAATGGAGAAGGCAATGGCATCCCACTCCAGTACTCTTGCCTGGAAAATCCCATGGATGGAGGAGCCTGGTAGGCTGAAGTCCATGGGGTCGCTAAGAGTGGGACACGACTGAGCGACTTCACTTTCACTTTTCATTCTCATGCATTGGAGAAGGAAATGGCAACCCACTCCGGTATTCTTGCCTGGAGAATCTCAGGGATGGTAGAGCCTGGTGGGCTGCCGTCTATGGGGTCACACAGAGTCAGACACGACTGAAGTGACTTAGCATAGCATAGCATATATAGAAAACTATATATATATAAACCTATGTATATAAAAACCTACATATATATAGAACACTGATGGAGAAATATACCATGTTCATGGATTGGAAGAATCAATATAGTGAAAATGATTATACTACCCAAAGCAATTTATAGATTCAATGCAATCCCCATCAAGCTACCAACGGTATTCTTCACAGAGCTAGAACAAATAATTTCACAATTTGTATGGAAATACAAAAAACCTTGAATAGTCAAAGCTATCTTGAGAAAGAAGAATGGAACTGGAGGAATCAACCTGCCTGACTTCATGCTCTACTACAAAGCCACAGTCATCAAGACAGTATGGTACCAGCACGAAGACAGAAATATAGATCAATGGAACAATATAGAAAGCCCAGAGATAAATTCAGGCACATATGGACTCCTTATCTTTGACAAAGGAGGCAAGAATATACAATGGATTAAAGACAATCTCTTTAACAAGTGGTGCTGGGAAAACTGGTCAACCACTTGTTAAAGAATGAAACTAGAGCACTTTCTAACACCATACACAAAAATAAACTCAAAATGGATTAAAGATCTAAACGTAAGACCAGAAACTATAAAACTCCTAGAGGAGAACATAGGCAAAACACTCTCCGACATACATCACAGCAGGATCCTCTATGACCCACCTCCCAGAATATTGGAAATAAAAGCAAAAATAAACAAATGGGACCTAATTAACCTTAAAAGCTTCTGCACATCAAAGGAAACTATCAGCAAGGTGAAAAGACAGCCTTCAGAATGGGAGAAAATAATAGCAAATGAAGCAACTGACAAACAACTAATCTCAAAACTATACAAGCAACTCCTACAGCTCAATTCCAGAAAAATAAATGACCCAATCAAAAATGGGCCAAAGAACTAAACAGACATTTCTCCAAAAAAGACATACAGATGGCTAACACACACATGAAAAGATGCTCAACATCACTCATTATCAGAGAAATGCAAATCAAAACCACTATGAGGTACCATTTCACGCCAGTCAGAATGGCTGCGATCCAAAAGTCTACAAGCAATAAATGCTGGAGAGGGTGTGGAGAAAAGGGAACCCTCTTACACTGTTGGTGGGAATGCAAACTAGTTCAAGCACTATGGAGAACAGTGTGGAGATTCCTTAAAAAACTGGAAATAGAACTGCCTTATGACTCAGCAATCCCACTCTTGGGCATACACACTGAGGAAACCAGAATAGAAAGAGACACGTGTACCCCAGTGTTCATCGCAGCACTGTTTATAATAGCCAGGACATGGAAGCAACCTAGATGTCCATCAGCAGATGAATGGATAAGAAAGCAGTGGTACATATACACAATGGAGTATTATTCAGCCATTAAAAAGAATACATTTGAATCAGTTCTAATGAGGTGGATGAAACTGGAGCCTATTATACAGAGTGAACTAAGCCAGAAGGAAAAACACCAATACAGTATACTAACGCATATATATGGAATTTAGAAAGATGGTAACAATAACCATGTATGCTGCTGCTGCTGCTGCTGTGTAGCTTCAGTCGTGTCCGACTCGGTGCGACCCCACAGACGGCAGCCCATCAGGCCTCCCATCCCTGGGATTCTCCAGGCAAGAATACCGGAGTGGGTTGCCATTTCCTTCTCCAATGCATGAAAGAGAAAAGTGAAAGTGAAGTCGCTCAGTCGTGTCCGAGTCTAGCAACCCCATGGACTGCAGCCTACCAGGCTCCTCCATCCATGGGATTTTCTAGGCAAAAGTACTGGAGTGGGGTGCCATTGCCTTCTCCGAACTGTGTATACGAGACAGCGAAAGAGACACTGATGTATAGAACAGTCTTTGGACACTGTGGGAGAGGGAGAGGGTGGGATGATTTGGGAGAATGGCATTGAAATATGTATAATATCATATATGAAACGAGTCGCCAGTCCAGGTTCGATGCACGATACTGGATGCTTGGGGCTGGTGCGCTGGGACGACCCAGAGGGATGGTATGGGGAGGGAGGAGGGTTCAGGATAGGGAACACATGTATACCCATGGAGGATTCATTTCGATATATGGCAAAACCAATACAATATTGTAAAGTTAAAAAATAAAATTAAATTAAAAAAAAAAAAAAGAGAGTCCCTTGGACTGCAAGGAGATCCAACCAGTCCCTCCTAAAGGAGATCAGTCCTAGGTGTTCATTGGAGGGAGTGACGCTGAAGCTGAAACTCCAATACTTTGGCCACCTGATGCGAAGAGCTGACTCATTTGTAAAGATCTTGATGCTGGGAAAGATTGAGGGCAGGAGAAGAGGACGACAGAGGATGAGATTGTTGGATGGCATTACCGACACAATGGACATAGATTTGGGTGGACTCCGGGAGTCAGTGATGGACAGGAAGGCCTGGTGTGCTGCAGGTCATGGGGTCACAAAGAGTCAGACACGACAGAGCAACTGAACTGAAGGGGAATGATGTATTAGCATTGCACATAAAGTTCAAAGATGTCTGCACATGCAGTGCGAGTGGTGGGTCATCATTAACCCCTTACATAATTAAAAAAGGAATGTTATCTCCTAAGGTATTGGCCCCAGAAGGAGAAAAAACTGATGTTCATGGTTAAGCAGATATTTCTACTACTGAGAAGGTCTGTCTCGTTAGCATATAATGCAGATGCACAGTGCATACTGGGGGTGAGGGCAGAGGTCAAAACAGAAAAATTTTATGTTTAAATTTTTCTTGCCTTGCCTTAAAATGGAGACTTGTTAGTTGTTTTAGTTGCTAAGTCATTTCTGACTTTTTGGGACTCCTTGGACTGTGGGCCAACAGGTTCCTCTCTCCATAGGATTTCCCAGGCAAGAATATTGGAGTGGGTTGACATTTCCTTCTCTAGGGGATCTTCCCAACCCAGAGATCAAACCCGAGTCTCCTGCACGGGTAGGCAGATTCTTTACTGCTTCCCCAGACTTGTTAGCTACCTGGCTTTAGATAGGACCTGAATGGTAATTTCAAAACACAACCTTTCACCACATCCAAAGAAGATAATCAAGGGGAGAAATCTCTAGAGGTAGTCAGGACCCTAGGGAGGGGCCCTATTTGAATTTTTCTGCTCTATCAGGGTGGAGCAGATTTCTTGGCAGGCTAGAAACCTATGATATGTTATATATTTTAGGGGTGACTTTTGGCTCACGACAAGTAATATTGGTTAGTTTAAGGTAGTCACCTCAAATTTGCCTTTTGTGTGCATTAAGAAAAGACACGAGCTGCAAAAAATATTAATGGGACATAAGAATGGAAGAAATTTTTAAAGTACATCCTCTGTGGTAATGACTATAATTTGGCAAGGAGTAAACTAAAATATGAGGGAGAAAGAAGGTAAAAGAGACAAGAATGTAGGGAAGGACCTTCTCATTCAGGTAGTCCAAGGTTTCCTTCATGTGACCCTGCTTTTGACATTATAATGCCTGCCCCCCAACTCTAATCCAGGGTTGAGGATGAGTCTCAAGATTCAGCATGGTCACTTTAAATAATTATCAGGTCATTTAATTCAATTGTTTCCTCCCTTTAATTAAAAGACAATTCATGCTTTGCAAGTTAGTCCCTTTTGACATTTAATTAGGGTTTCTCATCTGGGTGAGAAGTCATCAATCAAATCAGAGCAGCAGCAATGCTCATTCTCACATAAACAGCACAGAGGTGGTTACTGTCATAGGCAGTCCACTTTACACCTGTGATCATTAATCAGGCAGATTTTTTTCCAGCAAACATTTACAGAGTTGTTTCTCATCAGCCACTACATATCTGAGTCTAATAGTGTTTTATCCATTTTAAGGTAAGTAAATGGAGGACTTGTAACACAGTATGCCCAAAATAGTGTGGTAAGTACTCTGATGTAGGTAAACAAAATGCTGAGTTGTGGAGGGGGTCGAGGAAGATTTCCCAAAGAAGGGAAGAGCTCATTTCAGTCCTAAGCAATGCTATGGGACTAGCTAGAAGACGAGGTGGGCAAGGAGTTCTGCACAGATGGTGTAGCTTATGCAGAGAGACCCAGGAGAACATGGTGCTAATAGTCAGATGCAAGTAGACTATGGGGCTGGAGGTTAGGCTTGTTGGAAGAGTAGCAAAAGGGGAATCTGGACTTGGACTATGAAGGGCCTTCTGGGAACTTCTAAGGAGTTTGGGCTTGTGAAAGAAAATGCATCCAGCACTTAAGGAAGTGATTTATTCAGGCAACTGCAATAGAGAGAGCATTCATTAATGAGGACAGTCTCAGAAAGGGAGAAAACTGAAGGTTTTATAAAACAGGCAAGTCACTGAGGAACGGTGGGTCTTATCTGGGAACAGGCAAGGTCAGGCTGGTCCCTCAGTGAGTCTTTCCTCAGAGCACAGAGGGATCACAAGAATAGAAGGGTGGTTTCTCTACCACTGCTGCATCTTGTAGCATATGTGGTGTGTGTGTGTGTGTGCATGTATGCACTCAGTCATGTCCAACCCTTTGTGACCCCATGGACTGTAGCCCATCAGGCTCTTCTGTCTATGGAATTGTCCAGGCAAGACCACTGGTGAAAGTGAAAGTTGCTCAGGCGTGCCTGACTCTTTGCGACCCCATGGACTATACAGCCCATGGAATTCTCCAGGCCAGAATACTGGAGTGGGTAGCCTTTCCTTCTCCAGGGGATCTTCCTGACCCAGGAATCAAACCAGGATCTCCTGCATTGCAGGTGGATTCTTTATCAACTGAGCTATGAGGGAAGCCCAAGACCACTGGAATTGGTTGCCATTTCCTTCTCCAGGGAATCTTCCTGACCTAGGGATTGAATCACATCTCCTGCATTGGCAGGCAGATTTTTTTTTACCATTGCACCACCTGGGAAGCCATGATAAAGTTCAGGATTGTCAGATTTGAAGTCCTGGTTGTACCACAGAGGATAATCAAGGTGAAGATAATCAAGATAATAGGGATAATTATTAGATAAAAGGATAAAGATAGATCCTATCTAATCCTTAAAAGGATTAGATAAAGAGGATAATCAAGAGGGAAGTGTGCAGGATTCAACCTTTAAAAGAATGATATATCCATAGGACATAACAAAAACTGCTTGGAACCAATTAGATTCAAGATAGTGGAAGATTTGACTTCCGGTGGACTGTAATACATTAGCACTCTAAATGACACACCCACAAGCACCATGACAGTTCCAAGGCCAACCAAAGACCATAAAATGGATGGTGGCCCAATTCCTGGAAATCTCCACCCCTTCCCCAAAATAATTGGAATAATTCACCCACTAATTAGCCTGTAAAATTACTCAGCCCATAAAAATTAACCATACCATATTTTGGGCCTCTCTCTCACCTTGTAAGATGGCCCCACAGTATGCGCTGTGGTGTGTGTTTCTCTTTAAATCCACTTCTTATCTATAACTTTATCTCTCACTGAACTGTTGCTGTGATGAGACATCAAGAGCCCAAATTCACCGGGAACAGGGGTACTCAAGGTTTGTAAGCAGAAGTGAGACCTGATCAGATGAGTGCTGTAGAACAATGGTATACACAAGTCAGCTGCCACCACTTGCCCTCTCAGAAAAACTTGCCTCTGGCCCCTGTTCCTTGCTTTTGAAACTGAAAAGAAAGTGAAAGTCGCTCAGTTGTGTCTGACTCTTTGCAACCCCATGAATTATACAGTCCATGGAATTCTCCAGGCCAGAATACTGGAGTGGGTGACATTTCCCTTCTCCAGGGGATCTTCCCAACCCAGGGATTGAACCCAGGTCTCCCACATTGCAGATGGATTCTTTATCAGCTAAGCCACAGGGGAAGCCTGAGTCCCCTCTAAAACTGAACTCCCTACAGAGTTTATGATTAACCTTTTTCTCAAGAGAAGTAATTATACTAGATCAGCAAGAAGACAATCGTAGCTTTCCTCAAGGAACATACCTAACAATCTGACTCATATCTTTGAGTTGTTCTGAGAAACTAAGACAGCGGCCCAGGTGGAGGATGGTGGCTACATGCTGACCACAAACATAAACCCCAGACTGCTTGGAACCAGAAAGTTGATTATCAAGATTCCTGGAATACCACTCTGTTGCTTCACCACCAAGCATGTATCCCTCAGCCCTAAGGTTACCTTTAAAAACTCTTCCTTGAAGGCCATCAAAGAGCTTGGGTCTTTTGAATATGAGCTGCTATTCTCCTTGCTTGGTACCTGCAGCAAACACTGTAGTTTCCTCCACTATAACCTAGTGTCCATAAATCAGCTTGACAATGAGGCAGGCAAGGAGAATGAAGTTCAGTTTGGCAACACTTTCATCTTTGACGTCATCCCTGTGTTCTCTGGATCCCAGTCCAAGCATCATGCCTTAGTTTGACGACCAGGGGTCTCTAGTTCCTACATCTTACCTTGAGACTTGTTCATACCTGAGACCTAACTAAATCATTACCATATTTTTGCCTGTTCTCTTGGAGAACCTTATCTTTTCAATCCCCTCCATTTCATTCCTGGTCACAGCTTCCAATCCATTCTAGCAATGTCTTGGATCAGCACCTCTTCCTGGGTAAAGAAAGATGTTGGTAAATCCTGCATTGCTGCAGCAGCCCATCTGCTCTCCTAACAGTTGGGGTATTGTCTCACAGCCTGGACAAGGGATGGCCTTTGGGATCTAGACTCCAGCTCCTGCAGGTTGGGGTGTAAGCTGACTTGGCTTTGGACCCATGAGAAAGCACAGTTCTGAATTTGGCTGCTTAGCATCTGGCCATTCAAGCCCTGAGCCACACAGTAACAAGGGTTTGCAAACCTTGGCTTCTATGAATTAGCTCAAATAATTATTCTACTTAATCCATAAGCCCTGAAATGAGAATCAATAGATAAGATTAACCTCATAGCATAAGATGGACTGAGGGGGGAGGGGCCGGGGGGGGTGGGGCAGGAGGTAGAGAAACCACTATGAGTTATATGGTTATGAAATTGTGTTACTAAACAAGTTCAGCTCAGATGTTCTGTTTCCAAAAAAAAAAAAAACTAATAAAATGCTCATGATGTTGCTGAAGTTTCCCAAGAAGTAATCAAACACAAATAGGCAGCACTGACAGGCATTCAAAAGATATGTGGAGAAGGGAAGACCTCAAAGTAAATCCAATTATGATCTTGGTGGTTGGGGTGTGTTTCCTGGTTCAGCTTCACAGAAAACTAAAGATCTTCATTCACAAGGGCTCTTTTAGGAGACAGATAACAAATAAACAGCAGATCTTAATCTCTGTAACAAATGCTTTTAATGGAGGTGGTTAGGTTTGTACTAATATTATGAATTTAAACAAAATTAAACTGAGCCATGACACTTAATACCTTGAATTTATAGACCACTATTCTTGATAACTCCCTTTATTCCTGGGTGCTTATAACATCGATTTGCTTCTGTCTGACATAATTTTCAAAGTAAAGCATGAGATTTACCAATTAAACTCCCTTCCTCTCCCAGTAAATTTTACTAGCATTTTCCCTCACAGTAATTTTTTGCAGTTACATAGTGATTTCTATAGAAGGTCCTCCAAGTGTTTTGCAAACATTAATTAAGCTTTGCAATACCCCAGCAAGGGAGAAGACCAGCATCACACCCAGGAGTCCTCCTCCTGCAGAGAGGGTGATTGGAATGACATTTGTTCCTGTCACTCAGAATCAGCACATGGAGCTCTAACCTGTGGGAGGAGAGGATGTGCCGATCCTGCCAGAATTTCAAATGACACTATGATGCCTCTGCTGGCACTAACAAAGGAAGATGGGGTGACTCTATCAAGTCATTTTACTTATTTTTAATCTATGAATCTTAATAAATGATACTTTTTTATTAAATAAATGTTTGAAATCAGCTGAAATTCAATGTTCTACCTACCCTATTTCATTCATAAATACTGTTTGAGTAGCACTTTATGTAACCAGCCATTTGAAAATGAGAAATTACACAGAGTATAGCTGGAGAAGTGTCTGCTTCTAGATAACATGGATCTCATCCCACCTTCAAAAGTCCACATATAACCTTAGCTTAAAGCAACAGGCAATTAAACAAGAATCTACCTGTAGGTAATTACCTATATGTAGAAAAAAGTCAGAAAAAGGATATATATATCTGAATCTCTTTGCTGTACACCTAATACTAACACATATTGTAAATCAACTGTACTTCAGCTAAAATATATTTAAAAACAAAGAAAGAAAATAAACAAAATCACAAAAAAACTAGGCACATTGAAAAAATGAAGAAAAGATGGTACTAACTAGGTAAACTGATGACTCTTCTCCAGTCATGAGATGTGAACTGCAGAGATCAAGATGCTTCAAGGTAAACAAATAGATCTTTAATTTATTAACCTAAGGTAAAATTTTTATGGGAATTTTTAAAAGCCATTTTCTTTCTAATGTTATTTTACCAGTTATTACAGTGATAACCTCTGGCCCAGAAATCTAGGCTGCCTATTTCCCGGTAGACAGCACAGCTGGCCTGCTGCAACCACCAGCACAGTCTTGGCATCTAACCCTGGAGGTGCCTCCTTCATCCTCCCATCCTTCATCCAGTCCAGGGTCCTTGACTGCTGCTCAAGTTCCATGGGTGGACACTGTCTGCTAAGGAGGAGGTCTTCTTGGCTCTCAACCCTGACTGCACTTCACAGCCACTTGGGGAGCTCTTTGTAAATACATCTGCAACTACTACACACCAGTTAAAACACAGTACTTAGGAATGAGGCTGGCTGTGGGCATTTAAAAGTCCTCAAGAGATTGCTACCTGCAGCCCCGGTTAATGTACCTTGGGGAGCAACTGCAGGGCTCATCAGGAATAAGGTGAATCTGCCAAGCTTTCCCTGCAGGGTAACAACAATGTGATCAATTCTCACAAAAGTCTGCTGTTCAAACCTTTGAAAGTTTTTGCACTTGTCATGATGCCTTGTGATTTCCATCTTTCTCATGTTGCAAGTACCTGGTTGTTGGCTTGACACATTGGTCAGTGGTAGGGAAGGACTGCCTGGATTTGGATCTCTTCTCACCTTTGAGGTCAAGGTGTGTTCCTGCTGATGTGTAATCCTGGGAGCATCACCTAGTGCACACCTCAGGTTTTGCTTGCCACCCCCAGGATGATGCTCCAGGCTTGGGTGCCTAGATATCTTATTGAGCCAAAGAAGTTTTGCAAAGGAGGATGAACTCAGCTTTGAAGAGTAGAAGGCAGATGCTGTGGTAAGATATAAGTCAACGGATCAAGGGATACACAATACAAATGTTTGCAGAAATACAGCAAAACAGATCAACTGGGATGATCCCAAAGATGTTATCTAGGCTAGCTTTTAGTGAAATAAAGAATTTTTTTACTCCTATTCCATAGCTAAATCTTCTCATAAATCAGATTTTCTACATGAATCTTAGTGGAGGAAGATGTGCAATATTAGTTGCGTCACAGCTGTTTGATACTTCTGGTGGTTTTAGGTGGTGCCACAGCAACTGCATTATGTATATGTTGAACAATTATAAGGAAATGTTTTTTCTATTCTTTTTCAGTTTTCTTAATATTCAAAATTCTTTTAATTTTCACCAAGTCTCAGTTTGGTGTTATTAAATCTTTAAAATCTTTCTGGTACTGATAATATCTCCAACAACAACAACAACAACAAATTGGGAAGTAATGGTAACCAGCTGGAATTTAACAACAGTCTTTATTTGCATTTATATTTTACTCATGACAAGCAATAATGTTATCCAGTTTATAGTAGTGATTTAGAGCTTTATAAATTACGTTTAAACTCTGAGTTGTTTTAAAGAGCTAGTTTCACATATATAGCAAAAGTTGTGAAAGGGAAAGCTAAAAAGTATCTTACCATCTTTTTTTTTTTTTTTACTGTGGTGCATGATTTTAAAACAAATATCATTGCTAACTTGACCCTAGGACAAATGTAAAAAGTGTCAGGCCTAATTTTTAAAAAATAATTAATACTTTAAATTTAAACATACCTACCCTAGATGGATCATGCACACCTATTCCTAACTTTGTTTTCAAGTGGAAGCTCTGGTTATATTTGACCATGCAAAAATCCTCAACAAATACTGGTGAACTGAATTCAACAATACATTAAAAGAATCATACACCATGATTTATTCCAGAGAATGCAAGGATAACTCAGCATCTGAAAATCAATAAATGTGATATATCATATCAACATAACGAAGGATAAAAGTCATATAATCCTCTCAATAGATGCAGAAAAAGCATTTGACAAAATTTAACATTCATTGATAAAAACTCTCAATAAACTGGGTATAGAGGAACTTACTACAACATAGTGAAGACCGTATATAAATCCATGGCTAACATTATACTTAATGATAAAATGCTGAAAACTTTCAAGACAAGTAACAAGATCGAGGTAACCACTCTCATCACTTTTATTCAGTATAGTACTGGGAGTCTCAGCCAGAGCAATTAGGCAAGATAAGGAAATAAAAGGCACTCAAATGGGAAAAGAAAAAGTAAAATTGTCTCTATTTGCAGATTACATGAGATTTAATCAGAAAACTCAAAAGACAATGCCAAAAACACCTGTCAGAACTAATAAATTTAATAAAATTGCTGAACACCAAATCAATTTAACATCACTTGCATTTCTATATATCACCACCGAACAGAAAGAGAAGAAAACAATTCCATTTACAGTAGCATCAAAAACAATACCTATGAATAAATTTAACCAAAGAGGTAAAATATCTGTGCTGTGAAAATTATAAATGATGAAAGAAATTGAAGAAGACAAAAGTAAATGAAAAGATGTTCTGTGCTGGTGGAGTGGAATAATTAATAGTGCTAAAATGTCCATATACTCAAAGCCACCTACAGATTCAGTGCAATTCCTATCAAAATTCCATTGGTATTTTTCATAGAAATAAACAAAACAATTCTAAAACTTGTATGGAATCACAAAAGAATCAAAATAGCTGGAGGAATACTGAGAATGAGGAACAAAGCTAAAGGTATCACACCTTGATTTCTACTTTTCAAAGCTACAGTGATGGTGGCTCAGATGGTAAAGAATTTGCATGTAATGTGGGAGACCTGGGTTCCATCCTGGGGTCGGGAAGATCCCTTGGAGAAGGGAATAGCTGCACAGTTCTCCAGTACTCTTGCCTGGAGAATCCTATGGACAGAGGAACCTGGTGGGTAACAGTCCACAGAGTTGCAAAGAGTCAGACACAACTGAGTGACTAACACACACACAGTGATCAAAACAGCATAGTACTGGCATAAAAACTGACACACAGACCGATGGAATAGGATAGAGAGCCCAGAAATAACCACAGGTATAGATGGTCAGGGCTTCCTTAGTGGCGCAGTGGATAAGAATCCACCTGCCAATGCAGGGTGCACAGATTCAATCCCTAGTTCCAGAATATTCCATGTGCTGTGGAGCAATGGAGCCCATGTGCCACAACTACTGAGCTCACATCCTAGAGCCCGTGAGCTGCAACTGCTGAGCCAGCGTGCTACAACAACTGAAGCTTGTGTGCCACAACAGATGCCCATGTCTAGAGCCTGTGCTCCTCAACAACACTGCAACGAGAAGCCCTCACACCACAAAAAAGACCCAGCACAGCCAAAAGTAAAAAAAAAAGTTAAAAAAAAGCGAAGTTTACAAAAGCAAAATCACCAAAGTAGGACTACATCAGATTTAAAAGTTTCTGCTCAGCAAAGGAAACCATCAACAAAATGAACAGATGACCAAGAAATGGAAGAAAATATTTCCAATAGCAAACCCAGAGATAAACCTATGCACATATGACCAACTAATCTATAACAGAGAAGGTGAGAATGTACAATAGAGAAAGCCTCTTCATTAAGGGTTATTGGACAGCTAAGGTAAAAGAAAGAAATTAGAAAGCTCCCTAACACCATACACAAAAATAAATTCAAAATGGATTAAAGACCTGAATGTAAGACAAGACACTATAAAACTCTTAGAGGAAAACACAGTAAGAACACTTTTTGACATAAATTGAATCAAAATCTTTTTTGACCCACCTTCTAAAGAAAATAAAAACAGAAATAAAACAAACGGACCTAATTATACTTAAAAGCTTTTGCATAGCAAAAGAAACCATAAGACGAGAAGACAACCCTCAGAATGGGAGAAAATATTTGCAAACAAAGCAAATAATAAAGATTAATCTCCAAAATAATACAAACAGCTCATGCAACCGAATATACAAAAAAACAAACAACCCAATGAAAAATGGGCAGAAGACCTAAATACACATTTCTCCAAAAAAGACATATATAGATGGTCAACAAACACATAAAAAGATGCTCAACATCATTAATCGTTAGAGAAATGCAATATGGAATTTAGAAAGATGGTAACAATGACCCTATATGTGAGACAGCAAAAGACACACAGATGTAAAGAACAGTCTTGGACTCTGTGGAAGAAGGCGAGGGTGGGATGATCTGAGAAGGTAGCATTGAAACGGGTGTATTATCATATGTGAAGCAGATCGCTGGTCCAGGTTTGATGCATGAGACGGAGTGCTCAGGGCTGGTGCACTGGGATGACCCTGGGGGATGGGATGGGGGTTCTGGATGGGGAACACATGTGCACCCATGGCTGATTCATCATGATGTTTGGCAAAAACCACTACAATATTGTAAAGTAATTAGCCTCCAATTAAAATAATTTTTAAAAAACTACAAAGAAAAGAAAAACTACAAAGAGGTATCACCTTGCATGGTCAGAATGGCCGCCATCAAAAAATCTACAAACAATAAATACTGGAGAGTGTATGGAGAAAAGGGGACCCTCTTGCACTGTTGGTAGGAATGTAAACTGACAGACTCTACGGAGAATGGTATGGAGGTTCCCTAAAAAAACTAAAAACAGAACTAACACATGACACAGCAATTCTTATACTGGGTATGTAGCCAAAGAAAATCCTGATTCAAAAAGACACATGCACCCCGATGTTCACTGCAGCAGTATTTACAATAGCCAGGACATGGAAGCAATCTAAATGTCCATTGACAGATGAATGTATAAAGATGTGGTACGTATACACAATGGAATATTACTCAGCCATTAAAAGGAATGAAATTGGGTCTTTCGTAAAGAGTGGATGGACCTAGAGACTGTGATACAGTGTGGAGTAAGTCAGAAAGAGAAAAACAAATATTGTATAATAGCACATATATGTGGAATCTAAAAAATGGTACAGATAAATTTATTTGCAGGGCAGGAACAGAGATGCAGACAGAGAACAGATATGTGGACACAGGTTAGGGGAGAAAGGGGATGAATGGGGATATTGGGATTGGCATAGAATAATTAAAACAGACACCAGTGGGAATATGCTGTATGGCACAGGAAACTCTACTCAATGCTCTGTGGTGACCCCAATGAGTAGTATGGGGGATGGGGTAGGATGGAAACCCAAGAGGGAGGGGATGTTTGTATACATATAGCTGATTCATTTCATTGTACAGCAGAAACAAACACAATATTGTAAAGCAATTATCAGATCAGATCAGTCGCTCAGTCGTGTCCAACTCTTTGTGACCCCATGAATCACAGCACGCCAGGCCTCCCTGTCCATCACCAACTCCCGGAGTTCACCCAGACCCATGTCCATCGAGTCAGTGATGCCATCCAGCCATTTCATCCTCTGTCGTCCCCTTCTCCTCCTGCCCCCAATCCCTCCCAGCATCAGAGTCTTTTCCAATGAGTCAACTCTTCACATGAGGTGGCCAAAGTACTGGAGTTTCAGCTTTAGCATCATTCCTTCCAAAGAACACCCAGGACTGATCTCCTTTAGAATGGACTGGTTGGATCTCCTTGCAGTCCAAGGGAGTCTCAGGAGTTATACGTCAATAAAAAATTCAAACCACATATCTGATAAGGAGTTAACATCCAAAATGTGTAAGGAATACAGTTCAATAGTAAAAAGTCAAGTAATTCAATTTAAAAATGGACAAAGGATCTGAATGGACATTTTTCTAAAGAAAATGTACAGGTAGCCAATAGGTACATGAAAAAGTGCTCTACATTGCTAATTATCAAGGAAATGCAGAATAAAGCCAAGGTGACATCCCCTTATACCTGTTAGGCTGTCAATTATCAAAAAATGATAAAGCCAGGCTGTAGAGAAAAGGAAGCCCTTGTACACTGTTGGTAGGAATGTAAACTAGTACAGTCATTATGGAAAACAGTATGGAGTTTCCTAAAGAAATTCTATCTAGAACTACTGTATGATCCCAGCAATTCCATTTCTGGGTATATATCCCAAGGAAGTGAAATCATCTCAAAAAGCTATCTGCACATCCATGTTCACAGCAGCATTATTCACAATAGACAAGGTATGGAAACAACCTTAGTGCATGGCAACTGATAAATGAATCAAGAAAATGTGGCACACATATACGTATGTACATGTACATACGTATATGTGAATATACACATATTTACATATATAATAGCTGAATATTATTCAGTTATAAAAAGAAATCCTCTCATTTGTGACATCATAGACAAAGCTGGTGGGTATTACACAAAGTGAAATAGACCAGGCAAAGAATGCCAAATGGTGTCACAAAAGAAAGTCAAACTCAAGTCTACAGCATAAAAGTGCTTGCCAGGGGCTGGTGGATGGGAGAAATAGGCAGAGGTTTGCAAACGGGTACAAATTTTCAGTTATATAGCCATAAAATAAATAAGGTCTGAGGGTGTAATGTATTACATGGTGACTATAGTCACTAACACTGTATTATTTAATTGAACTTCACGAAGAGAGTAGAACTTAAATATTTTCAACAAAGTAAATATGTGTATTGAGGGATGTATTAATTGACCTGATGGTGGAATTCTTTCACAGTGTATACATTTATCAGATACATCAATTCCTCACATTGTACACTTTAAAAACCTCATTTCACTTGTGAAATATACCTCAATAAACCTGGAGAAAAACTTGTTTGTAAAAACAAATTAAATAATCATATCTTTTTGCAGAAACTGAAGTGGTTGTTTTTTTTTCTTAATTCTGTGTTTTTGTGATTTAGACATTGAATTGAATCAAAGAGTAAATTTCACAGCAATAACACTCTTGGCATTTATCCCAGATTAACAAAAACTTATTTCATGCAAAAGCCTGTACATCAGTGTTCACAACATTATTTTTAATAGCCCCAAAATGGTAATAACTCAGAATACAATTTCAACAGGTAACAGTCAAACAAAATGTTAGATCCATACAATGGAATGCTACTCAGTAATTAGGCATGAACTCCGATACATGCAAAAACCTAGATGGACATCAAGATCACTATGCTAATGGAAAAAGCCCATCTTAACAGGTTTACTTTGTGTGATTCCATTTAGATTGTTGTGACTAAATCATGTCCAATTCTTTTGCAACCCCATGTACTGTAGCCTGCCAGGCTCCTCTGTCCGTGAGATCTCCAGGCAAGAATACTGGAGTGATTGCCATTTCCTTCTCCAGGGGATCTTCCCAACCCAGGGATAGGATCTGGGAATTCCTGAATTCCAGGTGGATTCCTTACCACTGCACCACCTGGGAGCCTACATACTATTCAACTCACCTACAAATCGGTGATCCTCACAACTTCATTCTCAGATTCAATAATTTGCTATAATGATTCGCAGAACTCAGGGAAACACTTGCTTACATCTATGGGTTTATATTAAAGGATACGATAAAGGATACAGAACAGCCAGATACAAAGGTAAAGAGAGTGATATTGTGTGTCCTTGCTCTGTCTCTCTGCAGGATCCTCCTTTTGGCCCTGGTGGGTCTACAACAATCTTGGGGGAAGAGTAAAACACTTCTCCTTTCTCTCTTGGGAAACTGATTACAAACCTAAAACAAACAGTTGTCAACCACAGTGAAACTTGGATCCCCCATCCCACTACAGCCAACTTTTTGGTTTTCTTTCCCTGGCCTTTGTCTAATCAGCCCCTCAGCATACAGTCACTGTTAGATTGGAAACAGGTGCTCCTGTGTAGTGACCCTCCCTCCACCCCTTAATGAACTTGAAAATTCTTTTCATCTAAAACCCTTGAACTTCAAACTCAGAAATCAGGTCTGAAGCAAAAACAACAAAGGGAGCCTAATATCAAAGCAGACTCTCATCCTTTCAGGTGGTGTCACCTGCAAATAGGAGGGAAGAATCTGGAAATGAGCTTCGTTCTGTGGTGTGAACTGTGCTTTGGAGATCCTGTAGTTGCTGCAACACCAGAATGAGCTTCTCTTGGTTCCTACCTTCAGTACACTGGAAGGTCTGAGGGTTACCTTCATGTATACATCAAGACACGACTGAGCGACTAAGCACACACATTCATCAGATGATTACCTCTATGGTGAACACAGATTGAACACCCATAGACATGAGTGTGTGCAACCCAGCAATGACTTTGGTGTATATCAACGACCTTGAGGTTCAGTTGGTGTTTTTTTGGAGTTTGGTTCTTCTATTTACCTGTGGCCAGGAGTTAGGCTATTAGTTCTGGGACCATTTCTCAAAGACTACCCTCCCTGATTGTCTTACACACAAAATGAAACGTTTTCTAATGATGAGGCAGATATTAAAAAAACAACAACAACAGTGTGAATCATCAGCCTACTCTCAAGTGATGCTGGTATGCAATTGAAAACAGCTTCTACCCTAGAATTTGAATATTTCCAATCGATGCTTAAAGATTAACATGTGGAGCTTTTGAACACCTTGGCGTCAGTCATCACACATCCAGAAATGTATGTACCGAGAGGCTTATTTCCTAACCCAAAACAAAAAGATGAAGGGCCTTGTATTGCTTTTCTATTTCTGGCCTAACAACCAACCATAGCCACCTAAAACAGTACAAACTTAACTATCTTACAGTTCTGTAGACCATAAATCTGATATAATTGTCACTGGGCTAAAATCAAGGTGCTGGCAAGAGGAGGCTCGGGAATAGAATTTCTTATCTTACCTTTTCCAGTGTCTTTGCACGTTCCTCAGCTCCCGGCCTCCTTCCTCCATTTTTCAAACCAGCAAGAGTGATTCAAGACACCCTCCTACTGCTATTTCTCTGGTTTCCCACAGCTGAGCATGGTTCTCTGCTTTTAAAGACTTGGTCGAATACATTGGCCTCACATGGATAACTCGGACTAATCTCCACACCTCCAGGTCCTTAACGTTAATCATACCTGCTGAGTCCCTATTGCCATGTGAGAAACATTCACAGGTTTGGGAGTAAGATGTGGGCATCTTTAGGGGGCATTTATGCTGCTGACCACAGGCCTCTATACAGAAGCATGCCAAGCTAGGATTTCACAGTTATCTGAAGGCTAAAAGTCTGAGATAACTGTGCCAGCTTGGACAAATTCTAGTGAGAGCCCTCTCCTGGGTTTCAGACTGCAAATTTCTCATAGAAGAAGCACGCTGTTTCCTGTCTTTTCATAAGGTTAACCCCATTTGTGAGGACTTCACCCTCATAGCTACTTACCTCCCAAAGGCCCCACCTCTGATTATCATCACACTGGAGGTTAAGATTTCAAAGCATGAAGTGGGGACGCAGCATTCAGTTTAAAGAACATAACACAGTCTCCTAGTGCTCCTGTTTTACCAAAACACAGGTAATCGAGAGCTTACAGGATGACTGCTGTCTACTCTCATCAGCTGTTACTGTTAGAGATTTACACTCCAAATCACACACAGCCTGATGAAAGCCTTGTTGCCTTGGTGACAAAGCTGTAGACCTGTCTCAACAGTACAACCTGGGAATTTTTGGATCATGTATTGGGAAAGTCACGACGCACAATCCAAGAGGAAGAGGGGTTTACATTCATTACATTTCTACTCTTAAAAAAGTTTCACCTTTATGGACTGTACCTCACGGGTGCCTTTGCCCTCTACCTTAGGGTTGAGTTTGGACAAAAGGAGGCACTGTCTGCTGGTGACTAGCAGATCAGAGGGCTTGAAGAGTTCAGAGTATATTCTGTCAGTGTTCGCTCTTTTGGGCCTCAATGTGGCAGTATCTGCTTTCCTCTCCCTAAGATGACAGTGTCTATTGGGTACCCCCTCTCCTGTGGCTGCGGGTCTCTCCTGGTTGCAGGGAGTGCTCCCTGCTCTTGGCTTTGGAGGCCTTGGGGTGGTCATCTTTCCCATCGCTGATTCTGCCTGCCCCTGCCCACACCTCAACAAGCAGATCCTCATTAAACTAGCCCCCATTACCTTGTTTAGGTGTACCATGCTTCTCTGATACACCTGAGGGTGACAGCATCTCATGATCTTGGACAAGTCACTAAACTTTCTCAAACCTCATATTCATATCTGAAATATAGATAAAAATAGTTACCTTGTGGGGTGGTGATGACAAGTGAATTATTTAATTCATATATATCTTAACACAGTGTTTGGTGCTCAGACACTTAAATGCTTTTGTGTTGTTGTTGTTGCCACAAACACTTAAATGCATTTTTTGGGGGGGGGGGGGCAAAATAAAGGGAATGGATTCTCTGAGGAACTGAAAGTTCCACCTGGATCCAGATGTTCCACCATTTTTAACTTTGCACAACGCACTTTTTACTCCAATGAAAAAGAGCTATTTTGAGCAACTATTAGACTAAGGTCTTGGGATTTACTGATAAACAATTGCTAGTGATACTGCTGGAGGTACCCAAACAGTGACCACTTACTTACTGAGGCATGTTTAAATTCAAGCATCTTTACTTTATAATTTGATGTTTCTGAAATTTTCTAATTCAATACTGAGACTCTGCTTTCTAGTATTCTGGATATAGAATGATTTAAATAATGTAAGCAGAGAACTATTACAGTTGAATAGGTAATGATGGTAATAAAAGTCTGTCTATAAATCAGCTCAGATACATTAACTACTTCTCAGCTGACAGAGTCTACACCATGATCTGCTTATAAGCATATAAAGGTAGAATTCTGCAAAGCACATTCAATTTTTAAAAGGTAATGCTTATTGCAGAATCAGGGGAAGGATAAAATTGCAAAAAAACTGCAGGAAGTCTTGAGTATTTTGGTGCATGAAGATCCAAGTTCAGAGACAGAAGTAGATTTGGATTTGGAACTTTCCATGTCACCTTTTCAAATATAGATGGAAAAACTCATTTAACAGCTGGCACCAGACCATTTAGGCAATGTTGCTGTTGTTGACTTAAGACTACACACTGAAAGAGCACTCTTAGAGGGAAGATAAGGCCCTCTGAGGGTGTGATCTAGAAGACTAAACTACTCTGAATAAGAAATAATAGAAATTTGGTGGTGAGGGAAAGCAGAGAATGGAAGGAAGCAAAGATGGGGGTAGGAG
Organism: Bos indicus x Bos taurus; assembly: GCF_003369695.1. NCBI lineage: Eukaryota > Metazoa > Chordata > Mammalia > Artiodactyla > Bovidae > Bos > Bos indicus x Bos taurus. The sequence continues at coordinate 63,019,837 of NC_040079.1, read as the reverse complement.
ATAAAAGAGGAAAAAGCTATGCTGAATGCTAGAGCTGTGTAGATTTAAAGTTGCTTGCCTTGTTGGGGTTTAACCACCCTTTCCCCAAATCTTTGATAAAGACTAGTTCCCCATCTATGTGCTTTTCTCAAGAAGGAAATGGGGCTATCATCCACATCTGGGTCAGCACTTAGCAGAGAAAAGTGGAAAAGAGGCAAGGATGGGGACCAGACAAAAGTGACACTGATAGGTTAGCAGAAGTGAGAACTCAGAGCAGATGCATCCATAGAGATGTGAGCTCTAAGACCTTCGTGAAAATACCAGGGAAAGCATTAGCCTTCCCACAGGGCAGAACAAAGAGACTAAGACCAATTTTATTTAAATTTGAAAGGGCAGGATGACCTCAGCTGATCGCTGAATTACAGTTTATCAGAGATCCAAGTGAACAAATAGAAATATGAAATTGGAGTAACTGGTGTCAATCTGTTAAGAGAGCTGTATCCATCTATAAATCACCTGCTCTCCTGAAAATCAATGTGCCCAGGGAGCTTATAGATAATTGAAGAGACAAAGCCAATATATATATATGGAATAACTTACCTCTGAGGTCTAATTTTATAGACCTGTGATGTCAACTTGCTGGGCCTAGATTTTGGTCAAATATTTCTGTGAAAGTTTTGTGTGTGTGTGTCTGGGTGTGGGATTAACAATAAAGCTGGTGGACTTTGAGTAAAGCGCATTGCCCTCTGTAATGTGGGAAGGCCTCAAAAAAACAATTGAGCCTTAATAAAACAAAGCCTGATCTCTCCTGAGAAAGAAAAAATTGTGCCAGCAGACTGCCTTGAAACACAAACTACAACTCTTCCCTCAGTTTCCAGCCTACTTTGCCAAGCTTCCACAATCATATGAGCCAATTCCTTAAAATAAATCTCTCTGTCTACACATACACCGGAGAAGGCAATGGCACCCCACTCCAGTACTCTTGCCTGGAAAATCCCACAGATGGAGGAGCCTGGTAGGCTGTAGTCCATGGGGTCGCTAAGAGTCGGACAAGACTGAGCGACTTCGCTTTCACTTTTCACTTTCATGCATTGGAGAAGGAAATGGCAACCCACTCCAGTGTTCTTGCCTGGAGAATCCCAGGGACAGGGGAGCCTGGTGGGCTGCCATCTATGGGGTCGCACAGAGTCAGACACGACTGAAGCGACTTAGCAGCAGCAGCAGCAATGAATATACTACCAAAGCCATTTTTTATGTCTTAATAGAAGTAACACCCACAATAAAAGTCTTGGCCAAGAATTCACACTTATTTTGCAGAATTATTCTAGAGACAAATTTGAGTGTTATAGAATTATTTTTTAAAAGTATCCCAGCTAGTCCTAGTTTCAGTTCAATCTCCTGAAGCACAGGTTGTAGCTATGAGTAACTGTCCTAGGCAGTACCTATGTGACAATACCTATTTCATGCAAAGCGCTGTTCTAAATGTTGAGGATAAAATGGAGGATGTTGTTGTTACTATCTAGTCACTAAGTAGTGTCCAACTCTTTACGATTCCATGGATTGTAGCCTCTGGGCTACTCTGTCCATGGGATTTTCCAGCCACAAGTACTACAGTAGGTTGCCATTTCCTTCTCCAGGGGATCTTTCCAATCCAAGGATCAAACCCATATCTCCTGCAATGGCAGACAGATTCTTTACCACTGAGCCACCCAGGAAGCCACAAAGTAAAGGATAAAGAGGCCCAAATCCTTGCTTTCATAGAGTTCATATCCTAGTGGAAGGAGATAGAAGGAAACAAATTTATATTAGTCAGGTGATGATAAATGCAAAGAATTAAGCTAAAATGGTCACCCTGCTTTAGGATGGAGAGTGAGGAAATAAGGTGAGTCTGAGGAGTTTTATATCAAGTGTTTGGAGTAAGTGATGTTTTAGCAGAAATCTAAATGAAGTGAAAGAGAGTCATGAGGGGGAGAAGATCCCAGCACAGAAAGCACCAAAAGAAAGGGCTGTGGGGCAGAAATGTGTCCAGGGAATTAGGGAAACACAAGGAAGGCAGTGGGTCTGAAGAGGAGTGAACAGGGAAGCGTGGTAGGAGATGAAGCCAGGAGTTCCCAGGACCTGACCATGTAGGGCCTTGGAGGTCATAAAGAAGACTAAAGATTTTGTTTGGAAGGAAATGGAAAACAAAGGGAAGGTTGTGAGCAGAAGCTTTGCATAATCGAACTTAAGCTTTAGCAGGCTCCCTTAGGCTCCTCTAGAGACTAGAGTGTGTGTGTATATAGAGTACATGCAAAGGTTAGGGAGAGAAATGGTGGAAGAGCAGTAATCCTACCAGGAAATGATGGTAATGGAACAGTAGAGTTAGATATCTTTCAAAAGTGGAGCTGGAAGAACAGAAAAAGAAAGAGGGGAGTCAAGGATGACCCCATGTTTCTTGTCTTGAACAAGTAGAAGAATGGAGTTGACTTTATTCAGATGAAAAAATCTGGGAATGGAAAAATGGAGGGTGTACACAGGGGAGTGAATTAAGGAACTGGTTTTGGACATGTTGCACTTGAAGTGTCAATCAGACAATTAAGCAGAAAGGTCAAGAAAGCAGCTAGATATATTAGTGTGGAATTCAGGGGTGAGATCTCTGCCCAAGATATGTATTCAGGAATTGTTAGTGGACTCTTGAGAGTCCCTTGGACTGCAAGGAGATCCAACCAGTCCATTCTGAAGGAGATCAGCTCTGGGATTTCTTTGGAAGGAATGATGCTAAAGCTGAAACTCCAGTACTTTGGCCACCTCATACGAAGAGTTGACTCATTGGAAAAGACTCTGATGCTGGGAGGGATTGGGGACAGGAGGAGAAGGGGACGACAGAGGATGAGATGGCTGGATGGCATCACTGACTCGATGGACGTGAGTCTGAGTGAACTCCGGGAGTTGGTGATGGACAGGGAGGCCTGGAGTGCTGTGATTCATGGGGTCGCAAAGAGTCAGACACGACTGAGCAACTGAACTGAACTGAACTGAGGTGGTTTATCAAGTTCATGAGATTGGATTAAATACCCCAGAGGGTAAACATAGAAACAAGGAGAAGTCTGAGATCAAAGTCTTGGGACACTCCAGCATTTAAAGGTCAGAAGAGGAGCTGTGTCAAGGTAAAGAGACTAAGAAGGAGCAGCCAGTGATGTAGAAGAAAAAGCCATAGAAAGTGAGGTCTTGGAGGACAAGTGAAGGAAGTGTTCCAAATAAAGGAACATGATCAACAGACAGGTCAAGTGTAATGAGGACTGAGACTTGGTGACTGGATTTACCAATGTGGAGGTTTATCAGAGTCTTGCTAACAGGAGCTTGAGTATAGTAGAGAAAAGAAAAGCCTAATCAGAGTCTATTCAAGAATGACTTAGAGGAGAAGAGTATAGATAAAAACTTAGGTGACTCTTCAGTTTTGAGGTTTGGAGAGTGGGGAGACTCTCTTTTGACTGGCCAGTTTATTTCAATAATGTAAAAGCAATAGGCAGAGAGTGAAGACGGGGGAAGAGATGTTAAATGCCAGAAACTTTCTTTTTTGACAGTGGTTCTCTATTTTCTTCAGTTTAATTTAAGGAATTGGAAGCAGCAGACTATCTTATCCTCCACAAGAAGAAGGTGTTTATAACAGAACATCTTTGAGTTTATTTTGGAAAAAAGTTGGCCAAGAACATCTCCCAGCTTTCTCATTGCCTAGCCTGCTGCCCTTCCACTGCTATAGGCACCAGGGTCTGTTCAGAGTCATTATTAATGGGAATACAATCTTGAATTTCTATCTCAGCCTAGGTAAGAACTTATGAGTGGTCCTGTTAGCAGTCCCTTCATGATGGCTAACAATTTTGCTCTAGTAAGGGCTGAGCCTTCAAGCACGACTGTCATTTAATACAGATATTGATCAAAGACGAGTTCATTCTGCCCTGGAAATCTAAGTGGTGTGCCACTGATCTGTCTTTATGAAATTCAAGCAGGCTATCTTTTTATAGCAATAAAGATTGAAATACAGCAGCATGATTCATGATAGCCAAGGCATGGAAACAACCTAAATGTTTGTTGACAGATGAATGGATAGACATGTGGCACATACATACAATGGAATACTGCTCAGCCATAAAAAACAATGAAATAATGCCATTTCCAGCAACATGGATGAACCTCGAGATTATCATACTAAGTGAAGTAAGTCAAAAAGAGAAAGACAAGCACCATATAATACCACTTATATGTGAAATCTGAAATACAACACAAATGAAGTTATTTAGAAACGGACTCACGTAGAGGATAGATGCAGTTGTTGAGGCGGAGGAGAGCTGCGGGGAGGGATGGAGCGGGAGTTTGGGGTTAGCAGATGAAAACTACTATATAGAGAATGTATAAACAACAAGTTCCACTATACAACACAGGTAACTACATTCAACATCCTGTGACGAGCCATAATGGAAAATAATACAAAAAAAGAGTGTGTATATATATATATATATATATATATATGTATAACTGTATCACTTTGTTGTGCAATAGAAGTTAACACAGCACTGTAAATCAACTATACTTGAATAAAATAAATTTTTAAATGGATAAAAGTAATTTATGAGTAAAACTGTGTTCTAGGTACTGCACTGGCTCTTGTTACCAGTCCTCCATTCTCAAAGAAAAGTCTAATCCCCAAAGGTATTAGGAACACCTGCTTTGGAATTACTATTAAGCACTGGTTTTCATTGATGGTAACCACATCATCTCATTAAAAGTGTTATTTCTTGTGAGTCCTCTTTGCAGCCCTAGAAAGTAGATACCTAATGATCCCCACTTCACAGCTACTGAGGCTGATGGAAGCCAATATTTATGGGGTACCATGGAGAAGGACAGAGAAGGCACTGGCACCCCACTCCAGTACTCTTGCCTGGAGAATCCCATGGACAGAGGAGCCTGGTGGGCTGCCGTCTATGGGGTCGCACAGAGTCGGGCATGACTGAAGTGACGAAGCAGAATGGAAAAGGAAATGGCAACTCACTCCAGTATTCTTGCCTGGAGAATCCCATGGATAGAGTAGCCTTGTGGGCTGCAGTCCATGGGGTCGCAAAGAGTTGGACAAGACTGAGCGACTTCACTCACTCACTCACAGATTTTTAAAAAATCATTTCTCTGACAACTTACAAGGAATATAAAACAAGTACCTATTGAGTATCCACCATATGCACGATACTAGGTTTTTGTAAGATCCATGAAGCAAAAGAAGCAATAATTCTCTGATTCTTATAACTGCTGAAGGTAAATGTCTTAAAATTCTTACAACTACTCATATAATTTTGAATAATCTTTGAAAAAGTATTCTACTTGATAGTTAAGATAGTGTTAAGGGGACACCAGAGGGCATTTTAAGGTTCAGTACCAGTATTTATGTTTCTAGGAAGATCCTTTTTAACTTCTCTGTATCAATTCTAGGCTTTCCCTTCCCACTGCTGGTTACACTCTAACAAGGATAGGAAAACAAGGAGGAAGAGGGAAACTAACATCTTGCATCCAATATCTCCCTGGTGGCTCAGTGGCAAATAATCCACCTGACAATGCAGGAGATGTGGCTTCTATCCCTGGGTTGGGAAGATTCCCTGGAGAAGGAAATGGTGACCACTCCAGTATTCTTGCCTGGGAAATCCCATGGACAGAGGAGCCTGCTGGGCTATAGTCCATGGAGTCACAAAGACTCTGACATAACTTAGTGACTAAACAACAACAACAAATCTGTCAGGCATTTTCCAGGAGTTAATTAAATTTTAAAAGAATATGGTGAGATTCATGTTGATGTATGTATGGCAGAAGCCAACGCAATATTGTAAAGCAATTATCCTTCAATTAAAAGTATATACATTAAAAATAAAGAATATGGTGAGACATGTCTTTGAGTTTCCATTTTGCACATCAGAAAACTAGTACAATAAAAGTAGCTCTAAACCACTTGGCATCATGGAGAGTTGTTAATTAATTATAGTGCCTCAGAAAATTTTGGAAACAAAACAGTGCTGCCATTTACTGCAACATGCCATAAACCCTCCTGCATAGAAAATCTGCCCACTGTGTCTTGGCCTGGCATCCTGGCTTTGAGATTGTTCCATTCTACCAGCCTGACTTAATCAAGGTCATTGAAAACTGTTCCTCTCTTGCCAGGTGTAAAAGCCTGCTCCAGATTGGTGTTATCAGCAAATTTATTGAACTTATGTTCCCTTCCATCACCCTGTGGATGACTCTGGCCCTCAACCAACCCTTATGGATGGACACTACTTGATAAATGTCCTCAGGATGACAAGAAGTCACTGATAGCTCCTCTTTGATTGCAACTCTTCAGCCACTTGACAGCACTGTGAGCCAAGCTATGTATTACCAGCTTGTTGAAAAGAAATGTCATGTGATATGGTAGCAAAAGCCTCACTGAAGTCAAGAGATATATGATATCTATTACTCTTCCTTTGTCAATGTGTCAAAGAAAGAAATTAAACTTACTTTCCTGGTTGCTTCCTAAAGATATGTAGGTTACTATCCAACACCTCTTATTTATTAATTTGCCAATCAATGGATTGTTTGTATCTTACCAGAAGTTTTTGCATGTCAACTGCAAGCATCCCTAGCACAATGTTTTAAAAATTTTCAGACACTTTTAGACTGTCAGATTTCTATTCTGACTCTATGCAGTATAGAAATAAGCCCTTCGGACCCAGGAGTAGTGAAAAGATTCCTTTTGTCCATTCACAAGTCCTATTGTTGATTGTTATTGTTTAGTCAATAACTCATGTCCAACTCTTTGCGACCCCATGGATTGTGGCACTGTGGTTCAAAAGCATCAGTTCTTTGGCGTTCAGGCTTCTTTATGGTCCTGTCCCACTCTCACATCTGTACATGACTGCTGGAAAAACCATAGCTTTGACTATATGGACCTTTGTCAGCCAAGTGATGTCTCTGCTTTTTAATACATTGTCTAGGTTTGTCAAGGCTTTTCTTCCAAGGAGGAAGCATCTTTTAATTTCATGGCTGCAGTCACCATCCGCAGTGATTTTGGAGCCCAAGAAAATAAAGTCTGCCACTGTTTCCACTGTTTCCCCATCTATTTGCCATGAAGTGATGGGACTGGATGCCATGATCTTAGTTTTTTGAATGTTGAGTTTTAAGCCAGCTTCTTCATTCTCCTCTTTCACCTTCATCAAGAGGCTTTTTATGTTTAAGGTCATTTCAAACAAATAAGTACTGGCCACTAGAGAATGGTTGTCTTTATATTCCACTTCTGACTGCAGAATCTCAGGGCAAAGTGTCCTTATTTGAATAAAATCAGCTAGCTTTGTGAGATGAGGAGGACTAAGGGTGTGAGTGTGTTGTGCTTGTGAAAGATGGCACACAGGAAGGAGGCAGTCATGCTTTTTCAAGCAAGGTGAATTCTTATCACTCTGCTTTGTTTCCTTCCCCTAAATAAACTCAGAGAGATTTCCTCCAAATTTTCTGTATCACCAATGAGTATAATTCAATCCATAGTATAGAAAACTAAACTCAGTGCACTTATATTTTGAACGATAGGCTTGATTTTCTAAGTTTTCTATCATCCCCATGAGAAGTCATCTCTTTTTCCTTACACCACTTCCTGCTTCCTTGTTACCAAGTCTTCTGACTTATTATTCAATATCCTCCTATTTCAGGTGGAGATCATTAGGCTCTGAATTTGATGCCGAAGCAACTCTTCTCCATGGGCTTCCTGGGTGGCACTAGTGGTAAAGAACCTGCCTGCCAATGCAGGAGACATAAGAGAGGCAGGTTTGATCCCTGGGTTGGGACATCCCCTGGAGGAGGGCATGGCAGCCCACTCCAGTATTCTAGCCTGGAGAATCCCATGGACAGAGGAGCCTGGTGGGCTACAGTCCATAGGGTTGCAAAGAGTTGGACACGACTGAAGTGACTTAGCACAGCACTAGTCTTTTCCATCTCATTGCCTCCCATCATGATATTCTGCCTTCTGGGCAGGGCACAGGGCAGGCTTGATAAGATATATGGCACTCCTCCCCCATGAATATAGCAGACAGAAAAAATCAATCTTAGCATTCTTTCCTTCTAGGACTAGTTGAGGCCTTCCCAGCATAATATTCCAGACAGCAGTCTTCCCAACATAATACTCGAGACCAGGAATCATCAAACAGTTTCTGTAACAAACTAGACAGTAAATATTTCAGGCTTTTCTTACCATACAGTTTTTGTTGCAACTACTTAGCTCTGTCCCTGTAGGGTGAAAATAGTCACAGACAATAAGGAATGAATGAACGTGGCTGTGTTTCAACAAAACATTTACAAGCAATGAGTGGCTGGCTGGATCTGGCCTATGGGCTGTAGTCCAGTGGTTTGTTGGACATAGTTTGCAGGCCCCTGCTCTATATACCTACCACCAATCAGAGTTGCCATCTAAAATTGGAACCTACCTGATGTTCCTGGGCTGAAGTACATGATGCTACAATGTTTCAGGTTTGACGCCCTTCATGTATTGATTTCCACCTGAGGAGTTGATTTAACTGAGTTTGGGGCCCTCAGCTCTGAGTGTCTTGTAGTTAAAAGTCACTCTGGGACCAAGGAGAACAAGTTTCAGGGCTTCCCTGGTGGCTCAGTGGTAAAGAATACCTGCCAAAGCAGGAGACTCGGGTTTGATCTCTGCATCAGGAAGATCTCCTGGAGAAGGAAATGGCAACACACTCCAGTATTCTTACCTGGGAAATCCCATGGACAGAGGAGTTTGGGGTTGCAAAGAGTCCGACATGATTTAGTGACTGAACAGCAACAACATTCTCATTGTCTTTAACTTTGTCATTGCTGGGGCTAGCACTGGATTTCTTTACATTCTTTTCTCAGAGATATGAGAAGAAATGACATGAAACACCTCAAAGCCTTTGCCTTAGAATAGGTACTATCATATATAGCAGTTCAATCACCAAAATCTTGGCTCCTGAAGGATTACAAAAAAGGAAAAAAAAAAAAAAAAAAAGCCTAAACAAACCTAAATTACATTATAATGGGATAGGATGAAATCAACTGCAGCCTAGCACCCATCCATTTATCTCAATTATTTATGAGACTTAAAATGTGTGGAACTAGGCTGAGGGTTCTATTCCTGTTTTCTGTCGGCTGACTCCTTAGCCAAATGAATGTCTGAAGACAAGGTGGGTAAGGCTTTGAAAGCCTAATGGGACATTTCAGGCAAAAAATAACATAAAATAATAAAAAAAGAGAGACGTTAATTATTCTGAGAAGAATATTGCCTGAATGGAATTTATATTTTATTGTCTTCTAGTAAGGATAATTAACAAATGTCTTAGAACTGTTAGGTATTATTATGTAGTACATCTTTATATTTTAAAAAGGAAACTATGATTTAAATGATAGAATGTTAACATGGGCCCTCTTAGGAAGTAATTTAACAGAATTTATTCTCTTCTCTCAAGCTTTTACTTATCCCCTACCTGTTTTTTTTTGTTGTTGTTTGTTTTGTTTTCTCTTCTTTTCTTGACATCATTGCAGCAGAGGTCATAAATGTCCACTTCTCAGAATTACTATCCAGAAGAAAAAGTACAAAATACCTCATTTGATCCTTTCAAGCCTGACATTATATGAAAAGACAAGAAATCTATTTTTATATTCACTCATTACCTTCCAACTCTCTTTAATGTAACTTCATCAATTTGGACAATAAAATCTCATTAATTTGTACTTCAGCACTTTGGAATTTGAGATCATTTGGGCAGGGCTAGCTTAAAGATGATCTATTCAATATTTATGGGAAAATAAAATTATTCAAGCTGCTGACTAATGCAAATAACTTACCAAAGCAAGATAAAGTTTGACCGAGATTATTAAAGTCTAAATGCTTTGAACTGACCAGAACATACTCTCCAGCTTCATAAACCAATTCCATGTAGTTTCTGTCATTGTTGTTTTTGTTCAGTTGCTCAGTTGTGTCCAGCTCTTTGTGACCCCATGGACTGCAGCTTGCCAGGCTTCCCTGTCCTTCACTATCTCCTGGAGTTTGCTCAAATTCATGTCCATTGAGTCAGTGATGCCATCCAACCATCTCATCTCTTGCTGCCCCCTTCTCCTTTTGCCTTCCATTTTCCCCAGCATCACAGTCTTTTCCAGTGATTCATCTCTTCACATCAGGTGGCCAAAGTATTGGAACTTCAGCTTCAGGATCAGTCCTTCCAACGAATATTCAGAGTTGATTTCCTTTAGGGTTGACTGGTTTGATCACTTTGCTGTCCAAGGAACTCTCAAGAGTCTTCTCTAGGACTACAATTTGAAAGCATCAATTTGTTGTCACTCAGCCTTCAAAGCCAAAGATCATCCTGTATTCTCCTCTTTCACGCCTTCTTTGTACTCTTCTCTGTATTGGGAATGCTCTTTTCTTCTTCTTCTATTTATTTATTTCAAAATTCTATTCAGAGGGCAGTCCCATGATGGCAGAGAGACAGGTTGGGAGACCACTTTCTCCCCCACAAATTCATCAAAAAAATCATTTGAATGCTGAGCAACTTCCACAAAACAACTTCTGAATGCTCGCAAAGGACACCAGCCCCCAGAAAGGCAGCCCATTCTCTTCAGAAGGAGGTAGTACAAAACATAAAAGACAAAAAGAGAGACAAAAAAGTTAGGGATGAAAATCCACCCTGGGGAGAGAGTCGTGAAGGAGGAAAAGTTTCCAAACAGTAGGAAACACTCTCACAGGTGGGTTTGTGGGGAGTTTGGAATCTCAGGGGGCAACATGACTGGGAGAAAAAACCAAACAAACAAACCACAGAATACGCACCTAATCGCAACTGCCAGCAGAGGAGCAGCCCAGATGCTTGCTTCTGACACCAGCCAGTGGAGGCTGGACAGGGAGGCGTGGCTGCAACGTTGGTGCTTAGGGTAAGGACCGGGTCTGAATGCCCTGAGGACAATCTGAGGGAGCTAACGTGAGATAGCAACCCAAACTGTGGGATCGCCAGAGAGGGGAAAAAAAGAGAGAGAGAACTTTCCGTGAAAGGATCTAATGCGCAGCCTGGCCCGCTCACAGAACAAAGGATTGAGTGAATACCAAAGGAGAGCGAACCGGCTACATACTGGCCCCTCCCCTGCGCCGGAGGCAGAGAGGCAGGCGAGCGACAGCCAGAAGCTGAAGGCAAGCGGTTGCTGCAATCTCAACCCTAGACCAGCATTCTCCACCAAACTGTGAGCAGGCTCCCAGTTGCTAACCACATCTTCCTGGGATCCTGGACAGTTGACATCTGCCAGGAGGTAGCAGCCTGAGGTCAGCTTCCCAGAGGAGACACATGGCACACTTGAGACGGGGCTGTCACAGCGCACCCAGGAAACCCAGCAGCCGGGACCAGGGAGGTGATTAAGACACACAGTTCACTGGGACAGTGCACTCGCCAAGCACCTGGTCACCTGAACTGCTCAGACCTGGGAAGGGCAAAAAATGCACACCCAACCAAGTCTGTGCCCTTGTGGAGTACCTGAGAACCTGAACCTGAGTGGCTTAGACCTGGGAAGTGCATGAAATGCAGGGCCCACTCTGGATGGTGCTCCTGCAGAGCACCCTGGAGCCTGAGCAGTGTTGACCTGGAAAGCACACACCAGCGAGCTGGGGCAAACCCAGTGTGGGCCATATACCAGGAGCACTCCCCACATGGCAGCGATATTTGTTTGCAGTGTCCCTCCCTCCACACAACACAACACAACTGAACAAGTGATCCTAAATAAGTGACCACCTTCGCCCCCTTGTGTCAGGGCAGAAATTAGACACTGAAGAGACATGCAAACAGAGGAAGCCAAAATAAACAAAGAGGGAATCGCTCTGGAAGTGACAGGTGCAACAGATTAAGACCCTGTAGTTTACATTGATTAAGCATTAGAGGGGACCTATAGACCTTGAGAACAAATACAAGCTGGAACAAGGAAATCTCTGAAATTGAATTGACCCCCACACTGCCCACAACAGCTCCAGAGAAATTCCTAGATACATTTTTACTATTGTTACTTTTTAATTTTTTAAAAATTTAGTTCTTTATTACTCCTTTAATTTTCATTTTATAACCTAGTATTATCTTGAAATGGAGAAAGCAATGGCAACCCACTCCAGTGTTCTTGCCTGGAGAATCCCAGGGACGGGTGAGCCTGGTGGGCTGCCATCTATGGGGTTGCACAGAGTCGGACATGACTGAAATGACTTAGCAGCAGCAGCAGCAGCATTACCTTGAAAAAGAAAGACCCTATTTTTAAATCAAATTTCATATATATATATATATATTTTATAATTTTTGTGATTGATTTTGTTTTGTATTTTAATGTTGTATTTTTGAGAGTCTAACCTCTATTCTAGATTTTTGATCTTTGCTTTTTGTATTTGTTATCAATTTTGTACCCTTAAGAATCTAATCTTCAGTACCCATTTTCACTTAGGGGTGAGACTACTGGCTTGATTGCTTGCTCTCATTTTGACTCTCCCTCTTCTCCCCCAGGGATTCCCTGGTGGCTCAGAGGGTAAAGTGTCTGCCTGCAATGCAGGAGACCTAGGTTCAATACCTGAGTTGGGAAGATACCCTGGAGAATGAAATGGCAACCCACTCCAGTACTCTTGCCTGGAAAATCCCATGGACAGAGAAGCCTGGTAGGCTACAGTCCATGGAATCACAAAGAGTTGGACATTACTGAGTGACTTCACTTTCAATTTTCACTTTCTTCCCCAGGTCACCTCTATCTCCTTCCTCCCCCTTCTCTTCTCTACATAACTCTGTGAATCTGTCTGGGTGTTCCAGGCTGTGGAGAACACTTAGGGAACTGATTACTGGCTAGACTGCTCTCTCCTCTTTTGACTCACCCTCTTCTCTTCCTGGTCATCTCTATCCCCCTCCTCCCTCATCTCTTCTCCATGTAACTCTGTGAACCTCTCTGAGTGTCCCTCACTGTGGAGAGTTGTTTCACCATTAACCTAGATGTTTTATCACCTGTGCTGTATGGATGGAGAAATCTTGAGGCTACTGTGACAATAAGACTGAAAGCCAGAGGCAGGAGACTTAACTTCAAAACCTGAGAACATCAGAGAACTCCTGATTTCAGGGAACATTGATAGAGAAGAGCTCATCCAAAAGCCTCCATACCTATGCTGAACCCAAGCTCCACCCAAGAGCCAACAAGTTCCAGAGCAAGACATACCATGATAATTCTCCAGCAAAGCAGGAACACGGCCCTGAGCATTAAAAGATAGGCTACCCAAAGACATGCCAAACCCATAAACACCCCAAACCCACTACTGGACAACTCATTGCACTTCAGACAGAAGAGACCCAGCTCCACCCACCAGAACACAGATGCAAGCATCCCTAACCAGGAAACCTTGACAAGTCACTAGTCCAACCCCACCCACAGGGAGCAGGCTCCACAATAAAGAGGAACCACAAACTTCCAGCCTACGGAAAGGGCACCCCAAACACAGCAATCTAAACAAAATGAAAAGGCAGAGAAATATTCAGCAGGTAATGAAACATGATAAATGCCCACCAAACCAAACCAAAGAGGAAGAGATAGGGAGTCTACCTGAAAAATAATTTAAAATAATGATAGTAAAGATGTTCCAAAATCTTAAAAACAAAATGGAGTTACAGATAAATAGACCAGAGACAAAGATTGAGAAGATGCAAGAAATGTTTAACAAGGATCGAGAAGAAATAAAGACGAGTCAATCAATAATGAATAATGCAATAACTTTAGTTATTGTACCAACAGTAGAAAAGCTGAGGGAACCAACAGTAGAATAACTGAGGCAGAAGACAGGATAAGTGAGGTGGAAGATAGAATGGTGGAAATAAATGAAGCAGACAGGAAAAAAGAAAAAAGAATTAAAAGAAATAAGGACAACCTCAGATACATCTGGGACAATGTTAAATGCCCCAACATTTGAATCATAGGAGTCCCAGAAGAAAAAGACAAAAAGAAAGGGCATGAGAAAATACTTGAGGAAATAATAGTTGAAATCTTCCCTAAAATGGGGAAGGAAATAGCCACCCAAGTCCAAAATACCCAGAGAGTCCCAAACAGGATAAACCCAAGGTGAAACACCCCTAGACACATATTAATCAAACTAACTAATGAAGATCAAACACAAAGAGCAAATATTAAAAGCAGTAAGGGAAAAGCAGCAAATAACACACAAGGGGATCCCCATAAGGATAATAGTTGATCTTTCAATAGAAACTCTTCAGGCCAGAAGGGAATGGCAGGACATACTTAAAGTTATGAAAGGGAAAAACCTACAACCCAGATTACTATACCCAGAAAGGATCTCATTCAAATATGAGGGAGAAATCAAAAGCTTTATAGACAACCAAAGGCTGAGAGAATCCAGCATCACCAGACCAGTTCTTCAACAAATGCCAAAGGATCTTCTCTAGACAGGAAACAAAGAAAAGGTTTATAAACTTGAACCCAAACAACAAAGTAAATGGCAATGGGATCATACTTATTAGTAATTACCTTAAATGTAAATGGGTTGAATGCCCCAACCAAAAGACAGACTGGCTGAATGGATACAAAAACAAGACCCCTAAATATGCTGTCTAAAAGAGACCCACCTCAAACCAAGGGACACATACAGACTGAAAGTGAAGGGCTTAAAAAAGATATTTCATGCAAATGGAGACCAAAAGAAAGCAGGAGTAGCAATACTCATATCAGATAAAATAGATGAACATAAAGGCCATGAAAAGAGATAAATAAGGATGCTACATAATGATCGAAGGATCAATCCATGAAGAAGATTTAACAATTATAAATACATATGCACCCAACATAGGAGCACTTCAATATGTAAGGCAAATGCTAACAAGTATGAAAGGATAAATTAACAGTAACACAATAATAGTGGGAGACTTTAATACCCCATTGGCTGACAAATGGATAGAAAGCTGTGGTACATATACACAATGGAATATTACTCAGCTATTAAAAAGAATGCATTTGAATCAGTTCTAATGAGGTGGATGAAACTGGAGCCTATTATACAGAGCAAAGTAAGTCAGAAAGAAAAACACCAATACAGTATATTAACACATCAGTCAGTCAGTTCAGTCGCTCAGTCGTGTCCGATTCTTTGCGACCCTATGAATCGCAGCACACCAGGCCTCCCTGTCCATCACTGACTCCCAGAGTTCACTCAAACTCACATCCATCGAGTTGGTGATGCCATCCAGCTTTTCATCCTCTGTCGTCCCCTTTTCTTCCTCCCTGAAATCCCTCCCAGCATCAGAGTTTTTTCCAATGAGTCAACTCTTCACATGAGGTGGCCAAAGTATTGGAGTTTCAGCTTTAGCATAATTCCTTCCAAAGAACACCCAAGACTGATACCCTTTAGAATGGACTGGTTGGATCTCCTTCCTCTCAAGAGTCTTCTCCAACACCACAGTTCAAAAGCATCAATTCTTCGGTGCTCAGCTTTCTTCACAGTCCAACTCTCACATCCATATATGACTACTAGAAAAACCATAGCCTTGACTAGACGGACCTTTGTTGACAAAGTAATGTCTCTGCTTTTTAATATGCTATCTAGGTTGGTCATAACTTTCCTTCCAAGGAGTAAGCATCTTTTAATTTCATGGCTGCAATCACCATCTGCAGTGATTTTGGAACCCAAAAAAATGAAGTCTGACACAGTTTCCACTGTTTCCCCATCTATTTCCTATGAAGTGATGGGACCGGATGCCATGATCTTCATTTTCTGAATGTTGAGCTTTAAGCCAACTTTTTCAGTCTCCACTTTCATTTTCATCAAGAGGCTTTTTAGTTCCTCTTCACTTTCTGCCATAAGGGTGGTGTCATCTGCATATCTGAGGTTATTGATATTTCTCCCGGCAATCTTGATTCCAGATTGTGCTTCTTCCAGCCCAGCATTTCTCATGATGTATTCTGCATATAAGTTAAATAAGTAGGGTGACAATCTACAGCCTTGACATACTCCTTTTCCTATTTGGAACCAGTCTGTTGTTCCACGTCCAGTTCTAACTGTTGCTTCCTGACCTGCATATAGGTTTCTCAAGAGGCAGCGCATATATATGGAATTTAGAAAGATGGTAATGATGACTCTATATGCAAGACAGCAAAAGAGACACAGATATAAAGAACAGACTTTTGGACTATGTGGGAAAAGGCGAGGGTGGGATGATTTGAGCAAATGGCATTGCAACATGTATATTATCATATGTGAAATAGATCACCAGTCCAGGTTTGATGCATGAGACAGGGTGCCCAGGGCTGGTGCACTGGGATGACCCTGAGGGAATGGATGGGGAGGGAGGTGGGAGGGATGGGGAATGCATGTATACCCATGGCTGATTCATGTGAATGTATGGCAAAAACCACCACAATATTGTAAAGTAATTATTCTCCAATTAAAATAAAATTTTTAAAAATAAAATAAAATACTTACAAAGGGAAAAAAATCAAAATGTAGTTCATACTGCTGAAGTAGAAAGTTCAAGGAGAGAACTGTAGGAGTGATAGGAGATGAGACTAGATAGATGACACTAGGTAGGAAGGTGCTATTAGATCATGAAAGGTCTTACTTGTCACCCTCAAGAGCTGAGTACTTATACTATGTGCAATAGGGAACAGGCAAGGATTTTCAATGAGAATGTTGCATAATCAGATCTTCAGGAAATTGGGTGGAATTTAAATAATCTCGTTCACAGATAAGGAGACCCTGATGAGCTACAGCAATTGTGACATTAGGTATGGAGATGACAGGACTCTTCATCGGTGGAACCAGTAAGTCTTAACAATTGATCAGATTGACAGACAGGGAGAAGGAGGAATTTAATGATATTGCCACAATTTCTGGCTTGGGCAAATGGTATCTGGTAGTATCATTCTTTGAACCAGAAGTTAATGAAAGCAGAACAGATCTTTTCAGAATCTCTTTCAGATGTTCTCAGCTTTATCAGGACCCAACACACTCTTTTTACAATGTTCAGTTCACTTGCTCAGTTGTGTCCGACTCTTTGTGACCCCATGAATCGCAGCACGCCAGGCCTCCCTGTTCATCACCATTTCCCAGAGTTCACTCAAAGTCACGTCCATCCAGTCGGTGATGCCATCCAGCCATCTCATCCTCTGTTATCCCCTTTTCCTCCTAGTTGGTGCAAAAGTAGTTGCAGTTTTACATTGTTGAAATTTGTCATTTGATAAACACAATTCTTAATAAATGTGCTTATATTATACATCATTTAATGCTAATGACTTGTTATTTGCTGTTTATTTTATATTTATTTTAGACTATGGAAATGATATTAGACAAAAAGCAAATTCAAATGATTTTCTTGAGTTCAAAATGGGTCATAAAGCAGTAGAGACAACTCACAGCATCAACAATACATTTCATCCAGGAACTGATAACAAATATACAGGGCAGAGGTGGTTCAAGAAGTTCTGCAAAGGAAACGAAAACTTTGAAGGTGAGGACCCTAGTAGTTGGCCATCAAAAGTTGACATCGACCAACTGAGAGGATCATCAAAGCTTATCCTGTTACACAAGAAGTTGCCAAAGAACTCAACGTCTATCATTCTCTTGTCCTCTATGATGTGAAGCAAATTGGAAAGATAAAAAAGCCTGATAAGTGGGTACCTCATGAGCTGACTGAAAACCAAAAAAAGTCATGCGTTTGAAGTGTCATTTCTCTTTTTCTGCACAAATCATTTCTCAATCAGATTGTTACTTGTGACAAAAAGTGATGACCAGCTCAGCAGTTGGACTGAGAAGACACTTCAAAGCACTGCCCAAAGCCAAACTTGCACCCAACAATGGTCACGGTCACTGTTTGGTGGTCTGCTGCCAGTGTGATCCACTACTGCTTTCTGAATCTCAATGAGACCATTATATTTGAGAAATATGCTCAGCAAATCATTGAAAACTACATCTGCAGCTGGCATTGGTCAACAGAAAGGGCCCAAGTCTTCTCCACAACAATGCCTGACCACACATCACACAACCAATGCTTCAAAAATTGAAGGAATTGGACTACAAAATTTTGCCTCATCCTCCATATTCACCTGACCGCTAGCCAATCCACTACCACTTCTTCAAGCATCTCAACAACTTTTTGCAGGAATAATGCTTCCACAACCAGCAGGAGGCAGAAAATGCTTTCCAAGAGTTCATCACATCCAAAAGCACAGATTTTTATACTACAAGAATAAATAAATTTATTTCTCATTGGCAAAAATGTGTTGATTGTAATGGTTCTTGTTTTGATTAATACAGATGTGTTTGAGCTTAGTGGCTCAGATGGTAAAGCGTCTGCCTGCAATGCAGGAGACCTGGGTTTGATTCCTGGGTCGGGAAGATCCCCTGGTAAAGAAATGGTGACCCACTCCAGTACTCTTGCCTGGAAAATTCCATGGATTGGGGGAGCCTTGGTAGGCTATAATCCATGGGATCGCAAAGAGTCAGACACAACTGAGCAACTTCACTGGTTCACTGGATAATGATTTAAAATCCACAGTCTGAAACATCAATTACATTTTCACCAACCTAATAAAAAAGAATGTGTAATATCCCCTGCATACACTGAAAACTTATGGATAATATAACCTATTTATACACACAAAATTCTTAAACTTTTAACACAATGGCCCAATGGTAAGAAAAAGTATAAATAAAAGGAAAGTAAGTGAGGAAAAAGTATATCAATATGTAAAAGTTCTGGTATGGCTACATAAAAACACAAAGAAGTGGTCAGATGTTTAAACCTATATGTGAAGTCAGTGTCGGTGACCAAGACACAGATATAGATCAACACACTCCACCATACCTCCAACTACACTGCCCTGTCCATGAATGTTAGAGGAGGGTTTATTTTGGCTGCTGTATTGGAGAAGCCTTTGTAATGCTGGTGGCATTTCAGTTTGGCTTTAAAAGGATTAATAGAATTTTCTAAAACTTAATTTCTTTTTATTTATTTTTAAAATTAATTTATTTTAATTGGAGGCTAATTACTTTACTAAATTGTGATGGTTTTTGCCATACATTGACATGAATCAGCCACGGTGTACATGTGTTCCCTATCCCAAATTCCCCTCCCACCTCCATCCCTATTCCATCCCTCTGTGTTGTCCCAGTGCACCAGCTTTGAGTGCCCTGTTTCATGCATCAAATTTGAGTTGGTGATTTATTTCACATATGGTAAAATACATGTTTTGATGTTATTATCTAAATCATCCCACCCTTGTCTTCTCCCAACAGAGTCCAAAAGTCTGTTCTTTATATCTGTGTCTCATTCACTGTCTTGCATATAGGGTCATCATTACCATCTTTCTAAATTACATATATATGCATTACTATACTGTATTGGTGTTTTTCTTTCTGACTTACTTCGCTCTGTATAAAAGAGCACATTCAAATGTGGTCTTTTAAATAGCTGAGTCATATTCCATTGTGTATATGTACCACAGCCTTCTTATCCATTTGTCAGCCAATGGACATCTAGGTTGCTTCTGTGTCCTAGCTATTGTAAACAGTGCTATGATGAACATTGGGGTACATATGTCTCTTTCAATTCTGGTTTCCTCAGTGTGTATGCTCAGCAGTTGGATTGCTGGGTTGTATGGCAGTTCTATTTCCAGTTTTTTAAGGAATCTCCACACTGTTCTCCATAGTGGCTATACTAGTTTGCATTCCCACCAAAAGTGTAAGAGGGCTCCTTTTTCTCCGAACCCTCTCCAGCATTTATTGTTTGTAGACTTTTTGATAGCAGCCATTCTGACCGGTGTGAGATGGTACCTCACTGTGGTTTTGATTTGCATTTCTCCGATAATGAGTGATGTTGAACATCTTTTCATGTGTTTGTTAGCCATCTGCATGTCTTCTTTGCAGAAATGTCTGTTTAGTTCTTTGGCCCATTTTTTGATTGCATCGTTTATTTTTCTGGAATTGAGCTGCAGGAGTTGCTTGTTTATTTTTGAGATTAATTCTTTGTCAGCTGCTTCATTTGTTATTATTTTCTCCCATTCTGAAGGCTGTCTTCCCCCCTTGCTTATAGTATCCTTTGCTGTGCAAAAGCTTTTAAGTTCAATTTGTTTATTTTTGCTTTTATTTCCATTACTCTGGGAGGTGCGTCATAGAGGATCTTGCTGTGATTTATGTCAGTGAGTGCTTTGCTGATATTTTCCTCTGGGAGTTTTATAGTTTCTGGTCTTACATTTAGATCTTTAATCCATTTTGAGTTTTTTGTGTATGGTGTTAGAAAGTGTTCTAGTTTCATTCTTTTACAGGTGGTTGATCAATTATTCCAGTACCACTTGTGAAAGAGATCATCTTTTCTCCATTGTATATTTTTGCCTTTTTGTCAAAGATAAGGTGTCCATAGGTGTGTGGATTTACCTCTGTGTTTCCTATTTTGATCCATTGATCTGTATTTCTCTCCTTGTGCCAGTACCATACTGTCTTGATGACTGTAGCTTTGTAGTATAGTCTGAAGTCAGGCAGGTTGATTCCTCCAGTTCCATTCTTCTTTCTCAAGATTGCTTTGGCTATTTGAGGTTTTTGGTATTTCCAAATTGTGAAATTATTTGTTCTAGTTCTCTGAAAAATACCGTTGGTAGCTTGATAGGGATTGCATTGAATCTATAGATTGCTTTTGGTAGTATACTCATTTTCACTATATTGATTCTTCCAATCCATGAACATGGTATATTTCTCCATCTATTTGTGTCATCTTTGATTTCTATCATCAGTGTTTTATAGTTTCTATACATAGGTCTTTTGTTTCTTTAGGTAGATTTATTCCTAAGTATTTTATTCTTTTCATTGCAATGGTGAATGGGATTGTTTCCTTGGTTTCTCTTTCTGTTTTCTCATTGTTAGTGTATAAGAATGCAAGGGAATTCTGTATATTAATTTTATATCCTGCAACTTTACTATATTCATTGATTCAGTTCAGTTCAGTTCATTCGCTCAGTCATGTCCGACTCTTTGCGACCCCATGAATTGCAGCATGCCAGGCCTCCCTGTCCATCACCAACTCCCAGAGTTCACTCAAACTCAGGCCCATCAAGTCGGTGAGGCCATCCAGCCATCTCATTCTCTGTCGTCCCCTTCTTCTCCTGCCCCCAATCCCTCCCAGCATCAGAGTCTTTTCCAATGAGTCAACTCTTCGCATGAGGTGGCCAAAGTACTGGAGTTTCAGCTTTAACATCATTCCTTCCAAAGAATTCCCAGGGCTGATCTCCTTCAGAATGGACTGGTTGGATCTCCTTGCAGTCCAAGGGACTCTCAAGAGTCTTCTCCAACACCACAGTTCAAAAGCATCAATTCTTCAGCACTCAGCCTTCTTCACAGTCCAACTCTCACATCCATACATAACCACTGGAAAAACCATAGCCTTGACTAGACAAACCTTTGTTGGCAAAGTAATGTCTCTGCTTTTGAATATGTTATCTAGGTTGGTCATAACTTTCCTTCCAAGGAGTAAGCATCTTTTAATTTCATGGCTGCAATCACCATCTGCAGTGATTTTGGAGCCCAAAAAATAAAGTCTGACACTGTTTCCACTGTTTCCCCATCTATTTGCCATGAAGTGATGGGACCAGATGTCATGATCTTCATTTTCTGAATGTTGAGCTTTAAGCCAACTTTTTCACTCTCCACTTTCACTTTCATCAAGAGGCTTTTTAGTTCCTCTTCACTTTCTGCCATAAGGGTGGTGTCATCTGCATATCTGAGGTTATTGATATTTCTCCTGGAAATCTTGATTCCAGCTTGTGCTTCTTCCAGCCCAGCATTTCGCATGATGTACTCTGCATAGAAGTTAAATAAGCAGGGTGACAATATACAGCCTTGATGTACTCCTTTTCCTATTTGGCTACTCATTGATTAGCTCTAGTAATTTTCTGATGGTATCTTTAGGGTTTTCTATGTAGAGGACCATGTCATCTGCAAACAGTGAGAGTTTTACTTCTTTTCCAATCTGGATTCCTTTTATTTCTTTATCTTCTCTGACTGCTGTAGCTAAAACTTCCAAGACTATGTTGAATAGTAGTGATGAGAGTGGGCTTTCCAAGGGTTTCCCTTGTCTTGTTCCTTTAGGGGAAATGCTTTCAATTTTTCACTATTGAGGATAATGTTTGCTGCGGGTTTATCATATATGGCTTTATTATGTTGAGATATGTTCCTTCTATGCCTGCTTTCTGGAGGGTTTTTTTATGATAAATGGATGTTGAATTTTGTCAAAGGCTTTCACTGCATCTATTGAGATAATCATATGGTGTTTATCTTTCATTTGTTAATGTGGTGTATCACATTGATTGATTTGCAAATGTTGAAGAATACTTACATCCCTGTGATAAAGCCCACTTGGTCATGATGTATGATCTTTTTAAATATGTTGTTGGATTCTGTTTGCTAGAATTTTGTTGAGGATTTTTGCATCTATGTTCATCAGTGATATTGACCTGTAGTTTTCTTTCTTTCTTTTTTGTGTGGCATTTTGCCTAGTTTTGGTATTAGGGTGATGGTAGCCTCATAGAATGTATTTGGAAGTTTACCTTCCTCTGCAATTTTCTGGAAGAGTGTAAGATAGGTGTTAGCTCTTCTCTAAATTTTTGGTAGAATTCAGCTGTGAAGCCATCTGGCCCTGGGCTTTTGTTTGTTGGGAGATTTTTGATTACAGTTTCTATTTCTGTGCTTTTGATGGGTCTGTTAATATTTTCTATTTCTTCCTGGTTTGGTTTTAGAAAGTTATACTTTTTTAAGAATTTGTCCATTTCTTCCAAGTTGTCCATTTTATTGGCATATAGTTGCAATAGTAGTCTCTTATGATCTTTTGTATTTCTGTGTTGTCTGTTGTGATTTCTCCATTTTCATTTCTAATTTTGTTGATTTGATTCTTTTCCCCTTTTTTCTTGATGAGTCTGACTGATGGTTTGTCTATTTTATTTATCTTCTCAAAGAACCAGCTTTTAGCTTTGTTGATTTTAGCTACGGTCTGCTTTGTTTCTATTTCATTTATTTCATGTGTTCTTTGGAAGGAATGATGCTAAAGCTGAAACTCCAATACTTTGGCCACCTCATGCGAAGAGTTGACTCATTGGAAAAGACTCTGATGCTGGGAGGGATTGGGGGCAGGAGGAGAAGGGGACAACAGAGGATGAGATGGCTGGATGGCATCACCGACTCGATGGACATGAGTTTGAGTGAACTCCAGGAGTTGGTGATGGACAGGGAGGCCTGGCGTGCTGCGATTCATGGGGTCACAAAGAGTCAGACACAACTGAGGGGCTGAACTGAACTGAACTGAAAGGAGATCAGTCCTGGGTGTTCATTGGAAGGACTGATGTTGAAGCTGAAACTCCAATACTTTGGCCACCTGATGCGAAGAGCTGACTCATTTGAAAAGACCCTGATGCTGGGAAAGATTAAGGGCAGGAGGTGAAGGGGATGACAGAGGATGAAATGGTTGGATGGCATCACCAATTTGATGGACATGGGTTTGGGTGGACTATGGGAGTTGGTGATGGACAGGGAGGCCTAGGGTGCTCCAGTTCATGGGGTTGCAAAGAGTCAGACATGACTGAGCGACTGAACTGAACAGAACATTTATTTCTGCCCTAATTTTTATGATTTCTTTCCTTCTACTAACCCTGGGGTGCTTCATTTCTTCTTTTTTTAGTTGCTTTAGGTGTAGAGTTAGGTTATTTATTTGATTTCTCTCCTGTTTCTTGAGGTAGGCTTGTATTGCTATGAACCTTCCCTTTAGCACTGGTTTTACTGAACCCCATAGGTTTTGGGTTGTTGTGTTTTCATTTTCAGTCATTTCTATGCATGTTTTGATTTCTTTTTTGATTTCTTCTGTGATTTGTTGGTTATTCAGAAGTATGCTTTGATTTTTAACTGCCCTGCTGTTATAATCCTTAATGACTATACATGTTTCTTCCTGTATACCTTGTGGAAATCCCTCCTCTGAAAACATCATTGACTTTCTAAGGAACACTGTTTTTTCATTTTTTAAAAAAAGCAATTGATTTTTTTTGTATCTGTATTTCCATAGATGTTAAACTCTTTGTGGGTAGGACCTATATCTTTCCCACTGAATAGCCTCAAACTCTGCACAGTGCTTAACAACAAATGTTTATTGAATAAATGAATGAATGAACAAATGAATACATATAACTTTCACTAGTTATTATGTAGGTTTGAAACCATTAACACTGCTTAAATAGTCTTACTCTTCATAACGTTGTTACTGACTTAAGTTTTCCTTTCTGGGGCTTTTTTAATCCTGTAGTCTTATAGTTTTAATAAGAGTTAGCTCTGTTTTCTTCCATTTTGCCATATTCCAATTTACTTGATTCTTTCTTTTGCATTTGTGGCCCTGTTATGAGTTTCTACATAAATACATTTGTGACTGTGTTGGATTATGCGTTTCTACAATTAAGTGTAATTAACTTTAAATAAATCACTCAAATAAAACACTAACTTCTTTAACATG
Source organism: Bos indicus x Bos taurus (assembly GCF_003369695.1). Classification (NCBI taxonomy): domain Eukaryota; kingdom Metazoa; phylum Chordata; class Mammalia; order Artiodactyla; family Bovidae; genus Bos; species Bos indicus x Bos taurus. The sequence continues at coordinate 62,995,316 of NC_040079.1, read as the reverse complement.
AACCATCTTTGCTTGTATATTGTCAAGCAGCTTATTTAACTTATATGCAGAGTACATCACGTGAAATGCCAGGCTATATGAATCACAAGCTGGAACCAAGATTGCTGGCAGAAATATCAACAACTTAAGATAGGCAGATGACACCACCTTTATGGCAGAAAACAAAGAGGAACTAAAGAGCCTCTTGAAGAAGGTGAAAGAGGAGAGTGAACAAGCTGGCTTAAAACTCAACATTCAAAAAACTAAGATCACGGCATCTAGTTCCATCACTTCATGGCAAATAGATGGGGAAAAATGGAAACAGTGGCAGATTTTATTTTCTTGGGCTCCAAAATCACTGCAGATGGTGATGGTAGCCATGAAATTAAAAGACACTGGCTTCTTGGAGGAAAGCTATGACAAACCTAGATAGCATATTAAAAAGCAGAGATATCACTTGGCTGACAAAGGTCCATATAGTCAAAGCAATGGTTTTTCCAGCAGTCATGTACAGATGTGAGAGTTGGACCATAAAGGAGGCTGAGCACTGAAGAACTGATGCTTTCAAATTATGGTGCTGAAGAGTCTAGAGAGCCCCTTGGACAGCAAGGAGATCAAACCAGTCAATCCTAAAGGAAATCAACCCTGAATATTTATAGGAAGGACAGTTGCTGAAAGTGAAGTTCCAATACTTAGGTCACCTGGTATGAAGAGCTGATTCATTGCAAAAGACTCTGATTCTGGTAAAGACAGAGGGCAGGAGAAGGGGGCAACAGAGGAAGAGATGGTTGGATGGTATCATAAATTTTGCGCAACCTCTGATGATAGCGAAGGTCAGGGAAACCTGGCGTGCTGCAGTCCATGGGGTCGCAAAGAGTCGGACTCAGTGACTGAACAACAACAATCCTTTCTAAAAATGTTTATTTTCACTCTAGCAGAAATGAGATTAAAAGAGGAATCTAAAGCTTTGAAAACATAGAAGTCTCTACCTGGGTAGTTTTAATACCAGATTTACAGTTTGAAAGAGACAACACAGTCAACATTATATAAACATGTATCATCTATAATATTCAGGCAATGTTGTTTACAATAATAAAATAGATAGAAAAAATGTATAAAATGTATTAAACCTTAATGCATATAGTTAATGAAATACTGTGCAGCAGTTTAAAAGAATGAAGTAGAACTTGATATGCTCTATAGAGAGTTTGAGTTATATATTAAAAAGATGGAGAACAGTAAACATAGTATGATTCAGTTTCTGGGCATAATATAAAGGATACACATATATATGGCAACATTTTTCTGGAGATTAACAAGAAACTTGATATAGCTATTTGGAGGATCAGGAGTATTTATGTGTTTTGGGGGGGTGTTGGTGATGAAGAGTGTGGCAAAGAGGGAGATATTACCTCTAATTTTCTATTTTGCTGGAATTTTTAATGCACATTTTAATTTTTATAACAAAAGTAGTGTTATGTGTCATTTTTCCTTTTTTATATGTCCCTGTATTAAAAGTAGGTATGAAAATTACATTGAAAATGAATATTCTCTATTCCTGTCTTGGAAATAGGTTCATCTGTGGACAGGGTTGGCCGCCTCATGCGAAGAGTTGATTCACTGGAAAAGACCCTGATGCTGGGAGGGATTGGGGGCAGGAGGAGAAGGGGACGACAGAGGATGAGATGGCTGGATGGCATCACTGACCCGATGGATGTGAGTCTTAGTGAACTCCGGGAATTGGTGAGGCCTGGTGTGCTGCGATTCATGGGGTCGCAAAGAGTCGGACATGACTGAGCGACTGATCTGATCTGATCTGTGGACAGGGTGGCAGGGCAGGAGGGTAGATGAGAGCAAACTATGAGACTGGAATTAACATATATACACTGTGCTGTGTTGTGCTTTTGTGACCTCATGGACTGTAGCCCGCCAGGTTCTTCTGTCCGTGGGGATTCTTCAGGCAAGAATACTGGAGTGGGTAGCCTATGCCTTCTCCAGGGGATCTTCCCAACCCAGAATTGAACCGGCGTCTCCTGCATTGCAGGCAGATTCTTTACCAGCTGAGCTACCAGAGAAGACCCATAAAAATACACTACCATGTGTAAAATAGATAGCTAGTTGGAACTTGCTGTAAAGCACAGAAAGCTCAGCTCTGTGGTCTGTGATGATCTAGAGAGGTGAGATGGGGGCAGGGTGGGAGGGCAGTCCAAGAGGGAGGGAATATATGTATGCATATGGCTGATTCACCTTCACTGTAAATCAAGAGAGTTATACAACATTGTAAAGCAATTATATCCCAATTAAAAACAATGAATATTCTCAAGTGATTCAAACTTTATTGTGCACCAGAATCACCTGAAGTGCTTCTTAAAAAGCAAATTCCATATTGCCACCTCAAACCTCTGAAGTCAAATCTCTGTATGTTGGGAGTCTAAAAAAATAAAATTTTATCAAGGGTTTCAAATGATTCTGTGTCGGGAAGATCCCCTGGAGAAGGAAATAGTAACCCACTCTGGTACTCTTGCCTGTAAAATCCCATGGACAGAGAAGCCTGGTAGGCTACAGTCCATGGGGTTGCAAAGAGTCGGACACGACTGAGCAACTTCACTTCACTGCAAATGATTCTGGCACAGGCAGTCTGAGCAATATACTCTGAGAACAACTGCAGAGCAACTAATTAATACTTCATATTCGTACCTCTGTACGTCTAAGACATCTTCACCAGTAGTAATAATAACAGTCAGTTGCTGTGAGGATAAAATTAGATAATCCATGTAGATCTCTTAATATGGTGCTTTGCACACAGCAAATGCTACTGGGGGTTGGGAGCTATCTGTCATTTTGTTTGGTTTGAGATTTTTATTGTTGGCCATTATTACTTGTAGTTTAAAGGTTACTGGAAGGAAACTAACCTATTTTTAAAAACAGACAAGTGTACACTTTGAAAAATTGTTCTTTGAGAACTTTTAAAAATGCTTAGTGTTCTATTCACTCCAGTACTCTTGCCTGGAAAATCCCATGGACAGAGGAGCTGGTAGGCTGCAGTCCACGGGGTCGCTGAGAGTCGGATACAACTGGGTGTCTTTGCTTTCACTTTTCACTTTCATGCATTGGAGAAGGAAAGGGCAACCCACTCCAGTGTTCTTGCCTGGAGAATCCCAGGGATGGGGGAGCCTGGTGGGCTGCCATCTATGGGGTCACACAGAGTCGGACACGATTGAAGAGACTTAGCAGCAGCAGCAGCAGTGTTCTATTCTTCACTGACAATAACCACTTTTTCATTAGGTATAGCAATTATATTTAAATCATATTTAACTATCTAATGCTATTCTCTCATTATAAAATTTTATTTTTCAGCTAAAAATATGAATTTTTCACAATGTTTTTGAAGTCAAGATTTATCCTGTGTAGGAATGTATATCTTATAAAACAGAAAGTCAATAGCAGAGTATGATTTGATTTATAAGAGTGTCACTGTCTTCAGACTTTTTAAAACATGCTATTATGTAAAGTGGGATACACAAGACTATGGGGAGGGCCTGCATTGATGCTGTGCATTATGATTCATGCTGTGTTTGCCATTTCTCTGGCCTGAAGGATGTTTGTAAGTCCTGTGGTCAAAAGTAAGACAGTAAATCTGTTGGCAAACATAGTAGTCAGATTCTCATGCTTCTTATCTGCCAGAAAACTGACTTAGCAAAACACAGCTGACAGCACAAAAAGAGCCAGCCAGATTTGTAGGGAGCTGTAAATCCTGATCAGCTAGTTCCACTTAATTCCATCTTTGGTGACATATTTTGGAGTCCTGGGGACATGTAGAAAAGTCTGCCATGTATAACCCAGTTGATCCTTCAAGGCATTTCACAAATGTCATAGCTGTAGAGAAAAAAGGGGCACAAGCCAGCCCTTTTCCAGGGTAGCCAGCCTTTATATTCCCCACAACGCTTAGAGATCTCTTCCCCAAGGCCACCTTCAACAAGCAGCTCTGCCTGGGATGTATCTTGATTTCTTTGTGCATGCATGCTAAGTCACTTCAGTGGTGTCTGACTTTTTGTGACCCTATGGACTGTAGCCCATCTAGCTCCTCCTCTGTCCATGAAATTCTCCAGGCAAGAATACTGGAGTGGGCTGTCATGCCCTCCTCCAGGGAATCTTCCCAATCCAGGGATTGAAGCTGCATCTCTTGCAACTCCTACACTGGCAGACAGATTCTTTACCCCAGTAAGGACTGCTGCTGCTGCTGCTAAGTTGCTTCAGTCATGTCTGACTCTGTGCGACCCCAGAGACGGCAGCCCACCAGGCTCCCCCATCCCTGGGATTCTCCAGGAAAGAACACTGGAGTGGGTTGCCATTTCCTTCTCCAATGTGTGAAAGTGAAAAGTGAAAGTGAAGTCGTTCAGTCATGTCTGACTCCCAGCAACCCCATGGACTGCAGCCTACCAGGCTCCTCCATCCATGGGATTTTCCGGGCGAGAGTACTGGAGTGGGGTGCCATTGCCTTTTCCACCAATAAGGACAGTTGACCTCAGTTCTGCAAAGAACTGGGTTATTGCCTTGGTGCTAAAAGACTGACACATTCATCAACCTATATTGGAATGTTTCCCTCTTGTTTCATTCAGCTAAGAGGAGATGGCCAAAAAACTTTTTCTATCAGCCTCTGAATATGTTTTCAATTTGGCTTAAGTCATGGTTATAGAGTTATTAAATCTCTCCAAATATCTTGTCAGGTCTCTGCTGGGTCAAGCAATGATTATTTCTGGTAATATTAAACAATCTCTTGGATTCAGGAGGTATCTCCCAAAAGGGTGCAAAATATATAATTTTTTTGCAAGATCTAGCATTGCTCTCAAAGGGCAGCCAGTAGAAAGAACTGACAACTTGCATGGCCCAGGGAGGCAGAAAGCAAAGCCAGGGACCTAGAATGTAAAATAAGACAGGAAGAAAGGAATAGCTATTCCAAGGACAGGAAGATCAATGACCAATGGGTTTTGGTTTGGAAAGGGAGGGACAATGTGAACTTTTATTTCCTTTCATGGTTACACATTACATATAAATATTTGGGGGCACTGGCTCTGGTAAGAAACCTCTGAGGTTTCTCTGAGTGGTTTCAGAGAAACCACTTTCTCTGGCCTCTGCTAGTTTTTGTAGGATGCCCTCTGTAGGCTCTGGTTTTTCATGAATTTGAATTTAAGATTCCCTTGGCAGTTTAAGGACTTACCTGGTGGCTCAGACAGTAAAAGCGTCTGCCTACAATGTGGGAGACCCAGGTTCGATCCCTGGGTTGGGAAGATCCCCTGGAGAAGGAAATGGCATCCCACTCCAGTATTCTTGACTGGAAAATCCCATGGATAGAGGAGCCTGGCAGCCTACAGTCCATGTGGTCGCAAATGACACAACTGAGCGACTTCACTTTCTGACAGTTTAAGGGAATAATGTAGCAGTTTACTAGAAATTTCCTCCGAGTCTCATCAACTCTGAGCAGAGTCCATACGGCAGGTCCTCCTTTGAAGGTAGATAGAGAGTGTCTGGAAGGCCATTAACTTCACTTTTAGAATGTTACTCAAAGGAACTTTAGTTGAAGGGTTCTACTTTTTAAAATAGAGAGTAATTTACTACACCATATCAAATTATCCTGGGGAAAAAAAAAATCATAACCTTCTTGAAAGAGAGCAATTTACTGGCTTCTTACCAGCAAGCTCGGGCTGAACTCAAATGTCTTTTGAACCTGTCAACTCATAGGTGAGTGCTTTCTTGATTGATTTTTAGACTTCTAACAATACTCTTCAGTGTTCTCATTCACTCCTTGAAATGTAACTAACCTTGGTTCTAGGGTACTGGGAAGTCTATTAGAAAAGGTAATCTAGCAAATGGGATTCTTGTAGCCTGAAACAGTTCATGCAATACTCGAGAGGAGAAACTTAATTGCCTCCCATCCACAGGTACCTTACATCCTTAAATGTTCTTCAAATTGTAGCAACCAGTCAATAAAGCAAAGATATCAACAGACTAAAGAACCTAAATAATGGACATTTGTTATATTCACAAGTAAGATTTATATCTGATGATGTACATGGTTAATTAAACATTTGAAATGGTAGATATCTAAAAGCATTCACATTGTTAGCCATATATACACATGGTTATGGGCTTCCCAGGTGGCTCAGTGGGTAAAGAATCTGCCTGTAATGCAGGAGACACAGGAGATGCTGTTCAATCCTTGGGTCAGGAAGATCCCTTGGAGGAGGGCATGGGAACTCCAGTATTCTTGCCTGGAGAATTCCATGAACAGAGGAACCTGGCAAGCTATGGTCCATAGGGTCGCAAAGAATCCACTGAAGACAATTAAAGTGACTAAGCATGCACACGCATGCACACACACACACACATAATACTATGTATATAAATATGTATATATAGACTAGACAACAAAATAAGTGAACAGTCGTTGTTTGATTTTTTAGAAACAAATGAGAAGAAACTGTCCTTTCTTCTTGAGTATTCTTGACAGAGTGTGAAACAGTCTGTCAGAGAATAATTACTTTTTTTCTAGCATTTCTAAAAAGCATAGGTAAACAGAATTTAAAATTGCTCTCTAGTCACTAAAATACTTTGAATGTGCTTTGAATTGTGTTGTTTCCACTAAAATCTGAAACTACACATCTGGAATAATGTGAAGCAGAATGCTTAAAAACACCTGCAGCAGAAAATTAACCCAAAACAATTATGAGCAACTAATGACAGACACACACCTTTTTCTTACAATCAAGCACTTCAAGGTGATCATCTTCCTCTTGAAATTCTTCATACAGGAGGAGATGTGATCACATACTGCTGTGAATGCAAATCTCTGAGCACTTTTCCCCCTGTGGCTGACATAATAAATAATAAGAAGCCACCATAACATTACAGATGAGCACTTGTCTAACTGCTCTGAGAGTTCAGGCTGACCAGTCTGACTGATAGTCTGGAATCATCTTGATGCAATTTACTAATGCCCCTTCCTAGAAGAAGATGAATAGGGTTTAGCATTGAGCAGCCTGAAATAAATGGCAACAGGGCTGAACACCATCGTGTTTATAATGCCTTTCTGTGAAAGGCATTTTGTTATTTTCTTCTTTGGCATTTGGACAAAAGCTGGTGGGTGTGTTGGTAAAGTGTTTTGCAGATTTTAAATGTATCATTGATACTGTAAACAAGTCCAGCACCATATTCTAAACTGAAGTAGGGCTCTTGTCCTGAGCTGTATCTTAGTTTACGGCAAATTTTCTCCAGGTATCCCATTCTTTCCAAGTCCCTGCAAACCAAGACAGATTTCATAAGAAGTGCATGTAAGGACAGTATCGAATAGCCACAAAGATACAAAGTTCTCTCAGAAGAGTAAATTGGAAAAGTTTTTAGAGAGGAGGCGATAAGAAAAGAAAATTGTATTGAAAGAACACATTAATGAGAAAAATGGCTGAGACTATTTTGAGCCACTGACCCCACTGGCAGTCTGTGAAGGCTGAGAAGTTTCAGAGTCTGAAGTCTGAGTCTGAGAAGGCTACAGACTCTCCTTTTCAGGAAAACGTGCAGATGCAGGAAGACACGGATTTCTTCCCCATGTAAGTCCACAGAAATGCTTCTCCTAATCGTGGATGAACCCGGCCAGCTCAGGCTGAAAGCGTAAAGTGGGTTCACTAGGTTGTGGATGCTCGGCAGGCCTTCTCTCTCCACATGCTCTCCATCTCCCGGGTTCCAGGAACCACCGAGCCTCCTGGATGTCCTGTCCAGGCTTACCCTCTCTGAGCAACACTCCATCTTTAAACCCCCTCCCCTCTCTTCACACTGTTCCCACCCTCTCAGTTCCATACATCCACTCTCTTGGGTTTTATTCTTATAGATTAGAAATTCTTAAGAGTGGGATTCATTTGCTGGCAAAACATATCAGATTGGGGGGACAACAGCTTTTAAAAATCACATCCAAAACACACCCCCCCCCCTAAAAGATGTATCTTCATGGGTGTGATAAGAGAGGGGTATCTTTGGCTTCCACTGCTGGTCCCCATTGAAAATTGGCAAAGGGAACAATAATCATGATGATTGCCTTGGTGGAGGACTTGTGTGGAGGTAGAAAAAGAGCCTCGTGACCTCAAGAAAGTTACTGGGGCTTGTTAGTAATGAATTTATACTACAGTATGTCCAACGTGGAATCCATTTAACTTAAAACAAGATTACCTTTTAAAAATAGGATTGATTTCAATGCTAAGAATTAGGATAGCATGGGCAGGCCAATGTTTTGAGGTACACTTTCCATTTAGTAAGAGACAAATGCCTACACCTTCACATCAACCTGGAGGTGTGGAGTTAGCCATCGAATATAGACCCATCCAATAGACTAGGCTTCCCTAACAACAGAGAACAAAAATAAGCAAAACTCCTGCCACAACCCATACAACAATATTCTCCAGATGATAGAGCCAAGCGTGTCTTTTCCCATGAAGGCAACCTAAATGTCTATCAACAGAGGCATAGATAAAGATGTGGTATATATATGCAATGGGATATTATTCAGCCGTTAAAAAGAATGAAATAATGCTATTTGAAGCAACATGGATGGAGAGACCCTGATGCTCGGAAAGATTGAGAGCAGGAGGAGGAAGGGACGGCAGAGGATGAGATGGCTGGATGGCATCACCAACTCAATGGACATGGATTTGGGTGGACTCTGGGAGTTGGTGATGGACAGGGAGGCCTGGCATGCTGTGGTTCATGGGGTCACAAAGAGTTGGACACGACTGAGCGCTGAATTGAAACTGAACTGGATGGACCTAGAGATTGACACAGTGAATAAAGTCAGTCAGACAGAGAAGAGGAAATATCATATGACATCCCATACATGGAGAATCTTAAAAAAAATGATACAAATGAGCTTATTTACAGAACAGAAACAAACTTTACACACTTACAAAATGAATTTATGGTTGCTGGAGGGAAGGATGAGGGGAAGCAATATTAGGGAGATTGGGATGGACATGTACACACTGCTAGATTTAAAATGGATAACCAACCAGGACCTACTGTATAGCACAGGGAACTCTGCTCAGTGTGGTGGTCTGGATGGGAAAGTAGTTCAGGGGAGAACGGATACAGATATATGTATGTCTGAGTCCCTTTGCTGTTCACCTGAAACTATCACAAAATTGTTAATTGACTAAGCTCCTGTATAAAATAAAAAGTTAAGAAAAATGTCTTTTCCTAGAGAAAGCAGAGGTACAACTTGGAGAGTTCCAGCTGATACATTGATATGTACCATGTCTGCTCCTTATTTTTTGTATGGCTTATTTTTTTCTTTCTGGTTTATTTGTTCGCCCCCCCTCCCCACCACCGCCTTGAGTCATGCTAAATTTAGAATTTCTTTAGGGTTAAAGAACAAGCTCCTGGAGTAGCATTTTGAGGGGGAGGGTTAAAGGATTGATGTACATTCATGTGACATCTACACAGACGCGTATAATGAAAATATGGTCACAGTGAAACAGGAGAGGAGGCAGGGCACAACCTTTTCAAGAAGGACATAGATGTTGAGGATATGACATAACTGGTTAGAATCAATTAGGCACAAGATGGTGGAAGATTCAACTCCCAATAAGCCTTGAGCCTCATTATATGCTCATTGTAATATATTAGCATGCTAAATGACATACCCACTAGCAACTTGACAGTTCTAAGGCTGAACATAAAAGTGCAAAATGTGGTCAGTGGCCCAATTCCTGGAAATCTCCAGCCCTCCTCCAAAATAGTTGGAATAATATTCTCACTCATTGCTGTGTCCTGCTTAGTTGCTCAGTGTCTCATGTCTGACTCTTTGTGACCCTATGGACTGTAGCCTGCCAGGCTCTTCTGTTCATGGGGATTCTCCAGGCAAGAACGCTGGAAGTGGGTTGCCATGCCCTCCTCCAGGGCATCTTCCAAACTCAGGGATCGAATCTAGTTCTCCCACATTGCAGGAGGATTCTTTACCATTAGAGCTACCAGGGAAGCCTAAGAATATTGGAGTGGATAGCCTATCCCTTCTCCAGGGGATCTTCCCAACCCAGGAGTTGAACTGGGGTCTCCTGCATTGCAGGTGGATTCTTTACCAGCTGAGCTACCAGGGAAGTCCCACTTATTAGCCTATGAAATTATCCAGTCCATAAGAAACTAACCACCCCGTATACTGGGGGCTCTTGCCTTCTGAGATGGCCCACTCTGTCTGTAGAGTGTGCCTCTCCCAGGGCCACTCTTGTCTTTTGACACAGATGACATTCTGTCTATGGAATACGTATGTCTCTAAATAAATCCCCTTCCTATCATTTTGCCTCTAGCTGAATTCCTTCTGTAGTGAGACATAACCTGAGCTTCATTAAGTCCTGAGACCAAGTGTGTGATTTTTAACTAAAAAACAGTGGGTTTTTTAGTGAGCCCCAGTCTGGGTTTTGGTTGGGTTCAGATTCCATCTGAGTTAGGTGGTTTCCATAGGTTATTTTTTTCATTGTCAAACCAGGAAGAGCCCTTGCCTGAATTTATGATATCAAACTTTACACCAACACTTGCTAAATTATAATTTTCAAAAAGGTAGAATTATAAGTCTAAATACACAATGAATACATGTCAAATATTTTAACTCATTGATTGGGAAAGGAACTAGTAAGATGTTAAAACCAGCTCAAACATTTTTTTAAAGTACAGACACATAGAGGCTACCAGAAATTCTGAAATGAACTTGTCAACAAATATAAATTGGTTAATATTCTCTGTGTGGTTGTGCTCAGTCACTCAGTTGTGTGTAACTCTTTTGCAACCCCATGGACTCTATAGCCCACCAGCCTCCTCTGTCCATGGGAATTCCTAGGCAGGAATACTGGAGTGGGTTGCCATTCCTTTTTCCAGGGGATCTTCCCAACCCAGGGACTGAATCTGTAATTCCTCCCTCTTTTCCATTGGCAGGTGGATTCTTTACCACCTGGGAAACACCATATATTACAGGGCAGTAAAATGTAATATTTTGGGTAGAAATCAACTGTAACTCTACCAGACAAAATTTATTTGGATTTTAATGAAAAAAAATCACTTGCAATATTATGGACAAGAAACATTTGTGTTGTTATCCTTTTTCATTTTCTACAATTTAACTGCTTTCTCTATAAGCTGTAAAACAGTGTAATCAATCAAAGACAAGGACATGATATTTTATATCAAGAGTTATTTCACTCTGGCAGAATAAGTGTTCAATGATTAGGGCATACTTACTTGTTCATCTTATTCTTCCCAAACTATTTAATACTCCAAACTTAAAATCAACTCTTTATTGTCTTCCTTCCTTCATCAAACTTTCCATTTTGAACTTAAACAGCCTTCCAGACCACCTAGGCTAGTTCAAATTCTCTCTGTCATATGCTTTCAAAACACCTCATAGTTTTCATCCTTCTCAATTTCCATAATTTTGTTTGATTTGGAAAACTATTTGTTTAATACAGGTCTCTCCACCTAAGTTTCATGAGGACAAAACTCTCACCTGTTTTATCCATAATTACATTCTTCAGTTCAGTTCAGTTCAGTAGCTCAGTCATGTCCGACTCTTTGCGACCCCATGAATCACAGCACGCCAGGCCTCGCTGTCCATCACCAACTCCCGGTGTTCACTCAGACTCACGTCCATCGAGTCAGTGATGCCATCCAGCCATCTCATCCTCTGTCATCCCCTTCTCCTCCTGCCCCCAATCCCTCCCAGCATCAGAGTCTTTTCCAATGAGTCAACTCTTTGCATGAGGTGGCCAAAGTACTGGAGTTTCAGCTTTAGCATCATTCCTTCCAAAGAAATCCCAGGGCTGATCTCTTAAGTCCTAGCAAAATGCCTAATACATAGTAGATGCTCAATAAAAAGCCATTGAAGGAATGTATAAGTTATCTCAGTGTATTTCCTCTCAAGTAGGAAGTTTATAGAGGCAGCATAATGCATGATTTTAAAAAAGGGCTTTAATGCCACACTAACTGGGCTTGACCTCTAATTCTACTACATACTAGCTATTATAAGGACAAATAAAAATTAAAAATAAGAGACTTAATTCTTCCACTTAAAAATAATAAATTTCTCTCATCTCTTCTTTTTAAGGTATTCACTTTAGAAAACTTTTAATCACAAGTACTTTCTCCTCTATTTGAAATATATAAAAATATTTTTGAAAACTACTTTGGCCACCTCATGCAAAGAGTTGACTCATTGGAAAAGACCCTGATGCTGGAGGGATTGGGATCAGGAGGAGAAGGGGACGACAGAGGATGAGATGGCTGGATGGCATCACTGACTCGATGGACGTGAGTCTGAGTGAACTCTGGGTGTTGGTGATGGACAGGGAGGCCTGGCATGCTACGATTCATGGGGTTGCAAAGAGTCGGACACGACTGAGCGACTGAACTGAGCGACTGAACTGAACTGATGCTTTTTGTCAGCTTTGCAGCCTAGTAATCCTTTCTGAAAGATCAGGAGTCATCCATGTGAAATGTAAATATTAAGTGATAGCACACCAAGAGGTGGGGATGGAGTGGGATGGATTAGGAAATTGGGGCTCACACATATATTTATACTATGTATAAGATATATAACTAATGAGCTCCTCCTGGATAGCACAGGGAACTCTACCCAGTGCTCTGTGGTGACCTAAATGGGAAGGAAGTCCAAAAAAGAGGGGATATATGTATATGTATAGCTGATTCACTTTGCTGCACAGCAGAAACTAATATAATATTATAAGGTAACTATACTCTGATAAAAATTTAAGAAAATAAATATATAAGATAACATCATGTGCAAAGTTTTGGCAATAAATGAAAAATAATATGAAATTTAAAAAAAGAGAGAGATAGCACCACTATCTCCTTATTTCTGTGAAAGGTGCAAGCATGCCTTATTTAGGCACCTTGCTCCAAGTTGCAAAACTCTCCTGTCATAAAAATACAAGAGGTTTGTGTTTCCTTTGAATAAAATCAATTAGTTAATATGAATGGTCATCCCAATGTACATCTAAGTATCCCTAGATACATCTAAGATGAATTATGTGTCACAAAAGAAGCTATCTAGGCCTCTTACTTGAGGACTAGCTATTATTTATCTTGAGAACATGTATGTCATGGTTGTATCTGTTTGACTACAGAAAAAGGGTAAAAAAGATAAGACTTGCTCTGTCTTTTTTAGCAGATTGTCTGTGATGTGCATCACATTCTGGTTTGATGCTTATTCTATAATAAAACTGTTTTCTTTCTCCTCTAACCTCTATGGGAAGATTTTCTTGGTTGGCAGATTTCATTTTAATTAAATTTCCCCAACACTCTGTAACCTTAGGCAAGTTACTTTTAACTGTAAAACTGTGCCCTAGTTCCTGCATCTATAAAATAAGCATCCTAAGGTACTTGGGGTCACTGGGGAGATTCAATGAATTAATACCATAAAGAACTTAATGCAGAGCCTACAGGAAGTCATGGTAGGTCTTCTGGCAGAGCTCCACTACACAGAGCTCCATGATCCATACTCTAGCAATGGACCTGGAGAAAAAAGGGAGGGGGGTGGGCCACGTGTGCCAAGGAGCAGCTCCAGGGGGCTAAGGGGATCCAGGGGCCTGACCGAACATGGATTCAGTCAGGGACGGTGTACAGTTCCGTTCAGTTCAGTCCCTCAGTTGTGTCCAAGTCCTTGCAACCCCATGGACTGCAGCAATCCAGGCTTCCCTGTCCATCACCAACTCCCAGAGCTTGTTCAAACTCATGTCCACTGAGTCTGTGATGCCATCCAACCATCTCATCCTCTGTTGTCCCTTTCTGGAGGAGATGGGACAGTGTACATTGAGCACTTATGAGAGCCTATGCTGTTCAGGGCACCATTCAACGTGAGTCCTTGTCTTAAGGGACAAAGAATACACAAGGAAATAAGATAATTTGAGGTATTAGTGAGGGCTGTAAAGAGAACAAAATATTAATAAGTAATGTGGTAGGAGAGCAGCCGGGTTGTTTTAGGTAGCTGGGCAGGGGACCATCTCCTGCTGGGAGCCACTAAGACACTCTTTAATACTGTGCTGCTGTCCACTTGAAATGAGGCCAGTTAACAATATGAGTGTAGTTGGAAAAAATGTAAAATACCTTATTAATAATTTTATATTAGCATAAGTTAAACCAATGATATTTTGAATATATTTGGTCAAATAAAATGTTTTATAATTTTTTTTAAAAAAAGATAAAAAACCACAAATGCCTGCTATGAATCAAGAACTCAAAAAACATTGGCTGTTGATATCATACAAAAGTGATCACCATAGCAGCTTCTGGAGTTGATGCCCCCAGGACATATCAGCATCTAGAAATAGATCCTGAAAGTTACAGTGTTCTAGATGGAAATATTGATGTAGCTTTGACAAGTAAAAAAGGGAATGTTACCATTTAACTAACATCTATGCTTTGTTGCATGTTGGTTAACTGTCTATCCAAGGCTTACGGGTATTTTGGACATATGTTTTCACATATTCTATAACTTCATTTTTTTAAAGGCCAGGACAGAGTTTTTATTCTCATTTATTTTCAAAGTTATCTAATAACAATATTCTCCCTGGTCCCAAATTACCCCTTTTGGTTACCTACTGACTCTACACTTAGCTATTTCTGTTTTAGCTGCATTTTCAATATTTCAGCCTTGTATTTTTAGCAATTCTCATTCCATTATGTTTCTATGTTAATTTCTTCCCAAACTGATTTTTGAAAATCTAATATTGAATAGAAGTCAAGGCAATTTGAAGGGAAAAGCCAACTATTTTAGTGATACTACAATAATAACACTTTTGTAACAAATTGTCCCTGTGGATCATGTGATAAATTCTAAAACAATAAAGTGTGTTAGCTGCAAACATTTGCAACAGAGCCAGTGCCAAATGCATAAGGGTTATTCCAGAAGTTGTAGGTCGATATTAGGGCTGAATTCAGTTAACTGGAGGCAATCCCTTAACATTTTAGCTGATAGGGCCACATTAGAAGTGCTGTTGTGTGATCACATTTTAGTGCCTATTATGTCTTGATTAAGACTCCCCTGGATATTCCTTTTTAATGGAATTTGAGGAATTAAAAATGGCTTCACAAATCACTTTTTAATCCGGTGAAGTAAGCAGGGAATGAAAAACACCGCGCTGTCATCTTCAAGTGCAAGGAAAGTTGTAAATAAAGAAAACAAATTAGTGACTGGTTCACACCTCATCAGCTACCTAACAACCTGTTACCAGTTAATTACACACCTTTAAAATGCATGTACAAGAGAAATTATTCAGAAATCAGTTTCTCTAAGGGGGAGGGTGGTGGACAAGTACCATAGCAGAAGAGGCTATATTTAACTATTTAGATAACCAACCATAAAGGGAAAAAAAACAAAACATTTTTTTTCTTAAGAATTATTGTCCTGAAAGTGCCACCTATTATTGGCGTAGCTTCTGTGGCTTCTACACCAACAGATAAATGTTTGTTGAGCACCTCCTGGGAAATAGTCTCCAATATCCCTTTGTGACCTACTGTAATCTTGATCTGTCAGTAGCATCCACTGGTTACTATGTTCAGAGCCCAGTCCTGAGCAATGTGAGAATTAACCACAGATGACAAAGTTACACACCACCATTGCCAAGAAGTTTAAACAGTCTGGTCGCATGCTTTTTATTTCCCAATATTCCTATTGTCTCTTGTTGTAGCTTAAGTGTAAATAGAAAACAGTTGGAAACTATACATATTGAACAAACAAATAAATTTGGAATGGAACCTGGTTAAGTCTATTATGTTATTTCTTTTACATATACAGCCTTGTTGAGGGACTTATACATGTCTGTGTTTGATTTATTTCGCTAAAATTCTTTTCAATAAGTAGAAGGCTCCAAAATACGGCTTTGCAAAATCAATACAGATGGAGCTGTCGTCCAGAAGATTGATCTGCATACTGGTTATCTGGAATCAATCATTTTCTCATCCTGTGCCCCTAGTTACCTCCTGTTAAACCAGGATAATCATAACCTACGTCACTGGGTTGCTCAGATGTATAACTGACAGAAGTCATTTCAATGCTCTGAGGCTGTGGTAAATGTTAATTACTATGATTTGCCATGGTATTTATGGTTACTGAACCGTGACATTGGTTTGGTTGCCTGACCAAATCTATTTCCTATAGCACTTTAGTGTAACTTACAATCTAAATTCTTAAAGTGATATTATGTTATGTATCTACTGAAGGGTCAGCTTCAAATTAGCCTGTTTTGAAACTGGGAGTATATGCAGTTTGAAATCAATCAATTAATTCCACCAATAACTTTTTAAGATATATTGATTCTATCTGTATTATATTCACTTGGAAGTGATTATTTACATAATGCATATTCAGATTTTTTGGCATTAATTCATCTTCCAGCAACTTAGTTCTTCACTGGGTACTACAGTCAAAAGACAACTAGTCATTTTTAATTTTAAAAATATGCGTGTGTATATATATATATATATATATATATATACACACACACACACACACATATGTGGAGTGGGAAATGACAACCCACTCCAGTATTCTTGCCTAGAGAATTCCATGGACAGAGGAGCCTGGTGGGCTGCAGTTCATGGAGTGCAGAGAGTTGGACACGACTGAGTGACTGAGCACAGCACATACACACACATATATACACATACACATACATACATTCCATAGTCCATAAGTTGTTCAAAATCATTTAGGTAAACTTCTCATGGTTATTTGCCCAAGACAAGGAGTTGGTTAAAGTAAACGGTATGACTGGTTTGGGCAGGGTGTACGGATTTTTATTAAATCCTAGTCTGAGTATTGTGCACATGCACAGAAAAATCCTCTGAGAGTAATGACCTCTCTTCATTCCGTGTAGGTCAATTCCAGAAAGCTGTTGTACAACCCTCCCCATTCCTGCTGATAAGCTTCCAATGAAGCATTGAAAAGATGAGCTAATTTGTATGATATGGTCCATTACATAATAGCAGAAAAGAAACTGCCTCAAGTTTAAAAGCGTGGATTCTCCTACAGTTAAATTTTCACTACATTATTTTTGGATGTTACAAAAGTAATACAAACATATAAACAGAAAATATGTAGTGGACTTCCCTAGTTTCAGCTCTCTAAGATATATATCAGATCAGATCAGTCGCTCAGTTGTTTTCGACTCTTTGCGACCCCATGAATCGCAGCACGCCAGGCCACCCTGTCCATCATCAACTCCCGGAGTTCACTCAGACTCACGTCCATTGAGTCAGTGATGCCATCCATCCTCTGTCGTCCCCTTCTCCTCCTGCCCCCAATCCCTCCCAGCATCAGGGTCTTTTCCAATGAGTCAACTCTTTGCATGAGGTGGCCAAAGTACTAGAGTTTCAGCTTTAGCATCATTCCTTCCAAAGAAATCCCAGGGCTGATCTCCTTCAGAATGGACTGGTTGGATCTCCTTGCAGTCCAAGGGACTCTCAAGAGTCTTCTCCAGCACCACAGTTCAAAAGCATCAATTCTTCGGCGCTCAGCCTTCTTCATAGTCCAACTCTCACATCCATACATGACCCCTGGAAAAACCATAGCCTTGACTAGACGAACCTTTGTTGGCAAAGTAATGTCTCTGCTTTTGAATATGCTATCTAGGTTGGTCATAACTTTGTTTCCAAGGAGTAAGCGTCTTTTAATTTCATGGCTGCAGTCACCATCTGCAGTGATTTTGGAGCCCAGAAAAATAAAGTCTGACACTGTTTCCACTGTTTCCCCATCTACTTCCCATGAAGTGATGGGACCGGATGCCATGATCTTCGTTTTCTGAATGTTGAGCTTTAAGCCAACTTTTTCACTCTCCACTTTCACTTTCATCAAGAGGCTTTTTAGTTCCTCTTTACTTTCTGCCATATAATTTTTACAAACTACATTATTATATGTACTCTGTTCTGAAGTAACCCCTTATTGATGGAAATGGAGACTGTTCCAGAAATTTTCTACTATAACATTACTAGAAATAAATGTCCTGAATATATATTATCATATACTTTTGCCAGTCTTTAACTGATTAAATATCTAAAAGTAGAGTTGCCGGGTTAAAAGGTACGTGTGTGCATGTTCAGTCTCTAAGTCATGTCTAGCTCTTTGCAACCCCATGGACTGTAGCCTGCCAGGCTCCTCTGTCCATGGCATTTTCCAGGGAAGTTTTTAACAAATATTACTAAACAGCCACGTAAAGAGTTTATAACTTACTTACAAAGCAGAAGTGTACCTATTCCTGCTAGGCTTCCCAGGTGGCTCAATGATAAAGAATCTACCTGCCAGTGCAGGAGACCCGGGTTTGATCCCTGGGCTGGGAAGATTCCCCTGGAGAAGAGAATGGCAAACCACTCTAGTATTCTTGCCTGGAGAATTCCATGGATGGAGGAGCCTGGTGGGCTACAGTCCATGGGGTCACAAAAGAGTCGGATATGACTGAACGACTAAACAACAACAAACCTATTCCTGCCACCCCTTACTGCTCTGGACAGTATCACTTTTAAATTTTGGCCATTCTCTTAGATAAGAAAAGGTAGTTCTTGGTTTTTTTTATTTAGAAGTTTGAGACTATTATGGGATTGAACATTCATTCATGTGGTTTTGGTCATTGTAACATCTTTACCAGAGGTCTCAACCTGGTGAAAAAAAAAAAAAAACCTTTTCTTTACTTATTGTTTGTGCTATGCTGCGCTTAGTCACTTGTGTCCGACTCTTGGCGACCCCATGGACTGTAGCCCGCCAGGCTCCTCTGTCCATGGGGATTATCCAGGCAAGAATACTAGAGTGGGTTGCCATGCCCTCCTCCAGGGATCTTCCCAACCCAGGGATCTAACCCAGGTATCCTGCATTACAGGCAGATTCTTTACCATCTGAGCCACCAGGGAAGCCCAAGAAAATGTGAGTGGGTAACCTATTCCTTCTCCAGGGCATCTTCCCAAGCCAAGAATCAAAACAGGGTTTCCTGCTTTGCACGTGGATTCTTTACCAGCTGGGCTACCAGAGAAGCCCTAATTATTGTTTATCCTTTATCTTTATGTCACCCTCATTTTCTGGCTTTATCACTTTGGTAAACATCAACCTCCTTGAGGCTTTGCATACTATCTATACACTGTTCAAATAAGACACATTCAAAACCTACATTTTGATTGTCCTTTTCTCTCTTACTTGATTTTATCTCCATCCCATTCTGAAATATACTATTAGAAGATAATTTTTTTAAAAAAGTAAAAATCATGACTCTCATGAAGATATACAAATGAACATGTGTTAAAGATTTTTACTTTACTCATCTGATGAGGAATCCTGGCAAATGTTATACCAGTTCCAAGAAAAGTCAAAAGGCACCAATCTATGTAGAGTAAAGGAATGGAATAGCAAATGGAGGAAAAAGTGTTTTTTTTTTTTTTTTCTGAGGGAAGAAGAAAGTCAACTGAAACTCTATCAAACAAGACAGAACATAATTGTCTATCAATTTTTTAAAAGTTGTAAAATAGCTCAAAGACTATGAAAGGCTAGCATGTGTTAATACAGAAAGCTAAGGTATATGCATATAATGTATAGTTTTACATTGAAACACAATTTTTTTCTACAGCATTTTCCCTTTTGATCAAAAATAATCTCAACAGATTATTCTTGATTACAAAATAAGATTGGTCTTAGTAGATTTGCCCTGGTAGTTTACACAGAGGCAATAAGACTACTTCTTCACCCTGCAGGCCTTTTGAAATCTGCTTTAATGTAAGTTTTCATAAGTAATCTCAGAATGGACTTTTAAAAGCTTCTTGACAGGTGATATTCTGAGATTAGGAGACTAAAGTAAGAGCTCACTCTTAGATTTCACCTGCATTACCTAGAAATGTGGGAAAATTCCTCTCTTTTCCAGTTCTCCCAAATATTCTAAGATTCTTGAGCCTACCAGGAGGTAAATTACCACACTTACCTGGAAGGCTGGGAATCCTGTGTACCCAGGAGGGTTTATAAGCATTTGCTTGTAAAGCCTAAAATGTTACTTGCTTGAAAGTGCATGTCATGCTTGACTAAATTATCATCATTCTCAAATATAACAACTGAATAACCACACACAAACAATAACGTTGGCTGCTTTGCTTATATTATACACAAAATTAATTCAAAACAGAACATAGACCTAAATATAAGAGCTAAAACAATAAAACTCTTGGAACAAAATATAGGAGGTAAACCTTTGCAACCTTGGGTTAGGCAAAGGCTTCCTAGATAAAACATCAAAAATACAAGTGACAAAAAACATTAGGTGAGTTGGACCTCATCACAATTGTGCTTCAAAGGACATCATTAAGAAAATGAAAAGATAACCCACAGAATGGGAGAAAGTGTTAGCAAAATGTATATCTGATAAAGAACTTGTATCTAGACTACACAAAGAAATCTTACAATTAAATAATAAAAAGGTAAGTATCTCAAATTTTTAAATGGGTAAAGGATTTGTAAAAAGATTTCTCAAGGACTTCCCTAGTGGTCAGTGGTTACAAGTCTGCTTGCTAATGCATGGGATATGGTGAGTTCGATCCCTGATCCAGGAAGATTTTACCTGCTGTGGAGCAACTAAGCCTGTACACCAAAAGCACTGAGCCTGTGTGCAGCAATTACTGAGCCTGCATGTCTAGAGCGCATGCTGCTGCTCCTAAGTCGCTTCAGTCGTGTCCGACTCTGTGCGACCCCATAGATGGCAGCCCACTAGGCTCCCCCGTCCCTGGGATTCTCCAGGCAAGAACACTGGAGTAGGTTGCCATTTCCTTCTCCAATGCGTGAAAGTGAAGTTGCTCAGTCGTGTCTGACTCTTAGTGACCCCATGGACTGCAGCCTACCAGGCTCCTCTGTCCATGGGACTTTCCAGGCAAGAGCACTGGAGTGGGGTGCCATTGCCTTCTCCTCTAGAGCGTGTGCTCCAAAACAAAAGAAGCCACTGCAATGAGAAGCCAAAGCACTGCAACTAGAGAGCAGCACCACTCACTGCAACCAGAGAAAGCCCACGTACAGCAACAAAGACCCAGAACAGCCAAAAAAGAAAAAAAAAGATATAAGAACGGCCAATAAACAGATGAAAAGATGCACAACATCATTACCCATCAGGGAAACGTAAATCAAAATCACAGAGTGATACTTCCTTGGTGGCTCAGCGGTAAAGAATCTGCCTGCAATGCAGGACACCCAGGTTCAATCCCTGGGTCAGGAAGATCCCCTGGAGGAGACCATGGCAACCCACTCTAGTACTCCTGCTGACAGAATCCCATGGACAGAGGAGCCTGACAGGCTGTAGTCCATAGGGTCGCACAAAGTCGGACACGACTGAAGCAACTAGCAGTAGCAGCAGGATGGCTAAAATCAAAAAGACAGAAAATATTGACAAAGATGTAGAGAAATTGGAATCCTCATACACAGCTGTATGTAATGTAAAATGGTACAGCCACCATTCTGGAAAACAGTCTGTCAGGTAAACATACAGTTATCATAAAGACAGTTAAACACAGAGTTACCATATAACCTAGCAATTCTACTTTAAGGTATATATTCAAGAGAAGTGAAAACATATGTCAACATATAAACTTGGATCTATAATATTTATCTATGCTGTTGCTGTTGCTGTTAAGTCGCTTCAGTCGTGTCCGACTCTGTGTGACCCCATAAATGGCAGCCCACCAGGCTTCCCCGTCCCTGGGATTCTCCAGGCAAGAACACTGGAGTGGGTTGCCATTTCCTTCTCCAATGCATGAAAGTGAAAAGTGAAAGTGAAGTCGCTCAGTCCTGTCCAACTCTCTGTGACCCCATGGACTGCAGCCTACCAGGCTCCTCCGCCCATGGGATTTTCCAGGCAAGAGTACTGGAGTGGGTTGCCATTTCCTACTCCAGAGTATCTTCCCAACCCAGGGATCAAACCTGGGGCTCCCACATTGTAGGCAGACACTTTACCATCTGAGCCACCAGGGAAGCCTATAACTATTTATAGCAGCATTCAAAAAATGAAAAAACCACACCAAGTGCCCACAAACTGATGAATGGATAAGTAAAGTGTGTTATATCCATACAGTGTAACAACAGACAATAACAAGGAATGAAATGTTGGTACATTTTACAATATGGATACTAAGAGGAAGAAATCAATTACAAAAGATCACATATTATAAGATTCTATTTATATGAAATGTCCAGAATAGGCAAATCTGGGTTGGTGAGTTGCAGGCAAATGGGGAATTATTATTAATGGGCTTTCAAATTATGGTGCTGGAGAAGACTGTTGAGACCTAATGGACAGCAAGGGGATGAAACCAGTCAATCCTAAAGGAAATCAACCCTGGATATTCATTGGAAAGACTGATGCTGAAGCTGAAGCTCCAATACTTTGATTACCTGATGCAAAGAACTGACTTATTGGAAAAGACCCTGATGATGGGAAAGATTGAGGGCGAAAGCAAGGGGTGGCAGAGGATCAGATGGTTAGATAACAGCACCAATTCAATGGACATGAGTATGAGCAAACTCCAGGAGATAGTGCAGGACAGGGAAGCCTGGTGTGCTGTGGTCTATGAGGTCGCAAAGAGTTGGACACGACTTAGTGACTGAACAACTACAACACAATATTTAAAGGTGATAAAATTATTTTAAAATGGACTGTGGTGATGGTTGTATAATATACCAAGAACCACTGAATTATACACTTTAAATGGTTGAATTGTCCAGAATGTGAATTATATCTCAATAAAACTGGTATATAAAAAATACTAGCTAAAATTATAACCCTACATTGTTGTAGAGTTATATAATGATATATATAACTTATATAAGTTATATGATAACTCTACATTGTTGTTGTCTGATAGTAAGCAGAGTCACACCAGGACTCTGATAAATGGAAACATGTCATTGACAGTGAGGGAATAAGCAAATCTCCAGAAATGCCACATTTATATTTCAATTTCTGAAGCTTACACTCATACAAATTTAACCTAGATTAGGCTAACCATCTTTTCTGATTTGAGGGCTCTTTTTACATAACTCATCAACAATAGCATATCAAATAAACCTAATTTTTTTTCTTGCACGTCTCTTTTTATAAGGTGAAGGAACAAATCTTTGTGACTTTAAAAGAGCCCTCTGGAAAATCTCAAAGACAGTTTTAATTATCTGGGGTTCTCAAGAAGCTTGAGAACCCCAGAGAGGGTTGGAGAACACATAGGTCCAGCTCCTTTGGGAAAGAATTACTCTTTTTCTCTCCAAATGATAGTATATACATAGCTGCATTTCTCTGAAGCTATGACTCCTAAGTATAGTGTAAACCATATAACAGTTATTACTTTTACCCAAAGCAGCTAACTTCTATTTCACAGAAAAAAATTGGGGAATGAATAATTGTCTGTCACACACCAGCATTCTGTACTACATTTGCAGAGGCCATGAACATACCTAATGCAGCTTTCTAGAACCACACACATCATTTATATTTGCTTCTCAAGGGGCAAAAATGAGTACATTCATTACCGACTCAAGAGACAGATTCATAAAAATAAGAAGGAAATGGATATTAACTTGAAATTATGATTAATAATTAGTATTTCAGTATTTTATCTTACTGTCTTAAGATACTGCTATAGTAATTATCTAATGAATGTCCATTAATTAACTCAAGTTACTGTCGTTTCAAGGTTTTAAGTTATCTACAGTTCTTAGAAATTATCTTTGAGCTGACATATGACAAAACATAATTATTATTGACATAAATTTATTGGAATAATAATTTAATCTGGGTAAACACAAATTTATGTTTTTCATAATCTTAAACATTAAGTAGAAGTAATATAAGTTTATTCAATTAGTGAATCTATTTAAGATTAGGTAGTACATATTCAAGTAAAGTAAACATCTATACTTATGTATTTTACTTAATAATGACAAATCATAGATGACATAACTTTCAAAAAATAAAACCAGTAATATTAAACTTGTCTCATTAACTAAATTATTTGAAAGTGAACTCTTAAAACATTTCTGAGCTGAATACTTTTTAAATCTGCCACACTGAAAGTAAGAGAACTTCAATTTCCCTATTTTCTGAGAATTTTGCATGCTAAATCACTTCAGTGGTGTCTGACTCTTTGCAACCCTATGGACCATAGCCCATCAGGCTCCTCACATAAGAGGTAAAAGCCTTTCTAAATTATAGTGACATACAGATATACAAAGAGAAAGGGAGAAAGCTTATAGCATCTATTCTGAAATTTTAGTCATGGGTCAAGAGTAAACACAGAAATAAAAATTTCACGAATGGACACAAAATTCTTAATTGATTAGGTATCAAAACAGACAAACAGAGAAGACTCACATGCCAGATTCTCTGCTTTCTCTTGGTCAGCTGGGTTCTCTATTAACTATTACTTCATTTACAGAGATCATCAATGATCAGGTCATGAAGTCAAATTTCTAACAACTACTGGGAAAGAATGTATTGACCCCCGCAAAATCCAAACACAAAATGTAAAACTGGTAGAGAGGCAACTTAAAATTAGAAAAGCACAGAGGAAGCAAAGTTTTATTGCCATTTTGGGTTTACCTTTGGAAGCCAAGAGAAGACTAACCTGGGCCTAAGTTGCCCACGGAGTGCACTTCTCTCCTTATGAAGTTTTCCTGGCTCTGATGCCTGAATCCACTGAGCATCTCAGTGGAACCTCCAAAACTGTTAAAAGATAATTTTTTTGGAAAAGATAAAATCATGACTCTCATAAGGATTTTAAAGTGAGCATGTGTTGAAGATTTTATTTTAGTCATTCAGTGAGGCAATCAGGTAGTTGGTGTAACTGGCTTAAAGGAAAAGTCAAAAGGCACTAATTTCTATGAAGTAAAAAGGAATGAGAGGAGGGCATGGCAACCCACTCCAGTATTCTTGCCTAGAGAATCCCATGGACAGAGCAGCATGGCGGGTTACCAACCTTAGGGGTCATAAAGAATTTGACACAACTGAAGCAACTTAGCCAAAGAATTGATGCTTTTGAACTGTGGTGTTGGAGAAGACTCTTGAGAGTCCCTTGGACTGCAAGGAGATCCAACCAGTCCATTCTAAAGGAGATCAGCCCTGGGTGTTCTTTGGAAGGAATGATGCTAAAGCTGAAACTCTAGTACTTTGGCCATCTCATGCAAAGAGTCAACTCATTGGAAAAGACCTTGATGCTGGGAGGGATTGGGGGCAGGAGAAGGGGACGACCGAGGATGAGATGGCTGGATGGCATCACCGACTCGATGGACATGAGTTTGAATGAACACCAGGAGTTGGTGATGGACAGGGAGGCCTGGCGTGCTGTGATTCATGGGGTTGCAAAGAGTCGGACACGATTGAGCGACTGATCTGAACTTAACTGAAGCAACTTAGCACAGCACAGCACAAAAAGGAATGGAGGGAAGTCAACTGAAACTCTTCCAGACCAGACAGAATGTGCATGTGCATCAATTATAAAAGTTGTAAAATAGTGCAAAGATTATGAAAGGCTAAAGTCTAATGTATAGTTTCCCACTGAAACACAAATTTATTTTTTCTGTAGTCTTTTCTTCTGGATGTCTTTAAATAGGATCTGTTCATGTCTCCTGTAGATCCTATAAATGTTTAATTGCTCTTCATATAAAACCTGGCTCTTGTATGATTAGCAGTTGAGAAAAGATTCCTACTTATGTGGTAAATGCAAAGCGGTTTTTAAAAACTTATTTTATATTGAGGTATAGTTGATTTACAATGTTGTATTAGTTTCAGGTGTACAACAAAGTGATTTAGTTGTACATTTACATATATCTGGGGCTTCTCTGCCGGCTCAGATGGTAAAGAATCTGCTTGCAATGCAGGAGACCCAGGTTTGATCCCTGGGTCAGGAAGATCCCCTGGACAAGGGAATGGCTACCCACACCAGTCTTGCCTGGAGAATTTCATGGATAGAGAAGCCTGGCAGGCTACAGTCCACGAAGCTGCAAAGAGTTGGACACGACTGAACAACTAACACTTCATACTTCATACATATATATGTTCTTTTTCAGATTCTTTTCCCATGTAGGTAATCCTTTCACAGGGACCATGCTAATCTCTGTATCATTCAGATTTTAGCATATGTGCTGCTGAAGCAAGCATGCAAATGGACTTTATTAACACTTCCCCCTGCTTATAGGATATAAATTACTGCTTGAACTAATTTTTTTTCATTTCTGTATTAGTTGTTTGTGTATCATTTATAGATGGTATGCTAAAGAAAAGAGATTGCTCATTGTTAGGAACAATTATATTTATAGGATGAAGTGGAGGGACCCACAAAGCTCATTTAATTGACTGATTGATTGAATAATTACTTATGGATTGTTCTCCATTGCTAGGCATCATGCTTTTAAAAAATGCAGTTTCAACTTTCAAGAATTTAATATTTATCAGGGTCAATAGACAAGAAAATAGTCACCTTCTGATAGCACAGGCTGGGAGTAAAAGTCACCTGAGACACCCGAGTTCAGTCCTCAAGGAGTTAGCAAGGTCGGTGTTGTTAATAGGTTTCAAGCACAGTGAATAATAGTGCATGTGTTGGAAGGCCAGAATGCACATAGCACTATGGAAATTATGATTCCCTCTGTGTAGCTGGAGCACAGAATGTGAGAAGAAGACATAGCAAGAGATGAAGTTGGGAGGAAAACAGGGTCAGCCATGGGATGAGACGTTTGTGACAAGCTAAAGAGCCGGCTGTCTGCTGCAGGTAAAACATTTTCAGCTAGAGAGTTCCAAGATCAAATTTGCATTTTAGAAAGATCTCTCAAGCAGCAGGGTGGGGAAAGGACTGTTAACTCTGAAGTTTTTCAGTGTATATTCTATTACTAATTTAGTACATATTTTTTAAACAAATTTTCACATTCCTCCTCCCCTGCAATCTTTGTTTACAATGTTTGGTCTGTAGCCACAGCTTTGCTGCATTCTCAGTACGAGGCTGTGACATCGTGATAGAGGATAAATGAAAAGAAATGAAGGGGATAAAATGATATAAAGCATGAGTCAGCAAACTGTGGCTTGCAGGCCAAAGTTCGTTGCCTGTTACTGTAAATAACACTGTATTGGAACACAGCCAAGCCCGTTTACTTCTGCAGAGTCCTCTGGCTGCTTTTGTGTCCCTACAGAACAAAGCTGAGTTCTTGTGAGAGGCTGTCTGGAATGCAAAGGCGAACACATTTACTATCTAGTACTTCAGAGAAAAAGTTCGACAACCCTTGATGTGAAGAGTTAAAAGTTTGTATGTTAACTTATTTAGTTGATTTGATCATATTCCCTGGATCAAAGGATTTATGCAAATGTGTGTGGCCAGTCTCATGAAAAAATTTAAACCTTGAAAACTTCGCTGGTAATAATATGTATGAAGATGACTATATTAATTCCAGTAGATCATCTACATGATTTTAATTCTTCTCATCATCTTCCAAGAAGAAATAGAAAGATCTGGTTTATGTGCTGCGGAACCTGACTTATTTTTGTTCAAGGAAAGATACTCGATTACAGATACATTTTTAAATATTCTGCATACTTTTAGGACTTTGAATTTGAAAATCTCCAGGACAGTAAGTACAAATTTGAGAATGAAGAATAAATAGTTACAATGTTTCCTGGATTTCTGGTGTCCTGTCTCTGACTTTCGGAGAAGGCAATGGCAAGCCACTCCAGTACTCTTGCCTAGAAAATCCCAGGGATGGAGGAGCCTGGTAGGCTGCAGTCCATGGGGTAGCTACAAGTCAGACGTTACAAGTCAGACGTGACTGAGCGACTTCACTTTCACTTTTCACTTTTCACTTTCACACAATGGAGAAGGCAATGGCAACCCACTCCAGTGTTCTTGCCTGGAGAATCCCAGGGACGGCAGAGCCTGGTGGGCTGCCGTCTATAGGGTCGCACAGAGTTGGACACGACTGAAGCAACTTAGTAGTAGCAGTAGCAGTCTCTGGCTTTAGCACAATGTCTTATTAGTGGGAAAAATACACACAAGTATTTTGTCATTAACAAATGGTAGCCACTCCTTAGAGTCCTTATTCTAAACAAGAACAAGTTGGCTTGGACTGCACCAAATAGGTACCTTACAGAGAGTACGGGACTCAAAAAGGTTAGACACAAACACTTCACAGCCAGTGTCCCACAAGCTGCTTGCTCAGCCATCCTTAGCTAGAACACCTTGAATGTTTGAAAATTTGGAAAACAAGCAAAAATCAGTTTTATGGTGAAATGTTCTGCAGTGTCTCAGTACCCACCTCAGGAATTTGACTGTGACACATGCATCAGTAGCAGTTATTTAATAAGAAATTGCATTGCGGAGTTTAAGGCCAGAGAACAGTGATGTTTAAAAAAAAAAAAAAGTGTATTTCAGTCCTTGATTGAAATTATCCAACATTTTGAGAAAAGTCAATTTGCATAACAGTTGGTGTTTCACCTCCTGGTGTTAAACCCATCTTCCCTACGCTGTCTTTTTGGATCTGTTAATCAAGTTTCCTGTCTTCAGTAGACAGCAGCCTAATTGCTTCTGTCCTGCAGAAACCCCTCACTGAGAAAGAGATTTAATTTGTAGCTTAATCCAATATTTTTATGCAGTATGGTAAAAACACTCACTTGTTACAGTATTTTGTCAGCTTCATCATTAGTCTCCTAATAGAATCCCCTGCTTTGATCTTAATCTGACTTCTTTTTTTCTACTACCTCTGTCTCAACTTTTGGTTTTATTCTTTGACCCATAATATCCTTTCCTGCCAAAGAAAAATCATCATCATCACTGTAAGAAATATAGATTGCTTGCCCATGGGGTACATTTCATTGTACCTGGTGCTGTGGGATTTTACCAGGTTTCATTAGCTTTCTTCCCTGATGTAGAAGAAAAAAAAACAGAAAAAAAGAACAACAAAAAACAAAAACACACACACAGACACAAAACCTTTACTTTGTGTCATTCCTTGTATTTGTAGAAAATGAAAAACAGTGTTCCAAAGTGTGAAGTAGGCACTAATATGGATCTCAAAACTATGTGACATAATTAGAAATGTATTCAAGCCTGTAAGCATATTAGAACTGACCTTTCACCCTGTTGGCTTTCTGTTTCTTGCCAGCATGACTTTTTCTTCCATCTACCCTTTTCCTTTTTGCCCCCATCTGGCCTTCTGACAGCCGCAGAATGAGTGTTAGCTATGTACTATTATTTGACATCCTTCTTTTTATAAAATTGAATTTCTTTTGATAAATGTCAGAAGGGGACACACATTCTTCAGTAAAATGAGCTAAGCCTAGAACAGATTTGTCATTGCCATCTCCCTAGTCATCTCTTTTGCTTCTGACAAATACAGTATGTCCTGAGCTTGTCTGTCCTTGGTGACCTTAAAGAAATGGAAAAGTGATCCCATCCTTTCTGATTTCAGTACCATGAATTGTCATAGATGGCAAGTTAGAAATGATTAACATGTTTACATATTCCTCCTTTGTTTGCTGTCCTCTCCGGGCAAATGTATAGAAGGATGGCAGAACAAAGCAATGAGACAGGCTTTACGGTAAATAAGACTAGCTTGCATTTTGATTTGAAAACTTTTAATATTGTAAAGATTCTTTTAGTTTTTATTTCCTAAATCCTTTTAGCATCCCAACAGAGGGATCAATTTTTAAAAAAGCTGACTCTTCATCATTGAATTCCCCTCTATATGAATCATATTAAAAAAACAGGAAATTCGCATAAACTTTATTCCAGTGGAGGGGAGGAAGAATATCTTTTTCCTTTACCTTTCTAAGTTCTCTGTTGGGATCCCTATAACAAAAGGAAGATTAGCAGGAGAAAAATATGGCAATCTATTAAATGTAAGTTTTATGTGACACAAGAGGCTTCATAAGGAAACTCAAAGAATGGTTAAACCTGAGTGTTTTTATGCTAGATTTGATGAAGAGTGGAAAGTTCTGGAAAGACACAATGGGATAAAGAGTATGAATGAGCTGTATAGTCAGAGGGACCAGCGGGGTGGGATAGGGACTGTGCACTTGGATTCTTCCCTGTGGCCCTCTATCTTTAGAGATTAGGATATTCCTTTCCTCCAGGTATAGGGAGGGCGCTTCTCATTGAATGTTTTATGACCTGCTTCAGGGGAAGTAAAAAAGTCTTTCCTTTACATGGCTTTTTTTTCAAATTTCAACAGATAAAAATAACTAATATGCCAAGTTGCAATATTTGGCAGGTACCCTGCGTAGTGTCAACTAATAGGAAAACGTACAAGGTAAGAGTTGTGAGTTAAGTTTTATTCGGGATCTTACTGAGGACTATAGTCTGCACACTTAGTTCACATTATAGTTTTCTATGGTGACAGCTCCCTTCCGGGAACAAGTCTTCTGTCTATATTCTTCTAGGCATCCAGGAGAAAGCCAAAGTTTCTTCCTGAGTCTCCTGGGCATTGTTTTCAGCTGTAAATAATCTGCATGCCAACAAAACATTTTGGGGTGGCAATTTTTGCTCCCCTGAACCTGTCTTGAATCTTCTCACAAGAAAGTGATCATTCTTTCCCTAAGAACATGATATTATTGTTAGTTATTCCAATGTCAAAACTGCCCTGAAGGGCAGAAATAGGAAATAAAAAGAGCATATACCTATAATGATATATTATCCTATTTTCAGATAGTTGGTCCTAGAAATAATAGGAAGTCCTTCTTTCTCAGATCTGGCTGAAGGCCTATTGTTGTCACATTACTTTTCTTTGAATTTCAAGTTAGAAGGAATTTCAGTGTGTGAACTATCAGTAAACAAAGGGTGTTGCCACCATCAAGCCATCACATTACAGTCACCCTGATGGTGCACCCCGAGGGAACTTGGGATGGAGACTGGACTTGTACCTCTATCTATCAGTCATCCACTGCAGCCACCTCTGATGATATACCCTCAAGAGACTCAGGATGAAGTCTGTCTTCAACTTGAGAACAGGATTCTGACCCCAGATAGCTGAGGCACATTTCAAAGGGTTGCTTTCACTAAGGCCAGACTTTTGCATCTTCCCAAACACAGAAAAGGACTCAATTCCTTAACTTAAGATATCTGGTATTCTTTAATTAACAGTAATCTTTTGATGTTTCCTGCAATGCAGGAGACCTGGATTCGATCCCTGGATGGGGAAGATCCCCTGGAGAAAGAAATGACAACCCAATCCAGTATTCTTACCTGGAAAATCCCATGAATGGAGAAACCTGGTTCATGGAGTCACAAAGAGTCGGGCATGACTGAGCAACTTCACTTTCTTTCTTTCCTTCTTTTGATGTTTCAACTACCTGGTCTTTGTTGCAAAACCTTCTGTATGTCCTAGTTTCTGCCCCTTCAGAACAGTCCCTTAGAGTTTCTGAGACACTGTGTCCTAGGCTTAAGTCCTCAGTTTTGTCCGTGGAATAAAATATACCTCTCAACTTTAAGACTGTGAATTTTTTTTCAGTCGACAAATGTTAGCTGTGTGAGAACGATTTCAACTAAACATTATAGATGAGTCATCAATGATCATTCAAAGATCATTGAATGAAATGGAACATTCATCAATTTTATTTCTTTAACAAACTGTTACTAGTTTCTTCTGTATGTAGATGAGGTATTAAGCATGGATTGGGTAGAAAACTAAACAGACAAGGTTCTTGTCTTCATGCGATTTGTTAGCAGAGAAGTAAGTTAAACTAAAGATTATAATATTGTCATGAAGGAAATAGGAAGATATAAAAAAATAATAAAATAAGGAAGGCCTACTTTGGATTGCAGTATGGAATGTCAGAAGGCTTTATTCTACATAATAATCTAATACCATATTTGTGGATATTGATCATGTACTGAATACCTACTAATCATCACAACAATTTTAATGCAGAGGGTCTTATTGTTATTCCAGATTACAATGAGGAAACTGAGGCACAGAGAGGTTTAGTAATCTGCCCAAGGTCACAAAGATAATATGTAAGAGCCAAAATTTATCCTAGGTGATCGAGCTGCAGAGCCTGGCCCTTAGCTTCTATTGTTACTGCAATAGATGCAACAAGTATTACACAAATTCTTAAGTGCTGAATTCTGTATTAGGTAATTGAGATACAAATATGGATCATTGCTCTCAAGAAACTCACATAATTTAGAGGGGGAGACAGAACGATAATTACAATGCATTGGGATAAATACAATACTAGAAATATAAACGAATTACATTATGAACTCTGCAGATGCAACAACACTGTGGTGGTGTTTTCTTATTAAAAAAAAAAAACAACTAATAGAGATAGCAATCCATGGTGAAGTTTAGAAAGGGCCGCTAAATTTGCTACTAAGGCAAATGGGAAATTAAAGCTTTGCTAATGACTGCTTCCAAACTTGTGGAAATTTGTTGGTTCTTATAAGCCAGATTTCATTAACCCTCAACGATGCTAGCTTTCTCTCCACCCCACCACACAGAAATAGAATTTGGAAATGGGAGGGAAACAACTGTGTTGAAGTGGGCAATTAAGCACTACAATTATGGTCTAAGTTGTACACTATTGTTTGATGAAATTTACTTTTCTTTCCCCAGAAGTCTCATTATTATTCATGCTTCAAGCCTAAATCCATAATCCCAAACCCTGCCATATTCTCATCTCCTTATTAATATTTCCCAGATGTCTTGTAGGCAACATGTCAACCCACGGTAGTAATGTCTTCCCAGACTCCTAGGGTTCAAAGTGTCTCCCTCTTCTTCAAGTGTATATTAGTTTCCTAGAGCTGCTGGGAAAATTTGCCACAAACTAGGTCGTTAGAAAGCAGAAACTGATTTCTCAGAGTTTAAGAGGCCAGAAACTAAAAATCAAAATGGCAGAGCCATGCTCCTTCCAAATGTTCTAGGGAAGGATTTTATTTTGCCTCTTGTCTCTTCTGATGACCCCTGGTGTTCTTTGATTTTGGGGAGCATAACTCCAATCTCTGCCTTCGTCTTCACATGCCCTTTTCCACTTTCTATTTATGACAACCATTCTCTCCTTTTACCAAACTCTGCTCAGGCTCCTCTAAGCCCTCTACTTGACGAGGCCTTAGCCTTGGCCTATTAAAACTGCCAACTCAGCAAATGATTTTGTACATCCTCCCTTCTCATCTGGACTTCCCTGATAGCTCAGTTGGTAAAGAATCCACTTGAAATATAGGATGCCCTGGTTCAATTCCTGGGTTGGGAAGATCTGCTGGAGAAGGGATAGGCTACCCACTCCAGTGTTCTTGGGTTTCCCTTGTGGCTCAGCTGGTAAAGAAACCATTTGCAATGTGGAAGACCTGGGTTTGATCCCTAGGTTGGGAAGATTCCCCTGGAGAAGGGAAAAGCTAACCAATCCCAGTATTCTGGCCTGGAGAATTCCATGGACAGTGTAGTCCTTGGGGACACAAAGACTTGCACAGGACTGAGCGACTTTCACTTTCACTTTTCCATCTACACACAAAGACTTGAAGAAACACTAGTGTGGTTTCTAACAGTTCAAGGTCGAATTCCTAGGATGACTAGTCCACCCTCCTAAACTCAAGGCTGTCCAAAGAACTTTCTGTTTGCTTCAGTTCAGTTCAGTTCAGTTCAGTCGCTCAGTCAGGTCCTACTCTCTGCGACCCCATTGAACTGCAGCCTACCAGGCCTCCTTGTCCATCACCAACTCCCGGAGTTTACCCAAACTCTTGTCCATTGAGTCGGTGATGCCATCCAACCATCTCATCCTCTGTCGTCCCCTTCTCCTCCTGCCGTCAATCTTTCCCAGCATCAGGGTCTTTTCTAATGAGTCAGCTCTTCACATCAGGTAGCCAAAGTATTGGAGCTTCAGCTTCAACATCAGCCCTTCCAATGAACACCCAGGACTGATTTCCTTTAGGATGGACTAGTTGGATCTCCTTGCAGTCCAAGGGACTCTCAAGTCTTCTCCAACACCACAGTTCAAAAGCATCAGTTCTGTACGCAGCCTTCTTTATAGTCCAACTCTCACAATCATACATGACTACTGGAAAAACTATAGCCTTGACTAGACGGACCTTTGTTGACAAAGTAATGTCTCTTGCTTTTAATATGCTATCTAGGATATTAAGTATATATCCTATGCAAGCGTCTTTTAATTTTAGGGCTGCAATCACCATCTGGAGTGATTTTAGAGCCCAGAAAAATAAAGTCTGACACTGTTTCCACTGTTTTCCCTGTTTCCCCATCTATTTCCCATGAAGTGATGGGACTGGATGCCATGATCTTCGTTTTCTCAATTTTGAGCTTTAAGCCAACTTTTTCACTCTCCTCTTTCACTTTCAGCAAGAGGCTTTTTAGTTCCTCTTCACTTTCTGCCATAAGGGTGGTGTCATCTGCATATCTGAGGTTATTGATATTTCTCCCGGCAATCTTGATTCCAGCTTGTGCTTCTTCTAGCCCAGTGTTTTTCATGATGTACTCTGCATATAAGTTAAATAAGCAGGGTGACAATATACAGCCTTGATGTCCTCCTTTTCCTATTTGGAACCAGTCTGTTGTTCCATGTCCAGTTCTAACCGTTGCTCTCTGACCTGCATACAGGTTTCTCAAGGAGCAGGTCAGGTGGTCTGGTATGTCCATCTCTTTCAGAATTTTCCACAGTTTATTGTAATCTACACAGTCAAAGGCTTTGACATAGTCAATAAAGCAGAAATAGATGTTTTTTGGAACTCTCTTGCTTTTTCAATGATCCAGCGGGTGTTGGCAATTTGATCTCTGGTTCCTCTGCCTTTTCTAAAACCAGCTTGAACATCAGGAAGTTCACAGTTCACATATTGCTGAAGCCTTGCTTGGAGAATTTTGAGCATTACTTTACTAGCATGTGAGATGAGTGAAATTGTGCGGTAGTTTGAGTATTCTTTGGCACTGCCTTTCTCTGGGATTGGAGTGAAAACTGCCCTTTTCCAGTCCTGTGGCCACTGCTGAGTTTTCCAAATGTGCTGGCATATTGAGCGCAGCACTTTCACAGCATCATCTTTCAGGATTTGAAATAGCTCAACTGGAATTCTATCACCTCCACTAGCTTTGTTCATAGTGATGCTTTCTAAGGCCCACTTGACTTCACATTCCAGGATATCTGGCTCTAGGTGACATCCTGTTTGTTTCAGCCAGCACCTAATGATAGTCTTATATTCCCATCTCTGTGTGAGGGTAGGAGCCTAACTCTGATAAGTGACAGTTAAAAATCCAGAGAAAGATAGAGGAAAAGAATAGAATGGGAAAGACTAGAGATCTCTTCAAGAAAAATAGAGATTCCAAGTGAACATTTCATGCAAAGATGGACACAATAAAGGACAAAAATGGTATGGACCTAACAGAAGCAGAAGATATTAAGAAGAGGTAGCAAGAATACACAGAACTATACAAAAAAGATCTTAATGACCCAGATAATCACAATGGTGTGATGACTCATCTAGAGCCAGATATCCTGGAAGGTGAAGTTAAGTTGGCCTTAAGAAGCATCACTGCAAACAAAGCTAGTCAAGGTGATAGAATTCCAGCTGAGCTATTTCAAATCCTAAAAGATGATGTTGTGAAAGTGCTACATTCAGTATGTTAGCAAATTTGGAAAACTCAGCAGAGGCCACAGGACTGGAAGAGGTCAGTTTTCATTCTAATTCCAAAGAAAGACAATGCCAAAGAATATTCAAACTAGTGCACAATTGCACTCGTCTCACATGCTAGCAAAGTGATGCTCAAAATTCTCTAAGCTAGGGTTAAACAGTACGTGAACTGAGAACTTCCTGATGTTCAAGCTGGATTTAGAAGAGGCAGAGAAACCAGAGGTCAAATTGCCAATGTCTGTTGGATCAAAGAAAAGGCAAGAGAGTTCCAGAAAAAACAACTACTTCTGCTTCATTGACTACGCTAAAGCCTTTGACTGTATGGATCACAGCAAACTGGAAAATTCTGAAAGAGATGGGAATACCAGAACACCTGACCTGCCTCCTGAGAAATCTGTATGCAGGTCAAGAAGCAACAGTTAGAACTTGGCATGGAACAATGGACTGGTTCAAAATTGGCAAAGAAATAGGTCAAGGCTGTATACTGTCACCCTGCTGATTTAACTTTTATGCAGAGTATGTATAATATGAAATGCCACGCTGGGTGAATCACAAACTGGAATCAAGATTGCAGGGAGACATACCAATAGCTTCAGATATGCAGATGACACCATCCTTATGACAGAAAGCGAAGAGGAAGTAAAGAGCTTTTTGATGAAAGTTAGAGGAGAGTGAAAAAGCTGGCTTAAAACTCAAGATTCACAAAATGAAGATCATGGCATCTGGTCCTGAAACTTCATGGCAAATGATGGGGAAACAATGGAAACAGTCAGACATTTTATTTTTCTGGGCTTCAAAATCACTGCAGATGGTGACTGCAGCCATGAAGTTAAAAGACACTTGCTCCTTGGAAGAAAAGCTATGAACAATCTAGACAGCACATTAAAAAGCAGAGACATCACTTTACCAACAAAGGTCCATCTAGTCAAAGCTATGGTTTTTCCAGTACTCATGTATGGATGTGAGAGTTGAACTATAAAGAAAGCTGAGCACCGAAGAATTGATGCTTTTGAACTGTGGTGTTGGAAAAGACTCTTGAGAGTCCCTTGGACTGCAAGGCTATCAAACCAGTCAATCCTGAATATTCATTGGAAGGACTGATGCTGAAGCTGAAGCTCCAATACTTTGGCCACCTTATTTGAAGAGCTGACTCATTAGGAAAGACACTAATGCTGGCAAAGACTGAAGGCAGGAGAAGGGGGTGACAGAGGCTGAGATGGTTGATGGTATCATTCACTCAATGGGTATGAGTTTCAGAAAGCTCCAGAAGATGTTGAATGACAGGGAAGCCTGGCATGCTGCAGTCCATGGGGTCACAGAGAGTCAGACACAACTGAGTGACTGAACAACAACAAACACAGATGGATTTCACATGGACCAAACCTCCCTCCCCCTGCTTCCCATTTTTCATAAACTTCCACTTCCTGGCTGCTGCTCAATGCCCCCCCTTTCTCCTTTCTCTTTCCCAACTCTTTTATTCTGCACAAGTTGAAGTTGAATTTGTTTATAAAGGAGCCTCTTCCGTATTGTGATGGTTTGTTACTGATTAAAGCCTGTCCTTATCACTTTAACTAGTGTCTGGCTTTATCTCTGACATTTACAATGACACTCTCATTGTACACAGGGCTCATCCTAATCTAGTAAGTTCTCATCACAATCCTTACCTTATTTATATTTGCAAAGGATCTATTTCTAAATAAAGCCATATTCTCAGGTTCTGGTGAAAAGAAATTTTAGGGGAACACAATTCAATCCTCAAAACCCCCATATCCAATTAGTAACTGTGGCAAATTCTGTTAATCGTCCACCTAATATCCAATGCCTATTTGTTCCATGCTAATTTTTTCTTTTTCCAAAAAGACATTGTGATCAGCTCCTGGCTTGGACCATGGTCACTCCTAGGTAACCAAGACCCTCCAGTCCTCAACTTCCCCAGCTTTCACTGCAGTTTGAGGCTGAGAAGTGAGAAAGCCTCTGGCCCATGACACCTAAAGTTGGCTGTGAAACAGAGGGTCATTCAGCAACATGGGGCAGAAACCAAGGGAACTGAGAATTTCCCAGATATTGGCAAGCTTCTGCACAAACACCTGCAGCCACCTGCATTTTCTTGAGTAAAATAAGTGCCTATGTGTTAAGCCCTATACAGCAGAAATTCTGTTTTTTGCATACAAATTCATTTCTAATTGATTTGCTCACCAAGCTCAGTTAATTTTCTTTTTGAAATCTCTCTCCTATTCATTGCTTCCTTTCCATTCAATCAAGTCTTCCTCATTTTTCGGTAGACAGTTATAACATCCTCATTAGCCTCCCAGCCCCCCTGCCTCATTCAAGTCTCATCTGTTCCCTGTGGGTCCACCAGAGTAATTGTTCTGCAACACAGATCATGCCCTCTGCTCAGAAACGCTCCTCAGCTCCCAATTACTTAGAGAATAAAGTCTAAAATTGTCAGCATTAATGATCTGGCCTTAATCTATTGTTTTCTAGTCTCATTTACTTCCATATCTCTCATTCGCTCTAGGCTTGGCATCACCAGATGACTTTCTTAGTGAGTGCATGCTTGTGTGATAAGTTGCTGCAGTCTTGTCTGACTCTGCGACTCTATGGACTGTAGCCCTCTGTAGCTATGCTCTTCTGTCACAGGATTCTCCAGACAAGAATACAGGAGTGGGTTGCCATGCCCTCCTACAGGGGATCTTCCTGACCCAGGAATTGAACCTGTGTCTCTTAGGTCTCCTGCATTGGGTTCTCTACCACTAGCGTCACCTGTGTATTTTCCCATATCTCAGCCTCTTTCTTCCATCTGGAATAATTTGGGGGACTCCTGTTGATCCCTCAGAATCCAGCCCAAATGTGTCCTCCTCCATGAAGGCCTCTGTAGTCATCCAGTAGGATTTTAATCCTTGAACCCACATAGGATTGTCATGCTCTATTTCAGGAAGCCGCTAGCTTTAAAATGTGTGACTTGCAGATAACTTGCACTTCCATCTACTGTGCATTTACACAGCTAACTCCTCTTTCCCATGCTGAGTGTAGACTTTCATCCTTCAATGATAAATATTTCACGCCATCACAAGGGCCTTCTACCTGACAGCCAAACATTTGATCTCGACAGCTTCATCATCTCGATCCCTTTGCAATGCCCATGCAATTATTTGAATATCCTAGTGCATTCACTCAATATTTTATAAACATGAAAGTGATACTACTAATGAAAATATAATTGGCACCAACATTAAAATCATGAACTGGGCTCAGATTTGCTGTATCTTTGACTTTAATCAGATACTAATTGCACTTAAATTGGTCCACCATGATTAATTGTGAAGAAATGGTACAAAACTAGAGAATATGTAGAAAATGAGAGAGTATATTGTTGCAGGTTATGACTTGAAGTCCAAGTCTAGTAATGGGAAAAGGAGATGTATTTTAAATGATGGATTTAATGAGCTGCAAAATATAGTGCAATTATCCAAAGGCATAGATAATATCACAGGTCCTATAGCTGTTGATTGGAATACACCTTAGTAGAAATACTTTTATCAAGAAAAAAAATGAGAATTGGTGCTTTATTTTTCTAAAAGTAAAAATGTTTAAAAATTACAGACTACAAAGCCAGCATCACATTTTCTGCAAAATCTCCATTAGCAAGTCTTTCTCTCCAAAATGGAAATAACTTTTTAAAAAGAATTCTAAAAGTCATCTAAAGGAGATAGAGAACTCTCCGTTGAAATAAGAAATTACTTTAGAAAATTACTTTTATTGTCTCTATTTAACATTTAATCTATGTTTTTAATTTTTAAAAAATGTTAAAAATCATCATGTACATATGCTAGAACACTTAGGGATAAAATAAACTGCACATTTGTATCATAATTACAGCTTGCATCACATATTAAGCCCCACATAAAGAGAAGCCCCCACATAGCTGGTACATCTGTAGCTCAGCTTCTGCAGGCACAGTATAAGGGAGATGTTAATTAATTGGACTTCAAGAGAACAAAGAATTCCTGATCAAATAAGTTTAGGAAGGCCATTTGCTAAGTCCCCGTCTAGGAGATTCAAAATGCACATTAGCATATTAAAGAAGTCCCTTGTTTAAAATAAATCCATTTAACTTTGTTTTATTATTTATTTGTATAAGAAATTTTTTCCCCCTCAACACACCTATTAACAAGCCTTTCCCAACAAAGAACACAAAACTGTATAAAAAATTGAACAGCTTTCCCTTAATCTCGATTTAAGAAAACTAAATGATGGATTTCACGGAAAGAAAGATGTCTTATTTTGAATTTTCTGCTGTGCATAGCACAGTGTTTGGTACAAAAGTCCTCAACAAATGCTTAACAATTATTTAACTTAATGAGAAGAAAAAAAGGAAGACAATTTGGAATGTCTGGAGCTCTGAAAGAGCTTTGAAACCTACTTGACTTCCAACTAGTGATCTTCTTTGGTGTGTGTGCACTAATATATATGTTGAAAATTTACCATTCTAACCTCTTAAACATGTACAATGCAGGGGCATTAAGTACATTCATATCATTGTGCAACTACCATCATTGTTTCTCTCTAGAACCTTTTTATCATCCCCAACAGAAACTCTGTGCCTCTACCCTCTTAGGGTCCCTGGATGGGTCTGAAAATTAAACTGACAAAGACAGATTAATAGGAGAAGAACATACAAATTGATTTTATGCAAGTTTTATGTGACTTGGGAGCCTTCATAAGGAAATGAAGACCCAAAGAAATGGTTAATCCTGAGTGTTCTCATACCAGATATAAGGAAGAGGGAAAAGCTGTGGGAAGATGTGAGAGGACAAAGGTGAGCCAAGTATGGTAAACTGAGGGAATCTAGCAAGGCCAGTTAGTTCAGATTCTTCCCAGTGCCCTCCTCCTTGGAGATAAGGAGACTTTTCTCCTTATCTCTAAGGAGAGAGGAATGGTACCTCTCACATAGGGGTCTTAAAACTTGCTTCAGGGGAAGGTCAGAAAGTCCTTCTTGCACATGTCATCCTCAGATTCCTTCAGCTTGAAAGGAATATTCATATTCAATATGGCAAGTTGCCATATTTTGGAGTAGTGAGTCCTGGACCACATCATTATTAGGCAATAACCCCATTCTCCACACTCCTGAGTTTCTGGAAAACTCTATTCTTTCTCTTTTTAGACATTTGCCAATTCTAGATACTTCATGTAAGTGGAATCTTACAGTACTTCACTTATTCTACTTAGCATAATGTTTCAAAGGTTCATCCACATTACATGATGTATCAGAATTTTATTGCTTTTTAAGGCTGAATGATATTTCATTGTACTGAAAGGGTTCAAGATGAGCCTTCCCAAAATGTATCACTTTGGCATGTAGGTTATTTTGAGCTGAAGATAATTAAAGCCCCAAAAACCTAGGAAGCAATTTTTTTAACCTTCCTATTAAATATCTGTAAGAAATTAGATAGGGGGCCTGGCTCAGAGAGAGCACTATCACCAAAGATAACTTTGTATTTGGATGACCTATCTGTATGGCAGGGCAAACATCTAATCACCAAACATCCACCCTTCTTACTGTCCTGGGAATCACTTTCCTCCCCTTTGAAGACCCAGGACCCTATCCTATTCCTTAGCTCTGGATGGCTTATAAGCCTCTATTGCCCGACTACCTTTTGGGGTCTTATATTTTTAAGTACTCCTGTATGTACAAAATTAAACTGGTTCTCTCCTGTGACTCTGTCTTGTGTCAGTTTGCTCATTAGATTGCTAAAAACCCTAAAAGGGTAGAAGGAAAAGTGTTCCTCCTCTGTAATATCTACATACTGAAAGGGTACAGAACATGCCACCACAATATATGCCGTTGTGGCACATTAATTATTTTGAGCTGAAAGCACTTGAGAAAAGCAATAGATACAGGAAGGACCCTCTCTTTTGTTTTGCTTTTTTTTTTTTTTGGCTGTGCCACTGGTCGTGCAGGATCTTAGTTCCCTGACCCGGGATCAAACCTGTGTCTCCTGCAGTGAAAGTGTGGAGTCTTAACCACTGGACCACCAGGGAAGTCCCAGGAAGAGATCTCTGATCTTCCTTTTTCTACTTAAAATCAGATCATAAAATTTCCCATTAGAGGGGTGCCATCTCTATACTAGGAAGAGAAGAATGCTTTTATCACAAGACTGGGAGCCTATGCTGAAATGGATCTATACAAATTCTGCTAAAATAAAACAAACCTATTAAAAGAACTTCCATTAGTTTCCCTCATATATTTCAAGTTGCTGTCCCATAATTTTTTGCCCCTGACCCAAAGCCCTATGTCTTGTCACACCTGCACAATTTCTCATTCTTTGTTTAAAAAGGTATGCAAGTTTTAGAACCTAATGTCTTCATTTTCCTTTTGAATATTTCCTGTGTACATGGAAAAATATTAGATAACATTTGTATGTTTTTCTTCTGTTGAGCTGTTCTGTCAGTTTAATTCATAGGCCCAGCCACAGAGACTACAAAGGTAAAAGGAAAATTTCCCTCCCCTATAAACCACATTTTGTAATTAATTCTTCTGTTGATGGGCACTTGGATTATTTCTACTTTTTGACGATTGTAAATAATGCAGTGTAAAACAAATAATATAGCTCACTATCCAGTTCTATGAGGATAGGAGTTTCAAGTCATTAGCCACTGTATTAGTTGACTGAAAGTAAACCCTAAAAGAAATTCAGGATGGAAAACAGGTAAGGCACTCCATGCTTTGGAAAAATAGACCCCTTAGATAGTTACAGATATCTCTGGAAAAAATTTTAACGAACCCGGATTCTTAACTCTTCGCATATACAGAACAGCACTAAAATCATTAACTGAAATACCTGATCCTAGTGACAAGCAGTAAGCTTTCACTGAGATTTATGCTTGACTGCAAGCATTCTATAACCAAAGTGATATATACATATATCTATGTAATACATATATGCATGCATACCAAGTCGCTTTAGTCGTGTCCAACTCTTTGCGACCCTATGATAGGGTCTGTAGCCCACAAATGTCCTCTGTCCATGGGATTCTCCAGGCAAGAATACTGGAGTGGTTTGCCATTCCTTTCTTCAGGGGATCTTCCCAATTTAGGAATCAAACTTGCATTTCTTATGTCTCTTGCATTGGCAGGGAGGCTCTTTACCACTAGCGCCACTTGGGAAGCCTATATATATATATATATATATATATATATATAATCTTAAGATCATTACCTCAGTGCTGAGAGATTGTTTCCCAGGCTATAGTCCTCAGTAAGGTCCTTGAATAAACCTGAAACCCACAACTCTTGCATTGTGCTTTTTTCTTTTAGTTGACAGTTCCTATGAACATTGTTATGCAAGTATTTGTTTCAGCTCCCACTTTCCAGTCTTTTGGGTATACTCCTGGAAGTAGAATGGCTGGATCATATGTTTAATTTTGAGGAATCACTATATTGTTTTCTATGGTGGCTTACTATTCCCTTCAGCAAGGCATACAGGGTCCAATTTGTTAGCCTCCATACTCATGTATAGATCTGACAGTTTGATCATAAAGAAGGCTGAACACTGAAGAACTGATGCTTTCAAACTGTGGTGATAGAGAAGACTCTTGAAAGTCCCTTGAAAGACTCTTGAAAGTGCCTTGGACAGCAAGGAGATCCAACCAGTCAATCTTCAAGGAAATCAACCCTGAATATTTATTGGAAGGACTGATGCTGAAGCTCAAATAATTTGGCCACCTGATGTGAAGAACTGACTCATTAGAAAAGAACCTGATGCTGGGAAAGATTTAGGGCAGAAGTGGGCAACAGAGGATGAGATGGTTGGATGGCATCATTGACTCAATGGACATGAGTGTGAGCAAACTCCGGGAGATAGTGAAGGCCAGGGAAGCCTTGTGTGCTGCAGTACATGGGGTTGCAAAGAGTTGGACACGACTGAGCAAATGAACAATAACCTCATCAACACCAACACCTGTTATTTTCTGCTTTTTGATAACAGCCATTCTAATGGGTATGAAACAGTATATCACTGAGGGTTTGAATTGTATTTCCCTAATAACTAGGGGTGTTAAACATCTTTATATGGGCCTATTGGCCATTTTAATACTTTCTTTGTCCATTTTTGAGTTCCAACCAATCATCTTTTAACATGACAAGATCAGGGAATGCTTCAGCTTGTCAGTGATCATCTAGACATATAAAATGTTATAAATTATTATTTTAAAATATAATTTGTGGGAGATGAATGAGAAGGTACATGAATAGAATTTATTAATTTTCTTATCTTTTTCTTTTTTCCAGTTCCCATCTGACCTTAGTGAGTAACCAGGTTTATCTGAAGAATGTGACAAAGAAAAATCTAAAAAGTAATTTTATGATTTTTCTGGATTATTCCATTTCTTATAAATTTTCATATGTCTTTTTAAAAAATATAAAATATTTCAAGCATTGTAAATTTTCATTTGGGGGTTCCTGGTTGGTACAGTGGTAAAGAATCTGCCTGCCAATGCAGGAGACATGAATTGGGAAGATCCCCTGGAGTAGGAAATGGCAACCCACTCCAGTATTCTTGCCTGGAAAATCCATGGACAGAGGAGCTATGTAGGCTACAATCCATGGGATTGCAAACAGTCAGATACGACTAAACGACCAAGCATGCATGCATGCAAATTTTCATTTAACCATTTTCATTTAACCAAGATTTTCCCAGTTTTTCTCCTTCATGTCCTGTTAGGAAACATGTCCATTAGGAAAAATTGTTAAAGATTTTGAAATGGACATGATTACTTGGTGTCCTTTCAATGGAATGTTTGACATCGCCTGGCTCTCCCTTTAGGTTACCTGATCTTCTTGGGGCCTGTGCTTTGAACTGTCTTTGATTTA
This sequence comes from Bos indicus x Bos taurus, assembly GCF_003369695.1. Taxonomy (NCBI): domain Eukaryota; kingdom Metazoa; phylum Chordata; class Mammalia; order Artiodactyla; family Bovidae; genus Bos; species Bos indicus x Bos taurus. Next base: position 62,950,822 of record NC_040079.1, on the reverse strand, counting down.
GCTATTTTATAAGTCAAGATATTATAGAAAACTGACTGATTATTCTTGTTCATAATTTGTAATAGAGATATAACTGATTTCCTCTTTATAGAAAAGATGATTCCAGCATTATAATTTAGTGCCCATAGTATCTCTATTTTTTGCATCTATTAGCAAATTTACTTCAGGATTCCTGATTGCCTTCCATATGTCTGTTTTGATTCTTTTTTGAACTGGCTGCAATAGCTTACTGGTTCCTTTGAGGAAGGAGATAGATGGGCCCTAGACTGAGCAGCTGGAATTTGTTCCCTGTGGATAGATACTCCAAGATGGAGATAATAGCAGGAACTAGAGTGGAGCTGAGCCCCGCCCAGATAAAAGACAGAGACCACATATTACTCATTCTGGAAGTCACGGAGGTCTTTCCAACTATAGATTCCCAGAGAGGGTTGTTGGAGGTCAAAAGGGAGTGATGGCAACCTACCCATAGGCCTCTTCACTAGAATCCATCTTAGCTAAGAGATGTCCATGCAAATACAGGAGGACCCAGAGATAAACCAAATGCAGACTGAGAACCAGCAAAAACGAGATGACTAACCAAAGGAAACCTGGAAGAAATGCCCATATAAGTAATTCAAATTACCAGGAGGGCATGGCTCTCTCTGGGCCTGCTTGTGTGTCTATCCACTTATACTCTTTTCCCTCATAATAAACACTTATTTCACTACTTTCCATCTCTGTGGGAATTTGTTACTATAAAGCTGATGTGCCAAAGCCTCGTCTCTGGTCACTAGTCTAGTAGCTAGGATTCAGCACTCTAGCTGCTGTGGCCTGACTTCAATCTCTGGCTGGAAACCGAAATCCCACTTCAAGCCCTTTGCAAGCTAAGGCCACCCAAGATCGCCCTTATTAATTAATGAGTTCAATAAAATCTTAAACATATGTTCACTTTGTATTTGTATTTTACCATTTTTGAAAATCATCCTTGAAGAACCTCTTTATTTTCAATCCTGATTATGTATTTAGTCCCCTTATGGCTTTAAGTAAATTTTTAACGTAAGCTATGTTTTACCTTTGAACAAATTCCATTTTTTCCACTAATAAAGTCAACATTTATAAAGAAAGTCAATATTGCATATTTACCTATTAATCAGATAAACATTTATTAATTTTAAGAAGCATTATTTAATGTCATTTCACCTTCTTCCCTCTCCACTCTGCCAAAGCATTCTAATTGTCTGTTGCTTATCAAATCTAGGAGTCATTTCTCTTTTGGACAAGGTCACTCTGCTAGTAATTAAGGAAAAGTTGTAGAAACAGTTTGTCTGTTTATCTGAGTTAAATATATAAATATCTGGAGGTTATTATTTTCTTATAGCTTTCTGAATAAACTGAACAAATGCAAACTGTGTGAGACTACAATTAGTGCTGGCCCTGCCTCAATGAGTATTTTACCAATGACTGTTATGTCTACTGTGGGGATGATTTAAATTAATTTTTATTGAACACATGCTGTTTTTCAGGCACTTCTACTGTATTATTTAAATTAGATGATACAGTAAAAGTGCCTGAAAAACAGCATGAGTCTGTGTTCAAGGGCCAAATTAAGATCTATAACTTAAAGTTACAGGGAAAATAATTTCACTGAATATAAAAGAGCAACTTTTTAGTTGTTAGGGCTATTTGAAAATGGAGCAATGTATTTCATGAGGCATAAGAAAGCAGAGTGGTTAAGAACAAGAAGTTTGATGTCAGGCAGACCTATTTGTGTATTCCTAGTCCATCATACATTAATTTCATGACCTTAAAAAAGCTTCTTTTTAGTTCCCTTATCTGTAAAATTAAAAAAAAAAAGTATCTACTTCATAGTGGGTTATTTTTTTCTCCCTGAGCAGTTAACAACCTTCTCACACTTTCCCTCCTACATAGTATGCCTTCACCAAGTCTGTGTCCACTCTGTTGAGGTGGATATTCTGGTAGAATAGAAGGCAATTTGCTACTAGGGCTGAAAGTCAACTTACTAAGTTTCTTTAACAGAGACAGGTTGAGAGGCAGCTAGAGCATTCTGGGAGTTTTCACTGATGGAGACTCCAGGGTCAAGGCTAGGTTAAGCTTTGATGAGTCTACTGGGAGTCTAGTCAGGGCTTGAAGCTCCTCATAGATCTTTGGGTTTCAGTGGAGGGCAATGCTTTAGGCCCTAAAATTGCTACAAAGTAGTCTGGAAGAACTGTAGAACCAAAAAAGAGTGGGGAAAATCCAACTTCCTTCACAATGTTTTTATGAAGAGTAAAAGAGGTAACACTTTTAAGTGTTTCTAGCACAAAATCTGGTGCACAGTAAGACTTCAAGTGGCACTTTTTAAAAAACACTATTATTATTTTGTCTGTGATCCAAGGAGAATGAGAAACACATGGAATGGAATTAGCTCAGTTGAGCCCACACTAGATCATCAACCCCCAGCTAATCCACAGAGATTAACAAACATATATGTTTGTTGTTTTGAGCTAGTGAGTTTTAAGATGGCTTGTTATTCAGCATTGGCTAACTAATACACGAAGATCACTTTCAGTTCCAACATAATACAATTTCATAGGAGTGTAGTACACCTCTTTGTCTCTCTTATTTGGAAGCTGAATTACAGACACTTCCCAACCATGAAGTGAAGAGTAAAATGTATCAGTTCTCAACACTGAAGTTTATACAATTGCTGTCTCAAGAATCTACACTTGATTACTATTATATTTCCTGTTTCTTTCACAATTCTCTCATAGCTTATCTCTCAAACAGATATTACGTGGTTTATTACCACAAAAAAGCCAGTCTGTATTGCAAGTACACAATGACTTGTCATTCATTTAGAAAGGATTGCTTGGTGTTTCCAAAAATATTGAAACCCACATTCTTAAGCATTTAAACATTAACTCTTATGATCTGTTTCTGCCATTCCTAATGGAAGAAGAGGAGAAATCTTTACAGACTTCTAATAGTCTCCACATCCTCGGAAGTCTAGGAGTTCTCAGTTTAAGACTCTAATTAATTTTAATTATTCATGCTCAATAATCTTTGTTTCATATTTTGAATTTTTAATGTAATCTTAGTTATGTATAAGGAAAATACAAATAATAAATCTTATTTGGGGCTGATAATTCAAATCATTATTTCCCTTTCTTTTTAATTTTGCTCAATTTCAAAAATTATCTCCCTCACAGAAATCAAATAGGTCACTAAAAATAAATAGACCACACAGTTTTATTTTATATTACATGATGGAAAGTATTAGAATACTTTAAACACAATTTTCAATTAAACTTGTGTTTAAACAGTAATTCATTTCTTTATTCCCATAGTAGAGTTTAGGCTATGCTTACACAGTTTAAAGAAACAATAAAGTTTAAGTGGGGCTTCCCAGGTGGTACTAGTGATAAAGAAGCTGCTGCCAATGCAGGAGACCTAAGAGATACTGGTTAGATCCCTGGGTTGGGAAGACCCCCTGGAAGAGGGCATGGCAACCCACTCCAATATTCTTGCCCAGGAACAGAGGAGCCTGGTGGGCTACAGTCCATAGGGTCGCAAAGTCTGACATGACTAAAGTGACTTAGCACTGCTGCTGCTGCTAAGTTGCTTCAGTCGTGTCCAACTCTGTGCGACCCCGTAGATGGCAGCCCACCAGGCTCCGCCATCCCTGGGATTCTCCAGGCAAGAACACTGGAGTGGGTTGATGCACACAAAGTTTAATTAAGTGACAAGTTAGTTTGAAAGAATTAAGTTGTCGAATTGAATTCAGCCTCTTCTTATAAATTGTTTTCTAAGTTTGGTGGAAGAGTAAACTGTTGAGACTCTAAAATTGCTTATGTTGGTCTTTCTATTCAAAAACCCTAGTTTCCCCTACTAATTATTAATTTATAAGTCAAGGGTAACGGGGATAAAAGAATGAACTAAATGGTGATTGCTAAGACTTTTTTTTTTTAGGTTCCTGATATTAATCTCCTCTATCGTCCTTAACAACTCACTGAATATTTATGCCAAAAGATGCTTATTTGGGGGTATTTGGTCATCCTTTCTTTCCTGGGAATTGGTCTTGTCATTGATGGGGTGGATCTCTGACAATCAGGTTTCCTCTACACGAGTTTGATCAATCGGTATAGCTGATTGTAATACAGGCAAGTTCTTAGTTGTAAACAACACCAAACGACTCTGGGATATTTGAAAATAAAAAATAATTATTGAGAGAATTTAGGAATGTTCACAGAATCCCTGAGAAGACCTGAAAAACTGGGCTTGGGAAAAAATGAGCAACAACTAAAGGAGACCATAGCAGGACAGTCAAAGTCATGCTGCAGAAAGAATCTGGGTAACATGTAACTGCTGTCATTGGCCTGTAGTCATCACTGTAACACCAGATATTGGAAGCTGCTGCTGGAACTACTGTCACAGAGAACTAGATGCTAGGGTCATTGGTGCCACAGTTATAGAAAAAAATCCAAATTGTTTGTATCACTTGTTTCAAATTCAAAGTTTCAGACAAGAGGATCTGCCTTTTATCAAGTGAGTTCAATTGAAAGGAAAGCTGTAGAAAACTCCATCTGTGCCCCAAGTTCAAGTCACATTATCCAATCCAGTTTTACTGTCGTTATTTATCAATTGGCACAGGAATCAGAAGGGAGAACAATGTGATGAATTGGTACCATAAAGTTCAAAATAATTGAGGCAGTCAGTCATTCTGGGCTGTTCTCTTGAATGACAGAGATGTAAACTAGGGAGCCGTGGAATTTCTACCTACCATGTGGCTGGGAGGCACAGAAAATATATCTGTAGAAAAAGAGAACAAAGCAATTTATACAGAGACTCAGAGTTGAGACATAGAGAAAGTTCTGTTGGCTTTGGTCCCTAGCTGCATTATACTACCCTCGTTGTTTAGTTGCCAGGTCATGTTTGACTCTTTGTGACCCCATGGACTGCAGCACGCCAGGCTTCCCTGACCTTCAACACTCCCAGAGCTTGCTCAAACTCACGTCCATTGAGTTGGTGATGCCATCTAATCACCTCGTTCTCTGTCACCCCCTTCTCTTCCTGCCCTCAATCTTTCCCAGCATTAGGGTCTTTTCCAATGAGTCGGCTCTTTGCATCAGGTAACCCTGTAATGTCAGCTTCAGCATCAGTGCTTCCAATGATTTTTTAGGTTGATTTCCTTTAGGATTGACTGGTTTGCTCTCCTTGCTCTCCAAGGGACTCTCAAGAGTCTTCTCTGGCATTGCAGTTCAAAAGCATCAATTCTTCAGTGCTCTGCCTTCCTTATGGTCCAACTCTCACATCTGTACGTGACTATTGGAAAAACCATGGCTTTGATTATAAGGATCTTTGTCAGTAAAGTGATGTCTCTGCTTTTTAACATGCTGTCTAGGTTTGTCATAGCTTTTCTTCCAAAGAGCAAAAATCTTTTAGTTTCATGGCTGCAGTCCCTGTCTGCAGTGATTTTCAAGTCCAAGAAAATAAAGTCTTTCACTGTTCCCATTTTTTCCCCGTCTATTTACCATGAAGTAAATAGTTTTTTGAATGTTGAGTTTTAAGCCAGCTTTTTCATTCTCCTCTTTCACTCTTATCAAGAGGCTCTTTAGTTCCTCTACCATTATTGTGGTATCATCTGCATATCTGAGGTCACTGGTATTTCTTGCAGCATTCTTGATTCTAGCTTGTGATTTATCCAGCCCAGCATTTCGCATGATGTACTCTGCAGAGAAGTTAAACAAGCAGGGTGACAATATACAGCCTTGGGTTCTCAGAAATAGCACTCTGTCTTATACTGTCCTTCAGTTTTGCTTAGGCTAGGTCAAGTTGCTTTTATAATTTACCAAGTATCCTAACCAACATAACTCTCTGAATTTCATTATTCTTAACCATAAATGACAATTTTAACACTTATCCTATGTATCTCATGGAGAGAATAAAATGAGATAACAGAGTCAGAAAGAATCACAAACTTTTAAGAGTTCCTTTAATAATATCCCCCATAAATGGTTGTCCAGCCTTTTTCCTTGACAGGAAATCGCTGTTTCTTAAGGCAGTCTGTTCTCTCCTAAGCCATTTTCTTCTAAAGGCTGAACATTCTCAGGTTGTTTAAGTATATGTCAAGATGTCCCTCCATCAGAGTGCCTACAATGACAAGGTTTGGATATACAAGTTGAAGAGAGAAAAAAATTTTGATTAAGGTCTACATCATTGAAAAAAAAAAAAAGACTTTGTTAATAAGGCCATCAGGCTGTGCATTCACATTTTTACAGTGATTTCAAATTCCCAACAGATAATTTTATGATTAAGAAAAAACAGGAATTCCAGGAATCATAAATTATTATGAATTTTTTATTGTATTTACGGGTTTTTAGATAATGATGAGTGACCATAATAATAAGCAGTGTATCATTTTTTACTAACAGGATTATTCTAAAAGTTTCAGAGGTTTTCTGTAAAAATAAAGAGGAAAAATGTGGGGTTTCCCTGATGGACCAGTGGTTAAGAATCCACCTGTCAATACAGGGGGAAATGGGTTTGATCCCTGGTGTGGGAGGATAACACATGCCAAGGAACAACTAAGCCCATGCACCACAACTACTGAACCCAGGCGTGCTGGAGCCTGCAAGCCACAAGAGAAGCTATTACAATGAGAAGCCTGTACACCTCAAAGAATCAGCCCCTGCTTGCTAAAACCAGAGAAACCATGTATGCAGCAACCAAGACCCGGTGCAGCTAAAAATTAAATAAGCAAATTAATTTATTAATAAAAAGACAAAAAAATACAAAGAGTATATATTTGAATAACATATAACAACGATCTCTACCTCATAATAGAAAAAAATCAAGAAGAGAAAATTAACACTAAACACCCAATGAAGATGACTAAAAAATGAATGTTTCAGTTATCATTCTCAAAACAAATAAACAAAAGTACAGAAAACATAAACTGCCCTGACGATCTTGATCTTTGTTTTGTAACAAATATTCTAGATGTAGAAAATTTTATTTTCCGTTGACTCCCGTTGAATTGTTGAGTGTGTATAAAAGCACCTTGAAATTGAGTATTATAGCACATTAACATCATATAAGCACCTTTATTTTTATTTTGTCCGCTTGCTTTGATTTTTGAAATTGATATTGTTTTAAATAATTCAGATATGAGATTTATTTCTAATACGTTGGACTATCCATTGATGATTGTTGCCTGAATCATTTGTTTCACGAAGGATTGTTCAGTTCAGTCACTCAGTCATGTTTGACTCTTTGCGACCCCATGGACTGAAGCATGCCAGGCTTCCCTGTCCATCACCAACTCCCAGAGTTTACTCAAACTCATGTCTATCAATTCGGTGATGCCATCCAGCCATCTCATCCTCTGTCATCCCCTTCTCCTCCCGCCTTCAATCCTTCCCAGCATCAGGGTCTTTTCCAATGAGTCAGCTCTTTGCATCAGGTGGCCAAAGTATTGGAGTTTCAGCTTCATCATCAGTCCTTCCAATGAATATTCAAGACTGATTTTCTTTAGGATTGACTGGTTGGATCTCCTTGCAGTCCAAGGGACTCTCAAGAGTCTTCTCCAACACCACAGTTCAAAAGCATCAATTCTTCAGCGCTCAGCTTTCTTTATAGTCAAATTCTCACATCCATACATGACTAATTGATAAACAATAGCTTTGACTATATGGACGTTTGTTGGCAAAATGATATCTCTGCTTTTTAATATGCTGTCTAGGTTTGTCATAGCTTTTCTTCCAAGGAGCAAGGGTCTTTTAATTTCTTGCCTGCAGTCACCATCTGCAGTGATTTTGGAGCCCCCCAAAATAAAGTCTCTCACCGTTTCCATTGTTTCCCCACCTATTTGCCATGAAGTGATGGGACTGGATGCCATGATCTTAGTTTTCTGAATGCTGAGTTTTAAGCCAACTTTTTCACTCTCCCCTTTTATTTTCATCAAGAGGCTCTTTACTTCTTTGCTTTCTGCCGTAAGGGTGGTGTCATCTGCATATCTGAGGTTATTGATATTTCTCCCGGCAATCTTGATTCCAGCTTGTGCTTCATCCAGCCTGGCATTTAGCATGATGTACTCTGCATATACAGGGATGTACTCTGCATATACATATACTCTGCATATACAGGCCTCCCTGGTGGCACAGAAGTTAAAGCGTCTGCCTGCAATGCGGGAGACCTGGGCTTGATCCCTGAGTTGGGAAGATCCACTGGAGAAGGAAATGGCAACCCACTCCAATATTCTTGTCTGGAGAATCCCATGGACGGAGGAGCCTGGTGGGCTACAGTCCACAGGGTCGCAAAGAGTCGGACACGACTGAGTGACTTCACTTTCACTTTCACTTTCACATTCACACTGCATATAAGTTAAATGAGCAGGGTGGCAATATACAGCATTGACATACTCCATTCCCGATTTGGAACCACCCTGTTGTTCCATGTCCAGTTCTTACTGTTGTTTCTTGACCTGCGTACAGATTTCTCAGGAGGCAGGTAAAGTGGTCTGGTGTTCCCATCTCCTGAAGAATTTCCCACAGTTTGTTGTGATCCACACAGTCAAAGGCTTTGGCGTAATCAATAAAGCAGAAGTAGATGTTTTTCTGGAACTCTCTTGCTTTTTCTGTGATCCAACAGATGTTGGCAATTTGATCTCTGGTTCCTCTGCGTCTTCTAAATCCATCTTGAACATCTGGAAGTTCACAGTTCACATACTGCTGAAGCCTGGCTTAGAGAGTTTTGAGCATTGCTTTGCTAGTGTGTGAGATGAGTGCAATTGTGTGGTAGTTTGAACATTCTCTGGCATTGTCTTTGGAATTAGAATGAAAACTGACCTTTTCCAGTCCTGTGGCCACTGCTGAGTTTTCCAAATTTGCTGGCATACTGAGTGCGGCACTTTCACAGCATCATCTTTTAGGATTTGAAATAGCTTAACTGGAATTCCATCACTTCCACTAGCTTTGTTTGTAGTGATGCTTCCTAAGGCCCACTTCACTTCACATTCCAGATTGTCTGGCTCTAGGTGAGTGATCACACCATCGTATTATCTGGGTCATGAATATCTTTTTTGTATAGTTCTTCTGTGTTCTTGCCACATCTTCTTTATATCTGCTGCTTCTGTTAGGTCCATTCCATTTCTGTCCTTTATTGTGCCCATCTTTGCATGAAATGTTCCCTTGGTATCTCTAATTTTCTTGAAGAGATCTATAGTCTTTCCCATTCTATTGTTTTCCTCTATTTCTTTCCATTGATCACTGAGGAAGGCTTTCTTATCTCTCCTTGCTATTCTTTGGAACTCTGCATTCGAATGGGTATATCTTTCCTTTTCTCCTTTGCCTTTAGCTTCTCTTCTTTTCTCAGCTATTTGTAAGGCCTCTGCAGACAACATTGTTAGGTCCTTCCAATTCTGGAAATTTCTTTCATATATTGTAAAAAAACAACTTACCCTCAACAACAGTTTGGTTTTCTGAATTACAATTAAATCAAGAAAGACAGTGAAAGTTCTAATTCTTTTAATTGACAATTTTAGAATAAGCGGTGTGTGCCCTAGTTACTTGAAATAGGGTCTAGTGAATTTTTTTGTTTGTTTATTTTTGTCTCCCTCCTTTGAAGCATGATTAAATGTGTTTCAAACAACAGTATTTATTACTTTTTTTGATTGTCCCATCTTTAGCCAAAGAGACCCTTTGGTTTTGGTTTCAGTCACCTTGTGACACACTTATTTATGATGAATGGATTCCTTTGTTTGTATCACACGACATTTATGTATGTATCCTCCCCAGAGCTGAAGTCAGGCACTCTTCAGAGTGGCCCAGGTGCCTTTTAGTTGGAAATTGTATTAAAAATCCACAATGGATGACTTAAGTTATTTCATTTGTAGTAAAAATGAAAGTTTATACATATAAAGTTTTATTCCAAGGCAATAACTTTAGAACCTAGTATTTATTTAGGTAATAAATAAAACTGTAATTGCCTATTTTATTTTTATTTTAAGCTCACTTTTATATTACTTATGTAAAAGATGTGCATTGTTCACTATAAGTATACCTAAATTGGTTAATAACCATATACCAAGGTTTCATTTTTCCAAATGGCACAATTTATATTAAAAATTTCCCAAAAATATTTGTAATGAAGGATATAAATGAAATCTCAAATGTTTTTATATGTACACAAAAAGAATATCAATTTCATCAGAGTTGCTATAGTAAAAGCCTTGAAAAAACTTTCAGAAATTGGATGGGTTTGACGTTAGCTGTCAAGTTAGAGTTTTAATGTGGAATAAGTGAAGGGCTATAATTTCAAGTATTAGTAAACTCTGGTGTGGGAATGCATGGTATTCAAGTCAATGAAATGCAAAATGCTATCTAGCAGCAATTTTCAAAGTGAGGTCTGAGGACCCTTGGAGTTTTTTGAGACCCTTCTACGGGATTTGCAAGGTCCTTCCTTTTTCAACCAGGAGTTTGATTGAGGGCCAGTTTTCTCCATATCTTAGCTATTACAACATATCACAACAGACTGAATGCAGAATTAAAGTGAGCTTCCAGCTCTGTCATGACAGAGAGTAAACCGACTTGCAAAAAACGTGAAGAAACCCATTTTTCTCACTATTTTTTTTTAAGGTAGTCTCCATTAAAAAATATTCTTTGGGGTAAACAAAATGGGTTTATTATCTTAAAAATGAGTTAATAACCATATATCTACATTTTCTATGTTAATTTTTAATACAGTAAGTAGGGACATATGTAACCAGCACAAACAAAAGCTCTTTAAAGTCCTCATTTTTAAGAATGTAAAGAGAGAATTTCAAAAACATTTATTCTATGATATCTTGCACTATTTGCTTACTAATTGTAAGTATGTATGAATAGGAATGAGCTTCCCAGGTGGTGCTAGCAGTAAAGAACTTGCCAGCCAATGCAGAAGACATAAGAGATGTCAGCCATACGAAGATCCCCTGGAGGAGGGTATGGCATACTACTCCAGTATTCTTGCCTGGAGCAGGCTACGGTCCATAGGGTCACACAGAGCTGGACATGACTGAAGCTATTTAGCACACATGCACGCATGAATAGGAATAGATTTGAAATATAAATATATTCACAGAATTTATAAACTTTATTTCAAGTTAACTTTGCTTAAATATCTCCTTGTGCATTAGACATGCTCTCTAACCACAGTTTAATTTTGTACCTTAGGAATACATGATTCATTTTCTTCCTGATGACATTAATGCTGAATGGAAGGCAACTCCACACAGGAAGTCAAATATCCAGTTTGGAATTTAACCAATGAATTTGAAGAATATGGGATGTTCTGAGGCTTCACCCCATCTTCTTTTTCTTTAAAAGTCTATTTCTTTTTTAAAGACCAGTTTTATGTTCATAGCAAAATAAAGCAGAAACTACAGAGACCCCACACGTGCACAGCCTCCTCAACTATCAACATCTCAGCACCCAAATGGACATTTGTTACAGCTGAGGAACCCACAAAGACACTCACTATCACCCAGTCTGCAGTTTACAACAGGTTCACTCTTGGTGTTATCCATTCCATGGGGTTTGACTAATATATGAGGACATGCATCACCTTGATATCATACAGAATATTTTCACTGCCCTAAACATCCTCTGTGCTCTGCCTATTCGTACCTTCTTCCATCATAACCTTTGTCAACCACAGATCATTTGACTGTCTCCATTGTTTTGCCTTTTCCAGAGTGTCAGATAGTTGGAGTCAAACAGTATACCATAACCTTTTCAGATTACCTCAGCTTCTTTTTTAGAATTTGTATTCATATTTTATTTTTAAATATATTTTTAATTGGAGGATATTTGCTTTACAATGTTGTGTTGATTTCTGCCAGATGACAGTGCAAATCAGCCAAGTAAGTATATATGTATATCCCTAATCTCTTGAGCCTCCCTCCAACCCCACATCTACCCTAACCCCCACACCATCCCTCTAGGTGATCACAGAGCACCTAGCTGAGCTCCCTGTGCTATACAGAGGCTCACTAGCTATCTGATTTACACATGGTAGTGTACATGTGTCAGTGCTACATTCTCAGTTCATCCACCCTTGCCTTCCTCCTTGTCCACAAGGCTGTTCTCTATGTCTGCGTCTCTATTCCTGCCCTGCAAACAGGTTCATGGGTACCATCGCTTCAGTTTCTTAAGTACATTTGATGACTCTTAGTGACAGGTCAGACTTAGCAACTTTTTGTATGTTTAATTACATGCCATTATAATAAAAACCACACATACTTGTCTTGTTTGTTCACATACATTCCATTTCAGACTGTCAGCTCCTGGTTGCCAGGAACTCCATCTACTTAATTTGTGGTTGTTGCTTAGTTGCTGAGTGGTGTCCAACTCTTTGTGGCCCTATGGACTGTTAGCCCGCCAAGCTCCTCTGTCCACGGGACTTCCCAGGCAGGAATACTGGAGTGGGTTGCCCCCTTCCTTCTCCAGGGGCTTTTCCCTACCCAAAGACTGAACCCGTGTCTCCTGCACTGGCAGTTGGATTCTTAAATCTCTGAGCCACCTGGGAAGACTCAGGAGATTCTCGAAGTTCTAGCTATCAGGTTCATCTAAGTCTCTGAGTAGGTTTTTAAATCTTTAGAATTAGTTTTGAACCCAAAGTACCAGTGTCTTGTCCTTTGATTTATATTGAATGATTTGCACAGATCAGCTTGTCAGTATCCAGGAAGAGAATAAATGGAAAACGTAATTGCAAGTTCCACTTTCTTTGAAGGTTTTAATAACCCAGGTTAGAGTTTGTCATTTGATGGCAAAAGCTTAGGTATGAAATTCCAGTTTCTCCAAAGTAAACCACTTGTTCTGGATCATTCCTTTTCCTGTGCCCACTTTAGTAGAAACAACGCCATAATGAGGCTTCCAGAGGGGAGTGTCCCCATAAGATAGTTTGTCCCCGCAGCTGTGCACTCAAAGCAACTGCTGGGGTCTCGGTTTCCTCGCCTGTAAACAAGGGGAGAGGATGGAGCCACAGTTTCATACATTTTCAACTCTTTGTCTCCCTCTCAACGGATATTGAAGCTGCTCAGTCGTGTCCGACTCTTAGCGACCCCATGGGCTGCCGTCTATGGGGTCGCACAGAGTCGGACACGACTGAAGCGACTTAGCAGCAGCAGCAGTAGCGGATAGTACAGTGCAGAGCTCAGAGCTAGCGCTAAGCAGGAGTTATTTTTGGTCCGCTGAAGATCCAGGCCGGGTTTTGGGCTTCACCCGCGCAGGCATTCGGAAGTGCAGCTTTACCGCCGGGGGCGGAGCTTCGCGTGGCTCCCGCTCGCTGGGGGCGGGGGCGGAGCTTGCCGCCGGCGGAGGGCGGGGTCCGCGCGGGGAAGTCCCTTGGGCTGAGCGGCGCAGCGGGTGCGGAGGGCGGGCGCCGGGAGGCGAGTGGGGGGCTGTGAGGTTGGCAGGGGTGGGCAGGCGCGCTGCTGCCGCCGCCACTTGGTGGTCCCAAGGGCTTAGGACCCTTCCCGGGGAGTTAGCCCCAGAGGGGAAGGGCTTTGCTGGGAGGCGGAGGGCTGCTTGGCCGCGAGTCCTTGGCCGTGATCGCGGGCATGTGTGCGTGCGCGTGTTTATCTGAGGCTCCGCGGGGCAGCGGACCCGGCCCCCTCGGCCCCTTCCTCCTTCCGTTAACTCGGGTAGGAAACCCGAGCCGGGAAAGAGCTACGCCAGGCCCTGAGCCGGCCAGCCGTTCCCCGCCGGGCGGGCGCCCCATATCGCGCCCTCTCTTGTACCCCCGAACAGAGGGGACAGCTCGGGCCCAGAGTCTGGCTGTGAGGAAGCGCTGTGGAGACGCTGGAACGTGTCTGGACGTGTTGGGCAGGTGGTGGGAGTTCCTGAGGCTTGAACGTCAGGGTTTTAAAACACGTGTTTGTCATTTCTACTTTTAGGGTTTTGGCCAAATTGGGCGAGGGCACAAAATAACCACTTACCCCTTCTCACCGAGGAAGAAAGGGAGAAAGGGTAAGTAAGGAATGATTAAGGGTGGAAGCATCTAGGACTTTATGCTGAGAGAGAGCGAGCCAGGAAGAGAAGGACTAGATCCAGAACTGCCCTTGCGGGATCTTGGGGCCAAATTCTACCTTTTCAGCAGGAACCTGAGAGGCACCTTCAAGGGTCACAGGCTCCAAGCTCAAAGAGCTTATTTCAGATTTTTCGGAATCTGTAGAGTTACCTGGGAGTTTGACAGCTGGCATGCGTCCCCTTTAGCCACTTCACCTGGCAGAAAACTGCGATTACCCTTAACCTCTCTATGGTTGTCTGTCTTGTGGTTGTTCTGTAGTTGTCTGTTTCAGTCCCTTTAGCTCACTTGACTAATCTCTGAGACTGTAAAATTAAAGCATCATGGCTCTCCGTGATAATTAACACGAAACTCCAAGGATCTTTACGTTTAGAACTCCAAAGCATAAAGTAAACAGAAGCATCACAAGTGTTGACGTTCCTTTCGGATCTTCTCTCGAGCTTATACAGAAAGGTATTTTGGGAGGGAAAAGTGACCAGACTGGGCCTTTTTCTCTTGACTTTCACTTTGATACCCATCCCCCCACCCCCCAGCATTCTCTTCACTACTGAAAAGTTGCCAAACAGCACATTGACCTTTCTGAAAGTTTGCTGTGATTTTCAGGGTGGGCTCTTTAAAAAATTCTTCTCTGGGACTTTTCCATTCCTTCCTGAATCCACCACTCCTTCCTCCCCTCAAATTGGTGAAATTAAACACAACTGTTCTCAGAAGTGTGGAAACACCTTATGCGTCCCTGATGTCCTATGTAAAGAAATGTTTTGAATTAGTTAAAATTCATGTTAGCCACAAGCAAGGAGTTTGTAAGTCACATTCTTGGATGCTTACACAGGAAAACTAGAATGGTCCTCCATGACGTTTTGACATTGGTATCCTGTGTCCTGAACCTGCCTTCTTATTTGTTTGTGCTCAAGTGGTGGATGGCCCCTTAATTTCCTTTATGAAAAAATAGAAAATAGTTGTGTATTTGTGATAGGTTCATTTATTGATTCAATAGATATTTATCTTTTTTATCAAAGTGCTGAGCACTTTGATGTGAGTAGGATGGGAGGAATGAGCAAAGTATGTTGAAGACGACCATTGGGGTCAGACCTTTTACCAGTTTTCTGTGACTTTACATGTGCTGTGCTGTGCTTAGTCACTCAGTCATGTCTGACTTGCATGCCCATGGACTGTAGCCTGCTAAACTCCTCTGTATATGGAATTCTCCAGGCAGAAATACTGGAGTGGGTAGCCATTTCCTTCTCCAGGGGATCTTCTAAACTGTGGGATCAAACCTGAATCTCCCGTATGCAGGTAGATTCTTTACCATCTGAGGCACAAGGGAAGCCCATAAAGTGGTGTGTATATGTCGTCTTTTTTTTTTTTTTTTTTTTGCGCCTGTGTGCAACTTGCAGGATCTTAATTCCCCAACCAGGGATTGAAACCAGGCCTGTGGCAATGGCAGCACCGAGTCCTAACCACTGGACCACCAAGGAATTTCTATAACCTCATTTTTTACATGGACATGAAAGAAAATGTCTTTTTTTTGGGTTACAAAGATTATATAAGGTTAAAACAAAGTTACTTAAATCTTGCAAGAATAGAAAAGGAATGGGTTGGCCAGAAAATTCATTTGGATTGTTCTGTACCATCTTAGGGATGTTGCAATAGCAAGTTAATCTCAATCAGTGTCAGATGACTGCTGCTTGATACAATTCTGAGTTTCTGCCTTTTACTTCTATATTCTTGGCTGTTTACCACCGCTCTTTGTTCCATTCCAAATCCTGTGTAAAAATAGCATGCTTTTTATAGTCTATTAGACATGGATGTGAATCTTGATTCTTATTGCTGAATGTATTAGTTCTGCTGCTGCTGCTGTTGTTCAGTTGCCAAGTTGTGTCCGACTCTTTGTGACCCCATGGACTGCAGCACGCCAGGCTTCTCTGTCCTTTACTATCTCCCAGAGTTTGCTCAAACTCATGTCCATTGTATCAGTGATGTTATCTAACCATCTGATCCTCTGCCACACCCTTCTCTTGCCCTCAGTCTTTTCCCAGCAATCTTTCCCAGCTGACGTTCCCAATGAGCCAGCTATTCGTGTCAGGTGGCCAAAGTGTATTGGAGCTTCAGCTTTAGCATCAGTCCTTCCAATGGATATTCAGGGTTGATTTCCTTTAGGGTTACCTGGTTTGATCTCCTTGCTGTCCAAGAGACTCTCAAGAGTCTTCTCCAGCACCACAGTTTGAAAGCATCAATTTTTCGGCACTTAGCTTTCTTTATGGTCCAACCCTCACATCCATACATGACTACTGGAAAAAGCGATAGCTTTGGTTATATGGACCTTTGTGGGCAAAATTATGTCTTTGCTTTTTAATATGCTGTCTAGGTTTGTCATAGCTTTTCTTCTAAGGAGCAAGTGTTATTTAATTTTGTGTCTGGCTGCAGTCACCATCTGCAGTGATTTTGGAGCCCAAGCAAATAAAATCTGCCACTGTTTCTACTCTTTCCACATCTATGTGCCATGAAGTGATGGGACCAGATGCTATGATCTTAGTTTTTTGAATGTTGAGTTTTAAACCAGCTTTTTCACTCTCTTCTTTTACTCTTATCAAGGGGCTCTTTAATTCCTCTTTGCTTTCTGCCATTAGAATGGTATCATCTGCATATCTGAGATTGTTGATATTCCTCCAAGCAATCTTGATTCCAGTTTGTGCTTCATCCATTATACATTCGCATAATGTACTCTGCATATGTTAAATAAGTGGGGTGACAATATACAGCCTTTCCCAATTTTGAACCAGTCTCTTGTTCCATTT
Source organism: Bos indicus x Bos taurus (assembly GCF_003369695.1). Taxonomy (NCBI): domain Eukaryota; kingdom Metazoa; phylum Chordata; class Mammalia; order Artiodactyla; family Bovidae; genus Bos; species Bos indicus x Bos taurus. The sequence goes on along the minus strand of NC_040079.1, from coordinate 62,933,984 downwards.
CTGATTCTAATTGTGCCTTCCTGAACTGCATATAGGTTTCTCAGGAGATAGGAAACTTCTTTGCCCCTTAACTCTTTGTGTATCAAAACACAACAGTGAGTATATTAAAAAGGAAGTATAAAAACAGTGCCTGGCATACAGATACTGTTGACTTCCCTCCCTGTTTCTCTATCTGGTCACAAAACTTTCTTTTGATCTTGCTTGTGATTATAGAAAGCAGTCTGGTCCTTACTTTCCTAAGGGTGCTAAGCTCTCCAGGTATTTATATTTTCACAGGTAGTACCTGTTCTCTCTGGTCCTCAAATTTCTGGGACAAGGAGCAACACCTGATTCTCCCTATCAGATCACTCCACAGCCCTGAGGAAAGAATGTCAGCTTGAAAAGTAAAGGGGAAAGGTGTCCACCAGGTGTTTTAAAAAGCTCTGACACTGTTTCCAAAGGGAGAAAGACATACTTCCACATTTAGCTTAAAGTTAGGATTTCTATTTCAGAAATGTCTTTGGTTTATAAGAATTACAATAAAAATGCTGATGCTTCACGTCCAAACTGTCATGATTCTGCCAAGTTGTAGGTTTTAACATACAGCTAAGCTGTGTATTTAGTGTAGCTAATGTTGCTCTGGAAGCCGAGAGAGAGACAAGTCCCCAGACATCTGATTTCAGACCAGACATCTGCTTTCACTTTGCTAAGGACTACGTTTTGTCAGTAGATTACAGGCATATCAGCTGTACTGCTATAGTCTGTGGTATTTCTATCATAAGCTCTAGTCTGAAGGGTTTAGTATGATGTTTTATTCAAATGACAGCACACTGTCAATGAGCACCTGGTCAGATAAGCACATTTCCCACAGGTGTCTTCTGGTGTCATTGTTCTTACAAGTTAACAAGGCAAAATGGTTTCTATCCTTACTGATTTTTTTTTTTTTTTTTGTGGAAGAAAATATTCTTAAGAAAAAGCCTCACTGAAGAACCCCTGGTATTCCCCAAATAAGATTTCAAGACCACTTTTGTCATTTTGAACAGTGTCCTTACAGGATAAAATAAGAGTATGTAGATTTCCAAGCCAGGATCCCAAAACTTTGTTAACTCATTGTGTGCCAATATATGTTTGTGATACTGTAGACTCTAAACCTGGGGGCTTCCATGGCAGCTCACTGATGAAGAATCTGCCTGCCAAGCAGAATCCGTGGAATCTCTGGGTTGAGAAAATCCCCTGGAGAAGGAAATGGCACTCCACTCCAGTATTTTTGTGTGGAAAACCCCTTGGATGGAGGAGCCTGGTGGGCTACAGTCCATGGATCACAAACAGTCAGATATGACTGAGTTATTAAACAACAGCAAGACTCTAACATACACTTACGATAATGTTTTGGAGAATAATGTATTCTGAGTTCCAACATAGAATGTCTGGACCACATCCCTCTCCATTTTGAGGTGGTCAGGGGTGTAGAAATACCGTGGAGGCTGTCATTACTAGGTTCTTGGGCCAGCTCTGTCATTGCTTAGCTGTGTGACCTTGGACACACATTCCTCATCTGTAAAATGGGGTCATTACTTATTACTGTGAGATTTAGTGTTCTTAACACAATAACTGGTACAGAATAGGTTCCTCAGTAAAGAGCAGTTCCTTTTCATTCCTTTAGGTCCTGGCCATGAGAACAAAGACTCCCCCTCTTATATCTAGGCTTATGGCTCCAGCTGAAGGGAATTACCTTTGGAAGCTGGGCCTTAGTGGGATGGAGAAAGGGGTATAGAGAATCCTGACAAAGGAGAAGAGTGGGAACTGAGAGAGGAAGGTGCCAGTCCTTTGCTCAGTCTCTGGACTCAAGTTGATGAATTGCTTGACTCAAAGAAAGAACCACCTTTATCTCTGACCTTTCTGTTAATCTTTTGTCAGCTGCTCCATTGGAGACAGTTAGCTCCTTATTGCCTGCTTAGTCCAATGACAATTTTTTTTCTTTGTCACCTTCATAATTCATGAATAACTATATATTTCTATTTTTTAAAAATGTGTGCGACTTAATAATGTCTGTACTTTCTTAAGATCAGGATTTTTTTTTTTTTTTTAATGCTTAAAGTCCTATTGGGGCTTCCCTTGTTGCTCAGCTGGTAAAGAATCCACCTGCAGTATGGAAGACCTGGGTTTGATCCCTGGGTTGGGAATATCTCCTGGAGAAGTGAAAGGTTACACACTCCAGTATTCTGGCCTGGAGAATTCCATGGACTGTATAGTCCATGGGGTTGCAAAGAGTCGGACACAACTGAGCGACTGTCACTTCACTTGACTTCAAAGTCCAGTTGATCTTGTCCTGTCATTGGTCTGTAGTTCATTAATTTCTTTTCTTCTTTCTTTTTTCTTTTTTTTATTCTCAGTATGCTGTGTGCCTTGAACTAGTGCTGAGGATATAAAGTTGAAAAGTCACTTTCCTTGACCAAGAAGCTTATAGTCTAGTAGGACAGTAGACATCTTGACCAACAGATGAAACTGTGTGAAACGTGCTCTAGTGGAGATAGGTACACATGCAAAGCATGCCTAGCAGAAGCGCTTGCTGTCTGATGGCAGTGCCAGAGAAGGGCTCTAGCTGTGGTTGTATTTGAGCTAGGTCTTTTTTTTTTTTTTTTTTTTGAGCTAGGTCTTGAAACCTGAGTAGAGTTGGGCAGGGTGACAAGCAGCTCAGAGCATTTCCAGGTGGAGCTAATAGCATGAATAGTCACGTGGATTGTGAGAGCATTGTGTGTTCTGGAACTGTACGTGGGTCATTCTATTAGAGTCTGAAGGGCAAAGTCAGGAGTGAAAGGAGATGCAAGTGGAAAGCTAACCCTGGGTGCATTTGCTATCCCATGCCTTGTAATGAGCTCTGAAGAACTCTGAGTGGAAGATCACCAGGAGTGTAGAGTGCTGGGTAGCTTGGGGTGTTGTGTGATGGGGATGTGTTAAGATTGGGAGCCAGAATGGACAGTGTGATTAGTGTGGATAATATGAGGTTTTGAGCACAGACAAAGGCAGAAGTCATGGTGATGCTCAAAAGTGAGAATGTTTAGGAAAATATTTAGGAAGATGGAGAATTGGCTGGTCTTTGGGATTGTTTGAATGTAAAGGGAATGGGAAAGTGAGCAGCTAGAATGACTGCCAGGTTTCTGGGTTGTGGAGGGATCAGAGCAGAGGAAGCAGTTCTGAGGAGGAAGTTCAGGTTTGAAGACATTGTGTTAACTGTGTTGTGGGGCATATCATTGGTGTGTTGGAGGCATCTCAAAGGCAACTGGATATAGGATCCTGGAGCATCATGAGAGCTGGAGAGAGGCTGGAGATACAGGTTCTGAGTGCTTGCCTTATGGAGAGTAGTTGAAAGCATGGTAAGGATGAAAATGCTCAGAGGAACTGCATGGAAAGAGAAGAAAGGGCTGAATGTAAGTTTTAGAGGATAAACCAAGTTAGGGACAAACCAAGAGAAAGAAAGATACAAGGATGCTAGAGGAGAGTGACTGGATAGGCTAGGAGAAAAGAAAAAGCAAAACTTTTCAAGATTCAGGGCAGAGTTTCACAAAGTCGAATGCAGTTAAAATTTAAATCTACAAATCATCAAATACAATGAAGATTGTAAAGTGCCTGTTAGAAGTCATTGGTTGGAGTGATGGGCTAGACATTGAACTGCCCTGGGTGAAGGGGTGAACAGGAGAAGGGGAGTGAGGAGAGAGTCGACAGGCCTGGGTTTCTCCTTAGAGCTTCTGGCTTCACTGGTCTTTAGTCCAGAATTTTAAAAGCTCTGTTGAAAATACAGTTGCCAGCAATCACTGTTCTTTGTCACACTTTCTTGGGAATGAAAAATCACGTTGTCCCTTTGTTTGCCTCAGTTCAGTTCAATTGCTTAGTCGTGTCCGACTCTTTGTGACCCCATGAATTGCAGCACGCCAGGCCTCCCTGTCCATCACCAACTCCCGGAGTTCACTCAAATTCAGGTCCATTGAGTTGGCGATGCCATCCAGCCATCTCATCCTCTGTCATCCCCTTCTCCTCCTGCCCCCAATCCCTCCCAGCATCATAGTCTTTTCCAATGAGTCAACTCTTCACATCAGGTGGCCAAAGTACTGGAGTTTCAGCTTTAGCATCAGTCCTTCCAATGAACACCCAGGGCTGATCTCCTTTAGAATGGACTGGTTGGATCTCCTTGCAGTCCAAGGGACTCTCAAGAGTCTTCTCCAACACCACAGTTCAAAAGCATCAATGCTTTGGCACTCAGCTTTCTTCACAGTCCAACTCTCACATCCATATATGACTACTGGAAAAAACATAGCCTTGACTAGATGGACCTTTGTTGGAAAAGTAATGTCTCTGCTTCTGAATATGCTATCTAGGTTGGTCATAACTTTCCTTCCAAGGAGTAAGCGTCTTTTAATTTCATGGCTGCAGTCACCATCTGCAGTGATTTTGGAGCCCCAAAAAATAAAGTCTGACACTGTTTCCACATCTATTTCCTATGAAGTGATGGGACCAGATGCCATGATCTTCGTTTTCTGAATGTTGAGCTTTAATCCAACTTTTTCACTCTCCTCTCTCACTTTCATCAAGAGGCTTTTTAGTTCCTCTTCACTTTCTGCCAGTAGGGTGGTGTCATCTGCATATCTGAGGTTATTGATATTTCTCCCAGCAGTCTTGATTCCAGCTTATGCTTCTTCCAGCCCAGTGTTTTTCATGATGTACTCTGCATATAAGTTAAATAAGCAGGGTGACAATATACAGCCTTGATGTACTCCTTTTCCTATTTAGAACCAGTCCGTTGTTCCATGTCCAGTTCTGTTGTTTCCTGACCTGCATACAGGTTTCTCAAGAGGCAGGTCTAATCCTCCCTTAAAAAAAAAAAATCATAATTGATCTTACTTTGAGTATCTCATTTTATCCCATTCATCCTATTCTTTCTTGGGCTAGAGTTCCACCATTGTCTTGTTCTTACCATATTTGGCCTTTTTGCATACATTATTCTCTAATCCAGTTGTATGGGGGGCATGTCCCCTTTCTTTTATTTAAGTTGAAAAATTTCATAAGAGTGTCTACTAGGAGGCCAAGGGGAAAATAACCAAACTAAACATTAAAAAAATCATACCATTCAGCTTTTTAATATCTTCTGTCTTCAAGGCTCTGGATAAACAAAATGTATTAGATGGAAAAGCTGAATAAGATAGGGACCCTACCCTTAAGGAGCTCCTTAAGAGAATAAAAGAATCCAGTAAGTGAAATGTATGTGTAAATAAATGCCTTGTGCACTATATGCTGTTTAGAGGTAGAGTTCAGGGTAAGATGGATGCAAAACAAGAGGTTTCTTTATTTGATGTGATCCGGAAGGGTTCATGGAAGAGATGATAATTTGAGTTAAAACTTGCAGTGGAGTTAAGGTATAGAATGGTGAGGTTCAGGGAGTGGGATAAGGGGAATAAAATATTCCTTGGCTCCATGAAAGCTGTGGAATGGTTTTGACTTTCCCATCTCTTCTTGTTCTGCTTTATTTGTTGCCGGATTTCTTTGTCTTAGGGGATAAGGATATTTTAGCTTACATGGAATTGTTCAGTCATTGTGTCTGACTCTTTGTGACCCCATGGACTGCAGCATGCCAGGCTTCCCTGCCCTTCACTGTCTCCTGGACTTTGCTCAAACTCATATCCATCGAGTCTGTGATGCCAAACAACCATATCATCCTCTGTTCTCCCCTTCTCCTCCTGCCTTCAACCTTTCCCAGCATCAAGGTCTTTTCCAGTGATTTGGCTCTTTGCATCAAAGAGCCAAAGTAATGGAGCTTCAGCTTCAGCATCAGCCTTTCCAATGAATAGTCGGAGTTGATTTCCTTGAGGACTGACTAGTTTGATCTTCTTACCGTCCAGTTCAGTCGCTCAGTTGTGTCCGACTCTTTGCGACCCCATGAATCGCAGCACGCCAGGCCTCCCTGTCCATCACCAACTCCCAGAGTCCACTCAGACTCACATCCATTGAGTCGGTGATGCCATCCAGCCATCTCATCCTCTGTTGTCCCCTTCTCCTGCCCCCAATCCCTCCCAGCATCAGGGTCTTTTCCAATGAGTCAACTCTTCGCATGAGGTGGCCAAAGTACTGGAGTTTCAGCTTTAGCATCATTCCTTCCAAAGAAATCCCAGGGCTGATCTCCTTCAGAATGGACTGGTTGGATCTCCTTGCAGTCCAAGGGACTCTCAAGAGTCTTCTCCAGCACCACAGTAGATCATGGCATCTGGTCCCATCACTTCATGGGAAATAGACAGAGAAACAGTGGAAACAGTGTCAGACTTACTGTCCAAGGAACTCTCAAAAATCTTCTCCAGTACCACAGTTCGAAAGCATCAATTCTTTGATGCTCAGCCTTCTTTATGGTCTAACTCTCACATCCATTCATGATTACTGGACATGTTCTGCTTTATTTGTTGCAAAGTTTTTTTGTCTTAGGGGATAAGGATATTTTAGCTTCCATGGAGAGATACCCACAATTTCTCCCTTCATGGCATAAACTTTCTGTGAATTGATCACCACTGGTTTATTATATGTGTATGTGTGTGTGCTGAGCTGCTTCAATCATGTCAGACTCTTTGCAACCCTATGGACCATAGCCTGCCACACTCTTCTGTCCCTGAGATTCTCCAGGAAAAAATTCTGGAGTGGGTTGCTATGGCCTCCTCCAGGGAATCTTCCCAACCCAGGGATCAAATCCTAGTCTGTTACATCTACCTGCATTGGCAGGTGAGTTCTTTACTGCTAGCATCACCTGGGAAGCCAGTTTTTAATATATTAGATGACTAAAACAGACCAAAGCAATTAAGTCAGAATTTCTGGGGGATGATGTCCAGGTACTGGTAATTTTCAGAGTGCCCTAGACATTCAAGGCAGAGAACCACTGGCTAAAACATGAGGCAGAAGAAAAGTCTAGGATATGGAGCTAAAAAATTGTAGGTTGAATTCTTGCAATTTCTTTTAATAACTATGTGTCCTTATTTGAGTTACTTAGACTTTCCTAAGCCCCATCATCTTTGGAAAATGGGGGTGGTGGTATACCTGTCCTGTCTGTCTTGTAAGATCATGCAAGTCAAAAGGCGCAGCTGTGCAAAGGAACATTGCTTGCAGATGCGGTTGTAACAGTGAAATGTTCTGTTCACCTCCTCCGGCGGTAGACAGGCTAAGAGCCAGCCACTATGCCTTGCAAGATAGTAGCCATTTGGTGCATTGGGACTTAAGATTTCACCATCGTGAGCATTTTGATAATACATTTTACAATGTTTGTGTGATGTTAAAAGTTGGAGACCGAAAGCACAAAATCAAATCCTTAAAAAAAAAACGAGCAGTTGAGCTTTTCTTAGTGTGATATATGAATTCTGTTTAAAATTATACAAATGCATATTGTGATTAAGATTGTATATATATTCATATACAAGTGTATATGAGTGTATAAATATTCTCAATATCAATAATTAATTGTTTAGTGTTAAAATTCTATAAATATGTTAGATTTTTATTCAAAAAATCTGTACCTTGGAAAAAAAAAAAACAGTTCTTTTGGAAGATAGTAACCCCCCCCAAATACCATGTGTGTGCACAGTTGCTTCAGTGGTGTCCGAATCTTTGCAACCCATTGGACTCTATCCCTCCAGGCTCCCCTGTCCATGGGATTCTTGGAGAGTCACAAGTTCAATTATATTGCAGGTCCTGTCATGTCTGTTGAGTTTACGGAGACATGGCGCTGTATCTCTGTGCTGTGGAAAGCCTGGTGTGTTAGTGCCAATCATGTGATCATATAGGAATGATCATTCTTATGGTATTATAAATTATTTTACTTGAGAAGCGGTGTCACTTAATGACAAGGAAATTGAATCTGAAGCCTAGAAACTGCCTTCCAGATGTGACTTAAGTGCTTGCTCCTATGACAGGAGGTGAGCTAGCCTCTCTGAGCCTCCTATGTAAAATCTGGATGCATTAATTCTCTGTTACTTTGTAACGTGTCAAAAATTTAGTGGCTGCAAACTGCAGTAATCGTTTATTATCTCATGGTTTCTGTGGGTCTGCCATTCAGGTGGTTCTTGCTCAGGGTCTTGTGAGGTTGTCATCAGATGTCAGTTAAAGGTAGTTAGTGGAGGACCTGCCTGAGTCTAAAAGATTCTTCCACAGTGGCCTGCTTAGGGGGTTGGCAAGTCAGTGTTGGCAAGTTAGTTTCTCTCCATGAGGAAGTTGGCTTTCCATGGGGCTGTCCCCACTCAGGCTTCCCCAGACTGTGATATGGGAGACCAAGGTCTTTTTGGTGTCTCCCTGCATCTTTACCCTAGTACTTTGTTGATGCTTAATTGGAATTTCCTAAACTGAGGTGGATTGCTGTTGAAGCTCCAGACTTTGTGCCTCCCTTGAAACTTGAGATACAGAAGGCTGATTTTTGCTCAGGTGGTGGTGGTATGGTGATGGTCATGGCTCCTGCCAGAACCACTTTTAAGCCTATCTCATGGGTCCCTGTTTTTGCCCCTGGTGTCCTGAACCTCTTCCAAATGACTCAGGTGTTTGGGGCTTCCAGTGCTCGGCCTGACCGCCTCATAGGTAAACGGAGCAAGCCAGCGAACAGGCAAACAAGCACCCCCACTGTCTTTTCTGTGTGACTGCTTCAAGATCTCCTTGAACTCCTGCTCAACTTGGTAGCTCATAGCATGTTTCTGATATCTGAGATTAAGAATACCCAGAAGATACAAGTGTACATCTTTCTTACACATAATAAATTATCAAAATTTAATCTTTGCTGTTTTATCCAAAAGTTTATTCTGAGAGCTAGGTCTTTGGCACTTTGACACACACACTTCTAGATGTATCTTTCTGTTGAAAAGTGTAGTATTTATGGTTTACTATTGAAAAATCATTTTGCTGTGATTGAAGGACACATTGTCAACACATTATCAGGGTCAAGCTTTGAAATTGTGTTCAGCAAAGACATTTTTTAAAGAAAAGAAATGCTTGTAAGATCATGTTTTGTATTTTAAGGACAATTTAATTTCATGTGATTTTTGCATTATGTAGACAAGTTCAGAGCATCTTAGAATTGTTTCCTCCTCTCTACTCTCTCTCGGGAATTTTTCTGCAGGGATTATTTATCTTCTTAGTCACTACCTGTCTTCTCCATCTGTTGTTTCTATTTAATTTTCCCCCTGTCTTTGGACTTAGTCAACTGATGTCATATATGAGGGTGAGCTGCTTGTGAGGGGCGGAGCAGTATTGGAAGGAGCAGAGGGTATGTAAGGCAGAATATCTCTGAAGGTTAGGGTTGATGGCCAAGGGTACTTTTTCACTAAATAGGTAAATATGGACCACTAAAGCACTGGTGGAAAAGGTTATATTTGCCACAGATATTTTAACCTTAATTTTTAAACTACACTTTATTTGTTTTGGAGTAGTTTTAGATTTATGGCAAAATTGAGAGGAAGTTACAGAGATTTCCCATATACTTCCCATCCCTACACATGCAGAACTTCTCCCATTATCAACCTGACTTTCCAGAATGGTACATTTATTACAGTTGATAAACCTGTGTTGACATGTCATTGCTGATGCCTAATGCTGATAGCTTACATTAGGGCTCCTTCTTGGTGTTATACATTCTGTGGGTGTGGGCAGTGTATAATGTCTTGGACTCACTATGGATTCATCACGCAGAGTAGTTTCACTGCTCTAATAATCCACTGTATTCCACGCATTCATCCCTCTTCCTAACCCCTGGCAACCACAGATTTTGTTATATCTCCATAGTTTTGCCTTTACTAGAACATCATATACTTGGAATCATTGTATATAGTATGTTGCCATTTTGCCTGAATTTTTAGTTTGCCTGGTGTAGCAGATTATTTACAAAGCATTTTGGTATTTTTCCAAAAGCTTATTTGTTTAATAGTTACTTTAATAAGAGTTTTATTAGTGTCAGATGAGGATACTAAAAAACTGTTACTTGGTTTGTTAAATAATAACTATTTAGTGTTGCTATTATCAAACAGTAGTTTGAAGCACTTTATAAACTAATTAGCTTGTATTTTTTATGAGTCTCACTTTTCTTCTGGGTAAGAAAAGTACTATAATCTGAACAAATAGGTTGTGAAAATACATTAGAATATTAATAGTTTGAGGCATCTTTGTTGTATATGGTTGCATGGCATTAATACTATAAACAATTTATTCAAAATTTTATTTTGAAATTAAAAATAGGAATTAAATGTAAATTTCTAGACATTAAACTGGTGATATATAGTGAAAAGAATATGGAATATGGAAGACTTTTATTCAAATGCTAGCTCTACTGTTATCTATGTGAACATGAACTTTTGGTCTCTGAATTTCGTTTTCCTTTTGGGAAAGTGGAGATAAAATATACTTCATTGGTTAATTTTGAGGACTGTGTATGTAAACTGTTAGTAAGAATCCTATGCAAATTTAAACTTATTACAAAGAAATGTGAAAATTTATTTGGTTAATAAGTCATACTTGGTTACTATTTCCAACTTAATTTTTTTCCCCCAAGTAATCAAGGGAAATAATGATTTAGATTTAAGAAGGCAGTACTGTTGAAAAGATGCTTATTTAACTGTGCCTGAGGGGGAAAAAAAGCCCTGCATTTTTTATCTGAATTTGTCTTACTGATAGGCCTGCTTATTTTTTCTTAACGAAAGGTATACACTTTGGGGTATTCTGCTTGTGTACTTGGCTCCCGATCATATTTATTACCTAACTGTCAGCTTGAAATGTTAGTCCTTCTTGCAAAAGCATGAGTTATAGTGCCACATTCTGTACAGAGTCAGAGACACATTATTTCTTATTTATTGTGAGAAAAGCTCTTATGACCAGTCTCTTGTGTGGTTAAAGCCACTGGGGCAGAGGAGAGTTTGGTAGAAAGATTCTGGAGTGAGAGAATAAAAATAGTCCCATGAAGTTGAAATCCTGATGCAGCTGGTAAATTTAATATAACCTTAGTTTACAATCAAAACGTCCCTCTTGTTTAATATACATAGAGGTATGGTCAGTGATACTGTGATATTATACAAAACTGTACACTTCTGAGTTTGAGAATGCTTGACAGAGTTTAATTAGTACAAGACAAAAGTGTAATAGTCACTTCTTTGCAGGACAGTTGGCATCTTTATTATATTGCAATCTCAACTTTTTGTGTCCCTACTAATTTACAGTATTTTAAGAAGATTAATCTGACAAGTGTATGAAATCAGTTGGAGGTAGAAGGAGTAATGAGAAGTAGACCATTTGGGAAGCTGTAATTTGCTTACAAGGTAGTGAGGATTTTCACTGTCATAATTGTGTGAATGGAAAGTAAGAGATGTTCAGAAACCATTAAGAAAAGTATAGTAAAACCTAACTATATTAAAATTATGGATTGCCAAAAATAGATTAAAAAAACTATAAAAAGTGAAAACTGTAACAAAAGCAAAGACAAACTTGGAAGATTCGCAATCCATACCGTAGAAAAAGGACTAATTTCATACAGATATTAAAAATACCAACAACTCAATGGGGAAAAATCAACAATCAGAGGAGAAATGGGCAAAGATATGAAAGATTAGGAATAGGCAATTCATAAAAGAGAAATGCAAAATAAAACTTCAGTGAGAAACTTTTTTTTAACCTATCAAATTGGCTAACAAAAATTTTTGAAAACGTGAGGAGTTACTGAGGATATGAGGAAATAGACAATACCATTATTGCTAATGGATGTAGGTATTTTTGTAGTTTTTGCTGAGAACAATTTAGAAATAGTTATCAGAACTTAAAATGCACATATTATTTTATCCTTCTAGAATTTAACCCATAAATCTTGTACTTGTGTGAAATAGTATATATGTAAGGATATTCTTGGCAGCAATTTGAAACAAATGCTCATCCTTAGGGGACTGGATAAATTATGATACATGTAGTAGAATATTTAGTAGCTGTTAAAAAGAATAAACCTGCATATATACACTGAAATGTATCAAAAAGGCAAGGTACAGAACAGTGGATATTAATACGTTACTATTTTGGAGGAGACTAAATTAAGATACATATTTTCTCCTAAATGCATATAAAGTCTCTGGAGGGAATTACAGCAAAATGGAAAATGTCCCTGTGGATTGAAACTCAGATATTGGATAACTGGGATGGGAGTGGCTTTCATTTTCCACTGTGTACCCCTTTTTGGATATCCTGAATTTTGTATTATACAAAAAAGAAAAAAATCCTAAAAAGAAGAAATGTGTTCAACTCAAAATATATTTCTATAATACTTATAGCCAACTCTGAAAAATTAGAGAATAGAAAACTAAATTTAAAAAGAAGTTGTTATCCATATATTTGATAGGGATTAATATCTAGAGTATATGAAAAAATTCTTATAACACAACAAAAGCAAACAGTACAATTAAAAATTGAGCAAAGGACTTGAACCATTTCTTGAATAAGATAGATAAGTGACTGATAAGTGACTGATGAGCACATGAAAAACTCAAAATCACTAATCATTAGGGAAATGCACACTTATTAGGATGGCTGTTATTAAAAATAGAAAGTAACAGGTGTTGGTGAGGATGTAGAGCAATTGGAAACCTTGTATACTGTTAATGAGAATGTGAAATGCTGCAGCTGCTTTGGAAAACAGTTCCTTGAAAAAATGAAAGTAGTGTTTCCGTTGTTGTTCAGTTGCTTAGTCATGTCTGACTCTTTGGAACCCCAAGGATTGCAGCATACCAGGCTTCCTTGTCCTTTGCTATCTCCTGGAATTTGCTCAAACTTATGTCTGTTGAGTTGATGATGGCATCCAACCATCTCAGCCTCTGTTGTCCCCTTCTTCTCATACCCTCAGTTGTTCCCAGCATCAGGGTCTTTTCCAGTGAGTCAGCTTTTTACATCAGGTAGCCAAAGTATTAAAGCTTCAGCTTTAGCATCAGTCCTCCTGTTGAATATTCAAGGTTGATTTCCTTGAGGATTGATTGGTTTGATCTCCTTACAGTCCAAAGAACTCTCAAGAATCTTCTCCAGCAGTTCAAAAGCATCAATTCTTTGGTGCTCAGCCTTCTTTACAGTCCAACTCTCATATCCATACATGACTACTGGAAAAACCATAACTTTGACTATATGGACCTTTGTCAGCAAAGTGATGTCTCTGCTTTTTAACATACTGTCTGGGTTTGTCATAGCTGTTTTTCCAAGGAGCAAGGGTGTTTTAATTTCATGGCTGCAGTCACCATCTACAGTGATTTTGGAGCCCACGAAAATAAAGTCTTTCACTGTTTTCCATCTTTTCTCCACCTATTTGCCATGAAGTGATGATACTGGATGCCATGATCTTAGTTCTTTGAATGTTGATTTTTAGACAAGCTTTTTCAACTCCCCTCTTTCATCTTCATCAAAAGGTTCTTTAGTTTCTCTTCTCTTTCTGCTATTAGGATGGTGTCATCTGCATATCCGAGGTTATTGATATTTTTCCCGGCATGTTTCCGCATGATCCAGCAATTCCACTTTTGGGTGTATGCCCTAAAGAACGGGAAGCAAGATCTTGAAGACCCATGTTCATAGTGGCAGTATTCATAACAACTAAAAGATGGGAGCAACACAAGTGTCCATGGGGGGATGAATGAATAAAGAAAATGTGGTATATGCCTGCAGTAGAGTTTTATTAAGTCTTAAAGAGGAAGGAAATTCTGACACATGTGACAAGATGGACATTATGCTAACTAAGCCAGTCATGAGAAGACAAATACTGTATGATTCAATTTATGTAAGGTACCTAGAATAGTCAAATTCATAGAGGCAGAAAGTAGGAAGATGAATGCCAGGGGCTGGGGGTAGGAGGGAATTGGAGGAGATGATGTTTAGTGGGTAAAGAGTTTCAGTTTTACAAGATGGCAGAACAGTGTAAATATACTTATCACTATTGAGCTGTATACTTAAAAAATGGTGAAGACAGTAAATTTTATGCCATGTATACCACACTTTGAAAAAAAGATAGTGTAACTCCCCCCTGCCCCTACCAAGAACCCTGTGGTGTAGAGGTAGGGAAGATGAATATGTAAATAAATGGCTGTAATTCAGAACGTAATCTGTGTCCAGAATGGGTATAATTGAAGCTTTGGGGTGGCATAGGATGGGACGTAGATAAGGGAGATTGCTTATGATTTCACATAATAGGGGCTGGTACTTTGAGCTGATATTAGGATGTAGTATTGATAGGGTAGAGAAAATAGAAAAAAATTTGGGACAGGAGTAGCACAAGTAAAAGTGAAAAGAGGGAAAGTGAATGGTATCATCATAGAGCAGAACAAGATGATGCTGGAAAAGAATCAGGATAGATTCTAGGGCCAACTCTGGGAAATGAAGATGTGGTCAAAAGAAATTTCATGGAGTTTGTAGGACGCCTCTGTGGGGGGAGCTGACCAACCAGGCAAAGCTGTTTTCTTCTTGGTTTTATCTTAATGTAAAATATGTCGTCCCTTTGCTCTGAGAGTATGAGAGAGAGGGAAAGAGAGAGGGAAGCAAAGGAAGAAAGATACAAGGAGTGAGGCAGGGAAGGAGGGAGGGAGAAAGAGAGAGAACCAGAGCACCTGAATTCTGGGTTGAGACTTTGTTCCTGGTGGTGTATCTTACCCTATCTCTCAGAGTAAACGAGGAGGTGGTTTGCTGGAGTTTGCCTCACTCTTGTGTTGTTTGGGGGTGTAAACCACCCTCAGGGCTACTTAATCCCCTTGCTGTTTTGTTTCTTGCCAAGTTGATTCTGCCCATTTCATTCTTAGAGTTGCTAGTTACATTCCTTTCCCTGTAAAAAACCCAGTATATTTGATTTTTACATAAATTGAATGTAAACCTTCCCTGCCCAGCTGCTTTTCTGCCATCTTGTTTTGCTTTTCTGTTAAAATATAGCTTGAGTCCTATTTGCCCTCCACCCAGAGGCCATGGAGACATTTTATTTCACAGTTTTTCCCTGAGTAAGTCCGTGTACAATATAAATTCATTGAGCCTTATTGATTTTTCTCTGTGACAGGTGAAGGTATCTAATTTAGTTCCTTTGTTGATGTTTCACTGTTTTATCTCTTCGCTGTAACCTTTTTCATTCACTCTTTGCATTAAAGAAATATGAACTGAATTCCTAGAGTTGATAGAAACTATATTCAATTCTAAAGAGAGCATCTGTCCTTTAGCCAGATATTAGATTGCTCAGCTTGTTTTCTTGAAGTCTTTTTCTTCCTAATTCTCATGTGTTAAAGGCAGTGGGATATACACATCTGCCCCGTTTAGTAAATGGGAATGGGGTGGATTCTGATTTCATTTTTCTGGCTAATTTTTCTCTCCTACTTGGAGAGGTGCAGAAAAAAAAGTCTGAGAAAATGTATTTTCTGATCAGCTTCTATTGAAAATACTTAATCAAAGTAGTCAAAAGGGAAAGAGAGATTCTCAAGCATTGCTACTTGATTATGAAATAAAAAATTATGAGTGTCGATTTATCTCAAGTGTGATTCTCTCTTGGGGAAAGTTTGCCATCCCATTAGCATCAATTTGCATATCTTTACTTTTAACAAATGTATGATTGGATCTGAAGTGAGAAGACTACATTTCCTCTCATTCAAAATTTAATTTTATGATTATATCGACTACCTAATTAATGTCTTTGCTTAAAGTATCTTTGACTGAGGAGACTGGTTGGTTAGAAAATGTGCTGTTGAGACCAGTGCCTTGGGATTAATCAAGTGTGGTCTTGTTGGCTGTCAGAGAGGGCCCAGTTGGCCTTTTGCCTGAAAGATATTTTTGCTCTCAAGCAGATGAATATGGGTAAATTGGGGGAGAATTAGTCATACTAGTAGTCCCTACCAATTGCAGGAGGTGCCTGGGGTTTCATCAGCTTTGTATTTGAAAAGCTGAGTACCCTAATAGGGTTAGGGATGTTTAAAAGGTAATGTAACTACTACAGAAGTTGTAGTTTAAAATTAATTGCAGCTTTTGTTTAAAAAACGTGCTTGATTTTTAAATACTTTGTTCTGTATTTGCTTTTGTATTTGCTGTAGATATTACACATGAAGATTATGCTTTAAACACTAAAATGTTTTTCTAGTATTAACTAAATGATTGTGGGAAATGTTACACTTTAAAGGTCACGTTGATTTTGCGACATTTCCAGGTTTACATTTTACACATACATTTGAATTGGTTTAGCTTCTGGTAGAGTGTTTAAAGATCCAAGGTAGTAAATGTGGAAGGGAAATTGCAAAAGGGCACAATGCTTTCGAATGCACTTGTCTTCCACCTTTCCTTTGTCTCAGCAGTGGAATTTCAAATCCTAAGAGGCAGTTCAGAGAGCTGAAAGGACAGCGAGATAGTACGGGTTTCGGGTTTTCAGTACTTGTTAAGTTCAAAGACAACTCTAATGTCTATTAATTGATTCTATGTATATGTACTATACTTCCTTTTGTATCCTTTCCTGATTTGAACATTTGTTAGAAATGAAAGAGACTTAAGCACATGTCTTTTATATTTGTTGTTCAGTCGCTAAGTCGGGTCCGACTGTTATGGTGTTTTGAACTAATTGTGTATTCAGACACTTTTCCGATAATTTGCACCTCAATGCTGTAATAGCAGTTATGAGATCAATAACCCATCCTGATCTGTGTTTACTGGGAGTGGTGGAACATAGTGGGAGCATATTTACTGGGAGCCAGTGGAGCCTAGTGCTTAAGTGTACAGGCCACAGGGTCAGGTTATCTGGATTCAGCTCTGCTGCCTAGTATCTGTGTGACCTTAGGGAGATTACTAAATGCTCTGAGCATCAGTTTACATCTGTGTTTTGGGATAAAAATAGAGTTAATATAGGGATTAGTTGATAGAATAACAAAAATTTTTGTTGTAGTGTCTGTCATTGACACAGTGATATACTATTTTAGACAAGACAAAATGAACTTTCTTCACTAGACTAAAATTTTTATTTCATTAGTTTCATAAAGTTTTTTTAAAATGATTTTTCCTTCTTTTTCCAATTAAGGCTTCTTTCAGGGTTTATGGATTTGATAATTTGTGGAAGAGTGCTTTTTACTGATATTGTATGATTGGCCAATAGCTCTATCTTTGTTAAAAATGAAACAAAACTCATGTTCTGTTAGTCAAAAATTTTTATGCAACTGTTTAATATTGAGGTTATTGGGTATTTGAGGTTAATACCTCAGATGTCGCAAATGTAATATGCTCAATCTTGTCTGAGTCTTTGTGACCTCACAGACTGCAACCAGCCAGGCTCCTCTGTCCATGGGATTCTCCAGGCAAGAATACTGGAGTGGGTTGCCATTTCCTTTTCCAGGGGATCTTCTGGATTGAGGGATCAAACTCACGTTTCCTGCACTGGCAGGCAGATTCTTTACTACTGAGCAAGAATGTCACAGAGTGTTGGTGTAATTTTCACCAAGGAAAAATAACATTTAAATATTTCCTGGAGGATTCAGATACCTATATCTCACTTGTAAAACTGGATCTTTTGTCTGGATTTTATCATGGCTCTTTTTTTCTAGCTAAGAACTGAAATTGCCACCCTACTTTTTAATTAATTGCTTAACAAGTTACTTGGCTAGGGAAAGGTCTTTGAGTGATATGCCTAGTCTTTTTGTAGTACAGAGATACATTAGGTTCTGCAAAACTTATTCATTATTTAAAATATTAATTTAAATTACTTTGAATTTCTATATGACTCATGTATATTTTTTTTATTTAGCTTATGTTACTGCTACTGCTAAGTCACTTCAGTCGTGTCTGACTCTGTGCGACCCCATAGACAGCAGCCCACCAGGCTCCCCCATCCCTGGGATTCTCCAGGCAAGAACACTGGAGTGGGTTGCCATTTCCTTCTCCAATGCATGAAAGTGAAAAGTGAAAGTGAAGTCGCTCAGTTGTCTGACTCTTAGCGACCCCATGGACTGCAGCCTACCAGGCTCCTCCGCCCATGGGATTTTCCAGGCAAGAGTATTGGAGTGGGGTGCCATTGCCTTCTCCTATATAGCTTATATATTCATCCAAATCTATCAAAAATTTTACTGGATTTTCTTTCTAAGTCATTTACTGTAACATTTTGACATTCCCTAATATCATTTAATGTTGATTAGATAGTAAGTTTCTTACAAAATTGAAAGGATCAGAGTATTGTTATCACGGCCACTGAGCTGTTGATTAGTTTGAAAAGAACCTATTTGGTGACCAGCATGAAGATAATTTAATTTTTTTTATTATTACTGGTGCTTCTTTGTAAATAGGGGTATACTTGTCTTTGCTGCTGAAAGTAGGGACATGTTAAGAGGTTTCCCCAAGTGTGTGTGTGTGTTGTTCTCTACTATCTGATTAGTTACTTGATGTGTGTTAGTTACATAAAACACAGATATGAAATAAAGATCAAATGAGAAATTTAACAGTGTCATCATTAGAAATGAACATACTTTCATGAGTATGTTAACTTACAGAAGTCCGAAAGGTGTTGGAGCACAGGTGCAATGATGATAATGATGAGTGGTATCATGAAAGACAAGTAATTTTAGTATGGGAGGAAGGGACCATTCCATGAATTTCTGAAGTGGAAGGTAAAAGTTTGAAATTAGTCTCATAGAATTATAGATAGAGCAGAGAACCTTAGAGTTAGTCTACTTATGTAGATGAAATGTATTGCCTAGTCCTTGGCATAATTGGGTCTTGAATCCAAGTTTTCTGATTTTTAATTTGGTACTGAGCATGGGAAGAGGAGAAGAGGTTTGGCTCTAGGAGAGGCTGGGTACTTGGTTCTTTGGGAGTGATATATGCATGGAGGTATTATCAGATTGATTGGGTGAATCTCAACACAGGCTGTTCTGGCTGACCGACTGCTCCCTTATGCTCCCAGGTGTTTAAAAGCATGGAGTGTCAGATACAACCATGCCAAACTGTCTTTCCATCAACATTGTAAGTGGGTATTAATACAAACCATATGTAAAATTAAGCAAGCAGTCAAGAAATATTTATTTAGCACCTGCAAATGCATAGTAAAATTCTCAGACTTTTAGGATATATAGGAAGGAGTGAAACATGGTGCTTACTTGTTGATGGCTCACAGTCTAGCTGGGGAGAACGGACATTCTATAAAATATAACAATACTGGCCGGCATATGTGGGTGTGACTAGTACATGCCAGAGGAGTTGAGGGGTGGAAGATGACTCTGTGAGTCAGAATACTCACGTAAGTTTTCCCAGAAGAGGTAAAAATGAGGTTGGTTGCTTCTGTTAAACAAGGAGGCCATTTGATTGAGGTAGCTCTAATGCCATGGGGAGTGACCTATTTAAGCCAAAATCTAAGCCTGTAGATGCTTCAAATTTACAAAATTGAAACCTAAGGACAACAAATCACCAGCCACCAACTCAGCTTTCATCTGAAGCCAATTAAATATTTCCATTCTTTGCTTCCTTCTTTTCAGTTTAAAACTGTCTCCTTGAACTCCTCTTAGTGTAGCATTCCTCACCACTTTTGGTTTGGCACTGACCTGTTTGAATTGATTTTTGCTCAAAGAAACTGTTAGCATTTTAATATGCCTCAGTTTATCTTTTAAACTTTCTCAGCTTATTAGATCTTATCAATAATTATATGTGTTCAGCTCTAAAGATTTTGGATTCCCCTAACTTACTGCTTGGCTTCCCTGGTGGCTCAGATAGTAAAGAATCTGCCTGCCATTCAGGAGACCTGGGTTTGATCCCTGGGTTGGGAAGTTCCCCTGAAGGAGGCCATAGCAACCCACTCCAGTATTCTTGCCTGGAGAATCCCTATGGACGGAGGAGCCTCGTGAGCTACAGTCCGTGGGGTCACAAAGAGTCAGACACGACTGAGAGACTAAGCACACACACACAATTTAGTATTAATACAGAGTTGAGACTTGATTGTGGGTGTTTAGCAGGTGTTCTGGGATTTCCCTGGTGGCTGAGATGTAAAGAATCTGCCTGCAATGCGGGAGACTCAGGTTTGACCCTTGTGTCGGGAGGATCTCCTGGAGAGGGGAATGGCAACCCACTCTAGTATTCTTGCCTGGGAAAATTCCATGGACAGAGGAGCCTGGTGGGCTACAGTCCATGGGGTCACAAAGAGTTGGATGACTGAGTGACTAACAATTTCAACTTATAGCATGTGTTCTCTAGCGTGTACCATTCCACAATCCCCATGCTGTTGTGCAAAGGTAGCAGAAGCCTTCTATTTGAGAGAATCCCACTTCTGCTTCTCATCTATGAGTGTGTTCAACAGCAGATCAAACTCTCCCCACTGGTCTTCTGAATGTTGTGTGTTAGAGGGCCTGGTTTCAGTTACCTTGTTCCTCTTCTGTTTCTTGGCAAAATAGCTAAAATTGCTCATTAAATGTGAGTTTGGTGGGTTTATCCACTTAAGATGATCTTTTTCCTAAGAGTATTAAAGTGAGATGGGATATTTGTCGATAGTACATGAAAACAGCAGCAGCTGGCATTTACAGTGGGGTTTTCTGTTGTTCAATTAGATTATTTTGGTATTCTGTGTTATGAATTGTTAACTTGAAGATTGGTACATAAATAATGCCATTAAACATTATAAGATAAATAAATTTAGAAACAGCTGCATCGGAGATTAAATACACTTCTCAAAACTCATGCTATTTTCTTTCTACCTAGATATTTCTGTATTCAAATGGTATTTCTCATTTTAGCACAAATAAGGGCCTATAAACATGACAGAGATGAATGTACTCTAAACAAGAAATATGAAAGACATTAAGGGCTTGAATTATAGAGTGTGAGCCTCAATCTACCACTGATTCTTTAAGGTGGTGATTTTTTTGACCTTTTTTCTTTTCTTCTTATTTTAATACGATGAGTGCTTTTTCAAGGAAAATTTGTTTTTGGAATTCAATTATTATTTAAGAAAAAAAAAAGATAAAAGCATAGTGGCTCTGATTGAAGCCAGGAGTCGGGGCTCAGAGCTCTGCTCACTTAGTGCCTGCTTCTTTTGGCCCTAGGGAATCCTCAGGACACCATGGAGCATGGTTTGAAAAACACTGCTTTTAAGGAAAAACAAGCTAAATACTTTGTAAAAGTAAGCCTTTAAAGAAAGTTCTTACTGTCTGGTAATTGAATGGATTGTGAAAGTTACTTGATCCTTGTTACCCATCCTTACTGCCTTTAGAAATGAGTGCTGTGCTATGATTTATTGAAGAAAAAAATAAAAAAGCACTAAAAAAAACAAAAAGCAAAAAACCTCTGGAAGTTACACACACACACACACACCACACACACACACACACACACACACACACACACCAGATGAGAGATGAGGATAATCAGATAAACATACACACATGCTCACCTGTGTGTGCACACACATACAACTCACAGTTTGTTTCATGTGACTGGATAATTGCCTTTTCTCAACCCACGCATCTCCAATAGCCATCTTGTTCTGAATCTAATATAAATAGTTGACCTGAGCACCTTTTCATGTGTTTGTTAGCCATCTGTATGTCTTCTTTGGAGAAATGTCTATTTAGTTCTTTGGCCCATTTTTTGATTGGGTCGTTTATTTTTCTGGAATTGAGCTGCAGGAGTTGCTTGTATATTTTTGAGATTAGTTGTTTGTCAGTTGCTTCATTTGCTATTATTTTCTCCCATTCTGAAATGCAAATCAAAACCACAATGAGGTACCATTTCACACCAGTCAGAATGGCTGCGATCCAAAAGTCTACAAGCAATGAATGCTGGAGAGGGTGTGGAGAAAAGGGAACCCTAATACACTGTTGGTGGGAATGCAAACTAGTTTAGCCACGATGGAGAACAGTGTGGAGATTCCTTAAAAAACTGGAAATAGAACTGCTTTATGATCCAGCAATCCCACTGCTGGGCATACACACTGAGGAAACCAGAATTGAAAGAGACACGTGTACCCCAATGTTCATCACAGCACTGTTTATAATAGTCAGGACATGGAAGCAACCTAGATGTCCATCAGCAGATGAATGGATAAGAAAGCTTTGGTACATACACACAATGGAGTATTACTCAGCCATTAAAAAGAATACATTTGAATCAGTTCTAATGAGGTGGATGAAACTGGAGCCTATTATACAGAGTGAAGTAAGCCAGAAAGAAAAACACCAATACAGTATACTAACGCATATATATGGAATTTAGAAAGATGACAACGATAACCCTGTGTACGAGGCAGCAAAAGAGACACAGATGTATAGAACAGTCTTTTGGACTCTGTGGGAGAGGGAGAGGGTGGGATGATTTGGGAGAATGGCATTGAAACATGTATAATATCATGTATGAAACGAGTTGCCAGTCCAGGTTCAATGCAGGATACAGGATGCTTGGGGCTGGTGCACTGGGATTACCCAGAGGGATGGTATGGGGAGGGAGGTGGGAGGGGGGTTCAGGATGGGGAACACATGTACACCCGTGGCAGATTCATGTTGATGTATGGCAAAACCAATACAATATTGTAAAGTAATTAACCTCCAATTAAAATAAATTTATATTAAAATAAATAAATAGTTGACCTGGACAGGAAATTTTGAGGTTAGCGTACTAAAAATCATTAAATGAAGAATTATTTTTAGTAATGTTATTGGAAATGATTTATTCATTGATAAAGCTGTATTGAATATTGAACACTTCATTGCGGGGCACTGAGGTATGGCAGTGAACAAGTGTCCCTGCCCTCATACAGCTCACAGCTAATTGGAGGTGAGGATGAGAAAATCAAGTGTGATAAATGCTGTGTTGCTGGGTTTGGATAGAACATGATGTGCTATAGGAAGTGGAAACATATTAAAGGACTTCAAGCCAGAAAAGTTACCCTTTGTATTTTTTCAGGTGAGATCCCTTTGGTTAAGTACCATGTTGACCCTTGGGGAAGCTGTTTGGGTGATAAAGTCATTCTCTGAGAGTAGAAGGGCCAAAGATTATAGAATACAGTGTAGTTTGTCTTTCCATAACATTCCCAATCACCTCTATCCTTTATGAAATCTGTCTTTCTTCATCTTATTTTTATGACCCTTTTAACCTTATCATGAGGCTAGTGTAATTCAAAAGAACAATGTTTAATGTTCAGTATCTATACAGATACACAGATATATCTTCATTCTTTCAGTAAAGACCCTGGTATGATGCCTAGCACATAACAGGTACTCAATAAATGTTTATTGGCATCAAAGGAGTAAATGCTGAAGGAAGAGATGCCAGCTCCATTCTCTTTTTTTGGTAATCATCACTCAGTTCCCCCCGGCCTCACCACCCTCATCCCATATTCTTTAGGTTTAGATAATTTTAATGTTTCTTAAACCTGCAAAGGTCTAATCATTCTATACTGCTGGTGTAATTACTAAAACGGTACATTTGAAATCATTTAGATTCACACACTTTTCCATTTTACTTTCCATTCTATACCTTCTCTGCCCAGCCCTGGAATCAATCCTTTCTTGAAGAGCCCTGGTTCTTTATTGTAACAAATCATATTAGAACCTAGTATTCAAGTTCTAGATATACTCTTTGCTACTAGGGTGTCTTTGCTTTTAGGTGCGTGAAAGGTTATTCCTTGGTTCTCCTATGTGTATTTGTATCTCCTCTTTTCCATAGTGAGCACCCTGGCTCCCAGCTAACACCATTTCTCCTTTGCTCAGTTCTACAATGTATGTAAAATAGTTTCAGAACTGCTCCCCTCATTGTTTGCATTTCTCCTCCACCTCCCTCAGCTATTGTTGTTGTTCAGCCTCTCAGTCCTGTCCAACTCTTTGTGACCCATGGACTGCAGCACTGCCAGTCTTCTCTGTCCTTCACCATCTCCCAGAGCTTGCTCAAACTTACGTCCATTGAGTTGATGATGCCATTCAACTGTCTCATCCTCTGTAGTCCCCTTCTCCACCTTTTTTCAATCTTTCCCAGCATCAGGGTCTTTTCTAATGAGTCGGCTGTTTGCATCAGGTGGCCAAAGAATTGGAGCTTCAGCATCAGTCCTTCCAATGAATATTCAGGGTTGATTTCCTTTAGGATTGACTGATTTGATCTCCTTGCAGTCCAAGGGACTCTCAAGAGTCTTATTGAACACCACAGTTCATAAGCATCAATTCTTCGGCACTCAGCTTTCTTCATAGTCCAACTCTCACATCCATACATGACTACTGGAAAAACCATAGCTTTGACTAGATGGACCTTTGTTGGCAGAGTAGTGTCTGTTTTTTAATATGCTGTCTAGGCTTGTCATAGCTTTTCTTCCAAGGAGCAAGTGTCTTTTAATTTCATGGCTGCAGTCACCATCTGCAGTGATTTTGGAGCCCAAGAAAATAAAGTCTGTCACTATTTCCATTGTTCCCTCATCTATTGCCTATGAAGTGATGGGACCAGAGGCCATGATCTTAGTTTTTTAAATGCCGAGTTTTAAACCAACTTTTTCACTCTCCTCTTTCACCTTCATCAAGAGGCTCTTTAGTTCCTCTTCATATGCAGATGATACTATCTGAGGTTACTGATATTTCTCCTGAAAGTCTTGACTCCAGCTTGTGCTTCATCTAGTCCAGCATGATGTACTCTGCGTATTAGTTAAATAAGCAGGGTGACAATATACAGCCTTGACAGACTCCTTTCCCAATTTTGAACTGGTCTGTTCCATGTCCGGTTCTAACTGTTGCTTCTTTACCTGCATACAGGTTTCTCAGGAGGCAGGTAAGGTGATCTGGTATTCCCATCTCTAAGAATTTTCCATGGTTTTTTGTTGTGATTCACACAATCAAGGGCTTTAGCATAGTCAATGAAGCAGAAGTAGATGTTTTTCTGGAATTCGCTTGCTTTTTCTGTGATCTAATGAATGTTGGTGATTTGATCTCTGGTTCCTCTACTTTTTCTAAATCCAGCTTGAACATGTAATTAAATATGATATTCAAAAATTAATGGGATTAAAAGATGGTGGGAGAAAACTTTTGGAGGGGTGTGCTATGTTTATGATATATATATTGTGGTGATGGTTTCATGAGTGTATCAGATCAGATCAGATCAGATCAGTTGCTCAGTCGTGTCCGACCCTTTGTGACCCCATGAATTGCAGCACGCCAGGCCTCCCTGTCCATCACCAACTCCCGGAGTTCATTCAGACTCACGTCCAT
Organism: Bos indicus x Bos taurus; assembly: GCF_003369695.1. Classification (NCBI taxonomy): domain Eukaryota; kingdom Metazoa; phylum Chordata; class Mammalia; order Artiodactyla; family Bovidae; genus Bos; species Bos indicus x Bos taurus. The sequence continues at coordinate 62,908,830 of NC_040079.1, read as the reverse complement.
TGAGTCAGTGATGCCATCCAGCCATCTCATCCTCTGTCGTCCCCTTCTCCTCTTGCCCCCAATCCCTCCCAGCATCAGAGTCTTTTCCAGTGAGTCAACTCTTCGCATGAGGTGGCCAAAGTACTGGAGTTTCAGCTTTAGCATCATTCCTTCCAAAGAAATCCCAGGGCTGATCTCCTTCAGAATGGACTGGTTGGCTCTCCTTGCAGTCCAAGACACTCTCAAGAGTCTTCTCCAACACCACAGTTCAAAAGCATCAATTCTTCCGCGCTCAGCCTTCTTCACAGTCCAACTCTCACATCCATACATGACCACAGGAAAAACCATAGCCTTGACTAGACAGACCTTTGTTGGCAAAGTAATGTCTCTGCTTTTGAATATGCTATCGAGGTTGGTCATAACTTTCCTTCCAAGGAGTAAGCGTCTTTTAATTTCATGGCTGCAGTCACCATCTGTAGTGATTTTGGAGCCCAGAAAAATAAAGTCTGACACTGTTTCCACTGTTTCCCCATCTATTTCCCATGAAGTGATGGGACTGGATGCCATGATCTTCGTTTTCTGAATGTTGAGCTTTAAGCCAACTTATTCACTCTCCACTTTCACCTTCATCAAGAGGCTTTTTAGTTCCTCTTCACTTTCTGCCATAAGTGTGGTGTCATCTGCATATCTGAGGTTATTGATATTTCTCCCGGCAATCTTGATTCCAGCTTGTGTTTCTTCCAGTCCAGCGTTTCTCATGATATACTCTGCATATAAGTTAAATAAACAGGGTGACAATATACAGCCTTGACGTACTCCTTTTCCTATTTGGAACCAGTCTATTGTTCCATGTCCAGTTCTAACTGTTGCTTCCTGACCTGCATACAGATTTCTCAAGAGGCAGGTCAGGTGGTCTGGTATTCCCATCTCTTTCAGAATTTTCCACAGTTGATTGTGATCCACACAGTCAAAGGCTTTGGCATAGTCAATAAAGCAGAAATAGATGCTTTTCTGGAACTCTCTTGCTTTTTCCATGATCCAGCAGATGTTGGCAATTTGATCTCTGGTTCCTCTGCCTTTTCTAAAGCCAGCGTGAACATCAGGAAGTTCATGGTTCACATATTGCTGAAGCCTGGCTTGGAGAATTTTGAGCATTACTTTACTAGCATATGAGATGAGTGCAATTGTGTGGTAGTTTGAGCATTCTTTGGCATTGCCTCTCTTAGGGATTGGAATGAAAACTGACCTTTTCCAGTCCTGTGGCCACTGCTGAGTTTTCCAAATGTGCTGGCATATTGAGTGCAGCACTTTCACAGCATCATCTTTCAGGATTTGGAATACCTCAACTGGAATTCTGTCACCTCCACTAGCTTTGTTTGTAATGATGCTTCCTAAGGCCCACTTGACTTCACATTCCAGGATGTCTGGCTCTAGGTGAGTGATCACACCATCGTGATTATCTGGGTCATGAAGATCTTTTTTGTACAGTTCTTCTGTGTATTCTTGCCACCTCTTCTTAATATCTTCTGCTTCTGTTAGGTCCATACCATTTCTGTCCTTTATCAAGCCCATCTTTGCATGAAATGTTCCTTTGGTATCTCTGATTTTCTTGAAGAGATCCCTAGTCTTTCCCATTCTGTTGTTTTCCTCTATTTCTTTGCGTCGATTGCTGAAGAAGGCTTTCTTATCTCTTCTTGCTATTCTTTGGAACTCTGCATTCAGATGCTTATATCTTTCCTTTTCTCCTTTCATGAGTGTATACTTGTCTCTAAACTTAACACGTTTTGGATACATTAAATATGTATAGCTTTTGGTATATCAATAATAAGATAAGCTTAATAAGATAACTTAAAAAAAGATGACAGGTGAACTGCCATGGTGGGCAATATAAGGTCAGTTTAAACTGCCCACTTCCAGAATTTTTTTATATCAGAAAAAAAAAAAAACTATCCTGTTTGTGCCACTTAAAAAAGTTAATCGAATTAATGCCCCTTCATCCACTGTAATTGATGCCTGTTTAATTTTCCATCTTGCTTAGACTTTTCTGACTTGCATAGCTATATGTATATAAATGTGTGGTCAAAACCAAGAATATTGAGATTGTTTTGCCTGTATTTCACATCTTTTCTTAGAAACTCTTACTGAATCAAAATAAAGTTTAATGTTTCTTTTCATTTTTCTTTTTTACTTATAGAATGTTTCTCTACCTCTGTGTTTTACTCAGAATAGCAGAGGCAGTTCTCTCTTCCCGCCGTGTTTGCATTCCTGGAAAATCTTTAATTCTGCAAAATCTTGTGCTAAACGTAATAGAACTTCTAGGGAAAATAGGGTTGGGAACAGATGGTTTGAAACCAGTGGAATTTTGTAAACAGAACTGGCACCAAGAAATGACAATTGCAATAAAAATAACAGCATGATTAAATCTCAACTAGCATTTATACCCAGCATCACCATCAGTCCTTGGCCTTACACCCTGAATTTCCTCCTTTGAGTTTTTGGTCCTTAAAGTTACTCACTTTTAACAGAGACCATTTTCATCAAAGTTAAAAGTCTGGTCTTTCAACTGGTGTTGACTTATCAGTTTTATTTTAAACACAGGGGGAAATACTTTTCATTTCTTCATCTGCTACTCTCAGCTTCCTTGGATAGTTTACTATAGTGGAGAATCTTGAAGGCAGGAAATGAGACTTTCCTGCATGTGAACTAATTTACATTAAAGAAATACCTGTTGTTGCAGAAGAGGCTAATGTTAATTTGCTTTAGTATATAAACATAATATATACACATTATAGAGAATTTTAATAATATGGGAAAGAATAAAGAAGAAAGTAAAAATCCCTTGACTGCCAGTAAATACTACTGTCATTATCTGTGTGCCTGCTGTTCATCTGACCTCTTTTCGTGATGATGTGTGTATATAATATTTCACATAAATGAGTTCATGTTATACTTAGTGTCTTCCCACTTTCTCTTAGGACAATGTCAAACACTATAGCTATACAATGTCCTCTTCAGTGATTGCAAGTGATTTTACTATATGCATGTCGAAGTTCATTTCTTTATTTTTTGTGGATGTTTAGGCTGTTTTCAGTTTTTCACTATTATAAAGAGTGGTGTACTGAAAATTCTAGATATCATTGTACCCAGGAAGTGGTGTCTCTGCATCAGAGGTATGTGTTTGCATAACACCTTGGTCCTTATTGCAATGTTGCTTTCAAGAAAGATTGTACCTATTTATGCTCCCAGGAGAGCATGGGAAATTCTGTGTTCCTGCACAGGATGGTTTTGGTTTTCTGAATCTTTGCCAGTCTGATAGGTTAAAGAGGCGATATTTTGTTTTTATTTGTATTGGCTTTATTATTAATGTGATTGAACATTTTTTATACCTCGGTATAACATCCATATTTTATTTTGCTTTCACTCAAGTGCCTTTCATGTATTTCACGTTACTCACTTTTCTCTCAGAACATTTGCCTTTTTAAAAAATAAGAATTGTGTGATTTTAGAGATATTACACCTTTGGGATTAATATATATTGCAATTTTTAATATCATGCTGATTATTTTATAATCTTATTTATGAGATGTTTTGATTTTTATGAAGTGAAATCCATCAATCTTTTTTATGTTTCCTGGATTTGTAAAATGTTTAAAAATGCCTATTTCTACTCCTAAAAGACTGTCTGCCTTTATTTTCTTTTATTGCATTTGTGTTTATTTCTTATATTTAATCTTTGAATTATCTGGAATTTATCTTTTTATGATGAGTAAAATGAATATCCGCCTTTTTTTTCTCCCTCCAAACCCTGATTATTTAACATCATTGGTTAATTTAAGCTCCTCTCTATCAGTGTGAAAGTCTTTATCATATACCCAATTTCTTTGTGTCTTTGTATTTATTTCTGGGTTTACTATTACGTTAGTTATTTCTGTAAAATAAATTACCTCCAAACTCAGTGGCTTTAAACGTTTATTCTCTTTCATAGTTTCCACAGGTGAGAAATTTGGGAGCAGCTCAGCTCCACAATTCCAGCTCATGATTTCTTTTAAGGTTGAGGTTAAGATTTCAACTGGAACCACTGTCATATGAGGGCTTAACTGAGGCAGGAGGGTCTGCCTTACAGGTGGCTCACTCCCATGTCTGGCCAGAGGGTGCTGGCTCTTGCAGGGAGGGGGCCTCAGTTGTTCTCTGATTGAACTTTTGCTAGGTCTGGCTGTCCTCTGGACCTGGTGCCTGCTTGCCTAGAGGTAGTCATCAAGCAGAGAGAGGCAAGAGAAAGCTACCTTTTTTTTGACTAGCTTCAGAAGTCACACAACATCAGTTCAACCACATTCTCTTTGCTAGAAGCAAGTCTCTTTCTAAGACCAACCCACTCTTAAAAAGATGGGAATTGGATTACTCATTTTGAAGGGAGACCTGACAAGGAATTTGCAGGAATATATCTAGACCCCCATAGGTCCCTTGACAGTTCCATTTATGTATTTGGCTTGTCGTTTAGTTGCTAAGTTGTGTCTGACTCTTGCAACCCCGTGGACTGTAGTCCGCCAGGCTTCTCAGACCATGGGCTTTCCCAGGCAAAAATACTGGAGTGGGTTGCCATTTCCTTCTCCAGGGCAGGGATCAAATCCATGCCTCCCTCTTGGCAGGCAGATTCTTTACCACTGAGCCACCTGGGAAGTCTTGTATTTGACTAACTACTTCTCTAATATCACAGTAATTCATTTAAAGAGTCTTATATTGAACTGATGGAATGTTCCGTAATACTCTGCTAAGCTATATTTGACAGCCATCAACTCTTACTGGTCAAGTATTTGGAAACAGATCCACAAAATAATAATTATAATAATGGAGGGCTTTTTAAATTGCTTTATTTCTCCACCTTCTGATAATTCTTTGGAATTATGTAGTAGGGGTCATTATAGTTCATTGCAGATCCGTGCTTACCTTATTAAATCATTTTTTTCCACACCCTTCCATATTTCTATGAGTAATTTTAAATACAGATACATTGTAACTTTAGGCCATTGCGTGTTAATGAAATTTCACAGATATCTGAAACAGAATCTTCTAATATACCAGCAAGGAAGCAGAATCAAAAGAAGGCATTTCTGTACGGGGAGCAATCTAAATAAGCATCTCAGCTCCATATGCTGTAATGTTCACCAGGGGCTCGTCACGATCCCTGGACTTTCGAGTCCATAGAGTGCTGTGCTCCATCTGCCTCAATCCCCAGGCTGTACAGGAGGAGCGTCTTTGTACTCTGACCTCTAGGCTGCCTTTAAAAAAAAAAAACAAAACATGTTGCCAGCTTGGCCTTTGTTGCCATTTCAACAAGTGTGTGTGCCTGAGGGTGCACTTATACTTAAAAGCTTAAAAGACCACAGCCACTTGCTCTCAAGACCTTGGTTACTGTTGCTCTCCATTTATATTGCGTGAATCTTCTTATCCGGCTGCATCTTTATCTGGTTCTGAGCTGGCACTGCCACTGTGTTAGCTCCCCGTGGACATGCAGCTGCTGTGGACTGGCTGTGGCAGCCTTCCAAAAATTGCCACCATAGTTTGGACAGGCTTTATTTTTGACAGACTAATCAGAGCCTTAATGTGCTTCCCCTGCTGTGGGAGCCTGTGTTTCTAATTTATATTTCTGATTCTCTGAAGAGTAGAATAAGTCCCTGGGCTGGCTGGCTGTTTGCTGGTTACCTTGTATTTCCTGGTCTCACATTTTTTTGTGACCTTCTCTTCCCATCTTTGGGGTCTGGTGGGCTTGGCTACCTTAAGAAACTTGCCTACATCCTCTTTCCAATTCTGATCAAAGGAAAAGTCATTTAAAAAAATGGAGTATAGTTGCTTTACAATGTTGTGTTATTCTCTGCTGTACAATGAAGTGAATCAGTTATATGTATACGTATATACCTTCCCTCTTGGGCCTGCCTCCCACCCCCAGCCTCCATCCCACCCATCTAGGTCATCGCAGAGCACCGAGCTGAGCTCCCTGCACTATACAGCAGGTTCCCACTAGTTACCTAGTTTGCACATGGTAGTGTATTAGAGAAGGAAATGGTAACCCTCTCCAATATTCCTGCCTGGAGAATCCCATGGACAGAGGAGCCTGGTGGGCTACAGTCCATGGGGTTGCAAAGAGTTGGACACAACATCTCTTGATGTGAATTTGAGTTAGAAGGAAATGGCAACCCACTCCAGTATTCTTGCCTGGAGAATCCCATGGACAGAGGAGCCTGGTGGGCTACAGTCCATGGGGTTGCAAAGAGTTGGACACAACAGCAACTAAACAACAGCAACAACAAAGTGTATACATATCAATCCCAGTCTCCCAATCTGTCCCACTGCCTCCCTCCCCAAAAGCCATGTTTTTGCTCCTTATCTCTTGATGTGAATTTGAGTTAGAAGGAAATGGCAACCCATTCCAGTATTCTTGCCTGGAGAATCCCATGGACGGAGGAGCCTGGTAGGCCACAGTCCACGGGGTCCCAAAGAATTGGACACGACTGAACGACTTCACTTTCACTTTCTAGTTAAAGAAAGCAACGTATTTGAGGCATGGTGGGGAGATGGGGTCAGAATAGGATTTTCATGAGACCCTAATAGCATATTTGTTTTAAAAAATCGCCTTTTCTGTCCAACCCATTGGAGACTCTTGTACCATATAAAAACAGGGCAGAAACAGAGGTATTGTGAAAAGTAACTAGCATAAATGAGTATGACGTAGTAGTAGACAGTAGGACAGCTGTGCTCTAGGAAATATGTGTCACATGGTGTTTCTGGGGCCATTTCCCCATCACCCATATTATTGCCTGACACTTACTTTCTAATATTCTTGTTTATCTTGTGTCCTTCTTCTTATACATTCTCAGTGTCATTATTTTTTCCTTATTTCCCTTTCTCACTTTTATTTCTTAGTTTTAATTTTTGAAGGGTTTTGAGATTTTGCTTTTGAGAGGCATGCTTTTTCCTTTTACAGGCTTGCTTAACTTTTTAAAAGCCAATTGCATTCACAGCTTAAATGCTAAATAATGTGGTATTTTCTTTTTAGCTGTTCAGCAAGTATTCTGATGCAGGAAATAAGTTCTTTAGCTAATTCAAAATATTATTGCTTTAGGAATAAATAGGCTTATGGTGAAATAGTCCAAAGTCCTCTAATTACTTTGTTTGGGTTGTGGATAAGTACCTGGTCTGTTTCATTTACACATATATTTAAGTTGCCACATTGTTACCTTAACATCCACATTGCCTTTAGCTTCTTCTTAATGACAGCAGTTATGCTTTTCTATTAAATTGGAAAAAAAATATATAGAGTGCAGTGTTGAAATCTCAGTTTTGTGGTTATTACAGTTTAAATCTTACCTAGCTTCTCCTTCCTAATGGTTATCACTTAATAGGATTTTTCTCATTCCATAAAGAACTATTTGCTGTCCTGTTAATTTTTATGGTAAACTGTTTTTTGCAGAATTTATGGCATCTTAATAACTGAAATTTGTGATTGGGCCTGAGTTGTAAATGCAGTCAAATGGTGTCTATGTGGAGTTAAAGGATAAGGATAATCCGTAGGATTAGGGTGGCCTGAGCCAGCTCTTAGAGAGGGCAACTGTTGTGACTTTGTTTTATGTGGTTTCCAAAAATATTGAAGTGATGAAGATTTTCCTATTGCTAAGAAACAAAGCAAAACAAAATAAAAAATAAGTATTAAACCCAGTCTTATCCCTCACTGCTCTTAATATATCTCTTGTTCCCTGGTTTGGCCAGCATTCACACTATCTCAGTAGGCCCATATGTACCTTTACTCTCATAATCACATTTTCCTGTTGCCTGAGACATTTACTAAGTGTAATTTATACTTCTTTTATTTTTCAACATTTCAATGAAAAATTTTAAGCATACGGAAAAGTTTTGAGAATTTTATAGTGAACATTCCTAAACCTGCCACCTACATTCTAATTTGTTTTTTTTTCTTTAAAGCTTCTTTCATGACTTTTTTTCTTCCAATTCCATCTCTTATCTTTCTTTTCTTTTTTTCCAGTATCTAATATATAATTTATTCCTGTGGTCCAATTTTGTTGCTAAGTCATATATTTTTTATATTCTGCTTAAAAATAATCCTCAAGACACCTAATGCATTGCTGGTATTGGCAGTCATAATTCTTATTAATTGGCTGGTGTTAGGAACTATGATCATCCTTAACCCATCAAATCTTAGAAAAAGATCAGGTTCAAAGCAGAAGAAAACTATCATTCTGGATATTAGGTGTCCCATTATTTAGAAGATAGGCTTTATTGGTTTAATTATAAGTAATGGACATTCTTAAGTTTCTTGCCCTTTTTAAATTTGTCATTGTTAGTCCTCTTCTTTGGACATGGCTAATGCTTTTATCTGAAGAAATACCTTTAATTTGATTATCTCACCATTGTTCTCTAATACATTGCGCACATAATATGCTAGTTTTTATGGGTGTTTTCTTTCTTCGTGCAAATGCTTACTAAAACACACACACACACACACACACACAATATGAACATTTTGAATATCTGAAACACCCTACAAGGTTTCTTATTTGAAAAACTTGTGGCTTGGAAAGATGAAGTAATTTGCCCAAATTCACATGATTGGATTATGATTTGACCTGAGATCTGTTTCCCAGGTTGCGCTAGTAGTAAAGAACCTGCCTGCAAATGCAGGAGACATGAGAGACTCAGGTTAAATCCCTGGGTCAGGAAGATCCCCTCTAGTAGGAAATGGCAACTCACTCCAGTAGTCTTGCCTGGAAATCCTATGGACAGAGGAACCTGGTGGCCTACTATCCATGGGGTCGCAAATAGTTGGACATGACTGAGTGACTGAGCACGGTTGGATTCACTCACCTTCCTACTGAGTTTCCCTGTTTGGTGACGCTGTCTCTGCAGAGCACTGCCAGCCTCAGCTCCAACAAAGGCAGAAGGAGAGGTGGGGGTAAATGCATGAGGTTTGCAAGTGGAAGGAGTCCTTCTCCAAACTCAGGAAGCTTATAGGAAATTGCATTTCTTATTGATTTCTGATGGTGTTCTCTCTCTACATCAGTGTAGTACAACATGCCCTTGGAGTTCATTTGCATTTTAATATTTCTGACTTAAAATTTCACCTCTCTTAGCGTCCAGGTGTTCATCACTCTCCAGTAGACAATTATAATTATCTCTGTCAGAGAAGTGGTTTTAGGTCAAAATAGAGGACCTTTATCTTTATCAGTCTACCAGTGTGGACTTTTAAAGTTGGGTTTCTTTGCCAGAACATGATTCACTTTATGTCTAACCCCATTATATTTCTCCCTTTTATTACTTTTGACAGTTTTTCATTCTTTATTTTTGGTTGCCATTTCATTCCTTCTGAGAATTTTTGACTTAAACTGTACATATAAGTTACACAGTTCAAAGATAAATAATTTGATGCTGGAGTTCACATTTGTAAAGATTACTAATTATCTTTTTGTTTGATCTTCAAAAGATATCTTTTAGAAAATAAAAAAGCCAGACACACAGAGGGAGAAAATATGTGCCAAACATGTATCTGATAAAAGACTTGTATCTATCTATCTATATATATATAAAACGATATATATACACATGGTCTTCCCTGGTGGCTCAGATGATAAAAAAATCTGCCTGCAATGTGGAAGACCTGGGTTTGATCCCTGGGTTGGGAAGAAGCCCTGGAGGAGGGCATGGCAACCCACTCCAGTATTCTTGCCTGGAGAATCCCCATGGACAGAGGAGCCTGGCAGACTACAGTCCATGGGTTCATAAAGAGTCAGACATGACTGGGCGACTAAGCGCGCGCGCGCGCACGCGCACACACACACACACACACACACACACACACACACATCCTTACAACTCAATAAGAAGACAAACCAATTACAAAATTTGCAGAAAATCTGAGCAGACACTTTAATAAAGGCAAGACTTCCTACTAAGCTCATGAAAAGATGTTTGACATTATCAGTTATTAGGGAAATGCCAGTCAAAACCACAATTAAATACCATACTGCATGCTCATTTGAATGGTCATAATCTAAAGGACTAAGAATGCTCAGTGTTGGCTAGGATCCAGAGAAGCCAAAAACCTTCATATATTGCTAGTGAAAATGTAAAATGATACAATCACTTTAGAAAACAGTTTGGCAGTCCTCAAAATACTAAAAATACACTTTTCATATAACCAAGCAATTCCACTCCTAAGTAACTACTCAAGAGAAATGAAAGCATATATTCACACAAGGACTTGTATGCAGAGACTTACAGCAGCCTTATTCACAATAGCTCAAAACTGGAAACAATCCAAATGTCCCATCAGCTGATGAACAGGTAAATTATGACATACCAATACAATGAAATGTTGTTTAGCAATAAAAAAATGAACTACTTATAAATGCAACAACATGGATGAACCTCAGAAATATTGTGTTAAATAAAACAAGCCAGACCAAAAAAAAAAAAAACCTACTAAAATTTCTTTAAAATGCACATCTCTTAGAGAAGAGAGCAGTATATTCCTGGGACTTGGATGGAAATGGGAACTGGCCTTCAGATAGGCATGGGTGAACTTATGGGGGTGACAGAATACTCCAAAAATGTATTGTGATGATTCCACAACAGCATAAATTTGCTAAAAATCTTTGAAATGTATACACTTACAGTGGGTGAATTTTATGGTATGTAAATCATATCTCAAGGAAGCTACTAAAAAATATTTCCCTCTAAAATGATTTCCTTTTTTGGGCTAGTGGTTCTCCAATGAGGGTGAATGAGGATTGTGGACAGGGAGGAAGACCAGAGACAGCATATTAGAATCATCTAAGAATTTTTCTTAACACACATGTATTTGTTCTTCCCTATAGTATAATACTAGAGATCACAGAATATCACCATGTATTATGAGGGGCGGGTAAAGAATCCTCCTGCAGTGTAAGAGATACAGGAAACTCGGGTTCGATCCCTGAGTTGGGAGGACCCCCTGGAGAAGGAAATGAATACCCACTCCAGTATTCTAACCTGAAAAAAATCCCATGCACAGAGGAGCTTGGCAGACTATAGTTCATACAGTCACAAAGAGTTGGACACAACTGAGTGACTAAGCACACATATATAATTTGCAGTGCTCCTCTAGATAATTCTGATATACGTGATCCACACATCTACCCTTGAGAATCTCCTCTTAATCAGGTTGAGTCCCAGGAGTCTATGTTTTCCATAAGCAAGACAGGTGACTTTTGTGATCATTTAAGTTTAAGAAACTCTGCCCATGTTGTACAATGCTAAGAACTTTCAGCATTGTGGCAGAGCACAGTGGAATAAATGTTACTCTGGGAAAATCTATTTTCTGACCCTTTTAAAATCACATCTACCCAGATACTGGGAGCAGCCAATACCTAGCAATTTTAATGAATTAAACCAGTAATTAAGACTCCAAATTACTCCACTTTTGGTAGGGATTCTGGTTCATTGAAAGGAATCTGTCTGAACTCAATACCAAAAAGGCCAACCTTTTTGTTACGATTATAACTTATTAATATTCATGAAATGTGTTAGCTGTGAGATGTGTGCTTGCATGCTCACTTATGTCCAACACTTTGTGACTCCAGGCTCCTCTCTTCAGGGGATTTTCCAGGCAGGAACACTGGAGTAGGTTGCCATTTCCTAGCTATGAGATAATCTGCTATATTTGTGCCTAGTTGTGGTCTCTTGGGTTGAAAACTCTTGGGTCTCTACTTTCCCTTTTAAAAAGTAATGTCTTTTCCTGTGAAGCATTTTGTCATTCCTGAGTTGATAGAAGTCTCCCATTCTTGGAAGAATGCAGGAAACAGAAAACAGAGCATTTGCAGTCACCTTCAATGGCTTTATTTTCCTGATTGTCAAGTTTGCCAAAAAATTAGATTGCTAGAGATGATGGCTAAATGTTCCTATTGTTTTTAGAAAAACACAGTTTTGTAGGAGAGAAAACATGGGAACTTAAAAAAAAAATAAAGTGCTGTTGCCATCCATCGAGGGGTCACTGCCAGTTCTATGCATGTCAACAAGGTTCCTGTCCAGTAAACTGCCTGAAATCCCTATCATTGTTCAGCATTGTGGAGAAAACCTTAAGCATTAATTATCTATTTTTATAATACATTATTTGTTTATAATCTGAAAGGAGGAAGTTAGCTCCCCAATTTTTTTCTAGATTAGGATCCATTGATTACTTTCCTAGATCTGCTTCTAGTGGAATCAAAATTGTTCTCATTCATCAGTTATTATTTTTTCCCTCATTTAGTTCAGATGCCTCCTGCCTCCTAACATGCATGCTTAGCCTCTGTTTGCAGAGTGAGGTTATTGGTATCAGGAGCTCCTGGAGAGATTCATGGAGGAGGGTAGCCTGATCATGTGTGGTCATCTACTAATTTCTTGTGATCTTGTCGCAGGCCCTTTGGGAAGGAACTGTGACTCTGCGTGCCTTTTTACTCTTGGTATCTTAGTGAGACATAGGGAGGCCTTGCATGCTGCAGTCCATGGGGGTCACAAAGAGTTTGACGTGACTTAGCAACTGAACAACAACAAAATCTTAGCATAGTGAGTAGCACAAAGTAGGCACTTAATAAGAATGAAAATGTAAGCTGCACATACCAGGGATCACACCTTCCTGTTGTGCATTGTATGTGCCCCTTAGCACAGTTACATAGTAGGTGATCAAAAAAATATATAATGACTGAATCAGGAATTTAGTGTCAGATTTGTTTGGATCCCTGCTCTTGTATTTTCTGACATTTGTAGTTTGATATACAGTTTGAATTTACAAATAAATTTTGATTTTGTTATCCAAATGTGTGGGCTGATTTCTATGATTGAAAGGTTACATTTTGTATAAGATACTGCTTTGTCATTTATTGTTTTTCTCTTACCTCCAAACCTGCCACACAGTTTTAAAAGAGTTTTTATAATTAGGATGACTTGAGATATATTTATTCATTTGGTTGCTATGGGTGAGTGATTAGTGACTTTGTATAAGATGAAATGTATGGGAATTTAAGAATGATTTTGGATGAATTCATGCATGATCAAACCATAACACGTTGTGAGAAGAAAGGTATTTAGAGTGAAGGTCATTAGGCAGTTGAGGTCAGTAATGCCAAAAAAAATTTTACTTGCAGGTAGTATATGGTATATAGAGTGGCAAATATGATTTCAACGGGATCTGAAAGCTTATTTAAAAATATTCTGTTTAGGTACTTCAGCAGCGAATCAGGTATGCCTACTATTTAAGCAGTAATTTTCTCAGGAGCAATGTTTTGAACCTAAATGACTTGCATGGTTACTGGAAGAATGAGGTTACTGATAAAAATTATTCCTTTTTTGCTTGGGATATCACATTATTATTGTTTTAAAGGAAATTTTCTCAGAGAAAGCAGATGCTCAGTGCTTATTAGTATGGTAGTTTTAAATATTTAAGATGTGAACAAAAGACCAGATCATCCCAATGATTCTTTATAGGAAAGGAAATGCATTAACTTTACCAAAATGTGAATGCCATAGCACTTTAAACATTTTATTTAATATAACTTGACATAGAAGTGTAATGCTCATTTCTTCCTTTGTGTATAGCTTTAGTATTTTAATGATAGAAGTCCCAAAGAGGGTTTTATTATTATGAATTAAAGGTGTCATTCACAATTCAGGTAGGACAAGACTGTACTGAGACTTTTGGTTTGAGCCTCTGAAAATAATGGCCCCTAATCTGCAAGAGAGCTTTTTTTTCCCCTGTGCTTGGGCAGAGTCTGCATACCCTCAATAGATACACCTCCCACATAATTTTCATGGCAAATAGAAGGGGAAAAAATGGAAGCAGTGACATTTTGTTTTCTTAGGCTCCAAAATCATTGCAGATGGTGACTACAGCCATGGAATTAAAAGATAATTGCTACTTGGAAGGAAAGCTATGGCAAACTTAAACAACTATTAAAAAGCAAAGACATCTCTTTACCGACAAAAATCCAAATAGTCAAAGCTGTGGTTTTTCCAGATGTCATGTACAGTTCTGAGAGTTGGCCCATAAGGAAAGCTGAATGCCGAAGAATGGATGCTTTTGAAAAGTGCTGGAGAAGACTTTTGAGAGTCCCTTGGACAGCAAAGAGATCAGTCAATCCTAAAGGAAGTCAACCCTGAATATTCATTGGAAGGACTGATGCTAAAGCTGAAGCTCCAATACTTTGGCCACCTGTTGTGAAGGGTCGACTCATTGGAAAAGACCCTGATGCTGGGAAAGATTGAAGGCAGGAAGAGAAGCGGGCAGCAGAGGATGACATGGTTGGATGGCATCACTAATTCAATGGAATGAGTTTGAGCAAACTCCAGGAGATGGTGAAGGACAGTGAAACCTGGCATGATGTAGTCCATGGGGTCACAGAGTCAGACGTGACTTAGTGGCTTATCAGCAAGAACAGCAACAGTAGAAAAATATTCGTCCTGAGTTGTGCCGGAGATGGTAGCAGTGCTTGGGTCAGCAGTGGAATTGTGAGCCTGAGAAGGGAAAGGGCAGTGGCTTTAGGGCCTTACTTGTATTTAATATGTCCCTTCACATAATCTGCACTAGTTCCAACTTTATCTCTGCTTCCCTTTTGTAACTAGTTGTATAATAAAAGTCTTTTTTCCTTTCAACATTAAAAAAAAACAATTCTCAAGCCTAAAAGGCAACATAATTTCTCTTCTTGGTCAATAATAACCTAAGTGCCTTTCTTTATTTTAGTATCTTCTCAAAGACTTGGAGAAACAATAAAAAAATACATAGGAATATAGAATGACAGCCCTGGAAAGAATGTTAGAAATTGAATCTGACCCCTTACTATTTTTTTTGGCTGCTCTGGATCTTAGTCGCCATATGTGGGATTTTAGTTGCGGCATGTGGGATCTACTTTTCAGATCACGGAACAGTGTGAAGTATTGTTTTCATGAGAGTTTTTAAATGATTTTATATTGTATATCTATCTGTCTTTATATCCCGTGCACTTAGCATTGGTGTTTAGCAGGCAATAAATAAATGTTTACTGAATTAAACATTAGCATATTAAAGTTTGTATATATACGAAACTGAATTTCTTATAGTTTCTTAAATAACTTACGTTTTATTTTGCTCTGAGGTCTTCATGCACACTGCTGCTTTTGCCCAAAGTGCCCAGGTCTTACCTCGAATGCCTTTTCCTTTTGGACACATTTCTTTTCTTTTTTATTTATTTATTTAAATTTTATTTTATTTTTAAACTTTACAAATTGTATTAGTTTTGCCAAATATCAAAATGAATCTGCCACAGGTATACATGTGTTCCCCATCCTGAACCCTCCTCCCTCCTCCCTCCCCATACCATCCCTCTGGGTCATCCCAGTGCACTAGCCCCAAGCATCCAGTATCGTGCATCGAACCTGGACTGGCAACTCGTCTCATACATGATATTATACATGTTTCAATGCCATTCTCCCAAATCTTCCCACCCTCTCCCTCTGCAACAGAGTCCATAAGACTGTTCTATACATCAGTGTCTCTTTTGCTGTCTTGTACACAGGGTTATTGTTAGCATCTTTCTAAATTCCATATATATGCGTTAGTATACTGTATTGGTGTTTTTCTTTCTGGCTTACTTCACTCTGTATAATAGGCTCCAGTTTCATCCACCTCATTAGAACTGATTCAAATGTATTCTTTTTAATGGCTGAGTAATACTCCATTGTGTATATGTACCACTGCTTTCTTATCCATTCATCTGCTGATGGACATCTAGGTTGCTTCCATGTCCTGACTATTATAAACAGTGCTGCGATGAACATTGGGGTACACGTGTCTCTTTCCCTTCTGGTTTCCTCAGTGTGTATGCCCAGCAGTGGGATTGCTGGATCATAAGGCAGTTCTATTTCCAGTTTTTTAAGGGATCTCCACACTGTTCTCCATAGTGGCTGTACTAGTTTGCATTCCCACCAACAGTGTAAGAGGGTTCCCTTTTCTCCACACCCTCTCCAGCATTTATTGCTTGTAGACTTTTGGATCGCAGCCATTCTGACTGGTGTGAAATGGTACCTCATAGTGGTTTTGATTTGCATTTCTCTGATAATGAGTGATGTTGAGCATCTTTTCATGTGTTTGTTAGCCCTCTGTATGTCTTCTTTGGAGAAATGTCTATTTAGTTCTTTGGCCCATTTTTTGATTGGGTCATTAATTTTTCTGGAGTTGAGCTGTAGGAGTTGCTTGTATATTTTTGAGATTAGTTGTTTGTCAGTTGCTTCATTTGCTATTATTTTCTCCCATTCTGAAGGCTGCCTTTTCACCTTGCTAATAGTTTCCTTTGATGTGCAGAAGCTTTTAAGGTTAATTAGGTCCCATTTGTTTATTTTTGCTTTTATTTCCAATATTCTGGGAGGTGGGTCATAGAGGATCCTGCTGTGATGTATGTCAGAGAGTGTTTTGCCTATGTTCTCCTCTAGGGGTTTTATAGTTTCTGGTCTTACGTTGAGATCTTTAATCCATTTTGAGTTTATTTTTGTGTGTGGTGTTAGAAAGTGTTCTAGTTTCATTTTTTTACAAGTGGTTGACCAGATTTCCCAGCACCACTTGTTGAAGAGATTGTCTTTAATCCATTGTATATTCTTGCCTCCTTTGTCAAAGATAAGGTGTCCATATGTACGTGGATTTATCTTTGGGCTTTCTATTTTGTTCCATTGATCTATATTTCTGTCTTTGTGCCAGTACCATACTGTCTTGATGACTGTGGCTTTGTAGTAGAGCCTGAAGTCAGGTAGGTTGGTTCCTCCAGTTCTATTCTTCTTTCTCAAGATAGCTTTGGCTATTCGAGGTTTTTTGTATTTCCATACAAATTGTGAAATTATTTGTTCTAGCTCTGTGAAGAATACCGTTGGTAGCTTGATAGGGATTGCATTGAATCTACAAATTGCTTTGGGTAGTATACTCATTTTCACTATATTGATTCTTCCAATCGATGAACATGGTATATTTCTCCATCTATTAGTGGGGGACACATTTCTTAATCACATTCTAATGGATGCACTTCCTTGCCCCAGGCACATTGGCCCTTTTCAGTGCTATTTTCCCTTGGAAATACTTGTCTAAAGGCAATCTTCCCTGGCACTTTGTAACTCCTTGACAGCAAGGACTGTGTCTGCTTTTCATTTGTGTATCTCTAGCATCCAGCCCATGACCTTGTACTTATTAGAGTTTTGAGGAATTGAATTATGAGCACGTTTTTAGTACTTTGGAATGTAATCCAAGGAAATAATAAAATAGCAGTGCTTGAATAGGTCACAACTACCTCAACACTTTTCTCATCTCTTCTCCTCTCCCCAATCCTTGCCCATCCATTTTCATTTCTGTCTGTTTAACCTCCAAAATGCATATGTGAAGTTTGCCCATTTTGATCCATTTCCATCACCACCACCACCACCGCCACCAATGCTACAATCCATCCTACCATCATCTCTTGCTCTAGCCCACTAGAATAATCTGGTCTTCCTGTATTTATCTAGTCCCAGTCAAGAAATAGAACGGACTGAAATTATAGCCTATCACATAGTATGAATCAGTATTATTTTGAGAAACTGGTAAACAAACTGGTCATTTATCTTCCCCAGCCAGGAGGTTCTTCATCTGTTGGACTGTGTTTAGCTCCATTTTGGTCTTGTAGGGTAGCATCTCTTGATCTCTCACTATTTTGTTTTTCATTGCATAAGACCATTAAAGGACTGCATTAGCCCTAGAAAGTCTGAAAATTAACCAAGTGGTTACAGGGCTAAGTGAGGGTTGATAATTATCTGTATTGAATTCACATGCAGTGTGATATTTTTTCTTGATTTCTCATATATTTCATGGTTATATTAGGATAAATTTGGCTGCCATAACATAGGCCCCATAACATTGGTTTAAACATGATGGAAAGTGATTAATCTCTTAAACAACTTGAACATAAGCAACACAGGGCAGTTACAGTGCTTCCATGGTGCTGGAGACCTAGGATCCTTCTGTTTTATTGCTTTGCCATCTTTAACTTGAAGTGGCTACTCCTGTTCCTACAAACACCATCACAAGTGTCACAACATGGGAACAAAAGGGAGGACGTAATTCTTCTAAGGCACAGTGTTTCTGCTTATATGCTATTCATCAGTCCTAGTCACATGGTCATACTTAGCTTCAAGGGAGGCTGGGCAGCCATGTGTTTCCCCAAAACTTCTATTACTGCAGAAGAGGACAGGTACCAGGGCTTAAGGAGCATCTGCACCATAGTCAGCAACAGAAAAGGATTTACTTTTGGAATGCTTATTTTTTTCTAACATTGCTTTGTGAGGAGAAGTTTTCTATTGAAATTATTAAGCTACTTGACCTGTGGGAAATAATTCACCTGAGTTATTGTATTTGACTTTGGGATTTCAAGTCAGATATATTTCAGTGGTTATAGGGATGAGTATTGGAGAAGGAAATGGCACCCCACTCCAGTACTCTTGCCTGGAAAATCCCATGGACGGAGGAGCCTGGTAGGCTGCAGTCCATGGGGTCGCTAAGAGTCGGACACGACTGAGTGACTTCACTTTTACTTTTTACTTTCATGCATTAGAGAAGGAAATGGCAACCCACTCCAGTATTCTTACCTGGAGAATCCTGGTGACAGAGGAGCTTGGTGGGCTGCTGTCTGTGGGGTCACACAGAATTGAACACGACTGAAGTGACTTAGCAGCAGCAGCAGCGGGGATGAGTATGAAACATATTGAGATGAGGTTGCTTTTTCTTAACTCTTATTTTTCTTTTTTAATAACAACATATATATATATATAGATATTTATTTTTGTCCATTACTTAATCACAGTGGAAAAGCATCTTATATTGATATTTTCCTTGGATGTGAGTCACAATTTTTTTTTTTTTTTACTTTACAATATTGTATTCGTTTTGCCATACATCAACATGAATCTGCCACGTGTGTACATGTGTTCCCCATCCTGAACCCTCCACCTGCCTCACTCCCCATACCATCCCTCTGGGTTTTTCTTGCACTGTTTTTTATGTTTTCTTTTTTTACCTTTCTTGGGGCTAATCTCATATTTGTTTTTATTGTGCTTTTAGGCATGGCGCAGTCCCAAGGCTGGGTGAGAAGGTACTTCAAGGCCTTTTGTAAAGGCTTCTTTGTGGCGGTACCTGTGGCAGTGACTTTCTTGGATCGAGTTGCCTGTGTGGCAAGAGTGGAAGGAGCATCTATGCAGGTAAAACTGATATGACTCCTTTCTTTGAAATACACATTTGGTTGTTTCTCAAGCACTAGAAATGAGATTTCTGTATATTGTCTCCATGCTAGAAACTGAAAGGTTTTTGAAAGGCCTTGAATGAAATTTTAACGTTACTAAATATCTTTATAAGGTCTTCTAATGCAGTCATATTATAAGCAATGGTGAATAAAAATAATTCTCTGATAGTTCTCTATATCTATAGTTTATCACCCCCCGCCCCCTTAGGAATGATAAATTGAGATTCTAAAGAAATTTTACAAAATAATATCACTTTCTGTGGCTGTGGCCTGAGATTTTAAGTTTTTTTTTTTTTTTTCAATTATCCATATATGACTGAGATCACATTTATGAGTTCAGTTGCAGGATGAATTTGTCTCCAATTCAGTTACCTGATTGTTTTACACTCTCACACATGCACTCACACATTTATGCGCACACAGAATTCTGATAGGTGGAAAAGTCTACAGCACTGATTTCAGATATTCTAGTATGTTCTTTAAGCATGTTGCTGATTAAGAAGATTAAATGCCATTTACATTGGAAGAATTTTGGAGTGGAGATTTCCAAAAGTTATACGCAAGTAGTCTCCAGTAACTCAGAGAAAACTTGATTATTCTAATGCTGATGTCTGAAACCTAGCTGTTTCAGTAAGTTTATCAACTAAGAAGAATTTGCATTTTGTAATATAATTTGTTTTCTTCCATTATTTTGTGTATTAAGTTTAAGCATTATACTAAATATTTCTATAAAACAAATAAAATGAATGTATAAACTTCTAAGAGTTTAAAATGATACAGAGAGTAACCAGCTTACTTTCCCCCCCTTTTTTAGTCTTTAAACTAGGTGAGGGCATAGACATCAGCTTTGAAGAGTTAGAATGAAATTGCTTTGTTAAAATTGTAACTATTGTGCTGATAATCAGGTCTCTTCCTGAGTTCAGGTGCTTAGTGAGATCCTGAGTGAGTGCTTTTGGGGTGAAACTAGGGTTCTAAAGCATGGCTGCCTGAATATTTACTTACTGACTTGTGCTTCCATCATTTGAGAATGATGGGGGCCTTGTCTTGGGTTGGGGCTCCCGAGTTAAACCCTGTCTCTCACTTTCACTCTAGAGTGGGTCATCAGCTCCAAGCAAACTGGTCACTTACTTTGAATGCAGAAATATTGTAGTGCATGGGTACAGCAAACAAAGGAGAGGGATTTCTAAGTGTATGGCTTTATTCCTAAATGCAGTTTAATACATTTAACAGGGATGGGTTTTACATTTCCTTCCTCTTTAATTTTAAATTCCTAGTAGCCTCATCTTAGACCCAATTCTTTGGGGAAATTAAACCTTCTTTGTTGAGCTTTTGAATCAGATTCCTCATTTGAGATTAAAACTGCCTTCTCCACAGCCATCCAAATTTGTTTTGGACCCTTTCATCCCTTTGAACCCATCGACAGGTACTATTTTTTTATAACAAATAATCACACAAATAATGACTTTTTTCCAGTTTTGTTAGTGCTGTCTTATTACACAACCCTCACTATCCTGAGATGGAATTTTTCCAGAACACAAAACCTCATAATCTTGGATCTCATGATATTTCAGAGAATCATATGGCAATCATAGTATTGCAATCCTCATGCCTTTAGCCCAGTATATACCATGTTCATGACTTGTGCTCAGAGGGAAAAAAAACACAAGGATCTAGCCATTTTATGAAAACACAAAGCTTATCCCCAGTGAAGAAGACAATGAAGAAAGTCTTGAATATGCCAGATCTTGTCTTTTAAAGCCTTTAGATGACAAGATCTGTCATTTAAATGCCAGATCTGTTGATTAAATAGTAAGTTTATTGCAGATAACATTAGAATTTCTTACAGTATTCCTGGACCACTACCCCAAGAATCAGATTTGTTACCTTGTAGTTTGTTTGGTAGGATTTCCTTAGCTGTTGGTTAGAGAACAGTCTGAATTGACTTTGATCTACAGGGAAATTGACTGGAAGGCTTATGAGTACGTTGGTAGAAGGCAGAAATGTGGCAGTCATCAGGGACAACTGGAACCAGGGACTTGAATGCTGCCAGGATGCTCAGTCTTTTCTGTTTCAACATCTGCTTCTGTCAGCATCTTGGCTTAGTTCTCTCAGACCAGCTTTCGTGTCGACTCAGGGCACATGGCTGCTGGCAGCTCTCATGCCTTTAGATGCCCAATTTCTTTACCGTCTGAGGGAGATTTCTCCTTATGCCATAATTTCACTTTGAAAAATCTTGAAGAAGGACTGTGATTGACTCAGCTTGGACCATATGCCCTGATCCATGCAAATACAGATCAACTTTGACCAGACAGTTAGGGTGCCATGATTGGCCTACCTTTGGACAGGTACACACCCCTAGCCTGTGGCTAGGAGGAATGAGAAAGCAACAACATATATTTGTATCACATTTTTCCTGTGGGCTTTCAAGGTGAGGTAGTGGTGATACTTCCCAGAAGAAGAGGAGGTGTTATTTTTGGAATAAAAGGGTAAAGGATATTCTGGGAAGAAATGAAAAAAAAAATGTATGTTTATTATGGTTTTGTCTATATTATAAGAATTTTAGATTACTTTTGAAGATAATAGATAATTTGTTTACACTTTCATTAGATTTCACTGAATCATACTAAAATTATTTTGGACTAGAAAATGCAGTAATGATATATCATTATTAATTAATTCAGCATATTTGAAGATATCTTTGCTATGCTACAGCTTTGATGAACTGAACATATTTAGGCCATGGGGTTCAGAATTTTTGACAAAAAATTCAAAAAAATTCTTGTCTTCAAATTTCTGTAATGATGCAAGTACTAAATAGTTGGCAGGGTGTGTGGTACTCTCTGGAAATCCCTGAGCTTCCTGCAAGGCACACACCTGCTTTTATTGACTCTGAGGCCTGAAAATTATTCCCGGATTATTGCAGTTGGTTGATTTGTTGTGAACAGAAGGAGTATTCTGGATGTGTGGTGATGTCTTGTTATACCAAGGCTTAAAAGTGTGAAAGGAAGAGAGAGAAAACAATAGGCAAGAAAGAAAAATATGTGGAGAAGAGGAAGGAAAATAACATAGATCAGTTGGGTGACAGGGAAAATTAAACAGCTGAGACACTGAGCAGGAGACGAGAGTGGCACAAAGGATCAGTGATGAACAGTGATGCTCCAGTGAAGGAGCTCATGGCTCCTTTTGTGGAACCTTCCTTGGAATTGTACCCTTGAATGCTGACCCATCTCTGCTGCATATTTGTGTATCACACCATGAGATTGTCACCCAGCCATCCATTCTCAATCTCAGTATTCATTGAAGGAATCTGTGTGCCGTTTTGAGGGAACTCCTATTGGAATAGGTTATCAGTCTTCATTGGAAGGATTGATGCTGACACTGAAGCTCTAACACTTTGGCTACCTGATGTGAAGAGCTGACTCATTAGAAAAGACCCTGATGCTGGCAAAGATTGAAAGCAGGAGAAGGGGCAACAGAGGATGAGAGGTTGGATGGCATCATCGACTCAACTGACATGAATTTGAGCAAACTCCAGGTGACAATGAAGGTCAGGAGAGCCTGGCATGCTGTAGTCCATGGGGTCGCAAAGTGTCAGACCTGACTTAGTGGCTGAACAACAACAACCAGTCTTGAGCGTCATTCATTGCATAGTACCTGAGTGCTCCTGTGTATTCAGGTAGAAAAACCATATGTAGTCATTTCTTTCATTTCAACTATATGAATAATTTTGTGACCCAGGGGGCATTTGCACATTTGCAGGTATGGACAATCATAAAGGCACTGCCAACTATGAGTTGGAATAGGGAATCATTTATCAAATGGCTGATATGTGCAAAACTGCTCTTGAGGTATGGGAGTCAGATACAGATTCTGTATTCAAGGTCGTCTTGCTATAGCAGAGGTTTAAGAATTATTAATCCTAGATTATTGCTATATCTTCAGATGAGATTTGATATAGAAGATATCAAGCTGTCAGATATGTGGCCAGTGCCTAGTACATCCAGAAATGGAAAAAGAAAAAAAAAAGAAAAAAAAAAACTTGTTTGCTTTAGCATACTATTTTAGAGAATGAACTTGGAAATTTTAATTTGAGACAGAATGGTACCAGAAAAATAATACCTTGAGCCCTGTTATAGTTCAACACTATTATTTTTACTGTGGCAACAAACATCCCCCAAATTTTAGTAGTTTATATAACGTTTTTATTTCTTGCTCATTGGTTTGCAGACTGATTATAGTCACTCTGGGCTAAGGGTTTGGATCAGTCTGCTTCCTGTATCTCTCACTGTGGGCCCTCTGCTGAAGGAACAGTGACAGTCTGGGGTGTGTTCTTCTCGTGGGTGATAGTGGGACCCAGAGTGAATGAAGATGCTCAGAACATCTGAGAGCCTCCGTTCAGAAAGTCTACTCTTCTGTCTACATTCCCTTGGTCGAAGCAAGTCACCCAGAAAAACCCAAAGCAATTAGATGGAAGTGTATTCCACCCATAGGGAAGTCATGGCAAGGTGAGGCGGGAAGGATGAATTGTGAATAGGTAGGTATATCTACCACAGCCACTAGGATGCCAAAGATACATGCTAGATTTCAGAGGTAATATAAAAAGTTGTATTAACCTTTGAGTCTACCTAGAATAACCCTAATCTTTGTAGTCCAAGTCTGACAAAATTGTAATAGGTTGAAATTCTAAGTCACTGAATTCTGGAATGGATTGAAATAGCCCAGGGCTAATTGGATCTTTAAAGTGACTTCTTAAAAAGGTCACTCTGCAACTTATATACATGTTACTTAAGAAAATCCAAGAATTGAGAGTTTGAATTTCATTAAAAGTACATATAATGCCAATCTTTTGGAGTTTATTGAATAAATACTGTTATAGCAACCCTGGAAATTTGCTTTGAGTGACAAATTTTGCACTAGAGCTCTTTTTATGTCTTAAAAAAAATTCTGTTGGCTTGAGGTTTAATAGGAGAAACTCATTTTCAGGATTCTCTCTTATAAGAAATAATTCTTTACTTTTAAAATACTACTCAGTAGTTCTTTTTTGAGGTTAGGTTTTCCAGTATTAGTTTACAGTATGACTAGAAGGATAGGGGAGGTCCATCATGAGGAGTCACAGCTAGTTAAAGGTAAGTCATCAACACAAACAAGGTACATGATGTAATTCAATGGAAAATAGGATTCAGTTTATGAAATAGTTGATCCTTTCTGTTTTATCAAGTTATATAGGCATGTCTCTTTTACTGGATGAGATGTACCTTTAGCCATGCTCTGCACACACAGACATTGTTGGTTAATGATTATTCATACTGACCTCTTGCCCCCTCATGCCCATGAATCACTTCTACTGGCTGCTGAAGGTTACCATGAAAGTAGATGCACTTTTTTTTTTTTTTCCCAAGAAGCACCACATTACTTAACATTAATTTAACTCAGGAAGCAAAGGCTGATATTGCATACAGTTGAAACTACAGAGGGAATTTATGTTGGTGAGATGCAATTATTCAAATTAGAAGTTCAATCGCTTACAAAGGCTTTTAGAATAAAAAGGTGCCCTAGGAATAGTTTAATGACCTCATGCCAACGTTTTAGAATTTATTTGCGTAAGAATGCCTGAAGCAGGGTCACCGGTTCTCATAAAAGGTGTATGTCTTCTACATGCAAAATTAAGATGTAAGACTTAAAACAACAACTGAAAGAAACCATTTTGTGTCACTGTCCTGTTTTTGTTGTGGTTGCCACATAATTTTTATATAGTATGCTGTTTTCCTTCTTTCATAACCAGAGGGGAAAATGTTTGAAAACAGTACACAATACTATCTCTTTAGCTCAGACTTCGAGACTTCACTTGCACTTTTCACTTTCATGCATTGGAGAAGGACACGGCAACCCATCCCAGTGTTCTTGCCTGGAGAATCCCAGGGACGGGGGAGCCTGGTGGGCTGCCGTCTGTGGGTTTGCACAGAGTCGGACACGACTGAAGCGACTTAGCAGCAGCAGCAGCAGCTTAGACTTCAGAGAAAGATTTATGCAGAATAGATTAGAAAATTAGAAAATTTGAGGGGAAATAGAGTCTAATCAGCATTGAGGTCTTTATTTATCAATACCACACATTCATTGGTCAAAAGTTGTCGATTTTCAGCTACCTGAGAATAATGATCCTGAAAAAACTGGCTTGTAATAAACCTCTTAGACTTCTGCCTGGCTCTTTGCACTCATTGTCTGTTGCCTTCTGAGTTTAAAATTAAAAGTTCCATCAAAAAAATAAGCAAAGAGACTGATGCTCTTTCTCTCTTTTTGTCACATTATTTATTTTATTTTATTAAAAAAATTTAAACCTATTGTGAGCTTAATATACAATGGTTGTGGTAGTTGTAATTATTCTTTGATATTCTGAGACACTAGATATAAACAGACTCTCAAGAAAAGAGATGTATCATAATTTACCTGCCACGGTTTAAGGTAGAGTTAGGGAGTTTTTGTTACCTGCTGAATTTGCACTTCCAAGGTGCTGGGAATTGCCTGGCACACATTTCCTGTGAAGCTGACTGCTCTGTGCTCTTACTACTTGCTCTTGGTGGGCTAGGGCTGACTTTGGAAAGCCAGGAGTTAATATTTGGAAGCCTTTATTGGCTTACATGTGTGCATTCTTCCCAAATTACTTTTGGCTCAAAAATCTCACCTGAGGTTTTTACACCTTAGGATGTTATACATTTTTATATAGTTCTGCAACCTGTCATTAATAGAGAATTCAAATAGATCAGTTTGCATTTATAGCAACAAACATATGTGGTACTAAAACCATGAATGAGTGATGACTTTAAAATGTTCCTTTGGAGATTTTCTTCATGTCCCATGATAGAATAACAGGGTGCTTCTGTTCAATATAGCCAGGGTTAGATCTGTTATTTAAACACTGACTTCGTAGCACTCTCTCTTTTTTTTAATGTTGGAGTATTTTTAGACTTATAGAAATGTTGTAAGAGTAGAACAGATAACTCCCATGTGTTCTCTGCTCGGATTCCCCAGCTTTCAATATTTTGCCACATTTATTTTATTCTCTTCCTCTTTCCTTCCCTCTGCACCGCCCCATTTATAACATATGATAGATAATATATAACATATAATATATGCACCTATGTTTCTATGTGTATATACTCACATGCGTATGTGTTAAGTTGCTTCAGTCGTGTCCAACTCTTTGCGACCCTTTGGATTGTAGCCTGCAAGGCTCCTCTGTCCATGGGATTCTCGAGGCAACAATACTGGAGTAGGTTGCCATGCCCTCCTCCATGGATCTTTCAGACCCAGGAATTGAACCCATGTCTCTTATGTCTCCTGCACTGGCAGGCTGGTTCTTTACCATTCACATGTATACATGTATGAGTAAATTCAGTTCAGTCGCTCAGTCATGTCTGACCCCATGGACTGCAGCACACCCGGCTTCTCTGTCCATCACCAACTCTTGGAGCTTTCTCAAACTCATCTCCATCAAATCTGTGATGCCATCCAACTATCTCATCCTCTGTCGTCCCCTTTTCCTTGTGCTTTCAATCTTTCCTGGTTTTAAGGTCTTTTCCAATGAGTCAGTTGGAATGTATGAATAAATATACCCACAAACATTGCTATTGAACCAGTGGAGAGTAGATTGTGTACAGTACTTCTGTATTCTCTGCTGAGTGTATTCATGATGTTTGCTAATTGGCATATTACTGCTTTTCTTTTATATGTTTTTAAATTAAAAAATGATTAAAATTTGAAATTTAATATTTTATTCAGATTCATATGCATAGAACATTTGATACATTGATATATTCATTCAAGTTCTAAATTTTACATTTCAAAAATGGAGGCCAGACATTGGAGATGATTTACATAAAGTGGCATAGCCATTAAGTTTGAGAAATGATTTGAACCAACTTTGTTAATCCTTTCCATTTTACTAAATAATAACCCACGAAAGTTGTGCTTTATCGCTGTGCTACAAGTGCCTCCTGATAGTATTCCTGCTCATGGAGATATGTTCCATTTTGATTTTTATTTATTGAATGATGTTTTTAGTAAGTTATTTAATTTGGGGATGGTTTTATAGTATATTTGGCATTTTAAAAAGATAGAAATTACATTTATAAGTGGGAGATGAAAGATTTTAAAATTTTGAAACTCAGGTTGATAAAAGATACCCTATTTTAAGCTGAAGGCTATAGACTTTCTAAGAAGGAATTAGACAAAATTAGGCAGAGTAGACATATTGAAAGTATTTCCCATGCAGAACTCATTAAAAAGTATAAATAAAACATTAAGAATCTTTAAAAATGCATAGTGACCTTGCTGGAAGGTAAGGGAAATGATCACAGACCACAGATAAGAGTAAATGCATTTCCAGAGTAGTAAGTATGCATTAAAATAAGCAGCTTTCCTATGGACATTTGTCAATACCTGGTAACTTAGAGTTTTGGTTTTAATGGCCACAAGGAGGTCAGAAGACAAGGTCCTGGGTTTATACAAGGTAGTTGGAACAGGAATTCTGAATAAATTCAGGATCATGAAAGAGATACATTGTTAGGGAATGAATAAACTAAAACCAGAATCTGTTCTGAGGGAAAAGTTGTCTAGGTTCTGAGTACAGAGGAAAAGCCCTAATGTGGGATTAAGATTTGAATTCACATTCACTATAACTGAAAAACCATAAACAAAGATATTAATTTATAGTGGCGAGGGGTTTAGAGTTGTCTCAGGCACCTGGCAGGAGCTATCTCCAGTCCTCCTGGGCACATGCAAAGTTTGATGAGCATGATCTCACAGTGAAAACTATCATACAATGAAGTGAGTGCTACTAGAGTTAGTAACAACCTTTAGTAGAATCAGATCTTAAAGACTTTGGATATTAGGACTATCATTTGTTAAACGTAGCATGTTCGAAGAAATAAAAAGGAAAGTGAAAATAATGTGAAAGCAACAAAAGCTTATTTAAAATGGTTAAGCAAAGTACCATTTTTTAATCACTTGTGCTTTAATATATTTTATAAGATGTAGAAATGGAATTGTGATTAGGTTAAAAATCCTTATCTTCTATACTATGAATCTTCTAAATTTGCAATGAAATATATATATAATAAAATATATATGTTATTATATATAATATATTATATATACCATATTATATATATATATATATATATATATATATATATATAAAACAGAGAGTTACTTTAATATGGAGGAGGAAAAGTGGAATGGGGTTACAGATGAAACAACATTGGCCAAGTGTTCATAATGTTGAATCTAGATGGTGGATAACAGGGTAGCTCATTGTTTTAGGAGAAGGCAATGGCAACCCACTCCAGTACTCTTGCCTGGAAAAGCCCATGGGCGGAGGAGCCTGGTAGGCTTCAGTCTATGGGGTGGCTAAGAGTCGGACACGACTGAGTGACTTTAGTTTCACTTTTCACTTTCATGCATTGGAGAAGGAAATGGCAACCCACTCCAGTGTTCTTGCCTGAAGAATCATTATTTTATTTTGTTTCCTTTTTTTAAAAAAGGGTTTGTACCCATTTTGAGTGATTTAATGATTTTTAATAAATTTATGGAGGTATACAGTCATCACTTTTTAGAACATTTCCAAGATCCCTCATACCTGTTTGAAGTTAATTCTTGGTTCCATCTTGCATTAGGCAGCCACTGATCTGCTTTATAGATTTTCCTTTTCTGGATATTTTTTGTAAATAGAAGCAAGCAGTATGTAATCTTTTTGTCTGGCTTCTTTTACTTACCACAACGTGTTTTGAGGTTTATCTCTGTTGTGAGTACATGCTAAGTCTCTTCAGTCATTTCCGACTATTTGTGACCCACCAGGCTTCTCTGTCCATGAGATTCTCCAGGAAAGAATACTGGAGTGGGTTGCCATGCCCTCTTCCAGGGTATCTTCCCCACACAAGGACTGAACCTGTGTCTCCTACATCTCTTGCATTGGCAGCAGATTCTTTATCACTGAGCCAGCCACCTGGGAAGCCCTATCTCTGTTGTATCATATATCAATTGTTTGTAAAGTTTTATTGCTGAGTAGTATTGAATTGTATGGATATACCACATTTTGTTTATCTGTTCACCAGTCAATGAACATTTAGATTATTTCTACATTTTCATTATTGTGAATAACGCTTCTGTAGACATTTGTGTACAGGTCTTATAAATAGGTTCCCCAAGTGGCGTTAGTGGTAAAGAACCCACTTGACAATGCAGGAGACGTAAGAGATGCAAGTTCCACCCTTGGGTCCAGAAGATCCCCTGGAGGAGGGCATGGCAACTCACTCCAGTATTCTTCCCAGGAGAATCCCATAGACAGAGGAGCCTGGCAGCCTGGCAGGCTACAGTCCATAGGGTCTCACTGAGTTGTACACGACTGAAGCAACTTAGCAGACATGCACACTCTGTAAACATGTTTTCATTTCTGGTGTTTGGCCAGGTTTTCCTTTGGTGTTTGGCTGGATAGGACCGGTATTATAAAAATATTTTTTGTTCCCCTTGGCCATCCTTTTCCAGTCTTTTGGCTAGAAAGTGGGCTCTTCTTCAGCTTTTTTGTCCTGCCTGTTGGTATTTCCTGGTTTCAGGTTTCTCTGGCACCTCATCTAGGATGCACAGAAAGCAAAAGGTACACCCAGGGAACTCACCACCATGTCATTCCTTATGTCCTCAGGTCCCCAGGCTCCAGTATATCTTTACACCTTTCAGAATCTTCTTGTATTTGTTAATTATGTCTGGAATGTTTTAGTTGTGAGAGAGGACCAGTGATGAATGGAGGTACACCATTTTGGTCCTAGACTGTGTTTTTCATTTTTACTAGTAGCCAAATGTGAATGAGTTCTGGCCTGTGAAAAAAGACCAGAAAAGTGAGGTGCCATTTCCAGGCCTGATGCTCTATCTTGTGTCTGTTGGCTAGACAGAGGACCCGGTTGAGGACTCAGATGACAGGCAAGATGGTGAATCTACCATATAGAAAGAACCTGAGTTTCTCGTTGACCAGGTATAGTAAATCCACTTACCGTTGTGTCATACACTGAGCTTTGGAGATTCTTTTCATAGTTAGCCTAGTTTGGTTATACAATAAAACTTAATACCATACCTTTTCCTCTCTGCTTTTTCTTGTTTTATACTTCCTTTAAAGCTAAACTCAAATTCTGTTGTTTTCATACAACTTTCCTTAATCCCATCATTCACTTATTTGAAATCCTACAGCCCTGTAAATTTAACTTATGATTATACTTTTTTTTTTGTATATTGTTCTCTAGTCATCTTAACCACATGTTAATACTATAAGCTTCTAAAAGATAGGGACCATATTCCTCTCACCTACCTGTTCAGGGGGATGCTGAATAACTGCATATTAAATTTGCTCTTTGAAGCATTGAAGTGCCTGAATAATTAAACCCTACAGCAATAATGATAAAACGAAATTATCATCATTAAATTTTTCTTCCTTTGAATTTGAGGGTGTTTCTGCACTTTTTACCTGAAAAACTTTTAGCTCCTTGATGACTCCATCATATTCTTTATAGCAGAAATTTTCAAACCTTTTTACCTATGACTCATATCATAGATTTTCTTTGTACACACAGACACACGACTGAAACAAAAGTTTCATGTAATAGTACTTAAACTGTAATTGCCATCATTATGTGCAATGCCCTCTGATATTTTCTATTTTGGTCGCAACCCATTAAATTGATTCTATGACTCATTCGTTGCTCATGACCTGTAATATGAAAAATGCTGTTTTACTGCAAGAGGGAGGATTGAAAAGGTGAAGCTGCTCAAACTGAGCTATTAGCTAAGGGCATGGAACACGTTAGCCCTTGATTCTGAAATTTTAAAGGTGGGCTTGTCATAAGAACTTCAAGCAGTAAATGTAACACACAAAGGATAAGGAGGCCCATGATCTGAGAAAGCCCTTTTAGTAGTTAGTGTTGTCCTTGGGCCTTTTAAATTACACTACTTGGGTACCTGAGCCCAGTTTCAGATCTACGGAATTAGAATCACTGTTGGGACCTTGGAATCTGCATTGTGAAAAGCTCTGTAAATACTTAAGTTTGAGAACTGTTGTTCTTTTTTCCCATAGAGTCCCAGCTCTTGGGTATGACAAATTGTTGGGCGATTTGCCAAAATGAGAACTACTTTTGCTTGAAAAATCCTGATTGCCTTAGTTTGTCAAGCTTTTGAATTCTAACTCTTAGTAATTTTTTAATATTTTTGTTTGTTTGTTGAGTTATTCACCATATACTTGGGCTAGTTTTAGCTTATTTTTGTTTCTAACCTCATACCAATTGTTACATACATTTATAATATTTTCATTTTTGATTTTTCAAATTAGTTTCTAAACTTTGTTTTTATTTCTTCTTCCTAATTTTACTTTTATATTATCTTCCTATTTTATTAAATCTTTAAAAACGTGTGACCTGCATTTTCTAGTTATCTATTGTGAAGTTAAGGTGCTCAGTTGTGTCCGACTCTTTGCGACCCCGTAGACTGTAGCCTACCATAGACTGTAGCCTACCATAGACTGTAGCCTACTATAGAGTGTAGCCTACAGGCTTCTCCACCCGTGGGATTTTCCAGGCCAGAATACTGGAGTAGGTTGCCATTTCCTTTTCCAGGAGATCTTACCAACCTGGGGATCAAACCTGGATCTCCCACATTGCAGGCAGACACTTTACCCTCTGAGCCACCAGGGAAGTCCATAGTTATCTATTAATGATAGTTAACTATTAACTATCAATAATAATTAACTATTAATTATAGTTATTAATTTTTAAAATTTAGTTTATTTGTTTTACCAGCTGTGTTGTTCAGTTGTGTCTGAAAGCGTGTGTCGCTAAGTTATGTCTGACTCTTTGTGACCAGCACGCCAGGCTTCCCTGTCCTTCACTATCTCCTGGAGTTTGCTCAAACTCATGTTCATTGATTCAGTGATGACATCCAACTATTTCAATCTCTGTTGCCCCTTCTCTTCTTGCCCTTAATCTTTCCCGGCATCATGGTCTTTTCCAGTGAGTCGGCCCTTCGCATCAGGTGGCCAAAGTACTGGAGCTTCAGCTTCAGCACCAGTCCTTCCAATGAATAGTCAGGGTTGATTTCCTTTAGGATTGACTGATTTGAGCTCCTTGCCATCCAAAGGACTCTCAAGAGTCTTCTCCAGCACCATAATTTGAAAGCGTCAATTTTTGGATGGGAGATTTGTAGAGTTTTACAGTAATTGCCCCTTGATTAATCAAACCTCCCTCATTGATTTATATAGTTGCCCCCACCCCCCACCCCCACTCATTGACTCTGGCATTGTGCCTTGCTAGCATCAGCGGATGTTATCCAAGTGGAAACTTGGTAAGCACTTGTGAACTGGGAACATGCAAGACACTCAGGCTATGCTGCTGGAGGGGACATTGGAGGACCAAAGAGACATTTTGGCCAACAAGCCCCAGGTAGGTGTTTGACATGTGACTAGGGCCATATTGGGCTTTCCAGTTCCATTTGAACCCTAGATGGATATGGCCACCTGAGTGACCACAGGAGAGAGCAGCAGAGGATCTGCCCCACTGACTAGAGCCCCAATTGCAGCATCACAATCAAATAAATGGTTGTTCTTTAAGACACAGTTTTGGAATGATTTGTTAGGAAGCATTAGGTAGCTGAAACAAAAACTGGTGTTATTAGTGAGATGCTGACATAACAAGATCCTAAAATGTGTCTCATTGGTTTTGGGACTGGGTGGCAGTGGGGGGCTAGAAAAATGGTGGTGGGATTGTTGGCAGAGGCTGGAAAAATGACAAACAACTGTCAATGAAGCTTGAAAGGTGGTGAGGAAACTGCTTTTGGAGATTGGAGTGGTGGCGCCTCATTTTTATGGTACTGAAACAATTTTAAAAGCTATTACCTGCAGGAACTTAGAATACAGAAGATCTATGTACTGAATTTGTGGATCTGGCTGCAGATCCAGGCAGAACATTGAAATTGTCAGTTGGGTTCTGATAGCTCTGAGTAAGGTATGGGGAGAGAGAACTGAACTTAAAGCAGAAATTAGAGGAAATACAGGGTGCCCAGGAATTTCTGTGTTGGAAAATAAAACTGTCTTTAGTTGTCTCTGGCAGGCAAAAGATTCTCATAGTGAGAAGTGGTCTGGAGTAAATATCAAGTATTCTTTATTAAGACCTTAGAAAAATTTAAGGTAGATCCTTTTAGCTAGATGAAAAGCATGATAAGATCATAAGAATGTTAAGGGTTTTGTGCCCTAGCAACCCAACACTTCAAAATTAGAGAAAGGTCTAGTTTGAAAAAGAGTTATGGTTATAGTTTAAGGGGGAATAGAGTGAATCTCAGTTAAATGAATAGAAAGTCTATAAAGTTTTAAAGGGTTGGAATTGGTTTATACTAAAAGGAGAAGGCATAGGCACCCCACTCCAGTACTCTTGCCTGGAAAATCCCATGGATGGAGGAGCCTGGTAGGCTGCAGTCCATGGGGCTGCGAAGAGTCAGACACGACTGAGCGACTTCACTTTCACTTTTCACTTTCATGCATTGGAGAAGGAAATGGCAACCCACTCCAGTGTTCTTGCCTGGAGAATCCCAGGGACGGCGGAGCCTGGTGGGCTGCCGTCTATGGGGTCGCACAGAGTTGGACACGACTGAAGCGACTTAGCAGCAGCAGCAGCAAAAGGGAAGGTCAGTTTAAAAAAAGGCCTCTGGGCCTCAATTTCCTAATAGAAGCATTTCTGTTTAAAAAGAACCCCAAAGCCTAGGTGGTGCTAGTGATAAAGAACCTGCCTGCCAGTGTAGTAGATGGAAGAACGCAGGTTCAATCCCTGGGTTGGGAAGATTCCCCTGGAGAAGGGCATGGCAACCCACTCCAGTATTCTTGTCTGGAGATTCCCAAGGACAGAGGAACCTGGCAGGCTACAGTCCATAGAGTTTGCTGAGTTGGACATGACTGAAGCGACTGAGCATGCACGCAAAGCCCAGAGGGAAAGCTAAGAGCCCTGAAGTTATAGACAAGGAAACCATTCCAGAGAACAGAAGTGGGCCCTAACAAAAAGAACATTCCTGTCCCTGAGGTAGGAGGCTCTCAAAACACTTGCTGCTGGATTTTAGACCTGCTGTGGAGAAAAGACTTCTGTGTTTCTCCTCTTCCCTTTTAAAATTTATTGCAGTTATACTGTCCCTCTCTTTCCATTGTATGTTGGCTATTTGAGGGACAGACAGTTTCTCTTTTTGCTTTATAAACCTCTGATTCAAGATGAGCTGCATTCAACTTATACCCTAGGATTCTCATCCATATTTAGAACTGGTGCGTATTATGAGGTAATACACTTTGATCCTTTTGCAGAAGTCAGAGGAGACTTTGGGAATCCTGGAAAGGGTCCCACGTGTCTGCATGTGGGAGGGATGTGATTCATTGGGGCCAGAGGGCAAGACTTCGATAGAGTGTTACATTAACATCACCTCCCCTGTCCCCAACCCCCATAAGTCATGCTTTTTGGTTCTCAAGCTCTTTTGTAGACCGCTACCCTGACTCTTGACTTGGCCATAGGACTCCTTTTGGCTAGAGAAATGATAGTAGACATTATTCAACAGAGGCTTGTTAGAAGTTTACACAGTGGGGCTTGTCCTCTGACATCACTGCTGTCTCTATGACTGCAGTTGCCTGAATAATCTCAGGTCAAACTAGCTGACTAACCTCTCAGTTAGTCATTTGGTGGTGCTGGTTTGGTTGCTCAGTTGTGCCTGACTCTTGTGACCCCATAGACTGTAGCCCACCAGGGTCCTCTGTTCATGGGATTTCCCAGGCAAGAGTACTGGAGTGGGTTACCATTTCGTTGCCTGGGTCAGGGATTGAACTTGAGCCTCCTACATTGGCAGTTGGATTCTTTATGGCTGAGCCACCAGGGAAGCCAGATTAGTCATTTTGCATAGCCTAAATGCAGAACCAAGAATAAATAACTGAGTATTGTTTTGGAGTAGTTTGTTTTATAGCCGCAGGTAAGGATTGTTTGCTTTTGTCCCTTTCCTCTGCCACAATGCTTTTTGATTCCTTTCAATAGGTTCTTTGTTTTCTAATCCCTTCCATTTTGTTTTTGATCCCTTCCATTCTAATAGCTTTGATTTATATAATTCAGAAGTCCCATGGGCCAAAATTTCTACCAATACCCAATCATGCTCCTAGAATGGAGTCTTCCCCTCCCCCCGCCCCCCTCCACCATATGGTTCAATATCAGGTTCAGCAATGAAGAGCTAAAGGATCTAAAATCCATGGTCTTATCTTCACAGATTTGTTCACTGATATTGTAAAGTGAAGTGACTAGATTGCTTTGCACTGTACCTGTTTGGGAGGTTGGACTTTTCAGTTACGTATGCCTGGGGAAATAATTCCAGCACCCTTCTAAAATCTTTTTTATCTGTTGAGCCAACTTCTTGATGTTGCTACATACCTTACCATGAATTTCTTTTTAGGTCAGGAGGATGCATCAGAGGGAAACGTGATTTCTTCTGGGCAATGGGGAAGGACATAGCAGTGAATAAGAAAGCCTTATTCAGTTTCATGAGGATGTTGAAGATTCATTGGTGTATAGATGTATCTTGGTGTCAGTACATAGACATATCTATGTAGCTGACTTGGATTACGTATAGTAATCTGTCTTCTTGTTAATATGTAGACATGTTTATTATCTCAATTTAATATTTCATTAATTATATATCATCTATTTCATAATTAAAACTATTCATTTGAATAGCTATCTCAATATCTGTTTTTATTAGCAGGGAACACCATACACATATTTAATAGTAGTGTTTTGTAGTAACTGAATTATTGCATTGAACTGGAAAGTTTGCAGAATGTACCCTTGCAGTCTAGTTACAGTGATCTAAATAAAGGGGATGCTTAAACACCAAAGAATTTGTTAAGAAGACAGAAAACTTCAAAAGTATTTGTAATAAAAGGATATAAGAATCAAATGCTCTTTTTTCCTTTAAAAAAGTTAATTGCTTCATTTTTCCTTTAAAAGCATTACATTTTGATTGAAGAAAACTTGGAAAACATAAAAAAATAGACAAAATAAAAATAATCTATACCACCTTCAAAAATTAGTTACTCTAAGATGTTATTGTACGAAACTCACAGTTAAGAAATACTGAATGATCTATGTGTTACAGACATTATAGTATTGTATTCACTTTAAATAAAGTAGTTTAAATGCCTGCAAATACTATGATGAAGGAACTATTACTGATCCATTTTACAGATGAAGAAAGAGGAGCAAAGAGATTAATCTGTTGAAGATTACATAGATTTAAACCCAGACTTTTGACTTAAAAGTTTGCATTTCTAAACCATTATAAATTTCTCCTATCCTTTTCTGCGATTTGCCTTCCTCCCTCCTTGCCTCCCTCCTTTTCTTTTCTCCCTTCCCTTTCTAAACTTGATCTGCTGCTGCTACTGCTGCTAAGTCGCTTCAGTCGTGTCTGACTCTGTGTGATCCCATAGACAGCAGCCCACCAGGCTCCGCCGTCCCTGGGATTCTCCAGGCAAGGATTCTGGAGTGGGTTGCCATTTCCTTCTCCAATGCATGAAAGTGAAAAGTGAAAGTGAGTCGCTCAGTCGTGTCCGACTTTTAGCAACCCCATGGACTGCAGCCTACCAGGCTCCTCCGTCCATGGGGTTTTCCAGGCAAGAGTACTGGAGTGGGGTGCCATTGCCTTCTCCCATTTTATTTTTTTTCCATTTATCACATTTTCACCTAATTTATTTTACCAAACGTAGTCAAATATCCTTAAATATTTCCCTGCAATGTGATTTTTAATAAATTCTAGTATCTAGTGTAGTCTACAGTCCGTGAGGTCACAAAGAGTTGGACACGACTGAGCGATTTCACTTTCACTTTTGGTAACCATATACCACATGGTTTAACCATTACTATTTTAATCAGTTTTCTGTTATTTGTATTAGGTTGGCTTAAGTATTAAGCTATTATAAATAATGCAAGATAAGCATCCTTGTACATGTTTTTGATTATTTCCTGAGGATAACTTTCTAAATATAACATTTTCAGGCCTAAGGATAAGACCACTTTAAAGACTTAGATATATTTTGACAAATCACCTTTTGAATAGTTAATAAAGATTTTTATTTGTGCAAGCAATATACGGGAGTGCCTGGAGTGTCTGTAAAACTTTGATGTATCACTCTCTATATACAGAGTATAAGTTAAGTCTAGGAGAATGAAAAATTAGCAACTCACTCTACTTCTAAGTTAAAATGGTATGTATCCATTTAAAAATTTATTAATACAGCTTTAAGGGCTTGCTTTTTGAAGAAAGTTGAGAAATTTAGTATCTACAGAAATGCAAGTTATTTTTATGTGAATAAAATTTCATGCAGAAATATCAAAAGGGCGAGGAAAATATTCACCTCAATTTAAAGTTAATATTTTTTTAAAAGCTCTTAAATCTCTGAAGAAAATGTGATTAGATTCATATCTGGGCTTTCAAGGATATGGAATCCCATTGCCTAACACAATGCTTGGCAGAATTGGAATTCAGGAGTTTTTCAGTGATGAAGGAATGAACAAGTGAAAGAAAGCACAAATAAATTTTTATAGCTTCACTTCCTTAACGAAGGCATCCTTTGTTGTCTTTTAATTTGGACATATAAAAATATATCTCTGTTCTAGATAATGTGAAACCTGTACAAATTCTACACATATGAGCAGAGAGAGGCTGCCAGGATTGTCTGGCCAAGGTGCGGAAACTGGTCTAGGCCAGAGCTCTGAAATAACTCCACGAAGAGGGCTTTCTCTCTGGGACTTACTGATTATCGCCAAATGCTCCTGTGGGCAACCTCTGGACATGGAGCAGGTGTGAGGAGCCCATTATTCTATACTTACTAATAAAGTGTCAGCTGTAACTAGGACTTAATAAGTATAAATTTCCTGAGATGCTTTATGATTTGAATTTCTTCCTGGTAGCACTCAGGTGTAACTGAGTATGTATATGTGACTCTAGGTTTTAATCACCTTGCCAGGTTAAGGGCTCTGAGGTCAAAAGTTTGAATAATTTTTAAATTAGATAGATGGTCATTGTAGGGGGTCAAGTATTAAAGGCTATGGGTAATAAGTACCTTTTACCTGGAAAAAATGCCCCTTTTCTAACTTAAAGCTTCATGCAGACTTG
Organism: Bos indicus x Bos taurus; assembly: GCF_003369695.1. Classification (NCBI taxonomy): domain Eukaryota; kingdom Metazoa; phylum Chordata; class Mammalia; order Artiodactyla; family Bovidae; genus Bos; species Bos indicus x Bos taurus. The sequence goes on along the minus strand of NC_040079.1, from coordinate 62,870,335 downwards.
GGTACAGCATAGTCCATTTTATTATGCACACCTAGTAAGACAAATATGGTAACTCTAGAAGCCATGCAAACAGTTTGCTTCAGTTCAGTTGCTCAGTGTATCCGACTCTTCATGACCCCGTGGACCACAGCACGCCAGGCCTCCATGTCCATCACCAACTTCCGGAGTTTACCCAAACTCATGTCCATTGAGTCGGTGATGCCATCCAGCCCTCTCATCCTATGTTCACCCCTTTTCCTCCTGCCTTCAGTCTTAACCAGCATCAGGGTCTTTTCAAATGAGTCAGCTCTTCACATCAGGTGGCCAAAGTATTGGAGTTTCAGCTTCAGCATCAGTCCTTCCAATGAACACGCAGGAGTGATCTCCTTTAGGATGGACTGGTTGGATCTCCGTGCAGTCCAAGGGACTCTCAAGAGTCTTCTCCAACACCACACTTTAAAAGCATCAATTCTTCAGTGCTCAGCCTTCTTTATAGTCCAACTCTCACATCCATACATGACCACTGGAAAAACCATAGCCTTGACTAAATGGACCTTTGTTGGCAAAGTAGTGTCTCTGCTTTCTAATATGCTGTATAGGTTGGTCATAATTTTCCTTCCAAGGAGTAAGCTTCTTTTAATTTCATGGCCACAGTCACCATCTGCAGTGATTTTGAAGCCCCCCCAAAATAAAGTCAGCCACTATTTCCAGTTTCCCCATCTATTTGCCATGAAGTGATAGGACCAGATGTTATGATTTTAGTTTTCTGAATGTTGAGCTTTAAGCCAACTTTTTCACTCTCCTCTTTCACTTTCATCTTTAGTTCTTCTTCACTTTCTGCCATAAGGGTGGTGTCATCTGCATATCTGAGGTTATTGATATTTCTCCCGGCAATCTTGATTCCAGCTTGTGCTTCTTCCAGCCCAGTGTTTCTCATGATGTACTCTGCATATAAGTTAAAAAAGCAGATTGACAATATACAGCCTTGACCTACTCCTTTTCTTATTTGGAACCAGTCTATTGTTCCATGTCCAGTTGTAACTATTGCTTCCTGACCTGCATACAGATTTCTCAAGAGGCAGGTCGAGTGGTATAGTATTCCCATCTCTTTCAGACTTTTCCACAGTTCATTGTGATCCACACAGTCAAAGGCTTTGGCATAGTCAATAAAACAGAAATAGATGTTTTTCTGGAACTCTTGCTTTTTTGATGATCCAGCGGATGTTGGCAATTTGATCTCTGGCTCCTCTGCCTTTTCTAAAACCAGCTTGAACATCTGGAAGTTCACAGTTCATGTATTGTTGAAGCCTGGCTTGGGGAATTTTGAGCATTACTTTACTAGTGTGTGAGATGAGTGCAACTGTGTGGTAGTTTGAGCATTCTTTGGCATTGCCTTTCTTGGGATTGGAATGAAAACTGACCTTTTCCAGTCCTGTGGCCACTGCTGAGTTTTTCAAATTTGCTGGCATATTGAGTGCAGCACTTTCACAGCATCATCTTTCAGGATTTGAAATAGCTCAACTGGAATTCCATCACCTCCACTAGCTTTGTTTGTAGTGATGCTTCCTAAAGCTCACTTGACTTCACACTCCAGGTTGTATGACTATGTGAGTGATCACACCATCGTGATTATCTGGGTCATGAAGATCTTTTTTGTACAGTTCTTTTGTGTATTTTTGCCACCTCTTAATATCATATCTTCTGCTTCTTGTTTGGTCTATACCATTTCTGTCCTTTATTGAGCCCATCTTTGCATGAAATGTTCCCTTGGTATCTCTAATTTTCTTGAAGAGATCTCTAGTCTTTCCCATTCTGTTGTTTTCCTTTATTTCTTTGCATTGATCACTGAGGAAGGCTTTCTTATCTCTCCTTACTATTTTTTGGAACTCTGCATTCAAATGGGTATATCTTTCCTTCTCTCCTTTGCTTTTCGCTTCTCTTCTTTTCACAGCTATTTGTAAGGCCTCCTCAGACAGCCATTTTGCTTTTTTGCATTTCTTTTTCTTGGGGATTGTTTTGATCCCTGTCTCCTATACAATGACATGAACCTCTGTCCATAGTTCATCAGACACTCTGTCAGATCTAGTCCCTTAAATGTATTTCTCACTTCTACTGTATAATGCAAACTATAAGACACCTGAATAGACCATCTTATGCATGTTCTTTCAAAAATATGGCATCTAATAATAATAATAATAATTCTATGATCAGAATATACATTTATCTTAACTGTACTTCATTGCTTCCTGGCTAGTGCTACAATGTTGAAAGTTTACAGCAGAGTACTATATCAGTTTCTTCTCTTACTTTAATAGTCCTCCACCCCCGCCCCCCAACCCCAATAATTTCTCTAAAATAATGGTTCTTCAAAAGAAGTCTGAGGGTCACTGTTGGTTCTTCATGGCTGCAACTGGGGACTATGTCATTGAAAAGCACAAGTGAAAACTGCTTAGTTGTGTCTGACTCTTTGCAACCCCATCACTATATAGTCCATGAAATTCTCCAGGCCAGAATACTGGAGTGGGTAGCCATTCCCTCCTCCAGGGAATCCTCCCAACCCTGAACTGGGATCTCCTGAATTGCAGGCAGATGTTTTTTTTTTTTACCAACTGAACTACCAGGGAAGTCAGAAAAACACAAAATTCTATTTAAACATTTTAGATTGTATATATGGGCAGAGTGGGTGGTGCTCTTTATAGAGGTCTGAAAAGGTTGACAGTACAGCTCCCAAAGAAGTGGGGTTAAAACTGGGCTTTGTTGGTAGATTATCATTAGTGAATTGTGGCTGTGGACTTTTTTTTTTTTAATTAAAAAGTGAAAGAGAAAATAAATAAATTAGAAATTTATAGAAAAAATTGAAACTGTAATAATATCATGTACTGATGGATGGCTGTGGCTAAATCTTACAGGGTGAGAAATCTATCATGTCTCTGTTTAATTTTATTTTATTTTCCTAAATCAAGAAATCTATCATGTCTCTGTTTAATTTTATTTTCCTAAATCAAGACATAAATTTTCTCCCAACTGTCATATGATTTGAACTTAGGCACAAGCTGAGAATTTAGGATACCTTGACAATAATATTTGCTTGTAGGAGGAATAAAAATCCTTCCACATCGTCTTTGATCAGAGAGAACATTAAAGCTCAACTTCTGTGTTTTATTTGTTTCTAAAGCAGGTTTGATACCTGCTGTTTTCAAGCTTTAGCATAATTTACTAACATCTGTTGAAATCTGCTGACTTATATGGTTTTTCTTAGAGTGAATGATATAGTACTTAGGTCAGAGCAAAACATGTAACCTTTTTTTCATGTAACTTAAAATTTTTCCAAAAGAAAAAAGAAAGGAAAAGAAAATTATATTTCATCAACCAGAGCTAAGAACTTAGATTTTTTAATGTGTACCTTTATTTATATATGTATGTATGTTTTAAAAATGAAACTTGAAAACATAATGAGCATAATGTGTCTGAAGAAGATATTTTTCAGTAGTTATGCACATTGATGTTTTTTCTGGGTTAATTCCTAGAGACAGGACAATTGAAATCTAAAAAAGTAGGCTTACTTTATTTGCTTAGATGAAATGAAACACTGCACAAAGAATTTAGTAGTGGGGATGTGTGAAAGAAAGTTAGTCGCATATGTCCAACTCTGCGATTCTTGGACTGCAGCCTGTCCCACTGCTCTGTCCATAGAATTCTCCAGGCAAGAGTACTGGAGTGGGTTGCCATTTCCTTCTCCAGGGGATCTTCCTGATTTGGGGATCAAACTCAGGGCTCCCACATTGTAGGCGGATTCTTTGCCAGCTGAGTCACAAGGGAAGCCTGGGAGGTGTGCGGTGGTAGTAAAAATTTCAGCCTGAAGACGTCCAGATTAGTTCAGGCATAGCTCAGAGATATTAAAAGTTTGGTTTCAGACCACCTCAACTCGTATGATGTTTTTTGTTTGTTTCCCATTGCATATAACAGTTACGTTTACATTGTATTGTAGTCTATTAAGTGCAATAGCATTATATCTAAAAATAAAGTATTTGTTGTTGTTGTTGTTCAGTTGCTAAGTGTTTGACTCTTTGCGACCCCATGGACTATAGCCTGCTAGGCTTCTCTGTCCGTGGGATTTCCCAGGCAGGTATACTGGAGTGGGTTACTATTTTCTTCTCCAGAGCATCTTCTCGACTGAAGGATCAAACCCACATCTCTTTCATTGGCAAGCAGATTCTTTATCGATGAGCATTACTTAATTAAAAAATACTTTATTACTTAGTTTCTAAGCCTTTAGCTATTCATACTCTTTCTGCTGGCACTGTTTATAATAGCCAGGACATGGAAGCAACCTAGATGTCCATCAGCAGATGAATGGATAAGAAAGCTGTGGTACATATACACAATGGAGTATTACTCAGCCATTAAAAAGAATACATTTGAATCAGTTCTAATGAGGTGGATGAAACTGGAGCCTATTATACAGAGTGAAGTAAGCCAGAAAGAAAAACACCAATACAGTATACTAATGCATATATATGGAATTTAGAAAGATGGTAATGATAACCCTGTATGCGAGATAGCAAAAGAGACACTGACGTATAGAACAGTCTTTTGGACTCTGTGGGAGAGGGAGAGGGTGAGATGATTTGAGAGAATGGCATTGAAATATGTATAACATCATATATGAAACGAGTCACCAGTCCAGGTTCGATGCACGATACTGGATGCTTGGGGCTGGTGCACTGGGATGACCCAGAGGGATGGTACGGGGAGGGAGGAGAGAAGAGGGTTCAGGATAGGGAACACATGTATACCTGTGGCAGATTCATTTTGATATATGGCAAAACCAATACAATATTGCAAAGTTAAATAAAATTAAATTAAAAAAAAATCTTTCTGCTGGTGTCAAGTTGTGTCTCATTGTTGCTGACTGCTGACTTATCAGGGGGTCATTGCTGTAAGTTGAGATGGCTGTAGAAATTTCTTAAAATGAGACAAAAATGAAGTTTGCTGCATCGATTGACTCTTCCTTTCATGAAGAGTGTCTCTATAGCTTGGGCTGTTATTAGATAGCAATAGAACTTCTGCAGGATTGGAATCAGTCCTCTCAAAACCTGCCAAAGCTTTATTAACAGAGGTTGTGTAGTAGTCTGAGTCCTTGTCATTTCAGCAGTCTTCTCATCATCTTCACCAGAAGTAGATTCCATCTCAAGAAACCACTTTCTTTGCTCAGTAAGAAGCAACTCCTCATCCTTTGGTGTTTCATGAGATTGTAGCAATTCAGTCACATCTTTAGGCTCTATGTCTAATTCTAGTTCCTTTGCTTTTTCTACCATGTCTGTAATGACTTATTCCCCTGAAGTCAAATGCCTCAAAGTCATCCATGAGGGCTGGAATCACCTTTTCCCAAACTTCTGTTTATGTTGGTATTTTGACCTCTTCCCATGAATTACGAATGTTTTTTAATGGCATCTAGAATGGTGCACCCTATAAAGTGTGTGAAAACCTATAAAGTAGGTTTTCAGTTGACTTTGCCCTGATCCATCCAAGAAATCACTGACTATGGTGGCTAAGGCTGACAACTAAGGCTATAGAGTTACAAAAATATGTGTGTGTGTGTTTGGGTGTGTGGGTGTTTTTAAAGTACCGAGGATCTTTATTCTTAGGTCTGAAAATCTATTTCTTAAATAATGAGACTTGAAAGTTGAAGTTACTCTTTGATCTGTGGACTGCAGAATGGATGCTGTATTAACAGGTATGAAAACATTAGTCTTATTGTATAATACATCCATCAGAGGGCTTCCTTGGTGGCTCAGTAGTAAAGAATATGCCTGCCAATGCAGGGGACTCGGGTTTGATCTCTGGGCTACAGAAGATCCCTTTGGGAAGGATATGGTAACCCACTCAGTATTCTTGCCTGGAAAATTCCATGGACAGAGGAGCCTGGAGGGCTACAGTCAATGGGGTTGCAAGAGTTAGACATGACTGAGTGACTAAGCAACAACATAGCCATCAGAGCTTTTTGAGAACCAGGTGCATTGTCAATGAGCAGTACTGTTTTGAAAGGAAATTTTTTTTTTTTTTTTTTCCTGAGCAATATGTCTCCACAGACCTTAAAATATTCAGGAAACCATGTTGTAAACAGATGTGCTGTAATTCAGACCTTTTTGTTCCATTTAAAGAGCACAGGCAGAGTAGATTTAGCATAATTCTTAAAGGCCCTATGATTTTCAGAATGGTAAGTAAGCACTGCTTCAACTTAGTCTCCAGCTGCATTAGCCCCTGATTAGCCTGTCCTTTAAAAGTTTTGAAGCCAGACATTGACTTCTCTCTAGCTATGAAAGTTCTGGATGCCATCTTTTTCTAGTATAAGGCTATTTCATCTACATTGAAAATATGTTGTTTAGTGTAGCCACCATCATGAATTATCTTAGCTAGATCTTCTAGATAAATTGCTGCAGCTTCTACATCAACACTTGATACGTTCCCTTGTACTCTGATGTTAGGGAGATGGCTTCTTTCCTTTAACCTCATGAAACAACTCTGCCAGCTTCAGACTTCCCTTCTGCAGTTTCTTCACCTCTCTCGGTCTTCATAAAACTGAAGAAATTTAGGGCCTTTGCTGTGGATTAGGCTTTGGCTAAAGGGAATGCCATGACTAGTTTGATCTTCTAGACTTAAAACTTCCTCGATATCAGCAATAAGGGTATTTCATTTTCTTAGTATTTGTATGTTCACTGGTGTAGCACATTTAATTTCTGCTGGTAACGTTTCTTTTGCATTCACAATTGGCTGACTTAGGGTAACTGGCTTAAGAGGCCTAGCTTTCAGCTTTTCTTGGCTTTCCACATGCTTTTCTCATGAAGCTTAATCATTTCTAGCTTTTGTGTGCAATTCTTTCTTTCACTTGAACACAGAGGTGATTGTAAGGTTATTCATGGGCCTGATTTCAGTATTGTTCTGTCTCAGGGAATAGGGAGGCCAGAGTAGGGCAGTGGCTAGTTGGTAGAACAGTCAAACCACAAACGACATTTATCAGTTAAATTTGTTGTCTTACATGGGTGCAGTTTGTGGTGCCTCCAAACAACTATAATAACATGAAAGATTACTGACCATAGATCACCACAGTAAGTATCATAAAAATGAAAAAGGTTGAAATGTTGCCAGGATTACCAAAATGTGACACAGAGACACGAAGTGAGCATATATTGTTGGAAAAATAGCACTGGTAGACTCTTGATCCAGGACTGACACAAACCTTCAATTTGTGAAAACACAGTATCTGTGAAGCATAATAAAGTGAAGAGCAATAAGAAGAGATATGCCAGTATTTAAAAGGAAAAACATTCTAGGCAATAAGCAAAGGCTTGATCTTGTCTTGAATCTTACAGAAAGGATATTGTACTTGATTTTGTTTCCCTTTGTCCTATTGTTGCTATAGTTATCATTATCATCGTACTTGTTGACTGGTATCATGAACTGTTAATTTCCTATACTTCTCTTTTAACTCTCATAACAACCCTATGAGCTGGGTGGCACTGCAACCATAGATGTGGAAATGAGGTTTGCAAAAGGTTAAGTAATCTGTGTCAGATAATCTGGCTAGTGGGTTTCCCAGGTGGGTGAAGAATCCACCTGCCAGTGCAAGGGGTGAAGGAGATGTGAGTTTGATCCCTGGGTTGGGAAGGTCCCCTGGAGTAGGAAATGGCATCACACTCCAGTATTCTAGCCTGGAAAATTCCATGGACAAAGGAGCCTGGTGAGCTACAGTCCAAAGAACTGAACATGACTGAGTGACTGAGCATGCACGTGCCCACACACACACACACACACACACACACACAACCAGTCTGGCTAGTAAGGAAGTAGAGACCAGATTTGAACATAGTTTTCTTTCTTTAGAGTAAGGGCTATCCAAAAGATTTGTCTAAGTTGTTTTTTTCTTTTCTTTTTTTTTTCCAGTTATAGATATACATGTATCTATTCTTTTTCAAATTCTTTTCCCATTTAGGTTATTACAGAATATGGAGCAGCATTCCCTGTGCTGTATAGTAGGTCCTCGTTGGTTATCTGTTTTAAATATAGCAGTGTGTACATGTCCAAAAGACTTATCTAAGTTGTTTGTTTTTTAATCCTAGTGCTCTACAACAAAAGCTTAGGAACTGATTGTGTGAGAATGCAAGAAAAGAAAATTCTTTTCTTCATTTAAGAAAAGAAAGTCAGGGCTGCTTTTGGGTTTGTTTTGTCAGGAATCCCAATGACTAGTGATGTTTTCCCTCTTACTACTGGAAATCTCCACTGCTGGTAGGAACATCTTGATGCAATCACACATTTTGAGATACAGGTAGAAACTCCTACGTAGGAAAGGGTATGGCGAAATGTAATGGTTCTACATTGTTGGTGGGAATATAAATGGGTGCTGGCCTTATGGAAACCATTATGGAGGTTCCTTAAAAAGTGAAAAATACAATTACTATATGATCTAGCACCCCCACTCCTGGGCAGCTGTTTGGAGAAAACTCTAATTTGAAAAGGTACATGCACGCCAGTGTTTACAATAGCACTATTTACAATAGCCAAGACATGGAAGCAACTTAAGTGCCCATCAAAAGATGACTGGATAAAGAGTGAAATAATAACATTTGGAGCGACATGGCTGGACCTAGAGATTATCATATTAAATGAAGTCAGTCAGAAGGAGAATATGATGTCACTTATATGTGGACTCTAAAATATGATGCAAATGAACTTATGTACAAAACAGAAAGAGGTCCACAGACGTAGAAAACAAACTTATGATTACCAAAGGGGAGGGCAGGAAGGGATAAATTAGGAGTTTGGAATTAGCAGATATACACTACTATATATAAAATAGATAAATAACAAGGTCCTATTATATAGCACAGTATTCTATTAATATAAAAAAACCAGAATATATTCTGTTACATGTATATGGAAAATAATATTAAAAAAAAATATACAACTGGATCATTTTGCTGTATACCAGAAACTAACACAACATTGTAAATCAACTATAATTAAATAAAAAAAACCTCCTAAATTAAATATTCTCTGCTATTTCTTACTTCAGGAAACTTTGTTATTTTCTGTTGGTTGTAATTTTGATGTAGTCTCTGGGAATCTAGGATTTAAAGTATTAAAAACATGACAAGAAAATATAGACTTTCTGGTTACATCAAGTTCCCAAAGTTTATGACTTTTAATTTAGATTTCATACATATAACTTCTTTGGTTTAAAAGGACTGCTTGTTCTGTCTGAAGCAAACTGCCATTCCCACAGTGGGTAAAAACAAGATGTAAAATTTCTAAGAAATAATATGGTTTTACTAATTTTTCTAAAATTGCAACATCCAAATGAAGTTTCTTTCATTTCTTATATAATATTTTCATTTTGAAGTTAGAGCATTGTTTTTCTTCTGAAAAGTTGTTTTAGAAAACTCAAGAAGTAAAATTTTTTTCTTTTTATAAAGAAATTTAATTGAAGTACAAACAACTATGGGATTTTATAGTGTTGTAGGAACAGTTTCCCAATTAAAGAAAGTTTTTCTTTATGAATAATGTTATTCATATTCATAAGTATTGTTTATATTTATAAATGAACTGTAAAGAAAAAAGTTTTTGATGTTCTGATTAGCATTATTTCATTATGGATACTGTCCAACTTTATTTCTAAGGCTTAAATTACCTACTTGCTGCTGCTGCTAAGTCGCTTCAGTCATGTCCTACTCTGTGCAGCCCCACAGACGGCAGTCCACCAGGCTCCCCCGTCCCTGGGATTCTCAGAGCAAGAACATTGGAGTGGGTTGCCATTTCCTTCTGCAATGAGTGAAAGTGAAAAGTGAAAGTGAAAAGTGAAAGTGAAGTCGCTCAGTTGCGTCCTACTCTTAGCGACCCCATGGACTGCTTGGCCCAACACAAAAGGTTTCTTACTATGCTTACTCATCCAGAGTGTGTTTTCTTTGAAAGAGAGGTATACATTGTTAACATAATGTACATTCGGTGGGAAACATCTTAGTTAAGTATGTTTTCAAATTCTTTTAATCTTTTAAACTTAAAAGTATAGACATACTATTTTCCAGCCACTGTTCTGGGGTTGGGCATATACAAAAATGAATGAAATATGGTTCTTGTAATTGAGAAACTTACAGTTAATTGAATGAAAGATTCATTTGTATAGGCAGATACCTATAATAAGGTTTTAAGGGCTATCCCTGAAGTTTACCTGAATTGTTAAGGGAGCACAGATTGGGAGATGATTAAGTTAGCCTTGTGCAGAAGAGCAAAGGTAAAAGAAACTATTGTTTCTTTTATAAAATCAAACAAGGTCTTCCAGGTGTTGACTGATGATTCTAATATTTTACTGCTTGGAATTTGACATGCTTGCTTTGGGGATGTTCCTTTCCCCTGCATAAATCTGTAGTTTACAAGGCATTACCTTTAGGTTCTAACAATTAACATTAGAAAAGTTGGTGGATGATTGATTCTGTAAGGGAAAGATGAATGCAGGTGTCAAAATTTGAGTCTCTAGAGATTATTCTGTCCCTAACTGTGGAGCACCAGCATGTAATTTGGTAATTTCCTCAAGGAAACTTCAGGTTCTGTTTTAAGGCTTCACAGAGAAGTCATCATCAACTGAGCTGGGTTTGGAAAGATAAATAAAACTTTTCCATGTAGGGAAAAGGCATTCTGGGAAGAGGGAAAGTCTGAGGATAGATGACTCAGAGAGAGTTAGAAGTTCAGAATAACTCAAGATTTTCTGGAGTAGGGGATTGGGTGAATTGTGACACTGTTTACTAAGGAAGGTAATATAGAAGTAGACTTTGGGTCTAAGATGGAAAAAGGGCTCTGTATTGGGTATATTAATTTGGAAAGTCTTTGGAAATTTCATTAGTTTATTAAAAAAAATTCTTTCCATTAAACTGTATTAATATCCTTACTTGCCCAGGTATCAAAAACACAGACTTGAGAACTAATCTCTTCTTAAAATGCTTTTATACTCTTGGAAAGAGAGACAATCAGATAATTATAAAAATGCTTAAAAGCGCTATAATTGGGCATCTTTGGTGGTCCAGTGGCAAAGACTCTGAGTTCCCAGTGTAGGGTCTCAGGTTTGATCCCTGCTTGGGGAACTAGATCCCATCTACTGGGGAATTAGATCCCATCTACTGGGGAACTAGATCCATATAACTCTTGGGAACCAAGAGTTCCCAAGCCACAGCTAAAGATCTTGCATGCTTCAACTAAAAGGATCCCACATGCCATAAATAAGACCTGATGCAGCTAAATAAATTAATATTAAAAAACGCTCTATGACAGTAAGAGTGTCAGGTTTTGATGAGGAACATGGGGACATTTGTTTATCTAATGGAGACTGAAGATGGGAATGAGGAGGAGAGGTGAGGAGTGATGTGAAAGAATTCCTGGGAGATTGCCTCACGCAATTCAAGTGTTTTTTTTGAAGTACAGTTAAATGGTGGGAAGGGGAAAGAGGGAAACATTTCAGTCAAAAATTTTGCTTATATGATGCCTTGGGAACTATGGATGGGGAACTATGGATGGAGGTTCATAACACTGTAAAGGAGGCAGTGACCAAAACCACCCCAAAGAAAAAGAAATGCAAGAAGGCAAAGTGGTTGTCTGAGGAGACCTTAAAAATAGCTGAGAAAAGAAGAGAAGCCAAAGACAAAGGAGACAAGGAAAGATATACTCAACTGAATGCAGAGTTCCAGAGAATAGCAAGGAGATATAAGAAAACCTTAAGTGAACAATGCAGAGACATTGAGGAAAACAATAGAATGAGAAAAACTGGAGATCTCTTCAAGAAAATTGGAGATACCAAGGGAACAAAGATGGGCACAATAAAGGACAGAAATCACAGGAAATCTAACAAGCAGAAGATACTAAGAAGAGGTAGCAAGAATACACAGAAGAAATATATGAAAAAGGTCTTAATGACCTGGATAACCATGATGGTGTAGTCACTGTAACACTCATCTAGAGCCAGAATGCAAAGTCAAGTGGGTGTTAGGAAGCATTACTATGAACAAAACTGGTGGAGGTGATGGAATTCCAGTGAATTATTTCAAATCCTAAAAGGTGATACTATTAAAGCACTGCACTCAGTATGTCATCAAATTTGTAAAAATCAACAGTGGCCACAGGACTGGAAAAACTCAGTTTTCATTCCAATTCCAAAGAAAGACAATGCCAAAGAATGTTTAAACTACCATGCAATTGTACTTATTTACATGCTAGCAAGGTAATGCTCAAAATCCTTCAAGCTAGGCTTCAACAGTATGTGAACCAAGAACTTCCAGATGTATGAACTGGATTTAGAAATGGCAGAGAAACAGAGACCAAATTGCCAAAATCATTGGATTATAGAAAAAGGAAAGGAATTAAAAAAAAAAAAAAATCTACTTCTGCTTCATTGACTACGTGAAAGCCTTTGACTGTGTGGATCACTACAGACTGGGAAATTCATAAAAAGATGGGAATACCAGACCACCTTACCTGTCTCCTGAGAAACCTGTATGCAGGTCAAGAGGCAACAGTTAGAACCTTACATGGAACAGGGGACTGGTTCAAAATTGAGAAAGAAGTAGTACATCAGGGCCGTATATTGTCACTCTGCTTATTTAACTTATATTCAGAGTACATGATGCAAAAGGCCAGGCTGGGTGAATCACAAGCTGGAATCAAGATTGTCAGGAGAAATATCAACAGCCTCAGATATGCAGATGATACCACTCTAATGGTAGAAAGTGAAGAGGAACTAAAGATCCTCTTGATGAAGGTGAAAGAGGAGAGTAAAAAAAGCTGGTCTACAATGCAACATTCAAAAAACTAAGAGCATGGCATCTAGGTCGCAAAGAATCGGACACGACTGAGTGACTGAACTGAAGTGTTGTGCTAGAGAAGACTCTTGAGAGTCCCTTGGGCAGCAAGGAGATCAAACCAGTCAATCCTAAGGAAAATCAATCCTGAATGTTCATTGAAAGGACTCATGCTGATGCTGAAGCTGAAGCTCCAATACTTTGGCCACTTGATGCAAAGAGCTGACTCACTGTAGAGGACCTTGATCTGCGAAAGATTGAAGGCAGGAAGAGAAGGTGGTGACAGAGGATAAGATGGTTGGATGGCATCACTGACTCTATGGACATGAGTTTGAGCAAACTCTTGGAGATAGTGAAGGACAGGGAAGCCTGGTGTGCTGCAGTCAGTGGGATCGCAAAGAGTTGGACGTGACTTAACAACTGAACAAGAACAACATGATGTCTTGGAGTGTGAGGAAGTAACTTGTGCACAGAGTACTGCTTGTGATTGAGTGTCACTTGCAGGAACAATATAAGTAGGGATTGGTAGGGTCCTATATGCCATGTGTGTGTTGATTTTTATGTTGAAGACAGTCTTGTTGGTAGTCAGGGAAGCTTATTATAAAGGATTTTAAGTAGGGGAATGGCTTGATGAGATTTGATGCTGAACAACCAGTTAGAATCATGTTCTAGAATCTCAGAAATGCAATTGAGGGTAGAGTATAAATTTAATTAAGGGACATAATAATGAGTAAAAAGTACATCTTGCTTGGTTGTGAGGCAGGTAAATAAATATGACATACTGCATTCTGAATGTTGTAGTATGAAGTGGTATGGATTGCATATGGAAGAGGAGCAAGTCATTTGGGACTTCACATTTAAGAGTCATAGGTCTATGGGTGGTATTTGCACCTAGAATATTCATGTGATTTTCTGAGAAAATAATTTAAAACAGAGATGAAAGACCTGAAGGTAGACTTCTAGACAAAAGCAGCCTTCATAGGATAACAGTTAAAGAAGAATCATCTAAATCTATGATGTTAGCACTGTGGGTTATAATTGATTATTAGGTTGCAAAATCAATAATGACTTAGCGACTAAACCACCACCATCAAAATCAATAATAGTGAATAGGAAATTAATATGATTGATTATAGACAGGATTTTAAAAACATGGATTAGGAGAGAATAGAAATTACGATATTAGGGTATGTGGTAAAGGTGATTATTGTTTTGTGATGTTTTGTTCAGATATGTGCATTTGTACTTTGGATACAGTAAAAATGTCTTTATTATGAGTTGTAATCACAAACTTTTGAAAAACAACAAAAGAGACTAAGGAAGAACAGTTGGAAATAATTAAATCACTTTTGTTCTTCACTTCTCTGATGGCAAGGAAAAGAAATGGACCCAGTGAAAGTGCAGTGGGAAGTAGATTTTTCTTTTCATTGTACAGTTGCTTTCCCCCAAGCCACCTTTACCACATCAGTTATGTAAGGAGGAAAAATACAAAGAAATAAGGGGAAAGGGCTGGCAAGGTAATGAACTGAAGGATATAGAAGGAGAGGAAGAAAGAGAAAATATGAATGAGAAATATGGATGAGAGAATAAACCACATACGGAAGCCTGGCTTTTCGCCTAACCTGACTGAGTGACTCCAGAAGCTCTGTTCCCGAGCACCACAGCCCAGCAACGCCCCTTGGATTTGTCCTGCCGCTGCAGCTGTTTCTTATTAGGGATAAAGCTGGATGAAGAACCTGGGGTAAGGGTACAAAACTACCTCTAATTAAAATTGTGATTTAGTTATATCATTAATAAAAGTTATTGAGAGCTTAACTGGGGGTCAAGAGCTATTCTAAGCACTTTAAATGCATGATCTCACCAAGTAAGTAAATATTCGTTAAGCCCTTAGAACAATGTCTGGCACATGGTAAGCACTTGCTGAGTATTGGATATTATTATTATTTAATTACTAATTAAGAGAAAAGTTACTAAATATCATCATTTTACTAGTAAGGAAATTGAAGTATAACAAAGTTAAGTAACTTTCTCAAAATCTTATAGCTGGAAAGAAATAGAATCATTCACTTTTGAGTTGGAGGTGAGAGACTGATAGTATGGGTGCATAGCTACCCACTCGGGTATTCGTGCCTGGAAAATCCCACGGACAGAGGAGTCTGGTGGACCACAGTCCATGGGGTTACAAAAGAGACATGACTTGGCCACGAAACAGCAGTGAAGGCTTATATGGTGATTGGTGCTTGAAGGATGATGATAGAAGAGAGAATAGACAAAATGGGTCTTAAGTGAAAGACATTATGAAAAAAAAAAATCCCTTTAGCTTGGTGACTGGTTGGACACGAAGTAAAAAGGTAAGTAAGATTTAAAGTTGG
Source organism: Bos indicus x Bos taurus (assembly GCF_003369695.1). NCBI lineage: Eukaryota > Metazoa > Chordata > Mammalia > Artiodactyla > Bovidae > Bos > Bos indicus x Bos taurus. The sequence continues at coordinate 62,855,145 of NC_040079.1, read as the reverse complement.
TTGTCTGGGGAAGTAGTGAGTAGGATGTAAGAAAAGGGAGAAAACTTTTATGCTAGGAAATGATGACAAATTCCATTTAATAGTATTGAATTTTATGTCAGATAGTCAAGTGAGGATTAACAGGGAATTCAAAACTAAAGTTAGAGAGGTGTAGGCATTATCACATAAAGGAGTTGCAGAAGCTATAAGAGTGTTTGAGATCCCCAAGGATAACCAATAAGTTTTTGGTCACAAAAAATCTGGGGAGTCAAAAATAAAGTCATTATAATAGCATCCACACATTTCTATGCCTTTGTCCACACCTGCTTTTTAGAAAACCTACAAGTAATTCCAGGAATCTTTAAAAAATAGTATGTCACTACTAGGGCTTGCCTGGTAGCTCAGTCTGCAAAGAATCCTCCTGCAATGCAAGAGTTTGATGCCTGTGTTGAGAAGATCCCCTGGAGAAGGAAATGGCAACCCATTCCAATGTTCTTGCCTGGGAAATCCCATAGATAGAGACTGGCAGGTTATAGTCCACATGGGTCACAAGAGCCAGACACGACTGAGTGATTAAAACATCACCATGGCACTACTGCTCCAGGGATAGCCTGTTGTTGGGCATGTACTGTTTTCCTCGCTGCTGCCCTGGTTTCTGTGGCTCTGTCTGTTCTTGCTGCCAACCCACCATCTGCGAATGGGGGGAGCCTCCGTTGTGGTTTAGTACCTTCCCCACCACCACAGCAATTGCTCTTTTAGACCAATGACGTTCTCAGAGACCCTGGAGAGTCAGTGTGAAAAAGCTCTCCTACTTTTTCTTATTCTACTACCAAGTTTCAGACTTGATATCCATTTACTTTTTCAGCAGTTCTGTCCAGGTGATAGATGTATTGGCTTTATGGTTCCTTAATCAGTTTCTTATGCCTAGATGATTCCTGACCGTCAGATGAACTCTTACAGAAAATGTTTCTCCGTGTCTGCCCCATTGGTCCTTAGGCATATCTAGACTTGTCTAAATCCAAGGTGAAGGCTGCTTACTAGGCTTAAACTGAAAGCCAGGACCCTTCCTGCAAGCTCTCTGTAGAAAAGAGAGATCAAAGTGGGAAATTCCCATATTTCCCAAGATTATTTCATCACTTGCTACTCTGGTCTCTTTACTGTTTCTATGGTATTTTCCTGGTTGATGTGAGATTATTTCTTCTTCTCTCCAAATGGAGCAATCACATGTACTTACTATGGAATTAGGTCCTATCTGAATATTCTATAGGGAGACTTGATTTCACTTTTTTCTTTTATTTCTTACAATTTTCCATGCCTCTTTAAGGGAGTTTAGTAAAGAGTTGACTGTCTAGCACATTTTCCTTTGAAATGAGTATTGGTAATTTTTTTTTTTCTGGTTACCTGTGAAGAATCCCGATGAGCCTTTTTGAAAACTCATCATTTGCAGTTATTTTAGAACAGCAATTTATTGAAAGCTACTATATTAGAAATGTTTTATTGCACTGCACTACAGCTATGAAGTGCAAGGAACCATGAAGATTGAAAATTACAAATGACAGATGTGTCTCTTTCTTCTTATTTTTTAGCCTTCTTTGAATCCTGGGGGGAGCCAGTCATCTGATGTGGTGCTTTTGAACCATTGGAAAGTGAGGAATTTTGAAGTACAACGTGGTGACATTGTGTCATTAGTGTAAGTAAATCAGAAACATACTATATTCCTATATAAGACAATTTAGAATTATCTGATTTAGCTAGTAATTCCCTGTTTATACCATATTGTCAATTACTAAATTAATAGGTTCATGTAAAATGTAATACATTTTTCAAAATCTATTTTGAAATGTAACAATACTATGAAAGAAGATTTTTTTCTATGATACTTAAAATTTATCACTTGATTGACATACTTGGTTTTGGCAAAATGTTTTTGATGAAATATTGATTAGAAATTATTATATTGATGATCTAGAGTACATGTATCTGGTATTTTGAGTTATTTTGAAATATTGCATTTTGGAAGCAACTTGTATGTTACTCTCATGCTTTATTAGCTGTGTAGCTACAAAATATTTCTAGACCATTGTAAGTGTGACATGAAATTCAGTGGCATTTATATATATGTATCAGTGATTTAACTGAAAAAAGGAAGTTTGGAAGATGGTAGACTGGAGGCTTTTGTTTGGGACCAAAAGGTGGCACTGTTTCTCTGTTAAAGTATTACGACTGGTCAGGAACAAGAATTTCATTCTAATCTTAGTGTAGAGAAGGAATGTCAAAATGTACATGACTGACACAATGATATTCCTATGTTTGAATGATTTAGATTTGAGATTTGTTTGTTTATTTTAAAAGTAAATTTACACTGAGAAGACTGCAACAGAACTTGCCTAATTTCTACTCTTTTCAGCTACTTATACAAATGTTTTAACATGATTCCCTGTTATGCCAGTTAGTGCATTAGGGAAGCAATTAATGTAGTAGTTACTGTTATTTGTTTTAATGATAGTAAAATCCTACTGTTTGGTGAAGACTTGGAACTTATAAGTATGATTCTTGAATTAGAATAATTGTTTATTGTTGGGTGATAATTTATAATTGGTAAAAGTAAAACGTTATCTACTTGCTCTTACTTATCTTTGGTTACTGCTTTGTGGAAATAGATATTTTCTAAATGTGTCTCAGTCAAGCCTGTTCTACTAAGATTTATTTGAAAACATATTAACTAAACCTGGTCAGTAACTAATGAAATAAATTTGAGTGGAGTTTTGTATGGCAGACATCCAAGGATGGGGATTAATGCTTCTCATATTCTTGAGTGCTTTCTTTAATATTAACCTACTCTTCAGAGTATCCTTTTACTTTGTCATTCAGGGAACTGCTTCTGCAACCTCCTTAACAACCTTCCCATGCTGGGTTAGCCTGTCGTGTGCTCATTATTCTTTCGCTTTTGGTTTGACAAGGTTACATCCTCACTTAGCCCGTGATGGAGAGGATACCCACCCAAGTGAAAGAGGTCACCTTATAAGCAGACGATTGTGCGGTGTATTTTTTCTGTGAGAAACATGCTGACTATCTTTAACCAAATGAATTTGAATAGGTAATTGGGGAGGAAAAAAGGCTCCTTAAAATCCAAGTTTGCATGGATCCAAAACGGTACCCTAGCATATCCTAGACTATATTTAAAAAGAAGAGAATGTTATCCTTTTATGTAAATATTAAAATGATTGATATTTATTATATAAATTAATTTCAAAAACAGTGTATTCAAATTGAGGTTGATATACTAAATGATAGCTACCTCAGTTGAACTGTATTTTAAATGAGTTAACTATGTGATATATCTCTGTCAGGTACAAATAACACAAATTTTCTTTCATAATGCTTGTTGTTAGTAGGAGCTATTTACATATAAAAATGCTTAGTGATTGGTATCATATTATTTAACAACAAATAATCATCAAGCAGTAACTGTTGCTTTCTTTTGGTGAACAACCAGGCTTATACTTGTTTAGTATGATGCAATACTAATAAAAGACACTGTTTAAAGTATCTTTTTAGTTTCATGAGCAAAAATGCTTTCTGGACACATGTCCTTACATTAGAATATCCTGTCAATATAAGAAATGTGTGACTAATACAGAAACACATGACTAAATTTTGAATTTATGGCTAAATATAAAATACAAAGATAACAAATTGTTGTTAATTATGCATTTTATTGATACATAAGTAATCTTTGGTAACAAAGTAGTGTGACAGCTTATATTTTAAATCATTCCTGGACAGAATTTTATGTATTCAGAGTATGTGGAAATGCAGCACTTCTACTATAATATTATATATGCCTTTCTGGAAAACTTTGTGGTTTGCAAATTCATTCTTAAATTACTAGGGCTTATGCATCTTCATAACCAGAACACCAATGAAAATAACAATAATTCCAATAGCACTGTTTAAAAGACATCTGAAGTTTCTAATAAATAAACACTGCAGTAAATGTTGGATTTACTTAAAACAATAAAGGTGAAGATAGCTTGATGGAAGAAGATATAAGGAAGGTTTGAGGCTATCTATGTTTTCAAGGGCCAGTGTTATTATTATCAGAATTTGCAAGAAGAGAAAAGATTGCAGGCTTTGTACAAAATGTACTGATCCCAGAGATGGATGTAGAGTTCATTGTTTTGTGTTGTTTTATTTGTTGTAAGTTTTTTTTTTTAAACAAAGATCCGGGTTAAACTTGCAATAAGTTTCCTAGGAAAAAAGTTGAATGTATAATACTGATTCCTTCTTAGCTTGCTGCCTTTAGTGTACTCAGCCTTCAACTGCTATTAATGAGACATTGATGGTTTTGGGAGAAAATCAGATGTGAACCAGTGAAGCTTCTGCTTTATACCGACTTCTTTCTCCATTCTTTCTCACCAGCTGCCTATGAACTAATTCATGTTACAGTAAGACAGTATGTAGCAAAGCAGACTGTCCCATCTATTTCATTCAGTTTATTGACCAACACTATTCCCTAATGCAAGGAAGGTCTGGGTGGGGGAGAGGTACATATTGGAATATGCTTCTTTGCATCCCTTCCTTCTCTTTTCCTGTCACTTTCTTTCTGTAAAAGACCATAGCAGTGCAGCAACTGTTTAAGCACGTTATTCAGTAATGTTAAATAGAAGGGTGTTTTGTTTAATAACATCACACAAAACATTATTTGCTGTCATTGAGTCCTCAGTGTTACTGAGTGTATGCAGGAGACATCATACTCTCTTGGTGGATTTGCAGACTAATAGTGGTGATTAAGGTGGATTTTCTATACCTCGGAATTGACTTTTCATTAACCTGTGTGATGGCCTTACTGCCATAGACTTAACATAAGTAGCACTATTTTATAATGATATATCAATTAACAGAACCATTGGGACAGAGTTTCCTTCATAATAAAGTTTCAAATAATCACATTTAAGAGTGTTTTAACTTTTCATTTTGAGATATTATCGACTTAAAGGTTGTAAAAATAGTACAGGGTGTTCTCACATATCCTCTTATTTATTTTTTTAAATTTTATTAGTATAAAATTGACAAAATTGTAAGATATTTAAAGTGTATACTGGGATGAATTGATATATGTACACATTGTGAAAGAATTTCCCTCATCAAGTTAATTAACTCACCCATCGCCTGTTTACATTTTGTGTGTGGGAGGCGGGGAGGGGGTTGGGCTAAGCTAGAGAGAGAACATTTAAGTTCTACTGTTGGCGAATTTCAGTTATATAACACAGCTTATTAACTGTCATCACCATGTTATACATTAGCTTCTCAAACCTTATTCTTCTTATACCCTCCAAATATTAACATCATACACAACCATCGCATAATTATGGAGACTGGGAAATTGACACTGATACAATACTGTTAACTAATCTACAGACCTTATTTAAATTTCATTAGTGTTCCCACTAATGTCCTCTTTCTAGACCAAACTCCTACCCAGGATCCTATATTTTGTTTTTATTTTTCTTGTCTCTCTAGTCTCTTCTAATCTGTGACAGTTCCTTGGTCACTCTTCATCTTTTTTAAGCTTGACAGTGTTGAAGGGTCCTGGCCAGATATTTTGGAGAATGATCCCTTTGAATGTTTGAGGGTCAGTCTGTCTCCAGTGGGAGGTGGTGCTGTTGATGGCAGTTGTTGGGGAGGCTGCAGCAGTGGTAACAGTTGGGAAAGTGGATAAGACTAGGTCAGAGGAGATGGAAATTGTCAGGCATGGAGCTTTTCAGGTTCTTGGAACCACATATTTGTGTCCTGACTAAGAGATCCCATGGCTTCTATAAGTCCACACAGACAATTCTTTAGATGCTAGGAAGCAAGGAGGGAGGCCTGTGCAGGTGGGGAAGGCTACAATTTATAGTAGGGTTGAAGGGAAGGAACTAAGGCTAGGTGACAGATTATACTACACTGAGCCAGCATTCACTTCTACAGTAGAAGGCAAGGGTGAGTGAATTCTCCTTTAATGAACACTCCTGTATGTCAGGCATTACACTAAGTGCTTTGGGTTGTCATTTTATTTCTCATAACAGTAACAGGAAATAGTTACTATTATTTTTGTGGGTAGTGGACATTATTTATTTATTTTTTAATGTACTTTTTATTTAGGTAACTTTGGTTTAGAACATTATATGGTTTTTTTTTTTTTTTTTTTTGATGTGTTCATTTACTTTAATAACACTACATTTACCATGTTATCACCATGGAATGTAAATTCAGGTTAGACGAGAATTCATAAGTACAACAAAGCATTCTGTGATATACCAAAGTTTGTATAATGTCTGACCAAACCAGCTTGCTCATCAATGACTTCCACTATAGGGATTTTATTTAGTTGATGATACTTTTGGAGAAAACAAACATACCGCACACATTTAAAAAGTGTTTTTCATTTACCTTTGCATTAGCACTTAAAATACATGTTTCAAAATAATTTAAATTTATTCTAATATAACAGCAGCAAAATATAATTCTGCAATTACTAAAGAGCTAAAAGGGATCCACAAGTTAAGTTACTCTCATGTTTATAACTATGATTCTAAAATAAATACTACTTCAAAGTGGCTCTGTTACCAGCTTTTTAGTGTTGGTTTAAAAACACACACAGACTTCCAGGGAGGTTTGTAATGTTGTATTCCATGCACTGTTCTGAAAGGGTTCCTCAAGAGCCAACCAGCCCTTAAAACAGTACTCAGTCCACAAGGCCGTCAGAAAGTTAAATTAACTGGGGTAAATAGGATTCCTACATTACATCAAAAGCATATGATATTCTGCAGCAGCTGGGAGCATTTTCAAGATTGGCATGTTGTCTTCTTTAGAACTAATTTCAACAGAAGAGTTTAAGAAGGTGGACAGGTACCATTATCAAGTGTATTTAAAAGTGACATGTTTCTTTTGTGCTGGTCTGACTCCCCTGAATGACCTAGCTAGTGAACTAGTCACCAGTAACTTGGTCACCAGGCAAATCAAGCCTGCAAGAAAGGAGGCCAATTTTCAAATTACCATGTTCTTGTCTGACCCAAACAATTTATTTTCAGCATAAACATATAACCTCAATATGAGATGTCTAACTAAAGCAAGCACCACCAAGACGACCAAGACAGCATCTCCTCTTCTAAGGTGTAGGTTTCCCCCAGAATTCTTGATACAGGGAATAGCCCATACCAAGAGTCATTGCTCCCTCAACAAAGCCTTGGGCTGCCACACGCATGTGGATCAGGTGAACAGACATTTTAGTATGTCCCCTGCTCTTCAATCTATATAATCCATATGCAACAATTGCTGCAAAACCTGCCATTCCAGTGGGGACAAATGGTGCCTCTCTAGCTTTTCGGATAAGTTTAGATCCCTGATCTTCATCATATGAAGAAAGAGAAATATCTGTGTCGCTTGACATAGTGATTGAAGAATCTTCAGACAACTTCAAGACGTTTCAGGTTCCTACCGGATTCTCCATTATATGTTTCATATGTAAACATTATATTTCTACTTCTGTATACACTAAATCTTGCAGACATAGTTAAAGTGATAAAACTAAGATTTAGCAAGTAAATGGCAGAGCCAGAATGTGAATACAGGTCCATTTGAACCTGTATTTTAATACAGGTCCAATTAAACCTGTATTGCTTGATATAGTACACATATGTGGCTATTGAGCAGTTAAATGTGGCTTTTGTTGTTATTCATTTGCCCAGTAGTGTCCCACTCTGCGACCCCATGGACTGCGACACACCAGGCCTCTCTCTCCCTCACCATCTCCCAAAGTTTGCCCAAGTTCATGTCTGACACCCTCTTCTCCTTCTGTCCTCAATCTTTCCCAGCATCAGGAACTTTTCCAATGGGTCAGCATTAGATGACCAAAATACTGGAGTTTCAGTTTCAGCATCAGACCTTCCAATAAATATTCAGGGTTGATTTCCCTTAAGATTGACGGTTTGATCTCCTTGCAGTCCAAGGGACTCTCAGGAGTCTTCTCCAGCACCACAGTTCAAAGGCATCAATTCTTGGGCACTCTGGCTTCTTTACTACTGCTACTGTGTGCTTGTTATGTAACGTGGCTACTGCTGCTTGTTAAAATGATAGTATTTTGTATACCAAGTGCTTGTGTGCTCAGTCATGTCCAAGTCTTTGCAACCCCATGGACTGCAGCCCCCAGGCTCCTCTGTCCATGGATTTTTCCAGGCAAGAATATTGGTTGTCATTCTTCTCCAGGGGATATTTCCAACTCAGAGTTTGAACCAGAGTCTCTTGTATCACCTGCATTGGCAAGTGGGTTCTTTAGCACTGAACCACTGGGAAAGACATATTTTGGATATATTCAGTCAAATAAAATATTTTATTAAAATTAATTTCACCTGTTTCTTTTTCCTTTTTTTTAATGTAGCTAGTAGAAAATTTGAAATCACCTATGTGACACACATTACATTTTAAGTGGACAAATGCTCTGTTTAAATCTTCTTCCATTGTACCTGCTGCTTTCCTGGAGTGTGTCTAAGGTGTCTCATCTAAGGGTGAACTAAGATGAGATCCTAAAGTCTGAAGTGGAGAAAAACTAATGTAGTTTCTATGAAATACAGTACACTCCCAAAGAGAGGTAAACACTGTGTTGGTGAGTGTTGGGATGATCAGGTTCAGAGACAAAGGAAAAAAGACATGTAATTTACAAAGAGAGAAAAGTACCCATTATAGTTTATTATTATTTTTTTTTCTTGTCGGACTGAAGTCTCTTTATTTTTTTAAAAAAATATTTATTTATTGAAGTATAGTTGATTTACAACATTAGTTTCCAGTATAGCACAATGATCAGTTATATATATATATATGTTTTTCAGATTATTTTCCACTATAGGCTATTATAAGATACTGAATATAGTTCCTTGTGCTATACAGTACATTTATTTTTGCTTATCTATTTTATATATAGCAGTTTGTGTCTGTTGATCCTAAGTTCCTAGTTTATTCTTTTTTACCTCTTTTCCCCCCTTTGGTAACTGTAAGTTTGTTTTCTGTGTCTGTAAGTCTGTTTCTGTTTTGTGTATCTGTTTTGTGTATGGGTTCATTTGTATTATTTTTAGATTCCACATGAAAGTGATATCATATATTTGTCTTTCTCTGACTTACTTCACTTCATATGATATTTTCTAGGTCCATTTACATTGCTGCAAATGGCAATATTTCATGCTTTTTTATGGTTAAGTAAAATTCCATTGTATGTATATACCACACATGTTATATTAATATATATCTCACCAGTCATCTTTTGATGGGCATTTCGATTGCTTCCATGTCTTGGTTATTGTAAATAGTACTGCTGTGAACTTTGGGATGCATGTGTCTTTTTGAATTAGAATTTTTATCTTTTCTGGATGTATGTCCAGGAGTGGGATTGCTGTCTTATCAGTTCAGTTCAGTCACTCAGTTGTGTCCGACTCTTTGCGACCCCATGAATTGCAGCACGCCATGTCTCCCTGTCCATCACCAACTCCTGGAGTTTACGCAAACCCATGTCCATGGAGTTGGTGATGCCATCCAACCATTTCATCCTCTGTTGTCCCCTTCTCTTCCTGCCCTCAATCTTTCCCAGCATCAGGGTCTTTTCCAATGAGTCAACTGTTTGCATGAGGTGGCCAAGGTATTGGAGTTTCAGCTTCAGCATCAGTCCTTCCAATGAGCACCCAGGACTGATCTCCTTTAGAATGGACTGGTTGGATCTCCTTGCAGTCCAAGGGACTCTCAAGAGTCTTCTCCAACACCACAGTTCAAAAGCATCAATTCTTCGGCGCTCAGCTTTCTTCACAGTCCAACTCTCACATCCGTACATGACCACTGGAAAAATCATAGCCTTGACTAGATGGACATTTGTTGGCAAAGTAAAGTCTCTGCTTTTCAATATGGTATCTAGGTTGGTCATAACTTTCCTTCCAAGGAGTAAGCGTCTTTTAATTTCATGGCTGCAGTCACCATCTGCAGTGATTTTGGAGCCCAGAAAAAGAAAGTCAGCCATCATTTCCACTGTTTCCCCATCTATCTGCCATGAAGTGATGGGACCAGATGCCATGATCTTCGTTGTATCATATGGTAGCTCTATTTTTAGTTTCTTAAGTAACCTCCATATTGTTTTCCATAGTGGGTTCATCAGTTTACATTCCCACCAACAGTATAGGAGGGTTCCCTTTTCTCCACACCCTCCCCAGCATTTATTGTTTGTAGAATTTTTGTTGATAGCCATTCTGATCAGTGTGATATAATATCCCATTGTATGTTTGATTTATATTTTACTAATAATTGGACTTCCCTGGTGGCTCAGATGGTAAAGCATCTGCCTACAATGTGGGAGACCCAAGTTCAATCCCTGGGTCAGGAGGGTCCCCTGGAGAAGGAAATAGCAACCCACTCCAGTACTCTTGCCTGGAAAATCCCATGGACAGAGGAGCCTGGTAGGCTACAGTCCATGGGGTTGCAAAGAGTCCGACATGACTGAGCGACTTCACTTTCACTTTCACTTCACTTTTCACACTTTATTATATCAGTGTGATATAATATCCCATTGTAGGTTTGATTTATATTTTACTAATAATTATAATTGAGCATCTCTTTTATGTGCTTCACAACAATTTTAATATTTATTGATTGTTTATCATTTTCCAGTCCCAATACTGAATTCTATATTCATTTTTATTTAATCTTCATTAAAATAAACCCTAGTAAAGTAGGTATGTGTTTATTCCCATTTATAGGTGAGAACACTGAGGTACAAAGAGGTCAAGTAACTTGTTTAAGATCATATAGCTGACTGGTAAATGGAAGAATGAAGGTTTGAAGGGCTTCCCATCAAATCCAGTGTTCTTGACTGTCAAACTGTAAAGCCTCTGTATATAGAGGTGATGGTTTAGTTGAGGATCCTTACTCATTCTTAGCAAAGAAGTCACACAAGCCCTTGCATCTCTACATCAATTGGATTATCCCATGAAATTTCTGATACACTTGTTCCTGAAATGTAGTCTCTTCATTAATAGCAATAATACTTTATTATAAATATAGAATCTGCATACAATTTTGACAGCTGGTTTGCAATATGCTAAGCTAATTGCCACTTTCTGTGATGGCTACATCTGTAGCAGTAAATATGCAAAGAGTTATGAAGATGTGAGCCAGGGAAATAGATGAAATAGAAAAGAGCCTTTGCGGAAAAAAAGAAAGGTGCTAGTTCCTTTGTGTCTTGAGTGCTTGTAAATCTTTAAAGGTCCCTTGACCCACCATTGGAAATTAACTGCAGTCTGCTAAAACACGAAATTCATGTTTTGTAACAAATGCCCAGGGCAATGATAATACTGAATAATGACTTATAATTGTATGAAAAGCCATTTAATCTGTTGAGCTGGGAGAATATAATCGTGAATACTTATCTAGTCTTTCCATTGTACTTATTCCTAATTTTTTTGGTTGAGAGCCTTTTTTTTTTGTTTGTAGTTAATATTGTACATTTCAGGAACACAAATCTAGAAAGAACATGACTTTAAGAGAAAGGTTCTATAGATAGGAGGAAGTGCCTAGGCTTTTGTTCATTGTTTTTAATTAACTGGTATTCAAAATGCTGGAGAGTGAAGTCTTGGGCTGTAATTTATTTTGATGAGAGATTTAGATTTTGGCACTTTCAATTACCCATAATAATCTGTATCCATTACTAAGTGTATTTACAAATGATACTTAAAAAATGAGATAGTGTAAGTTTTGTTTGCTATTATTTGATCTAGATTAAATTGATTTTATAAATACTGTTTAGAGGCATGTAGATAGAAAGTTGGTAACCTTAAGGTGGTCCTTAAAAGCAATTTCCTTTCTTGAGCAGGATAAATTGCCTTCACAATTTTTATACATTTAATTATGCAATAAAACATTTTCTTAGTTCAGAGACAAATTATAGCTTAGAGATGTTTCAGTGATCATAAATTTCAATTTTGAATTATTGAGATTTTATGGTAATGTAACTATAGGAGCTATCCATAGCCTCTGCTCAACCCTTTTCATAAATCTTATATTCTCTGAGAGATGACTAGAAGTTGTCAAAGAACGAAGTTATATAGGCAGCAGTCCATGAAATAGTGGTACTTATGTTTGTAACTTTTTATTTTTATTGTGGAAAAAAACCAGTCTCTGAGGACACTGTTACCCTACTTAAAAAAAAAAAAAAGTGCAGGACAGCATTTACAGAAAAGACACTCCTAAATGCTTGTTGATTGTTATATTTAAGGTGTCAGGTTGAACTGTGAAGGAGAAGCATTTTGAATATAAGCTTAAATAATAATTCTAACAAAGGAACAACTTAAAAATTTAAGAAGTAAATAGTTGAGCTTTCAAGCAGAAAATATAATACACAAAAAATTAGCTATCCCATATGTATGTCAACCCATCTTTAATACTTTTGGAATCAATAAGATATGTATGCACACATAAACGGAGACCACTGAGATCAATCCGTATCTGATTTCTTCACATATGATAGGCTAGTTTATTTCAAACTAAGGCCCATATTGAGAAAATGAGAAAACACTGTTAAAAAGAATATCTAAAGGCATTATAGTACTACCAAGGAGGAAAGATCCCAGAGTGGAGCAACACACTGAGGTGAGCCCTGTATTTAGTGCCACTTCTCATCTTGGGTTTTTGTCACTTTATAAACAGCTCATGCCATGAGGCTGAGAAGCAAAGCAGTGGAGGCTAAGATGGGAGGTACTGGGCATAATTTTTGGCAGTTTCACAGGGGTAAGAAGTCACGAAGTAGAATTCAGGCATATGCAGGACCCTGGTGAAGCGTTTTCAACTTTTAATTGGAATCCCCTAAAGGCTATGTCCTAGGAGTTAGGGAGAACTAGAAATAGACTCTAAGTTACAAAAATTACAATGCAGCCTTTGATAAACTCAATCTTGATTTTAAGGTAATCTGCCTTCACTTTAACTATCTGTTATTGCCGGAAGCAGGAGACATCATGCAGAGTCTCTATAAGTTTTATACACAGTACCTCACATTTTATAAAAAATTACCATGCGTATCACAAACCAGGTCCAAGATTTTAAAAACATAAAACAGGAAACAGTAGAAACACTCTCATGGTGTTCTAGTTTTTGGAGTTATTGGACATGATGTATAAAATAATTATAATCAATATGTTAAAAATTGATGAAAAGATAGAGTTTATTAGAGAATGAGAATATAGAAGAAGAATTGAAAGGGATTCTAGAGACGAAAACTAGTGTAACTGAAGAGCTAGATCAGTTTAATGCAAATTAGAGACAACTAAGGGGAGGATTGGGAGAAGGCAATGGCACCCCACTCCAGAACTCTTGCCTGGAAAATCCATGGATGGAGGAGCCTGGTGGGCTGCAGTCCATGGGGTCGCTAGGAGTCAGACAAGACTGAGTGACTTCACCTTCACTTTTCTCTTTTCATGCATTGGAGAAGGAAATGGCAACCCACTCCAGTGTTCTTGCCTAGAGATTCCCAGGGATGGGGGAGCCTGGTGGGCTGCCATCTCTGGGGTCTCACAGAGTCAGACACGACTGAAGCGACTTAGCAGCAGCAGCAGGGGGAGGATTATGAACTGGGTGATAGGTCAGTTAGGAAATATCTAGGCCATGGGTGATTGGTTCACTGGTAGGCACTGCATATAAACAGGGCCAATCTGAGTCATTCTTGGAAATGGATGGATAAATATTAAGGGTGAAAATTTACATTTTTGTTAGAGTTGTTAAGTTTGAACAATATGATCTGTTTAAAAAAAAAGTCACATTTCTTTAAGGTTACATCAATAAAATAGGTGCTAGCTATAGTAGGCAGAATTTTGGTCCTCAAGTTTCCATGCCTAATACCTAGGACAGAGAATATGTTGAGATATTGTGCCCGTGGATACGTTACCTTGTATTGGCAAAGGGACCTTGTGGTTGTAATTAAGGTTGACCTTCAGTTGACCTTAAAGCGAGGAGGCTAGCCTAGGTTATCGAGGTGAGCCCAATCCATGTTGTCTCAGGAATCCTTAAGAGCAGAAGCTAGCCTAGATTATCCAGGTGGGTCCAATGTAGTCACATGAGTCTTTAGAAGCAGGCAGAGGCGGAAGTGAGGAAAGTGCAGTGGAACAAGTCAGAGAGCCAGAGAATGGGAACTCTTCCATGCACTTTTGCTGGCTTTGACGATTCAAGGACCATGAGAAGAAGAAAACAGGGTACCTCTAGAAACTAAGAATGAACTCTTGCCAAAGGCCAGTCATACACAGAATTGAATTTTGCCAACAAGCTAGGGAGCCTGGAAATGGACTCTACCCCAGTCTCTAGAGAAGGACCCAGAGTTGCCTACAGCTTGATTTGGGCCTTTGGAGACTCCAAGTGGAGTACCCAGCTGAATTTGCCAGACTGCAGTCCTGGAGGACATGAGCTTTTTAAATTTTAAATGGCTGTTATTTTAACTTTAAATCCCTTCATTTTTTTTTAATTTGTTAGAGTGGCAATATAAAATTGTGTTTAGCAATGGAAAGATGCAAATAGTTCTAATACTACCCTTAGAATGTATAAAGAGATGAACTTTTATAGAAGACTCTTACTAAGTATTTGAAAAATTTTATTAACCACTTGCCTAAGTAATTAAAAATTATTTTCTTTTATGTAAAACAAACCTGTAAGCCTCTACCTGCAAGTTGCTTTGTACAAGAATGTAAGAGTGGTGATGGTTTAGTTGCTAAGTCATATCTGACTCTTGTGAACCCAGGGACTGTAGCCCACCAGGCATCTCTGTCTTCTATCCAAGGAATTTTCCAGGCAAGAGTACTGAAGTGGGTTACCTTCTCCTTCTCTAGGGGATCTTCCTGACCCAGGGATTGAGCCATGGTCTCCTGCATTGCAAGCAAATTCTTTACCAACTGAGCCACTAGGGAAGCCCCAGATATAAGAATAGGCTTCAGAAAATATTGCTCCTTTTAGCTGTTTTCAGTCACTAAGTGGCTGAGTGACCTGGGAGAGGTTTTCTTAACTACTCTGTAGATACATTAAACAGACACTTTATAACAGATAAGGGGACTTTGAACACCAGGGCTTTTTTTGTCTAAGAAGTCAGATGAATATATGCTTATTAAGATCGTCTTCAGTTGAAATGATTGAAAATCGAAAAATCTAAAGTTGGCAGGCAGGTATTTTACAAGAGGATGAGCACAAAATTCTTTTTTTGTTTAAAATTATTCAGAATACGAAAGCTATAGACATCTTCTATTTCTTTCTCTGTTGTCATTTATCGTGGGTGTTGAGTTTTTGGCTCCACTGGTTAATCTAGTTCTGGTTGCTTCCATCTCTTTTGTCGACTTCATATGTGCTTTGCACCAGTCAATACTCTGTGCACCTGTTCTTAGAAAAAAAAAAAAATGATCCTAGATCCCATATTCCATTTCATAGCTTAAGTCCTGTAAAAGTGGAAGAAATCTCAGAACTTCAATATCACCTTATTTGATCTAAGGTCAATAGCTACCTTCCTGTTTTTTTTTTTTTTTCCTTTTACAAAAACAAACAAGCAAAAGCACTGTTTTTGATGAGAGGAGGTGGCATTGCTGGGAAATGTGTCTGTGGCTGATAAGAAAGGGAGAGGGCTTAAAGTGACAGCCACCAAACTTTATCAGTGTTTTGGAGTTCAGGAAAACATTCTTTCCAAGAACAGAAATACCTTTTTTTTTTTTTTTTTGGCAATTGTTTATTTCCATTAGAGAGAAGCCTCAATGACTCATTATTATGAAAGGTTACTCCTTGCATAATCTAGTGACCGGTTTACTCACGTTTAGAGGTCACATTGATATTTACTGAAGGCACAAGTATCTGTTTCATTTTATTAAAAACTGTATGGAAACTGCTGACAGAGGCTGACTCAGTTTGGTTTGGCTATGAATATGATAATTGTAATATGGCTCTCTGTGCTTTTAGAGGTCATAAGTTACATTGCAAAGACTTGTGTATTTGGATTGCTGCAAAGTTACTGTAGAGTGTTAACAACACAATAGGAAACATTTAAGTGTTAGTTGTATGTCTCATGTAAATTGTACTATACAATTAAGTATGAATCATCAAAATGTTCCAGGTTATTAAGAATTCATTATTCTACTAGAGGATCTTTAAAGAGCAGTAAGAACTTGAAGAAATAATAGGAAAGCTTTGGTAACAATGACAGTGTGTTAATCGAGTTGAAAGAAGGTAAAGAATGTATTAACAGAATGGATACAAATTTGGCAAAAAAAAGAAAAAGATAGGTAATAAATCAACAGGAGAAATCAGTTAATAAAGAGGCCAATTATCAGTGAAGGAGGGGGGTGTATTTAATGATTCTAAATGAAAGGTTAAACTGCTTCTGTGAATTTCTGTTTAACAAAAAGGAAGAAAAGCAATATGGATAATTAGACAGTAATAAGATCATACCAAAAAAATCAGAAAACTGCCTTAGGTGTTAGGGGAACATTGGCTAATGAACTTCATCTGCTGCAGTTATCTTCAAATATTCACTTTTGGTCTAGGAATGGAGAGGGTGGGGATTTTGGTTATTTTCAGGGAGGAAATAGCACATTTAGCACTTTAATTTTATTGTGGATTTTTAAAATGGTAGCAAATAATGAAATGGATAAAGGATTTCTCATGAGAAGCATATGTAACATCTGTCACTTGTTAAAATACTGTAATTTTCACTATATATATTACTGGTTATTTACACTTGGATTCTGCTTTACTCATCTGTTTCATAGTAGAAACAACTTTAGAGACTATCAACCTACTTGACTCATTCACAGAAATTCAGTATAGAATATTATAATTCTTGGAAGAAAAAATCTTTCTTTACACAATATTTAGAATTTTTACTTAGGTGTTTTTAATAAGACCATAACTGAGATACACTTCTAATTAACCTAATAACATATGTATAATTATATATACACACATATATATATAAATAAATTAAACTTTTAAAGACAGTAGATTCCTGGCCATTTTTAAAGCTTCTTATGCTTCTGAATTAAGGGAAGATCTTGGTGGTAATTTTTGGAGTCAATATAAGGACTAATTTTATATGACCTCTGTACTAATGATCAGAGGTAATAGTAACCAAGATAATTAAGTTCATAGATGATTCCAAATTTAAAGATGGTATGAATATAGAAATTGGGCTAATCTCAGCTCCTATGATGCTATGTTGAGGAAAATGTCGTTTGATTTATACAGAACTATATAATTATAATCTGTCTTTGTCACTGATAGTCTTACAATTAGTTTGGGTTTTCTTTTATTAGATATTCTATCAAATGCTTTTCTGTGTTGGTTTTCAACATTAATATACAGTGAAAAAGTCTGCTTTTCAAAATGTTAGCAGTTTCCCAATAGGTTAATAGCTCAAATAGGTAATAACCCAAGGGGCAGTTAATGATTACCTAGTCAAAAAAGATTTGGACCAGATACCAAGAGACCTGAGTTCTAGGCTTCCTCTGGCACTGTGGGACTGCATGTCAATTAACTTGTCAATTAACTACTGTGGAAAGGTTTTCCTTTTTAATAAAATGAAGGGATCACACCCGATAATTTCTTTTAACTTGATAGTTCTTTTCTGTATGATTATTTTATTTTCACATGTAGGTTAAATTTATTTTATGATGGGAGGCATATAGCAACTCCTACTGGATTTTACATAGTGTTTTCCTATATTTAAATTATTGACAATTAATTCATTTGGCAATTAATTTTTCAGTGTTTACTCTGGGCCCAGAACTAGCCATTTTTACAGCTGTAAAGAAAATAGACAAGAAAAGCATCTTCCCTCATGTAATTTATGATTCCACTAGATAGATGTGTTTTGAATGAGCTCAAATTGAAAAGGGACATTTTTGAAAATTGTTGAAAATGTAGTAGGTGGGCCTATCAGAAGGGGAAACTTAATATTCAGTATTACTCAGGAGTTGTGGTGAGCATGGTACAATGCTTTGTTCTGGTTCCAGAGTCAGAGTACCCATATCTTCCTATCCCAAGATTCAGCAACTTTATGTTGGTTGCTTGAAATTAGCCATGGTGGGAGTATTTATATCATCAAAATTGGTAAACACTTCACATGAGGGCTTACAGGTTTTAAAATTATCTGGTTTAATAGCATATCACTTGTGGAAAATGTTGTCAGGTGGTGCAACAGAAATGGCAGACATAGTTCCTATCTATATGTATCTTATGATTAAAGTAGCCACAGCAGAGATACCAGGTGTATGTGAGTTTATAGAACCATAGGAACTGCTATTGATAGGATACTGAAAGTAATGAGTTAGTGAAGGGAGAGGCACTGAAAGAAAAGTAGGTGTGAATTTGAAATCTGATTTTAAAGATGGGGTGGTTAATGCTTGACCAGAGAAGCAAAAGAGTTTCGGAGATGGCATGTGTAACAATTTTGAGGCATGGAGAGGAGGTGGCATGTGTAAGAATTTTGAGGCAAGAGTGAATAGCTGTGTGGGAGAAGTGGTTAAGTAGGTTTGTTGAACAAGGTGTCAAAGCTTCACCTCATAGGAATATAACAATGTCTGAATCATGTGTTAAGCTGTATCAGAAGTCCTAAATATGGCCAGGTTTTCACTAGCTCTGTAGTTAAAAATGGAAGACCATTCTTGAATTTTTTGACTTTATCTTAGTGATGCTTTGAGAGTTAAGGAAATAAAAATCCTCCACAGTAGAATATAGACTCTTTACCAAACTGAAGGCCTGTAATATGTTGCTTGCAGTAAAAATTTTATTGAATATTGATACTGAGTGTATCACAGATACTTATGCACTTTCCTCACCATGAATTGCAAGTTTCTCTTCCTGTGCAGTGGGTTGGCATGTATAACGCTGTGACGGGCTCTGCACGCACTGAAGGAGCAGTGAGCCTCTGTAGCACCATGCCGGGTTACGGTTGCAGGAGTAGATGACAGTGGACACCTAGCATCTGCTCTGTGTAGTAAGCTGAAAGAGGCCAGTACAAGCAGGGCAAACTGGAAAAGTCTTTAAAAATGTGCTGAAGCTCTGCTTTAAATGTGGTATCTGGAGCCGATGGACAGCCTGCCATACAGGAATCTGGAATCTTTGAAATAGGTGAGCACACTAATTCCAGTTATGTGAAGAGGGGTCACAAACAGCAAGCAAAGAAATGCAAACATGTGGATCAAAATGGAAAATGCCCCTTTGGAAAACACAATTGGTATGTGCATGCCTGAAGACATTAGCTAGATTTGTATCAGCCTTTTATCAGCCTGGTGCATTGAGAGAGCAGCACATAGACAAGAGGTGGAAGCTGGCATTCTTTATTTCTCTCAATCATGTCATTTTGGAATACCAATAGTAGCTTTCTTTGTTAAAATAAATACAGGGTGTGTATATACAAAATGAAATAAACATGCTGCCTAATCAAATAATCTTCATTTTTCAGCACTGCATTTTGGAGCAGTAACTCTACAATGAAAATAGCTATCATCATTTTGGCAGTCATAGCTTATTAAACTATTTCACAAAATTTAGTACTATGTACTGTTGAAAGCAGTAAGTTTATTTTTTCAGTTTCTTATGGAAAATTAGCTCTAAAAGAACAGGTCATTAACAATATGATTACACCCATTTTTAAATGGGAAATATAAACAGATTTATAGGAGCTTGGAATATTGAAGAAATTATAACTAGAGATTTTTGGTTGGTTATAATTATTGGTGAAACTGGCTAACCTGTAACATAGAGATTGAATGAACTTTTAAGGTTTCATTGGACAAAGTTGGACTTTAAATTCTGTAAGAATTTGAAATATAGTGTATTATATACTGTAGCTATGCTTTAAACATAGTAATTTTTAACTTCTCATGAGTATTGCACTAAAAACCCCTGATGTTTTATTGAGTTACCATTCATGAATGGCAGACAATAATACAGGAATTGAGAAGTAAATTATTTGAGCTTTTTCAATTTTTTTCTTAAACCTATTTTTTAAGAGACATATACTTGAATGGATGATACTGTCTTTAAAACTAATGTGGAATTGTGTTGAAATAAATTCGGAGTGCATATATGCCCCAAATAAAAGCGAAACCTAGCATGGGTATCTTAAAAGATTAGTTCCAATATGGATTGAGTGGTGAACATAGGATGCTGTTTTTACTGAGGTCATGATTTTAATGTTTCGAGGTTGTGTTTTTTGCTGTAAGTGATTTTATTAGATGTGGCATAGAATGGGATATATATTACAGCCAAGCTGCTATTACCTTTTTTAAAATTCAGACTTTTAAAATTTTCACTGACATTTCAAGAGGTGGAATAATAGAAGTAATACTCATGTGTGGGTTCTAGTTTGAGTTCTGCTTCTGACTAGCCAGAGAACCTGAGTAAGCCACCTCATCAGCTAGGACCTAAGTTTCTTAAGTTACATTTTCATGACATTGTCCTGGGTGACCATATCATAAACTTTTATCCTAAAGTGAAATAGAAGGGCTGGTTTCAACAGAAACTTTTTGATTCCTACTCTTATTCCAATTCCAGTATTCATTCTCTAGATCAGGGATATCTAATAAAAATACAATGTGAGCTATATATGTAATTTTAAATTGTCTACTTGGCACATTGCCAAACTAAAAAGAGGTGAAATTAATTTTAATAATTATTTAGCTCAGTGTAGTATCCTAAATATTATTTCCACATGTAATTAATATTAAACTATTAATGAGATATTTTACCATGTTTGAGATGCTAAGTTATAAATCTGGTGTGGCTTTCCAAGAGTGCATCTCAACTCGGGACTAACTCCTTTTCCAGTGTTCGGTAGCTTCATGGAAGCTCATGGCTACTCTACTGGACTGTGCAGCTGAGATTATTGGATCTTTATATCACTGCCCATCAATCCAGTTTAGGAACATTAGAATCACCTTCAATTCCTCTTGTTTTCTCCCCTTTTCTGTTCCGTAGTGACAGAGCTTAGAGCTGAATCGGCACATTTTCTCTTTATTTTCAAACATCCAGAAAACAGTGGCCTGAGTTCTCTTGAGTTCCTTAACTTACTTCCTTAGTTTAGTGAAATCATACTTCTATATTCAATACTGGACAGAAACTCCTTGAAAAAGTTCCCGTACCTTCTTGGTGCTAAATACAGTGGCCACAGTATGAATGTTTCCTGATACCATAGCTAACTCAGGCATTGTAAATACTTTCTCCTTGAAACTTCCCTGTCCCTTGTCATATACGGCACTCCTCTGTCTTGGTTATTCCCTGAGTTCTGTGTTTTGCTGATTCTTCTCTTGGATCTATTTTCTGTTTCCTTTGTCCAGTGTCCTTGACTTCTTGCCTAAGAATCAAGCCTATACTTTTAGCTATGATTTGGATATATCTGTACGATGATACTCTGTGAATTATTCCAACCCAACCTAGTATTTGCTCCATACCAAACTTTTCTTCCCCTGGTTATTATTTTGATTCTTTTTTTTTTTAAATTAATTAATTAATTAATTTTAACTTTATTTTATTTTTAAACTTTACATAGTTGTATTAGTTTTGCCAAATATCAAAATGAATCCGCCACAGGTATGCATGTGCTCCCCATCCTGAACCCTCCTCCCTCCTCCCTCCCCATACCATCCCTCTGGGTCATCCCAGTGCACTAGCCCCAAGCATCCAGTATTGTGCATCGAACCTGGACTGGCATCTCGTTTCATACATGATATTTTACATGTTTCAATGCTATTCTCCCAAATCTTCCCACCCTCTCCATCTCCCACAGAGTCCATAAGACTGTTCTATACATCAGTGTCTCTTTTGCTGTCTCATACACAGGGTTATTGTTACCATCTTTCTAAATTCCATACATTTGCGTTAGTATACTGTATTGGTGTTTTTCCTTCTGGCTTACTTCACTCTTTAAAATGAAGCAACTGACAAACAACTAATCTCAAAAATATACAAGCAACTCCTACAGCTCAACTCCAGAAAAATTAATGACCCAATCAAAAAATGGGCCAAAGAACTAAATAGATATTTCTCCAAAGAAGACATACAGATGGCTAACAAACACATGAAAAGATGCTCAACATCACTCATTATCAGAGAAATGCAAATCAAAACCACTATGAGGTACCATTTCACACCAGTCAGAATGGCTGCGATCCAAAAGTCTACAAGCAATAAATGCTGGAGAGGGTGTGGAGAAAAGGGAACCCTCTTACACTGTTGGTGGGAATGCAAACTAGTACAGCCACTATGGAGAACAGTGTGGAGATCCCTTAAAAAACTGGAAATAGAACTGCCTTATGATCCAGCAATCCCACTGCTGGGCATACACACTGAGGAAACCAGAAGGGAAAGAGACACGTGTACCCCAATGTTCATCGCAGCACTGTTTATAATAGTCAGGACATGGAAGCAACCTAGATGTCCATCAGCAGATGAATGGATAAGAAAGCAGTGGTACATATACACAATGGAGTATTACTCAGCCATTAAAAAGAATACATTTGAATCAGTTCTAATGAGGTGGATGAAACTGGAGCCTATTATACAGAGTGAAGTAAGCCAGAAGGAAAAACACCAATACAGTATGTTATTTTGATTCTTGACCTCGCCATATTTGGTTACAAGTCAAAGTTAGAGACTTTACTATAATCTTCAGCTTCTTCCTTTTTTAATTTATTTTTTATTATCTACATACAATTAGATACTCAATATTTTTGGGTTTACCTATGAAGTGCATACTGAATATTTTTATTTTCTCTTTTTTTGCAGTGTTTTACTTCATGTCCCTCCCACCCGTGCTAAAATCCCACATGGTGTCTCTCTTACTTTGTTTCCTCTAATACATTTTTGATATTGCTTCCAAAGTTCTGAGCACAGTCGGATCGTACCCTTTTCCTGTCAAAACTTCTACCAGGTCCATTTGTTCTCTTGTGTGGCATGTAAGTCCTAGACTACTATTCTATCTTTAACCCTAGACATACTCTTCAGTATTTTCCTTTCCTCTGAAACTCTTTTAAGACCTAAATTTATCTTAAAGATGGAATTTTATATTAGTGGAAGAAACTAGGCATCAAGTGTGGGTAGTATGGCTTGACAGCACTTGGACACTCATAATAAATGGGAAAATACATGGTCTGCTTATGTGATACTCAAAGCTAGGTTAACAATCAGATTTCTTTGCTTCCCTGTAAAAGAAGGCCTGTATAGCGATTTCAGTTTCTGAGCAGCAAGAATTAATAACATCTTGGCAGCAATGAATGATGTATGTTTTATTTACAGATATACTTTCTGTACTTGGAAACTAATATAGAGAAATACCTTAGTTAAGCTGTTCAGCTTGGCTGACTTTTATAGGAAAACAATAGATCCCCTGAGGTAATACTAATGTAAGTAGAAAGTAGCTATGGCAGTTAGTAGATCTAGTTGCATTGAGAAAGAATGACTTGTTACCTGTTTCTTAATATTATTACAATTAGTTGTCTCCTAGCCTCTTTAGTCTCCTAGCATATTTCATTTGGATGAGATGTTCATTCTTTATAATGCAATGTATTATTTCATCCAGCCCAATCTTATTACTAACCTCAAGTGCCTTAGGTGGCATGGGGCTTCCCTTAGGCAGCATAGTCATTGATGTTGGGAGGAAGAAGATAAATATTAATTGGAGGGTGTTAGATCTGGGAAACCTTAAAAAAATACTAAATATGCTGAGGAAGTCATTTTTGCTGCTATTTTATGGAAGTTTGTGTAAAATCTAATTGCTTGATTTGAAAGAAAACTGCAGGTCATAAACAGTGATGAATAAATTGTCAACAGGAATGTTTCTGCATATAGTAAAAATGTTTTGCCCTTGTCTTAAAAGGAAAGCAAGATAATAGCCAATAATCATATTTAAAATGGTAGTGATACCTTCTCATCTCTATAATTCCAAGCAAGTTCAGGCATGAACTCAAGATTCAGCATATATTGTTTTAATGTAAACATGGGTCATCGGTGAAAACTTATTTTCTAAAATCACTAATATAATGGTAAAGTGAATATGAGCAGTGAGAGTTGTAAGTAGGAGGAGAAAAAAGTCCCAAACTGTAACTGCCACAGAATACTTCCTTTAAAGTAAAATTAATCTTTTTTTTTTTTTTTAAAACAACAGTTACTACCATTTATTTGGCACATACAGTCTTCTAGATACTCTGCTAAATACCTTTTAAACATTATCCCTCTTTTTTCTTAAAAAGTATCATGAAGCAGATATTGTTATTTTTCTGTTTACAGATAATTAAGTTGAGGCTTAGAGAAATAATTTGCTTGACTCCATCCATTTACCTAGTATGTGACAGAACCAGATTTGACTCAAATTTATTTAACTCCAAAGTTTAAGCTCTTCATGCCATTTTTTCTGTTAATTTTTAAGGAGAAAGAAATGCTTCCCCACATCCCAGACTGTGTTCCAGGTTCCCTGTGAAAGATTACTAAGCATGTTTTTGTTCTTTAGTCGCTGAGTTGTGTTCAACTCTCCAGCGACCCCCCTGGCTCATCTGTCCATGGGATTCTCCAGGCAAGAATAATGGAGTTGGTAGCCATTCTCTTCTCCAGTGGATTTTCCTGACCCAGGGATTGAACCCTTGTCTCCTACTATTGTGGAAATTTAGACCCTACATTATTTCCTTACCACCATCACATGTTATTCCTAGTCCAGAGTCTGGGCTATAACAATAAGAATGGCCCCTTGTACTCATTTTGGGCTTTATATATTCACTGTTTCATTTGAACATCACAAGGAGCCCTTGAAACTATACTATGCTTGTTTTACTCATGAAGATGCCAAGGCTAAGGGAAGTCAAAGAACTGGCCCACATTCCCAGGTAATAATTAAGAGAGTTATTCAGAATGTTATAAAAATGATCTTTTATGGAACTGTATGTAGTTCTGGACTGATTATATACAATTGGAAGTTTTAGAACTGAAAGTGAGCATTTACTGTGTGTCAGCAATTGTCCTATTATGATTGTCCTAAATACTTTGTACATATCATCTCATTTAATCTTTCCAATATCATGGAAGGTAAGAACTATTATTTTATAGTGAGGAACCTCTGGCATATGGCGACTTTAACATGCCCAAGGTCATTAAGTGTGAGAGTGAGGACCCTGACCAGGGCTTTCTCACCTCAGATCTGTGCTCTTGGCCACTGGGCCTTTCTACTAACTAGTCACAAGGTCAGTCAGTCAGTCTGGTTTTATAACAATGAACTCTATAGCTACCAGTCAAGTCAAAGCTAGTACTCTGATTTCTAAGTTGAGCTTCTTTGGGGATGTTGATAAAATATTTTGATGTGTTAATAAATAAGCACTTATATAAAAACACAAATTGTTGCTGTTTTTCAGTCACTCAGTTGTGTCTCTTTGCAACCCCATGGACTGCAGTATGCCAAGGTTTCCTGTCCTTTACCATCTCCCAGAGTTTGCTCAAACTCATGTCCATTGAGTTGATGATGCCATCCAACCATCTCATTCTCTGTCACCCCCTTCTCCTCCTGCCCTCAATCTTTCCCAGCATCAGGGTCTTTTCAAATGAATCGGCTCTTTGCACCAGGTGGCCAAAGTATTGGAGCTTTTGCTTCAGTATCGGTCCTTCCAGTGAATATTCAGGGTCGATTTCCTTTTGGATTGACTGGTTTGATCTCCTTACTGTCCCAGGGACTTTTGAGAGTCTTCCCCAACACCACAGGTGGAAAGCATCAATTCTTCAGCGCTCAGCCTTCTTTATGGTCCAACCCTCACATCTGTACATGACTACTGGAAAAACCATAGTTTTGACTATACATTATGTCTTTTTTTTTTGAGTAACATCTCCACAATTATCAAACCAAGTGTAAACACTTGAGATGAAAATCTCTGTTAAAGGCTGTCTTTCTGGCTGAAGGAGGATTTTGATAACTGTTGTTTAAAAGACTGAATAGAGCTTGGGGTAGTGGGTGGAGCGTGATGTCTCACATGTAGCCTGGAGTAGCCCAGGTTGGGGATTGATGAACATCATGGGCTTGTCTGACAGCGTGTGAAGTCATCAAAAGTGAATTGTAAGGAAATAAAACTGACAATTGAAGGTATGCAGTAGTGGTCAGAGAGCCAGGTGTGGCAGGAGCAACAGGTCTTATTGACCTTCTGAGTTTGGTAGGTAGTTTGGATGGTAAAAGTTTAAGAGTTGTCTGTGCTTTTATATATTTCTAGTATACCTTTGAATGGGTAGTTGGGATCCACATAAAATGATGAGGCTAGATGGACTTAAAAGCATAGATCAAGTGAAAAACATCAAATTAAGTAATTTGATGTCTGTCTCATATAGCAACCCTATGACTTATATACTATTACTTTAATGTCCATTTTATTAATATACAGCAAGGTTAAGTAACTTGCTCAGTTTACACAGTCTGGTAAGTTGTGGAGGCAAGAGTCGAAGGGAAGCAGTCTGCCTCCACAATCCATGCTCTTGAGCTCTCTCGTATATTCTCCAGATGGAGATGGAAGAGAGAGGGCAAAGAATAACAAATGCATATATGATATAGAGTGATACCTTTACTACCACTTATTTCATATATCGACTGGAGGCATCCATGCCTGAGGTTACACTCTTGTTTAGAGTTTTGATAAACCATGTAGATCATCTGAAGTAAAAAGTGGCTTATCCCTATGTACCACACAGGGTCTTGGTGAGAAACAGATTGTACATGAATGAGGTTGATGAAGAGAGGTTAATGAATGGGGCTGTTCACAAAGGGGTAGGCAATAGGACAGGATTCAGTGAGAAAGAAATAGTGAAGTACCCAGGGACTAGTGGCAGTGGGAAGTCATGACCTTGTGCTGGAGGGTGAGGAAGAGGGAATGGACTTTACTGGTGAGAGTGCGAGGCATGGGAGAGGGGCCAGGGGGCAGGAATCAGGGCCCTGAGTGACTGCATGTAGTAACTACCAAAACAGCAGCCTGGTGGGAGACTGGCGGTGGCAATAGATCTCCCACCTTCTCTCTTCCATTAGCTTGTGATCTCCTCCAGGTGCCTCCTATTTGCTGAACCCAGTTGGAAGCTAGAAGGCAAGGAAGCTTGGGTGATGTAGTTCACAGACTTGGGGTGCTGCTGCTAAGTCACTTCAGTCATGTGCGACTCTGTGCAACCCCATAGACGGCAGCCCACCAGGCTCCCCCGTCCCTGGGATTTTCCAGGCAAGAGTACTGGAGTGGGGTGCCATTGCCTTCTCCGAGACTTGGGGTAGAGGTCAGAAAAGATCAGGGAATGGATCTAGAGGGCAACAGGGATTAACCAGTGTGCCATATGACCCATAAGGGTCGAATTGTGTGTACTCACCCCCTCCCCCACTCCAAAACCTCATATATTGACTTTTTAAACCTCAGTTTCTCAGAATATGGCCCTTTTTGGAAATAGGTAATCATATAAACTGAGCTTATAAGGGTGATCCCTAATCCAGTATGACTGGTGTCTTTATAAAATGGGGAAATTTGAACGAACATACATAAAAGATGACGTTGACACAGGGAGAAGATGGCTGTTTACAAGCCAAGGATTACTTGCATCTACTAGAAACTAGGTAAGATGCCTGGAGCAGATCTCTTCCTAGCCACTTTAGAGAGAATATGGCTGAGCACACCCCTTCATTCACACTTCTGACCTCCATGTCTGTGACACAATACATTGCCATTGCTCTCAGCCATTTAGTTCTTGGTACTTTGTGATAGCAGATCCAGGAAGCTGATATACCATATATGGTGATGAAGTTTCTCATTGACCAACTGTTTTTAAAATTTTACTTTAAGTTTATATAGAATCATAGAGCCATATAGAGTTTGGAAATGAGAACTAGTGTAAAACACTGATTTTTGGAGATGAGAGCCTTTCCCAGGGTCACAGACTTTAATGGCGGAGTCAGAGCTAGAGCCATATAGGTAAAACATGTATTTAGACACTGCATTGCTCAACTTTTAGGTAAGAAAAGCCTTATCACTATAAGTTTTCAGATTTTTATATGTTAATAATTTGGGGGCATTAATTAATTGCTGGTATGTTCCTAGTTTGTACTTGAACCAGGATTTTCTTGTTATATGAGGTAGCCTAAAAACCATATGATAAATATTCCTATAGGTAAATAACTTAATTTTATTCTGCTTAAGATCATGTTTGCATGATAAACAACAGAGCATCAAAAAAGCAATTGCCAGTGTCCAGACGGAGCCCGGTGTGCTGCCGTCTATGGGGTCGCACAGAGTCGGACACGACTGAAGTGACTTAGCAGCAGCAGCAGAATAAAGTGAAAACTCAGCATCGTATCTCAGCAGAAAAAAATTTCAGTAGGTTGGAGAGATGTGCCAAAGTCAATGTATAAATAAAGATTTCAAAGTTAAAGAATACTTCACAATAAACCTTAAGCTATATGTTGGAAGTAAAAATGATTACAGTCCTCGAGGGAAGCAATTTCACAACATGCAGAAAGAGTCTTAACTTTCATCTTTGCTAGTATTATATAATGTTTGTGTGTGTATATATATATATAAATATATATATTTTTCTCCCTCAGGACATTACCTGCTTTTTATTTTTGTTTGAACATACTGTTCTGGAAAATTTTAAATATATACAATCTTATTTCATCTGTAACTCCCATCCATTTTGCTACTCTGTATAATTTTGTTACAAATCCCAGACATCGCATTGCCCTTTAATTTTGATTATTGTTTTTGATAAATAGTTCAATTTTGAGGATTATATTCCAAGGAAAGAATTTGAAATAATTGAAAACCTTTTTACCCAATATGTTCCTTACAGAATTATTTATAATGGCAAAAGAAATTGAAAGCAACTATCGAGCACTAAGGCAAAATATAATTTGTAAAATGTCCATTTGATGGAATGCTGTATTAAACTGAAGCCTGTAAACAGTTGTAGGCAACATGAGTAAAAGCTTATGTTTAAATAATGAGAATTTAAAAGATGTATAGAATAAAATAAGCAAACAAAAGCTTGGCTTGGAGAAATCATGAGAAAGCAATCAACCAAAATATGAAATAATGATTTACTTGAATCACAGTATTGTGAGTTGTTTTTCCTTTTGTCTGCTGTTCAATATGTTCCATATCATGCATAGTTTTATGATGGGAAGAATGCAATAAACTTGAATTGTGATTAAAAACAAGAAACATGGTATTTGACTTTTGATAATCATACTACCTGGCTCTAATCATTTATGGTAATTGTGGGACCTACTTATAAGAATACCAACTAAGAAATAATAGGGTTTTCCTGGATTGCAAAATGTACAACTGAATGCTCTCTTTCCCTCCTTTTCTTAGTTACCTTTTCTACCTTTACCACTTCAAAAAAAAAAATAAGGCAAACATTTATTTAAAAATCTCCCACAAATACCGTTACCTATGAAATACAAAGAAAAACAATTATAAATACCCCATTCTTCTCTCTAATTTTTGAAATGTTGATTGGCATTAAACTTGGTTCTCATTTCTGATTGGGCTTCCTTTAAAGTTCTTATTGGTCTTGAAGTTTCCACTAAAATTCGTAATCCCAATGTTTAGCTGTATTTGTAAGAAGTATTCCTTAAGAATCTGCCTGCAATGCAGGAGACATAGGAGTTCAGTTCAGTTCAGTCGCTTAGTCGTGTCTGACTCTTTGCGACCCCATGAATCACAGAATGCCAGGCCTCCCTGTCCTTCACCAGCTCCTGGAGTTCACTCAGACTCAGGTCCATCGAGTCAGTGATGCCATCCAGCCATCTCATCCGCTGTCGTCCCCTTCTCCTCCTGCCCCCAATCCCTCCCAGCATCAGAGTCTTTTCCAATGAGTCAACTCTTCGCATGAGGTGGCCAAAGTATTGGAGTTTCAGCTTTAGCATCATTCCCTCCAAAGGAATCCCAGGGCTGATCTCCTTCAGAATGGACTGGTTGGATCTCCTTGCAGTCCAAGGGACTCTCAAGAGTCTTCTCCAACGCCACAGTTCAAAAGCATCAATTCTTCGGCACTCAGCTTCCTTCACAGTCCAACTCTCACATCCATACATGACCATAGCCTTGACTAGACATAGGAGAGGTGGGTTCTATTCCTGGGTTGGGAAGATCCCCTGAAGGAGAAAATGGCAACCCACTCCAGTATTCTTGCCTGGAAAATCCCATGGACAGAGGAACCTGGTGGGCTACTGTCTATGGGGCTGCAGAGAGTCAGACATGACAGAGTATGTGGCAAGCAATTAAAATGTCTTTAAAAACTAAATTTCTAATTGCACATCTTTATATGTTTATTCTATTTGCTTTATTCTTTGCAATTCAGATATGTTGAGTTAGAATTATGTTTTGTATCCGAGGTTCTGCCCACTTTCTCTCCTTTATCACCCTGTCCTTATGCTAGGCTACCATTTCAGCCCATACAGCTGAATTGTAGTATGAAGGATTTTGTCTTGTTTCTAGATACCTTTTTGGAGCTGGTAGAGCTGCAGTAAAGCTATCTTAGAGCTGTACTATGAAGCATTTTATTTTTCTTTCTGAAATCTATCAAAATTTGACCTGAATTCTCTAAATTCAAATATTCTCTAATTTTTGAAGTCAGCTTGATTTCAATGATCCTTTAGTTTTTAGCAATTTCCTTTATTGCTCCACATTTTATCTTGGAAGAGGGGACTGCACACCTTCAATCTTCCTGTCAAAGGGCCTCCTTGCATTGAGCTCCCTGTTAGGAAGTTCCCTGTGACTTTCTGCTCAACAAAGAAGACATGTTTTAAGGAAGAAAACTGCATTTTACTATATGAAAATAATAATGATTCATCATAATAAAGTAATGAAACTTTTGCCTGTCATTTTCAGTGCCATGATAGAGGGAAAAATCTGACAAATGGCTCTTAAAACTTTTGTCTAGAAGTATCCCAGGTCACTTTTGCTCATATTTTATTAGTCAAAACAAATGACATGATCACTGTTAAAAGTAAATGGAAAAGTATAGTGAGTATATAAAATAATGTTAAGTATTTGAGAGTATTTTCATAGGTATGGTTGGTTGGTTAATTTATTTAACTAAACCTGAATCCTTTTTGTTGTACATTGTTGTATTATCATGCCTGCAATATATAGAAAACAGTATATAGCTCTTCTGGAGCCAATATTCTTGTGATAGCACTATTTAGAAAATCAGCTTGTCAATATTAGTTAAGAATCTTCATTATGAATATATCTTCTGGCCCCATAATTCCACTTCTGAATTGCAACAGTAAAGCAATATTCTTAAATACAGAACTATGGGAAATGATAAACTTTATAATTTAATTTATAATACTGAAAAATTAGCAACAAATATCCAGTAGGGAAATAGCTATAATAAATTTGCTCATGGAATATTATGAATTTATGAGTTTCTACTGAAAGCAGTCGTTTCCTTTGTAGTGGTGACTTAGTCACCATTATAGCATCTCTGATGAAATAAAGCAGGTAACATAGTTGTATCTGAGCTTGGGGGCTAGCAAGATTGTGAGGATTTTAAGTTTTTAGGATTACATAGACGAATTAGATGTCTCCAAGTATGATTAAAAAGAGTCAGACACGACTGAGAGACTTCACTCAAGTATGATTAAATGGATAGGAAGGTAAGGAGGATGGAGAGAAAGTTTTGAGTTCTGATAGGATGTCAAGTCATTTAAGTAGATAGATCCTGTAGGCAACTGGAAATATGGGATCAGAGATTGGTTGGAGATGAGGGTTAAAAATGTTCTTTGGGGATTCATCAATCTAGAAATGTTAGTTAAACTTGGAAGTAGATGAACTTCAAAGAAGTGAATTAAGAGGAAGAAGAATGCAGGCAGAAAATCAAAGAGGAGTGGTTGTAGAAGAAAGGATGAAAAGGATCCTGGAAAAAGTGATGAAAAGTTGAGAGGGACAGGAGAGCTAGAAAATTTACAGTTTGGGGAAATTTTTGAGGAAAGAATTTTTTGAGGGAAATAGAACTGAGAGGCAAAGGAGAAAGAGATTGGGGAGTAATTTTATTGGTTATTTAAATTAGTTTTTTTGTTTTTTTTTTTTTGGAACAGGCTGGTACAATGCTAGGTAACTTATTAAAATTGAAGCGTATGATAAATATTGATGTTAATAATACCATTCCATAAAAACGGACACGTTTTTTGGTCCATTTTAAAACTACTTTTAGTAAGAGGCTTAAGTGGAAATAATTTAAGTCTTAATAGAAATTTGCTCATACAAAGAACATGTACTCATACAAGGAAAATTCATATAAAGTTACATGCTAACCAAGTAGTCAAAAATACCAACCTTACTCACTTACTGTAAAGAAATTTATATCTCTGAGACTGAAGCAGATTAAGAGGTCTGAAGATGCAAAAGAGAAAAAGAAAAGATGGGAAATTGTACAAGTTATTTCAAAAAAAATATCTGGGTAGAATGGTTGTTTTCAACTCAGTGATTTATATACTATATCTTGAAGCAATTAGAGGACATGATGACCAATTTTCATGTCACAGAATATTTTCTTTGTTTGCTTTAAGGGACAAATTTGTGAAATTTGAAGACTTTATAATAACTTTGTGGGTAGAACTAGGACATTTGCAATGAGAAAAGTGTAGTTTTGCCATGTCCAAAAAAATACTGTAAGCTAGTAAACTATAACAGCTACTGTATATCCAGAAGGGCTGCCGATGCAGTTGGATCTGTATAGATCTCTTTGATCCTCGAACTTTCTAGTTTTAAATGAGTACTGCGTCCTTAGGTGGTATGTTTGGAATATATTTAAATTTTTGCCAAAGGATTCCATGTTCTCCTCCCACAGTAGAGCATAACAGTTAGGTTTTTATAGTTTCCCCCTTTACTTTCAACACTACTGTTGTTGTTGTTCAGTCACTAAATCATGTCTGACTCTGTGATTCCATGGACTGCAGCATGCCACGCTTCCCTATCCTTCCCCATCTCCCAGAGTTGGCTCAGATTCGTGTCCACTGAGTCAGTGATGCTGTCTAATCATTCCATCTTTTGCCACCCTCTTCTCCTTTTGCCTTCAATCTTTCCCAGCATGAGTATTGGAGTTTCAGCATCAGTTCTTCCAAGGAATATTCAGAATTAATTTTCTTTAGGATTGACTGGTTTGATTTTCTTGCTGTCCAAGGGACTCTCAAGAGTCTTCTCCAGCACCACAATTCGATAGCATCAGTTCTTTGGCGCTCAGCCTTCTTTATGGTCCAACTGTCACATCAGTACATAACTACTGGAAAAACCATAGCTTTGACTATATGGACCTTTGTCGGCAAAGTGATGTCTTTACTTTTTAATATGCTGTCTAGGTTTGTCATAGCTTTCCTTCCAAGGAGCAAGTGTCTTTTTAAATTTCATGGCTACAGGCACCATCCGTAGTGATTTTGGAGCCCAAGAAAGTAAAATCTGTCACTGCTTCCACTTTTCTTCCACTATTTGCCATGAAATGATGGGACCAGATGCCATGATCTTAGTTTTTTGAATGTTGAGTTTTAAGCCAGCTTTTACACTCTCCTCTTTCACCTTGATCAAGAGTTCCTTTTCACCTTCTGCCATTAGAGTGGTATCACATTATGGAAGACTAAACATTAAGATGTAAAAATTAGCAGGATCTGATTAGTATCATCAAAAAGATTTAGAATATTAGGTTCTTTAATTAGGGTAAGACTTAGATCATTTACATTTTACCTCACTTTAGCAAATGAAGAATTTGAGGCACAGGAAAATTAAGTGATCTAGTCCTACTGGCTTTACCTGTCAGGTTATTAGGTATTTCCTATAATTTTTGCTATACCTATTATAGTATTAGTGCTAAAATGCCCCTGTAACCAGGTAGAGAATTTCTTCATGAATAATAATAAAATCATTGATGTGGTTTCACTCAGTAACTGAGCAAGTCAGATCTGGAGAGCAAGTAACATTTGTTAAGTGAGAAAAGAGAAAGGGAGCGACAGCTCCTAGGCAAGGGACATTGAGTTTGTGATAGTGACATCAAGACAGTAAAAACATTCAGGGCTTGGTGTCAGAGGGACTGGGGTTCAGTTTTGATGGTGCCACTTACAGTAATTGTGTGACTTCGGGCAAAGTCCTAAACTCTCAAGTTTCTTCATGTATGAGATAGGAGTCATGATTAATCTACTTCATAGATTAATTGTGAGAATCAATTAATCAAGCTATAGAAAGATTCAAAGTCATTTACCAAATTTATGACTCCTACCTCCTACCTTCCAGACAGTACTGCAGATCCCAGTAATAAAGAGACAATTATATTCTTTTTGTAAAACACTATGAAAGTCCAGAAATTAAGTAAAATTTACCAGGAAATCTGATATAATTGATAAGTATTTAGAACAATAGGTTTGTAACTTGGAAGAAGTACCTGACTCTTAAGAACAGGACTTTGTCTTCTTTTATCCTCAAGGAGTGGAGAAGGCAATGGCACTCCACTCCAGTACTCTTGCCTGGAAAATCCCATGGATGGAGGAGCCTAGTAGGCTGCAGTCCATGGGGTCGCTAAGAGTCGGACACGACTGAGTGACTTCTCTTTCACTTTTCACTTTCATGCGTTGGAGAAGGAAATGGCAACCCACTCCAGTGTTCTTGCCTGGTGAATCCCAGGGACGGGGGAGCCTGGTGGGCTGCCGTCTATGGGGTCCCACAGAGTCGGACATGACTGAAGTGACTTAGCAGCAGCAGCAGCAGCAACCTCAAGGAGATTACAACTAGTTGGAGAGATGATCCATTAAGCAAAAAGCCCATGTTTATGGAGGTCATTGTTATAGTAAATCACTTTTGCAAACAGTTAATTCTAGATGGAAGATGGAAAAGGAATGTCAGCAGTATATAAAAAAGGAGGAGGAAGAGTATTTGCTTAGAAAGCATGGGGTAATATTTTTTTTCATTGTTTTACTTTAAACCACCCCTTTTATTCTGTAACATTTTTCTTGTCCTCCTACTAGAGATCTAAGCACTATAATTACTCTTTGAGTCAGCAAGAGACTGAATATCTGTGTTTCAGTAAAAGATCCCATCTTTTATTTTTACCTCTAAAGGATAATTTGAATTCACTGAGATTTTTGGCCTCAATTTTAAGATTCATACATGGCTGGCAATCTTTATGGAGTATTCTAGCTTTTAATATTTAAGCAAATTATGACCATATGGAGAAGGAAATGGCAACCTACTCCAGTACTCATACCTGGAAAATCCCACGGACCGAGGAGCCTGGTAGGCTACAGTCCATGGGATGCCGGGGGCTGGCGTGAGGACCTCCACCCGTGGCAAAGGTCATGAGGAAGGAGGCTCGACATACGCAAAGGCGGGATCGAGCCTCAGGAGTCCCCCTGGAAATTCTCGAGCATCTACCCCCATAACCAGAGCCTGCCTACTTTACTACTTTGTGCTCTCACCTACACCTCTGACTTTACGGGGGGCTGTCCCCCACCACCTGTTTCGGAGAAGGAGTTAACTTAGAGCTCCAGTTAATAATAATTCCTGGGTGTGACAGGATTGTTCCAAACTTACAAACTCCTCTGAAGGTTCTCTAGCCTGCCTGACAGGCTTGTCCGGCCTCATGTGATTGCTCACAGTCTCCCAACCGTGAGAGGCATGAGATGCTTTAAACCATCTAAAAACAGGTTCTTTAGAGAAGTTAGAAAACTATTAATATAGTATAATGGGCTGATTAGAAATTGTATTGGTGAAGGGTTTTTCGTTTGTTGAGCCAATGTTTACTGTTAAGTCTCCACATCCCCTGCCCTTATACACACTAATGAATATATAGAAGAAATAAGTATTAACCTTTGATATTAATCACGTTGGACCTTAGGCTAAGTAAATTCTTTTCTTAATTAAAACCCACTACACCCTCACCCTATAGGAATGTAACTTTATCTGGTACCTTCAGAAGGTGGCGTCTGTTTCAAAAATAATCACCCCTGGAGAAATAAGTGTTCTGGTTGACTGACCGCTGTCACAAGGAGAGGGTCATAAATTGTCAGCAGACCCTCCTGGCCAGAAGATGATGTAACACCCCTAAGACCTCTGTATACATTTGTATGAAGCACCTGACTTTAATAAAAGTCAGGACTGCTGTCCCCACGTGACTTTTGTAGAACCTCTCAGTATATAAAAACAGACCCTGGAAAATAAAGAATGGGATCAGTTCCTCGAAAGACTGGTCTCCCCATGTCGTTCTCTCTCTCAAACTTTGGCTGAGTTTCCATCTGGAGTGTGGAGCCCGCCATGCTTACTAATCTATGCCTGGGCTTCTAAGATCCGACCGGGGAGGCCTCAGTGTCTCCTCTCCTTCGGAAGAACGGAAGGACGCCTGCGGCCTACGTAAGTGGTGCAAACTTCTTGTCTTAAAGTTTTATTGGTTTCCCGCGTAAACCAAGCTACTCAGCCTCTTTCCTCCACTGAATTTTCCTGCTGACCTATCCTCATTCTATTACTCTTTATATCTCTAATTAATATCTAATTAAAGCCAGTGTATTCACCAACGCTGTCTCTGCTTCGAACTCCCTGGATCAGCCGGGGCTGGACCTCGGCAGGGTCGCAAAGAGTCAGACACGACTGAGCGACTTCACTTCTCTTCACTTCATGACCATCTAGTGATCGGGTTTCCAACTGTAAGCTATTTGTCATTTATGATTGTGCTATGTATGTCTACATTTATAAGTATTTTGTGATTTCTAAAATGTACATTTTTGTTCATATTTCAGTACATCTTTAAATTGATACCTTCTTAAATTCCTCGTTGACCAGATGGTGATTTTGATGGAGTTTGCATTGTCTGTGCATGTATGAATGTCGTCATAGTGTCAATGGTTTAATTGAGTTATGTGTATTTTAGGTACTACTATTTCCCAGTACAGTAGGAAATGGCAACCCACTCCAGTTTTCTTGCCTGGAAAATCCCATGGACAGAGGAGCCTGGTGGGGTACAGTCCATGGGGTTGCAAAGAGGCGGACACAACTGAGCACACATACACACACATATTTCCCAAATCCTAAGATTTGCCCTTGGAAAGATAAATCACACGTACACAAAGGCATAGAAGCAGAGCAGTGAAACATATGACAGAGACAAAACTAACAAATCTTCAGTGATAAGCATTGTGTCATCATGGATTGCTTTCTTTCTTTCTTGGTGGTATGTAAATAATAAAGGTACATCATCTAATCCAGTGTTTTGGGTTCACTGAAGCATTGGGTTCACTATATTATTTTAGCTTGAGTAATTTAAATGAGATGACTAACATTCTGGAGGAAATGTTAAGGTGTGTTTATGGAAAGTGAATGTCATTTCAAAAGTCATACTTTTGCTTACAGACGCTCTTAAAGGTTACTTTTACAAAAAATCAAGAGTATTATTCAAATGTAAAATGAATGTGTCAAAGATTTTATTTAGCTCATTAATTAATGAGTGAATCAGTAAGATAATATAACTTGTTCACAGGAGAGTTAAAAGAGCATGTGTACAACCTCTACTTTCCATCCTGTGGCTCGTGATCTTTAGTGATTCCCCCTATTCCACACTGGGCACAATTTGCATTTCTATGGGAAAAAAGTCATTGTATTAATATGTATTTTATAACTTAGAGTTGTGAAGCAGCTGAAAGACATTAAAGGGCTTAAGAAAAGTGAAAGTCGCTCAGTCATGTCCGACTCTTTGTGACTGTATGAACTGTAGCCTGCTAGGCTCCTAGGCAGAATACTGGAGTGGGTAGCCATTCCTTCTCCTGGGGATCTTCTCAACGGACCAAACCCAGGTCTCCCACATTGCAGGCTGTTTCTTTACCATCTGAGCCACCAGTGAAGCCCAAAGGTCTTAAAAACCCTGATGTAACTGGATAATCTAGATGGGTACACTGACAGGATACCCATTAATACTTTTTTGCATATTTAAAAATCTTTCAGATTTTCTAAGAAATTGTAGTGTTTGGAAGATTTCCCAACTGGCCTTTTACTGAATTTCATAGAAAGGATTGCATTTAGGCCATGCTAGGACGGAGGAGCCTGGTAGGCTGCAGTCCATGGGGTTGGTGGTGTCTTCACTTTCACTTTTCACTTTCATGCATTGGAGAAGGAAATGGCAACCCACTTCAGTGTTCTTGCCTGGAGATTCCCA
This sequence comes from Bos indicus x Bos taurus, assembly GCF_003369695.1. Taxonomy (NCBI): domain Eukaryota; kingdom Metazoa; phylum Chordata; class Mammalia; order Artiodactyla; family Bovidae; genus Bos; species Bos indicus x Bos taurus. The sequence goes on along the minus strand of NC_040079.1, from coordinate 62,816,958 downwards.
GGGACAGGGGAGCCTGGTGGGCTGCCATCTATGGGGTCACACAGAGTCGGACACGACTGAAACGACTTAGCAGCAGCAGCAGCAGCAGCAGAAAGATCAGTACCTTATCTTATGGCCTCTTCCTCCATCACTCATTATTCCATGTTACTCTTTTCTTTTTTTTTCTTCCTTTTGGCCACCCTATGTAGCTTGCCAGATCTCAGTTCCCTAACTAGAGTGTGAACCCAGGCTCTGGCAATGAGAGTGCATAGACTTAACCACTGGGCCACTAGAAAACTCCAGAATGTTACTAATTTTTAATTTCTCATATCTTGGGTCAGTAGATTGAGTTTAGCCCAGATTATATTTTGGGGTAGAGAAAAAAATGTAAAAAAAAAAAAAAAAAGAACTTACAAATTAAGAATTGGAACTTCCCTGTTAGGTCCAGTGGTTAAACTCTGTACTTCCAATGCAGGGGAAAAGAGTTTGATCCCTGGTGGGGGAACCAGGATGCCACATGCTGCACAGTGTGGCCAAAAAAAAAAAAAGAATACTTAACTGATTGCATACCTTGTTAAAGCCTAGCTAGTTAAAATAATTATATTTGTCCCAAGAATAATTATTAATAATGAAATTATCCAAAGTAAAAATTTCTAGCAATACTTTCTAGAAATGTTTCTTTGAAACCATATAAACAACAGATTCTTAATGAACTTAGCTATATCTGAAAATGAGTCCTTATATTTAATACCTTGTATACTTTAGTGAACTGAGAATAAAATGTTTCCATATTTTGTGTGATCTTCTTAAATATGGAAAAGTAGAAAGTTAAGTGTGCTTTGTAGAGAGCAGAATGAAAATTATTAAAATATGTATTACTTCAAAATTGAGAATAAATTAGCGGTTTCTTACTGTTTTTGACTCATTAATTTTGGAAACAGGTATTTCATTTTCTGGTAACTGTATGACTGAGCATAAATTGTCGCTTGAGAATTACTTCAAATCAAAAGTGTCTCAATTTATTGTTACAAAACTACCTGTGTTGAATATACGAATGCATAAAGATCTTACTGAGCATCCAGACACATTTTTTTCATCTGCTAATATGTTGATAATACACATTTTTGAGACATAACCCTTTACCTAAAAAAAATTTGGCATTCAATTTGGGCTGAATTTCCCAAACCATAGGGAGGTACTCATTAATTTAGCAAATATTTGAGTGCCTTCTGTGTACTAATCATTTGTAAATTGCATGTTATTTTACTCATTGGAAAAGACTCTGATGCTGGGAGGGATTGGGGGCAGGAGGAGAAGGAGACGACAGAGGATGAGATGGCTGGATGGCATCACTGACTCGATGAATGAGAGTCTCAGTGAACTCCGGGAGCTGGTGATGGACAGGGAGGCCTGGCGTGCTGCGATTCATGGGGTCACAAAGAGTCGGACACGACTGAGCGACTGATCTGATCTGATGTTATTTTAAGGAGTTTTTTCCTTTCCACAACTGAAAGAACAGGAATGATTGGGCTTAACTTTGTGGAAGTGGTTTAGGTTAGTTAGTTTGAGACTTTGGTAAGAGATACCTGGTAGCCAGTCAGTTAATACCTGCACTGCTCAAAATCACCCTGTGCATTAGTGGCAGCTTCCCTCCAGTCTTTTTTTCTTGTCCCTCACTGATTCAAGGACAGATTGTAGAGTCCATATTAATAGTAACGGTCATCTCTTTGTTTCATCTGGTCCTGTAGGTGACATTAACCTCTATATGTACTTAATTTAAGGCTAAAGTTGACATCAAATAAAGCTACAACTTAATTTGAATACTTTTACAGTAATACATGTTACAACATCCATTTGTAAGTTAAATAGATTCTATGAATGTCTATGAATCTTTTACTGAGGAACTTTTTTTTTCTTGATCTTAAACAACAGACATTTTCTCACAGTTCTAGAGGCTAGAAGTCTGAGATGCAAGTGTTAGCGAATGTTGGTTTCTTTTGAGGGCTCTCTCCTTGCCTTGTAGATGGTTGACCTCTTGTGTCTTCACATGATCTCTCCTCTGTGCACAAGACTCTTTTCAGATTTCCTCTTCTTATAAGGATACTGGTCATATTAGATTTGGGTCCTCCAGAGGTATTTAATTTAATCATTACTATCCTTTTTTATGTTAATTGGTGTTCTTGGAGGTTGTTGAGGGACTTTGTTGATCAAGGAAAACTCAGGGGAGTAAATCTGTTGTAAAGGTGGGGAGGAGGCATAAAGTAAACAAGCTAAAGGATTAGATGCTTCCATTTCTTAAGGCCATAAAATGAAAGCAGCAAAGAAGTACCCTTAAAGCTTTAATAAAAGCTGATCTGTACAGAGAACACTTCCAATTGTTATAATGACAATAGAGTGAGAAAAGTCAAATGCAAATTAAGTAACCAGAATGTATTTAGTTAGTGCAATCTCAGATGGGAGATTTGGTATAGATAGAGCCTCAGGCAAAGTGATAGTCTCTTCCTTTTTTTTTTTTTTTTTTTGAGTGCCTATTATGTTTCAGGCACTGCTCTAGGTACTTGGGATAGGTCAGTGAACAAAAGGATTAGAGATCCTCCCTGTGAATAACATGAATGGTCTAGTATCTCCTAGAAGTATCTCTCTAACTCAGTTCCACTGCCAATTATTCTATTAGTGATTTAAATTGTTTTAAGTCTGTGTGGAAAGACACTATTAGTTTTATATTTCCAATGACCTATACATTTTATCTTATGTTCTGCTTAAGCCTTCCTTTTAATAAAGTATTTATTGATTTCTTATGCTATGTGTGCTATGTCCAGAAGAAATGAAGGATTTATTTCTTGACTAAGTAGCATTTGGGCATTTTGTCTTGCTAATAAGGTGTTTCAGTCACTGATTAAGCTCTATTAATTTGTGGCCTTTCTGCAGTTGGTCTGTTTGATAAGATTTCATCCTTTAATACTATATCCTCCTTTTTTTCCTACTTTGTTTTTTTGTCCCTCCCTTTTCTTCAGTTAATCCTGTTTTCCAACCTTAACCCTTTCAGCATTCCACAAAAAGGATCTTCTAATTTGAGCTTTAAAAAGTATTTGAAAATGCTCATATCTTGAGTGCACTTGAATTCCTATTCTCTATTTGTACTTTAAATTATTCTCAGTCTTCAAATTGTGCTTCTTTTTATTCACCATAACCTTCTATGGTGTTGTTCCTCAGAAGCCTACAACAGTTTAAACTGGTGTGTGTGTGTGTGTGTGTGTGTGTGTGTGTGTTTGTGCTTACACACGTTTGCCAGTGGATTAGCTGAGCTACAATAGAAATGTGTGTGTGTGTTTATTAATAGATATATAAACATGCAGATTGTGTTAAAACATAAGAGAAAGTGATAGTTTACAGTGAACCATGTCAGATTTGTCATCTCCAAAGACTTAGCTTCGGGACCAGAGACCAGGCTTGATCACTTAAAGGTTTCTGTGTAGCAGCATTTTATTAAAGTATAAAAAGGGACAAGAGGGCTGGAGGGCTGCAGTCTGTGGGGTCCCAAACAGTGGGACATGACTGCGATTAAGCACAAAAAGGGACAGAGAAAGCTTCTGACAGAGATATCAGAAGGGGTGTCCTACTCTAGTCTTATCAAGGCCTTATATACTTTAATGGAGAAGGAAATAGTAACCCACTCCAGCACTCTTGCCTGGAAAATCCTATGGATGGAGGAGCCTGGTAGGCTACAGTCCAAGATTAGAACTAACAATAGAAAGGTCTCACCCAGACCCACTCCCATATAAGATAATCAGATTAGTCAGATAGTTCCTGTTAAGATGGAGAAACTTTTCCTTGAGCAAGATACTTGTTATATAATTGTTAGTATAGAGCTTAAGGAAGAATATACCCTTGAGCAAGATGAGTTGTTTTGTTGTGTAATCATAAGCTCTGGGCTTAAAGAAAGTTAGTCTTAAAGATTGTTGTCATAACAACTCAGAGTTTAAGAAAAAATGTCTTATGTGACTAAGACAAAGCAATGTAGAAAAACAAATTCATGAGTCTGATAATAGGGAAACAGAGAAGTAAATAACAAGCTTATTTCTTCCAAAGGATAAGGGAACTGTTTTTTTTTTTTTTTTTTTTTTTAATAAAACTACTGCATTTAAAAATTACTTTCATGTTAACTAAGGCTATACATTTAATGTTGTATGATTTATAGAGAAGTAATTTGAAATTCTGTTTAAACATTTTTGTTTTTCAAAATTGGATACTGTCAAGATATATATACAATATTCTTTACAGTTAAATTTTCACACATATAATGCATTTAAATTATATGTGTGATATAATGGATAGAAAATCAAATTACTCCCCTTCTACCACATCCCCATTTCTTTCCATTGTACCTCTGTAGAAAGAGTTGAAAATACAGTAAGTTTTAGAATGTTTACAGTGATCCACGTATTTAAAAAATGGAGGGAAAATGGGTAGTAGCTGAACACATTTGAATTCAACAGAATAGCTTTTGAGATTTTATAATTTCAGCCTTTTCAATGTTTTGTCAGAGCATTTGAAAAAGTAGACTGTGAAATCCCACTTAGATATTTTGAGGAGAATTCTGTTGTCTGAAGCTTGGACTTGGAATGTAAAGCAGCACTCTAAGATGTCTGCATACTGAGAACTGTTCAGAGGGGCCTTGATACACATTTGAATTCTGTGCACTTAGGTGAGCCAAGACACTTCCGGTTTCCTGGGGATTAAGTTGATGCCATTAAGAGCGTCATGCTTTTGTTCTTTACCAGTCCTCTCGGGTTTCCTCTTGTGACTGTGGTCATAATACTGTTCTGAAGGTAGCCTAGTGCTTGGATAGACTCACAAAATAACTCACTCTGTTGTATTTGAAGAAAGGGCTGTGTCATGGGGCACAGGAATTTTTTGTTTAATATATTGTGTGGTATTATGTGACTTACCTTTTCTAGGCTTCATTTTCTCACTTTTAAAAGGAAGAGGATTCATGAGATAATCTTGAAGTTTCCATCTTAAAAAAACCCCCGAAACTATGTTATTATATGTATGTATTTTAATTGACTGATTTAAAAGTTTTGTTGGATATTCTGGGGAAAAAAAAAAGTGGAGTGAACAACCCTCAGTATTTCTAAAGCAGTTGTGTAATTGAGACATTCTAGATTTTGTGTTGTGTTCCCCTTTGATATTCTTGTCAACATAGAGGCTTTTGTTCTGTTGTATTTAAATGGTAATTATAACTAGGACCAAGCCAGCTCAGTTTGGTTTTTGGATTCAAAGGACTTGCTTGGGTAGCAGCAGCTAATTATACGGGAAACTTTAAGGTTAAAAACACTTTTCTTCCTATGATTTACAAGGAACCTCCTCACATGTAACTTTAGAAAATTTTGTTAATATTTACATTCAGCATTGCAGTGTTTTTTGCCTCATTAATTGCATCTAGTCCTACTTTATTTGTACCAGATTTTTTTGGTTGGTAGCTGGCAATCTTTTGAGGTAGCTCCACATACATTTCAATGAACACCTGGGCCTTCTCATTAGCACAGGCCTTTACTGAAAGCTAGAGACATCCTTGTGTCCCTCTTTAATCTGACACCTGGTTTCAGGGTTATTTCGTCCAATATCCTGGCTTTGATGAAAGTTTATATTGGGAGCAGAGGGTCATTAAAGGGGTAAAATCCAGCATTTGGAAAGTCTAGAAAATCAGTCAACTGCAAATGATGAAGTTCTCAAATGTATGTCTCTAAAGCTACTTCCAGTGATTGAAACCAATTTTGAAAATGTGAAAACTTGAAATAGTTTCTGATAAAACTTCCTGTAGAAAAAGTGCAGTCAGACTATCTTGGGACTGATTTGTGGAACATGGTAGGTGGCTCCTAGAAGGGAATCTCTACTCTCCAGTAAACACTTATCTGTGCATCTTTGGACTTTCCTGTGATGACCGGCTCAGATCACAGTACCTGCAGAGCTCTCATGCATTTTCACCCTGCCTTGTGTTCTAGGTAGCTGTGTACTTGACTTTCTCTGACATAATGTGCAGACATAAGTTTGTTCTCTCCAGGTCATCAAGTCTGGGAGTGCAGTTCTGAGGAGGTTTGAGAATAATTGAGGCAGACAGAGTGCCTGAGATGAGGACCCTGGGTGGTAGAGTAGAGATTGGAAGGATGATTGGGAAGAACCATTTCTGAAAAACAGAGATGAGAGCATTAGCTGTGGAGTATCTAGGTGGAATAGCTAGGTAAGGAAATAAGCTCCAGAGGGAAGCAATTCTAGAAAAGGAGTAGATACTGGGGTGCATGTTTTGAGATGAGTCTGTCCTGGGTCAGTGCATCTCCAGGCTGCTTCTAATAGCTGGACCCCACCTTGATTTGAATCTGTGTCCATTGCTTCTTTGTTGCCAAATCATGCTGTCATATGAATGTGAAGCTCCTCTGGGGGCAGATAGTGTTTTCTAGTCATATGTTATCCTATTGTTGCCTAGCACATAGTAGACACATTTAAAAAAAAATATTGAATTTAGTTTATATTTTCCAAGTGGGTTATAAGGGTTGTAATTTATATTTTATGTGTGTAGGGAGATGAGAAAGTTATTATTTAGTAGCTGATGGTCTTACTGATTAGCATGTCTTCTAGGAAGATGAGTGACCAAGCCTACACATTCTTTTCACATTGGCCTTTGTATGCTTTCTTTTGGCTATCAGCTTCATCCAGATTGTAAACAGCAACCCAGAAGACAAAGGTTTTATACTCCATTATCATTTCTTCTAGCCAAACAGTTTTGTGTGAATAGAACAGTCTAGTAAAGGAGAGGTTGTTTACCTTTAACTAGGTTTCCCAGGAAATAGTTCTAGCCTTTACCTTTGATTAAAATTGGAGTTTTTGTTTTCCAGGTTATTTCCAGACATTATTATAAAAAGAACCATGTTTGGAAGCAGTAAGGGACTCTCAAATAAAATAATGATTTAGGATTACTTAGTCTTAGTAGTTCTGTAACTGGTTCTATGATTTTTAATGTTAAAAATCCCTTCTGTGTTTACAGTTTAAATGGATTAGATTATGGTGTATGTGTGTGTGTGTATGTATATATGTATGCATATATAAGCAGTATTCTTTAAAACTACCTGGAGGTCATTTTAAAATTGAGATGTACCCAGTAGTAAGAAACTGAGTATTTTTGATTGAGAGATACTTTAAAAAATGTAGTGCTCTCATCGCTCATTATGGATGAACCTTTAATAGGTGAAGGCATTGGTTCACCAATCTTGTGGATTGGTTTCTGCCTCAGGAATATTTTGCTTTTATAAATTTCATGGCCTAACAAACAAATTCATACATGCTAATGTGAAATAATATATTAAAGAAAATTTAGGAGTTAAACTTTGAGGAACAGGTTTTTTCTGGTATGCACGCTGAGAGTGTTGCATCATGAAAGACAATGACATTGTTAAGATTGTGGTGCTTTATGACATGTATATAATCGTTTATAAGCAAGTCATATTCAGTTTTATAGGTTGTGCATTGCTTAACTATAGAGATGTATATAGAGCTTACAAGTCTGTATTCTGCAACTCTGGGGGTGAATAGATGGAAAATACTATTTTATTCTCGAGGTCTATATTTTTGTATGCCAGGAGATCCAACCAGTCCATCCTAAAGGAGATCAGTCCTGTATTCATTGGAAGGACTGATGCTGAAGCTGAAACTCCAATACTTTGGCCACCTGATGCAAAGAGCTTGACTCATTTGAAAAGACCCTGATGGTAGGACAGATTGAGAGCAGGAAGAGAAGGGGACGACAGGGGATGAGATGGTTGGATGGCATCACTGACTCAATGGACATGGGTTTGGGTAAAGGGAGCTGGTGATGAACAGGGAGGCCTGGTGTGCTGCAGTCCATGAGGTCACAAAGAGTCAGACATGACTGAGCGACTGAATTGAACTGAACTGCGATAGTAAACTAGTAGATACTTCTGTCGAGTACATCAGATAAAAATAAGGGCTATACAAAAAAGTGTGATGTGATAGTGGCCTGATAGCTACTTTAGATTAGGTGGTCAGAAAGAAATAATATAATGAGAAAACAATGCAAAAACCTTTAAGTGGCACAGTTAAAATTATTTTATATACATCTTTTAAGATTGTCATTTTTGTATTTCTGTTGCTAAGGATACTGAGTCTGACACAGTTCTTTGTTTCACTCTGGATTTTTTCAAACTGTTTTAGCAGTGGATGTATTTTTTAAAAGATTTATTTTGGCTGGTTTTCATAAATAAAGAATAACTATATAATGTCAAATTCTTTGAGTTTAACTCAGTGACAAGATTCCAAGTATAAAACAGAGTTTAAAAAAATTTGAGTAACTTTGTTTTTATACAATGAGAAATTTTTTTTTTTAAGTGTTCAGTGATATGTATATCTAAACTTGAAAAGAAAAGACTCGGAAGATAACTTAGTCTTCAGTTAAAAATGAATCTTTATTTAACTTTTCTAATGTCTATGAAATGTTATGAGCAGTTTAGCTTTTGTGTTCTTAACATTGTTTGCTTAAAAATGTTCATTTTTTAGGAAATACTGTATTTTTTCCCAGCCTACTTTCTATCTCTCTTTTGTTTTTCACAAAGTGTTTCCATGTTGCTACTTGGATATTATGTCAGTTATTTTAAATAGCTTCAAAATAGAAGATAAAGTAGGTATGTGGTAATTTATATACTCATTCTTTTTTTTATAATTTTAAAAATTATTACTGGAATTTCACTGTTATAAGTATTTCTGTGATAGACATTTTGTGGCTTACAGATTTTTTTCTGCATGTTGAGTATCTTAAGGGATGTTATCCAAATGTGAATTTCTAAGTATTAATTTCTTTGTTGCCAAAAGAGTGCAATTCATGTCAACGTATGGCAAAACCCACTACAATATTATAAAGTAATTAGCCTCCAATTAACATAAATAAATTTAAAAAAATTTAAAAAAGTAAACATTTTTTTTACATATAATTTAAGGAGGTTTTCATTTTATGGTTGTAAGAAATTATGATTAGCCATTCTAGGAAGGTTTTAACTAGAAAAAACAAAGCAAAAACATTTGAAAGAGAAACTATACTTTGTAGAACAAAGTTTAGAACTAAAGTATTTGGTATAGTTTTGATAAAGTCTGATGGAGGCAACGATTTACTCAAGTGGGTATTCAAAGCTTGCCACCAGTTATATTTTTCAAAAAGCAATGTTAAAGTTTAACTGATTAATTTATCTTCTCATGTCTTAATTTCTGTCTTTGGGATCCTCTGAAAACTTTCTAATTAACAAAAAAAGATAAAAGTAGATAGTTCTTCAGCTAATCCTCAACTGTGCAGGTCATTTGTTTCTCTTACACTCTTCAGTTCAGTTCTACCATGCTTTTATGGATCTCCTGTCCTCTTTATTTGTTTGATGACATTTTATGGACTTACCACCCAGCTATCAGACTTAAAAAATCTTTGAAGATTAAACAGACTAGAGAGAACCTTGGTTGTTTGCAGCCTGAGCATTGTTTCTCTGGCCACTTCTGGGTGGATGGGTGTTAGGATTCTATGGTCTTTGCCAATAATGGGTTTACAGATTAATAAAACTAATAAGTAAAATGCTCTATGAGAACTGGAGATCCGGTAGCCAAACAGCTTGCTTGTGAGTGTATAGCACTTTCCTTTCTCATCGACCAGTGAAATCTTGAAGGTCTTAAGTGCATTACTGATGGATGTTACCTTGTCATGAATTGCATTTCTTCTTTTACTTATCTGGGTTTTATTATCTAACAGAAGCACTATAAATTCTGGCCACATACCATAGGAGTGCTGCACTTGTAGAAACTATTACTGAGATCGAGCATTTTTTGTCCTCAACATAAAATAGGGCACAGTAATAATTAAATTTAATAGTGTGTATTGTTTGTTCACTTCCTGGAGTAAAAAAGAAAATAAAAATATTCATGAGCTGGTAAATATTCTTAGTTTTTGCATACAGCATCCAGGAAAATACTTTGTTACCCTCCTTAGATTCTTTAAAACAAAGTCCAGGGGTTAAGATTCCACACTTCCAGTGCAGGGGCACAGGTTTGAAGTGTGGTCCAGAAACTAAGATCCCGTATGCTATGCAACACCATGCGGCCAAAAGAAAGTTCATTATATTTGGCTTGCTTAAGTAAGGCTTTTGGTTTGAGGATGGAGTGTCTGCTAAATTAAGAAAATTGGGTGTAAAGTACAAGAATTTTATCTTCAATTACTTATCTGTTCTATAAGCTAGTAGCAACAGATACTCTCTAGAATTATAGATCTGTTATAAACCCAGATTAAGAAAAAAATTAAGGTAAAAGGCAAGCTTGATATCTAACTTTCCCTAAAAAATTAAACAAGGTAAAAGGCAAGCTTGATATCTAACTTTCCCTAAAAACATGTATATTTACATGCTTTAAAAACTTCTGCCTGTGGTTTAGTTGCTAAGTTGTGTCCGACTCTTGCGACCCCATGGACTGTAGCCCGCTGGGCTCCTCTGTCCTTGGGATTTCCTAGGCAAGATTAGTGGAGTGGGTTGCTATTTCCTTCTCCATGGGATCTTCCTGACCCAGGAATCGAACCCAGGTCTCCTACATTGCAGGCAGGTTCTTTACCAACTGAACCATCAGGGAAGCCTAAAAACTTCTTCCTACCAGGAATGAAAGGAAGAACAATATTTTGGTGTGTGTTATTTTTACATAAAATAGCAGTAGTTTTCAGATATATGTCAGATATATGTCATTTAGGTTATTCAGGAAGCATATTGCAGATACTGTGAAAATATTAAATGTTTTTTCATTGTATTAATTTCCAATATCCTGACCTTATTATATATTCTCAAAATTTACCTTTTTTTTACCCAATTAAAATGTTCTAATTTGGACCTCAAACAGGGCTTTTTACATATGAGATAAAGCCAGACAGGAAGTAGAGTGACTTAAGTGTATAGTGTGTTGTCTTTTGTTTGCTTTGTATACATGTGGCAATAGCTACTTAAAGCCAGATGTATTATGACCATTCATGTTTAGGAATTCTCATCCATCCATCTAGTTTTATATTATTTATTTTTTTTTTTCTAGGCCCCAGGCTTCTTTGTTTAAGAACAAAGTGATGAGTGATGTGGGAATTAAAGTCAAGAGCATCACTGAACTTCACCTTCCCTCCAACCAGTTTCCCCAAACTCCCTGCCCCCACAGCCATTGTGTTCCCAATTCCTTTCTTAGTGAATGAAAAACTTAATCCCGAAGCCCTGGTACAAACCCCAGAGTTCTCTCCCTAGCTCTCCCCTTCCTCTGCCCCCCATTCCTGGGGTGAGCAGGCACCTCAGTTTGAATGCATGGGAGAGCCCAGAGCGGTGACAGACACCAAGGGAAAGGCCTCACCCTCAGGGAATGGGACCAAAGAGTACCGCGTAGTGAAGTGAGGGCCCCCGTAGCCTGGGGTACCAAAATGGGGCCCTGTCATCCATCTAGTTTTAAAGCTAAACCCCTAAGCCTTCTGATGTAATTCTGGTCCTGCGTGCTTTCCATGTTTCCCTCTCCTGCTGTGAATTTGATTCTTCAGTCTGCATTTCTCAAAGTGTGAGCTGACATGTCCAGTAAAGAAACTTATGAAATTGTTTGCCACCATGATAAATGTTTGTGAAAAGCTGGAAAAGATCCCTGAGAAGGTATCATTTCCCTAAAGTTCTGTTGCTATTGAAAGGCAAAATTTAGTGGAAGAAGTTTCAATTTAAGAAACACTGTTTCATCTGGGTTGGAGTTAAGTTAGATGAGACTTTAAATTCTTAATTCTTCTTGACTATTGTGAAAGGCTTGATAAATATGAAATCAGGAATTAAAAAAAAATTATTTTTGTTTTTGGCTGACTTTCAGTGGCTTTATTTTCTATTGGGTAGACAGTATCCTGCTGCTGTCAATTCAGGACCCATGCCTGCACCATCTGTGAACACCAGACCTGCCTAGTCTGTGCAGGGAAACTTTGCTTGTTCAGGCTGCCTTGCCAGCCTCTTCACTCAGGTCTTGCTGCTTTTGGTGACAGATGAAAGACTCTGATGAAGTAGACTTTTAAGAAAGAGTGGGTTAATATGTTTCTGGAGACAGAAGAAGGGACCTTTGGTATATACTCTAATAACTAGAGAGATGGTTCTGTGTGTGTGTGTGTGTGTGTGTTCAGGCCACACTGTGGAGAATTTTCCCTGCATAGAGAACTCAGTACTGACACCTGAGAGCTTTTGTGTCCTAACTTCAGTTTCATTAAAAGTAAGTTCCGAGAACATTAAAAATGAGTTTTTACCCATTTAGGCTTTTAATTTCATATTTTAAAAAGTGCTTTTTATGTTAAACAATACTATTTCCCACCTTTTAGGGTAGCTAACAACTCTAGTTAATGAGAGCCCTGAGTTTGAGTCTTTGTTTGCTTGAAATTCTTAGTATGGCTCCCCAGCTTAAAGAAGACTACCTAGTATTGCCCTACCATTTAATTAAACAAGCAAAACAATCTAAACTTGTGGCCCTTAGTCTTCTTCTAGGTCACTATTCCTTTTAGAAGCTCTTAATCTAATTCAGAAATACATGCATGAGTGGATGTCTACACACATTCACCTCTCCACCTCAGTTCACGTGTATACTCATATCAGCATGCATCCCCATCCATCCTAGTTCCTGGAGATTCATAAATCCCCTCTTGAAGTACATTGACAACCTCCAGTTTAAGAACTTACACAAGTTTTAAGTGAAAGGAAGAAAGCAAGATGTTGTTCCCACCACTCCCACCCCACCTCACCCCACACCTTGGGTAAAAGGCAGCTTATTTATTTAATCACCTGTCATTCTTCAGCATCTGTTCATTCACCCACCCATCTATCCATGTTTTATCAGGTGCTTTTTTTGTTGTTGTTGGAACACTTTATTTTCTGCTTTTCCTTTCTTTTCTTTCTTCTTAAATCAGGAACTAGACTGCTTTCTAAATACAGAAGATGGAAGGATGATTCATGGCAACTACGAAGCTGTTCAAGTGGAGAATATACACATATTTGTTTTTGTATAATGCTGCAATTTTAAGCATTTATTACTTTGGGAAAGTTGTACAGATAGTCATTTTAGCTTGGCTTGGTGTACTGTCATCTCTTTTTTCTCCTTTGGCAAGTATTCCTTTGAACCTTTTGTTCTGCTCTAGTTTTAAAATACATTGTTAGTAAAGCAGAATAGGATTTTCTTGGGTAAAAATAAAATCACTAGGCATCTGACCATTTCTTCAGAAAGGTACTCTATCAGAGTAGTTTTTAAAATGTTTTAAATGAAGATTTTACTCCTTTTACCAAAAGTTTCTTTTTGAAGTTATTTGTTTATTTCACATATGAATCATTTTGTGAAGGTATTTTTAGGACTGTAGGGATTCACCTCAGTAATTTTACACATGAAAAATTTTCATATTAAATTGTTTTCCTCCTAGTCCTTACTACTTTAAAAAATTACTGTTGAAACCTTATTTCTTTTTGATGTTTATTTTCAGTATTCATTTTTCTACTGCCCATGTCTTTCTCACCTAGATAAGAAATTAAGCATCTATTTTTTTTTTTTATGTAGACAAGGAAGGCAAACTAACTTATTTGCTAAATAAGGTCCTCATTGCCCTATCATTTTCATTAAGACTGAAATATAAGATCAGGGAAGAAAGAGTCACTCTCAGCATACTGCACATGAGAAAAAGCAGTGTGTTCACATGTGTACAACCTGCTGCAGAGTCTTAGCCAATGAGGAGTGCAGGCATAGTGGATCCTCATAGACAACACTTGTGTCAAGAGCATATCATGAAAGATGAAAAAATACAAGTCAGCTTTGATAGCATTTAGGTTTTAAGTAAATATAATATTCTAGCAAAAAAGATTCATTCCTATATCTTAAATTAAACATATTTCATGAGAAGAAAATGTCAATGTTATGGACTTGCCTAATACAACTAAGCCTTAGGTTCTGTCTTTGCTCTTAGGGTATGAAGGAAAATTTAACTGTTTTGAAATATTTGATATGTTGGGGTAGATTTGTAATTTAATGGTAAATATGAAGATTATTTTTTTCTTAGTGGAAATAAAGCATGGAGATTAATAAGCTCATCAATAGAAAAGATCTTTTTCTGTCTCCAAGTGACAATGTAGTTTTTTTATTAAATAGTGTGAGTCATTATTATATGTACTAAAGGATGAAATCAGGCTTTCTGTTTCATTTTTTTCATCCTAGATATCTCTTTTCTTTAGACTCTCTGAATATTCTGCCTCTCCTTTAATAATGCAGTGTTCAGTCTTAAGAACTCTCCATATTACTTTTCCTACCTAACTTTTTCCCTAAGAACAAAAATATCTCATTCAGCCCGGGGATCATTTGAAGGAACCTATAGAAAATGGTTTGAAACAAATTATAAAGCATCTTGAGTCTGAACTTCTGGCCCAACTCAGTCACTCAGTATTTTTTTAGAGGATTATTTGAGGTGAAGGTCCAGTGATATTTCTATTCTCGGCCACTAACGGATAAATGATAAAAGAATTTTAAGGTCTTTGCTTGTGAACTCTGTAAAGAGTGCCAGTCTTGGGTGAGCAGTGAAGTAAGGAGTTTGGATCTGAAAGGGAGCAAATGAAAAACTATTATGACTCTGAAGTGGTCAGTAATGCAGTAAAACTGAGAATTGGGACTTTGTAGCTAAACCTAAAAGATATAATGAATTCTGGTTTACATTTACTCTAGTTCATGACCCAGATTAAAAAGTGCCTGTGGAATTGCATGAGTATGTATGGATAAACATTTTTTTATTATTAATTGCTATTTACTGAGCAGTAAGCACTAACTGCATTTATTTCTAAACAAAATATCATTTAATTCTCCTTAAACATGTGAGTATTTTAGTGATACCTACATTTTGTAGATATGATACATTGAAGTAAACCCACATATGCTAGAATTTTGTTAGAGTTGGTTAGAGAGGCAGAGTGCTCTTTAAAGGTAATGTGACTATCCATTTGCCTTAAAAAAGGTTTAAAATATTTAAAGTGCCTAAGTAGATTATATACAATCTAGACAGTACTTTGATGTTTGTCCTTTGTGCATTTTATAGTGGGCCAAGTTGCTGTGTGAGATAGTTACATTTTCATTTGCTGCCTGGTCTAGGAAACCTTTCTGATTTCAGAATATATACTCTTGGAATTTTAAGACTTTAGAGCAAGTGTTTCATGTAGTGAGTTCCAGGTAAAATTTGTAATGGAAAAAAAAATCCCTATGAAGTAATAAAATCAGATGTGATATACTTTCAGTTAGGTTTCCCAAGTGGCTCAGTGAAAGAATCTGCCTGCCAAGCAGGAAATTTGATCCCTGGGTCAGGAAAATCCCCTGGAAAAGGAGATGGCTACCCACTCCAGTATTCTTGTCTGAGAAATCCCATGGACACAGGAGCCTGGCGGGCTACAGTCCATGAGGTCATAAAAAAGAGTGAGACCTGACTTAGCAACTAAACAGCAACATACTTTCAATTATTTAAAATTCATTATTTGCAGCTTGGGTTGAATGGTAACAAGAGATGCCTAGATTCTATTGGAGACTGAAAAGATTGAAGAGTTTTTCAATAGAAGTATATTAGATAGTAAAAGAAGAGTCTTTTATATATATATATATTTATTTTAAATATCTTGATATATTTAAGAAGCAACTACCATAAATGTGTTACTTTTTGCTATAAAATAGTTTTTGTATTATATGCTTATGTACACATTTTCCTATAGTTTAGAATCAACTTCCTCTATCTGGAAAAATTTCGCTTATCCTTCATGGTCCAGAAAATGTCCTTCCAGCCATATTCCTGAAATAGTAAAAATGATGATGTATTACAGTTAAGTTGTCTTCCTTCTTTAGGACTTGGCGACATCTAGTACATAGAAGGTGATTGACAAGTATTTGCAGAATGAATGAAAGAATGGGTGAATACGTTATACTTTTAATTAATTTAACAAAATTTTTAGCCGGGTTTAGCTATTCAGATCAATTTATATAAATATCTGAAGCATTCAAGTAAATGAGCAACTACCATCATAGTTCATTGTCTCTGGGAACACTTGCTGATTCCTCTTTCTTTACCCAGTGAGTTTTAAAGTAAAAAGGGTTATGAATAATGACATTCTGAATTTTAAAACATTTTATTATGGAAGTTTTTATACATAAGGAAGTTGAAAGAAATTTGGTGAATACCAGTTTACCTACCACTCATTTTAGCAATTGTTGTTGTCATTGTTTAGTTGCTCAGTTGTGTCTGACTCCAGGGACTGCAGCCCGCCAAGGTTCTATGTCCCCAAGCATACTGGGGTGGGTTGCCGTTTCCTTCCAAAGGATCTTCCTGACCCTGGGATCAAACCTGTGTCTCGTGCAATGCAGGTGGATTCTTTACTGCTGATCCACTGGGGGGGCAAACATTTGTCAATTATCTGTCAAGTATCAATTTGTGAAGTATCTGGTCCATTTGTTTGTCCCTCTATTCATCCCTCTATTCCATCTATCTTATGATACATTTAAAGGTAAATGCTTTAGCATGCATATCATCATCTAGAATTCAGTAATAGTTTCCATTTTTTTTTTCTTCTTGAGGTAAATTGAAGTACGATGGACATGCGTAGTCTTAAGTGAACGTTTGCTAATTTTGACAGATGCTTGTACCTGTTAACACAAACTTCTATCAAGATAACATTACCATCACCTCAGAAAGTTCCCTCATGTCCATTCCCAGTCAGCTTTTACCATCACACCTCATGGCAAACAATTTTTCTGATTTTTTTTCTGTTCCTTGGTAAGTTTTGCCAAAACATGACATCTTTAAGGAGTCAACGTATGTAAATGTTTAACTGGAAAACATAGGAAGGCGACAGATTGTTGTGTGAAATGATCTTAAGAATGACAGCTGTAAAACCTGAGAGGGCAGCTGATGAAGGAAAGCTAAAACGACTTCATGAGATGACTTATGACACGAATTTAGGGCAATGCCAGAAGGACACACAGGTAGCGGCCATTAAATCTTGTAATTGCTTATAATGGTATTGGACCATATAAACCTGAAAGTCACTTGACAGATTTTTGCCTGGTTGTCAGCAAGAGTGACATAATTCTATGACCCAAATAAACGCATATCTTTACAAAGGTTGTAAAGTCAAAATATGGCATTTGTTTCAAGTATTTTGCTTTTGTGATTGAGCTAGCTAAAAATACTGGGCTTTTAAAATAATCTATTATAAAACATTGATGCAAATACAAAGTTTTAATTGTATAATGGAGAAAAATATTTTGGAATGTATAAAATCACTTTGTATTAAGAGTCTTTGTATTTAAAAATATAGTTTTAATAGTGTAGTTATACATCATATAGGGTTGTGCAGGTATAATGAATTAATCATGTACTTTGTATCCATCACTAATATGTTTAAATTCTGAACTTTAGCCAATAGAAAAAGAAATCACCATTAAAATCTATAAAATAGTAGAACATAGTTTGGGAACCGATCTTCAATTTATCACTATTTCTAGTCTCTAACCTCTCTTTTGCATAAAGCCTGAATATTAGCTGATGGTTTGTTAGAATGTACACCACCCAACCCCCACCCCACCTACCTTTTCTCTCTTCCTTATTTCTCTCCTTCCCTTTCTCCTTCCCTTCCTGCTACTTAAAAATGTATTTATTGTGCACTGACTATATAACATTGTATAAGATTCTGGAGATACTGTGAGTAGAAAGTATCTTAATGTAAATCAGATTCTAAAACTAGTACTTAGATTTGTGAACATTAAATTCTAATGAGTCAGAGCTCACTTTAAAAGCAATCATGCCTCTTAAAGTTTTTCAATAGTTTTTGTAGAAAATGAAACAGGGTGGTATACGTGATCTAAGTTGATTCGGTATTTGTGGTGTGGACATAATTCTTTTCTTATCACAACTGAAACACTGGACCTGGTTTATCATTGACACCTGCCCTACCCATCAACTCTTCATGCTCAGTGCAGTCATCTGTATATTTAGCGCTCTCTTACTTTAATAAAGATTCACTTGTGTCTCTGCTTCTACAGGTAGTTTTTTATTGGTTTTAAAAGAACTGTTCTTGGTCACGGAAGTCAGGAATTTCTTCTGTAATCTCTCAATTTGCATAGTATTAGAGAACAAAGTTCATGGAGCTAGAAGTCAGGAAACTAATTTTCTCCATTTTATTAGCTATGACCTGGGACAACTTAGGTGCTTAGTTGCTGTTACTTTCAATGAAGTACTTTCCAATTTAGGCTGTATCTCAGAGAAGAAAAAATATGTGTATATAAAAATTGAAGTGTAATTACTTTAGAACTATTTTTATTGTAGGAAAATATGCATAACATAGAATGTATTATTTTAACCATTTTCAGTACCTTAAATGTATTCTGTTTGTTGTACCACCGTCACCCACATCCATCTCCAGAATTTTTCATCTTTTCCACACTGAAAGTCTGTACTTGTTAAATAGTAACTCAGTGACTCCTCATACTTCCCTCCCTGTGGCCTCTCAGTTCAGTTCCGTTCCATTCAGTTGCTCAGTCGTGTCCAACTCTTTGCGACCCCATGGACTACAGCATGCCAGGCCTCCCTGTCCATCACCAACTCCCAGAGTTTACTCAAAGTCATGTCCACTGAGTCGGTGATGCCATCCAACCATCTCAACCTCTGTCGTCCCCTTCTCCTCCTGCATTCAATCTTTCCCAGCATCAGAGTCCTTTCAAATGAGTCAGGTCTTTGCATCAGGTGGCCAAAGTACTGGAGTTTCGCTTCAAACATCAGTCTTTCCAATGAACACCCAGGACTGATCTCCCCTAGGATGGACTGGTCGGATCTCCTTGCCGTCCAAGGGGCTCTCAAGAGTCTTCTCCAACACCACAGTTCAAAGGCATCAATTCTTTGGTGCTCAGCCTTCTTTATAGTCCAACTCTCACATCCATACATGACTACTGGAAAAACCATAGCCTTGGCTAGATGGACCTTTGATGGCAAAAGAATGTCTCTGCTTTTAAGTATGCTGTCTAGGTTTGTTATAACTTTCCTCCCAAGGAGTAAGCATCTTTTAATTTCATGGCTGCAGTCACCATCTGCAGTGATTTTGGAGCGCCCCAAAATAGTCTGACACTGTTTCCCCATCTATTTGCTATGAAGTGATAGGACTGGATGCCATGATCTTTGTTTTCTGAATGTTGAGCTTTAAGCCAACTTTTTCACTCTCCTCTTCACTTTCATCAAGAGGCTCTTTAGTTCTTCTTCACTTTCTGCCGAAAGGGTGGTGTCATCTGCATATCTGAGGTTATTGATATTTCTCCCGGCAATCTTGATTCCAGCTTGCGCTTCATCCAGCCCAACGTTTCTCATGATGTACTCTGCATTTAAGTTAAATAAACAGGGTGACAATATACAACCTTGATGTACTGCTTTTCCTATTTGGAACCAGTCTGTTGTTCCATGTCCAGTTCTAACTGTTGCTTCCTGACCTGCATACAGACTTCTCAGGAGGCAGGTCAGGTGGTCTGGTATTCCCATCTCTTTCAGAATTTTCCACAGTTGATTGTGATCCACACAGTCAAAGGCTCTGGCACAGTCAATAAAGCAGAAATAGATGTTTTTCTGGAACTCTCTTGCTTTTTCGATGATCCAGCAGATGTTGGCAATCTCTGGTTCCTCTGCCTTTTCTAAAACCAGCTTGAACATCTGGAAGTTCATAGTTCATGTATTGTTGAAGCCTGGCTTGGAGAATTTTGAGCATTACTTTACTAGCATGTGAGATGAGTGCAATTGTGCGGTAGTTTGATCATTCTTTGGCATTGCCTCTCTTAGGGATTGGAATGAAAACTGACCTTTTCCAGTCCTATGGCCACTGCTGAGTTTTCCAAATTTCCCGCCTCTGGACACCACCATCTTTTGTCTTTAGGATTATAGAAGATTTTTTTTTTTTTTTTTTGTTAAGAGGGCTAACTTTTCTCTTTCCTCCCATTCCTCTTAGTTTAAGAAGTGTTCTAATGTTTTAACATATTCTCTAATTTTTATTCTACAGCCGTGGAGACAGCAACAAAAACACTTTGAAATAAATGTGCCTAGGCAATTGTATAAATGTAATGCATTTAAACTAGCCATTTATTTGATATTAGGCATTTCATTTGATTTCCACCTATGGCTATGGCTTTGAGAAGTTTGATTTACAATTTATTTGATGTGATTTCAGGTTGTGAATCTTTGCAATGCAATAATTAGAACTTAGGTTATTTGAAGTATGGCTTAATGAAGTGTAAAGGGTACGAAATGAAAGATAAATAACATGTAACCTAGGGAATATTTGCATAAATGGCATTTAGCTGTTGGGCATTTTTTAATTTATACTGCAAGTGCTTTTTCATAATATATAAAGGTGGTTTTACTAATATTGGTACAATTTAGAACATTTTGTAAAGGTAATTAGATGATTGAAATTTTTGTTTTTTATTTTCAATGATTTGATATTTTCAGGCCAGCATTTGGTTCAATATATTGAGTACTAAAAGAAAAGTCCTAGTCATTTGAATAGCCATAACTCTAATTGTATGAAGAATTTCACTGGTATAAGCAGTACAAAGTTTAAAGGAACTCAGTGTAACCTAGTTACCAGAAATGATGTTTGTTGAATGCCAGTGAGATATAATGATGTTTCTGTTTTTGCTTTTTTTTGGTATTGACAGTTGAAGAGATACCAGAAAAGGTCCAGAGTGGATGGGACACATGTTTTTCAAATTGACCTTTTTAAATCCTGGGATTCAATGACAGTGATGTAACTGAGTTATTAAATGCTGTGACTCCTGGAATGAAGAAACAAAAATGTAGATATTGCTAATTGGTAAATACTTAGATCAAGACAAAATTTCCTAGTTTCAGAGGCATGAAGGCTTTGTTGCGGACCTGAAATTTAAACATTTTTTGAGAAAAAAATGCAAAATTGCAACTACAGATTAATGTATACAAGTTTAATACTTACAATGAGAAAAGAAAATGGATGACATGTTTTTAAAAAGATGGCCAAATTTTTGAATTCCTGATCATACTTTAAAACTACTAAAATTTAAAAATTGACACCTATAGGATATGTAGTCTTTGATTGCCTCTTCCTGTGGTATGCTTATGCTACATGTTTGTGCTGTACAAAGAGAGTTTGAGAAATTCTATTTCAAGAGTCCTACAAAAATGAAAAAGGAAATGTGTGCTGCATTTATAATTACATAAGAGTTATCAAATATATTCCTAATAAAAGAAAATGCCTGATTTACTAGGCATTGGCTAAAGACTGAATTATCTGCTTATACTATTTCCTATATCATGATTGGAAGAATTTACCCCAGACTGTCTTTTAGCTGTGTATATTTCAGACTTCCTCCCCGACTTACCACCTACCTGTAGTTCTAGTTTCCATGGGACACATCATATGTCTCCTTGACCTCTGTCTCTAAACTTTCATTTCATGACTCCAGGTAGTTGGTGCAATGGGTAAAAAAGGGGTATTACTAGAAGGTAGTCCTACAGTGGAATAATTAATTACACATGGAAATGAGTGAGAACCAGATACATACATCCTACTAAACCCAAATTGAATGTGTCACCAATTCTCTCTCCTCTTTGTTGGAACCTCAAAGTGCCTGCTATGACTCACACCATTTGACATGAGAAAATAACCCTGAAGCCTAAGCTTCATGAAGCAAATTTATGGTAAAATCACCTCTGTGGATTCTGTAGTGCTGTGTCTATGGTGAAGGAAATCTGCCATCCAGTATGGTTGCCACTAGTCATATGTACCTGTTGAATACTTGAAATATGATTAGTGCCCCAGAGAAATGAATCTTTAATTTTATACTTTAAAGTTAAGGAGATATTTGTGACTAATGTACTGTGTTGGATAGTATAGGTCTAGCATCTTTATTATTATTTTATGTAAAATTAGTGCTCATGTAACCCTGTTAAAGATACTATGTATTGATGTATCATATTCAGCTTTACTTAGTTTATTTAGAGATAAACTCTCCATTGTAACCTGAATTCTTGATTACATGATACTGCCTATTGAGCAAAGTAGGGAATCCTCCTAATTATAAACAAGATTTATATTTGAAAATCTATTTAAATTTAAGCTGAAAGAAGTGTTTCTTCTGATGGGGATATTGTCTTGCTGGAAAATTATCTTGAATCAGAAGTATTAAAATATTATGGGCTGAAATGTGTTTTCAAAGTAATGGTTAAAGCCTTTTTGTATGAAGCATTTTATATTTTTCTTTAGAAACCTAATAGAACATTTCCAAAGACAGAGGGCAAGTGTAATATTTGGTTGATGTGTTTAATATTATTTTTGGCTGATTAGTTTGCTAATTCAAGTGCTCCAAACAAGATTCCAAGATTTGGGCTAGATCTTGTTTTGCTATGACTTGGCATTTGACAGTAATTAATGAATATTTAAATTGGTCAAAGAAAAGGGGAAACATGAATATTGCTTAGTAGAATTCTAGGAACCATGTCTATGGCTTATCATTACATACAATTTTCTGAAACTTTGCAAATTTTATTCATTATATGCCTCATGTAGAATGGAACATTTTCATAGTTATTAATGCAGTGTACAGGTGACCTTTCAAGGTTTGTGTATAAAATTTCAGTGTGTATTTAAGTGGAATAATTAATAATTTTATATTCATGTGCTGGTGAATTTTATTTGAACAGCTGAGTGTTGATAGAAATTGGGAATAGATGTTTTCTGTACATCTGCATGTAATAATTGTGATTAATATTTAGATTTACTGGATTGACTTTTTAATTTTTTTATTTTATTTTATTTTTTTTTTCTGCAGTGGAGACAAAGTAAGACATGGGCCAGGCCCTGAACAAGCTCACAATGACAAAAGGAGGATTACACATGACTGTGCCCCAGGAGGGAAGGGGGATTACTTTAGAGAAATATTCAGAAAGTGCTACAAGGATTCAAGGATGAGCTATTAAATCTGTTTGCTGAGATGGAGGGAGGCTGGTTCACCGATGAGGTGGCATATAAGCTCACACATGAAGATTGGGTATGATGTTAACAAGCAGAGACATTCAGATGGGGTGGGAGGGAGTAGGGGAGAGAGAAGAGGAAGGGAGCTGAGATGCAGCCCAGGCTGAACACAGGAGGCGGTGCAGGGCACACCCAGTGTTTTGCTCAGATGAGCACCTCATGCGTAAGCTTGCCATATAGTGGGGAGACCTGCTGGGGGCCACAGGCTGCACAGCCTTAGCTCCTGGAGCTTCATTCTGTGGGACAGGGCACACCCGGCTGTTTGCACAATAGAGGCCCGTGATCCATGGTTCTGAGGGTTACTTTGGTCTCAGTGTACACAAGGGACCAGAGAGAAAGTTGAGGGTGAGGAGGTCAATGTGGAGGTTTACTGCAGGATTTCAGATCAGAAATAATGAGGTCCTGCCTGAACAGGAAAGCAACAGTGGAAATAAAAAAGGTGGAGGCAATGCAAGAGGTATTGTGAAGATAAAACCTGTAAGTCTTGGTAATGAACTGGATGCAGTAGGTAGGATGAGTCAAAGATGACTAATAGGGGCTAACATTTATTGAAAGCTGTGCTAAGCCCTTTACATGTGTTAACTTATTTGATCCTTCTAATAGTAGATACTATTAGTATCCCCATTTAACAGATAAGAAAATTGAGGCATTTCTGGAGATTCTATGTCTTCTCCAGAATTCTAACCCATGTCTCACCAGTAGTCATTCAATATCCTGCCTTCTGTGGTGCTCTGCTCATTCCTGGATTGACTTTTTTAATTGAGGTAAAATTTAAATAATATAAAATTAACTGCTTTGAAGTATATAATCATTGACATTCACAATGTTGTTTTACCTCTGTTTAGTTTCAAAACATTTTCAACATCACTGAAGAAATCTCCCGTATTCAAAATGGATGCAGGTATTCCAAATATTTCATAAAAATGAAATAATACAGCACATGGACTTTTGTTTCTTGACTTCTTTTACATTTTAATATAATTTTTTCAAGGCTTATCTTTGTATTAGTGCTTTATTTCTTTTTAAGTTTGAATATTATATTGTAAGGTTTCCCTTGTGACTCAGTGGTAGAGAATCTGCCTGCCAGTGAAGGAAGTGCATGTTCAGTCCTGGGTTTGGGAAGATCCCCTTGAGAAGGAAATGGCAACCCACTCTAGATTTCTTGCCCAGAGAATCTCTTGGACACAAGAGCCTGGTGGGCTACAGTCCATAGGTTTGCAAAAGATTTAGGCGTGACTTTCAAGGCTATGGTTTTTCCAGTGGTCATGTATGGATGTGAGAGTTGGACTGTGAAGGAAGCTGAGTGCCGAAGAATTGATGCTTTTGAACTGTGGTGTTGGAGAAGACTCTTGAGAATCCCTCGAACTGCAAGGAGATCCAACCAGTCCATTCTGAAGGAGATCAGCCCTGGGATTCCTTTGGAGGGAATGATGCTAAAGTTGAAACTCCAGGACTTTGGCCACCTCAGGTGAAGAGTTGACTCATTGGAAAAGACTCTGATGCTGGGAGGGATTGGGGGCAGGAGGAGAAGGGGACGACAGCGGATGAGATGGCTGGATGGCATCATCGACTTGATGGACGTGAGTCTGAGTGAACTCCGGGAGTTGGTGATGGACAAGGAAGCCTGGCGTGCTGCGATTCATGGGGTCGCAAAGAGTCAGACACGACTGAGCGACTGAACAGAACTGAGTGACTAAACAACAAACAACAGCAATATTCTCTTGTATAAATATACCACATTTTGTTTTTCCATTCATCAATTAGACTGTTTTAAAAATTTTAAAATTGAAATAGAGTTGATTCATAATGCTATGTAGAATAGCTTTTAAATAAAATTGAAACTAGGAACTCCAGTAATTTTTCTTAATCAGTTCTAAGCCTTAATTGACCATGAACCTTCTTGTTTATAGTCAGTCAATACTCTTTAGGTTTAGCTTATTGAAATATGACCAGTGTTTCATTTTTTACCCTCAGTCACATTCCCCTTCACTGATTTTTTAATGCTGTTTGTGCTAAACATTTTCTATAAACCTCTCTTAACATTATTTTTAAATGTTAGTGAGATAGTCTGATATAGTCTAAATTTATTCTAAATCATAGAATGATAAAGCTGAAAGAAAAATAAAATTTGATCTATGAGACTAATATTTTAAACTATAATTTGATAAGAAAATAAACAGTAAAATGAAACCATTGAGGAAAGTCATTTGTAGGGCAGGAATAGAGATGCAGATGGAGAGAACAGATGTGTAGACATGGAGTAGGGGGTTAGGGAGGTGGGATGAATTGAGAGATTGGCATTGACATGTATACACTACCATGTCTAAAACAGACAGCTAGTGGGAACCTGCTGTATATCACAGGGAGCTCAGTTTCGTTCTCTGTGGTACCTAGACTGTGTGTGGTGGGGTTTGAGAGGGAGGTTCAAGAGGGAGAGGATATATGTGTACATATAACTGATTCACTTCGTTGTATAGCAGAAACTAACACAGTAACACAATATTGTAAAGTGGCTATACTCCAGTTTTTTTTAAAGGAAAGTCAAAAGAAATCTCCAGATATTAGATTTTTAATATTCCCTTTCCTATCAGTGAATATAGATGTCTTTAAAAAATGGTGAGCTTCACCATATTGAATCTGTGATATAAGATGTATTGCATCATGTTGTAAGGGCTCTTTGTTTTTAATCTCTTGTTCCACTAGTCTGGGCCTCACTTTTCTAAAGACTGGCACATAGAAAGACATGAACGTTGCTCATAGTAAATCTCTCTTTAGAAACTCAGGACTCACGATATGTGTTATTTGCAGATTTTTTAAACTTTTGTTTTCTCTTGGTATTTTTTAGAGGAGCATAACCTGTCTATGTTTTTAAAAAATTATCACTTGGTAACCATTTGCAAAATTCTCAGTAGCATCTTAAAAAGTTGCTTCCTGATGGATTTATTCTTGCATTCTTTCTTGGTTGTGCACTTTTTTTTTTTAAACAGGCTGTGGTTGTGTCATATATGCTCGTTGTAATTTGGCTTTTCAAAATGTCAAATGCCAGCCATATGCAAAATAAGGTAATTTACATTTTTATGACTGTGAAATTTAGCTCATTTTTCAGAATAAACAGAAACCTCAAATGACTTCTTTTAGTCTAATTTGTTGACTTTGGTGATTTGTCAGTGTGTGAGTAACAGACTGTGTTAGTTTCCATCCCCGAGTAACAAGCTACCACAAACATAGTGGCTTAAAACAACGTGAGCAGCGGATCTTACAGTTTCTGTGGATCGAGAGTTCAGGTTCAGAATAGTTGGATTCTGTGCTCAGGATCTCACAGGCTGAGTTCAAGGTCTTGGCTGGGCTGAGGGCTCTTGGGGTCTTCTTGCATATTTGTCTTATTGTTGGAATAATTCATTTTCTTGGGGTTGTCTGATTGAGGCCTTGATTTTTTTTTTTGGCTAGCTGTTGACTGGAGACCGCTCTTCGTCTCTAGAGGCCCTCTTAGGGTTTTGCTACAGGCCCCTCGTATGAGGCCCTTTCTTAAAGGCAGCAGGAGAATCCCTCCTAGGCTCTGAGGCTCTTCCTTCAGGAAAGGCCAAGTCTCTTCTGAGAGCTCCCCTGGTTAGCCCAGAATAATCTTCCTTTGACAGACTTAAAGTCAGCTGGTTTTTAACCTTAATTATAGCTGTAAAATCCTCTTACCTCTGTCATAGAATATCATCTAATACAGAGAATGAACCCTATCATATTTATAGTCCTGCGGTACTCAAGAGGAAGAAAGTACAGAGACTCTACCCTAGGGAGCAGGCATCCTCTAAGATGGAGGCCATCTTGGAATACTGTCGACTACACAGAAGTTAGGTGATAGTTATAAATTGTACCTGTATATATTTTTAAAAACAGCAGGCAGTACTTTCAAGAGCAACTTTAGGTTTACAGAAAAATAGAGCGTAAAGTACAGAGCTTCCATATACCCCTTTCCCTCTACACAGTTTACTGGGTTTTTGTTGCTGTTGTTGCATTAATGCAGTATACTTGTTAAAACTGAGCCAATATTGATACTATATTATTAACTCAAGTCTATAGTTTATGTTAAGGTTTACACTTCATATTGTTCTATGGGTTTTGACAGATGCATAATATCATGTATGTACCATTACAGTATCGAACAAAATGATATCACCTCCCTAAAGAATCCCCTGTGCTCCATCTATTCATCCTTCCCTCCTCTCTCCCCTGGAACCTTTGGCAACTTCTGGTCTTTTTACTATCTCTAATAGTACTGCTTTGCCAGAATATTATATAGGTGGGATCATAAAACGTATAGCCTTTCCAGACTGGTTTCTTTCAATTAATAATAGGCATTTAATGTTCTTCCATGTGTTTCTGTGACTTGATAGCTTATTTGTTTTTATTGCTGAAAAATACTGCATTGTATGGTTGTACCACAGTTTGCTTAATCTGGTAGGCTGCTCTCTGGATCTTATTTGAGTATTGCTAGGAAATGGCCTGTAGAGGTGTCAGTAGGTGTCTCTAGGAAGCCTTCTTTGGAAAAGAAGGAAGGGGTTTCTCTTTCTGGTTCCAACGCACTTTGCTCTCTTGCTCCTCCTGTGTGTGGTGGAAGTGAGCCAACCCCTAAGGGGTGGACAGAATCCACTGAGAAGATGCTTATGGGGGTGCTACTGAAACTTTGGGAGACTGCTGTTTGTGGCATCTGTGAGACTTTCTGGGGAGACTACCTGGGGGATGGTGAAACTCGTTAGGGTGGGCTCATAGGGGTGCTGATTAAAGCTTCTGGAGGGGTGATTGTCCCTGGGTGCCCCAGGAACAAGAAGAAAATAAAGCATACTGTAACCAGAAAGAGAAGACCTCTATTCTAGCAATCTTCCTGTAGCACCCTGTGCTAATAAAACTTAAGGTTATGGATACTGGCAAAGAAGAAAAGATACAGGGTACAGCTTCAGTATCATACAGGACAGTGAAGGGCAGAAGGAAAATTTGGAGTTGACAGGCAAGAAGTTGATAACTAACACACTTTCTGTTTCTACTTTGCTGAGAGTTTTTTAAAAATCAGGAATGAGTACTGAAAGAAGATCCCCTGGAGAAGGAAGTGACAACTCACTCCAGTATTCTTGCTGGAAAATCCTATAGACAGAGGAGCCTGAATGGCTATAGTCCATGGGGTCGCAAAAAAATTGGACATGACCTAGTGCCTAAACAATGACAACAACATTGAATATTATCACATGCTCTTCTGCAGCTATCAAGATAGTCATATGGTCTTATCTTTTAATCTGTTAAAATGGTAAATTAATTGGATTTTTGAATGTGAAACCGATTTTGCATTCCTACCTAAGCCATACTTGATTATGATGTAATTCCTTTATATATATATATAAAGGAATATATATATATATATATAAATAGTTGATCCTTGAAAATGCAAGAGTTAAGGACACTGACGCTCTGAATAATTCAAAATTCAAGTATAATTTATACTTGGTCTTCTGTATCTTTGGTTCCTCTGTATCCCTAGTTCTGCATCCTTGTATTCAGTCAACTCAGATTTTATAGTACTGTTGTATTTATTCCTGAAAAACAGTCTGGGTAAGTGGGTCTCGATAGTTCAAACTGGCAAGTTGTTCAGCAATCAGTTGTATTGCTGGATTGAATTTGGTAATATTTTGTTACATACAGGTCTTTATATCCATAAGATGGGTAGTCTATGATTTTCTTTTTCTGTAATGCCATTTGGTTTTGGAGGGTTTGGTAGCTTCATAAAATAAGTTGGAAAGTATTCCTTCTTCTCTCTTTTTGTGAACAAGTTTGTATAGGATTTGTCTCAGTTCTTCCTTAAATTTTTGATAGAATTTACCAGTGAAGCCTCTGGTCCTGGAATCTTCTTTGTGAGAATACATTTAGTTACAAATTCAATTTTTGAGATTGATGATGAGAGTCTTTTTGAATCACTCGTACTTTGCATCTGTCAAGCAATTTATTCATTTAAGTTATCAAGGATATTGATAGAAAATTATTCTTAATGTTCCCTTATTGTTTTAGTGTTAGAAGCATCTGTAGAGTGTCTTTGTTTTTATTTCTTGTACTTGTTAATTTTATCTTCCCTCTTTTATTCCCTTAGTCATTCTAGCTAGAGGTTTATCACTTAAGTTCTTTTTTTCTTTAAAGCATCTTTAGTAAACTATATTCAAGTGAAAATGTAATATTCAAGGTTAGATATTAGCTATGGTGCTGTGTATTATTGTGTGTGTGTTATGAATAATGAATGAAAAGAATTTTGGAAAAAGTAATAAATTATACTTGAATGTTAAATACTGTTTTTCCAAATTCAATTTTGTATTAGGGTGTAGCTGATTAACAGTGTTATGATAGTTTCAGGTGAATCAATTCACTTTATGGTAAAAGTGAGGTTTTCATTAAACTCTGACATTTTATCAGGAACTATAATACTTCCTTTTTTTCTATCTCATATACTTCTAATTCACCTTTCCATACCTGAGAGATTCACTGAATCATAGTATGAAAGCATTTGCATTAAAAAAAAATGCATCTTTGACTTGTCTCTTTTCAATGTCTTTGCTTATTTGCTCTTAAAAACTATTTTCTCTCTTCTATTTACTTCTTTTTTTTAAGTTGCTTTGCCTTCTCTAATTTTTTACGGTAGAAATTTAACTTTTAAAGCCACACATTTTCCTCTAAACCAGTGATCTCAAAGTTCTGTTCCAAATGAAAATGATCTAAGAATTTTTAAATATACTAATGGCTGTTTCCCAACCCAAGACACTGTGATTTAATTGTGGAAGTAGACATGGGCTACAATGGGATATTTAAAAATTCTTGATTCTGATGTGCAGCACATTCTGTGAAGCATTGCTCTGAGCTTCTCAGTTTAGCTTCCCCACAAAATTTGATAGATTGTGTTTTCATTTTAATTCATTTCAAGATATTTAAAAATTTCCCTTGTGATTTCTCTCTTTTCTTCATTGGTAATTTAGAAGCACATTGTTTTATTCTCAAATATTTCAGGGTTTCTGTTCTTTTTCTCTCTTTTTTCTTGATTTCCTGTGATCAAAGAAAATATTCTGAGTGATTTTAACATTATAAAATTTATTGGACTTTTTAAATTCAAGCCTGCCATGTGTTGAATCTTGGTTTATGTTTCATGTGCACTGGAAAATTAATGTGTATTTTGCCATTGTTGGCTGGAGTATTCTGTAACTATTAGATTGGGTGTATTGATGGTGTTAGTCAAGTATCCTATGTACCTATGTATGTTTTGGTCTTTTTGTTCTATGAATTACTGTGAGAAGTGTGCTAATCTCCAAGTGTTGCTGTAAGTTTGTTTATTTCATCATTCATTTCTATTAATTATTGCTTCATGTGTCCTGATAACTCTCTGTTATTAGGCACATATACATTATGGATTGTTAAGTATTCTTGATGAATTGATTCTTATCATAATAAAATGCCCATATTTATCTTTGGTAATATTACTTATTCTGAAATCTATGTTGCTATTAATGTAAGTACTCAAGCTTTTTTATGATTAGTGTGTGCATGATAAATCTTTAAAAAATTTACTTTTAACATATTTTTATAATTAATCTGGATTTAACTTAGCCTATATTTGGTCTTATTTTACTTACAATCCAAACAATCTGAGCCTTTCAAATTGAATATATACTAGCCTCACTTAGCTAGACTTCTGCAAGAGAAATAAGTCTACAGAAAATGATTTGAATAGGTATTTTCCCAATTTTCCTGAGTGTGGGACTAAACACATCTCAATCTAGGTGGTCAGGGGAGAAGTTAATTTACTGCATACAATAAATGCCTTAGATACTAGAGCTTGATTCTTTTGGGGAGCCCTGCTAGAGAGGCTAGGTTGAATTTCCATGTAATATAATTACTTAAATCTGTCATCTTTTTGTTCCTTTGTTTTTTCCTTCTTTTTTTTTTTTTTGGTGGCTGTTTGTAATTTCTTCTATTCCTGTGGCCTTTTTGGATAACTGAGTATATTTTATGTGCTATTTTATCTCTACTGTTGTTATATGTTGGTACTTTGCTTTGTACCAACCAATCAGTGGTTGCTTTGGAGTTTACAGGATGTGTTTATATATATTAGGGCTTCACAGGTGACACTAGTGGTAAAGAATTCTCCTGCAGTGCTGGAGATGCAGATTCAATCCCTGGGTTGCAAAGATTCCCTGAAGGAGGAAATGTCAATCCACTCCAGTTTTCTTCCCTAGGAAATCCCATGGACTGAGCAGCTTGGTGGACTATAGTCCATGGGGTTGCAAAAGAATTGGACATGACTTAGTGACTCAACAACAACAATTTATATATATCAGTACACAAGTACTCCTTGGAAGGAAAAAAAAAATCATCAACCTATACAGCATATTAAAAAGCAGAGACATTACTTTTGTCAACAAAGGTCCATCTAGTCAAGGCTATGGTTTTTCCAGTGGTCATGTATGGATGTGAGAGTTGGACTATAAAGAAAGCTGAGCGCCAAAGAATTGATGCTTTTAAACTGTGGTGTTGGAGAAGACTCTTGAGAGTCCCTTGGACTACAAGGAGATCCAACCAGTCCATCCTAAAGGAGATCAGTCCTGGGTGTTCATTGGTAGGACTGATTTTGAAGCTGAAACTCCAATATTTTGGCCACCTGATGTGAAGAGCTGACTCATTTGAAGAGACCCTGATGCTGGGAAAGATTGAGAGCAGGAGAAGGGGACGACAAGAGGATGAGATGGTTGGATGGCTTCACTGACTCAATGAACATGGGTTTGGGTGAACTCCGGGAGTTGGTGGTGGAC
Source organism: Bos indicus x Bos taurus (assembly GCF_003369695.1). NCBI lineage: Eukaryota > Metazoa > Chordata > Mammalia > Artiodactyla > Bovidae > Bos > Bos indicus x Bos taurus. Next base: position 62,785,031 of record NC_040079.1, on the reverse strand, counting down.
AGGGAGACCTGGCGTGCTGTGGTTCATGGGGTCTCAGAGTCAGACATGACTGAGCGAATGAACTGAACTGAACTGACCTTATGTAGAATATGTATTAGTAACACTTTATAGTATACCTTCAAATAATTATATGACTTTACACTTATAATTATCTTACAATTGTGTACTTCCAGTAGCCCCTTCCATCTTTTGTGCTATTGTGGTGATACATTTTACATCTACATGTGTTTGAATTCCACAATACATTATTTTTACTGTACACAAGTATCTCTTATGGATATTAAAAATTTATAATAAACATAACTTTTTCTTATATTCTTCACACTATTTTCTATTCATTTATGTAGATGCAAGTTTCTATCTTGGTATTATTTTTCTTTTAACTTGAAGAACTTCATTGTTTCCTCTTAATGCTGATGACAACGTCTCTGCCTTTATGTTGTGTTTATTTTTGAGAGACACTTGGGCTGGACATAGAATTTTAGTTTCATTTTTATTTTTTTTTTTGAGCTTCTAAAAAATGGTATTATATTTCCTCTGGCTTGCATAATCCTGATGAGACATCTGCTAGATTTTTATCTTTGTGCCTATATATATAATGTACTTTAATATTTTCCTTGCTGCTTTTAAGATTTTCTATTACTGGCTTAGAGCAATTTGGTTATAACATGTCTTGTGTGTGCGTGTTTTCTTTATGACTATTATGCCTGGACTTTGTTGAATGTCTTAGGTTTGTAGGTAGATTTTTCTTTTAAAATTAAATTTAGAACATTTTTGGACATTGTTTTCTTTTCCTTCCCCTATTAGGACTCTAATTACACAAATATTAGATAATTGATATTGTCTCACATGTTATTGATGCTATATTTACTTCTTTGCCTTTTTTCCCATCTATACTTTGGTTAAGGCAATTTGTATTGCTATATTTACAATTCCCTGATTTTTTTTTTTCTTCTGTGCTTAATCAGCTGATAATCCCATCCAGTGAAATATTTATGTCAAGTACTATATATTTTTATCTTTAGACATTTAATCTGGTATTTTTTGATATCTTCATTTTCTTTTCTCATTGTATTCATATTTTCCTTCAAGTCTTAATTTCATCAAAGCTATTTTTAAATTCCTTTTATGATAACGTAATCTGTCTTAATTCTGGACCTATTTTTATTGATCAGTGTTTCTCTGGGTTATAGGTAACATTTTTCCTGCCTCTTTTTTGCCAGTTTCTTTTTCTTTTTTTTTCAATTAGGCAATGAGCATTAGGATTTATTGGACTCTAGGATTTATTTGCCAAAAGGTTCATTCAGGAAAGGAAAAATCCAAACGAACCTTTTGGCCAACCCAGTACATTTTTTAGCTGAATTTTACTATTTCCTTTAAATAGGATTTAACCTTTATTTATATATATGTATAAACAACCTTTATTAAGGACTTCCCTGGTGGCTTAGATGGTAAATCTGCCTACAATGCGGGAGACCCAGGCACGATACCTGGATTAGGAAGATCCCCTGGAGAAGGAAATGGCAACCCAATCCAGTGCTCTTGCCTGGAGAATCCCATGGATGGAGGAGCCTGGTGGGCTACAGTCCATGGGGTTGCAAAGAGTGGGACACAATTGAGCAACTTCACTTTCACTTTCTACATTTATTTATCCTATTCAGAACACATGGATACTCAGAGACTGTCTGGATTCCTATGCCAATTACTTCAGCTTTTTTCCTACATAGCTCTCCCCACCTTTTTTCTTTCTCCCCCATCCCAACCAGTACTCTGCCCCAGACAGTAACTTTTGTTTCTTACATGGTCTGTGAAGTTTCTTTTTTTGGATTTCCCTTCGCTATACCTGGAGAAGGAAATGGCAATCCACTCCAGTATTCCTGCCTGGTAAATTCCATGGACAGAGGAGCCTTGTGGGCCACAGTCAGTCCATGAGGTCGCAAAGTGTCGTACACAATTTAGCGACTAAACAACAATCTGTATACCACAGATTGGACTTTGCCTTTAGAATAAAATAAGGGAAGTCTTAGCACCTGATTTGTTTCCCTTCTCTTAATTCACAGGGCTTATTGCCTTTTGTTCAATATCTGAAATAGCTTTATATATTTTACTCATTTTGTAGTTACATAGAGAATTGGGAGAGCAACCTTATAGCAGTCCAGCAAAGTTACTTTTTCCACTGAAATGTATTGTGTTAAATGTAGTTGTTCTATACCTGAATATAGAATCTAGTTACTTTCAGAAGCAAGCTTTATGTTGTAGTACATTATTTTCAGACTTTTCAAATAATTTTTATAAAGACCAAAAGATCATTTAATGAAAGTTATACCAGTATCTTAGAATAATATCCACAGAGATTTTTTTCATAGAGGATAATACCCTTTAGGTTATCCATTCCCTCTTTTTGGTGCACATCGGTTATTTAACTCATTACATTGACAATATCTACAGGTTCTTTTAAAATTGAATTGGGACTCAGAATGAATACATGCTGTTGTAGTGGTTCTTACCATAGTGCGTATTGAGTTATGAGAATCACTCATGGTTATTTGTTACCTAGGAGGACTACTAAATGTGCATGGTTATGTAAATCTGCAAATTTTTAGGTCTAGGCTGATATCCGTATTGAATCATAAATTTATTATTGATGCATTGCTTTCTAGGCAGACATGTTTACATTTTAAGAGAATTAAGGATTAGAATTATTTTCTGTTATGGAATGGTTTCTTCAACTTTGAATGGTTTAAGTATTCACATTACTGATTTGTATAGTCAATACATAAAAATAGTTGATTAATTATTAGTTTGGAACACAAATTAATTGCAAAGTTTTTTAATAAAAATAGTAGATGAAACATTTAGGGAAAAATATTTCCACATAAAAGCAATTTAACTGACAGAAGCAGTCAGTGCTAAAAAATTTTTATTCTCAGTTATAAATGGCATTTTTTAAAGCATCATTTTTATTCTAGCCTTCATCGATATATCATTTAGGCAGAAAGTGCTGATGTCGATTTTTGTCTTAGGTTGGAAAGGTATTGAAGGTGAATTTAGTTTTATTTACACATTCTCTTTCTTCCACTGTCTGGGTATTGTGTTTTATTAGACTGTTTAAAATAAATTGTTTTGAAATATATGGGCGTGGTGGTCATTTATACAAGGTGCTTTAGTTTTAAAAAAATATTAACTACTTACCAGATAGTTCATTTATCAGCTTTCTTGTCTAAATCTATACCTAAATTTAAGACTATTTTTCTGGTAGATGCACAAAAAGTTATTGTCCCCAAGTTTTCCGTTCAAATTGGTTTACTGCCATGTGAAATTTATAACTAAATTTTTTTTATATGAAAAAGACAAAATACATTGTCATCTCATCTTGTCTCATCATACATTTCAGTTATAGGAACAGTGATATGCTTTCATTTTTGTGACATGTTGTGCTAGACAAATTTTTATTATAGAGTGTATGTGGCTCATTGTATGTTTGTGTATGTTTATGCTTGACTCTAAGAGAATAAAGTTGTATTTACATAAACTGTAGTGATATTTCTGTATCTGTATGAACATATTGGTCAGTAGACAAGATCATAGATGCTTTTTGTATTTGTTTACAGTAATTCTCTCACTGAATATGCACCAGTTACTGACCAAACTGTCCTGTAATAACATACTTATTGCTGGTTTCAATGGCTAATAGAGATAATTAGATATGTTGCAAGGTGTCACTTGGACCATCTTAAGTGTGCTTTTTATGGTAAACTTGCCATGTTTATACACACATGGTGTCTATTGTGATGTCTTCTGATTTTGCTGGTAATTCAGCTAAAGGCTATTAGTATTTCAAGGTAGAATGATTTATTTTTATGCGTAGGAGCCAATTAATATATTCTTAATATATTTTTTACTTACTATATGAGCATGTTACTTAAATTTCCCTGAGCCTCAGTTATTTCACCTCTGAAATGAAGATGGGATTATGGTAAAAATTAAATGAGTTAATGCATGTGAAACTCAGACTAATTCTTGACCCCTAGCAAATTCAGTGAGTATCAGCTATCACTGTCATTATATTACTTTAGTTAATTCAAGAATCAGTCAGCAATCTTTTTTGTCCTTTTCCTTTGCATCTCATAAAATTCACCCATGCTAAGACTGAAAAGCACTGATATTTTGAGAATTGTGTAGTCATCACCTCAATGCAATTTTAGAGCATTTCTGTGAACTCCTAAATATTTCTTGTGCATGTTTGCAGACACTCCTCCTTCCTACCCCAGCTCCAGGTAACCAACAACCTGCTTTCTCCCTTTAATGGACATTTCATTTAAATGGGATCATAAATTGTTCTTTTGTGTCTGGCTCCTTCTACTAAACATAATGTTTGTGAGGCTCATCCGTATTCTAGCAGATACCAGTATTTCATTCACTTTTATTGCTGAAGAGTATTCCTCGTGTGGATGTAGTCTGTGTTTAAAATTTATTCACCATTTGATGGACCTTTGGTTTATTTGCATTTTTTATGTATTATAGAGTGCTGCTATAAATATTCTTTACTAGTCTTTTCATATACGTATATTTCTGTTTCTTTTGGTAGATTCCTAGGTGTGTGATTGCTGGATTGTTTGATAAATTTGTGTTGAACCTTTAAAGAAACTTTTAACTGTTTTCCAAAGCAGCTGTAGTACCATTTTACATTTCCACCAGCAATGTATGAGTTTCTAGTTTCTCCACATCCTTGTCAACACTTGTTATTCTTTGCCTCTATACCTTTATAGGTATACTGTCACTGTGTAGAGCAGTATTACATTTCCATCGTTTCCCTAAAGCATGTTTTTATGTGTCTTATCCAAAATCATGCCCCCTCTCTGGGAGAACTCTGAGCCCACATATTGGTGCATTATAACATGCAAAGAACTCAGGTTCTTGGCTCAGTTGGGAAATTCTGAAGTGCCATTCCCACTCAAGGTTCCATTGACTGACGTCTCTGTTCTAACCTTATTGCAATTCAACTTCTCTGTCTACCTGTCCTGCTTCCTTCACTCCCTTCCAGATGTCGTTCCTGAAAGTGCTCCCCTAAATGCATGCACATCTGAGTCTTGCACTGTTTCCCAGGGAATCTGACTACAGCTGGGTTGTAGAGTTGACAGGAGTCAATAACTCAGAGTGACTGAGGAAGGTGGCCTCTAGCTTAACATAATATTTGAACAGAGACCTGAATAAAATGAAGACACATGGCAACTTGGTATCTGGAGGGAAGAATTTTCCAGAAAGGACAATAAGTGCAAAGAAACTGGGCAGGACGATACTTGAGGATAAGGAGGTCTGTATGGAGAAACCAAAGGAGCCAGATCCTGAAGGGCTGTGATGGTCATGCCCTGTGTGGCCTTTGAAGAATTTTCAGCAGTGGGATTCCATGATCACTCCAGATGCTTTGTGATAATATAATGTAAGGGGCAGAGAACAGCAACAGGGAGCCAGTCAGGAGTTATTGCAGTGGTCCAGGTGAGAAATGGTTGTGACTTGAGTTGGAGTGATAGCATTACAGTGGGCAAGAAGTGGCCAGATTTTGAGTATATTTTGATAATATAATTTTTTGATGGTTGGGATAAGGATATGAGAGAAATGTAAGAGAAAGAAAAGAATTAAAGATGTATCTGAAGACTTTGGCCTGAACAATTAGATGAATTCTGATGGACATATTGAGACATGAAAAGCTTAAGAAAAGGTTGGGGTGGGTAGAAATCAAGTTACCAGTTTTAGACATATCAAATTTGCATGCCTACTAGAAATATGAGAGTAGATGGGCCCCAAAAGTTGGATGGCAATTCTGGGTCCAGACTGAAGATAGAATTTGGAGAGCTCTCAGAGTATTGATAAAAAGCTGTGGATCTGAGTGAGTTCTTCTAGGCAGGGGTTGACAAACCTTTTCTGAAAAGTCAGAAGCACCGAGTTGTCTTTGTCACAACCATTAAACTTTGCCCTTCTATTGGCATTTTCTGTAATGATAGTTAAGTGGGTGTGGCTATGTTCTAATAAATTTTTAATTATAAAAATTAGTGTCAGTTGCAGTTGGCTTGCAGGTAGGTAATAGTTTGCTGATCTCTGAGTTGGATAGTGAATAGAGAATGAGAAGAGATCTTAGCTCTTCCCTTAGCTGGGCCCTGGGGCTAGTATAATACATAGATCCAGGGAGATTGGAAGGAAGACAGTGATGTAGAAGGAAAGCTCAAAGAATGTGTTTAGGTTACAATTTATGTTTGTCTTAACTTACATTTGTAATTGGGCAAATAATGTAAAAACATAAATATGAAATAGTCTAATATTTTTTGGTCTTAGACATTACTATTTCTTTAATATAGTTTATTAATCATGTTCTAGAACATATGAAGTGGTATCATGTAAAATGCTCAGAATTCTTTAGATATTTGGGTGTGAGGTTCTAATCACATTAGAATTAATGTAAGTTGGTGCATTATTCCAAGTACATTTTTTAAAAATACTCTAATATGTGGCATTATTAAGATGATATAGTTGAAACTTCCTTTTCCTGAATTTTCAGCCATGCTTTTTGTTGGGGAGAGCTGTCTATTCAGAAATAGTGAAATTAGAGGAAGAGATTTTGAAAATAACAGATAAATCCTTTAAATTTGAGCGTCTTTAATTTTTTAAGACCTTTGGAGTCTTGAAGAATGTTGTTGCACATTTCCTAATAAGTAACTAAAGAATGAATTGTGTAAGCAGGTGAGAAATCATCAAACTATAGTTGGTAAAAGGCATCACAGATGTGTGGTGGCTTAGCTTAGAAATATGACTGAGACATTATAAGAAATCTTGGTTAAACTTGCATTTAATTTGTAAGATTGGAGTTCTCACAAGCTATTCCTGGTGAAATTTTAATTTTTCTGACACTGTTATAAGCAGCAGCTGCAGCTGCAAGGTGAAGTAGGAATTAAAGAACTGCTTAGACATATCTTTTTTGGAACTTTGACACCAGAAGTGATTCTGAAATTTTTGCATTTCCTACTGATAGACATTATGTGTAGAAAACTCACATTATTATAGGTCACTGAATAAATTTTAGAAATACCAATTGACATGATTCCTTCAGGGAATTGTGGTCTGCTTTTTGATGTTATTGTCTTTGTCAAATATGAAAGTGTGGAATGAATTTATTTTTAGTGTGTGGGGAATTTAAGGAAGAGGTGAGTTTTCTCTCCAAATTTAATTTTTTTTTTTTTTTCAAATGGACCACAAGTGAAGTTTATATAGATTTTCTTTCTACCTCTCTTCACTGAGAAAGTTAAGTGCTTGAGTTTTCTATGAACTGTTTTATGTAGTTGATTATTTCTAAATGGTGGGGGCGGGGGGAGTTCCAAAAAGCACTAAAAACACAGTTGTGCTCAAAAGTCACTTTTTACTTGCAGGTGAATGTGGTCGTAATTGGTATTCCTTGTGTGCCTGTTATATTTGATAGCACTTACATGCTGTCAAATGTAATGTGTTACAGATGAGATCATTAAGAAAAATTTTCATTGTCATTACAATAGTGGTTGGGCAAGCCCTCTTTTGCTAAAAGGCTCTCAGTAAATCCTAATACTCCTAAGGCTCTCTGTATTTTCTACAGCTCTTGGTATTTCAAACTGTGGTAACCAGTTTTAATTGTGTCACAATGAACCTGACTTTTTTGTATACTAGGCATCTTTAGATAAATTTATGTCCTTTATTCCAAAATGTTTTAGAAAAAACAGTTGACTAGTGTGAATTTATGTGGTATTTTATGATAAAGTTCTGTGAGCTAGGGCAAAAATAGGATGGGTAGGTCATGCTTCCATGGTAAAAACTCCTTGTGTGTTACACTGTCATTTGGTATTAATTAGTGTATGTGTTTGGAGTTGTTTCAGATATGGCCCTTACCATAATAAGTTGGTTAAAAGAACACACACCCTTCAAGAGGCTTCAAAATAACTAATTTTTCCCAAATATTACTTTACATTTTACTACGATGGTCATTTCACATTCTGAGTTCAAGCTACTTTTTAAATCACAGGATCCGGACTTTAACAACATTATATGAAAAGGAAGGGATCTTTGCTCATATCCTTTCAGGACACATTACAGGATTCTTTGCAACCTGAAGAATACAGAATTTTAGCTTTCAGACTTGACTCTCAAACTGTTTGTGGTTTGGAACAGTTATTTAATGTTTTGTGGGTTTTCTGTTTATTTTTTTTTTATGTGTGAAGAAATTTGTTAGACTAGATTTATTTTTTTTTCATCCTTTTAAAATGGCCATACATTTTGAATGTTTACTATCCAATAAGTGGTATATTAAATATCCTAGGAATTCAGTTCAGTCACTCAGTCGTGTCCAACTCTTTGTGACCCCCATGGACTGCAGCACTCCAGGCTTCCCTGTCCTTCACCACCTCCTGGAGCTTATTCAAACTCATGTCCATCAAGTCAATAAAGGCATCCACCCATCTCATCCTCTGACTCCCCCTTTTCCTCCTGCCTTCAATCTTTCCCAGCATCAGGGTCTTTCCCAATGAGTCAGTTCTTCACATCAGGTGGCCAAAGTATTGGAGCTTCAGCTTCAGCATCAGTCCTTCCAATGAATATTCAGGACTAATTTCCTTTAGGATGGACTGGTTGGATCTCCTTGCAGTCCAAGGGACTCTCAAGAGTCTTCTCCAATACCACAGTTCAAATCCTAGGAAGTACAAAATAAATAAATGACAAACCACCTGACTTAAAAAATGTTAACCTAGTTGGTATGAAAACAGCAGATAATAATTTAAAACTGAATAAGATTTGTTACCAAAATGAATGATACATGATAAGGAAGAAAGTAAGTAGGGATTTGGATGATCCAAGAGGACTTTCTGGAAGAAATGCTTCTTGAGTTGAGCTAGAAAAAGTTTGGATAGGAGGGAGAGGATTTACTGTGTTAAGATGGCTATGGAAAAACAGATGTCAGTAGACATAAATGAAGATGATGTGCTTGTGGAACCAAGAGGGCATTGAGGCTGGAACAGACATTTCCTGTTGGGAAGAAGATAATAGGAAACAGATTGGATATTCAGAGAGATGGAAGGTTTTTAATGTCTCCTTGTGAAATTTCAATTTGATTTGTAATAAATGGAAGTTTAAGATTTTATTAAATAATGTGAACAAAGCAGCATATTAAAGAAAAGGGTGACTTCATTTCATTATGTGAATAATCTATATGTGTGTGTGTTAGTCGCTGTCGTGCCAAATTCTTTGTGACTCTGTGGACTGTAGCCCACCAGGCTCCTCTGTCCATGGAATTCTCCAGGCAAGAATACTGGAGTGGGTTGCCTATCCCTTCTCCAGGTGATCTTCCTGACCCAGGAATCGAACCAGGGTCTCTTGCATTGCACTTACCTATATATCCTTTAAATGCTAAAATTGTTTTATGCAGCTACAGGATTCACTTTTCTTTAAAGAACCATTTTATTCTGCCTTGTGTAATTGTTAGTTGAGCATGCATCTCTCTGTTTTACCAGAGTATACACTTGGGACAGAAAACTGGTTTTAATTGCTTTTGGTCCCCCATATCCCTCAGCACAGGTAAATAATCAGAAAATATTTAACATACGCTGCTATTCTTAATAATTATACATATTCACTATTGTATAATAATGGAAGTTGGCATTTTATTTTGCTGACTTAATTTTAACTCATGTTATACCTTGGTGGGTTACATTTGGAACATAGGCTAAATTTTATTGCATCTCAAGATAATCTCAACAAGTCATCAAATCCTTAGAAAATAAAAGCAAATCTGTTCAGTCCAAAATGAAATTATTGCATAAATTTATGTAAATACTTAAGAAAAACTAGATTAGAGCAAACGGAGAAGGCAGTGGCACCCCACTCCAGCACTCTTGCCTGGAAAATGCCATGAACGGAGGAGCCTGGTGGGCCGCAGTCCATGGGGTCGCTAAGAGTTGGAGAAGACTCAGAGACTTCACTTTCACTTTTCATTTTCATGCATTGGAGAAGGAAATGGCAACCCACTCCAGTGTTCTTGCCTGGAAAATCCCAGGGACGGGGGAGCCTCATGGGCTGCCGTCTATGGGGTCACATAGAGTTGGACACGACTGAAGCGACTTAGCAGCAGCAGCAGATTAGAGCAAAAAAAAGCAGAAAATACAAAAAACCAAGCCAGTTTTTTCTGCTATTTGGGACAATGTGGATGGACCTTGAGGACATTTGTTAATTGAAGTAAATTGGACAGAGAAATACAAATAGTGTATGATGTCACTTATATGTGAAATCTCAAAAGAAAAAAAACACAAAAAATACTGAACAGGTATAGATACAGAGAACAGATAGGTGGTTGCCAAAGGCTGGGTGTAGGGGGTAGGTGAAGCTCGTGAAGGTAATCAAAAGGTACAAATTTGGACTTAAGAGTAAGTCCCGGAGATGTAATGTCTGCCGTGGTGACTATACTTAATAGTACTATGTACTATTTTGAAAGTTGCTAGGAGAGATCTTTGGAGAAGGAAATGGCAACCCACTCCAGTGTTCTTGCCTGGAGAATCCCAGGGACAGGGAAGCCTGGTGGGCCGCCGTCTATGGGGTCGCACAGAGTCGGACACGACTGAAGCGACTTAGCAGCATCAGGAGAGATCTTAAAAGTTCTTATAACTTGAAAAAATATTTTAACCATGGGTGAGTAACTAGACTTATGGCAATTATTTCACAATAGATACAAATATTGAATTATTATGTTGTGCAGCTGAAACTAATATAATGTTAGGTGTCAATTACATCACGATAAAAACATAACCAACTTCCCCCACAAACAAAATTTTCCTCATCAGAATACATTTGAAAACTTATCAGTATAATCTTTCTTTTTTTGGTGCAACTCTAAAAAAAATATAAGTGTTACTTGTATTGGTGATTATTATAGAAATGAGATTTGTAAAATTCTGTTATTGTTCAGTTGCTCAGTTGTGTCTGACTCTTTGCGACCCATGAACTGCATCACATCAGGCTTCCCTGCCTTCACTATCTCCTGGAGTTTGCTCAAACTCATGTCCATTGAGTTAGTGATGCCATCCAACCATCTCATCCTCTTTTGTCCTCTTCTCCTCTTGCTCTCAATCTTGCCCAGCATCAGTGTCTTTTCCAATGAGTCAGCTCTTTGCATCAGGTGGCCAAAGTATTGGAGCTTCAGCTTCAACATCAGTCCTTCCAATGAATATTCAGAATTGATTTCCTTTAGGATTGACTGGTTTGAAGGATACTAATAATCTTCACTTTGAAGACATTATATTTTAGTAGATATGTAGTCATGCCTCATGCAGTATGCTTTTCAAAGATATAAGCAGATAGGCTGAGACCTCCTCCCTACCCTCGATGTCTGACTATTCCATGCCACTAATATCTTCCCACTGAGCCAGGCAGTTTACTTGAATATAAACTGAGCATGAGGAAGGTACATTAAATTGTATTGTCATTCAGACTACATATGTAGTTAGTTGATCATATAGAAAAGACTTATAGAGAACAGGGTAGGAACATTTTAAATGGACAGTGGGGTGAAGTAGAGAAGGTGAAGGGTGGAAAGTGGGCACAAGAGAATATCACCAGGTTGGAAATGCAGCAGCAGGGAGTATAAAACTAGATTCTGGAAGGAGAAGTAATGTCATCATGGAATCTTGAAATTGTTGGAGAAGACTCTTGAGAGTCCATTGGACTGCAAGGAGATCTAACCAGTCCACCTAAAGGAGATCAGTTCTGAGTGTTCATTGGAAGGACTGATGCTGAATCTGAAACTCCAATACTTTGGCCACCTCATGTGAAGAGTTGACTCATTGGAAAAGACCCTGATGCTGGGAAGGATTGGGGGCAGGAGGAGAAGGGGACGACAGAGGATGAGATGGCTGGATGGAATCACTGACTCGATGGACATGAGTTTGGGTAAACTCCAGGAGTTGGTGATGGACAGGGAGGCCTGGCGTGCTGCGATTCATGGGGTCGCAAAGAGTCGGATATGACTGAGCGAGTGAACTGAACTGCACTGAACTGAATAGGTAATCTTGTTAAGAAATGACCCATTTCTGAATTGGATACCATGGCCTATAAAGGTTAAATGACTTGTTTTCTATTGTAATTAGTTGACCCTTGAACAGCACAGGTTTGAAGTGATGAGTTCACTTACATGAGGATTTGTTTTTTCAATAATTCTGTAGTACTGTGCATTCCTATGTTTTTGAATCCTTTGAGGGAAAATTGTCCAGTTAGCCTCTAATTAAAATAAATAAGTTTAAATTAAAAATAAAATAAAATTAAAAAATAAAAACAAAAAAAATGTTTAAAAAAAGGAGAAAAAAGCTAGAGGCATCATACACCTTGATTTCGAACTACAATAAAAAGTTATTAAAACAAAACAAAAAAACAAACTATGTAATGTTGCCATAATTCCAATAATTGAAAAATAAAGTATGTATGTGTAGACCAGACTGGAAGAATATATAATATATAGACTTTGTGGATATATGTATTAAATGTAATTTATAATTTAAAAACATTTTTTTTTTCTGTAGCCTTAAACATTATAATAAGAAAATTAACAATTGCAGACTGGTAACATGTGTTGAGTAATAGTATAGTATTACTAGTATTTTTTTTTACTAGTAACCTGCCAGCCAATATTTCTCTATATAATAGTCTGTGAGTCTGTGAAAGTTGCTCAGTTGTGTCCAACTCTTTGCGATACTCCTAAACCTATATTCCTAGTTTATCCCTTCTTGCCTCCTTTTCCCCTATGGTAACAAGATGTTTGTTTTCTATATCTGTGACCCTATGTCTGTTTAGTATATAGATTACTCTGTATTACTTTTTAGATTCCATATAAAAGTGTATCATGCAATATTTGTCTTTTCTGTTTGACTTACTTCATTTAGTATGTTATTTTCTAGGTCCATACATGTTTCTGCAAATGACAATATTTCATTTTTTATGGTTGAGAAATATTCCACTGTATATGGTGTATATATATATATATATATATATATCTACATATATGGCATATATACATACACTGTGTCTTTTGAAGCCAGTCATCTATTGATGGACATTTGGGATGTGCCTGTGTCTTGGCTATTGCAAATATTGTTACTGTGAACATTGGGGTGTACGTAACTTTTTGAACTAGTTTTCATCTTTTTGAAGTATATGCCCAGGAGTGGGATTGCTGGGTCATATGGTAGCTTTATTTTTAAGGTAAGGAACTTCAATACCATTTTCTATAGGGGCTTTACCAATTTATAGTCCCACCAACAGTGTAGGAAGGCATTCTTTTTTCCATACTCTATCTACTTGCATCTTAAGTCTCTTCAGTCATGTCCAAGTCTTTGCAACCCCATGGACTGTAGCCCACCAGGCTCCTTTGTCCATGGACTTTCTCAGGCTAAATACTGGAGTGGGTTGCTGTCTCCTTCTCCAGCACCCTCTCTAGTATTTATTATTGGTGGACTTTTTGATGATAACCATTCTGACTGGTGTAAAGTGATACCTCATTGTGGTTTTCATTTGCATTATTCTAATAATTACTGATGCTGAGCTTATTTTAAAATGTGGCAATTTCTTATAGTAGCACATCCATTAACAAGAAGTAAAATGATTTTCCTGAAGTTACCATATGATACAGTATACAGTAAAAACAAGTAGAAATAATAATAATATATATTAGGAAAGCAAAATTGGGCTACAATTAGAAAATTTAACCGACTGCTCTCTAGTTGAATTAGAAAAACATTTCAGCTAACTGTGTATGGAGACAGAAAAAAATGACAAAGTGTAGCAGAATGATGTGGTAGGAAAATAACATATCATTTGAAATTATAACTTGGTACTTTTAGTTTCCCTGGCGGCTCTGACGGTGAAGAATCTGCCCGCAATGCAGGAGACCTGAGTTCTGTCCTTGGGTTGGGTAGATCCCCTGGAGAAAGGAATAGCTACCCACTCCAGTATTCTGGCCCGGAAAATTCGCAAAAGAATCACAAAGAGTTGGACACAACTGAGCGACTTTCACTTTTAGTTAAAAAAAAAGAGAAAAGATTAGATCCATTTTCAAAGTCCTAACTGAGGAATTGTCTTCTAGTCTGTTATCCAGTGAGATTTCTTATAGTCCATTATACAAATAGTCTTTTGATTTGGTAGCTAGTGAAAGGATCTTATTGGATCTCAAAGGATATTAAAAGCCTTTGATATGAAAAGATGCTAGTCTATTGGATTTGGATACTCTGAGCCAGGTCATTTAGCATAACCTTTTGAAACTGCATCATATTTTTTACTGGACTCACATGTACATGGGGACAAATGAGAAGTATATAAAATTAGGACAGAAACAAACAAAATGCATTCAGAGAAAAAGTTGAATAAGGAGAATGCATCAGATCTCTAACTTAATCTGTGTTTATTTTTGAATTTTCTGTTCTTTCATGTTTAGAAACATGATGAGCACAGCAAATAAAATTTGAGTACTTTTCCTGTATCCCATATCCAATTCTAAGTGTTTTACATTGGTTATTTCTGGTGGCCAACCAGAGGCTGCTGGGAGAGGAACTTAAATTTTATCAAATCTGAGATGCATCCTTATTTTTATATACCACCAAGAAAGAAAAAGGTACTTAAACTATGCTGTGATTGACTGTAAAATAAATGCTGATTCCAGAGATGACAGAATATTTTAAAAATTGTATCCTAATAAACGCAATACATTGGTTGGCAGATGAGAGAGTGAACTAGCAGGCTGATCAATTACTGTTCCCTCTCTTAAAGATTAATTTTTAACAAGGTTATCATCACTGAGAGAAAATTTTGAAAATGTGACAAGATGGCAATGAAAAAAAAATTGTGTTTCTGTTCAGAATGAAGTTTAGTTGTCTATACTGTATCTCTTGGCTGTCTTTAGGCCTGTTCTTTTTGGGAAAAAGATACATGTATAGAACCCATTTATGTGAGCATAGAATCAGAGAAAAAGAATTCTTCAAGTAGGGGTACATTTTTATGTAGGCAGAGACTAAGCTTTAATTTCCACTCATATTAGACATTAGACTGAAAAGTTGTACTGTTGGCAGTTGGGAATGGCTGTGGGAGGATTTTCAAAGTAAAACAGTCAATGGACATTAAGCAATAGATATATTCTTCCCAGAGGAATGGTGTTTCTAGAGACATTGAACCTGTAAGCAATTATTCCCTATATAAAATGTCAGGAGTGAAATCAAACAGCTCCTCCTAGCATGCAGAGTATACACACAGCAGATAGTCTGAGCAGAGCAGATGACAGATTAAGTCTAATCAAAAATGCATAATCTAAATCTTGGCTGTTACCTGGTACAGACGGGCAAGGAAGAGGGAAGGAAAGGATAAGTGGGAGAAGTTTCTCCTAAGAGACAATGTGAGTGAGTACGTGAGTGAGTGACAGTCGCTCAGTTGTGTCTGATTCTTTGCGACCCCATGGACTATACAGTCTATGGAATTCTCCAGGCCAAAATACTGGAATAGGTAGCCTTTTCCTTCTCCAGGGGATCTTACCAACCCAGGGATAGAACCCAGGTCTCCCACATTGCAGGCAGATTCTTTACCAGCTGAGCCACAAAAGAAGCCCAAGAGGTAGTGTGAGAGGAGCAGTTAAAGAGGCTAGGTCACAGAGAGCTATTATTTGTTGTTGATAGAAAAGGGAAGAAAGAGTTAACTTATTATGGTCCTAGAGAGAGAAATTTGATTTCTGTTTCCACCTTCTGGCACAGAGCTCCTAAAACACTTGACATTTTCTGAGTGGTAGAAGTGGTGTGAACATCTTTTGTTCTAGTAACAAGTCTTGATGGATCCCTAGATAGCTTTGGATAGGGCTGGTCACCAAAACAGCACCTGCCTTGACTGGAAACTTATAACTTTGAGCCCCACCCAACACCCTCTGGCTAGTGGAGAGAGACTGGAGATTGAGTAGATCACCAATGACCAGTGATTTAATGAGTCTTGTCTATGTAATGAAACCTCCATAAAATGCCCTAGATGACAGGGTTCAGGGAGCTTCAGAATTGGTTGAATGTACCCATGTGCTAGGAGGGGAGCAGACCCCAACTTCCAGGGGATGTATATTCTCATGTTTGGGATCTTTTGGGATCTCATCCTATGTACCTCTTCATTTGACTCTTCGTTTGTGTCCGTTGTAACAAGCTGGTAATAGTATATAAGTGTCTTTGAGAGTTGAGTGAGCCATTCTGGTGAATTGTTGACTCCTGTAGGGAGAGTCAGTTTTGGGAACCCCTTGCCAAGTTGGACAGAAATGTGGATAAGCTGGGGACATGATACTTTTGACTGACATTTATAGTGAAAGCATGTTATGGGGAGTCTGAAGCTAACCCAGGGAACTCAGTGTCACAATTGACTGGATTATAGGACACCCAGAGGTATTAGAATTCGTTGGTGTCAGGAGGAGAAACACTTGTCTGATGTCAGAAGTGGTGTAGAGTAAAAACAGCTCAAACATAATAGGAGAAGCACTGAGTTTAAGGCCAAAATGTTCAAGAAGGGAGGTAAGGATGTAATAGATTGACGGGCAATGAGGTGAGTGGTAGTTCAGGAAGTGGGCTGGAACAGAGTTAAAAGTAGTCAGACTAGGTACTTTGGGATCTCAAGCTACAAATGCTGGGCCCATGGTAGAAAACTATTTATGATAACTCTTGAGCATTTCCAGTGGGCAGGAAACATTGACCACTAAAATGTGGCTGGAAGAATAAAAAGAGCCTTCAGTGGTCCTGGTACCCTTTTTCCTAGTTAGCCAATATAAGCAAGAGTACTTAACAGGTTGGATATATGTCTCACTAAGTAATGTGCCTGTGGATCCAAGAATAAGTTCTTGTCTGAATTCCATCTTGTGTAGCAGGTGTCCAAAGAGAAAATACAATTTTCAGATGTGATACACTGGACACAAAGAAAGTCTAGTTGGTAATGAAGGATCTGTATATGCAAAACAAGGCCAGACTGTGAAGCAAGCAGGGAAAGAACACTTGCTGAGCCTTCACTGGAAACCAGGAGACATTAGCCTGAGATGCAGGCAATGCTTATGGCAGATCAGGGATGAGGAGATGATGCTCAATGTCATCCTTAAGAACAGATGGCAGTAATCCCATCTAATGAGTGGAGTCAAATGAAAGAGAGGTGTGGTAGTATTGATAAATATTAAAGAATCTTCTCCAGGCTTCCTTGAACTTATACTCTTATCTCTATTTGCCAGTTTCTGTTGTAAGGCTGAAACTCTTTCCTTTAAAAACTGTGGAATTTTGCATAATCATTCTTGTGTAAGGCACAGACACAATGTGTTATCTGCAATAAATTAGTTTGGTTTATTAAAAAAGAAAATTTAAGACACAAAGCATTCTGAGCGTGGAATCCTTTTAGATTTGAATAATTTTTTTCTAATTACCTAGTCTAGGCTTCTTCATACCCATTATGTTTATATTAATTTGTGTGTGTGTGTGTGTGTGTGCACACGTGCACTAAGTCACTTCAGTCATGTCCAACCTTTTGCTAACCTATGGACTAGCCCACAAGGTTCCTCTGTCCATGGAATTCTCTAGGCAAGAATACTGGATTAGGTTGCCATGCCTGTCTCCAGGAGATTTTCTTGACCTGGGGATCGAACCCATGTCTCTTATGTCTCCTGCATTGGAAGGCAAATTCTTTACCACTAGCACCACCTGGGAAGCCCCAATATTTTTAGTGATTCATCTTTATTACATTTTAGTGACGCAAAGTACTTGTTTTTCTTAGTTACAATAATTCTTGCCTTTTTGCACTTTGATTTCATCAGCTTATGAGCAATTTGCATAGCAACAAGAACAACTGATAATAAGTGTGGGAACAAAACAATCAAAGTTGTACCCTTTGAGTGTACAACTCAGAGGGTTGGGAGGGAGAAAAGTGGTATGTGGTAAAGATTGGCTGCCCAAGGGCTCCAGCCTGCATGTTTCAAAGGGATAAATGGAGAGGCTGGCTAACTGAGAGTCTGGCAAGAGATCTGCTACTGTATTTGTGATGCTCAGAAATGCTGCAGTTCCTCTATTGCTATGCTTTACTAAAGATTCTGTAGGTGATTGAGAATCTTTCATTTACATATTATCTACAACCATACTTGTAATTATTAGTAAAAATGAACATAATGGGATATGTTAGTAATTGGAACTGAAATTATAGTACATAATAGAGTCTCAAATAAAAAGTATCAAATTTCTAAGTAAAATTTTTTGTGATAGTTGAATGTATCCTGGTAGTAATGGTAGGGAGTGATAATATACATTGATGATCGAGATGTATTTTTTAAACTTAGCCTTTAATTAGAGTTTCACTCTTCCTAGTTCTGTGTATATGAATTTGTCTATTTTCTTTGTTTCAAATGTGATACTAAAAATACACACACAGAAATTGAAATTTAGTTCCATCGCAGTCCTGTAATCTTCTCTTATTTTGTTCTGTAGCTAAGTCAGAATTCACATTTACTAGATTATTGTCTATTGCCATGGAAATCATTTTGTTATATTTCAATTTCACTACAGGAACAGCCACAGGAGCTAATGGACCATAAGAGGGAAATTTGTTGTTTAAACAATGATTATCTTTTATATTTGGCTAACATGAAAAGGGGAAAGTACAATTCTTCTGTCACACAGCATGAGAAGGTAAATGGATGGGAGTTATGGGCAGAATTCACCTTAAGAAAATCACAACTGTCTTATGAATCAGAAATAATGTTGCCCACTCAGAAGACAAAATTATAAAATGTGCCCATATCAAGCTGTGTTTTTACAAACAGTATAGGAGGGCCTTGTTGTAGGTTAAATTCCCAAGAAGTAATCATTTTGAGATGGAATGGGGGTGAGATGGAATGGGGGTGCATGGAGTATATCAGGGATCAACTACTGTGAAAGGAAGGGGAAGAAGATACAGGACTGGGCCGAGAAAGAGATGAAACTTGTATGCAAGAGGGAGAGAGTCCCAGCCAGGCCAGTGGAGGGGGCTGTGGAGGTGATATTGACCTTGGCATTGTTTTGGGTCACCCTTGCTCTGTGGAAGGATATGGAATGCCCAAGGAAGGGCTGCCCACTCTCTGTCTGCAGCTGAGGACGTGATCTCGTCTGCTGATCTGAAGACCCTCTACTGATCATACTCCTTATCAGTTCATCCTTGAAGCAGAATCTGGGTGACACATTTCTTTGTCTATATAGGTCATCTTATTTCATGAATATCAGGGATTTTCTGCAGTTTTATCCTTAAAGTATTTGTATTGCCCAGAAAATATATCACCTTTAATCAGCAAAGTCTTGCATAAGAATTACTGTTCACATTTTTTAGACTTAGAGTTGACAAAGGCCATTTTAATGTCCTTATTGTGTTTGAGGGCTTTTAGTATTATGTAAGCTCTCTTCTATCTATAGCCACAGCATACGATTTTTTAAAAAAATTCACAGCAGATTGTGACCCTTCATAGAAAGGTAAGGCTTTTTTAATAGTATATAAACATTTATGACCAAATGTTTCTTTTTTGAACTTTTAGTTTTACAATGATTTCAAACTTACAGAAACATTCCAAGAATAGGACAAAGAACTCTCATATGTTCTTCACTTCTATTCCCCTAGTATTAACATTTATTACAATTGTCTTATCATATTCCCTCTCTTTTCTCTATCCCTTTACTCTCACACCTTATTTTGAAGATTTTTTTTTTTTTTTGACTTGACAGTAAAAGTTGCAACATGATGCTCTAGTAATCCCTTAGTAATTCAGAAAGTATTTCCTAAAAGCAAGGACATTCTCCCACATAACCTTCATGTAACCATCAAAATAGGAAATTCATATTGATATAATATTACCGTCTAACCCTTGGATCTCATTTGTAATTCATTAGTCACCCAGCGATGTTCTTTATAGGTGCGGCATCCAGGACCATGTCTTGTATCTATCATCCTGTGCTTTGGTCTCCTTCAACTGGAACTCTTCCTAAGTCTTTCTTTGTCTTTTATCTTTGAAGAATACCACCAAATTCTGCTTCTCTATTCATGACCTAGAGCCAGACATCCTGGAATGTGAAGTCAAGTGGGTCTTAGAAAGCATCACTATGAACAAAGCTAGTGGAGGTGATAGAATTCCAGTTGAGCTATTCCAAATCCTGAAAGATGATGCTGTGAAAGTGCTGCACTCAATATGCCAGCAAATTTGAAAAACTCAGCACTGGCCACAGGACTGGAAAAGGTCAGTTTTCATTCCAATCCCAAAGAAAGGCAATGCCAAAGAATGCTCAAACTACCGCCCAATTGCACTCATCTCACACGCTAGTAAAGTAATGCTCAAAATTCTCCAAGCCAGATTTCAGCAATATGTGAACCGTGAACTTCCTGATGTTCAAGCTGGTTTTAGAAAAGGCAGAGGAACCAGAGATCAAATTGCCAACATCTGCTGGATCATGGAAAAAGCAAGAGAGTTCCAGAAAAACATCTATTTCTGCTTTATTGACTATGCCAAAGCCTTTGACTGTGTGGATCACAACCAATTGTGGAAAATTCTGAAAGAGATGGGAATACCAGACCACCTGAAAGAAGAAACTCCTTGGAAGAAAAGTTATGACCAACCTAGATGGCATATTGAAAAGCAGAGACATTACTTTGCCAACAAAGGTCCATCTAGTCAAGGCTATGGTTTTTCCAGTGGTCATGTATGGATGTGAGAGTTGGACTGTGAAGAAGGCTGAGCACCGAAGAATTGATGCTTTTGCACTGTGGTGTTGGAGAAGACTCTTGAGAGTCCCTTGGACTGCAAGGAGATCCAACCAGTCCATTCTGAAGGAGATCAGCCCTGGGTGTTCTTTGGAAGGAGTGATGCTGAAGCTGAAACTCCAGTACTTTGGCCACCTCATGTGAAGAGTTGACTCATTGGAAAAGACTCTGATGCTGGGAGGTATTGGGGGCAGGAGGAGAAGAGGACGACAGAGGATGAGATGGCTGGATGGCATCACCAACTTGATGGAAATGAGTTTGAGTGAACTCTGGGAGTTGGTGATGAACAGGGAGGCCTGGCGTGCTGCGATTCATGGGGTCGCAAAGAGTTGGACATGTCTGAGCAACTGAACTGAACTGAACACATACCTATATGTACTTTTTCCAGATTCTTTTACATTATGGGGTTATTATAGGATGTGGAGTCTAGTTCCCTGTGCAATACAGTAAGTCCTTATTTTTTTTTAATTTTTAAATTATTTAATTTTTAAAATTATTATTCTAAAGTATAAATGACAGGGTTTTAGTGCTTAGCTTGCCGTTGTGGATGATAATGATAGCAGTGGGATTTGCGCTAGTGGTTTCTGATATAAAAGATAGTTTCTGAATAAGAAACCATCTATATTGCAGAGGCAGATCTTTCTTTGGTTTCTTTTGGATTTATTTCTTGTCAGCTCAATAAGAAGCAGCTATTAGGAAAAATGGTTGAGCCTTGTTTATTGGTTTGCAATAATGAGAACAGTTACTGAGTCCTAATAATTTTGTGCTTTTATTTTCAAGTAAGAAAGTATTCTTGTTTTGTAATGATACCAAGGGAAGGTAGTTTAAAAGCTAGTTTTAAAGGATCTGGAGCTTTGAGAGGTTATAATTTAGAGTGGAGGCATGGTGGTCAGAGGAAATGAGCCAAAGTTAAAAGCCTTTTCTGTGCCATTGCATCTGTAACCATCCTCAAAGTACTGTGCACTTTATGTCACAAAAAAGCCTCAGATCCTGTGGGTAAATGTTATCTGTAGGAACCTCATCTCTTGTAAAAACAGTTCTTTTATTCTTACAGTGTTTGAACAAAAATACAAATAATAGTGTTTTCTTTTTGCAGGGCAATATATGGATATAGGGATTCTTCTAGTTTTGAATAGGTATGTTGTAATATAAAAAGAAAAATCAAAATTAAAATTAATAGATGGTAAGACAGAAACTGAAGGTGTTCTCTTGGTTAAATCTTTTTCTTTTTGTCTCTTTTGTGAAGCAAGGATACTAGTTTTTATTTTTCTTGAGACTGTTTTTATGCCTGATTTTCTTTTGGAGGATAAAATATAATTACTTGTCAGCTAAAAGTTGGTGGGATCGATGTTTTTGCAAGTGGCTTTAGAGGTAGGTCTTGGTTGTGTTTAACCTGTAAGGAACATAGGGAGCATGCAGGATGCGGGCATGTTGATGGACAGTCAGTATGATTGTAGAGGAAAGATAAGTGAGTGAAGGCTCAGTTCATTCTTTTACTTTAAACATATTTGCATTTTCTTATGAGTCTCCATTCTCCTGACCTCATCTAGTGTAATTTTACTTGCTTCTTATCCCAGTCCCTTCTTTTTGTTTCTGCCTTTCTCTCTGATACAGAGTCATTCACACACATATAACATACCTTCATGCTTGAATCTAAATAATTGACATGCATAAAAATATTCCCAAATGAAGGTCACATAAGACCTGTGTGTTTTTGTGTAGATGTGTGTACACACACACACATATTATTTTTAAGTAGTTAATCACTCTGAGTACTTGGTTTATTATAAATATCCAGCTCAGTTTATTAAGTAAATAAATAAGAGCCTAAAATCAGAAGTTATTTTTAAGAACTGGAACAAATTGGTCAAAGGAAAGGACAGTCTCGTGGAGATGTCATTCACACCACAAAGATTTATTTGTTGTAGAGGTGATTACTTCCAGTCACAGTAACTGTGTGCAAAAATTGTTAGGTTATCTTCTCCTTTACCTCATCTTTCTGAATGATATTTTACTTGTGATTGGTAGGGAGTGATTAACTGGACCAGACAAATAGTTCCCTGGGAAAGGTAAACCTTGCCTTGGGTGAAGACATGATATGGGACCATGTATTTGTACTTTTCCCTGGCAGTTCAGAGGGTAAAAGGTCTGCCTTCAGTGCAGGACACCCTGGTTCGATACCTGGGTTGGGAAGATCCCCTGGAGAAGGGGATGGAAACCTACTCGAGTATTCTTGTCTAGAGAAATCTTGGATAGACCGTGGGGTTGCAAAGAGTTGGACATGACTGAGCAACTGACACACTGCTGTGAATAAACTCTTCTTATTGCAGCCCATTTCCTGTCTTGTGACAGCTGAGTAACTCAGAGTAGAGTCAAATGACTTGCATGATAGGAACCATAACAAAGCACTTAGGACATCAGCCTTTAAAAACAGCAACGAAAGATCAAACATTCTCTAGTTACAATTTTAACATTTTACAGTTTGGAGTGGTTTGCTACTCCTGTCAATGAAAATGCCTACGTGGCATCTTTTTGGTTGCCAAAAAGGGTCCTCTGTGGTTGAGGACCCTGGTGGGCGGGGGATAGTGCTCTGTGTCTTGTTGGGGGTTTGGGAACTGCTTTCCTAATGTGCCCTGAATGTCAAGAACAGGGCTCTTTCTCCTGCTATTTTCCTCATCAGCATCTTCCTCTCCTAGAGGCAATTGATTTAGTTTGAAGAGTATAAGCAGTAGAAATCCAAGATTTGGTTACAGTTTACACTGGGACACCACCCACTCAGTTCTCTTCCTCCCCTTTCAGGTCTCTGCTGAAGGTCATTTTGTCACTGAGGACTTCCTCCGCCACCAGAAACCCAACCTTCCGCCTATCCTGCCTGATTTTTCCATTAGTGCTTCATTCACATTGAGTCATGACTGATTTCTGCTCTCTGTGGATCTTCCTTTGAGCCTGATGATTTAAGAATTTCCATAGCTCTGGGCCAAATGGAGCTATGATCCGCTGAGACAAAACATTGCTCCTTTAGCTCTTCCTGGTTGGGCAGTCATATTAGTTCAGATTGCTTATCTATGATACAAAATCCTTCCAATCTCTCCATTTCTTCCAAAAAAAAAAAAGAAAAGGAGTTGAGGGGATAGTGCTGATCGAGTGCTACTGGGCTGAGTAGGAGCCCCTCAAAGTGCTGTGGGAGTTCACAGGCGATGAGTGTGCCTTATAGCAGGGACCAACCTTGACAATGTGCTCAAGGCCAGAGATGCACAGCTGATTTAGTAGGGGAGCTATATTTAAATAACTAATTAAAATAAAGTGCTTAATGGAGATATAAATAAGGTACATGAGAGGATAGATGAGGCGGTGATGCTTAAATCTAACTGGGCAGGCTGGGAGGATTTCCTTGAGAAGATGACACATTGAAAATTCATGAATTTGAACATGTGGTAGTAGAAGCGGGGAGAACTTCAGGAGGGTCAGACTGAGGTCAAGACACATGAAAAAAGAGAAAAAAAACTTGGTGCAAATTTTCCTTTGCCTGTTGCTGAGGGCTTTTGGATAAAGGGATTTCAAGGTGAGATTTTGATGTTTTTGTCTTTCACTTTTAGCCCTTCTGTGGGGTTCTGGACTGAACAATGACTTGTTTCCCCACCAGCAGGGAAATGAAGTGCTGCTTCCTAGCTGGATGAATGCTTGGTAACCTTCCATGTCTGGCTTTTCCAGTGAGGGATTTGAAGGCTAAACTGTGTTTTCTGTTCCAGGGAGCCTCAGTCACACTTACCTCCCCAGTTGTAGGTGGAGAATTGGAGCAGAGAGGAGACGAAGGCCAGATCAGATTTTTTAAAAAATTACACAAAGTGATCAGGCAGAGTAGTCATAGAGGTCCAGATTCAGCCCAGGCATGCATGTGCACCTCTTCAACACCAGAAATGGGAAGAGTAGAGGAAGAGGGAACCTGAGTTCCTGTCTTGAAGGAACAGTAACTCCACCCAGAAGGCTTAAAGTGTGACTCAGTGTGGCAGCTGTGATTTTTCCCCAGGAAGGAGCTGCTGAAGTGTTAGGCAGAGAGGATGGAACTTGTTCTTAACTCTCTACTCCACATGTACATAGCGGGGAACCCTAGAGGGACAGAAGGGTTCCCTGTCCCTCCAATCCTCATGGAGCTTAACAACAATCATTTCCCAGAGGTTTCTTGTCCTAGAACCTATTAAGTTAATGGCTGTGGAGTAGACTGAAGTTGAGTTGGCTTGTGATAACTCTGTGCCCTTGACTTTAGAACATATTCTTTACAGAAGTATGCTCAGTTACTCGGGCCTGTGGAGCTACATTTGTAGTTACCATTGACCAGAGGAGCCCAGTGAGTCCTTTATAACATGAAAGAAAGTGAAAGTGAAAGTCGCTCAGTCACATTTGACTCTTTGGAACCCCATGGAACATCACCTGCCAGGATCCTCTGTCCGTAGAATTCTCCAGGCAAGAATGCAGGAGTGGGTAGCTGTTCCCTTCTCCAGGCGATATTCCCAACCCAGGGATTGAAACCAGGTCTCCTGCACTGCAGGCAAGAGAGAGAGAGAGCGAGAGCAAGAGAAAGAGAATGACTCAGGTTCAAAAGAGTTGTTCACATGTGTTCAAAGACAATATTTAACCACCCAAATCAACTAGCTACAACAGCTTGTACAGTGTTTCAGTACTGGCTGACTGTGACACAAGCATCTGGGTGAAAATATGCTTCTCTTATTGGCTTGTATCTGAACAAGGAGCTCAGATTTGTTCTCTGTTTCTGGCACTATTGAAAGTGGTTAGCAGGGAGAGCAGTTGATGACTTTCTCTTAGAATCACTCTCAGATACTTAAAAGAAACAGTTTCTTGTACTTTTTTGTAAAGAGATCTGAACTTAAGTTTGTTCTGAGGTTAGCAATTTACGCATGGTATTTTAAAAGATAGAATGATACAATCCCAGAGTATATCAGAGATAAGCCAGATGGCTTGTTTCTAGACTAGTGTTACTGGTGATTAAAGAGCTGATTTTTCTCTCACATACTCAAGAGCGTGGACGTATTTATTGTCAACATATTCAATAGCTAGACAAGTTAAATTGGTCCAGGAAAACCTAATTGGGTATTTTCCATCTTGCATAACTCTAGTGCTCCTATTTAAGATAGCCTGGGGAATAGCTGTTAGTGAAGGTATTGATTATAAGTCTGCTGCTTTTTAATACCTGTGCATTAGCTCCACTTACATTTCAAGGGGCTAAAATTTTAAACAAAAGTAAAAATCTAAGCAGTTTGAGCTAGTTCTGTCACTTGCACTTAGGTGAATAGTTTTGCTTTGATTACTTTCTGAGAGTTGCTGTCAGCCTGGGTGAAGAGGACCATATTACTGGATCACTCTTATTTTGACAAAAGATCATTATCTGGCTGGAACATGTCCTAGGAGCCAATAAATATATAATAGGCTATTTCAGATTCTTTGAAGATAATAAGCATAATCTCATTTTGACTATAGACTGTGTTTCTTAATAAATGTTTAAAAACTCTCCTGGCAGAGCCTTGATATGACAACTGATAAATATACCACTGGATAAATGATAACAAAAAAAAACCACATGAATTACAGTTGATGTGCCTTCAAATTATTTAGGTGCAGTAATAAAAAACCATTTTTTTCTTGACAAATATATTAGCCATGAGTGAATTCTTTCATGTTACTTCATGTTGAGAAATATACGCAGAAGTTTTTGCTGGGGAGTTACTTTTACTGACTGCTGGTAATTCACTTTTGATTTTTATTCAGGTAGTTTGTAATGATAAATTATTTATATAAAACAGTTGCTCCTTGAAATATATGTGAATTTTATTTTTTGCTTAAACTTACTGTGTATTTATGAATCTTGTTGTTAATGTTAGGAAAAAATCTAATCAAGATCCTGGCTTAGAAAGTTGCTCATGATTGCTCTTTCATCTAAAAATTCAACCTGAACTGACTTATTACTTGTCTTAATCTTAAAATGAGTTCCTGTTTATTTGATGAGCAGAGAGTTTGCAATTACCTGTTAAATAATTTTGTTATTTAGAGTTTGATATGTGCCATTTTGATGTGTCTGGAGTTTTCTGTTCTTGAAGCTGAAAAGTGTTGCGATATATATTCATTAGTATCACCATTATTCAAGAAAGTGACTGCACTTTATTTGCTGTTCAGCATGGTGGGCTGCAGTCCATAGGGTCCCTGAGGGCTGGACGCTACTGAGCGACTTCACTTTCACTTTTCACTTTCATGCATTGGAGAAGGAAATGGCAACCCACTCCAGTGTTCTTGCCTGGAGAATCCCAGGGATGGGGGAGCCTAGTGGGCTGCCGTCTATGGGGTCGCATAGAGTTGGACATGACTGAAGCGACTTAGCAGCAGCAGCAGCAGCATGGTGTCTTACCACTATATTCATATGATTAGGGAATTGCTTTTTGGCTCATGAGGTATCAATAGGGTATTTCTGAGGTGCAGTAATCTAACATGAGATTGTCTTAAAGTGCAGTATATGCAATTCTTATTTCACCATGTAAGCATTATGGCCTATCTTGCAATTAAAAAAAAAATGACTTGTATTTAAATACCTGTAATAATGATATTTCTGAAAAAATGGATATATAATTACATAGTCTCATTACATATAATTTATATACTCTCCTTACATAAGTTCTTTGACTAGAATATAAATTTGCCTTTACTTATCAGTTTACAAGGGAAACTGACATTGTACATGGTCTTTCTTATCTCTGATACGACTTCTTTACTGTAAGGTTTATGAGATACTTTATTTTTAATTTCAGTTTTCTCTGACTATGTACAGATGTCACATATCTTGTTCTTCAGTTAATAAACAGCTTGTATTCTACTATCTCATTAGCCTTTTAGTAAATGGGATTCAAAATGGTGTCATTAGCCTTTTGATAAATATCATTTCAATTAGATATGCATAAATATAGAAAGATTTACTGTGTAACAAATGCAGTAATTACAATGTGTTCTGTACTATTTTGTATTTTTATGGAACTGTGTACCTATTTCTCATGGACAATAATTACACCATTAAGAGTCTACACTAACCTGTTTTCTGTGTAAAGATCACAAGTCTATTGAGTATGTAGCTTGAATTAGTTTGATTTTGCCTTTATCATAATACTGAAGAAATTGATATTGTAACTTCTCATGTGCCAAGAAGTAAAGAACTCAGGTTTAGTAATTTTTTTTTGGCTGATTCAGAAAAGTAATTTGTTGCTTGCAGGATTTTTGTAAATAGAAATGTTTTAATGTAACTTGCTGCTAAGTCACTTCAGTTGTGTCTGACTCTGTGCGACCCCATAGACGGCAGCCCACCAGGCTCCGCCATCCCTGGGATTCTCCAGGCAAGAACACTGGAGTAGGTTGCCATTTCCTTCTCTAATGCATGAAGTGAAAAGTGAAAGAAGTCGCTCCGTCGTGTCCAACTCTTTGCGACCCCATGGACTGCAGCCTACCAGGCTCCTCCATCCATGGGATTTTCCAGGCAAGAGTACTGGAGTGGGTGGCCATTGCCTTCTCCATAATGTAACTTAATATTATAAAAATTCTTCAGTTCAATATTTCAGCTGGTTGTTAAAATCATTACGATATTACAGAAGTATTGGTTAAGAAAGGAACTCTTGTGATAGAAAGATTTGACTTTGAATCTCAGATTTGCCAGTTAAAGTGATCATAATGCCCTTGGGTGATTATAATAACAATACCTGCCTCCTAGGATTGATTGAAGACATAAATGAGATAATAAGAGTTAGTAAGTACTAAAAAATGTAGATGATTTTTATAATCATAATTGTCAGAGTCATGGACGTTTTTGTCCTAAACATATTTAATTTTGCTGGAAATTTTGTCAATCTTTGTGTATATGACAATTACAAAATATTGATTAATGGATGAGTATACCAAACTAAACTATTTTTCTGGACACCCTGAAGGACTGAAAAACATTACATAGTTGATATTTAGTAAAATTGAATTGAATTTGCGTAACTTCAACTGGTACAAGATGACTGTTGTGCAGTTTTGCTTATTTGCTGATACATAATTGTTTTGTAATTGTTATATATTCTGTGTCAAACTAGATTGTAAACAAAAATTGATTAGAAATTTTTTTTCACCTTCCTCTCATCTAAAAGTATGAAAAAAATTTTTTTCCTCAACCACCAAATATATTCAGTAAATGTTTATTGGATTTTAGCCAGATATACTTTTGATGGATGTTTCCTATTCCCCTTGATGCTAAAAGAAAAATGGATAAATAAGATAATGAACTGTTTGTAAAAGAATGACAAAATCAATTATCATGTAATCATGCTATACATACTATTACACTGTTAAGACATGTTTATATAGGTGGACACGTAATGGTATAGCCATAGAAAAAGTTGTGAGGATCTATAGTCAGTTGTTTATGAATTTACTTCTAGACAAGGGAATGGAAGAGTGTAGGTGCTAGTGCTGGTGCTAATTTGTTTCAGTCATCTCCAACTCTTTGTGACTTATGGACCGTAGCCTGCCAGGCTCCTCTGTCATGGGATTTTCCAAGCAAGAATACTGGGGTGGGTTGCCATGCCCTGCTCCAAGGGATCTTCCCAACCCAGGGATTGAACCCGAGTCTCTTACATCTCCTGCATTGGCAGGTGGGTTCTTTACCACTAGCACCACTGGAAGAATGTAGAGTATATACCAAATAGTGTGTTGTGATTACAAGCAACCTAAAATGAAAGATTATTTAAGCATAGAAACCTGGGGGGTTTGTTGGATAAAGTGTGAGTACATCACAGAATTGGAAATAGAGTTGAATAAGTAAGCCTCAGGAAGTATGCCTTCCCTCGTGGCTCAGACGGTAAAGCATCTGTCTACAATGTGGGAGACCTGGGTTCAATCCTTGGGCTGGGAAGATCCCCTGGAGAAGGAAATGGCAATCCATTCCAGGACTATTGCCTGGAAAATCCCATGGACAGAGGAGCCTGGTAGGCTACAGCCCATGGGGTCGCAAAGAGTCGGACACGACTGAGCGACTTCACTTACCCCTGGAGAAGGAAATGGCAACCCACTCCAGTACTCTTGCCTGGAGAATTCTATGGACAGAGGTGGGCTACAGTCCACGGGATTGCAAAGAGTAGGACATGACTGTGTGACTAACTTTTAGGAAGTATAGAAATAGAAACAACTCCAGAGTTAAGTGACAGAAATTTGTGAGCAGCTACTGTGGCTAGAGTGGCATTTGGGGACTTCCTGCAGTTGACAGCCCACTAGAATGACAGGAAATGGGGGTGGTGGCAGTTCTCTAAAGGAAATGGTGCTGGGCATGGAGGTCATCATGGTGGGGTGTTTTCCTTATTATTTTAGATAAATCTTTTTAAAAAGTAGCTCAAGATTTAATCTGTATACCATATGATTCACCCACTTGAAATTTATAATTCAGTAACTTAGTATGTGAATTTGTGCGTTCATCTACACAATCAATATTGTATTACCCATGAAAGAATCCCTACTACCCTCATCCATAATCAATACGCCACCCCCACCTCTGCCCTTAGAAACCAGTAATATACTGTCTATAGATTTTTCTATTCTGAACATTTTCAGTTCAGTTCAGTTGCTCAGTCGTGTTCGACTCTGCGACTCCATGGACTGCAGCATGCCAGGCCTCCCTTCCAACGTGAACTCCTGAAGTTTACTCAAACTCATGTCCATTGAGTCAGTGATGCCATCCAACCATCTGTCATCCCCTTCTCCTCCCGCCTTCAATCTTTCCCAACATTGGTCTCTTCAAATGAGTCAGTTCTTCGCATCAGGTAGCCGAAGTATTGGAGTTTCAGTTTAAGCATCAGTTCTTCCAATAAATATTCAGGACTGATCTCCTTTAGGATGGACTGGTTGGATCTCCTTGCAGTCCCAGGGATTCTCAAGAGTCTGCTCCAACACCACAGTTCAAAAGCATCAATTCTTCTGCACTCAGCTTTATTTATAGTCCAACTCTCACATCCATACATGACTACTGGAAAAACCATAGCCTTGACTTAGATGGACCTTTGTTGGCAAAGCAATGTCTCTGCTTTTTAATATGCTGTCTAGGTTGGTCATAACTTTTCTTCCAAGGAGTAAGAGTCTTTTGATTTCATGGCTGCAGTCACCATCTGCAGTGATGTTGGAGCGCCCCCCCCCCCCCACCCCGCCACCCCCCGCCAAATAAAGTCTGTCGCTGTTTCCACTGTTTCCCCATCCATTTGCCATGAAGTGATGGGCCCAGATGCCATGATCTTAGTCTTCTGAATGTTGAGCTTTAAGCCAACTTTTTCATTCTCCTCCTTCACTTTCATCAAGAGGCTCTTTAGTTCTTCTTCGCTTTCTGCCATAAGGGTAGTGTCATCTGCATATCTGAGGTTATTGACATTTCTCCCGGCAATCTTGATTCCAGTTTGTGCTTCATCCAGCCCAGCATTTCTCACAATGTACTCTGTATAAGTTAAATAAGCAGGGTGACAATCTACAGCCTTGACATACTCCTTTCCCAATTTGGACCAGTCTGTTGTTCCATGTCCAGTTCTAACTGTTGCTTCCTGACCTGCATATAGGTTTCTCAAGAGGCAGGTCAGGTGGTCTGGTATTCCCATCTCTTTCAGAATTTTCCACAGTTTGTTGTGATTCACATAGTCCCAACATTTTATATCAATAGAATTAAAGCAACATATTGTCCTTTGTGATTCACTTCCTTTGCTTATCATAATGTTTTCAAGGTTCATTAGGTTGTAGCATGTGTCAATACTTCTATTTACGGCTGAATAATATTCCATCATATGGATAATTCCACATCCTGTTTATCTACTCATCAGTTGATAGACATTTGAACTGTTTCCACCTTGTGATTCTTATGAAAAACATTGCTGTAAACATTTGTGTAGAAGTTTTTGTTTGAATACTTATTTTCAGTTGACTTGTGTCTATTACTAGGAGTGAAATTACTAGATCATATGATAATTCTTACATTTTCGCTTTTGAGGAACTGCTGTTTTTCAAATTGCACCCTTATTACCATGAAGGAGGGAGATTCAAATTTCTCCAAGTTCTAACATGTTAAATGTCTTGGTGTAGAACTATCCTAGAGGGTGTGATGTGCCATCTCATTGTTATTTTGATTTGCATTGCTTTGATTACTAATGATGTTTGTATTTTTTTATTTGCTTATTGGCTGTGTGTGTGGGTGTGTGTGTAGGACACGCTCAGTCATGTCCAACTCTTTGCGACCCTATAGACTATACCCCTCCAAGCTCTTCTATCCATGGGATTTTTCAAGCAAGAATACCAGAGTGGGTTGTCATTTCCTTCTCCAGGGGATCTTCCTGACCGAGGAATGGAACCTGCATCTCTTGCATCTCCAGGTGGCTCAGTGGTTTTACTTGTCTTCCTAATCTTGTAGAAACAAAGATTAAATATCAAAAGGACCTTATAGTCCATCAGCTGTTGCTTTTGACCAAATTATAAATATGTCCACAGGTTTGCTAAGGTCTGGTTTTTTAGTTTGGATTGTATGTTGTTTTCTACCTGCATCAGAATAAGCTGTTTGTTAGAAATGCACATTTCCAGGCTTAACCCCCAGTTTCATGCATAAGTCAGTTGAATACCAGGCCCAAAAGACAAAATTTTAAGCAAGTAGATGGAGAGCTACTTTTTTGGTGGTAGACATCTCACCATCTCACAAGGCCATTATTTTGTTGGATGTTCCTTCATTTGTTTCCTGGTAACTTTTATCATTTGGCCTGTCTCGACTCTTTGCAGCAACACTCAACAATCCTGTTCCTTTGTGATGGTTGGCAAATATGGTCTTGTTGTTCATGAAGATAGGACATTAGTCTTGCAGTTTGACCCTGTAAGTTCTGCTGAGTTAATCATTGAGTTAAGAATGTCTTGCTCAGCACCACCTGAGTAGATGGGAGATAGAACCTCCTATGTATGACCTTTGTTATAAAAGAGGCAAAACTCTGATAGGAATTTTAAATGTTAACCAGAAATACTGAAGTCTTCTTAATAGATCATGACATTGTATTTGAATGTATCTGATGTAAAAGCTTCATAATTTCTTAGATAACAAAAGTCTAGTCTTGGTGATAATGGTAATTTTTTTGTTGTTCAGTTGCTTAGTCATGTCTGACTATTTTGTGAATCTGGGAACTGTAGCCCACCAGGCTCCTTTGTCCATGGCATGCCCAGGCTAGAATTCTGGAGTGGTTTGCCATTTCCTTCTCCAGGGGATCCCCTGACCCAGAGATCGAATCTGTGTCTCCTGCATTGGCAGTCGGATTCTTTACCACTGAGCCATCAGGGAAGTCCAGTGACAATTCTACCTGATTTCATGTAAAAAGTTTTCTGAATAGTGTGATAGCTTCAGCTAATATCAAGTGTAGCATCCAGTGTCTTAGCACAGGCGATAACCCCTACACTTTTTCTCACTTGAGTTGTCAAGCTGGGAGAGAATGTTGTTAAAGGGTCAGACTCATGTGTTCAGGCCCTATTAGCTTTTGATTTATGACCAAAGCCATCTCATTTGACTCTCAGGATTGGACTGTCCTTTGGTTTTAATTTGAAGTGTATGAATGACATTCTTGCCTTTAATACTGTGAAAAAATGCAAGGAGCCTGATGATAAGTTGTGCATCAGATGAGTTATGATTGTTAGATATAAGGGCAATAAAAATGTGGAGTTAGCATAGACTTGGTAAAGCTCATCTTGTGAAGTTGTTAAGTCCCGTCACTTTTTTCTAGTGTTGGATTTTTTTTTCCTCTGGGGAACTGGCTTCTTATCACCAAGTTTTAATGCTTTTATTTAGTCATTCCCGTAGAATGCATTTGTTTCCTTTCCATTTTTTTAACAAGTATCATTAGCCTCATTTAGGACCTTATCCACCAAAGAATGATCAATACTGGGAAAGGTTAAAAAGGTCAGATGTGAATTTATTACATGAATGTTCGTTTGATTTACACAGATGCATTATCAACTGGTTACCAATTTGCATTATTCAATATTCATTTATAGGCATTTATGATGCTGTCAAATTCTAGCGTGTGAGCAATTTTAAAAGATCTGCTTTGTGCTTAGTTAAAGGAGAAGGCAATGGCACCCCACTCCAGTACTCTTGTCTGGAGAATCCCATGGATGAAGGAGCCTGGAAGGCTGCAGTCCATGGGGTCGCTGAGGGCTGGACATGACTGAACAACTTCACTTTCACTTTTCACTTTCATGCATCAGAGAAGGAAATGGCAACCCTCTCCAGTGTTCTTGCCTGGAGAATCCCAGGGATGGGAGAACCTGGTGGGCTGCCGTCTATGGGTTCGCACAGAGTTGGACACGACTGAAGCGACTTAGCAGCAGCAGCAGCAAAGCTTTAAATAGTTTGAAGTAACTACGGTAAGGGTTTAGTTTTGTTCAGGAACAAGGTCTTTATTGAGACTTACATAGGAATAGTCAGAGCAAGCCAAGAATGAGAAAGAGGTATTAAGGTTTTTTTCCTCATGATTAAAAGAGCAGGGGACAAAAAAAAAAAAAAGCATTTTGTAACTTCGATTTGATTCGAAGCAGTGTTTTTCAAAGTATAAGCCATTCTTGTGATATGTGAGTGCCTTTTACTTTAAAAATGGGTTCATTTGAATTTGATGTATTTTCCCAAGATCTCCATTCATGCTTAGGAGGTAAGTGATTGATGAGCTACTACTCAGCAGAGGAGAAATTAATTTGGCATAGAATAAGTGGAATCAGCTCTTAGCTTTCTTGGGGGCAGGGTAAGGATTTATTCTACCCTCATCACCTCATTCTTGAAGGCATTTTCCTTTAGTTCATAATCTTCACTAATCAGTTTGTCTCCTGGAGGAACATATAAGCATCTTGATGCTACTGCTGCTAAGTCGCTTCAGTCGTGTCCGACTCTGTGCGACCCCATAGACGGCAGCCCACCAGGCTTCCCCGTCCCTGGGATTCTCCAGGCAAGAACACTGGAGTGGGTTGCCATTTCCTTCTCCAACGCATGAAAGTGAAAAGAGAAAGTGAAGTCGCTCAGTCGTGTCCAACTCTTTGCGACCCCATGGACTGCAGCCTACCAGGCTCCTCCGTCCATGGGATTTTCCAGGCAATGCTTATAACCAAAGTTGTCAAGAAAAATGGACAAATATCAGTGTACTTTTTCATGTGGCCACATGTGGAACACCAAGGGACCAGGGAAGTGATCCTAACCTCGTTGTTCGTTGTTGGCCTTGCCTTATTTGACAGCGTTGAAAGCCAGTTTTCTCTCCTTTAGTATTTTCCTCAGTTTTAACAGTTTTACGACCTGGCATTTTCCAAGTATATTTATAAATGTCTCATCTAGTTCTCATAACACTGCTCCTGGGCAGGTGGTACAAACCTTTCTGCAGCATACCATACCCCCACCCTCCATCCAAATAACTTTTCTGACCATCTGATTTGTTTTTCCTTTTCATAGAAAATCTATTGTTTTCCTTTCCCTGATATATAATTTCAGTTACTATTAAGAAATGCTTATTTAACAACTGTTCTGTCAGCAGCTTTTGATCTCTTTTCCTCTGTAGTTAGTGGTTTTTTTTTTTTTTAATTTTTCCATTCATACCACTTTTAAGTGTTTTGGGGGAAGTCACTTAATTCTCCAAAATGAGAAACCTGTATACTTTTGTAGGCCCCTTCCCTCATTAAGTAACAAAACAGATGGAATCAACTCTTGATTTTTCACTTTTGTCCTGACTAGGTGTTCACCTTAAGTGTGTAGATATATGACCTTTTTGTGAAAATATTTTCGTGATCTCACCACATTTGAATAGGAAAATGAAAATGATTAGGAATTCTGACTGCTCATAATTATTGTTGATTTGTTTGTAGTCATGTAAAACTCATGTTTCTTGCCATCCTCACTCATACATCTTGGATAGACTTGTAGCGAAGAAGAGATACGTTACATACAGCTTCAGCTTCCTTATCTGTCTGCTACTCTGTCCCCACCCTCACCATTTTCTTTATGAAACAGAATTAGCTTGTATTAAAAAAAAAACAAAAACAACCTTATCAGAAGAGATGATGATGTCAGTGATCATTTGAAAGCTGGTAGACGGTCTGTTTATGCCTTTATTCAATTTTAAAATAATAAACTGTATTTTTTAGAGCAGTTTTAGGTTTACAAAAAATTGATCAGGAGGAACAGAATTCCCATATACCTTTCATCAGTGCTCACTTTGCAGTTTCTCCTATTACTAACAACCTGAATTAGTGTGGAACATTTGTTGTAATTGGTGAGCAAATATTGATGCATTATTATCAACTGTATTTGCAAGTCATCATGGAAAGATTACTGGAAATCATGGAAAGTAATCATTCAGATAAAGGATGAGAAGTCCCTGGTGACCTTGGGGTGGCCTCACTACCCTTGGAGCCTTCTGGGAATAGAGATGACCTGAGAATCGGAGACATCTTTGGGAGCTCATGAAAAGAGGGAATAAAGGACATAAGAAGATTAGTTTTGATGATCTCAGAGATGATAAATTTGCCAAAAATGTGAATGCTGCTTAGGAGGAGGAAGGTTCTCAGTTTTCCTTCCTGTCCATGGCTGTGTACACCCTGGAAGGACTACTCCTGTCTAGAATTGCTGGGCCTCCCACCGATTTGTGCTGTGGAGGCCCAGGAGAAGGGAAGTCATGTCTTATCCCAAGTATGAAAGCCCCAAGGATCTTTAACAGATAAGTGAGAAGACTAGACCTGGGACAGGTATATGTGAGTCATGATCAGTGCCTTTGACCAGGTCTGCAAACTCCCATTCCCGTGGCTCTTGGAAGCCTTCTTTGGTATCTGCTTCCCTGTAAGCCAAGCATGTCGCCTTACAGATGTGTTTTTTCTTGTCTGCCATCAGAAAGAGAAAAGAGATGGGTGTCCTTTTCTTTTATATTCCTCCGTTACTTTATTAAAATAATTTTATAAAGCAAATGACAGTAATAGTTGTTCCCATTGTTTAGTTTTATAGTGGCTTGTAATTTTTATGCATGAGGCCAGGACAGAGCCCTCTGGCTAGGAGTTGTGCAGTGCTGGCTGCCCCTCACTGGTCAAAGTGGAGCACTGAAGCAGGGGGACAGCCAGGCTGGCTGCTCTCACCCAGTGTGTGGCCGTTTGTTCATGTACTCTGAGCTGCACAATTTGGAGACTGTCAGTTGGGGCTGAGTAGCTGAAATCTAAGACATGCCACTTTGCAGTGCATATTTGATGCTGACAGGCTCATCTTTAAAAATAGTGATTTTACAGTTTGTTTTCTCTGTTTATATGTTATGTTTTTGTTTTTCTTTAAAGAATAGTTTCCCAGGCTGAGTTTGTTTTTTCAAAAACACCCACTTCGTCACAGTTTTTTTTTTGAATTTTAAATTTCAAGTATATATACTTGTTTCCTGTCTCTGTAAAGCAGTGGCCTTACTTTGTGAACACGACTGGTTCAGTCTCTGAACATACAGTCTCTGTGGTGAGACTGTATCTGTACGAAGTGAATAGTCCGTTGAAGGTGCCTAGCAGTCACGCTGTGTCTTTCTTAGAAACTTCAAGGTACCTACTGTGCCATAATCTTCTGAAGGGTGCCTTATGCATATAAGGCCAAGTTGTCTGCCTCACCATTGTTGTTCAGTTGCTAAGTCATGTCTGACTCTTTGTGATCTCATGAAGCACAACACACCAGGCTTCCCTGTCCTACAGTATCTCCCAGAGTATGCCCAAACTCATGTCCATTGAGTCAGTGATGGCATCCAACCATCTCATCCTCTGTCTCCCCATTCTGTTCCTGCCCTCAATCTTTTCCAACATCTGGGTCTTTTCCAGTGAGTCTGCTCTTCACATCAGGTAGCCAAAGTATTAGATCTTCAGCTTCAGCATTGGTCCTTCCAGTGGTTATTCAGGGTTGATTTCCTTTAGCATTGACTGGTTTGATCTTGCTGTCCATGGGACTCTCAAGTCTTCTCCAGCACCACAGCTCAAAAGCATCAATTCTTTTGCACTCAGCCTTTTTTATGGTCCAGTTCTTATATCCGTACATGACTACTGGAAAAACCATATCTTTGACTATACAGACCTTTGTTGGCAAAGTGATGTCTGCTTTTTAATGCGCTGTCTAGATTTGTCATAGCTTTTCTTCCAAGAAGCAAGTGTCTTTCAATTTCATGGCTGCACTCACTGTCTGCAGTGATTTTGGAGCCCAGGAAAATAAAATTTGTTGCTGTTTCCTCTTTTTCCCCATTTATTTGCCATGAGGTGATGTGTCTTACCCTGTGACCCCATTATCCTGACCACTGACTATAGGACGGCAGGCAGAGGGCACATCATGGAAGGGGCTGTGCATGAGAACTCTGTTCCAGGGTGTACTGTCCACACCCCCTATAGGATCGTTTCTCCTTATAGGAGGGATGCAGTTATTAGAATGATATAGAAGTACTCAGATTTTCTAAGAGAAAGTAGGCTGCAGAATCCAGGAGGCTAGAGCAGCCATAAAGACAACATTGCCATGAGATAATGGGAAGAGGCATACTAAAGGACTAGTCGTTTGCTAAAGGCAAGAAGCAGACCCAGAAGAGGAGTCCAAACTGAGTTGCCCTGTGACTCCTCACTGTGTATTCTGAGGGCAGGTCAATTCAGGTCTTATCTCATCTTGTATCCTTTCAGCCATCCACACCCTCCACCTACCTCACCATCCAAATTCCCTGTCTTCTGACAAAATCTTGAGTTTCTGGAACTGCCTGACAATTCCTGAATTTTAAAATTACTTACCTAAGAATAAGTCAGTTTTTGAAAACTGATAATATGATTCTTAAATAAAGACCTTGTGTAACGACATAGATGGTCTAAAAGCCAGAAATACCAGATAGAGAAGTGAAATATCTGAAAAAGTGATATTGTAGATTTTTATGTTTGCTTGCCATATACAGATTTTATTTATCTTTAAATAAAACTTACCTGGTTATATCATAGCTCTTAAGAAACTATGTAATAGTTTAAATGAGGAAGAAAAGATGGCTGTATACTAAATTGGTTAGAGAGCTCATTAACATACTGTCTTTTTTTGTCAGGTTGCTAAGGCTCACTGATTGAATGTGAATTTAGAGAAACTATCATCTTGATGGCAGTGTTACTAACTATACTTCATCTTCATTTCAATTTCTCTTTTTGTGTTAATGTTTGTGTTTTTTCTTTTGTTTACCAGTGTTAACTGTTTTAAATACACATGTCATACTTACAGGGAAATGATTGTGAGCAAGGAGACAACAAAGCAAATAAATTATATAGAGATAACTCAATATCTATTGAATTATAAGTTATTCAATAGATATTTTCTGTGATTGTCATGTGATTTTGGACTATTACATTCACTGGCATCTTCCATGTGCTAGAACACTGACATATTGTGGGTACTTAGTTGTACTCACGTATTGTGGGTAAATAGTTGCTAAATGAACACATCCAACAGAGGATAGGAATTTCTATAATATATAATATAGACTCATGTTAGAATCAGAGGGCAAGTTAAAGATCTTAAAGCATGACTTCATGACTTCTTTCATAGACTAGGAAATTGATGCCTAGAGAGGCGAAGGGAATTGCCTAAGATCACAGTTCCTGGCAGAATGAGGCCTCCTTTCTACATTTCTAAACAACTTGATCAATTTTACATGGCCAACAGGAGGGTAGAACTGGGGTTGAAACTCAGATATGAAAGGCTGCAAAGTCCATTATCTACAATAGGAGTTTATTATTCATATTTTGAGGTCATTTTCATGTTTTTGAGGTTTTTATAAGGGGTTAATCTGTCACCTCTTCTCTGTAGCTCTTTCTGTGCCCC
Source organism: Bos indicus x Bos taurus (assembly GCF_003369695.1). Classification (NCBI taxonomy): domain Eukaryota; kingdom Metazoa; phylum Chordata; class Mammalia; order Artiodactyla; family Bovidae; genus Bos; species Bos indicus x Bos taurus. The sequence goes on along the minus strand of NC_040079.1, from coordinate 62,745,319 downwards.
CACACAGAATTAATTGCATCCTTGAGAGATAGCACTGAATACCATCTCTTTTCTAGTATGTATGACATTATGTTGAGTTGGAATTCCTTGTTTGTTGAATTGTGTTGAGAGTTAGGAACAATTAGTATACCTAAGATTAGGTTTAAGGAGATAAAACCTTCATGAGGGGAACAGAATCTCATAGCCTTTCAAATTTAGTTGCCCCTTGATAAGTATCAATATTGAATAATCATGTTTCTTATAGACATGACTTAATGATTGTTAGTCTCCTTGGTTTGAATGGCTTTTGAGGAAGACTTTACTTTGTAATTTTTATAAGAATTCATAATAGTACTTTGCTATGTATGTAATGGTTTCAGTACTAACACAATTTAAAACATTTTGGCTGACCAGTATTTTTAGATCTCTTTTAGAAAATTTTTAGAAAAGTTGAACTGATGGTACTGTTATGGATATATTCCTTAGTAAGTGCACCAATCAATTTTATACACATTTAGCAGAACATGTCTATCAAATCATCAACAAATTTTAAAAGGAATTATTATTTATTCTCTTGAACTTGAAACTTCTAGGTTACGTTGGTATTTATAGAACATTTGAAAACATGAAGGAAAGCACATTTCAGGAGAATATTGTGATACTAGAAAATGTAAAAATTGGTAGAAGCTGTATGGTTTTGCCTGTGGATATTAAAAATATAATAGTATTTACTGTGTAATAGTATTTCAAACCTATTTATTTTTTACAGGTAGATCTTCTGAGATGTGATGTCATTCCCTTAGGGAAATCATCTGAAATTATTTTATTCCTATTCTTTATGTCAGAAACTGCTGTAAATCTTACTTATATGAAAAACAATATTTAAAAATGAATAGAAAATACTAAAGTCAACAATTACAACCATGTGCTAATTTCTGTAAAGAAAGTCTGTATTATTGGTGTTGTCAGTAAGACTCTGATCTTTTCTACAAAACATTAACATTTTATGAATGCAAGAAAACTTACAGTTCAAACCATCTTTATTCACAGATGAGCAAAAAAATTGAGAATGAATGAATTCACACTGGAAATGTTAAAGCCTGCTAATGAAAGTCTGGACTAGAATCTAGATCTTCGTATTCTTTGGCTAGCATATGTACCAAACTAATGGAAAAGAGTAAAAGTCATCCAAAGAAATGCTAAATAAGATTATATAATTTCATCCCCTAAAGACACAGACTGATTTAAAGTCAAAAGAGGAATTTACCTGAAGTTTTTAGACTGAGGGAGTCTCTCAGGATTGAAGGGAAACTGCATAGTTAGATTGAAGGGAGACTCCTCTCCTTGAAACAGGGAGGAATCAGCCATATCCAAAGGTTTTGGTAACAGGAACAGTCAACAAAATTGCCCAGGCTCTGTTGCTGACTTGAATCAATTCTGACCTAGTCTTTGGTATGTGCATAAGTTAGTAACTCAGTTGTATCCTGCTCTTTGTAACCCTGTGGACTGTAGCCTGCCAGGCTCCTCTGTCTATGGGATTCTCAGGCAGGAATACTGGAGTGGGTTGCCATTTTCTTCTCCATGGTATGTACGTAGTCTGTTTAATAAACCAAGTCCCAAGAGATTGTGTTTTATTGACTAACCTTGTGTTTTGTGCTGACCAACCGATACCAGGAATTGTATAGAAATGATCCCAGAGCAGCCTCTGAGGGACACCTTTGGTTTCTGTAATTGGAGGGCATGCATTTAGATTCATGTTTCCATCAGGATGACTGACTCTGTGTGACCCCATAGATGGCAGCCCACCAGGCTCCCCTGTCCCTGGGATTCTCCAGGCAAGAACACTGGAGTGGGTTGCCATTTCCTTCTCCAATGCATGAAAGTGAAGAGTGAAAGTGAAGTCGATCAGTCGTGTCTGACTCTTAGGAACCCCATGGACTACAGCCCACCAGGCTCCCCCATCCCTGGGATTCTCCAGGCAAGAGTACTGGAGTGGGGTGCTATTGCCTTCTCCAATAGTGAAGGAGAAGATTCCCTGAAAGAGAGTTGAAGTAACATCAGGAAAGGGGCTAGATGCCAGGCTGCCATTAAATGACATATGTTCACTTCACCTGTCAAGTGATCATATTTTGCTAGAAAACTTGTTCTATGTCCAGTAAAATCCGCCTTTTCTAAATAACATACTAAGTTTTTTAAAATGTGAGTTACCTAGTGTATATAGAATGAGACCATTATAAAACCTTTTCTGTATTACTTTGTCTCTGGTAGCATTTTAATTACTCAACAATTTTTTCTTTTTTTTCCACCATGAGGGGTCAGAGGAAGGAAGACACAGGGAAATTCAAATCTACGGTAGCATTGGTTTTTGAATTTTATATACAGCATTTGCTGCCCACAGTGAATAGAAATAATAGCTATAATTTATTTTCTACCTACTGGTTTAAAGTACTGGATTTAAAGTACTAGATGGTCATTTTACTGATATATTCAGCACAAGAAAAATTTGAGGTCAGAAACTTAGGTTCAGGTAGGTAACAAAAACTCAGTGGAGCCTGGCGTCTAGAATGAGCTTTCCTGGGTTCAAATTTTGACTCTGACTCTTGCTCACTGAATGACCTTGCATGAGTTACCTCATCTTTCTGTTGCTGGTTTTTCTTTCTGAAGAGTAGTGAAAAAAAAATAAGATCTATGTCATAAGAGTGATTATGATTGCTGAAAGATACAATCTATATTCAGCACTTACTAGCATGGTAGTGTTAGTAGCCTGGCACTTAGTAAGTAATAAATGTTAGCAGCTAATATAATGATTCACATTATACCTTGTTAACTGTACTATTTGTTACACTAAACACACACACACACACACACACACACACCCCCACACCCACACCCACACCCTTTTTTTGTTGAGGGGAAAAGGCTTACCAAATTGAAGAAGCAGAAGAATTAAAGAACTGGATTATGCTCTTAACTCAGTGGAATAAAAACAAATTGATTATTACTTCAAAAATATTTATTAGTCTGTGGTGTGCTTCATTCTACGGGCTTTTCGTATTCTTTAAGTTTTCTAAAAATTGAGGTATAATTGACATATTACATTAGTCTTGGGTGTACAACATGATTCAATATTTGTCTGTAGTGTAAAATGATCACCACAATAAATCTAGTTAGCATCCATCACCATTCAAAATTATGTTTTCCTCTGATTAGAACTTTAACCCATTTTTAGTTAATATTTATGAATGGTTTAAGATGTAATTGAGTTTTGTTCTTCTACGTGTGGCTGTTTAGTTTCCCCAACACCAGTTAATAAAGAGATTGTCTTTCCACATTGTATATTCTTGCTTCCTTTGATATAAATTAATTTATGGTATATGCTTGGGTTTATTTCTGGGCAATCTGTTACATTGATGTGTGTCTGTTTTTATGCTTATGGCATACTGTTTTGTTTTCATAGCATGTAGTGTAGTTTGAAATTAGGGTATGTGATGCATCCAACTTTTTCTTTCTCCAGCTTGCTTTGGTTCTTTGTGTTCTGTTGTGATTTCATACAAGTTTTAGGATTGTTTTTTCTATTCCTGTGAAATATGCCATTGGCACTTTGACAGGGATTGCCTTGAATCTGTGGATTGCTTTTCATAGTATGGTCATTTTAGTAATGTTAGTTGTTACAGTCCTTGAACACAAAATATCTTTTCATTTATTTGTGTCTCCTTCAATTTCTTTCATTAATGTCTATAGTTTTCACTGTACAGGTCTTTAAACTCCTGAGTTAAATTTATTCCTAGGTATTTTATTCTTTTCATATAATTGTAAATAGGGTTGTTCTCTGAATCTATTTCTGATAGCTTGCTATTGGTGTTTGGGGATATAACAGATTTTATTCTTAATTTATTTAATTATTGAAGGACAATTGCTTTACAGAATTTTGTTGTTTTCTGTCAGACCTCAACATGAATCAGCCATAGGTATACATATAACCCCTCCCTTTTGAACCTGTCTCCTATCTCCCTCCCCACCCCTCCCCTCTAGGTTGATACAGAGCCCCTGTTTGAGTATCCTGTGCCATACAGCAAATTCCCATTGGATATCTATTTTAATGTAAGTTTCCATGTTACTCTTTCCATATATCTCACCCTCTCCTCCCCTCTCCTCATGTCCATAAGTCTATTCTTTATGTCTATTTCTCCACTGCTGCCCTGTAAATAAATTCTTCAGTACCATTTTTCTAGATTTCATATATATGCATTAGAACATGATAGCTATCTTTCTCTTTCTGCCTTACTTCACTCTGTATAATAGGTTCTAGGTTCATCTACCTCATTAGAACTGACTCAAATGCATTCCTTTTTATGGCTGAATAATATTCCATTGTGTATCTGTACCACAACTTCTTTATCCATTCATCTGTCCCTGGACATCTAGGTTGCTTCCATGTTCTAGCTATTACAAATAGTCCTGCAATGAACAATGAGATACACGTGTCTTTTTCAATTTTGGTTTCCTCAGGGTATATGCCTAGGAGTGGGATTTCTGAGTCATATGGTGGTTTTGGAGAAGGAAATGGCAACCTACTCCAGTACTCTTGCCTGGAAAATGCCATGGGCGGAGGAGCCTGGTAGGCTACTGTCCATGGGGTCGCGAAGAGTTGGACACGACTGAGCGACTTCACTTTCACTTTTCACATTCATGCATTAGAGAAGGAACTGGCAACCCACTGCAGTGTTCTTGGCTGGAGAATCCCAGGGACAGAGGAGCCTCGTTGGCTGCCATCTATGGGGTCGCACAGAATCAGACATGACTGAAGCGACTTAGCAGCAGCGGCAGCAGCATACACCCATAAAGAAAGTCAAAACAGCTCAACAAAAGTAAAGTACAATAGATTGACCTGGTGAACAAAGGAAATAAAAAATTATATTTACCAGTTAAGAACAAAACTAACTAAAGCACAAACTGGAAAACAAAATTAAGGCAAGGTGCCAAGTGGGAAATAAAGCAATGAAAACACAACTAACAAATATGTTGGGAAGAAAGGAAAGAAATAAAAGAATAGATAAGCAAAGTTAGAGATAGATGAAGATTTATATACATTAAAGGTTAACTGCAATGCAAAAGAACAGTAGGAAAGTCAAACAAAGGAATAAATGTAGAAAAAATATAATAGGTTTTAAAAATTAAAATTATTTAAAAAAAGAAAAAAAAAGAGGGAAGAGGAAAGAAAAAAATAAGATAACACTAACAAATATGTTGAGGGTAAAGGAAAGAAAGAAAGAATAGATATGCAAAGATAAATAGAGGTAGGTAAAGAAAATTTATATACATTAAAGATTAACTGCAAGGGGTAAAGAACAGTAGGAAAAGCAAACAAAAGTTAAATGTAGAAAAAATAATAATAGGTTAAAAAGTTTTTTTAATTAAAGAGAAAAAAAAAAAAACAACTCTACAGAACCGCAAAAGCCCAGTATAGAGGCAGAGGTTTATATCAACAATAAAAAATATGACTGAAAAAAATAAAAGCTCAAAAGCTTAATTAGATTTCATAGTGCCAATATAGTCAACAACTACAACAGAAGGAAGAAAAAAGGTAAAAGAAATCCAAGAGAATCTACAGAACAAGTCAAAACGTAAGAATAATAAATGTTTTTCTTGAATCATTGCTCTCAGAGTCCTTTCCATTACTGGGAGTCACAGTCCACCTCACCTCCCTCGGATGCCCTCCAGCAATGTGCTGATCTCTGGACCTGTTGTGGGGGCTGCTCTGATTCTAATCTGGTCCTACTCCTGTGTGTTCTTGCCTCCAATGTCCACAGCTATCAGAACTAGTGCATTTTCTTTTGTGGGAACTCTCAATGTCCTTTTTTATATTCCATAGCCACAGAGTCTGCCTAGTTGATAGTGTGGATTTAATCTGCAGCTTTTACTGCTGGTGGGAAGGTTTTGGATCTTCTTCCTTAGCCACACTGCCCCTGGGTTCCAATTGTGGTTTTATTTCCTCCTCTGCCTGTTGGTGGTCCACTGGGCTTTGCTCCTAAGGCTGCCTGGAGGACTTGGGTCTGCCCCAGTGAGGGCCAGTTGTGGAGGTCGTGCAGCTGCTTGTGTTGCAGGGATTCTGGCAGCACCAGGTACTCAGCGGGGTTGTCGGCTAGAGTAGCAGAAAATGTAGTGCTGAAGAAGAGTATGGTAACCAGTATGGCCCAGTACTCTGCAGTATTCTTGCCTGGAGAACCCCCCTGACAGAGAAGCCTGTCAAGCAACAGTCTACATGGTCGCAAAGAGCTGGACATGACCGAAGCGACCCTGTGTGCCTAGATGCAAGACTTTTTTGCCTGTAGCTGCTCTGCCCCAGTGAGAGTTGAGCATGAAGGTGGCATAGCTGCTTGGTTTGCGGGGACTCTGGCGGTACCAAGTGTACAGGGACATGGACTGCCTCCACCATGGGAGCTTTGGCCCTATCAGTCTTTTTTTCAAGCTTCTTGTGGTGATCAGAGGCCTCTTTGGCTGGTCTTTCTCCGTAGCTCCGCCTGTTCAGGTATTTAGAGGGCTCCCTTGCCTGGAGTTATTCTCTGTTGTTTGGTGTGTCAGGCACATAGAGGGGCCCCCTGGCTGGGGTCCTACTCTGTAGATTGGCACATCAGGCACTTAAAATGGCACCCTTACTGGGGTCCTATTCTGTAGTTAAGTACGTCAGGCATTTGATGGGCCAGCCTCTCTATTGTTCAGCTGCCGGTGCTGGCATGTGGGGAGAGAGAGGCTATGCTGATGGCTCCACCCCCTACATATGACTCAGCAGTATCATCTTGTTTCCATGGTTGCTGGGCTTTCCTCCATAGATGGTTCCCACTACAATCTCCTCTCTCAGATCCCCACCATCTGTCTCTCCATAGTCAAGAGCAGCCCTCGCCCTGGGATTGCTCCACAATCCCTAAACTCCAGCTCCCAGTCGCTGTGCCTTCCAGGGCATCTGTGGCCTGTCTGGAGTATGTATGGCTGCCTCAAGGACTATCTGATTCTCATTCTGTTTAGGCTGCCACAAATCAGCTGTTTTACTCTCAGCTTTAAATGTTTCTCCTCTGACTCAGACAATTGCCCTGATGTAGTGATCGGACCCCTGCTTCAGTTCCCCCATCCGACTAGGGCAAGTTCAGTCCTACTAACACTCCTGTTTTCCCCCCTGGTTCCTTCATCCTGCTGAGTTTTTCATGGATCCATATATTCTTTTCCGCTGGTCAGGTACTCTTGTCTACTCTCAGCTGGTTTTCAGCATTCACTTCTGTGTCTGATGGTGTATTTCTGATGTATCCATGGAGAGAGATATACTCCACGACCACCTACTCTTCCACCATCTTGTTCCCTTCCAACAGATGTTTTAAATTGATTTCATACCCTGAAACTTAAAGAATTTGTTAATTCTCAGTTGTTATTTGTGTGTGTATAGTCTTTAGGATTTTGTACATTTGAAATAGTGTCATCTGCAAGTTGTGAGAGTTTCACGTCTTTCTTTCCAGTTTGGATGCCTTTGTTTCTTTTTCTGGCCTAATTGCTCTGACTGGGACTTCTAACTGTGTGGAATAAGTGATGAGAGTGGACATCCTTTTCTTTTTCTTGATCTTAGAGGAAAAGCTTTCATTTTTTTCACTGTTGAGTTTGATGTTATCTGTAGGCTTGTCATATATATATATATATATATATATATATATATATATATATAGCTTTTAGAATGTTGAGGTATGTTCCCATGTGGTACTATTGGTAAAGACCCTACCTGCCAATGCAACAGACATGAGACATGGGTTCGACCCCTGGGTCAGGAAGATCCCGTGGAGAAGGGCATGGCAACCCACATCCATGATCCTTGCCTGGAGAATCCCAAGACAGAGAAGCCTGGTAGACTACAGTCCATAGGGTTGCACAGAGTCAGACACGACCGAAGTGACTTAGTGTGTGTGTGTATGCGCATGTGTGTGCACACACACACACACACTCCCTTTATGGTCACTTTGTTGAGAGCTTTTTTAAAATCATAAATGTTGAATTTTATGAAATTTTGTAATTTTTATAATTTTGTAAATTACAAAAAATTTTGTAATTTTTCTGAATATATTGAGATGGCCATATGACTATTACCCTTCATTTTGTTAATGTGGTTTAGAGACTGAATGATGTGCTTATGTTGAACCATCCTTGCATTCCTGAAAGAATTCTCAATCATAATGTGTGACTCTTTGAATGTTGTTGAATTCAGTTTGCTAATATTTTGTTGAGGATTTTTATATCTATGTTCATCTGTGTTATTTTTTAGTGGTGTTCTTGTGTTAGGTTTTCTTTTTGGTGGTGTCCTTGTCTAGTTTTGGTATTAGTATAATGCTGGTCTCCTAAAATGAGTTTGGAAGTGTTCCCTCCTCTTAAATTTTGTGAAGAGTTTGATAAGGACAGGTATTAAATCTTCTTGGAATATTTGGAATTCAAAGACATGATTTTGAATTCATGGTGCTATCTGGTTTTAGCAGTAAGAAGGGAGAAGAGGTTTTTGATTACTGTTTCAATCTCTTTGCTAGTAATTGGTCTATTCAGATTTGCTATTTCTTCATGATTCAGTCTGGGAAGATTGTATGTTTCTAGTAATTTGTCTACTTCTTCTAGGTTCAACTTTTGGCATACAATTTATAAAGTTTCTTAAGTGCCTATGTATTTCTGTGGTATCAGTTGTAACTTCTCTTTTATTTCTAATTCTGTTATTTGAGCCCCTTCTCTTTTTGTCTTGGTGAGGCTAGATAAAGGTTTGCCAATTTTATTTACCTTCTCAAAGACCTATCTCAGTTTCATTTATATTTTCTGTTGTCTTTGTAGTCTCCATTTCATTTACTTCTTCTACCAAGTTTGGAGAAGGAAATGGCAAACCACTCCAGTATTCTTGCCTGGAGAACCCCCATTGACAGAGGAGCCTGGTGGCCTACAGTCGATAGGGTAGCAAAGAGTCGGACATGACTGAAGCAACTTAGCAGCAAGCTTGGACTTTGTTCCTCATATTCTTATAGTAGTTTTGAACTATTAAAATAACTTAAAGAGCTTTATTGTACCTTTATTCTGCTTTGTAATATGCTACTTTACACATGTGAGAATAAGTAACATATATGTAGTTACAAAACATAGTAATAAGAAAACAGTCATGCATCTGTCATGGAAGATATTACACTTCACGTCCACCTATCTGATTCCCCTGTCTGATTCTTCTGCCTCTCATGTTGTTTGGACTATGTGTTTATCATTCTTCTGCTTTTGTTTTTTAAGAAAGCTTTTGATTTGGAAATCATTTTAAATTACACAAAGTCGCAAGGGTAGTACAGAGAACTTCTGAATACGTCTGTGTTTAATGATATTTATGTATACACTGTACACACACATACAGAGTGGGCATTTACATTCATGTTTTTCTTCAGAATCTTTTGAGAATAAGTTGGAGATATCATTGCCTTCCTTTACTGTTAATTATTTCAATGTCATTTCCTAAGAATGAGGTATATTTTAATATTACCCAAATAGCATAATATTAGTTTTTATCTAACTTACTATATTTGAATTTTGTTAGTGCACCTGATAATGTACTTTGTAAATATTTGTTCTTTTCTCTTGTACAAGATCCAGTATAGGGACACATACTGCATTTGGTTGTCATGTCTCTTTATAGTCTGAAACAATTCTTAGTGCTTTTTTTCTCTTTTTATATCATTGACATATTTGAAAAATACAGAGTTCTATCTGTTTTTTTTTTTTTTTTTAATAGAATGATCCCCATTTAAGTCTGATGTTTTCTCACAATTTAGTTTCAGGTTTCACATTCTCAGACAGAATATTACAAAAGTGATATTTCCTTTCCAGATGTTACGTCTGGGAGCACTCAGTGTTCGTTCAGGGTATTGTCCAATTTCTCCCCTTGTTGCTGGTGAGTAGGTTTTGGGGACATATTCTGAGGCCATACATATATCCTGTTCCTAATAAAAAAACTTCTCCTCTTGACTTGGCCTCTATTGATAATTCTTGCCTGAACCCAGTGTTACTGTTGAGGTTGTAAAATGATAACATCCAGTGCCAGCAGCAATCCACATCAGTCAGCTCTCAGCATTCTGTCAGCCTTTTGAAAGGTTCTGTCAACCTTCCTTTCCCATTTCTATCTTTATGTTTTCCCTGTTTCTCCCCCAGTGATCTATAATCTTTAGTCCCTGTGACACGTCTTCTCACTCTTTGAGTATTTCTTTACTTTCTGGTGTAACAAGATGCTCCAGGCTCCTCCTTGTGTACTTTTGCTGCGCATCCCTGGAATCAGCTCTTTCTCCAAGGAGCTATGGTTATTGAGTGAGAAACGGAATGTGGAATCTGGGTGCTAGGTTTATTGTCTTTCTAAGTTGATTAATTGTGGTTTTTAAATCAGTTGGAGATTCTTCTTTTGTCTTTAAGCCAAGTGGTTATTTATTGAGTTTCTCTGACTTAAGATACATCCTTCAAAATCTATGACATTTTCATTCTCTTTGTGTTTTTTATAGTCCTTCATGTATTTGAGACACTTTTCCTCATGAGTATCAGGATTGGCCGCCATGTTGTAGGACATCCAATAGCTGCTAGTGTGATGAAATGAACTGGATCAGTATTGATACCTGTCTCAGGCAGGTATTGAAAAGGATGAACGTGAGGTGTTTTCAACAAATGAAATACTCATTATAGCAGATTGTGTTTTAGAAGCTTAATAGTTTCACATAATCACTTAATTCTCTACATCCATCTTGAAGTACAGGGAACTAAAGAAATAAAGAATTGTGTAAATGTCACTCCAGGATATTAATATTATACTAAATTACATATTTAAAGTTCAGCAGTACAAAGGTTAGGACCTTCTCATTTAAAGTTTATCTGTTTCTTGAGCAATTTCTTGTTGTTTTAGCATTGTAACGAGTAGGATTTGATATATTGGATATGACTTTTAATAGAAATAAATGCTATGTATACAATATTTATAGTTTATATAAATATATACATTTTTTAAAGTTTATCTAAATATATACATAGATACATGTATATTTACACATTTCATCCTAATTTGATACTTCCTATCTAATATGATCTTGCAATTATTGTTTAATCAATACAAAAAGTTGGGAATTCCCTGGCATTGATGTGGTAAGTATGACTCAGTGCTTTCGTTGCCGGGGCTGGGTTCAATCTGTGGTTGAGGAGGTACGAAACCATGCGATATTGCCAAAAAAAGAAAAAAAAAAAGAAACTGTAACTAAGACAAATTATGTGGTTTTGTTGAAGACACAGAGCCGTGTTCTGTATATATATATTCAAACCCTTCTGAGTTGGTAAAAAAGAATTGAGGTATATTATTTTTTAAAAATTGTTATGTATTGGTTTTTAGTCTATCAGATGCCATAAAAATACTGAAGCGTAAGAGTGGAGAAAAACAAATATGCTAATTGCAACAGCTTTTACAGTGCTATGATTAAGAATTAAATTTCATTTTATTCATTTTGACTCTATCTTCACCACCTGTTTCATGCCATTAATTTTAATAGTCCTTGGAGGAGGTTATTGTCTATTTAGGGAGACAGATTATTTGAATATGAAAAGTGATGTGAGAGTACAAAACAAATAAACTTTACCCATTGTGTGTGTGTGTGTGTGTGTGTGTGTGTGTGTGCGGGCACACAGGCAGGCTTCCTGGAGGAGCAGGTGCCTGAGTCGGGCCTTAAAGGACGGTTAAGAATTAACCAGAGAATCAATAGGGCAAGGGTATTCCAGCCAGGGATAGCACTGTGCACAGTTACCACATGGTGTGTGCAGGGAGCTCAAATAGTATGGTAGGTGATGGACAGTGGTTGCATGATGAGGCTAGAGAGGGAAATAGGGGCCAAATAATTGTGTCCACTTTTTTCTTTTTTTTTTTGAGTTGGGGACAATTGAGGGGTTTTTAAGTAAGAAAGTGCCCTGTTAGATTTGTTATATCCCTCTACTCTTTCTGCTGTGGAGAGCATAGATTGAAGGAGGTAAGGACACTCTTGAAGTCGAGGATAATGAGGCAGAAATGCGTTGCCAACATTTAGTTCGAGGCTTATGGTCTTAGAAAATAAACTGATGGTGCTAGTAAGGTGACAAAAATAGAAACATGAGGATCACCTAATTCTCAAGATCAGAAAGAATCGGAGATTATTTTTTCAAAAGAAAAAGTTTCTATATATTGGAATTTTCAAAGAAGCATTTTCCCCTTCGTATGTCAGTGTTTATGTGCTTATCTGTATGTAAATCAGAGTGGATTTTGTTAAATCAAATTCTGATTTAGTGGGCTTCTGATGGGGCCCCCCAATTTGCGTTTCTAACAGGATCGCAGATGATACTTCAGCTGCTGTTCTGAGGACCATCCTTGGAGTAGCAAGGATTTAGATCTTATGTAGTGTTGTGATGATTGTGCCACTGACAGTACTTTTATAATAAATACAGAGGTGATCTTCTTGTGATTATGAATTGGCTTTGGGTTGCCTTGGAGAGAGGCAAGAAAGAACAGGAGGGAGTGGGGAGAATGGGGAAAAGGGAGTTAGTTTGAGATACTAAGATGAATGAAAGGATAATGTGTCCTTTCGACTTGAGGTTTTCAGATTTGGTACAGGTTCATTTTGCAAGGGACACATAGTTGATTTTGAAGAAATCCATTTCTGAGTCCTAGATCTCCATAGTCTTGCCTAAAACTGGTTCACCTGGGACAGTGTTTCTCCAGCATATTTTCTTTTATTAACTGCCTTCTCACAATTGCTCTTTCATATAACAGGAAGAAATGTGGATAGGCCTCACACATGCCTTTATTACTTTGCTGCATTTTTCCAAAGTGGAAAGTATCCCCTGCATCAAGCAGAGGATCAGTCAGAAGTATTGGTACGGAGAAAATTAATGACTTAAAAACTCTAGGTAGCAGATTCTTTTGCAGCTCAGATGGTTTCCATTTTTTGTTGTTGTTTTTAAGAAACTTGTAGAAAGATGTAATTGAGTTATCAGCTGATAACTATTCTTAAAAATATTTGTATGATTATGTGTTTTTGAAGAATTAATATTGCTAAAATAAAAATGCTAACTTTTCTAGCTATTTAAGTGAACAAGGTTTTTTCCATTCTTTCATAAAGAGAAAATGGAAAGAAAACTGATATGTAAGCTTGTTTCATACTAGCAGTATTTAATATCCAGAGGCCTATAAACAATTTTAGAAAAAAAAAACCGTCCCATCTATTTCATTAAGAAATGCATTTCTAATATATATCTTCAGTTTTACCTCAACAGTTTTAGGAAATAAAGTTAATAGATACCCTGTGCCTGATTCATGTTGATATATGGCAGAAACCAACAAAATACTGTAAAGCCATTATTCTCCAATTAAAAATAAATTTAAATAAAATTAATAGATATATAAGATTTTAAGATATTTTTATTATAGATAATATATTTTAATATAAGTATGATAGGGTGATCAATATAAACATTCAGAAATAAAATGCATTACTTAAGGGTAAAATTTAGTGAGGAAGTGAGTATAAATGAAAGTGAAAGTCACTCAGTCGTGTACGACTCTGCGACCCCATGAACTATGCAATCAATGGAATTCTCTAGGCCAGAATACTGGAGTGGGTAGCCATTCCCTTCTCCAGGAATCTTCCAAACCCAGGGATCAAACCCAGGTCTCCCGCATTGCAGGTGGATTCTTTACCAGCTGAATCGCCAGAGAAGCCCAAGAATACTGAAGTGCGTAGCCTATCCCTTCTCCAGGGGGATGTTTTTGACCCAGGAATTGAACTGGGGTCTCCTGCATTGCAGGCTGATTCCTTACCAGCTGAGCTACTAGGGAGTATAAAAGAGTTCAAGCAAATAAGTTAAACATGTAAAATTTCATATTATTAAATATTGTATTTTACAAATGGATGATGGTATATATCAAATAGCTGTGGAATTTAGATTTCTTTGGTACTCTTAAGAGTGATACGACGGTTCTGTTTAAAAATCAGAGTATTTTTAACATACTTGCAATTACATTCTTTGCCACTGTTCAAACTTATAGTGAAACATTTTGAATGTCAACTGGAAAAGTGTACTTACTGCAAAATTTTAGAGAATTCTTTTGGGAACATACGAGGGACAAAATGAGGACTACCACTTTGGAGCACGTTTCTCACACTAACTTTCCTTAATAAGACTTTGTAAAATTTAGATAGCAAAGTAATTGATCGTATTCACTGAGAGCACATTAGGCTAGGCTAAGTCACTTCAGTCGTGTCCGACTCTGTGCGACCCCATAGACGGCAGCCCACCAGGCTCCCCTGTCCCTGGGATTCTCCAGGCAAGAACACTGGAGTGGGTTGCCATTTCCTTCTCCAATGCATGAAAGTAAAAAGTTAAAGTGAAGTCTCTCAGTCGTGTCTGACTTTTAGCGACCCCATGGACTGCAGCCCACCAGGCTCCTCTGCCCATGGATTTTCCAGGCAAGAGTACTGGAGTGGGGTGCCATTGCCTTCTCCGGAGAGCACATTAGATTGTTAGTAATGAAGGGTAGATTTCTAGGCTTTGGATGCCTGGTGAACAGGTGGTGAGAAAGTTGATCTTCTGCTGGCAAAGATGAGTGTCCTGGATGGCTCTCTCAGATAAACACTTGTTCACTGAAAGGTAGGCGTATGACTAGACTACACAAACATTTTCCTGAGAAAGAAATCTTTGGATCACGGCATACATTTGAACACGTAAGCATTCAAATGCTTTTGTAGAGACTCTATAAAATGGATAGTTTAGGAGAAATTTTGTGATGGCTTCAGCACTACTTAATTATGCTGCAACTGCTACTGCAGAATGTGTAACTCTGAACAGTGAGTTAGCTATGAAATACACTCAGATAATTGAATTAATGTATATAATTATATAGAAATCACTGGGTAATTTAACATTCAAGAATGCTTGCAAAATGCAGTGATTTTAGTTTTGATACGCTTACTGTTGAGTTTGTCATGTTGATATAAGTGAGAATGATAAGGACCAGATGTCCACACAGCTAATAAGTTGTGAAACTGGTATTTAAACTCATGTATTCAATACCATGTTTTTTTCTACTACAGGAATTAGAAAGACTGCCTAGTATTTTATACATACAGAAGGCTGGTTAAATTTAATACAGTGTATCATTTCTATAAAAATTTCTGGCAGTGTTATAGGATTTTGCTAATTGGTTTACAGTTAAAAAAAAAAGTCTTAAATTGAGGGCCCCAAAGAGCTTTTGTTTACATGGGTTAGATTTGTCAGTATTTAGCATATTGGAAATTAAAATTGGGAAAATTAAAAACATTAAAAATAGTAAACCTATCATATGTTAATATAAATATTTCTATGAAACATAATTTTTTCCTTAAACAAAAACACTTAGAAGAGTGGAACTTTTTTACATTTTTGTAAATCTCTTTAATGTGTAGCTTAACACACACAGCTGGGTTCCCATATCTACTCTTGCCTTCAATCTGACATAATGTGTTGTTTTGTTTGAAGTGTATTTAGAAAATCTACCCTTGCACAGATACATACTTGGAAAACAGAGACCTCGTGGAACCTGTGACAGGTTCTTAAGGACCACCTGAGGTCTTTGAACCACACTATTAGAAGTGCAGCTTTAAAATATTGTCATAAGCATTATATTACACCTTCATAATTTGTATGCACATAATAAGAGTACAGCTTTTGCATATACATTATTTTGATGTTGTCTCCATTTGATTTTAGCTTCATGTACTATGAAAATCTTTTCCCTTGTAGATGTGTAATTAAATTTATGACAAAATTATAATCTTAACCTAAAAACATTTAACTAAAATTATGGGGTATATTACAATATAAGTTTCTATAGGATAGCAATTTTGAACAAGTGTTTATCTCAATCAGAAAAATCAATAGAAAAGAAATTCAAATATATGATTTAATTAATGTGGTTGTAATGATACCAAAGATTTCTAAACCTAAGAAAATATATATCCTATAAATCCTTTAAAATAATCTAGATCTCCATGCATCTGTCCATCTTTTTCCATTCCTTCCAGCTTTCCC
Organism: Bos indicus x Bos taurus; assembly: GCF_003369695.1. Lineage (NCBI taxonomy): Eukaryota > Metazoa > Chordata > Mammalia > Artiodactyla > Bovidae > Bos > Bos indicus x Bos taurus. The sequence goes on along the minus strand of NC_040079.1, from coordinate 62,729,230 downwards.
TCCCTGTTTTCTCTTCATTTCCAACTTCCTCTTCAAAATTCATTCAATAAATATTTGTTGGACTTTTTATACTTTAGGGTAAGTACTAGTTTATGTATCAAAGAGGTGAAAATGTGCAGTGGTTCAGAAATTTATTTGTTGCTAAATCCAAGGAGCATGTTTCTGTTTGGGATGCTGCTGCTGCTGCTAAGTCGCTTCAGTCATGTCCAACTCTGTTCGACCCCATAGACAGCAGCCCACCAGGCTCCCCCATCCCTGGGATTCTCGCTAGAGCTGGCTGGTCAGCTGGGGAACTGCAATTTGTTCCCTATTTAGCAACTGTCTCACAACTGCTGGCTCTAGGACCACATGGTCTCAGCTATGATTCACACTGGTTAAATGTATGGCTGGCCCTGGCTCTTGACACTCCTGAAAATAAGAGCTAGACATTAGGATTTATCCTGCAGAAAAATCAAACTTCTCTCCGACTGATTCTGCAAGTAAAAGTAGCAGAAACCACAGTAGTCAGTTTGGGCTCTGCCTTGCTGTGTTCTGACTCTGACTTCAAGTCCTGTTGGTGCATCTGCTTGGCAAGAGCTGGATTATGTGCCAAAGTCTAGCTGTCAGGGAGTATAGGAAGTGAGCTCTAGCTTTCTAGCTTAGCTTTCTTGTTTGGCATTCATTAAAGAATGCAGCTACATTTGGAGTTGAGGGACCCAGTGGAGTGGATTGCCATTTCCTTCTCCAGGGATCTTCCCAATCCTGGGATTGAACCTGGGTCTCTTGCATCTGCTGCATTGGCAGGCAGGTTCTTTACAGCTAGTGCCACCTGGGAAGCCTGTAAGAAGAAAAGACTAAAAGAAATAGAAGAAAAAGACATAGAAGAAAAAACTAAAATGAAATGTTTTAAAACATTGACAACAAACATGTCAGGGTTATTAAAATCACCGTTCTGTCCTTATGCATGTTAATCTTCCACACTTTAAAAGAATTTTGCCCTTTCTTCCCTGGTTTTACTGTATCTACCCTTGTTGCCCTAAGGCCATAAGACTAACTGTTAGAATTGGTCATTTCCAGTGGCTACAAGAAGACTACTTCTAGTCTGAAAACTTTTCACTGATCTTCTGGGGATAGGGGCACATAGTGAACTGACTGAACAAGCCTTTCAGTGCAACTAACTACTGTACGAGCTGAAATGAGTCAGTCTAGATCATTCTCACTTTGCTATCTAGTGTGGATGCTTTGGGTTTCTCACTCCTAACTGAGCTTGGGCATTGATGGTAACCAAAGTGTATCATGTCATGGAGGAAACCAAGATGATTTTATGCTTTGTGGTTTTTCCTTGAGCAGGTCAGAATTTCTTTTATCTCTTTTGCTCTGCCAATGTTGAAGACTCTATATGGCAGATAATGGGAAAAGATACTTTGATTAATGCTTGGGAGTTGCCTAAATAACTGGTGGAGTAAAACATCTGTCCTCAACTCTGAGTGGTATCTTGGTCTTTGAGGGACAAGAGAATAGAGGTTGATGAGGTCATGCCTTATGTGTAGTTTGTGCTGTGCATGCTCAGTCGGCTCAGTTATGTCCAACTCTGTGACCCTATGGACTATATATAGCCCACCAGGCTCCTCTGTCCCTGGGATTCTCCAGGCAAGAATGCTGGAGTGGATTGCTGTGCCCTCCTCCGGGGGATCTTCCTGATCCAGGGACTGAACCCACATCTGTTGCATCTCCTGCTTTGGCAAGCTGGTTCTTTACCACTAGCACCGCCTGGGAAGCCCATGGTGTCAGTTAGGGAAGATGAAATGGTAGTAGATGAAATGGCGGAAAGGAAATCACATTCAAACTAGCTGGGTCTTCAAATCAAATGATTCTTTCTAGAGTTGGAGGCCCTAGAGGGTGTAGCAACAACAAGCCAAATGGTTCTGTGTGTGTATGTGAGTGTGCTCATCATTCAGTCAGACTCTTTGTGACCCCATGGACTGTAGCCCTCCATGTTCCTCTCTCTATGACATTTCCCAGGCAAGAATACTGGAATGGGTTGCCATTTCCCTCTTTAAAATGGTCTATACTCTGAATCAAAAAGTAACTGGTTGATAGGCCAGGGAAAAAGGGTATTCAGAGCTGAGGCAGGATGTCTAAAGGGTCTGGGCTGCCCTAGGGTGAAAAGCTTAGGGTTTTTATGGCTTGCGGGAACTAGTGAGTGTGGGGGTGGGAAGTGTGTGGTGTGCAATGGTAAAGCAGTAATTCCAACACTGACTGGTGCCTTTGCTTATCTTCAGTTTCCTAGTTCCTGAGAAGATGAGTATGTCCAACATGGTTAAAGATTGTTGTTCAGTCACTAAGTTGTCCAAGTCTTTGCAACCGCATGGACTGCAGCACGCTGGACTCCTGTCCTTCACTATCTCCTGGAGTTCGCTCAGATTCATGTGCTTTGAGTCAGTGATGCTGTCTAACCATCTTATCCTCTGCTGCCTGCTTCTCCTTTTGCCTTCAGTCTTTCCCAGCATCAGGGTCTTTTCCATCAGATAGAAATGGACAACAGCATTTATGTATATCTTTTCTATAAATTCTTCATGATAACTTGTGTTGTAGAAGATTGAGTCTTTTTTTTTTAACACGTTGCTCATCTCATTAGGAGAATCAGTTTGATGGATTTAATTACATTAATTGTTTAATAAAAATATTTAGACACAATAGCTAGAGCTAGTGAATGTTCCCAGTATAAGATAAAAAACCAAATGCAACATTTAGACAAAGCAAGTTAATTTCATTGACACGATTCTGAGTTGTAAAAGCACAGACCAGCATCTGAAGGGAATGCATTTCGGATTTTTAATGTGGCAATTAAACATAGTTAGGGGGGCTATGTAAATTAGCATGTTTTAAACTTCATTTATGGTCATCTTAATCTGATATGGCTGACTTAATTTCATAGTCATTTGAGGATAGTTAATTCTACTTTATAGTTGCTTACCAGAAAATTATGCTTCATGCTGTGTAGTGAGGTTTTGTAAAAGAATCTAAAGAAAATTGTTACTGTTGGGAAAAAAAAAAGAATTATTTGTTTAAGTACCATCTAGCGTTGCTGCCTCAAAGGGATTGTTTTTGCATAGTATTTAAAAAAGATTTTAAATGTGTTTTATATCTTGTCAGTTTTTGAGTGGAAAAACATAGATGTGCGCTTAGCAAAAAACTTAAGTACCACTTTGGGGCCAGTCTGGGTCCACATCTTCCTGAAGTATTAGTGATAAATCTCATGGCATAGATGAGCTTACGGAGATGAGTTTACAGTTTAGGAAGTACTGTACCAGTTGAGAGTAATCTTCTGGTTTGTACATACGTGCTTTCTAAGTCTTTCAAATAAGTTATCTGTTAAAATGTCAAATCTTTCTTTTTTTTTTTTAAAGTCAAGATTTTTAACCCCAGCTAAGGAGAAGGAAATGGCAACCCACTCCAGTATTCTTGCCTGGAGAATCCCATGGACGGAGGAGCTTGGTGGGCTACAGTCCATGGGTCGCAAAGGGTTGGACACGACTGAGTGACTTCACTTTCACTTTCACTTAAGCTGAAACTCTAATACTTTGGCCACCTCATGCGAAGAGTTGACTCATTGGAAAAGACCCTGATGCTGGGAGGGATTGGGGGCAGGAGGAGAAAGGGATGACAGAGGATAAGATGGCTGGATGGCATCACTGACTTGATGGACATGAGTTTGGGTGAACTCTGGGAGTTGGTGATGGACAGGGAGGTCTGGTGTGCTGCAATTCATGGTGTTGCAAAGAGTCGGACACGACTGAGTGACTGAACTGAACTGAATATAGAAAGATAATTTACTCATAAATAGTACCACATGAAAGAGGCCTGTAAATTTTCAATTCTGTGTTTAAAAAGTGAGAGTTCTGGATCTGATATCAAATATCAACATAAAGATGTTGCATGAATCAATTATCATAAAAAGGACTCTGAGTCTATTTAGTTTATAGCTGATTATACTTTGTTTAATACATGGCTTTGTATATTTGTGTAGTGTGTTTATGTGTCCAACTTTCTAAATTCTATGTTCAACCCCATGTGGCTTAATTATTGTCTTTGTGGGTTTATTTTTCAGATAATCACTGTATATTCATGGAAACAAATATTTTAAGACTTGTAAGGTTTTCTAACAGAATTCAGTATTTTCAGATGATCTAAAGACCTATTCCTAGAAAAATAACATAAAGTACTATTAATTAAGCTTAAATACAAATCTTTTAAATATAAAGGAACATTAAAACAGATTACACTGTGAAGGTGTTAGTCACTCAGTTGTGTCTGACTTTGCGACCCCATGGACTGTGGCCCTCTAGGCTCCTCTGTCCATGCTCCAGGTAAAGATACTGGAGTGGGTAGCCATTCGCTTTTCCAAGGGATCTTCTCGACCCAGTAATACACTTTGAAAACTGGGATTCTCAAAATGTATTTGAGGGAATGGTGATGGATCCCTGAAATCCTTTTGTGGGGAGGGGTCTATGAGGTCAAAACAATTAGTATAATAATAGTAAGAATTTATTTGCCTTTAAAAAAAAAACTCATTCTCACATCAATATACAGGGCAATTTTGCTGAAACTATGAGAGACATCAGAACATTAAGAGAGATGAGAATCCAGTTGTCTCCTGAGATTCACAAAAATGTAAAACAATGTCACTCTTTAAAACTGTTTTTGGGAAAACACTGATAATTTTAAACAAAGCATGTTATTTGTGTTAACATGTAATGAATGGTATTATTTTCAAATGAATTAACAAAAGTTCCAGGTTATCAAATTTAGTTTCTAATATGTTATAACTTCATGGATACAAACCATATAAAGGAATGGCTTTGGAAGAACTTCTTAAAATGTTGTTGTTTATTGTTTAGTCACTAAGTCATGTCTGACTCTTTTGAGACCCCATGGACTGTAGCCGCCAGGCTTCTCTGCCCATGGGATTTAAAAATGTTAAGGGTTCCTAAATACAAAATGTTTGAGAATTATTGACTTAGACTAATTAGAGGTAGCACCTGATTTGGAGGCTGGAAAGTAAAAGTAGAGATTGGAACTTGCCTGGTACCTGAATAACATCGAGTATGTTTATCAAATTTTGAGTCTCACTTTCCTTAGCTGTAAAATCGGAATAATATTTAATGTGTAAGATTAGAGACAATATATAGGTACATTGTTCACTCTAATACTCTGTCTATATTAAGTGCCTAACACTTTTTGAATAGGTGGCTGATTCAAGGGATAGTCATATTACAGATATCATTGGGGATATTTATGTGTAAACAGCCTATACTTTTCTTTTCTCTTATTCTATCTTGAAACTCATTCAAGAATAAGAGTAAGAAAAAGATTGAGAAGAGTGTTAATTTTCTTCCCCAAGGTAAAATAAACACATTTATTGATACATATATGAGTCTTTCTTACCCTAGCAGTTTTGAGTCACTCATTCATCAAGTGTTAAGTTTCCCTATGCCATGTATTTTTAATTCTTTATTCTATATTTTCTTCTCTAACTGCATGCCCAGATTTTTTTCACCTCTGTACTGTGCATATGGTTTTTTTTGTCTTGTTTTTAAACACTTCTCCCACAGCCTGCCAAGCATTACAATTCATGTAGGCATTGTCATGACTAAGGTGTTCGTGCTCGTGATTGCAAACAACTAGCTGATTGATTGCATTTATACCTTTTACTCTTGGTGATATGGACACATTTGTTGTCTTAATGACAGACAGCCTGATAAAAAAATGCTTCTTTAAAAAAGTGACACAGGAAAAGAAATATTCCCAGTCAAGTGCCATGTTTAAATAAGTGAATGTCATTTCACTGAAAAGCTGCAGCCTAATCAGATTCAGGTTTATATTAATAAATCATATGAACTATTTTGAGGTACTCTGTAGCAGCTGTCTTGAAATACACAAGTCAGAACCTACCTAAAGGGCGGTTCATTGGATGTGTGCTACAACATGGATGAAGCTGAATGGGCAGTGTGTCTGCATTTACTCACTTCAAAAGGACAGGTTACAGCTTAATGTCATTATGAAATAATTAGACCAAATGCTAAAGTATAGTGAGTGAATGACTTTATTTTTGCAGTCTTATGTTACTCTAGCCACTCATTTAGCAATTTTTATCTGTGGTACCTGTTTAATATCTATATATGTCAAAAGTAACAGGGGTTTTTTTTGTTGTTGTTATTAGAAATGGAAGCAGAATTTGTTGACAAAATGATCTTGGTGATTGATGAATTGCTCCCATTGTTAGTTTTCTTCTTGTATTGGGGGTTATCTACAATGCAGTAGAAGACAAATAGATGCCACACTTATTCATTTTAACTTAATGGGTTGGTATAGAATACAAGATAGCATTTTCCCCCAGCATACATGCACTAGTGAATTGAGTAAAAAATGTATTAAGCAAGCTTTTTAGTTTTATATCAAAATCAATACCAGACTGTTGTTGAAAATTTTAAGATTATGATTTCCTCATCAATTTATGTTGTACTTTAATCTCTTACAGTGTGATAGTTGGCCATCTAATCTAACAATATTTAATGTAATGATTTGAAAATGCAGTCAATTTTTCACCCATCTCATCATCCTGAACAATTACAGTGTTCATCATTCTGTTGTAAGTCACTGTTACCTATGTGAGGAAATTAGTCTTGTGTGGAGACTCAAAATTAAAAATAGATCAAAGGTCTAAAAGGTGAAAATCTTCATATTGACTGTGATTAAACTGTTACATGTTTTGGATTATTTTTGGAAAAGTGTTAAATTCTGTTTCCATTTACTATAAAATATTCTGCAGAGAGAAAGTAAAAGAGTAGTGTTCATGGTAAAGTGAAGCTGAAATCTCTCCTTCTAATCAACTAGCCACTTCATATAGAATCTTCATTGTATGATTACTTATGGAAAATAATGGTAAAATTCAGATAATAAGTAATCTTGACCCTCCTAATTGTGGGAGGAATATTGTCTTTTAGTAATGTATTGAACATCTGCTATGTACTTCTAGACACTGGGAATACTCTTGTCCTCAAAGAGTTCATTACCTAATAATTTATAATAATAACAGTGCATGACTTCCCAGATGGTGCTAGTGGTAAGGAAGCTGACTGCCAATGCAGGAGATGTAAGAAACAGGTTCGATTCCTGGGTTGGGAAAATCCCCCGGAGGAGGGTATGGCAGCCAACTCCACTATTCTTGTCTGGAGAAGCCCATGGACAGAGGAGCCTGGTAAGCTACAGTACATAGCATCACAAAGAGTCAGACATGCCTCAAGCAACCTAGCGTGCACAGTAAGTACAAAATAGTAGTAAGCCCAACAATATATATATGCCAATTTACTGATATGGAATATATTTTATTACTTTAACAATTGATATCAGGATTTCCTGTTACTAAGGAAATATCTTTGAGTAAATAACATCTTCAGTTCACATGGAGTAGATGAGAACTATGACATTGGAGGGCAATTAGGTGCACAAGCTTTTTTCTGCATTAGGGAAGAAGGAGCATTCATTTTGATTTGGACAGGGAGTGCATTCTGTGTGACAGGCAGAGAGAAGACAGAGAGGCCCAGGACTGGATTTGGGAATGTGTCTGGCCTTGTCTGGGGAGAGACCCACATATTTCCCTGGCCTGCCTCTCCCTCTGTTTCCCGGAGTGGCAGTTTGGCGCTTCTCTCTCCTTAAGTCAAGGTCCCCCCCTAGTCCCGTCACCGGTACCATGTGGCCACCCTTCTAGGTACGTTGTTAGTTAAAGCTTGTTGTAGAGGGTTATCTGTTAATGTTTTATCACCTGTGTAAGACTCATATGGTGCTATGAAAGACAAGACAAATTTATTTGCTTTACTAAAGTTAAGGGAGAAAAAAAGCTGATCTTTAACTTTAGCAATTTAAAAAGGAAGACACCTTGTTGTAAATTAACTGGCTGCATTTGTTGACTTCCTGCTCAAAACTCTTTACAAACTATTTTGTTCTCTCATGTAATTTCTATCCCACTTGCCTGTACAACTCCTGGAGGGTGGGAATAACATTTCCTGCGGCTTGGTTACCATCCCAATACCTCACATAGCTTCTGCCCAATATAGGTGCTCATTCATTTTTTAACCTAACATTGTTCTCAATATTAGCAGTTAATCTTTTTTTTCCCCTTAAATATTAGAGAAAACTAGAATGGAGATAGTCATTCTCTGTTCTGATTCTGGTAATTAGGGCTCTAGGAGGCTCCTCTGTTTTGATAATGTGGTTGTAGCTCAAAAATCACTCTTTTCCTTATGGTGCACTACTAAAATTGCATGAAACTGAATCTGGGCATGAGGGGGGAAAGCCTCTGATGTGTTCAGCATGGAAGACCAAGCTTATAAACTATTAACTAGTACACACCCAAATCAGTCTACTTTGGAAGAAAATAGTTGAAAGGATTTTTGATGAAGAAAAGATTTCTTTGCTAGTTTAAATTCATTCTAGGCAGGTCCTTAGGAATTTATGCTATGTATACATAAAAAGGACAGAAAAATAAATATTCCTTTCTTTCACATATCACAACCCATAGAAGGCAAGTCAGCCGGTAAGTAGATAGCAGCAGCTCAGTTTCTACCAGGAGGACACCTATGGCCAATGATGCATAGTTTAATGTTAATTTCATAGTTTCTAAAGACTATCCCAGAATTCTAGTTCTGTTAATGATACTAATGATGTTATTCGGGCATATGGAAAAAAAAATGTATGGACATAATGGCCTTATTTGTAGGCAGATTCACGTGAACTATTTGCTATTATTAGAAAAAGATTTTATAAATATTCTGTATTTTATTTATGAAAAAATCTGCTTTGGCTTCTAACATGGAGAAGTGTGGGACTGCAGTATAATTAGATGAATCAACAACTGGCTCCCTTTCTTTACATAATAAGAGCATCTGCTGTGTTTTAAAGAATGATTGGGAATTTAGCATTGAAGGAAACATGATCTAGTTTGAAAGTAAACATGCAACTATTTTATCATAATAAATGCTTTAATAGGATTTCTAGATCAAATGTATGAGAGAAAAGTTCTATTTATGAGAAGAAAGTAGTGGGGGGATATCACAGGCAACAAATGGGCTCAGAAAGGTAAGTTTATTATAGGAATGCCTTTCCCTTGTCATTCTCACTCCATTCCCTTCAAATATTATTCTAAATCTTTGCAGCCATGCTCAAATTCAACTTCCTATTCCCCCACCACCCTCTGCTCCCATGGAATTGACCTCAGATTATTATAAAATATGAAACTGGAAAAAAAACTTCCTCAGCTTCTTACTATAAACATATCTACCTCTGTTTCTATACATTAAAAATATTTGAAGTACAGTTGATTTACAATATTAGTTTCAGATGTACAGCATAATGATTCGGTATTTTTATAGGTTAGGTTCCATTTATAATTTTTAAATAAAATATTGGCTATATTCCCTGTGCTATATAATACATTCTTGTAGCATTTTTAAGGGTAGAGGATTAAGACATATAAACTACTACCTCGCCACTTCTGCCTTACCTCTCGCTACCACTGGTTTGTTCTCTGTATTTGTGAGTCTATTTCTGTTTTGTTATTCATTCACTTGTTTTATTTTTTAGATTCCACATACAAGTGGTAGCGTAGAGTATTTGTCTTTCTCTGCCTTATTTCAGTAAGCATAATACCCTTCAGGTTCATCAATGGTGTTGGCGGAATTTCTTGTTTTTTCAATGGCTGAGTGATATTCTGTGGTATATGTATATACCACTTCTTCTTTATCCATTCGTCTGTTGATGGACACTTACGTTGCTTCCGTACCTTGGCTGTTATAAAAAATGCTGCTGTGAACATTGTAGTGCATGTATGTTTTTAAACTAATGCTTCCATTTTCTTCAGATATATGCCTAGAAGTGGAATTGCTGGTTAATACAGTATTCCTATTTTTAGATTTTTTGAGGAACCTCCATAATGCTTTCCATCGTGCTTCACCAGTTTACATTCCCACCAACAGTATAAGAGGAATCCCTTTTCTCCAGCCTCACAAACATTTATTTGTGTCCTTTTTCATGATGCCCATCCTGACAGCTTTCCTGGTGGCTCAAATGGTAAAGAATGTGCCTGCAATTAGGAATTCCGATCCCTGGATTGGGAAGATCCTTCTGAGAGGGGAGTGGCTACCCACTCCAGTATTCTTGCCTGGAGAATTCCATGCACACAGAAGCTTGACAGACTATATAGTACATGGGGTTGCAAAGAGTTGGAGAGGACTGAGTGACCAACACTTTTCACTTTCATTCTGACAGATGTGAGATGATATTTCATTATGATTTTGATTTGCATTTCTCTGATTAGTGACATTGAGCATTTTTTCCATGGACTTATTGGCTATCTGCATTTTCTCTTTGGAAAAATGTCTATTCAGTTCTTCTGCCCTTTTTCTAATCAAAAATTTTTTTATGTTGAATTGTATGAGCTATTTATTTTGAATATTAATCTGTTACTGGTTATATATTTTGCAAATTTTTCTCCTATCCTATAGGTTGTCTTCATGTTTTGAACTCACATACCTTGTTCCAACTCCCTGTGACGTTATCTAGTTTAGACTTTTGTGCAGAGTTCGTTTGGACTGTTGGGAGAGTTACTTTACTGCTCTCAGCCTCCAGTATGGCTTTCTTTCTATCCATCCACACATATCAATCATTAGGGTTGAATGTAAAGTTACTTTAGTAAGTGTATAATTCTGTCACTTATAATATCCAGTGGCCTTGTAACTATGGTAAGTTCAGACTTCCTGAGATATTGGACAACTCCATCCTCAACTTTGCCTGGTTTAGCCCCCCCGCCCCCTTTTTTTTTCAATTACTTGGAGAAGAGTTGTTAAACTGAACACATAGGTGGCTCAAGTCAGTTTATATAGAAAATAACATAATTAGGATTTAACAGATGATCAGAAACTTCTCTTACCCCCTTTTCCCCTCTCTTCTGCTCACATCTTGCCAGAAGCTTATAAGTAGTCTCGGACAGGAGTCAGGCTTTGCAGCCAACCATGTATTCAATTCCTGTACTTGTCTCTAACTATACAGCCTCTGGAGAAGGCAATGGCACCCCCACTCCAGTACTCTTGCCTGGAAATCCATGGATGGAGGAGCCTGGTAGGCTGTAGTCCATGGGGTCGCTAAGAGTCGGACATGACTGAGCAACTTCACTTTCACTTTTTACTTTCACGCATTGGAGAAGGAAATGGCAAGCCACTCCAGTATTCTTGCCTGGAGAATCCCAGGGACGGGGAAGCCTGGTGGGCTGCCATCTATGGGGTTGCACAGAGTCGGACACGACTGAAGCGACTTAGCAATACAGCCTCTAGCAGGCATTTCTATCTCTGTAGTCCTCAATATCTTCATTCTAAGATGGTACTTATAGTTCTTCCCTTATTAGGAGTTGATGGCATAAGACATGCAAAACACTTAGTATATATTTTGGCTTTTAATGTTAGGTTAGTGCACTTGGCTTTGATTGTTGAGATATAGTGATAGGAACATACTGAGAAGATAGTGGTTAGATCATTAAATTGACTCAACACCATGCCCTACAATCAAGGTGACAGTTGAATAAGCTACTGCAGTTTAATCTGAAGATAAGGAAAATGAGCATATGCACTGAGCTGTTCAAAAGTTCATTCAGGTTTTTCCATAAGATGTTGCAGATGGACTTTGGCCCACCCAATAATAGCTTTCTCCAAATGTTTGTAGGGATGTAGAAGACAACTTTGATTTATTCTGTTGGCCCTAGGGATTATAGATTATTTATACTGAATGGGTATAAATAGTTGAGGTAGATTTTCAGTTAATATAAAGAATTCTATAACAGAGCTGCCTTAAAAAAAAATCTACCCAATATAGCAGGTGTTCCAGTGGAGGCCAGGGTTGTCAAATGGGACATTAGTGCTTTGACTAGACATTCAAACCTGTTGACTATTACCCAGAACTGCCACCAGGTAATCCCCCCTGGTGCCACTCATCTCTGTTGTTCAGTGAGTCAATTCAGTTTTTGCACAACATACTATTTTTCAGCATATCCCATCAGGGCCATTTACAGATCATAGTTTCTGTGGTAACCAATCCCCATAATAAGTTGCAGTCATCAAATAATCAAACACCATGTATCACTTCTCCTTCTGTAGTTGCTTGCTGGCTTTTATATTCCCCTGAAGTGTTAAATCTGGCCTTTAGGAATCAACATCCTGTAAACCCCAGGAGATGGTCTAATGTCGTCTGTGACATGGGGCTTATTGCACACAGCTGCTTATTGCTGAGTGGTGGGAGCAAATTATACCTCAGGTGAAAAATGTAAAATGAACCTGAGTGCATCCAGCTCTCACGAAGCACAGTGGAAACATTTTCCTTAGAGTAGATCTACTTGGCATTTTTATCCTACCTCACATTAGTAATATTACACATTCAACAATATTAGATTGGCCTAGGAGTTATAAAAGAATTGGTTGACTCATAAAATTTGGATTACATTCTAGGTCATCCTGTATGAAATTTCCAATTTTCATGCTGAATATTTCTCTACAGGGAAAATTCTAGGGAAAAAACCATACGTGAAATGTGAAATAATCAGGGTTTATTTTTGCTCCTCTGTCTATCCCCATCAGTATTATTCCTGTTTATAGTCACGTGTTTCTGGGACTCAAATGTTGTTTTACCTCATTTTTTCTTTTTTTCCTCCAAAGCCTTATCACAAGGTGGCTTCCTAATGCCACCACCCTTAAGTGGCACTTCATTTTCAGAACTTTCTGGATTTGTTTCTCTTATCAAAACTGTCAAGCACTTTATTTTCCATTTCCCCATGGGCATATCTCATCCTTTCTGAGGTAATAGCCATCTACTTAAATTGACTCAATTACATCAATCCTTGCCTTATCTCAGGTAACTTATACAATAACAGTAGTAGTCAGAACAGAGGGTATTTATCCAGCTTAACTGATGGATGTCAGACTGAAGGTGAATTTTAGAGAAAACAGGGGACCTGTGATCACATCAAAATAGACTGCGTATGTTCTGCCCGTGTACAGCTTCCTTTCTTTTCTTTTTTCCTTAAAACATCTAAAGGAAATAGTCAGTTGCTGTGTACCAAGGCATGCCTCTGTCCGTGAGAATGTGCTGAATACAAAGAAGGAAAGCATGATAATAGAGAATAACAGGAATGCGAGCTGAGGGAACAACTTAGATACCATGTTCAGGGAAAATGTCTCTGAAGAGAAATAACATTGAAGCTGAAGGAAGTAAACAACACATGAAGGGAACAGTGTGCTAGGCAGAGAGAACAGCATATGCAAAGGCTCTGAGGCAGGACAAAGCTTGATGTGATGCAAGATGTGGAAGGTGGCCAGTATGTCTGGAATTTTGTTTGGGCATAGTTGGATGAGATGAATTTGGAGATATTGTTAAGGGCTATGTTATTTAATAGGGCAGTGGGACATTATTGAGGGAGATTAAGTAGAGCAACAATTAAATTTATAGCTTGATAAAGGTTTTCTGACTGCTGTGTGACAAATAACTTGGATGGTGGCAAGAATGGGAAAATATACCTGAAAGTCCAATAGAAAAGCTGGATTATCTGTGAGGAAAGAAAAAAAGAAATAGGGAGCAGTGGATAGATTGCAATATCTCTTTTTAGGTAGGTACAGACTTTTGGATTGGATTAGGTATGATAGAAGGAGAGAGAGGAAACAAGGATGATGGCAGATTTTCTGGTTTTATCAGTGAATGGATAGTTATACCACAGGATGAAATGGTGAATGTTCCCCAGTTTACAGTAGCAGGAGATAAAGCTTGAAGAGGTAAAGTAATTTGGTCATGGTCACCTACTTTTCTAGTCTACTTTTTCAAATTTAAGCAAATGCCCCAACTAGGAAGTTATTTGGGTGGGAAATATATTCTTATTCTGGGTAGTGTTCCAGGAACCCAGTACCAATATTGTATCAACAGCTGGCATTTATATCATTCATTCATGCAACAGATAATGAATTTTCTAAGTGTCATTGGGCACAGAGCAGTGACACAGCAATGGTCCCTGTCTTGCTGATGGTGAGGAAGGTGGGCAACTAAGTCCTGTAACCCACCATGAGATGGCTGTAGAGGTGAAGCACTGGGTATGTGGGGAGCCAAGAAGGTCTTCTCCATGAAGATCTTTCCTTCTTGCAAGTGAATATTGAAGACCGAGTAGAAGTTAGGATGAAAGATCAGGAAATAGTGTTCTAGGCAGAAGTGACAGCTCATGTTTAGAGATGAGAATCCAAAAAGTTCAGCGAACCTGAAATTAGAGCCATGTGTTTGGAAGACTAAGTCCAGATGGAGTGGGGAGAAGTAAGGCCACACAAGTAACCAGGGCATGACACCCAAAGAGTCCTTGGAAGGAACTTATATGTGATCCTGTGGTAGAAGGGAAAGCATTTATGACTTTTAGAAGGGGCATGACTTGAAAAAACTATCATTTTAGGAAGACCATTGTAACTGTAGTGTGGAGAATGGATTAGAAAGGCTACAGCTACACAATAAATATTTGTTGGTAATATTCTATAAATGTCTAGTGTGTATAATAGGCAGTTGCAAGGGTTTTCAGTGTGGTTGGGTATAACTGATGAAAGATAATTTGCAGCCACTAGGGAGTGGCAGAAACAGAGCAGCCTCAATGAGTTTCATTGCTGTTTTATTCTGTTATTTGAATTTTTAGGCGATTTGACTTTAGTATACCCATACATAAGTATTTTTTTTTTTTTTTTAGTTTGCTTGTGTTTTACACTTTTGTCCTAGAAGGTTATTAAAATAGATTTTAAGAAATAATGTTGCTTTTTTAGAAATTTATATATATATATATATTTCTATTTAAGAATGGTGTATTTACTGATACAAACATTCTTATTAACCTAGCTAGAATTATAGTAAAAATTGACATATTAAAAATACTTAGATATAATGCTCAGTAAAAAAAGAATATAAAATTTAATTTTTGTTATACCATATATGTATAATTATAATATTTTAAGATATATGATAGGGTACTTTAAATATCAACTTATTATGAATGTAATTTTGTGTATGCCTTTTATTGTTTACATGCAATAAACATTTAAACGTATGTCATATTTTAATATATTTTCAAAGCTCCTAACTGATAATTTCTATTCTTTGAATTAAATCATAGAGAAGTCTTGTAGGTCAAATCCCTCCCAAATACAAATTCTTGCTTCTTTACAATCCAATATCAAGTTTCTCTTTTAACACTGCCTTTTAAAATATTTTGGTTGTTTAAAGTTCCTTCTTAATTATTGACCTAATCTCTTTCTTTGAAAAATCTGCCTCTTTGGTTTCAGTTCTTTTCTCTGTGATTTTAAGGAAATGCTTAAACATTTCATGTGTTATCAAGACTTACTCATGAGGATTTATGCTGGAGTGTTAACCCTGGGAGAAGATTACCTCACAGCATAGTGAAATAGTTATTGAAAGCGAGGTTCCCTTCTGTGTTTGCGTGTTCAGATTTGTTTATACTGGATTAAAAATTTCATTTGGTGTGTGTATATCTATACTTTTCCAATTCAGGAGAGCCTGATGGACTACAGTCCATGGGTTCACAAAGAGTAGGACATGAAGGAGGACTAAGAACTCATACTTTCCAATTACTAATTGCAGTTTATGTCTTCCTTCTGCCCTTCTCATGTTTGCTGCATATTTTCTAATTTCTTTCCACTAGAGTAAAAGCAACAAGTTTCTACAACAGTGTCTTATATATATTGGGTGAGCCAAAAAGTTCATTTGGGTTTTCCCATACATCTCTATAAAAACCTGAACAACCGTTTTGGTCAACCCAACAGTAAGCTCACATAAATATTTGTTAAATAAATAAAAATGATTTAACATTTTTCAAAAAAAAATCTCCAGAAGTTCTGAGATGTGTTTGACTATTAGAATAATCACTGAGGGGTTAAATTATATTAAAAATCACATGATTAATTAGTAGAAAGTCATGACTAGAAGCTGATGACTCTGATAACTATTGCTAGAATGAATTCATTATTCCAGGATGCAGTCTTAGGAAAATTCTAAAGTATGATTAATGTTTGAAGTGATGATCTTAAGTAGAAGTATTAATATAACAGGTAAGGAGAAATGAGTATGCATTGTAAGAGTACTGCCTGGTGAACTTTTGCCAGGTGGTTGCCAGGTAACCACCACACAGATGAATGCAGAGAACATCATCTTCCTCAGGCTCCCTCTGGTCACTGTCTCACCCAAATGATTATTAGCTCCATAGATTAGTTTTGCCTGTTTTAAAAGGTATATGTAAATTGAATTATGTAATACATACTCTTTTGTATCTGACTTCTTTCACTCAACAATATGTCGATGACTTCATCCCCACTATGTGTAGAGAAAGTTCATTTTTAGTGCTATGAAGTGTTTCTCTGTAAGATTACTGGACAATTTATATTTCAGCTCTACTGTTAATAGACATTTGGGTTGTTACTGATTTTTTGGAAACTGTAGATACAGCTTAAATTTTCTCATATATATATATATATATGAATGTCTCTTGGCTTTTGATTTAAGAATAGAATTGCTTGGGACATAGGGTATATGTATGTCTAGCTGTCAAAGATGTAGCTAAAGATTATTCTAAAGTGTTGTATTATATTTTATGTATTAGAATATGGTGAACATTAGGGATGTGTTTTGATAAAATAAGAATCATAGTGGCAGAAAATACTCAGTTTTAAAATTTAAGAAATGTAAATAGTGTGTAATTTAAAAAAATAAAATAATATTTTTTATACTCTTTTGTTCCAGCTTTTTAATTTGATACAGAGAGAACTTGGTAAATATATTATTTTGCAATAGTAACCTTAATGTACAAAGAGGTCTGTAACAGGACATTAAAAAATTTAATTTTTTAAATTTAATAGGGCACATATTAAATTAACAGAGATGTACTTGATCCCTAGTACTAATAATTTTTCCTGTGCATTTTATAAAAAGTGAATCTTGGAATTAAAATCAGAAAAAGACAAATTTGCAGGTTTCAGTTCATTTGACGTCCAATAAATTTTTCTTTCTGTTTCTTTCCCTTTACTAGAGTTTCTTGGTTATGTTTAACATGAGCTGTATACAGTATTCTGTATACAGAGTGGTAGGATCAGTGATCAATGTATGCTCTTTGGCAATTATAATTGCTTTTTAATCCCAAATTAGTACTCTGGAGTGTATACGCAGGTCTTACCAAACATTTTAAAACATAGGCATCCTTATCTTAATATGATTATTGAATACTATTTCAGGTTCACTAACATTAAGTGTAGAGTTAGGAAAGTATTTTAATGTATTGCAAACGCTAATGACTCAGTTTTCACCAAATTCCTTTACTATGCAAGTGTAGGCTCCAGAAGAAAAAACTGAAGTTTTTAAATGACATAGAAGGATGAAAATATCACTAAGTTTAGTATCTTTGGTTCATTTTTTGTTATACTGAATGGCTTTTATCTAGCTGAGAGCAGTGGTGTAATATTGTTACCCCTCTTTACTTGTGGTTCTTTCAATCATCATTTGATTGGATTAAACCCTTTACTGAGTCTTAGTTTCATTATTAAGTCAGAGTTTGGGACTTAGCTGGCTCCTCCTTAAGCTGATTTCTGGGTACAGGCTCTATATATTTATATAGGGTATTAGATATATATTTAATAAAGTGTTGCTTAGAGAGGCCTCTCTGGTTTTCTCTCTTCTTTATAAGTGAAAGGAAATATTTCAGGGAGAGAATAACTGTCTTCTCCCTTCCAGATCTTCATAACTGGTGCTAAATAAGCTAGGGAAGAGAGAGATCTGCTGAATCATGGCATTGAACTTGGTGTTTCAAGCACTGTAATTTCTGATGAATGGTGTCTCCGGAGGCTTCTGTAAAATGATGCATCCTGACATCCAGTGACCTTTTAAACTAATATTTCTATTATGTAATTCAGTTGCTTCTGTTTCCTGGAGGTAATAGCATTAGTTTGTACTGAGGTAGATAATGATTTTGTTAGCAATTTCCTTTGTGGTAAGTGTTTTTGCTGTAATTTAGTTTGAAGGAAGAATTGTTTGTACAAATAAAATCTAGAGGAACTCACCTACTAGTAGTACACTGTGATCAAGAAAAAGGTGGTCCATCACTTCTGGGACAATATTCTTGACACTCTGGGTAAATACAGTCACATTGGCTCAATTTCAGGGGAAGATTGTTGCCAACTACTAATTTTTAAAAATCGTATAACACGCACAATGCTAATGACAAAGTATTGGGGCTGTGGAATCAGACCTATTGCTAACTCTCTCATTGATGGGTAAGCAGTGTTACAAACTTGAATTTCTTTATTTATAAAACAAGAGTAATAATACTTCACAAGAGTGCACAGTAACTGTTAAGTGAAGTGATAACAAGAAGCATACCTTGTAATACCTGACATGCATTGACGTTTAATATATATTATTGATAACAGTTTTTCTTTGCTTCATGGGTGCTGTAAGGACTTAAATGAGTCTAAGTTATCAAAGATGATTTAAGATGTGCTTACTCACCTTTTACTGTTTTGTTTTTATTATATTTTGATTCATGTTATATCTATTAACTTTTTACCAGTAATTGACTATTTGGAATACCTGCTCCCCTTTGTTATGCCTGATGACAATTTACTGTAGGTAGAATGAGGAGGATGGGCTAGACAGTTGAACTCTTATTCTCATATTTTTATTTAAAATGTTTACAGTGATAGCAAAACAAAGATGTGGTTAAAAGGAAGAGCATGTGTTTTCTTGCACAGTTTGCTTCTGTTCTTAGTCATGTATAACTTCCACGCATCTCTCCTACTCTAAGATGTCACTGTGGCCCACAGGTCATCATTTCTGCCGCTGTGCATTTGATTGTAAAGCCTTCTCCTCTACCTTAGTTGAGGGCTTGCCTCCTCCATGAGGTGCTTTTACTGTGCTTCTGCTCTTGACTTCTTCCATTTTCTCACCTTGCTCTATCTCACCTACTTGCTACTTGGTTTTGCCATTTCTCTGATCACAACTAGGTCACACTAGGTTTGACTAATTTGAAATCAGATTTGCCATTTCTCTGATCGTAACTAGGTCATACTAGGTATGACTAATTTAAGATGAGATTGGTGCTTTCTGTTGAATAGTTGATTCATTTCCATTCATCTGTTTATCTGTCCATCTATCTACCCATCTCTGTGAATAGTTTATTTAAGACCTTCATTTAAATAGTGCAGAGTATGTGCTAGGACATATGGAAAACAGGAATAAATTAATAATAGAGGATGATTAGACTAATTACTTCTATTGTTCATGCATTCATGCTCAGTGGCTAAGTCCTTTCCAACTCTTTGTGACCCCTTAGCCTGCCAGGCTCCTCTGGCTATGGGATTTTCCAGGCAAGAATACTGGAGTAGGTATTAGCTATTCCTAAATAGTTGTTTTGTATCTTTAAATAACATCAAAAGATTGACAAATCAATGTTTATTTATATTTCTAAGTTAAAATGAACTATTTAATATCTTATATTTCTATTCATGATCCCTTGCTTAGAAAGAACCTGTTTCACTTGACTGACAATTGCTGATCCTTGTTGCATTATTTAGCACTTTAATCCTAATATATAAATCTTAATAAAGAAAGTACTGCAAAATTTCTGAAGCCTGAATATCCAAACTTAAATAATACTGGTGTGGGTAACCTTTCTCTTCTCCAGGGGATCTTCCCAACCCAGGGATCGAGCCCAGGTCTCCAGCATTGCAGGTGGATTCTTTACCAGCTGAGCCACAAAGGAAGCAATAAGCATGTAGTCTTGCTTTTAAATAACTTCACGAAAATTTAAAAATGGAGTTGAAGCAAGATTGGAACAATGAAAATTAAACATTTATGATACTTGCTGATCTGTTTTTGGCACCATTCTCAGTTATTTGGTCTAACTCATCAGATCTAATATCTGCAGGGCCACTTTACCGTATTCACTGTAAATGACATAAAAACATGAAGAAATCTACTTTTGAGAAAGACAGCTATATCAGTTGCACAAACATGAATTTGCTTTATACGTTAATAAAATTAGGTTAATGTGTGGATCTGTTAAAATTTTTAAAATAAATATCCTTTTTTTCCCCATAGGGTAAGTGATAAAATAACTTTCACTGGACTGGAGTGAGAAATTATGTAGTCAGACAGGTGGAACCAAATAAGAATGTGTGGATATTTAAAAAAAAAAAAAAACTAATTAGAAATTGTAGAAATGAAAAATGTCACTAAAAGTAAAATACCATTATAGATAGGATAAACTTTTTAGACAATTTACTGTTAGAATTTTTGAACTGGAAGATATTATTGTGGAATCCATACCAAAATCAAAGATAGATTACAAAGATAGGAAAGCACAAAGGAAAGTATAAAAACACTGAGACTAGAGAATATGTTGAAAAGTGCCATTATAACTAAAAGTATCTGAAATATTCTAATCACACATGATATCTTTAATTTACTGTGGTCTTTTAAAAAAGTAACTTAGGAAATTATGCAAGTATGCATGCAACCATTCTTGACATAAAAATTAAAACATCAGGTAAGAATATATTGAATTAAAAAGTACAAGTAGCTCTTTCCTCTTTTTACTCACATACAATTCCTTTCCCATAGGAAACCATTATCCATTTGCTGCGTATTATTCCAGACCTTTATTCCTTTATTTATATGAAAATTTACAAGTGTGATTGTTTAGAATAAGAGAAAGTTAGATATGGAAATTAAATGGTATGTAGATCTTTAATTTTGGTGGGCATTGGCTGTGTTGCCCTCTAGTAAAGTTGTTTAATTTTACATTCTCACCAACATTTTAAGAGAATGATTCTTTTTCCATATTCTCACTAATAACAGATATTACAAAAATCTTCAATTTGTAATTTCATGGCAAGAGTATCTTGATTTTATTTATATTTCTTAAATTATTTGTGATGTTGGACATTTTTAAAATTTGTTTTTGTTTTAGTTGATATTGATATCTCTGCCTGTTTTTATTTGAGTTGTTCTATATAGTAAATATTCATCTTTATCTGTTACATCTGCTCTAAATGTTTTCTTCCTGTCCATTTGCCATTTAGTTTGGTGTTTTCTACTCTATAGACATTTTGCCTTTTCTTGCTGTCATTGGGTTTTTAGAACTCCCCAGGGTTATATCACAATTTAGATACTTATTTATCCTTAAAATTGTTCTTATATAAGAATGTGTATCATTTTATCAAATGTTTTAAATATTTAAGATATCCATTAAAAAGAGAAGGTAAGGGAAGCTAAAATGCTGCTCCAGTTTTCTACTTTTTCTGTAAGAAGGCCATTCTTGTCTCCCTTACTTCTTGTACAAGTGTTAAAAGCTTAAATTCCAGAACAGCATTAGTAACTGTGAATCTCTGCTGAACTCATAGGAGTTGGTTGATAACCTGCTCCTGCCATAGGGTGAAAGGCCAAGGAAAGCTGCTTGTCAAGAGGTCTGTATGGGATGATTAAAATACAAGAGGGATGTGACAGAAGAGGTGTGTCTCAAAATTTGGTTTCTGTAGGAACCTGACCTATTTTACCTGAAACTGACCTACTTTTTTCTTCTGTTTTTCTGTATATTAAGATATGATGAAAAAGAGGGAATGGAATAAAAAAATGAAGCAAAACAGAGTAAATAAATGAAGTATGAAAAATCAGACTTGTCTAGTAGTCTGGTATCTCTGACACTAGGCCATATATTAATACTTCCAGGGAGTTCAATTCCCAGGAACTCTTTTGCCTTATCAGGACCAAATAGAAAGAACAGTGAGAACCTGCAACATAAGCTGGGCAATGTCTTTCTTTAGTTTTACATGTATGAATCACCATGTTATATAAAATTTTATTTCGAACACCTTTATGAGCTGATATTTTAATACATATATATCACATGAATCTTTAAAAGTGGAAAGCCTTTTCTGACTGAGTCAGAGGTGGAACAGAAAAAGAGAGAGATGGAGAGTGTTAGAGACTTGGGCTGCCATTTCTGGCTCTGAAGATAATTCATTTGTTTTTGTACTTTCCGTTTCATTGAAAGGGATGTTTAAGGCCATGAGTTTTCCTCTGACCAGTCCTGTAAAAATATCTGATATGTAGGGTTTTCATTATCATTTTTAAAAGACAGTTTTTTGTTTGTATTTGCCCTTTTATCCAAAAATGGCTTAAAAAGTTTTTTTTTAAATGTCCAGTTAGGAGAGGTCTTCCACAAATCTGCTTAGATGATTTCTAGTTTTGTTTCACTGAAAGAAGAGTGGTATTTATATGTATTTTATAGAACTTACTGATACTTTCCTTGTGACCTAACACATGATTCATTTTGTGATGTTTCATGTAGAGAAAGGTTTATTTTCCATTTTCCAGATGTAAAATTTAATATACATAGAATCTTTATTACTAATTATATTTTCAGGGTTAAAAATCTTTTCAATTTTTAGTCTACCTCATCTATCAGCAATATGTTAAAAGTCTCCTACTGGTTTTGCTCTAGCTATGCCTTTGGCATCTCTGAGTTCTTTATTTTTGTTTAAGTAGTCACATTTGTAATTTTGCCTTTATTCTCAACTTAAAATTTTAACTTTCTCATGTCTGGTTTGTCAACTTTTAGTGGTATACCTACCTGTTTGCTATGCAACAAGCTTATTCTACTTTATTCTTTCCCTTTGCTTCTTACCCCATTGTTTTATCAGCATTCTTTCTACTTTGTGAGAACATTATTATGTAATATATTATGTATATATTATGTAGTGTATTATTTCCTGTGTTTGACCTGTCTTTGTGTCTTATGTCTACAAATAAATATGTAAATACACACTGTTAACTTTTGACTTAACTTCCCCAGTAATTGCTTAGTTGGGTGAAGTTCATCTTCTAGTAGATTTCTCAAGGCCTTATAGACATGGAATTCCTTGATCTATTACATGTTTAAAACATTTTTTTCTGTAGGTTTCATACTCAAAGGTAGATTAGCTGGATGTAAATCTTTAGGGTCAACTTTATTTCCTGGGGTTTTGTGAAAATGCTATCAGAATTTTGCTTTGAGTTTTGTATTTGATAAACTTTGCTAGTTTGATTCTCTTTTCTTTTCTTTGTACATTATTATAGGTAATTTTTTTTTTTTTTTGGCCTGGATACCCTGAGAATTTTTTCCTTTTAATATTTACTAGTTTTACTAGGAGTTGATCATTGAAAGTCTTTTTTTCCTTGATGCCAGGTGGTCCTTTTCAGTGTATAGATTCAGGTCTTTCATAATGAATACCTTATTTAAGTAGTATTTCAAATATTATTTTTATTCCATTCTCTATTCCATTAAAATATTCTTTAGAAATTTGATTTCTATGTAAATTGAATTTCCTTTTGCCTGTCTTCTGTTTCAGCCACTTTGTTTGTGACCCTTTGTATTTTTGTGTCAATTTCATTTTATTCACTTAGTTGTTTCTCTGTTATTTTTGTACTATCTCTTGTTATATTTTCTTTGAAATCTTTTTGTTTAGTATTTTGTAATTTAGTGTCCACTGTGGTATGATTATCTATTTTTTCTGAGTTCAGTCAATTTTTATTTCTTTTTCTGATCATGCATTTTCTCTTAGTTTTAAATTTATTTTTCATCAACCTAATGTCAGTTTGAGGATATTTAACCTTTGAGTGTTACATTACAGTTTCCCTTGTTTTGAAAAATTTTGGGGGTGGGGTAGAATTTTCATCAGATGAATTGTTTGGGTTATCAGTCTCAATTTTATTTTTATAGGAGTTTTTTGTTGTTGTCTGTTTGTTTTTTCAGTGTGTTAGGGTGGTTATGATGTTCCTAATTGAAGTGCACTCTATTCTATCACTGCAGGCAAAGTATTGCTTCTTTCCTGGATGGCATGGCTTAGGAATAGTCATGTGTCCTTTGATTTTTTAATTTTCTTTTGTCTTATGGGATCTAAATATTTCCTTTTGTTTCTTTATTTCTCTGTGTATAGTTTCCAAAGAAGCTCTTTTCTCTCTCCAACATGAAAGCTTGCTGAGATTTCTTGTTATCTCCAATGTATCTTTTCCAGTCCCTTCTCTATGTCAGTGCTCATATCGAACTGTTGACTTTTCACAATTTTTACATATCGGATTGGCTTTCTAGAAGTGGTTGTAAATCATGTTCAGATCTGCCATTAGTCCCCTCTTCTTTCTCTATAAATTCTCTTGAACTACTCTTGGTCTCTGTGAGACAAGAGCTCCAGTGAGAGCATGCTCTAATTTAATGTTTACATTTATACTTACGGGTAATTTAAAGTTGACAAATTTCTGTTTTCCAGCTATGCTGAGTCATGAGTTTCTGTAATCTAATTTGTTCCTCCTGATTTTTGGTTTTTGTTTGCTTTTTCTAGGGTATGTTGAGACTTTGAAATTTACGCCACTCCCTTTGTTTTGGCTACCCAGAATCTTCTGTATCCGTTGATTTCAGACAACATCCTATAGCAACTTAGAATTTTAAAATTTTGCTTTGTATGAAATTCAAGTGTTGAATATATGACAGTTTTCCAAAAGAAGAGAAGATATTTTAAATAATTAAGTTTATATATGATAAGTTTTATCAGGCATGTAGTCTGAGCAGGTTAGAAAAAAGTGTCTTCTGAGGTTTTACCAAGGTCTTATTAATATAAAAATCAATGGCTTTTTATCTCTCTGTTATTAATGTTTAGAGTCCCTAGTTTTGTGAGACTAAATAATAAACCAATGATTTTCTTTTGAAGTGTGATGCATCATTCACTGCTGATTCTTTTTGCTAAAATTATCTGAGACAACTATGTATGTTTAGCAAGTCCAAGGACATGTTGAGATTTCATGTGGAATAGTTACGTGGGAATGTGCTGAAGCAATTACTCTGCTGTTTAATGACAAGTAATTATCCACATCACTTCCCAAGCTATACATCTCTCTCTTGCCCTTCAGCATTATGAACATCTCACCCATTGGTGTGCACATTTATTCTGCACAGTATCCATCTGTTACCTACTTTAAGACGTAACACACCCCTAATTAATATAGCTAAATCTTGCTTCACTGGGGCTTGTAAATCTGAAGCATTACTTATTCTGATGGCCAATTTTTTTGTATTATTTAGACTTTGTAATACTTTAAGAATCTGTGGCCTCTGAAATAAATTTTCTGCCAATAACGAAGCAAAAAAGGACAATACTTTTTCTACTGGGGAAAACTGAATTATCTTATAAATGCATTTCTAATTATCATTGGTGGGCTTTTCATTTTTAGCTGGCATGGTTTTCATTATATCATGTCATATAGTTTAAAATTTTCTGATATTACATCAAGTTTTGAAGTATCTTTAGTATTCCTTTGTAACCTGCAGCTGAATTGAAAAGAACCCCAGTTGTATTGACAATTTTCAAACTAACTTTTAAGAGCTTATAGGAGAATATTCTGAGAGAGCTTCCATTGGTGCTCTTTTTAAAACTAATACACGTTTTCTGAGTAAGATTGGATCACTGTACTTTCATTAGTTCTACTATGACTGAGAAGTCATGAAGTGGCTACCACA
This sequence comes from Bos indicus x Bos taurus, assembly GCF_003369695.1. Classification (NCBI taxonomy): domain Eukaryota; kingdom Metazoa; phylum Chordata; class Mammalia; order Artiodactyla; family Bovidae; genus Bos; species Bos indicus x Bos taurus. The sequence goes on along the minus strand of NC_040079.1, from coordinate 62,703,582 downwards.
GTTATCTTGTATATTCTCTAGCTCAGCAATGAAAAGATGGGAAAAATATGAGCAGTGCTTGTGCGTCATAGTGCTTTATTCCTATATTTATTTTCATATAGTATATATTACTATATTTACCTCTCCTCTCCAAACAGGTGATCATATATGCAGTTAAATCCCTCTTCACACTGAGATCAGGAGGTTTTTCATATATATGAGACCTGGAGAGTTCAGAATTTTTCATATTACACACTCTTTGTGTTTCTGCTTCCATTTCAGACATCAGGCAATTTGTGGTTCTCTCCTTCTATCTCTGCATTTATCTTGTGTAGACCAGAGGATTTTATGATAGCATTTAAGATATCAAAATACTGTAGGACTGCTTTCTAGCTTCTAACTTAACTCTGAAAATAGTTTAAGATTTTACTCTTTTATTCAGAAACAGTACATTGATAAGCTGAATTTTTCCATGTGTTTAGCTTTTGTTTATTCACCTGTTGGAATATGAGATTTGAAATACATAATTTTAGATCATGTCCATAATAAGTTTTGTATGGGATAGGAAATACATTGCAGAAAGGTAAATTTTAAGCTGTAATGTTATAGTGTACCCAAATGCTTACCTGATTAGTCAGCTGATTAAGGAAGGTTAAAGAACTGCAAATCAATAATCACCTTTAAAAATTTTCCTAAGTCGTTTTCCTTGCTAAGACAATTATCTGTAGATGTCTACTTATGATTTAATATTATTTTGACTTTGGTATTTAGAGTTTTTTGTTGTTGTTTAGTTGCTAAGTCGTGTCCGACTCTTTGGGACACCGTGGACATCAGCACGCCAGGCTTCCATGTCCTCTCCATCTCCCAGAGCTTGCTCAAACTCATGTCCATTGAATTGGTGATGCCATCCAACCATTTTGTCCTCTGTCATTCCCTTCTCCTTCTGCCTTCAATCTTTCCCAGAATCAGGGCCTTTTCTAATGAGTCAGTTCTTTGCATCAGGTGGCCAAAGTATTGGAGCTTCAGCTTCAGCATCAGTCCTTCCAGTGAATATTCAGGATTGCTTTCCTTCAGGATTGACTGGTTTGATCTTCTTGCAGTCCAAGAGACTCTCAAGAATCTTCTCCAACACCACAGTTCAAAAGCATCAGTTTTTCAGCACTCAGCCTTCTTCATGGTCCAACTCTCACGTCCATACACGACTACTGGAAAAACCATAGCTTTGACTAAATGGACCTTTATTGACAAAAGAACGTCTCTGCTTTTTAATACGCTGTCTAGGTTCATCATAGCTTTTCTTCCAAGGGGCAAGTGTCTTTTAATTTCATGGCTGCATTCACCATCTGTAGTGATTTTGGAGCCCAAGAAAAAAGTCTGTCACTGTTTCCATTGTTTCCCATCTATTTGCCGTGAAGTGATGGGACTGGATGCCCATGGATGATCATGTTATTTAGAGTTAATATTAATTAATTTAAACATTTATACTGGTCCTCTCCCCACATACACAAGGTAATGATTTTTATCATTTTCACCACTCTAATTGTTATTAATATTACTCTTCCTAATTAATCTTGGTTTTCAATAGAGCAATTTGGGATTAGACATTTGAAGACCAATACTTAACATATTCATACTTACAGAAAGAGTAAAGCCATTCTCCTTTATAAAACTATGACTACCTCTTCATGTTTAAGAAAACTAACAGTAATTTGTGATGTCATTTTGCTATCCAGTACACAATTTCCCCCCTAAATTTCTTTGATAGTTTCCTCCCGACCCCGCCCCAGTACTGAGACCAGTGAAAGTTTACAAGGTTGTTATATCTTATACATCTTTGTAAATCTAGTTTCTTCTGTTTGATGTATGATAAAGAAAATGACTCTCTTGTAGTGAATATTCTTTCTCTTTAAAAAAAAAAAGTAAGTTGGAAGTGTTTGCCACAGAATCATAGTGACATATAATGCTGAAGCCCTTGATTAGCTTCCTGTATTGATGGAAGTGGAATCTAGCTTGGAGAGATGGTGTCATTTGGCTTCTTTATTTCTGTTTCCCTTTACACTTTGTCCTTTGACTTCTGCTATTTCATATTCATTAAACAGGGATATTACTGGAAATTAAATATGGCTATGAGAATTTATTTGGCAGTAGAGAAGACAATGGAAAACGGAACCATCTTGGAACCTTTCCTTCTGGAGGGAGATTACACATTACAGTTTTGGAACTATTGTAACTTTGTCTAAAATAAAGAGCTATTTTATTACTTGCCTTTGGTCTTCATTAAAATATTTTCTGTGGTTTTGAAAAATTTTAAAAACTTTCATTAAATTTAACAGTTGTTGGATAAGCACTCTTTTTTATAGTCTCACTATTATATATTAATTAATATTCTTAATTGAGGGGTGATGATGGACCATGAAAGCTGCTCAGTCATGTCTGACTCTGCGACCCCATGGACTGTACAGTCCATGGAATTCTCCTGACCAGAATACTGGAGTGGGTAGCCAGTACATTCGCCAGGGGATTTTCCTAACCCAGGGATCGAACCCAGGTCTCCGGCATTTCAGGCAAATTCTTTACCAGTTGAGCCACAAGGGAAGCCCGATGATGGACTAATTCCTTTAAAAATATCTAATACGTGAAAAACACTTTAGGTATAATTTTCTTCATATTTGTATAAACCTGAATGAAAGAAGTGAGGAGATAAGACATTTACTCTGATTTGCTTTGGGAGATTTTATGAAATATAATTTAAAAAAACAGTACTGTACATAATTTAAGCACAGCATGTCACACTGTATGTGACTTCAAGCAATAATAAATTATAAATAGCAGTTGTTGCTCACAATTCAGTTATAGGCAAAACTACATTATAGCTTAAATTCAAATTCCAGTAGATTATTACTACAGTAAAATTTTACAAGGAGTTCAACCTTTATAATAAAGAAATGCAAATGAATCAACTGTGATATGCTATTTTGACCTACCACATTGACAGTGCTGAACAGTGATATCTGGTATGAGCAGGGGTTCAAGGGACTAGAAATTATATCCTTGTAGTGGGGATGTAAGATTATTCAGTCTTTTTAGAAGGGATTAGATAATATGCATTAAGATTAACAGCCTTTGATCCAGTAATTCCACCTCAAGGAATTTTTTCTAAGGAAGTAATCAGAGAGCTAATTACATGAAGTGTTTTATTACAGAAGGATTCCTAATACTAAAATATTAAAACAAAAACATAAACACCAAAAAAATCATAGAATGGTTAAAAATATTTTGGTAGGTACAAATGCTTAACAGTGTGTATTTATTTAAAATGATGTTGGGATTTATTCACTAGTAAAATAAATTGTGGTAAATTGGAAGAAAAGTTATGACTAACCTAGTTAGCATATTAAAAAGCAGAGACATGACTTTGCCAACAAAGGTCCATCTAGTCAAGGCTATGGTTTTTCCAGTGGTCATGTATGGATGTGAGAGTTGGACTGTGAAGAAAGCTGAGTGCCGAAGAATTGATGCTTTTGAACTGTGGTGTTGGAGAAGACTCTTGGGAGTCCCTTGGACTGCAAGGAGATCCATCCAGTCCATTCTAAATGAAATCAGTCCTGGGTGTTCATTGGAAGGACTGATGCTGAAGCTGAAACTCCAATACTTTGGCCACCTCATGCAAAGAGTTGACTCATTGGAAAAGATTCTGATGCTGGGAGGGATTGGGGGCAGGAGGAGAAGTGGACGACAGAGGATGAGATGGCTGGATGCCATCACCGACTCAATGGACATGAGTTTGAGTGAACTCCAGAAGTTGCTGATGGACAGGGAGGCCTGGCGTGTTGCAATTCATGGGGTCGCAAAGAGTCGGACACAACTGAGCGACTGAACTGAAATGAACTGATACCTCCAGTTCCATTCTTCTTTCTCAAGATCGCTTTGGCTATTTGAGGTTTTTTGTATTTCCATACAAATTGTGAAATTATTTGTTCTAGCTCTGTGAAGAATACTGTTGGTAGCTTGATAGGGATTGCATTGAATCTATAGATTGCTTTGGGTAGTATACTCATTTTCACTATATTGATTCTTCCAATCCATGAACATGGTATATTTCTCCATCTATTAGTGTCCTCTTTGATTTCTTTCACCAGTGTTTTATAGTTTTCTATATATAGGTCTTTAGTTTCTTTAGGTAGATATATTCCTAAGTATTTTATTCTTTCCGTTGCAATGGTGAATGGAATTGTTTCCTGAATTTCTCTTTCTGTTTTCTCATTATTGGTGTATAGGAATGCAAGGGATTTCTGTGTGTTGATTTTATATCCTGCAACTTTACTATAGTCATTGATTAGTTCTAGTAATTTTCTGGTGGAGTCTTTAGGGTTTTCTATGTAGAGGATCATGTCATCTGCAAATAGTGAGAGTTTTACTTCTTCTTTTCCAATTTGGATTCCTTTTATTTCTTTTTCTGCTCTGATTGCTGTGGCCAAAACTTCCAAAACTATGTTGAATAGTAATGGTGAAAGTGGGCACCCTTGTCTTGTTCCTGACTTTAGAGGAAATGCTTTCAATTTTTCACCATTGAGGATAATGTTTGCTGTGGGTTTGTCATATATAGCTTTTATTATGTTGAGGTATGTTCCTTCTATTCCTGCTTTCTGGAGAGTTTTTATCATAAATGGGTGTTGAATTTTGTCAAAGGCTTTCTCTGCATCTATTGAGATAGTCATATGGTTTTTATTTTTCCATTTGTTAATGTGGTGTATTACATTGATTGATTTGCGGATATTGAAGAATCCTTGCATCCCTGGGATAAAGCCCACTTGGTCATGGTGTATGATCTTTTTAATGTGTTGCTGGATTCTGGTTGCTAGAATTTTGTTAAGGATTTTTGCATCTATGTTCATCAGTGATATTGGCCTGTAGTTTTCTTTTTTTGTGGGATCTTTGTCAGGTTTTGGTATTATGGTAATGGTGGCCTCATAGAATGAGTTTGGAAGTTTACCTTCCTCTGCAATTTTCTGGAAGAGTTTGAGCAGGATAGGTGTTAGCTCTTCTCTAAATTTTTGGTAGAATTCAGCTGTGAAGCCCCAATGTTCATCGCAGCACTGTTTATAATAGCCAGGACATGGAAGCAACCTAGATGTCCATCAGCAGATAAATGGATAAGAAAGCTGTGGTACATATACACAATGGAGTATTACTCAGCCATTAAAAAGAATACATTTGAATCCGTTCTAATGAGGTGGATGAAACTGGAGCCTATTATACAGAGTAAAGTAAGCCAGAAGGAAAAATACCAATACCGTATACTAACGCATATATATGGAATTTAGAAAGATGATAACAACAACCCTGTGTACGAGACAGCAAAAGTGATGCTGATGTATGGAACAGTCTTATGGACTCTGTGGGAGAGGGAGAGAGTGGGAAGATTTGGGAGAATGGCATTGAAACATGTAAAATATCATGTATGAAACGAGATGCCAGTCCAGGTTCAATGCACGATACTGGATGCTTGGGGCTAGTGCACTGGGACGACCCAGAGGGATGGTATGGGGAGGGAGGAGGGAGGAGGGTTCAGGATGGGGAGCACATGCATACCTGTGATGGATTCATTTTGATATTTGGCAAAACTAATACAATTATGTAAAGTTTAAAAATAAAATAAAATTGAAATGAACTGATAATAATATTAAATGAAAAAGTAGAATATGAATTATAGTTGTTTTGCTTTCTTTGATATTTTTATTTTTTTTAAAGTGTATCTATTTCCATACAAGACTACAAAAGTGAAGTATACCAAAATGTTAAGAATTAATATTTATAATTTTAAGATAATAGATTTTTTAATGGTCCTATTTTACATTCCTGAATCTAAAGTAACTGGTGTTCCTTTAAAAATAAATAAATATTTATTAAAAAAACCTTAGTTAGCTCAAGTAATATATATCTATAAATATGCATGTAAAGTATTTTATGACGAAAATCTCAGATTACTATTTTTTCCTTTTGACTAAGCTATTGTTGAATTTTGTGCTAATAAAATAATATTCTCCAAATATTGCATTTTTTATGGATAGCATTTGCAAAACTCATATTTAGAGAACACAATTATGTCAGTGAATTGAAATTAATGAAATGACATCCCACACAGGCACCATAATTTGCATATTAATTTCAATTAATGCTTTCATTTATATGACAGGATTATTCTAGACTCATTTGATTTAAAAAGAAAAAAGATGGTGAAGCAACCAAATGCTGAGCAGTTGTTCCAGTAGATTCACAGTATTCCAAAAATATCTTTAATATGTTATTTTTTGGTACTTCAACTTCAGCTTATTTACCTTTTATTGCTTTTCTAAAAGTACAAGTACCTTTTGTTAGTAAACAGGTCATTGTTGATGCTGAGTATTCTTTTTAATAATAAACATACACCCTGGCCCCCTCTCCCTCTTGCCACTCCAAATACACATAACACTCTGTCAACCACTGATCTAGTCTCTATCTTTGAGGTTGTTTTCATTTTCTGTTTAGCTTTTTAGATTCTACATATAAGTAATAACATACAGTATTTGCGTTACTCTAATTTATTTCATTTAGCATAATCCCATCAAGGTCCATCTATGTTTGTCATAAATGGCAGGATTTCATTCTTTTTTATGGCTGAATGGTATTCTGCTTGTATATGTATTAATACCACATCTTTATCCATGTTGGAGAAGGAAACTGCAACCCACTCCAGTACTCTTGCCTAGAAAATCCCATGGACAGAGGGGCTTGGTACAGGCTACTGTCCATGGGGTCGCAAAGAGTCAGGCTCGACTGAGCAACTTCACTTTCACTTTTATCCATGTATCCACTGACGGACAATTAGATTATCTTTATAAATGTTTTGTAAATGATGTGACAGTAAACATGGGGTACATATATCTTTTTGAATTAGTGCTTTCATTTTATTTGGATAAATCCCCAGAAGTAGAAATGCTGGGTCATCTAGAAGTTCTATTACTAATATTTTGAGAAATTTTCACACTGGTTTTCATAGTGGCCGCAGTAAGTTACATTCCACTAACAGCACACAAGGGTTCCCTTTAATTCACATGTTCAACACATTATTTCCTGTCCCTTTGATAGTAGCCACTTTACGATGGTGTGAGGTGCTATGTTAAAGGTGGTTTCGTTGTGCATTTCCCTGATGACTAGTGACGTTGAGCACCTTTTCATGAACTTGTTGGCCAGCTGTGTGGCTTTTTTGGGGAAAAAAAGTTTAATCACACCCTCTGCCACTTTTTTTCCTATTGTGTAGTATGACTTTTCTATGTATTTTGGGTATTAACTCCTTGTCAGATATATGATTTGCAGATACTTTCTCCCAGTTCAGTAGGTTGCTTTCATTTTGTTGATAGAAATTTCCTTTGCTGCACAGAATCCTTTTTGTGTGGTATCCCAGTTGTCTATTTATGCTTTTATTGATTTTGGTTTTGGAGTCAGATTAAAATAATCATCAAGACTGCTGTCATGAAGCTTACCACCTAAGCTTACCACCTATGCTTTCTTCTAGAAGTTTTGTGGTTTCAGGTCCTACATTCAAGTCATTAAGCCATGTTGAGTTGATTTTTTTTATATGGTATAAGATGCTGGTCTAGTTTCATTCTTTTGCAAGTGGCTGTCCAGTTTACCCAATACCATTTATTGTGACTGTCCTTTTCCCATTGAATATTCTTGCATCTTGTCATAAATTACTTGATCTTACAAGTGTGGGTTTATTTCTGGGCTCTCTATTTTTTGTTTTCTTTCTTTTTTTTAAATCCATGTGTCTGTTAACAAGAATCAGCTGCTTGATAAGTTTTATAGTTTTTCTATTTTTTTAAATAAATTTATCTTTTGTTGAAGGATAATTGCTTTACAGAACTTTGTTGTTTTCTGTCAGACCTCAAAATAAATCAGCCATAGGTATACATATATCCCCTCCCTTTTGGACCTCCCTCCCATCTCCGTCCCCATCCCACCCCTCTAGGCTGATATAGAGCCCCTGTTTGAGTTTCTTGAGCCATACAGCAAATTCCCGTTGGCTATCTATTTTACATACGATAATGTAAGTTTCCATGTTACTCTTTCCATACATCTCACCCTCTCCTCTGCTCTCCCGATGCCCATGAGTCTATTTTCTATGTCTCTTTCTCCATTGCTGCCCTGTACATAAATTCTTTGGTACCATCTTTCTAGATTCCATACATATGCATAGAATATGATATTTATCTTTCTCTTTCTGACTTATTTTGCTCTGTAAATTAGGTTCTAGGTTCATCCATCTCATTAGAACTGACTCAAATGTGTTTGTTTTTATGGCTGAGTAATATTCCATTGTGTATATGTACCACAACTTCTTCATTCATTCATCTTTCCATGGACATCTAGGGTACCTCCATGTTCTAGTTATTGTAAATAGTCCTGCAATGGACAATGGGATACATGTGTCTTCTTCAATTTTGGTTTCCTCAGGGTATATGCCTAGGAGTGGGATTGCTGGGTCATATGGTGGTTTTATTCCTAGTTTTTTTTAAAGCATCTCCATACAATCTTCCATAGTGGCTGTATCAATTTGCATTCCCACCAACAGTGCAAGAGTGTTCCCTTTTCCCCATACCCTCTCCAGCATTTTTTGTTTGTAGACTTTTTGATGAGGGCCATTCTAACTGGCGTGAGGTGATATCTCATTGTAGTTTTGATTTGCATTTCTCCAGTAATGAGCTATGTTGAGCATCTTTTCTTGTGTTTGTTAGCCATCTGTACATCTTCTTTGAAGGAATGTCTGTTTAGGTCTTTTCCCACTTTTTGATTGGGCTGTTTGTCTTTCTGATATTGAGTTGTATGAGGTGCTTATATATTTGGAAATTAATCCTTTGTCAGTTGTTTCATTTGCTATTATTTTCTCCCATTCTGAGGCTTGTGCTTTCACCTTGCTTATAGCTTCCTTTGCTGTGCAAAAGCTTTTACGTTTAATCAGGTCCCACTTGTTTACTTTTGTTTTGATTTCCGTTACTCTAGGAGGTGGGTCATAGAAGATCTTGCTTTGATTTATGTCATCGAGTGTTCTGCCTATGTTTTCCCTTAAGAGTTTTATAGTTTCTGGTCTTACATTTAACTCTTTAATCCATTTTGAATTTATCTTTGTGTATGGTGTTAGGAAATGTTCTAATTTCATTCTTTTAGATGTAGATGTCCAGTTTTCCCAGCACCATTTATTGAAGAGGCTCTCTTTGCTCCATTGTATATTCTTGCCTCCTTTGTCAAATGTAAAGTACCCATAGGTGCATGGGTTTATCTCTGGGCTTTCTATCTTGTTTCATTGGTCTATATTTCTGTTTTTGTGCCAGTACCATACTGTCTTGATGACTATGGCTTTATAGTATAATTTGAAGTCAGGAAGGTTGATTCCTCCAGCTCCATTCTTTTTTCAAAAGACTGCTTTGGCTATTTGGGGTCTTTTGTGTTTCCATATGCATTGTGAAATTTTTTTGTTCTAGTTCTGTGAAAAATGTCATTGCTAATTTGATTGGGATCACATTGAATCTGTAGATTGTGTTTGGTGGTATAGTCATTTTCACAGTATTGATTCTTCCTACCCAAGAACATGGAATATCTCTCCATCTGTTTATGTCATCTTTGATTTTTTC